>NC_140580.1:470634830-472049308 GCF_964204655.1 Triturus cristatus | reverse complement strand
TACTTCATTTTGGCCATAGGTCATAAAAGGTTTTACAGTAGAACAACAAGAGGGAATTTAATATCTCAGTATTCAGTACAAAATCCCATACGTCATAGGGGACTAAAAAGGCTCTCTCTACACAGATAAGTAGACTAGCATGTTTCCATTAGGATCTGTTATTCATAGAAAGGTCTTAAATATTTCAGTAGCGGAAGATATTTTCACACAGTCCCTTCTTGAAAGGGTTGATTATGATGATTTTTGCATGTCCTTTGTTCACAAATAATATTGAGTTAAATTTCAAGCTCCTGGTGTTTGGAATATATTAAACAATGGCTTAGGCTTCATTTGATACCCCCATTTCTCTTCTTAGGAGGACAACCTGAAAAGCCACCTTATCCTATCAACCATCCCACTTCGGTTCTAGTGACTTCCAGTAAATCAGTATGGACTTTTGTTCAGAAAATGAACTGTTTGATCTTATGACTGTCTTTATCATATCTTGCTAAACGCCCACCAAATACTGTAGTGTCTTTCACACTAGCCACACATAACATGAACACTGGTTTGTGGAAACCTTCCATCAACTGTGAAACTCTTCTTACAAGACATTCTCACATTTAGGTTAATTTTTACATTGTTAGATTAATTAAAATCATTACAGTAAAACGCCATACATAAATCTAAAATAAGGCAAAGATAACTTCTGGATCTAAAAAAATACAGAAATAAAAAATATACTGTAGACATTGCAGGCCCGCCACTTCATCGTTCAAACAATAATTTCTGTAAAACGAAATGCTGTACTGTTACCAAGCTAAAACTATGTTGCACCTCAGATTCCATAGGCGTATATTTCAGGGAACGTTTGTTAAATGTTAAGCATCCAGTTTTAAAACTGTTACTATTCCATAGCTGAGTGGGAATCAGTCCTGTGAGACCAAAAGCCAACACATTGCAACACTGTTCTAACTCCTAGAGAGTGAAACAGTGGGCAGAACAGCTAATTTGTTTCCTTTTTAAATATACACATAAAACAAACAGGTGGATAATGCCATCCCTTTTGTAGCAACTTAGTCCACAGTAGAAGCCACAGAGGAATAGCGTCTTCCTGGATAGACTAAAGTGTTTTTATGGAAACGGCTGTAACATGGAGGCGCAGAAACACCTCCCTTTAGCATCGGATCAAGTCAGACATTATATAATAAATTTGGGTTAATGATATAAAAATGCAGTAGTTCAGAGACGTTCTTTTCTTTTTTTGAACAATGCAAAGTCTAAATCATAAATAATTTATTTTATAATAAGTACAACTAAGTAAACTAGCACCCAAAAACATAAGTAAGAATAAGAGAAATTTGGCATACAGTTACTTTTAAAGTCAATGCAGCTCAATAACCAGGCTTTCAGGTTAACTACTTGTGCTTGCCTCAGTTTGATTGTGTTATCTACTCCACTCTAGTTGGAACTGTGCCTGGCTAGTTGCATTACCCATTTGGAGTGCACCCACTGTGACACCTCTGCTGACCTGCAGTTGCACCCACCACTCTTTTTTTTTTTTTTTTTTTGGACCAGCCACTTGATATGACCACCTTTAAAATTCTGAGACTGAAAGGAAGTTATGTTAGAATATAAAAAATTATGTTTACCTTCCACACTATACTGGGTATGACTGTGCAAGCTCTGAAATTGTATATTCGGCATTAAAAAGCCAGTGGTGCACAGAGCTGATTAATTCTAAATCATTAGACATGTAATGTAATACAGGCCAACATGTGGCTTTTATTGTTGCAGGAAGCTCATAAGAACAGTCAGTAACTGTATTTTCTAACCTAGACATACGTAAAGTTGCTGCTCCTTATTCTTCTCACCTAACGTAGAATAGGCATAGCCAATTGTACTGTTTTGGATACACAAAAATGTATATGCATTTGAAATGAGGTCGCACCATGAAACCTCCCCGGTGTACGTGCGCTCTATAAATTCATTTTAACATAACAAGGTGGCCAAGACCCACTGCTTGTCTCTGATGACCCCCAAAAGATTAAATAGTCAACCTTGAAAAGAGCAAGAAAAGCAGCTCTTGGTGCAGTGGACTTCACAATGAGGGGAACAGTGCGTTGGTTGTGACAATCTTTTTTCTACTAGTATGTGGTCATGCATGATTTAGAAGGGAAGTTCATTGTGTATTCCTTTGAATGGAGAGAACATTGTTTCCATTCAAACAGGAGGTTTACAGCAGTGAAATGCAGGATTTACTACTGCAATTGTTTTGATTCTTTCACATATGTATCTGCTTTGTAGATCTAGATTTACAAACATTGAAAATACTGATATAGTGCAAAATCCAAACCATTTGCTATACTAAATCTAATTTTATATACAGCCCAAGACAATCGTGTGTCAATTTAAGCTCTAAAGACATTGATTTCGATACTCATGGAAAATTTCTCCTCCTTCCCAGCTTTATCCATTTACAAATATATGCTATGAATTGTAGACTGTCCTTCTACAGACACTATGTGCGTGGGCCTTTAAACCTGGTTGAGCATAGTAAATAAACTTTAATTGATCCCTATTTAATTGCAAAATCATTGCCAGGTCTGTTTGTTATTGCAGAATTCTGTTAATCAAGATACCAGCGAATTGGCAGTAGAAGAGTCTTCAGCAAGGGATTTTATATTCTTCATTATGTTTTTGAGAAAAGAAGTGAGGGCAAATAACCATGCTGGAGCTCAGAAATCGAACGAGAATCCTAATACTGAGCAGTTATAAGAATTACTGTAGGGGTGTCTGGGGCTACAGCCTTTTTTTTCTCACTTTCTTGTTAGTATTTTGGAACTCCTAGAGGACGTTACCTGTGGCACAAGGAATTTGTACTTGTGGGGATGTGCATATGGTTACTCGGACGCCTCATGAACTGCTAAGGGTAATGCCACTACTGTCAATTGAGAAAATGAGAGAGAGGAATTGCTTATCAATTTTATGGGCAGATACACCTCCCAAATCATCTGCTTAGAAATCTTCTGCTTTTACCATACCCATTTGTTTAGTTGTTGTTTTATATGATGATGATAAAATATTTGAGTTGGTCGAAATGGAGTGGGTACTCTCTTATGGGTTTGCATCCTTATCTTTCTTGCCCAGTTTATTCACCCAAATGTCCCCAGGAGCCCAACAACCCTTCATCTGTGAGTAAGTGTGCTTTTTTAGATGGACATTGCCATCGCAGAGGTGAGTTAACAGAGTTGAATAGCTACATAGCATGGCCCATTTCCAGGTTCATTTTGTCCAGTATCTGTTCAAGAGCTAACTTAGGACCTGATGTAGCATTTGGAGGATGGATAATGTCTGTCAGGGTGATGGAATCATGGACATACATCCCTTCACCCAAATTTAGGCCCTGCAGACATCTCCTAACATTAGCTGAAACCACCATCACTGTGGTTTCTATCAATGTGGTAAACATTAGACAGACTGCCCCATCAACTATGATGGCTGGTCATCAGACCTTTACAAAGTTTAACTTTTTCGAAAATTACACTCCCAAAGCTGGAAGTAGTTTTTGAAAAAAAGTAAAACAAATGACCCACATGCCATGGGTGTTTTTTTCTATGGGGTTGGGGTAATTTTTCTAACTTTTTTGCTGACGGACAGCAAAAAAACAACAATGTATCCAAGTGGCCATTCTAAATTGGGTGGATGGTTGGATTGCTTGCCTCTGACAGCCTATACTTAATCAAGCTGTCAGAGGACCATGTCCGCCCATCTCAAAATCGAGCAGATCGACCGAGAGTTTGGATGAGAAGGTATGCCGTCAGTGTCACGATAGAGGACCCGATCTGCCAAACTCTTGATTAGACCCAGAGTTTATTGGAAATAACTTCTTCCCTCTTCCACTCATTCACCCTACACGAAATCCTGTGAATGAGTTGAAAATCTGCTAGCTTGACCAAACGCTTCACAGAATACTTTCAAAACCGTAGGCTGAATGACAGTATACAAAAGAGGGCTTGGTAATTACATGTGCCAAACTCTGGTCTCAGTGAGAGAAAACCAGCCTCGCTATGAAATTTCTTTTGCTAGGTCGTTTTCCTTTTATCACAAAATAGCACATTAGTGGATAAACATATTGTCGTCAGCGGTCTAGGATATTCTTACTGATCCCTTTATAGTCTCACCCAAAATGTTATTTTGGAGGGATTTCAGTTTATATTTGTAGCATTACCTGACCTCCCTTTGAAAGTTTAGTAAAATCAACACAATTCACTCATTGGTTCTGGTGCCAATTGGCTTTGCTCAGTGAACCTATAAGATTTCTAATGTTATCTCTATATTTCCACATTATGTACCTCGAGCTTGTCCTTTGATGTAACCTCAGTCTGAAATTGCTTTCCAAAGTTTTGGTGGGAGGACATATTTGTTTCCAGAGAGCCATCTCTACACTTGTTTTGTGACTGACAAGTGGATCAACACTAGATCCCAACTTCTTTATGATGATTGTCATCCCTCTGAGCAAGGATTGTCAGTCAATTTTTAATTTGTCAGACTGCAACATTATTGCAGTGTGTTATATAACAATATGTGTATGTATAGCCTTTGCCCTTTGGGGGAATTGGAAAACAATGCTGAACAGGTCCATGTAGGGAAGTGTGATTAGTATTTCAAGAGATTGCTTTCTACATTTATCTATTTCCTCAAGCCGGTCTCTAAATATAAGCAACCCGCAGATTTTTTTTGTGAGTGGCATTACAAAATAGATTCATATAGAGATATCTCCTTGTCCTTTCATGAACCCCTTCTGTACTGTAATCAAAGTAATGCCTTCTAGAGGGCTGACCCCTAGATTTCACTCCTTATAAAACTTTTACGTCTGTCTGGATTTTGGCTGGCAGTGTGCTGTTGAAGATCTGTACAAGGCATGGTCAAACTGGATAATTCATATGAGGCAGACAACTTCTCTCTCCAACACTCCCCCTGGAGGCCCCAACATAGACCCATGAGGAAAACATTAGACCATTATTTTGCCAGTACTAAACTCCTGAGGTATTTCTATCCTATATACACAACATCACTATCCAGGGGATAGAACAACTTGAATATACGTTAGAGCTACTACCCTGTTCATACTAGGTACTTAAAAACAAATTATGTCCACACTTACTCACTTCTAGATGTTCTTTGCCCTGGTCTTCCCTCTTCTTAACTGTGATGATGGCCTTTTATAAAGTATATCACCATGGTATAGCAACTTTTCTGGAAACATTGTTTGCTAATTATGGTAATCTCATGGGTACTGGTTTTCAGACTTTTTGCTTCATCTGGAGAATATTGTTGTATACTTTACGAAGGTTTGCACCAGGACTCAGATAGTTCTGTTATTCTCCCCCAATATGTTTCCTTGTAAATATGTTATGTGTATTATCCGGGGTAATTCTCTGGTGTCATACACTGATGACACTCAGTTGGTGATCACATTTTCTAATAACCCCAGTTTGGATTCAGTAAGATATTACTGCCATCTCCAATTGGATGGCTAACAACTATTTGCAGTTGAACTCCACCAAATCCGAAATCCTCCTGGTGGGCAGGGATTTCCATTTCTGAGGTAACCAGTGGTGGCATCCAGCTCTTGGTGTACCCCCTGCCCAAACCTGTGGTTAAGAACTTGGGAGAATGGGTGCACAACAATCTTTCCTTTTGAGGCTCATGCCAAATCAGTGGCAGGTACATGTTTTGGATTGTTACGTGGCCTGAAGCCGATTCTAGGTCTTTTTGATTCTCATACCCGGCAGTTGATCATCCAGTCTACCATCATGGCTAGATTGGGTTTTTGTAATGTGCTACTTTTAGGATCCAACAAATCTCTGTTCAAAAGGATCCAACGTGTCCAGAACGCTGCAGCCCGCACTTTGTTAGCTCTTGCTAAACATTGTCATGTTTCTGACCTCCTTTGCCGGTTACACTGGTTACCCTTGGGACAGAGAATACATTTCAAAGCTATGTGCATCATTCATAAGATCTTTTTTTGGCCTCTGCCCTGGGATCCTGAGTGCTATGTGCTCCCCTTATGTTCCCACCCGTGCCATGTGCTCAGCAGATCTGCATCTGCCCTGAGTGCCGCGGATACGGAGGGCCAGAGCTGGCGGCCGCTCGTTCAAGGCATTGGCACCTGCCCTTTGAAACTCCCTACCTCTATCTGCAGCACCCCTGATCACTGGATCTTTAGAAAGATGGTGAAGACCTGGCTTTTCTCCAATCATTAAAACTCTCTATGTTTTTCCGCTTTACTTGACAGTTAGCGCTGGGACGCCCCCGTTGCTGGGGCAGCCATGCGCTTTATAAATATTATAACAAAACATCTTTTGAATTGATTATTTGCTTTGCACATCACCCTAATAGGTCTTTTTTCATTATTTTTCTGTAAAATCCAAGAAAGAATTTGAAATGAAAATGAAAAAGATATATTCTGCAGAAAGAACTTTCAGAAGACAACTGCACATTTTTTTCTGCAAAGGACAACAATTGTGTTTTATTTTTGTCAATTAACTAATTTACTTGCTGTATTCTAAAACTGAACTCTTTAACTTCTCTACAACTCAACTCATGGCTGTACATTTTAGGATTTAATCCGTCTTGAGGAGCACCAGAGTTCTCTCCCAAGCTAAGATCAAATCATATATGCACATTTATTTACTTTTGTATACATTATTAACACACTAAAATAACAATTCTAAGTGTCCTTTTCGATTTAAATAATATTTTGAAGCACAACTAATTAAATGCAACCTTGGTACTGCCCTGATAATATTTTTATTACTGTTTTAACATATTTAAACCTGCTGGTAATAGTCCAGTTTCACAAGTTTTCAATGTGTTTGAATACGACCAGCATACTTCTTTTTGTAGTTAAACCGAAACCCAGAAACTACCAAAACAACAATAAATATCAAGGAGAAAAGGTTTTTGTACGCCTTTGTTGTATGCAATAGCAATTTATGAATGCTTTAATTTAATTTTGTGTCGTCTTTCATAAGAAATGAGCACGTTTTTCAAATTGATTTAACCCATTGTGGAAAATCACATTTAATTTACTGATTCAGTAGGCTTTGCATCTCTTCTTGATTTCCAGTACATCTCCTACTCATTTTAGTAATGGCATCATGCCCACCGTTTAACTTCATTTGATTCCTTTTCTCTCTCATTTCTACAAAATGTTGAGCACTGTGGAGTTGATGATCTTGTTCCCTATGCCTGCTTTTCTGTTTGTTCCATCTCAATTTTATGTTAAGAACGGAGGCGAGGATTATGCTCAACTTTCAGTCCTTTATACATCTCCAGCAGACTTCAACATTTAGGCAATAAACCACCTTTCCCATAAACCCAGGGGAAAGGGACTACAAAACTTTAACCAATCAGGGTCTCTATCTGTCGTCATAATGAGTCACTCTTCCATACACCTCTTTTTTTCCTGCTCCATCAGGTAGGCAAGTGCTCCTGATTATTATTCCACTAAGAATGATATTGTGTTTGTCATTGATACTGTGATTTCTACTGCTTGTATTGCTCTGCACCGCAGGACCGCACCTCAGCGCTCCTATAGTGACTCATTAGAACCTTCGGGTTCATAACTCCGGGGACCACGTGATTGCAGTATGCGAAGCGGCCTTTTAGAGGACTGATGTACGCATCATAAACTCTTGAAAACCCGTCATTGCCGCAGAGCCTTTTGCTTCAGGAATTTCCCCTGGGATGCCTGGAAATCTTGTACACCAGGTCCGGGTCTGTAAACTCTCTTCAGCAAGTGACATGACTCCCGTCACCCCTCCGTTCAGATTCTCTTTGCTGACACTTTCATACGCACAAATATGCTCATTGCAGCTGCTAGGGGGCCCAGCCCAGGCGTTGCATTACCCTTCTGCACATATAGGGTGTTGTGGGACCAGTTATTGGTGCCACTCCAGTGCCATATTGCTACACCTAAGGTGTCCAGAGAATATTTGCTGCAACTTTGCATTGCACTACTAATTTTACCACTATACAGTGTCTGCCTTAGGCATTCGCATTGCAGTAATGTGGAGGCGGAATATGTGGAGGAAGAATCCCTTTCTGTTCTTCCGTTGGGCAATGAATTTTGTGACGCAGCATACAGTGGCTTCTGCGATTGTGCCATTAGAACGGCACTTACTGCCAATCGCTTATTCCTGCCCAGTCCCCCTAAAACTTATGCTGAACCGACTCCAGCCCAGGGGTCCCACCATGTCAAATGTTGAGACTGCCCAACACCCGCAGAAGCATAAAGCTGATTAAGGGATGGACCTAAGCATGTTCGAGTGCCTAAAAAAAGGCATTCCTGGCCAGGCCAATCCCATCTGGGCTTGGAGATGATTCAGGGGTGCTGCTAGACCTGCTACAGAACTGCAACTCCTTTAGCCCCCCCCCCGACAATTGTCATGGGGATTCTAATGATGACACAGGCCCTTCCTGACCCTGGCCTCCGTCCCCAAAGTCCGCTCCCATTCCCTCCAATGATGACCAGGATGACCCTTCGGACATGCTAGACCCCAATGATCGAATGCACTCCAGGTCGGTGGAATGGTCTCCATCTGCTAAGGTCACCAAGTATGTGGCAGAGTATGTACGTCAACCCCCTGAGAAGGAGACGCGCGCTCGCCTGCGCACCAGATGCCCTCAGCCCTCCCTAGCAGATAAGGTGTCTCTCACCCCCAATATAGATTCCTGCATGGTCACTTTCTTTACAAAATATATTAGAGACACCAAAAAAAGAATTGATCGGTCCTGGAGGGTCTCTCACAAAAATCCTGGAGTTGGCAGAAGTGGCGAAGACTTCTAGTAACCCGCTCTTGCCAGAATCCATTCCTGGCTGGCCCAATGCACTCTCATTTTTCTAAGAAATGTGAACTGCACATTATCCACAGAGATGGAGGTTGTTATTGCTAAAAGTTGATTCTAAATTCAGAGATCTGGCTTCCACTGAAGCGGGGTCGGTGGCCCTAGGGGGTTTGTTTGGAGACCCTTTCGTGAAAGAGTTGGGCAAATTCGTAGCCACATTTACCTCTATGGATAAGGATCAAGCCTCAATAAAGAAAATAACCACCCTAGAATTTTTGTTGGGCTCAGTCGTGGCAGAGGGCGTTTGACCAGCCGCTTTTATGCATAAGCCCCCCACAAGGCCAAGGCTACTGCTGGAGCCTGTAGCACGATCAGTCCTGACTAGGGGAGTTCTTCCCTTCCTGGAGGGGCCAGAAAGATTGCAGCAGAGGTCCCACCAGAGATCTGTTCAATAGCAATCAATCAGGTGAGTGTTTGGTCAGCCTTCCGTCAACAGGTGGGAGGCCAGTTCGCATTGTACCCACACAACTGAGAAAAGTTAACCTCAGATTTATGGGTCCGACAGGCGGTCCAGGGGTTCCATATAGAGTTCTACAGGTCCCCAGAGCAGCAGTGCCATCCACCCCCCTAGTCTTCTCAGATTCACAATGCACCTTGGTAGATCACTAAGTGACAGACTTGCATCGCAAAGGTGCTATTGTCCCAGCCTCTCTTCACCCAAGAGGGTTTCTAAGCAATATTTTCCTCACACAGAAGCGAGACGGGGGTCAACGCACCGTTATCTTAAAGGAGTTTAACGGTTGACTGGTTTACCACTACTTCAAACTGGAAGGAATTAATTTGCTCCATGATCTCCTTCAGCCAGAAGACTAAATGTTTCTCCTCAGTCTCAAAGATGTGAACTTGAAGGTCCCCATTTTCCAGCCCCACCGCAGATTCCTGCAATTACTGGGTTGAGGGCAGGTATTCAAATTCCAGACACTTTCATTTGGTCTCTTATCGGCTCCTTGGTGTTTCACAAAGATACTCAAACCGGCAATGGAGTTTCTCCGAGCGCCTGCGTTCAGTCTGATTATCTACCTAAACAACCTTCTGCAGTACCAACTGCAGTACACACTGCAGTACCAACTGCAGATGACTATTTGTTTGTTGTAAGGTTTGGGTTTGGTTATAAACTAGCAAAAGTCCTTCTTGACCCAATCCAAACAAATGACGTTCCTAGGTTTTGTTATTAATTTCTCTTCCAAGACGGTCAGTCTACCCTCTAAAAAGGTTGTGAAAATTCAGAGAGAGTTGATGTGCACCCTGGCCCACCCATCATGGTCACTGTATGAAGTGGCTTGTGTGGTGGGGCTTATATCCTCTTCCAGTCAGGCAATTTTTCCGATCCACTTGCATTACAGGGCCCTCAAACGGCTCAGAACCTTCCAACTGCGCAGAGGCCTGTAATATTCCGAATAGGTACCTCTGACAGAGGAGGTTTGGGAAGTGATGCACTGGTGGCTGGCCCATGTGGAGGCCTGGAATGGCAGGGCCATTTTTGGCTCTGATCTGGATATCGTTATCGAGTTGGACACCAGCAAATCCGGATGGGGGCACGCTGTGGAGAGTCCTCCAGCTGTGGAAAGTGGTCCGTGATAAAGCAACAACTCCACATCAACTGCCTGGAACTAATGGCAGGTTCTTTTGCCGTTTAATGTTGAACCAAGGGTAATGTGAACTATTGAGTCCTTCTGAAGATGGATAATATATCAGCAGTACGGTACAGCAACCGTCTGAGGGGTCCTCGGTTAAAACTCCTGGTGGATCTGGCCAAGGCATTTTGGACCTTTTGTCTATCCAACAATATCTCGGTCACAGCTCAATACGTTCCAGGGAGCTCCAATGAAGGGGTGGATTGCTGCTCCCGGGAGTAGTCAGATATGAGTCTGTGACAACTGAATCCACAGACGTTCCAGCTGATGCACAGCTGTTGGGGTCCGTTCACTGTGCATCTCCCCTGGACCATCAGGTGGACTGGTTTTTCAGTTGGAGGCTGGACCCCTGGTGGTGGCGATGGATGCTTTCCTGCAGGATTGGTCGGGAGAGCGGTGATATGCTCCTTCGCGATGATCATGAGATTGTGCACAAAGGTAAGATGGCAGGGGGCCCATGTAGTCTAACACCATATTGGAGGTCGAAAACTTGGTTTACAGTTCTTCTGTAACTAACTTGGGATTCTCCAATCTGCCTACACCATGCTTGAGATGTCCTCCAGGATCCATTAGGGAATCCTCACCCATTGAACCTTTAAGAGCGGCTTCCACTCATATCTTGGAGGATTACAGGGAATGATGGAGAGTCCCTGGCCTTTTAAGAGAGGCTGAAAAGATGTAGGCTGCAGCCTGGGCCAATAGCACTAACAGAAGTTATGAATCTGCATGAGCGTGATGGGTACATTGGTGTGTACAAAAAGATCGCGATTCCTTTTGATCAGATGTTGTCAAAATCATGACTTTCACAGCATCTTTGGCCTCAGAAGGTGTGGCTTCTAGAACGGTCAATATTTTCAGGTCTGCTATTTTGGCTGGTCACACTCCGATTCAGGGTCACCCGGTCGAAGGAGCACCCATTGGTCTGTAAACTGATGCAGGGCTTTCGTCTCTCACTGCCCCCAGAACCTAGATATTCAGGCTTATGGGATTTTAACAAGGTGCTACATCTTTTTACTTCATGACCATGTAATGATTTTTTGTCTAGGAAATATATTTCTGGTAATTTGACTATGTTCTGTGTTTGATTTACTGCCACAGGGTTTTGGATGTCCGAGCCCTTTACGTGACCGGCAGAGTGTTCAGAGCAGATGGGGTGACTTTTCACATTTCTTGCATAACAAAGTCCAATCCTCTGACAATTTCCTACCCGGCATGTGGTGGCTCTCCAAAATTGTGCATGGTGTGATGCTTGAAGACATATGAAAGTATGACGGAAGAGTTGAGACATCCCAGTGACAAACAATTGTTGATATCCCTTATGACACTGTTCAAGGCAGTGTCTTCCCCAACAATTGCAAGAGGGATACATTGGGTTATTCAAGAGGGCAGTATTGATATCTTAGAATTTGGTGCTCACTCTGTGAGAGGCGCCATGGCCTTGAAAATTTTCAATCTTGGGGGCTCGATTGGAGGATATCCTCAATGCAGCTGATTGGACTTCGGACTCAATCTTCAATCAGTTTTACTTTAAACCGGTTTTGAATATGGAGTCTTTGGTAGTTGACAAACTTTGAACTATCGTAATCCTCGCCTCTGGCCCTGACATAGAATGAAAAATGTCCTAGCATTTAGAAAAGAAAGTTTAAATTCTTTTAAGTACATACAGGCCAGGATTATTCCCATTAATGGTTTCTGGGGATACCTCCCACCCTTTTGTGCTAGAATTTGGCAAGATATGTCTCCACTTGTTCGGGCGCGGTGTTACTCCATGATGTATAAGTACATGTTGCTAATTTCTCTTCTTGTGATGTTTTTATTTTCCACTGCCGTAGTGAAGGATTGAATCACTGACTCCTTTGGTAGTTTCTGTGCTGTGTTTTGCCACGTTATGTTATGGGAATCTGGATTTCAGCTTCTGACAATAAAAAGGAATAGAGAAGTCACTGGGAATGCCTCTTGTTGCAAGAATGACGGATGAGGTATCAGGAGGAGCAATTTGTTATAAAGACTGATAAAGACTTAGATTGGTTAAGCATTTTAAATCCCTTTCCCGTGGGTTTATGGGAAAGGTGGTTTATCGTCAAAATGTTGAAGTCTGCTGGAGATGAATAAAGGACTGTAAATTGAGCATAATCCTCGCCTCCATGTCCTAAGTAGAATTGAAACCTTCCTTTACAAATGCTCGGAATTTTTTTATTTTGCTGGACGACTTGAGGAGTCAAGTGCTTGGTATTAAAAAATTCAAATTTAAAAACAATTTGTTGAAATGTAATTTTCATTGGCTTCTTAAAATGAAGATGGATCCATAAAGTAGATTGGAAATCCTAGTTTATCAGTAATGAGAGAATCTAGTTAGTCTAGTCCCTGGTTATCGTAAGACTTCATCTCTTTGTCTTGGTCTACAGTCGACTACTACAGTATCTGGCCATTGCAAATATAAAAGCCCATGTCTTTACTCAATGCAAAATCATATTTATTTTGATCTTTAGATTCATTACTTTAAAATATATCATACATATCGACACATAAACATAACCATTTTCATATACAAAGTATCAATTTATCAGAAGGAGAAAAGAGTAGAGCTAACATGCATAAATGTGTAAATAGTAATGCTCATTGAGGAACTAAACCAACAGTAAGTTCAGTATGACACCAGTACTCAAAGAAGAATGTTAAACCAAAAGCACTATGCCACATTTATTCATTCAACTCTTAAGGTTTTATTGAAAGCTGATGGTTAGGATAGGCTTCATCAGATTGCAATAGAGTGTGAATTATTTCTGGTTGAAATGTTTGCTATCTATACAGGTAATTTCCAAAGACCTTCATCCATCATGACAGTCAGGAATGCCTTTCTGGTCTACTTTTCAAGTGCACAATAATTTATGTTTTTGTGAGATTGTTATAAAAAAAAGGACACAACTATATATGCTTCATTTTTAATGTTTTTACCTGTGTTGACTGCTGTCAACTAATCAGCAAATAGGAGGAAAAAGAACACCAATAGTACTAAACTCAGAAAGATCTTTTATAAGATAAAGAAGGAGCGTTTCCATCATGTTTAGGTCTTTAGAAATAGTTCTCCCTTTCACTATATTATGTAAATACAATCGTCACATATTTTCCTAAAAAAAGGGCATGTGACGTGAAGTCAACAAAAGTTATGTCAGAATGATTACTTCTTACCTGCTAACCTACACCTTCTTTCACCCCACATAGCACAGGAGCCGGTCTTTACAACACAATGTTTACATTGTAGTGCCTTTACCACACATTTATCACCACACAAGTTTTTACCACATAAAGTCCTTTACCATGCATGCTTTTACCACACATTTAAGGTAAGTATGGGGTAGTGAGGTCCGAGGTCTCCACCCAAAAATATAAAAATTACACACATATATATCAAAGAAATACCCTTTCAGGCATAGAGTGACGAATAAATTATGCAAAAAAGAAGCAGAGAACTCCAGAGTTCTCTGCTTCTTTTTTGTATGTATATATGTATATATATATATATATATTTTTTTTTTTTTTAAACGAGAGATTGGAAGCCATCTTGGAGTTCCCAAACATTTATTACATAACAGAAACGTGGCAGCAGGCAAATTGAAAATCATTTTAATTGTCCTAACCGGTTTCCTGTTTTAAAAACTATACCTCCCAGCATCCATTTGAGTAAAATACTTGAGGCACAGTGAATACATAATCCAGGTTAAATACCTTCAGAGCTCTGTGAAACATAGTTTCAAAGTTTATGATGCTGGAAAGGAAAGTGACTACATGCACATTAATATTGAAATCCTTTGCGCACTGTGTCGTGTTTAAAAAAGCAAAGGGGTCCAGATCAAAAGGCAGCAGTAACATACCATGGCTGTTTCTCCCTTACTCACATTTCATGTGCAATATTCATGGTAAGAGTCCTCGCGGTCACCAAAGGCAAGCTAGCCGTGCCCCTCAAATCCGTGAAAAACAGCAGCAGTAGTTTCCTCCATTAGGGGGCCATAGACCATGCAGGGTAGCTATATATTTATACATACCTTACTAATACTTACCTTACATTGAAAAACGGGTAGCATAGCACTCATTACAAAAGTCCACATGAAGTGCTTCCACTTCTCTTAGTAAATTGTAAATTCAACAATTCAAAGACAACAGCCAAGTATTGTTTCTCATTGGAGCTTGTATTTTCAGTCAGGATAAACAGCCAGTCAGGAAAAACAGCCGATATGTGTTTCGTCTCACCAGGGACTTTTTCAAGGCTAATATCAGCGGTTCAGTACAGCTGGTCCTGTATGGTGGTCAAGTAGAAAAGCCACAATGTCGGAAAGGATGAAGTCTTTTATTCTGAAGAGACCCTTCCGGTGCATATGATTTAATCCGCTATTTCTTGAGTAGTGTCCTGAGTATGTAGAAGCGGCTTAAACAGTGGTGTCATGTATGACACACGAAAAGTCCATATGTGGGGGATGTAATAACGTCCCACTGTTGTAAGTCTGTACAAAAATGGAGAGAGAAGAGCCATGATAAGCCCCCCCTATTTGTGCTGTCGCATTCCTGCTACAAGTCCTAAAGTCCGAAGTTGCTTCTAGCAGCTGTCCTGTTTATTGCCTTTCTGAATTACAGCACATATTTCAAAATATTTAGCTTCCTGACATCAGAATTAGATTCACACGTCACAATATTGCTTATTTTATACTTTTCTTACCAAACCTAATGTTGGGAAGTGTCGTAAAACGTATTATTACCTCATGCACCTGTGCTCATTTGAGTAACCTGAAAGGATAAATGGCTGACTTGGTCTAACCTAGTCTCAAACCTGTCACCTGCAGGGCAAAAAGAACAGTAGATTGGGCAGAGTTACTCACTCTACTACCTTGCCAGCTCATCGACCACCACTTTATTTTGATATAAAGTTTGACCCCATACATGATTTTACAGTGTATACACAAGACACTACTATCACATCTGTAAAATAAATTACGTTAGCACATAATAAGTTATATTTAAGTGGAAGCCCAAAACGAATCCGTGCTTAACTTTGGTTGTTTTCTTGAGAGCATTCCACCTTAAGTCAAATTATGATCAACACTGCAGGGACAGCAGTTTAAATCCCACTCACCCAGAATTTGAAGGTCAGTGCCAGGAATGGGGAGTGGTCACTGACCCAGCAGGTCATGGGAAATATTTGTTCCATGCAAAATACCAATTGGGATACCACATTGAAAAAACACTGCCTTTCTGAGGACTTTATTGCTATTGGTCAGCTAGAACTCCATACCGCACCCCCATGAGATCAAGGCTTTTGGATGGTAGAAGTCGTAAATGAGGCAAGCATTCCCATTTCCGCTAGCATGACCTGGAGCCTCTTACATGGAGTCTAGAGTGCAGGGTGTCCTGGACACATGGACCAAAGATTATTTGTCGTACAACATTGAGAGGTGTTTAACCCCTCTACCCCCACCCCCCCCACACACACACACACCAGAGTCAGTGATGACCTGCGGAATAAGAACAGTGTTGTATGATAGTATACTTACTCACTGGTAAGTATTACATTTTTTATAATCTTCGACTGGGTGTAATATAAATTCTATTGATTATCAAAACAATCTCTGAAAAACCTGTCTCAACCAGTTTTCATGTATACATTTATGAGTTTTGTCTCAGCAGAACTCATTTTTAAATCAGTTCTTCTTCAGCGTCCGCTGCAATTGTAGACTAAGTTAAGAGTTTAGCATTCGTGCCTCATATTTTTGGTGTCATTTCAGGTGATGTCTCCATAAAACTTTATTGATGTCCCATATCATCCAAATTGTGGCTCTCCCTCAGTTTACAGACATGTGGATGGGCACGATCACTCGCTAAGACTCGTCTTGCATCAATGGATCTTTCCACATCAAAGTGGTTTCCTCAGGCATGGTCATTTTTGGAAGGCATAGTAGAAACAACCCGTGATCTAAGCCATTCTTTTTTTTTCGGGAGAGGGGGGCGAGAGGAAGATAGGCTGCCAGTGATCCTCTAAGCACGCGTTAAGCATGTATTCAGATCAAGTGGCAACACAACACTTTGCTTTGGTCAGTGCTTATGCGAAATATTTATTTGACGGTTTCGAGGTTGGAAAACGTATTAAAAAATAAAAAGACCATTAAGACTAGTCATCAACAGTAATATGCGGAAGTCTATGACTTACCAGTTACTTTTTGGTTTTTTCCAGGTTTAGGAACGTGTAGGTCCAATCAGTCTTTCGTAAGTTAAAAGTGGACCAGCACTGAGGAGGGTAACAATAAACATATGATATTGGAACCAAAAAAGCACGGAACTGAACAGGTACTTTGCTAAATATACTGGGCTTTGTAGTGAATCCGGGAGCTTGTATCAAATGCAATCATAATGATGTGTGGGGGTCATGCCACAGAAGAAGGTGGGAAAATGCCAAGTTGCCCACAGGATCGATGCCGATCCTTAGGCGATAGTGAGGCAGAGGGGTGCGACAGTAACCGTGAATGGGACATACAATACCGAGGGGTGGGATTACTGGTGATGGAGGGAAGAGGGACAGGGCAAAGAATGGCGAAGGTAGAGCTGGGTAAGATAATTGAGGGTTCACAGTGGTCATTGTCTTACCCTGAGCAGCCAAGCTTCCCATTTGTAGGCATCAGACTGTTGGTGTCAGAAATGGTTGCACTAGCATCACCACACTCCCAGTAACTAGGACGTAGAGAAAGAAGTTGTGAGTTAGGTAGATAGTTGAATTGGTGGGTGGCAGAAATAATACCACCAGTGAAACAAGGATTAGTTTGCACGGCTTGTTGCGGTAAAAGGTACAGACTGCTATTAAAATTGGATAAAAATATGGATGTGAAAGGTCAGGACTGGTGTGACTATTGGGTCAGCGTTACAAAAAATAAGTCAGATTAATCTTCATCTTTCTGAGCATACTATATTTACCTGCTTCTGAAATGCACCTCTTATTAGAATATCTATCCATTAAATCCAGTCGGTATCGAAATAACCATTTAGGCCATCAAATAATGTGTTTGTATCTGTTCTAAAATTATTGTTTAAAATTTGGTAGGCATACAGTCAGCCCACAGCATACCATTAGTTGGTTTCGTTGTCACTCATTTCCAATCCATCAATTGTTTCACGCCTGTAGGCTTACCTTCCCTTCTTGTGTTAGCTCCTCCCTGGAGCATGGACCAAGTACACATGTGTTCTTCCCCGTCTTTGTTATTCCTTGTCTTTTTGCAACACACAATTTATTTTATTTTATGTGTTTCAATATTATTCCTGTAGTGCAATGTGCTTTTCTACTTATAGCACGGGCATACAGCTTGTTATGCTGCTTTCACCCTATCTGTCTCTATTGTACTACTCTATACCACTTCACTCTACTCCACTCTACACCATTCCACTCTATGCCACTCTGCGCCAATCCAATCTACTCTGCACCACTCTGTGCAACTCCTCTCTGCTCCACACCACTCCACTGTACGTCATACCACTGTACCTTAAGCCACGCTAATCTAAGCCACTCTACTCCACACCACACCAATCTACTCCACGCCCCTCTACTCCACGCCCCTCTACTCCACGCCCCTCTACTCCACGCCCCTCTACTCCACGCCCCTCTACTCCACGCCCCTCTACTCCACGCCCCTCTACTCCACGCCCCTCTACTCCACGCCCCTCTACTCCACGCCCCTCTACTCCACGCCCCTCTACTCCACGCCCCTCTACTCCACGCCCCTCTACTCCACGCCCCTCTACTCCACGCCCCTCTACTCCACGCCCCTCTACTCCACGCCCCTCTACTCCACGCCCCTCTACTCCACGCCCCTCTACTCCACGCCCCTCTACTCCACGCCCCTCTACCTCCACGCCCCTCTACCTCCACGCCCCTCTACCTCCACGCCCCTCTACTCCACGCCCCTCTACTCCACGCCCCTCTACTCCACGCCCCTCTACTCCACGCCCCTCTACTCCACGCCCCTCTACTCCACGCCCCTCTACTCCACGCCCCTCTACACTATACCACACTACTCTATGCTGCTCCAGTATACACCACTTTATGCCTCTTCATGCTACTCCTCTCCACACAATTCCACTCTACGCCACTCTATTATACGTCACTCTCCTCTGTGCCACTGTACTCTACTCCACTCAACACCACTCTACTCCACTTTCCTCTACACCACTCTCTTGTATGCCACTCTACGCAGCACCACTAACTTTTAGCCAGCAGCCACACTGCTGTACAGCATGGCTAAAAGACATTGATGAAGCCAATAGCTCTCACATAGGCTAGACCTATTGGCTTCGCAAATGCTTGTGTTCATCTTCTTGGCTTAGTGTAAATGATCACTCAATAAGAATTGAGCCATTTACATTGCCACAGGGTGTGCTTTGAAAGAGGTTGCTCTGTTTCAATGAGAAATGAGGGCTGGCTGGCTTAGAGAAAGAAGTGTTGGCCTTTTTTCAGGAGTATTATTGAGATCAAAGTGAATAAGGGGGTTGCCTTATCCACTGCTTTATAATGCTATTACAAAGGCAGATCTTTTGAGTGAGTGACTTCTAGTCACAATTTCGCATCACGTTTTGAAATTAGATTTTAGAGTATAGTCATGGGCATTTTATGACAATCTTCGTAGTTGAACAATATGGCAAGGGCTACCTTTTTGAAAGGTAGAGAGCCAGAAAAGCAGAAGCTTTTAAAGGCATTGTAAAAAGGCATCAGTAGGAGTCCTAGGTAACACTACTCAAAGACGTTAGCCATCTTGTATATTTTTGTTCTAGGTGGCATGGTTATTTGTATTTAATTTCATTTTATTTGTTTTTGATAAAGCGCAAATGAGGAGCAGCGGACTGCTTCATAGAGTAAATTTTAATTGCAGCAGGAGCATCTGAAACACCAGGCTCTGGACATAAAACAGTGTGGTGTGTTAAGAGTTTTGTAGAAGCCAGATTACAAAAACAAGGGCAATTGAAGCATGTAATTAAGAAAGAGGACAGAGTTCCCTATTTTCCATAATCACTTCGCAGGGCTCTTTCTGCATGTGGAGACACACTGCATGCGTAGAGACACTTTGTGTGCAGGAATGAGTCAGTAGATATTTGTTTAAGAGTGAGTGGGGGGGGCTATGAGTCACAAAGCCAATTTTTGGAGTTTTATCTTAAATCCACCTCTTCTAACTTTGGCTGTCTTAAAATATATAACTCTGCCCGAGATTGAATTTATTGAGTATGATTACTGTTCATTATCCCTTCACCATTCCCTGAAGAAAGCCTTTTCTACTCACTGTTGCAGTTTTTGAGAGAGAAGTGTAGAAAATGAACAGCACTGGTATCCAAATGGCATGAAATAGTCTTATGTTTTGAAACCCCAATGGGAAATCCCAATACCTACCACGCATGCTGCCCTACAACCACCTGAGGGCACAAAACCTGCTCCAGTGGGTATGTTTTAGACATTGAACTAGGATTCATGTCATCCAATCTCAGCCTTACCACTTCACCTAGAAATGCTGCAAATAACATTGTATTCTAAAGTGGACAGGACCACAAACCCAGTGATCTATCTCCTGGAAGGATAGCCTCTTGGCCTTGCCATCACAGTCACTGCCATCCCAGCTGTAGCCTAGTGGACTAATGAGAAACATGGCGCAAAGAAACCATTTTTAATCCGGGCTTCCCATTTGGCCAAATTGAATCATCTTGGGCAATCATGTTGGGAACTTATTGGTGAACTGTATTCCATTTTTTGAAGGGACTGGCCGCATTTAAAATCAATCTAAAAGTGGCGAGCGAGCATGTGGTTAAAAATGGAGTGGATATTACTTCCGTGGGAGGGAATTATCCGGTCTCCTGGTGTATTCACCAAAATGCAATATGCTGGTAAGTGTGTAGCCTTTGCAACAAGTAGCAGCGTGCTGCAGTGTCTGGTCTTTTACTTTAATCATGGGATAATCATACTCTCCCTGTGACCTTAGAGTGTCAGCACCTTGAACCCGGCTTAATGGAAGAAATAAACAACAAGGGCATTCTCCCAGATCTGATCCCCTGCATGATTTCCATTCACACTTTCAGGAACGTATTCATCGGCAGGTGGTTGGATTTGCATCTCTAATGTTGAACAAGTCCTGAAGCTGCATTGTGCATGATCCCTCTTGTGCAGCAATCCTTCCTCACAGGCAGCGATAGATAGCTCAAGAATGGCTGCAAGAGGAAGAATTGGTTGTCAAAGGTGGTGGCTAAGAGTGGAAGGGAACCCACATACAGGAGAGTGGGCATCCCGCAGTACCTCGGTTTAGGCAGTGGGACAGGAGCCATGGTTACAGGCCAGACTTGCAAAACGCAAGACGATTGGCCACCGTAAAGGAGGATTTGTCCATCCCTTGCCCTCCGATTCCATATGGTCTATTTGCATGCATTTGTTTCTGTCCTTAGCTCTTCCGTACATTATCTTGTTGCAGCACAGGTCTGCTTTTGAATGGTGTAGCTCTGTCTTTGCTTTTCTCCTGAGTTTTTGATGCCTTTAAAACCTTTTTTTATAGTAGCAGCCGTAATTTCCCCCAAAAATTACCTGGGTCCCTATAGGTGAACTGTAGGGGTCGCCTAGGGCTGCAAGTTATGTATGCCTCCAAACTTGCAAGAAAAAATGTAATGCAATAATTTAAAGTGGGAGGAAAAATTAATTCATGGTAGTGACTCAGACCTGTCAACCTTGAAAACATTTTCACTGTGTGGGCCTACTGAGAGAGGAGGAGGGACCTTAATGGGTGTGGGGCCCTGGAGAGGGGTTGGGCATTGAAAGCAGCCCCTCTTGTGCTCCCCTAAAACTCAAACAAGTGCTTCTCCCTCCCATGTCCTGAGAAGTTTGCACATTTTGCAACAGCCTACCACTGTCTTCAGCCTACTCACTAGCTGGGAACCCATTCTGTATAGGTGGTTCCTGCTCACCATGTGTTCTCATCGACTCTTCTCCAGGTGACCATATGAAAGAGTGCCCACATTGTTTGATACATGGCATCATGTGAGCTGGTAGGTTTGCAGATTGCATTATTCTTTCAGAGTGAAGTTGTTCTCAGCTAGTAGTCTATAGCCCACCTGCTGTGTGTTTTTGTGCCCAAAACTTAATGGCAACTATCTGTGCATTTAAGAATAAACCAGCATTGACAATGCCAACAGGTTTCGCCTTTGGGCCTATTGGCTTCGCCAATGGTTTTTAGTCTTGGTGTACAGCATCCCTGTACAGAGTAAAACATTTTTTTAAACAGCGGGCGGGGTGAAGCATCAAGGGGGGTGTGGGGAGGAGAAGCAACGGGCAAGAACAATGTAGAGCAGGTGAGAAAGGAACGGGGGAAGTACACAAGGTCAAGGACGCAGTGAAGGACACGGGTGACAAACTGCCATATGGAGTGCAGGGTGTGAGAAGTTGGCCTAATGTATGATGTCACTAGTTCTAGTGTACACCTTATATCAGTCCAAATACCCTTATGGTGATTGGTTGTAAAGTCAACCTTATAGACCAGCTATCCTAGTGGTAGCATGGACAAGAGCAGTCTTAGGCTAAACTCTGAATGGCATGTGAAGCCAGCTGTGATACCATATATAATCCCTTGAATACCAAATGAAAGGACACCACAACAGATATATATATATAAAATAAAGTGTATTTATTCTAGTCAAACCCTCAGCACTCTTTATGAGATTAGAGGTAAGTACAACACAGTCTTATTTAAGCATACATTAAGTCACACAGGTAAGTAATACAGTTAGGCCCTAGGGGCCACGCAAACCATATACTAAGTAAGTGGTATAAGAACCACTGTCACGGAAATAGAATAGGCCTAGGCCTAGGGAATCGCTGGGGCTACACTACACTAGCTTTAGTTAGGAAGTGGGAGGCCCACGGGATTCGTGTGCAGAGTGGAAACACTCACGCGTAATGCGTAAAAGTCACTAGCAATAGTACAGTTTAGAAAACGATAGATTTAGGACACTTCCGGAGTAGCTAGGAAGTCGAGACTGGAAAACTAGACACTAGGATAGTCACTATCCTGATGAGCACCGGAGTACCCAAGTTACCTAGCCCACAGGCTGCGGGTGCATAGGGGTGAAGTTGCGTCGGTTTTCGTCGTCGACTCCTATGGATGCCTGAAGAAAGATGCTGACAGGCAGTCAGTGAAGAGTGTCCGGTGGATCCCAAGGCTGGGATCAAGAAGAGAGGAGACCTGCAAGCAGAAGGGACAGAGTCAAGGTCACTAGCCAGTGACCACGTGGAACCAGGAAGGAACCAGGCGATGTCGTGAAGATTGCAGGTGAAGGTGAAGCTTGTCGCTGCAGCCAGGAGGACCAGGAAGCGTCGAGGACGACCAGGACCAGTAGGCGAGTTGTCCCACGAAGGCTCTTGCTGTCGGCGCCGTCGAAGTTGGACTAGGACTCACCAAGCCTTGGCAAGCGGAACCCACGAAGAACGGAGGACTTGCTTCTGGTGCAGACCAGGAAGGTCTGGGGTGCTTCTTCTTTGCAGAGAAGCGGGAGCCAGTCTGGAGGAGCCAAACCAGCGCAGAAGATTTCAGGGTGCGTTGTCACAAAGGCCACTAGCCAGCGGGCAAGCAACCGGACAGACGCTGCAAGCAGGAAAATGCAGAAGGGCCCCACGCAGGACTCGTGGAGTGTGGGGGGCTGATCTTCGGTGCAGATGATGCTTGGGGTTGGGGCTTCTCAATCCCCGGTGCACAACTTCGAGGGTGCCTCAGAAGCTGCGCTTGAAGTTACTAGCCACTTTTCCCAGGTAGCCGGTCCCACGTCGCTCGTCGCCTCCACGGATCTCAGCTCTGCTGTGGATGTGGATCAGGGTCGGAGAAGTCTGGAAGTCAAGGCTCTGGTCGGGCTCTGCAGTCGGTTCCTCGTAGAACGTGGGCAAAGCAAAGGGTAGTCTCTTGATGGTGCCTGTTTGCACAGGGTAGCCACTCCTTGGCCACAAGGGAGATTCTTCAGTCTTCTTCTTTCGTCGAATGTCGAAGGTCCAGAGTTTCTGTTCAAGTTTGCAGGTTCAGGATAATCTAAAGTCTTGAGGCCCAACTCCCACTCTTATACTAATCTGGGGGGCTGGGATACCTGCTAGGTCACGCCTTATGGGTGGGACCTGGGAGGGGGCGGTTACACCCACTTCCCTTTGTCCAGTTTCGCGCCAGAGCTGGGGCTGGAGTGCCCCAGCGCCGGTTTGAACTGGACTATGCAAGGAACACCTTGTGTGCCCCAGGCATGTCTCATTCCTTTCAGCCCACCCTGCCCCAATACACTAAAGGCTGTCTGGGGAGGTGCTAGCACCTCCCCAAGCAGGAAACCTATTGTCCAGGCCTCCCTGGCTGGGATCACTCCCAGCAGCAGGAGGTCAGACTTGTGTCTGTGGCAGCAGCATCCATTTTGTGATGCTGAGGCTTTGGTTAGAGTTAAACAGCAAAGTAGGATTTTAACATGTCTCTCCCTCTAGAAGGGGGGAATAATATCCTCATCACCAGAAATGGTATGGGGGTATTATTCCAAAGTGTTAGACACCTTACACGACATGTTTTGATAAAGCCAAACCATAGTTACCATAACCGTTTAAGATTATAAGGCACTTTAAGAGTATATGGTAGGCTATATCATAGAACAGCTATAAGGACATGGTTCGGAAAGCTGCAGACAGGCTCAGCTCATGCTAGAGCACCATCTCACATGTTACCAAGCACTCTGCCTCCAGGATTGTTAAGGCCTGCCATAGGAGTGACTGATGGGACACATGTGTCTATATGTAAGTTAGGTATAGGAATACTACACCTAAGCAAGGGGTGATTACACGACCTTGCCCCAGCTGAGTGATCAGCCAGTTGTGTCAAAATGGAAGGCCAGGCCAGGGGTGGCATAATACATGCTGCAGCCCCTGGTAGGCCTAGGGTACACCTATGCCCTGGGTACCTAAGGTACACTGTACAGGGTCCAATAAGGTGATCCTTACCAATTGGTTATGTACCTAGGGTACATGGAGTCCATTTTAAAGAGAGAGCAGACAGCCTGAGACCCTGAATGGCAGGATCTCAGGCCAACTAAGTCGAAAAACCAGCTAGACACTAGGCAAAAAGTTGGGGGTAACCATAGTCAGATATCCACCTTCCTACACAGGGTATGAGCAGTACATGACGGAGACAACAGGAAAACACATGCACTCCCATGGAGTGCTTAGCCCAACATTAAAAAGTGGTACTTCTAAAGCAAGCAGTGGAAGCATAGAAGCCAGTCAATTAAAACAGATGGTAAAGAGGCTTTGCTCTATGAGAAGGGCATACACTAGATTGGCAAGCTGTGACACAAATAAGAAGCAGGCAGAGATGCGTGACAGGAAAGCCAACCCATGGTAAGCAACGGGTGGTTCTAACCCCTTGTATGTTTTGATATACCCACAGTATGTCTCCTAACAGACAATGCCTATGTTGCTTAGTATGCTCAACCTAAATATTAACATTGCTGACTGCACCAGTAAGAGAGTGAACGGAGAAAGCAGGTACTAAAGAAATGGCTTCTGTTCACAAGAGATTTTAGCAGTACAAATGGAAAATACACGGACATGAAAAAGGAGCTATCAGAACTGCCTGTGCTTTTTTCCTTGTCTGCATGCCATCAAGGAGGGCAGCATAGGTTGGCTACAACAAAGTGTTTATTGACTTTGTTCTCTCTTTTTATGAGCGGCAAGTTGCTGGCCAACATGCCAGAGAAGTTTCCATACACAAATGTTGCACTAGGTTTTTTCTTGCTATACAAAATGTTCCATAAACTGGAGTCAAACCTTACTGCAACGTCATGTAACTACTGGCTTCAACTGGCTAAGAAAAGAGCGCCCCTTCTTGACTTAGTTGGTGATAGTGTACTTGGATCCAAAAACAGGACTGTTACAATGCCACATTGCTGATTTAAATGAGAAAATAAGATTAGACTCAACCTGCAAAGCGTTATATTGCAGACACTCATATATACTGGTCATGTACGTTTTGCAAAATCAACAAGCATTGGCATAGCCATTAGGTCCTGCCTTTGGGACCTTATAAGTGTTTAGCCATGCAACAGTTGCATAACTAAATACTTATAAGGTCCCAAAAGTGAGACCTATTGGCTACGCGAAGCGGCCAAAGTGAAAGTGATCACGATCAAACATCACAGCGGCCGTGGGGCCGCGAAAGTGAAAGTAATCGCAGTAAAGCGCGGCGCCCGCACACTTGCACTGTAGCTCTAGGCTGGCCTGGTAGCACTTTTTGGAGCCCTCTCAATAAGTCTCGCCAGACCAGCGCATGCGCTGGGTCAGGCGAGCCCTAAAATCAGCTCCCTTCCTGTAGCACAGGTACTTCCTAAACCTAGAATACCCACCACCCAAAGAACGGTTTAGTCCCAACACAGTATTCCCTCATTCTAATCTACTCTTGCAGCTCTCCATGCTTTATGACCCCAGGATCCCTGTGTGTTATGACCTCAAAACCCCAAGGGCCTTGTGATTCTAAACCTCAGCTGTCTTTTGACTCCAATCGTCCAGTGCCTTTTAATTCTTCCAAACCAAGTATTTGAACACATTGTTCTGCTTCTGTGCTCTACTTTACATAGTTTATGCTCTAAGTAGAATACATTCTGAATAGTACTGATTGCCTTCCTAGCAGGACAGGTAGAAGTACTGATGCAGGCACTTTTTGCCCTGGTCACCACAACTCCTGGCCACCGCATTCCAGGGCCCGTGTACGGGGGTAAGAAACCAGGACTTAAAATCAAAAGTATCAATAATTGCATCCTGTGTCCTAAGGCCCTGCAGGGACTCTGTGGGGTTAGGGCGGGGGGTGAGAATGAGATCCCCTAATAAAAGCCTAAGTACAGTAGCAGGTGATGAACTCTGGTGTAACATGCTGCTAATACTATTGCACTAGTTCTCTGACACCATTTTGACAAATAATGAGCCCTCTTAGACTTGCTCTTTTGCAGTCCCTTTTATTTTCGCATATCGATGCAGTTGAGTAAGATCCTAGCCAAAAGCCTGCATTGCCATATTATTTTAATGCCTAGGGTCTGTGCGTATTTTACCCTATCTTCTGCGTGTCTGTTTCTCCTCTCCTATACACTACGTTACGTATCTTTTGGCAGAACGAAGAAAAAGTGAGTGAAAATGTGCAATGCATTGCCGTTACCTGTCGCTACTAGAAATTTTAAATTTGACTTTTATCACTTGTTTCGCAATAAAAATTGAGAGGAGCCTGTGAACGTATACCATTCAAGCTGAGCATGAAAGAGAACCCTTTCCAGGAGTATTGATTCAAGATGTCTTACCTTTACACATACCGCCCCTGGTGCCTACTTTAGTGAAATCTTGCCGCCTTCAGGGTTATCCTTCTGTACCAGTAGTCATTAATTGATAAATCCAACAAGCAGACATAATGGAAGAGATCAGTGCTAAACGGTACCTTAGACTCTCCTTGTGCATTCTGCAGACAGCCATGTGATAAGGGGCCTCTGTTTCAGCCCGAATAGACAGGACTGTACAGAATCTAGCCGATTTATTGAAGCCTGCCTATGAAAGATAGTTAGGTCATAGGTCTGTCCTTTGATACATACATGTGCTCAGTGATGGCTAAACCATCCCCTACCAGTATTGGCTATAGCTTAATTTTACTTTTAATTTTAGTACGACAAATTGATACATTACCGACCTAACTTCACTATTCAGCAGACCACAACACGAAGAAACAGAATCACAACACAATTCAAGTGGACAAAAGAGATAGCGGAGGTAAATTGTGTGATCATTGTGTAAGTGGTTTTAGCTTTGGAGAGGATATTCTAGTTAGAAGGAGAAGATTGAGCTATGCCTGTATTGCTTGCACTTTGAAATTCAAGTTTTAGGCAAGAGGATATTGTTTTATTTAGCATTTATTATTCTTATTAATTAAGTGATTTTGATTTTCTGGTGTTATTCAAGAACAGCAAGCATTGATGTGGCTGTACTTCTGTTTTGTTTGTATTTGCCCTGCTTATTGATTACAGTTCTGCCCTGATGTGTGAAAGGGATTTTCAAGTCATAAATCTCTATTTCAGTTACCCAGGTAACCATGAAAATATACCAAGATCACATCATTAAAATACTCAAAATAGGCCATTACACAGAGATAAAAGCATCAACAAATACATAACACTGTTTAAAACAATGCTTTCTTCTCCCAGCTACAGTAATATCGAATAAAGTGCATGTGACAAGTAGCAAAGAGTTACAGGAGACCCAAATAGCATATGCCAATAGTTGTTTAAGTAAAGAAATAAAAAGTACAGCATCACCACAACATTGATAAAAGCAGTGGGCATTACTTTGCCCCTTTCGAATAAAAAAAAAAAAGAAAATAGAAAAGGTAGGGCCCACCCAGAATAAATATCCTTTTCAGTTAAAACCTTAAAAACCTTTTAGTAAAATCAATATAAAATTGCCAGAAAATTCAAATGTAACAGGCTCTATGGAGAGGATTCATCACATGAGCAAATCAAAATGTTCCCCTTTTCTGTCCTTGCTCTCTCACGCTGGTCCAGCTCTCGAGCGCATAGCTACAAGCATTCCTGATAGCCGACATAGTGCACCCTTCCCAACCCCCTGGTTCCTTGCCCCCAGTTCGTTCATAGTTATCCACTGGCTGCATTTCTCTCGCCTTTGCGACACTACGCACAAGGGTCCAAACACACTGCGCGGCGCCCCTGCGGCGCAGAGATCAGGCCGCGCTCTGGCAGGACACGCACAATGGCTGCTCCCGGGAACACACACCGGTGGCCCTACTCAGGATAGGGCTGGGTGGCCTGGGTGCCCACAAGACTGTGAGGTTCAGAAGGCTACGACTGAGCGCGCTTGCTATGTAAATCTCTGTGCTGATGGCGTTACCACCTGTGCCTGTGTATGTCTTTCCATATAAATGCCAATAAAAACGTTTTTCAAAAAAAATGAGCAAATCAAAATGTTGGTTGGATCATACTGACCAAGTGGGAAACCAAGATCCCATCTCACAAATCCTCAACCTGAAATGGGTTAATAACATTCTGTCCCAAGTACTGTCAATCCAATCCAGATACGGCTCCAGAGCAGTTGTGCTATGAAGCCAAACATATTCCCCGACTGTTGGTTTTGTAAATTCATGTTGTTTCCTAAGACAGCACCTCTTTGTCTTGAATGTAGCTTTCAGACGGGCCTTATCAGATTTAGTCATGATATCTGGCTTAGAAAAAAAGATCGACCTCCCCAAATTCATCAGTTCTATCTTGACCTAATTAAGCCAAGGGATTTTCAGGCCTCTCTCACAAGAGAGGCAATCCCTAATGACCTCCCTGTTAAACGAGACAGAGTTCTCGCGGATCGATCACCACAAAAGCGGGGGGGGGGCAGTTTGATGATATCTTCCACGTAGTACACCCCAAGCTGCTGAAGCGTGATACAAGTTCAACACGCAGGTGGCATAACCAGGAATCACCTCTGCACCCTATGTTGTTTACCCTGGAGGGTATTTGTATTACAGTGTTCCCAAATTCCAGTACAGCAATCAAAATGTTATTACCCTTGTCTGGATATAACAAGTTAAGTTGCAAGGTAATATGAGGGGAGTCACTGTTTTTATGCTGATTCCACAGATAACTATTAATGTTGGGGTCAAAACATTTTCCACTGGCTGCGAGCGGAGAGAAAGTCATCCTGTGCTGTGTCTAAGTCCAAGTATTGATTCTTTTGGTGGAGATTAACTTGAGGTAGATAGTTAATATTCATTTTTCTGTGAGGTAGTCCGTCCCCCCCCCCCCCCCATGTGAACATAACACAGCCCAGCAAATGCAATGCTCTGCAAATCGAAGATTATGAATCTTCATATTAATCACGAAGACCTTTAGTCAACGAAGGAATATCTCTTTTTTTCGTTGCGTTACTAGATTCCTCTCCAAGAAAGTATCCTCACCAGGTCTTCCAGAAGAAAAGCTCTTTTTGCTTCTTCAAGCAAAAAACAGTGCTTGCTAGGCTAGTATTTAATTGGTTACACGCTCTATTGGAGATCTGAGACATTCATAATTTGCTTCATGGATTCTGGAGACCAGCAACAGTGGTAGTTAAATCACAGCTTTTAGTGGTATCAATCCGCCAGGATTAGTATTATCCATGCACTGATGATAGGTAAATAGTTGTCCTTAATCAACAGTTGTTTTCCATATTCCTTTATTGAATTAGTGATTCCAAGTTGGTCGCCTTATGCAAGAGTTTCAGCTTCTCCAAAGGCAAAATGTATGTTTCTTTCTTGTGATGCAAATACACACACTTAATCTTTGAGTCATGCAATTTCGAAAAAGGTCTAGATTGTCAATACAGTACATCATCAGTTAAGGGTATAAGATCATAAAACCTAAGACTGAATGGGTTCCTTCTATAATCAAGTGTGGTATACTTATAGTGTTGAAGATAATTGAATAGAAAGTCAAATGCTTATAAGTAACTCACAAAAGACTGATACAAATGTAAGACCCTGACAACCAAAATATTTGAGAATATCCCGAAGGTAAAAGAACTTCGAGTAGCTCTTGGTATTGAAAGGATTCAAAAGGACAATGTATGCAGCCATTACTAGGTTATTGCTTGGCTGGACAATTAAACAAATGTCTTATCTGGCAAACGAAGATCTAATATGGGCATAATGATTTTTATAAAAATATATTTAGTGGGCGTCTTGTTGGCTAAATGTCTGAGCCCTTTTTGACACTCACACCCGGTCTATGAAAACACTTGCGTGCCTTCTATTAAAGCCCTCACATGTCTTCTATGAAAGGCATATGTGCACAGAAGCAGTACACGATTCATACAGGAACCTGGAACCAAAATGATTAGTTTATTTCCACAGTTTTGACCATGTTGCTAATATTACAAGTTAAACTGTCAGAATGTGATGAAGATTTTAAGTTACATAAAGCCTTATTTTACTGGATCCTGGCAGCATTACATAGTTCATTTGATCTCATATACAACGCTGGTTATCTTCTCGGTTTTTGTATGTGAAAACGTGGCTCTTTTCCAACTGAGATTATGGAACCTATAGGAGCATCTTTCGGTCCCGCTTCCTCATATGTCCTGCCAAATCCAGTGCCAAGACGCCTTCGGGCATACGTGCGCTATACAAATCAAATCAAACTCCTAAGCCTCTGCAAACTGGGCCTTTCTACACTTGACTATCAGGGTGGCGAGGGTAAACACCTAAAGGCTTCTCAGAGAGATATTGTTAGGGCAAAGACTCACCAAACAACTAACAAACACAAATCACTCTTCAAGCCAGTGCTTGTCCTATTGGAAAAGAAAGTCTTTTTAATATCAGAACAGTTCAAAATGCTACACATTCAGAAAGGTATCAGGGGTATGGGTTAAGGAGCTTACCCAGAGGCCTATGCTGCAGTGCTTCACCCCACCTGCTGCATTCCTTTCCTCTCAACATCCCCTGTATCGAAGGTGGCCCTTTCCTTTAAGTTGAACTTTAGCAAAATTGGGCATAGGTGCAGGTTTCACTAAGCAGTTGCTTCTGGTTAACTGGTAGTTCATTTCATAAAGTTCTTTATCCCACAAGAGTCTTAATGAAAATGTCCTCATAGTGGGTTGGCTGTGCTCGGTTTACAGTTTCTTAGTATCTGAGGCTGTGCCTCTCTGTTATCTGCTTGGTGAAGGAGTTGGACTGCTGGCGCTGGCTATACTGTTGGTCAGCTTACAATGGTCTTTGGTGGCGTCTCTTCCTCTGAGGTGGCAGTCTCACTGCTCTCTCTCTCTCTCTCTCTCTCTCAGAGACTGCTTCAGGCATCAGCTTGGCAGGTGGGATTAGTAGGTGCTGGCCTTCAGCAGATGCAGCTTTTTGGCTGGGTAGCAGTGGCACGTGTGGCCTCCTGCTAGGCATACCTGGCAGCCGCTGCCGTTGGGCTGGGGTAGAATTTTCACTTCAGTCGTTACTATACCCTCCTGGTTTTTCTGCATGCTGACAGTGATAGCACCATTCCTGTGACTGTAGAAGTGCCTGGTGGCATGTAGTTATGCAATTACAGTTCTTCGTGTAGTTTACCACTAGAACTGTGCTGGGGTAGACCAAACGACCTCTTAAAGCACAGGCAATATTGGCAATGCTCACACTGGATAGACATGTTCTACTGGGTGTCCCACGCACCAAGGGCACAGCAGGGCTTCTTCTCCTGAACGGTCTCTCCTCCTGCAGAGCCAGGCACTTTTCTTCTCTCTATGAACTGGAAGACTGGCTTCTAGGTGCTAGGCAGATCTCAACTTTGCCAGCAAGCAGGTGATTTTCCCCTCATTTTTGGGAGACTGGCTGTCATGTAAACCCTGGGTTTGGTCTTACAACAGCTCTTCATGTAATCTGTGGAGCAGTCCCTTTTTTGGGCAAGAAGGAACTGGAACAAAGTGGTTCCTTCATTTATACTCATTTTCCAGACAGGGAATGTGAAACTCCTGTCTAAGGCCCTGGAACCCGTTTAAGGTTGTTCACTACAGGTGTCAATTGTGTGGCAGCAGTGAAGTTACAGTTGCTGTCTTCAAGCAGTAGTATTCAGAACATGGGCGCAATAAAATGTGAAGGCCCTGCACCTGGCTGTTATCAGTCTTATTGTAGTGGCAATCAGGCACAGCCAAAAATGCAGGCCCTATCTAGGAATTTCCCCGCCTTTTAACAACAGAATCCCCTGACTCACCGAGCATCTAACAATGACCGTGTACAATCCCTTGTTATAAAAGGCCTCATCGAATTTCTAAGGGTTGACTTGACTCTTTCCTCCATCACTACAGTTTCTGGGTCTCTCTGGCTCCAGGAATGCAAGTAACCACTTACACTGTGTAGGAGAACCTGTACTTCTCCACCATCTTGTGGCATTCTAAACCAGGGGCCATCCAAAATGGAGCCCACTGACCACAGCAAACCAATCCGAATCCCCCAGTTTCACCATCATGTATGTGCCACATAGGCACGGTGTACACACCAACTCTCAACATACACAAACTGGATGACAGCACATGGGTCATGAGCGCTATACTGAAACAGTTATTTTAGTCAAGTGGGGTCAGTACGTTAAACTCCTTTCTAACTAAGGCAAATATTTTGTCAGGGCTATTACTTCACAAAACAGTTGTTTACTACAACCACAGCTTCATGCCAACAACCCATGGAATGGTCCCATGTGATTCAAAGGTGGCTCTCTTGGTGTAAAACTCCAGGTCAAAACCATTTGTAGGCTTTGGCATTACCAGGGACAGGCAGCCTCAGCGTGCGAGCTAGATTACTTTAATTACTTGGCCGGTAAAACCCAGAGCACTAGAATAACATGCATTGGAGCCACTGAGGGCAGGGTGCATACCTGTATATTGTGCAGGTGACATTCCCTTCCCAGCATACACTATAGAGTATCATAACGTATTTATATGCCGTTTACTTAAATATTTACTCTGCTCACCACTGTAAAGCATGCACTAGCAATTAGGAAAATAGCAATATGGCCAAATGAGTCAGTGCTTCTCAAAGGTTTTCAGAGTGAGTGATATTTTTGAGAAATTACAAAGACATTTATTACGCCACAGAGAAAATTGATTTTTTTCTGTGTGTGTGTGTTGGAAAGATCACTCGAGCTTTGATAAAGAAAATTTAAAAAAAATCTCGGAACCAAAAAAAGCCATTTACTTGTAAAAACAAACTGAATGATTTCTGTTGATTTTATTCATTTTATTTCAAAGACACACAGCGCAAACTGAATTGCCTTTCGTTGCCAACTCATAGTAATAAATTGCCTGGTAAAAGATAGATACATATCTGATAATTAGCAGGTGTCGCTGAATTGCAAAGATTTCCGATAACCCCAACATCGAAATCGGGTTAAAGAGTAGAACAATGAATAAAAATCACCAAAATCGGATGGTTAAAGGATGATGATAAAGAAAACTATACAGGTTATTGAAATCCTTCATTAATGTGTGTCCTTGGATTTAGTGAAAGATCCACCAACATTTAGCATATTCTTAATCTCCTGTAGCAGCTCAGAAGCTTTACGAAGCACTGAAAAACAATTATATATTCCTTCATTGTTGGGAACGACTTTGGATAGAGCATTTTTTCAATTGGGGTTCCTTGGGTTCAAGTAATGATTAAGTCGGGGTCCACAGAAGTCGAATGGTTGAGAACCACTGGGATAGAGGAATCACTTCTAAGCCATGTTGCAGGTACAAACAGTGCCATCTCCTAATAATGTAACAGTGGTTCTTACCCTTTTGACCTCTGTGGACCACCACTTAATCATTACTGGAACCTGGGGACCACCACTGAATCATTATTTGTATCTGGGGACTGCCGCTGAGCAATTACTGGAGGCCAGAGACCCCAGTCTAAAGATTTTGATGAATTGAACCACAAAACCATACAGAAACAAGCTTTCAAAAAACAAATATACAAATGATGAAATATTTTATTTATTAGACAAAGAAATGTAAAAAAATCGAAATTTTAACTGGCAGGCTGGAATTATGCTAAATTCAATTGAGGCTACTCATTGTCCATACTATATTCTGTTTTTTGTTGTTGTTTTTTTAAGTTTTATTTTACGAAACACATTAAGCAAGCTGGGTATTGTGTTACAACATGACATTGGATAATTAGTTCTCGTCATCACATACATCAATACATCATTTCAGATAGAACCATTTTCTACAGGTTCGTGGATTACTTAGCGGATAAATATAAGTCCATACCATTCTTTCCCATCCGACCCCTCCTTGCTGTTTTCTGGTTGCACTCCTACTCTTCAGCACCTGATCTTATTGTTCCCTTCCCCTCTGTAATTTTCTGCATATCTATTTATTCTCCTGACATCTCGTCTTGCCTAGTCTTTGACTTCACTGTGGAGCTATCTCGTTCTTGTTGCCTATCCTTGTCATGCTCACCTTGGGCTTCACCCGTTTCCTTTCCCACCAAGTATGCCTGAAATGTAGACCAGTAGTTTTTATGGGAGTGGTTAGCGGGGGTAGTCATTTAATATATACGTCTGATTGTCTGTTGCAATACACCATGTCTGACTGCCATTCCTTTATTGTGGGAGTTGGACCTTTCGCCCACCGTATTACCACTTGACGTTTGGTTAGCAACAGCCCGATTGCCACCAGCTTCTGACTACCCTGTTGTACCCTAGCAGTGCGAGCAACAGATCCCTTTCAAGTGTAGTGCTGAAAATGAAACTCAGTTTGCAGAAAACCTTACCCCATAATCTAGCAATGTCAGGGCAGTGCCATGACACATGCATAAAGTCCACTGTGTTTGCGTGACAATGCACACATTCCTTTGTGTGTCTGAGCCCGTATCTAAAATGTCTCTCCGGGGTGTAGTATGTTCTGTTTATGTATATTAAAGTGAATTAACCTATGTCTGCTGTTTAGTGATACTGATCGGGTCAGAGAATAGCAATGTTGCCAACATTTATCATCTATTGCTCTATCCAGATCTCTCTGCCTTTCTAATCGCGTTTTAGTGATATTGGGTCTGCGTGTTTCCTACACTGATGTATATCTTTTCCGTATTAGTCTTGAGGGGGAATCCAATTGTATTAGAGCTGTTAGCATAGTGATGTCCAGCGGCTCCTGCTTATCTTCTCCTAGTATATCCCTTAATGCATGCCTCACTCTAAAATAATGGAACTGTGTTATAGGTTTTATTGGCTCGGTCACCTCTTGAAAGGAGTCCCATTCCTTCACCACTCCAATTTCAAAAAGGTCACCTATTTTGGTAATACCCAGCGTTAGCAGTGCCCATCTGTGCTGACTTATTTGCAACCAAGTGCTCCATTCTACTTCCAATTGGGGGGAGTACAGCTGAGAGCCCGCGTTATATTCTAGTATTCGTTTCCAGGCATGTGTCGTCCAGTTTCAGGGAGTCTAGGACCCCGCTATATTCTTTTTAATGCACTTGCGCATTTCCCATGAATCACTCTTAGGATCCAACTTAAAATTTAGCCTCCAATTTCAAATTCCTTCACATTTACATACTGTTTTAAAGTGTTCAATTGTACATTTTCCTTCTGTATATACGCTTTATTAATCTGTTATTATGTGACTGTCTATGTAGTCGCGGACACCCCTGGGCTCACCCGGCGACAGTTTAAGAACAATTGATCTAACATGTCAAAAATGTGTGCTATCTTTTTGTCACTGCAGGGCAAGCATTATTAGGGGCACACAACTCCATACCCCTCTGACTAGGATTATTCTGCAGTTATTCAATTTCAGAATCTGTCAACAGGCTGCATTCTTGAGGCTCCATGACAGTGGGGTGCCGTGGCCTTTGCCAAATCTTTGTATTGTTTCGGCCTTGTAGATCTTTAGAAGTCATATTTTATCTCCATGCTCCCCACTTACCAAAAATGAAGTCCTTTGAGTATAAAGATGATGCCCTGGGAGCTTTAATGTAGTGTCCTTTGTCCACCAAGGTGTTCCTGGCCCAAGCACCTACACTTTTTTCATGCATCGGGTTGCCGGTGATTTGCTTGAGCTGCATACAAGTGCCCTGTGGGAAATATAGTTTCCTTTAGGACTCTACTGTTGTGGATGTCCCTGTGAGTTGTAAGACTCACCAGTTTTGAAAACATTTTCAACAATCACTCATCAATTTTGCTAATAACAGGAGTTTTTCCAAAGATGTCACTTTTATCAATTTTGTCAATTCCACCCCATTCCTTTTCGTAGTGCCAGAGATTCCCAGCACAAATGCACTTAAATCTAATGGCGGGCAGTCTAACATCCCTTTTGGAGGGATTCACTGCTGATTCACACATTCACGCAGCAAGGAGTCGTCCCAACTGGCAGCCTCTATATTGACCAAACGGCCCCATGTCAACTCTAGGATTAGCGTTTCCATTCTTCAGTTTGGGAAACGCTGGAATGGATCTGTGAATATACACTGTGGTGTGATGATTATGTCTGGTTGTGTATAACCACATGGCCAATAATATTGTTGCATGTGATCCAGGGCAGAGGTGTGCAAGCTGCAATCACTTCTAATTTATCTAATGGGAGATCCACTCCTGTCTTCTAGCATTACCAATTTCTTCCAGTAGTCAGTCTAGTGAGTTATAGAACTAATGATTTCGGGAGGTAGTTTTAGGTGAAATCCATGAAAATCTTTTCTTAGTCTGCTATAAGGGGGGAAATGACTGGTGCATTACCACACAAAAATAAATCAAACATATGAACAGCCATTCTGTTGCGATTACATTTTCATTTTTGCTCCCTCTGCTGCAAGGTCTTTATTCAACCAGAACACAGTATCAAGATAAATTAAATATGTTATCTTTCATAGCGCGGGTTTATTATCCAAGCAGAACATAATGCTAGATCAATCATGAAAAGGTTCGCGCTCTTACTAACGAACCTTTGAGAGCAAGTAACTAAGGTTATAACGATTTTAGGCCATCGAAATAGCAGTAGGAGAACTTGAGTGAAACTTAGAGCATTGTTCATAAACCCTAACCGCAAAGCGGCAGACTCTCCCTTTGCCCCATTACATTCTCAAAAACTCCCCTCAGTCCGTTACTCTGTCAAGGGATGAGGGGTGACTGAAGAGCGGAGAGAGGATGAAAGCTTTTGCTGCCCTGTAGTCAGAGCAGAGACCTTCCCCCCTACCACTGCTGTAACAAGCCTTGTGGTGTATATCTATTGCTAAGTGCTGCAAGTTGATGGAAGGCGCCCTGTGTGAATTTGCCTTTGCTGCCAGTTTAGATGACCACTATTTGGTGGTCAGTAAAGCTAAGCCATAGCGAGCACTATCAAAGCCACAAGGTCTTTCCTTGTTGAGTTACTGTCTTTGCCAATACTTTTTGTTAATGCTCCGCTGCATGGGGAATAACAAAATGGTTTCGCCGATGCTGTACAGCATTGGGGAATAAAATGTAAAATATAAATTTTTAAAAACACAATGATGTGTCTTTAGTTGCAACTTGATGCTGCTGCACAAGATTGAACATGCATCTATGTGCCAGCATTTGAAGCGAGTGCCATTTTATTGCATTTTTTAACTATCCAATCTGACAAATGCCACATTAATCAGTAAATAGAAAAAAAATATTTTTCTTTATTGCTGAGATGCTTAATGCACTGTGTAGTGGCCCAGCATTAAATAGCAGCTGCCGAGCTCTCCAAAAATAATACAAAAATAAATGAGAGGTCCTTGTGGGTTTCCAGATGCCATGGAGGAGCAGGTGAGGGGAAGCAACGGGGATTGGGAAGAAGGAAATGAAATAAAACGAAAGGCAATTGGGAAGAGGGGAAAAATGGCACACGAGGGAGAGCGCAACAAGGAGTATGGGAAGAAGCACATGAGGGGGGAAAGCAACAGGGGTGAGAGTGCAACAAAGTGCAGAGGGTGGTGGGAGAGCAACAAGGGAGAGATCAACATAGTGCACAGGAGGGGAAGCACATGAGGAAGACAGATGGGAAACGCATGCTCTTTCATGGAGTGTTTAACCAAAAAGAAAAAAATAGATCACTGAAAGGGAGCAGAGGAAGGGCACAAGTGAGCCAATCAAATGGACAGTGAAGAGGCTGTGCTACAGGAGAGGGACAAACACTGGAAGTAGCAAGAGGGACAAGGAAAGCCATTGAATAAGAAGCTAGGAAATGGAGGACACTAGAGCAATTCAATGGTAAGAAATGGGCAGGCATTAAACCTACTGTACATTCTTGTTAAGCCCATAATATTTCTTTTGCAACCAGACAGTTTTCACAGTCTTGTAGCCCTAGAAAGTGGGGTTTCTACATCTATAAAAATGAATAAGCTCAAATCTCCAGTAACATTAGCACATTTTTAGTTTCTGTATTGTTGAATTGTTTCCATGTTATTTCTTGTCTCTAAGGTATTCTTTGAACCTGTTACCCAAACGGCATGCTACATTCTCAGTTCTGGGTCGCCGCAATGGGTATCTGCATGTGTTAGAAATAGAAACTCAAACATAACATACCTAGCAAACAGACTATGGTGGATCTGCCTTCATACCTTGATTTTGCTTGCATAATCAAAATACCCATTTAACCCACAACCACCTCTTGCAAGCAAATTAAAACCTAAACCTAGGAGTAACATCTGTCCTGCACAGAACGGACACTTTTACTAATTTTAAGACCGTTTGTTCAACTTTCCAATAATCATAAATTAGAGAAAGTGAGGATCCAGAGCTGTATACAATATGTTTTGTCTCTTAGTCCACCGGCAAACAAGTGAATAAAGCTCAAATACATTGTTTTTTAAACAGCCCCCTTCTGTGCCAGTTTTAGGAGCGAACATTGATTTTAAAGTTTCTGACATATTTTGCTTATTTTCATACTTTGACAGCGCAGGGCAACAAGCCTATCAAGGCTTTCAACATTGTTCGTTCTATTTCAAGTGCAGGTGTGCAGCTGCTTCAGATGCTCATCTGATGTGTCACCAGCAGGGCTGCCATCTCCATCTGGATCTTGAGACAAAAGTAGTTCTGATAAAGGAGAGGAGCTGGCCTAATGGCTAGGGCGGTCGACCTTGAACCTGGGGAACTGGGTTCGAGTCTCGGCAATGACGCTGACATCCTGTGATTCTGGGCAAGTCACTTAATCTCCCCGTGCCTACTAAAAATGAATGTGTGTGCTCATGTAAGGTAACTGGTGCTATGTAAAGCGCTCCGATACCCGATTCGGGTCAAGTTCGCGCTTTATAAAACTCTGTTATAAAAAATAAAAAAAAAGGCATTGAAGCAATGCTCTTTGATAGTATTCTTCAAATAGAATAGAAGCATGTTTTCCAGTTGCATAGGATACTACATTGGTAATAGTCCACACAGGTCAGATATAATGTGTAATCCATCTAACGAGTCTCCAGTTATCCAAGTGCTCTGTCATGCTTAAATATTATTTTTTTGCAAGGAATTAAATCAGACCGAGACTCTTACCAGTTAACGGAAACTGCATTTTACAGAAATTAAGTGAAATATGGATATTTGTACCATTGTATTTTGTGCTATAAACGCAACCAAGTATGATATATGTAGTGCATATGCAGGTGTGGAAAGTATATTACACATTTTATTAACAATTTCCAGTGAGGGAAGGGCATCATAACTCACGAGGAGAAGCCATTCATATGGCTCCTCCTCTCCTTCAACAATGGCAATACATTGTAAATTGCATTCTGTGGATCTTCGTTATATATTGTTTGGGATGGCATTTTTTATGTTTATTTGTTTTAAGTACTTTATTTCACCAATACCTTGATGCATGGGGTTAACTCTGTTCGACATAGTAAAAACACACTGAAGAGGTCTTAAATCCATTGGTATATTTTTTCCATAAAGTAATTTTTATATGCAATATTTGAGGCATTTAACAGTGTTATTCCCATATAAAAGTTCACTTTACTGTGGAAATACTTTGCAATTTGACCTTTGCACTTTAGTAATAAATGTGTTAATGTGCTTTTTTTGTTTTACTGCCATGGCATACACATATACATTTTATATATGCAGATTGTCTTCAGTATTCAGTTTAGTGTATTGTAGTTCGTTGTATTGAGTGTGGCGAGTTCCAATGACCCTTTTGGTGAGTTTGAGACAGAACCATAACTTAGTTTTTAATTTTCTTTTTCATTTATTTCTTTATGGGTATTTTTTGTAATACATTGTACACAGCCGTTAGCTCTCCCCTTCTTTCTCATTTTAATCTCTGCCTCTCAATCCCTCACACCCTTCTACTTTTGGCCAATTCTTCTACTTAAAATGACGGCTCTTGCGATCGCGTTTTGAATCAAAAGTCACACTCTGTTTTCTACATTATTTTCCTAACCTGCTACTCAAGTTTTCTATGTCGTCTCATCTCATTGCTCTGGGGTCAAACACTTGTTATCATGTCTCCCCTTTCCTGTGGAAATTTTGCACCACAGCATGAAAGTCCAGATATGACGTCGATGTTTCACCAGCCAGTTACAATTCAAATGTGATTAGTCACAAATCTCTGAATCACCACTAAAATACCATAAGCATACAAAAACGGTAAGAATTTCAATCCTGTTTGGCACCTTTTTCTTATGGCTATTTCTCAGAAACTGCTGAACTGGTTTTTACTAAATCAATACAAGAATGCTTTCTGAGTAAAGTCCTACTTCTATACCAATTTTTTTGCTGTAGGGGTGCTCACATTTTCCTACCTGAGCTAAAATGGGAAAACACATATTCAACCACCCTTCTCTTATCTTTTTGTCCCTTGCACACAAGTGCATGAAATTTGGCATTCCAGATCTTAACTGACTTCTCTGATCGATTACCGAATGTCAGGCAGAATCATCAGCTGGAAGAGTTATAAGCATGTCAAAAAATAACTTTTCAAGGGAAAGTGTTGAGTGAACCTAACTATGTAATATAAAATATGTAAATATATATCCTCCGCGTTTGTGGTTGACACTGGGTAGTTACAGTTAGGTCACACTTTCCATAGGAACAGCATTTTTTGTTCCGCTAAAACCTTTGGTGATGTGTGAAGATTCTAAATTGAAATTTCCAATAAAAAGTTAATCACAGTCAGCTCCTTACTGAAACGTTTTGGGGTGATCTGTCAAGTGAGGAGTGAGAAAAAGTGGAGCCCCAAAACCAATTTCCTCATCCAATTTCCATAAGGAATTTTACAGAAATGTTGCAGTGGGTATTACAGGACTCGGGGACGTGGTTCACCTCACCACCACCACCACCTCTCCGGCAAGTTATAAGTTAGCTCAATAAAATGTAACTGGTGAGTTTCAATGGTTTTTTGAGTTTAAAATTGTGTTTTTAACGGACATGTTCACCTAACTTACACGTCACTTTAACCTTTTGTTTCTTCAGTGAACTTCTACGTTTTTTAAACGTAAAGAAAAATATTATTACCAGACTTAACTATAATGTCACTTTAACCTTTGTTTTATTTTATATATAAACTCTTACAAACATCGTGGCACTCAGGGAGGTGATGATAATGGAGTTACAATTGTGTTGGCCATATTGTTCATGATATGTCTTGCACTAGGATGAAAAGTATCAGTGAAATTTTATAAAATAGGCCATTGTCATCAGTTTGTCACATAACAGCAGCAGGGTCAGTAACGCAAAGAAACTGACGATGGGTGTGCGGAAGCATCTCTTTCCCAATGGAGGGGTAGACAGAGCTTCAAGGGGTGTTAAGTCAATTTCTCTGGAATCCTTGGGCTGGCTGCTGCATCCACACAGGCACAGCAACAGCAGGGGGCCACCAGAGCTTCAGCAAATGATATTAACAATTGTTATTATCCAAGAGAAAATGTATTGCTATCAGGCCCGCATTCCAGAAGAATGAAATCTGCAGAGTCCATGCAGGTTAAGCCACAAAATATGTTCAACAAGCTAGATGTCAACCCCAGCATACATGTCCAAATGTGGGCAGCCGACCAATGACCCTCTATCAGACTCATTGCACTCCTTAATTCATGTGGTGCTGCCATCCAGGTTAGGGACACTTATTCCCTCTTTTAATGAGGGCTTGTCCAGAGACTGTTAATGGGGCAACTCGTTTGACTTCCTTTTTAGGGTTGACCCCGAGAAACAACAATTCCTCTTTGAGGGATCTCCATCTCAGAAGTCAGTCAGTGTTGCGGCACCCGTAGGGGTCTTGGAACCCCCTCACTCTTTAACTAAGCAGCTCACCTGACTATTAAAAAATAAAGAGCTGAGCACCTCTGCTGGCTGCTCAGACAAAGATTGAACCCAAGCAATCGCAGCCCCAGGTTCCCAATGGCCTAGTTTTCCTATGCTTGATCCTGCCCTGGCCATGTTTAGTGTCATATCCCATTCTACCGAACAGACCTCTCCAAGACTGCAAGCACTGGAACGCCGCTTTCTACATATAAAGTATACTGCGTGTCGTCCTCCTGGGACAAGAGCGAATGATGGAGAGTTCAGTAAGCCAGGCGGTGAAAGTAGCATTTCAGACCGGGGTATAAATCACCTAAAGATAGAATTGTACTCTTCTGGTTAGTGTTTCAGATATGTTCAAAGTCCAACAGAAGGTGACATGTTTATGTGGCTTGGACTCCAAGGTTATTGTAAGCTAGGCCAAAATAATGCAGAGCGAAACATGTGTCAGGGTTATGTGGATTGTCACGAATTGATACATTTTTATTTGCATGCACTAAGCTTCCTAGGTAAAACCAGGGTACATGACATGAGAATGGAAAAAGACATTAATTCTTGAAATTCAGAACCACTGCTTTAAAGCAGTGCAATGATGGAAGTGTGTTATGATGTACTATATGGTATGTTTTCACTGAGGAAAGCAAAGAGCTTGGAGGCGTTTTCTTTTCTCTAAAATATTTAGGCTACCAAGACTGGATCGTTAAAATGGCGAACCTCGTTTCAAACTGCCCTCAGACTCATTTGTGCCAGTTGAGGCTGTCTTTGGGGTTACTCAAGGAGCTTCAAGGTAAAGAACATGCACCAGCTCGTAGAGCGTGTGCATGCTGGTGTTAAAATACCATACTCTCCTATAATGAGGCTGCGGTAGATGCACTGAGCTGCCCGACAGGTGGCACGCATTTAGTATATCTTACTGTGGCACATTTTTACAGGTAAACAGAAGTCTATTAGATCCCCCAAATTGCTATCCATGTTTGTTGTGTCCTCACCCACCTTAAAAAGGTAGATTGGTTTGCTCATGAACCAACACATTGAGGTAGGGGCATTCTGCTGGTACCTGCATGTGCATATCGGCAGACTTCTACAAGCTTCTAAAGGAGGGCCTGATTGCCACTCCAGGGTGGGCACAGTTTTAGAGTGCACTTCCACCATGGGGGCTTTCAGAACATCATTCAGGGGACCAGGTGTTGTTCCGCACAAAGACACATTGCAGACACTCTGACTCTTTACCTTACAGTCTCTTGCATGTGTTACATTTCTTAATAATTGAGTTTTAAATACTGCTACAAAACCTACTCCTATCATTTCTAGGAGCTGCAAAATGGATGTTATTACTACCCAATGTATCGACCTGCAGGAGGATGGAAGGCTGAGTCTGCCTTGCTGAGAATCCAAGTGATAACCTCTGGCACACTGCATTTTGTTAGTGGGGAATGTTCTGCTCATTGAGCTACCCCGCGGCTTAAACTTAGAGCTTCACAATTAGCAGTGCTTCAGTAGGGGTCTTCAGGGTTGTTACCAGCCAAGAGCAAATCGGCAACAATCGGGTTCATGTTCTGGAAATAACAAAAGCAGCAGGGTATATGCAGGTTACGGTTAAAAACATCTTCTACAAGCTAGTAGAAAAACCCTAGCAACAGCAGCGGTCCGTGGAGGAAGTTCTGTGGGGCGGAAAGGCAGGGCGGGGTAGGGGCAGGGTGGGGGGTACTAAAGACCGGAATATGGATAATTGGAGGTAAGAAAACAATTAAATAAATAAAACTAATTTCGAAGCACGCGCTGCACTGCATTTTGTGATGCAGGGCACGCTACGAAATTAGTTTTATTTATTTAATTGTTTACTTACCTCCAATTATCCATGTTCCGGTGTTTAGTACGCCCCGCCTTTCCGCCCCACGGAACTCCCTCCACGGACCGCTGCTGCCTAGCAATATGCGTCCAAATTCAGGCAGTGAGGCAATGAGCTGCTGCCAGAACCAGAGCAGTCCCAAATTCAAAGGATTCAGCCCTCTAGGCTGGTCACACAGCTTCCCTCCTCTGAGGAGTCTTGTAAGGTTTTCCCCCCATAATGCAATGCAACAGTCCCTACCTATGTGCAGATGATCAGGTACACCCAGTGCTTAATTTGTAAAAGAATAACTGCTGGGGCCCAAAATTTGACTCGGAATGCGGCAGTCAGCACTATTGCATGTTGGGATGCAGAATCCTAAGGCTGCAATCACTTGAGTGCACCTCATGGCTCTTCCACCCACTATCAGACACTTCCTGTCCCTTTTTCTCACTCTTTCAGATTCTTTTCATCCCTGCTTTCTTTCTTTGTCACTGTTTTTCTGTCTTTCTCCTCCTACTTTTACCCCTTTTGTTGTTTTCACTCTCTTGCTCTGGAACAAAGTCTGATGAGGAAAATTAAGTACTGGCCTCCACAAATGAGTGTGGTGAGACCCACCTGCAACCACCATCTCAAATTAAGCACTGGGTACACCTTCTACGCGGCTCCGCTGTACGAAGCATTATGTATTCCATCCAGACTGTCCTGGAAAGCAAAGAACCATAGAGGAAGAAGAGGTAGATCATGAGGCTGTCAGTTTTATGTGCAGCACTGAGCTCCCCACTTTATTAACCCACATTTCTTACCTTCACTTCAAGTGCACTGGCAGTGTTCGTGAATAATTTACTATGCGCACATATTCCAGTGACTGATTTCATTTATTGCAAACACTATACACAGGCCCGATTCACCAATAAAATTGGAAAAGTAGTGGGGGAGATCTCCGCCTCCAACTACATGTATTTTTCTGACTTTATGCTATTCACAAAGCATCCCCAGAGGACTCGTGGAAATCTGCACCAGGCCCAGGTTTCCAGGCATACTTTTGGAAGGTCATGGGTCTTTTTAATCAGAAACGGGTTGACGCCAGCACCTTGCTGGAGTAGGAATACTACCATTTCACATGCGAAAATGTGGAGTTTCTGAATTTGTACAAACACACTTGTTTGGGGGTGTTGACCAGCTCCCAAAGCTATATTCATGCCTTGGAACACCCATTTCATTTGAGTGAGTTTTACAAGTGTTCAGAACTCGTCACTCCTGGCTGCACTTGCCAGGACTGCTTTCGTCAATTACTGGCTCGTGATAAAAGTAAACTTGATCACAAACCTATGTGCCTGACCAAATTTCTCTTTGTGATTAGTGACCATAATATTTGGAAACATCTCAAACATGCAAACCATAATAGACTTAAAGGGGCCACTGTCTGCCCCCAGCCTCTGGTGTGCAGGTCAGCACCCCATAACATATAGACATGAAGCCATCAGTCCAGACTTCTACAGAGATTGTGAAGAGGGAACTCTTTCGGGCTCCCTTGTCAGGGGACACCAAAGGCATGATCCCGAGAAGCACCAATTTGCTCTTTAGGATTTGAAGTTCTAAAAACTGAATTCAAAAAGCAGCAAGACAGGGTAAATTTTGGGGACGAAGTTTTGTCAGAGATTATTAACAGCTGCACTTGTTGTGGGGGACTTGGCACCTCCTCACTTGCTTTGACTGAAGCAGCAGACATGACTCTTAACAGTGTGAGTTCAGCACCCCTGCTGGCTGCTCAGGCAAACATGTTAAAGCACCATCCACCGCCCCAGATCCACCATGGCCTAGGTTTCCTATCCTTTGCTCCTGCCCTGGCCATGTTTAGTGTCATATCCTATTATACAGAACACACCTCTTCCAAGACTGCAAGCACTGGAACGCCGCTTTCTACATATAAAGTATACTGTGTGTCGTCCTCCTGGGACAAGAGCGAATGATGGAGAGTTCAGTGAGCCAGGCGGTGAAAGTAGCATTTCAGACCTGGGTATAAATCACCTAAAGATAGAATTGTACTCTTCTGGTTAGTGTTTCAGATATGTTCAAAGTCCAACAGAAGGTGACATGTTTATGTGGCTTGGACTCCAAGGTTATTGTAAGCTAGGCCAAAATAATTCAGAGTGGAACATGTGTCAGGGTTATGTGGATTGTCACGAATTGATACATTTTTATTTGCATGCACTAAGCTTCCTAGGTAAAACCAGGGTACATGACATGAGAATGGAAAAAGTCATGCTTAATTCTTGAAATTCAGAACCACCGCTTTAAAGCAGGCCATCAGTGCAATGATGGAAGTGTGTTATGATGTACTATATGGTATGTTTTCACTGAGGAAAGCAAAGAGCTTGGAGGCGTTTTCTTTTTTCTAAAATATTTAGGCAACCGAGACTGGATCATCAAAATCGTGATCCTTGTTCGCCCAGCCGTCTGGATCATTTGCAGCAGTTGAGGTATCCCAGGTTTACTGGAGGGGATTCAAGGTCCTTCTGTCATACTGAACATGCACCAGCTCGTAGAGCGGGAGCACGTTGTACATGCTGGTCATACAAAAGTATGATCACAGGCACAGGAATCAGGCGATTTTGCAGCCTCAGTATTTTACGGATAATCATGGATTTGAAACAGTTGCCGCATAAACCATCATATGCTACATAATCTGAAGATTTTAACAAAAAAATGTAGTGTCTAGATCAAACAGATGGAAAGTTACTACAAATACAGCAACACGTGTTTGTGCGCAGTGGAAGGCCCTTCACGGAAGTTGACTGGTCATCTTTCAGTAGGTTATCCTGTAAAACTGGTACTAATGAGATTAAATACTTGCCCAAATAGAGTAAAAATGACAAAATAATAAGGTAATGCTATCACAAAATGTGCCATATTTTGCCACATAGGTTGTCTTTTCTTGCCGCATGATTTAGTATACCCAGCTGAATAATTTGGTCCTTCCCTCCACACAATTCCATTGGCTATGCTCTCAGGTAGTGAGGCTACAGTAGATCCATTCACTTGCCCGAAAAGTGGGACACGTTGAGTGCATCCTACCATGTTGCTGTATGAGAGGAGCACAGAAGTCTCTTCAATCCACCACTCCTATTCCCGTTTGTGTGATGTCCTCGCCCACCTTAAAAATGTAGATTGGTCTATTCATGAACAAACACATTGTGATTAGGGACATGCTGCATATCGGCAGACTGCAACTAAGTGTTTGTAGGAGGGCCTAACAGCAGAAGAAAGGTGGGTGCTGTTTTAGACTGCACTTTCCTTCATTGGGGCTTTCAGGGCATTCGTCAAGAGTCAGCTGTTGGTCAATTTAAAGACACACTGCTATTGCTGTGTATACTTTGTAGTCTCCTGCACATGTTAACCTCACAATAAGTTTTGTTGTATATAGACCTTAATACAACACTTAGCATTTGTAAGAGCGGGCAATAAAGGGTGGTAATGTTACCCTAATTATGGTACTCAATTTAAGGAGCTATGGAAGGATTGAAGGCTAAGTCTGCCTTGCCGGGAACACACTGAGGGCCTGATTACGAAGTTGGGCAGACCACCACCAACAGGCAATCAGTGGCGGTCCACCTGACATCCAGTGTATCGGTCTTACTGCCGGATTATGATATCGGCAGTCGGAGTGATTTGGGCCGGGGAAAGACACCGCTTCCGATAGGCTCAAGGAGCACATTGGGTGGGGGTCAGAGACTAATTCCCTACAATCCGTAGGAATTAGGATATCAGTTTCCGACAGCCTTTTCATGGCTGTCTGACTGTATTGGAAAGGCTGTCAGAAACGGACTTTGCAGACCCCTAGCAGAACCCTTGTCCCCCGTTGGCCTCCGAGATGTGGCCTAGGGGGAACATGTGGTGCCCCCCAACATCCATGCACTGTGTGCCAGTCACCAAATGGTGCCTAGTGCATGGTTGTTTAAAAACATCCCTTTTTCTATTGTGGCTTGTGCTGCAGCCCTTTTCTGGACCGCAGCACAAAACGCAATAGAAAAAGGGATGTTTCCAATCGCCCACACGGTGCACGCATCCTAATCTGAAGGGTGGGACCGCTGACTACTTGTCGAGCAGCTCCACTCCCGATCTGATGGAAGTCAGACGCTCGGCCGACAGCCATTATAATGACCCTCTGAGTGTTGAACTCACTGATCCAGCCTGCCGGTTTCAATATAAAACTTCACAAATTAAAAATGTAAGCTGAACCATTAAAAGTGCATGTTCATAAAAATGAACAGTTCTTTTGCCAGTGGTGTGAACATCCCGGATCTGCGCGTAGTGCATCCAAAGCGGGTGCACGTAGGCAGCCAGGGGCTTTACATCTCTTAATAGAAGTGGATTTTCATCTGTACCACATACACTTGTTTATGGGGAGGAAAAAAGCAGATATGTATGCGCCATTTTGCTGCTTGTTAATAAGTAATGGAGCTAATGGTATTTTATTGCCTTTTCCAAAAGTGAAAGTTTGGAGTAATTTTGAGTCAAAATCATATGTGCCGTTTTTTAATGCACAAGTAGCATGATTAGTTGCTCTACCCAAAAAGGTTTACTCACGGAGTACACTTTCTTAAAAATATTATGTGGAACATAAATGTGATATATATGTTTATCACTTGGAATACAATCTATTCCCTCCGCTGTTGTTCAGCTGCGAAAATGTATTCATTTTCTCTATTTAAAAATGTGTTGGACTCATTCCATATTAAATAAACAGCAGAAGGTATGCAGGAATGTAACCTGCTTTTTTGCAACTATCCAATATGGACCGTGCCAGAGCCATAGCACAACATTAGAAGAAGGTGCCTAAAGAAATCACTTGTAGGCTTCGTGCTTCAGCATCCGTCTGACCCCGAGTTCGAGGGAGAGGGGTGCGCTCTTTATTACAAGAACCAATGGACCTGACTGTTTCTAAACCCCTCAGAAACAAGCCCTGTCCTCCAAACGTGGTGAACTGTTTGAGGCAAGGTGGAACATCCTGGAGCCAGCTGTTGCGTCGGCGGCATTCGAATTGATTGTCTGTAAACTATGCGGCACGTGGTGTTTGCACCATATTGCACCCTACGTTTATTTTATTTGTTTCTATTTCTGTTTCTTTGAATAACATTTACGCAACAAATTCATCTTCCCCTGACATTTTTGTATGAAGACAGATTCAAACACTGCATACACAACATTGTCTACTGATTAGGCCCCTTGGAACACCGAAGGGAATTCTGGGATACGGTGGGGGTGGTTCCATTGGCTGCATTTGTCCATGATATGCCCAGCAGCGCCCCTAGTTATCTTAAGCATCTCGATGTGTGTATTCAAAGCTGCACCGGATGTGGCGAACTGACGCTGCCTCGGATATGACGAACTCACACTGCTCCAGGTGTGGAGAACTCAGGCTGCCCCATCGATTCGTGAATTGCATGTAGGGATGGACATCTGCGTCCATACCTCCAAGGTGATGTAAGCAAGTAGGGGTGTCCACAAAGGCACAGAAGGGTCTGACTGAGAAGGTTCAAGCACCTAAAGTTATTGGTGCTGCTTATATAACTTAGTTGAATGCATATGTTTTCGTATTCTCGTGAGACAATCAATCAAAAGATGGATTAAAAAAACCTGCATTGGATAATTAATGAAAGCAAGCCCTCTGATATGAGCAAATGATTGTAAAATGAACATAACACTGCTGCTTTCATTAAAAAGAAATTATGCCGCCCCTAATAATAGGTTGCCAGCCTGTATTCTTTATGGGTTCGTTTCGAGTTTCATGTAAATATATTGTTTTTGCCTCTAAATCAGAACTTTTAATATTTGAACTAGAATTAAAGAAGCACCGTTTTAAGCTTTTATACTTTCCTCCTCTCTTACTAACAACAGAGGGATTTTGGAAGACAATTAAACACTTCAATGAAAAAAAATTCACATACGAATGAATGGGACTGTGAATGTGGTATGAAGTGGATGCCTACTAAACTAATTTCATAGTTACAAAAATAGAAATTAGCTTTTTTTTTTTTTTAAATCTTTCTTAAATAGCATACTGACTAAGTAGGTACCATGGCAAAACCAGTTTTCTTCACCTGTTTGGGTCTCACCTGAGACAGAGCATACACTGTTCCATTCAACACATTTTGTTAACTTACAGGGGGCTTATAGCCGGCACATTACCTACCAATAGTTGGCTTCATCGTCACTATAATTTCCTTGTTTCTTTTGGGTCCACACATGCTGGTTTCGCTTCCTTTCTGGGTGTTTTCCCTCCCCTGGAGCATAGCCCAATTACTGCTTCCTTTCAGTGCACAGTGTCCTTTTGCTGCTCACACCCTTTTGGGGGGTACCTTTTTAATTTAAGTTGTAGCACTCCATAAAAGTGTGAGTGTTTTCAGGTTGTCTGCACCAGCCCTTCCACACCATGTTGTTGTTGCTTGCCCTGTTGTTGCAGCTTACCCCCTTGTTGCAGTTGCTTACCTCAGTGTTTGTTCTCCTACTTTTGTTTGCCTGTACCCCCTCCTCCTGCGTTTTTGCTTGCACTATATCTCCCACCCTCCACCCACTTTGTTGCTTGCACCACCCTCGCATTCTTGCTTCCCCTACCCCTTCCTGCGTTGTTGCTTTCCGCATCTTCTCCTTCCAGGAAAACGATCATTGGCTAAGTCAATAGGTCTCTCCTTTGTAAGATCTATTGCCTTTGTCAATATTTTTCAGCCAGGATGTGTGGCAGGACGGCTACTTTGCAGTATAGCTGAAAGTAAAAAAACTCATCACTTTTAATTTTCAATTTGCTGGAATCGAGGATTGTTCTCTCTCCCAAACTGTTTGTCATGTATGAATTGTATTCTTTAAAAAAGGTGCTGGAGGTTGCGTATTTTAGAGTTCTCTGGCAAAATCACCCAGCTTGGCTTGCTAAATTCTGGCTGTTGTTGTCGGAGTACAAGCACCTGAAAGCCTTGGTGTAATTGCTTCATAAATTAAGTTCGTAAGTAAATATTGAGAAATTGTGATTAAGAAAAAGAGAAGCTGTTTGAGATGTACTGCCTGCTGCCCTTCCCTACAATGAAGCGTGTTTTGGCAGGCTTTGCTGTCATTCATCCAAGGCTTCCATAAACAACATCTGCCACTGTAATAACAGAGCGGTGCCCCTATTTGGTACTGTCTTGGGTAGTGCCAGTGGCTCTTGTGTACTCCTGCTTATTGTCTATTTTGCAGTTATTGTTGGTTGATTCCTAATCATGGAGCCATTGTTATGGTTGGACTTTGAGATAAGCACGAAAAGTGGCTGTGGAGAAATATTGGTGCTAGTGAGGAGTGGAATTCTCAGGGAAACCTGAGGCATTTATAAGGCTAAAGCCTTAATTGTTGAAGAAAGCTACTATATGTAAAACACCTTTTTCCTTTTCATTTATGGCTTTGAAAAAATGCAAATTGGTAGGAAAGGTTCTCGATAGGTATGCTAATACGATTTTATAATTTTGTACATTTAGTCAGCAATTGCTTTTGAGTACATTTTCTTTAATCTACACAGTTAAACTCTCCTTATTCGTTCTTATTCAACCTAAAACCATCCCATTATGTACAGTTCAGCGTGTGCAAGAATTATCAGGCTTTACAAAGAGATGCATGGAACAGATGCGCATTCAGAAGTGAAGGAAGTTATTTTTGTCTGGAGTCTGTGTATGTTGCCTCTGGATTTTATGCACCGATACCCGAGATAATGCATAGGTAGAAAGTGCAAGCACAGGAATAAATATGACAAAATAATTGCAGTGGGTTATTGGCAAGTCTGTTCTCTATCGAGTTCATTTCACAGTTTAAAAGGCAAGTTCACAAGAAGCCTCAGAGCTAGAAACACTAAACAGCCGAGATAATTAGTGCAGCTAGAACAGTTGAACTCTCATGAATATTCAAGATCCATTTGCAAGTACATCTCTTCCAGGTCTTCTGCTATCTTTGAAGATTTCTTGATGTAAATGAAATTCGGTATCTGTATGTGGCAGGCAAGAGACTTTACCTTTCAAATTTAGAAGAGATGTGTTTCATAACTGAAGTTGATGATTTACATTTTATTTGGCTGCCATTTGATAAGAAACAATAGCACACTTTGAGGCCTGTTGCAGAGGTCTCAGTCCAATGTTCCAGGAACTTCACTCAGGTTTTGTGAGGCACCATATCATAGGCATGCTAATATGTAACCATTCATTGTCAAGTATGGTAGAGCATTATCATTCGAGCTTTCAGTATAATTGAATAGGTGTTGGTATGAATTCAGAGAAATATCTCATTTTTGAGCCATTAGCATTTTTAGTGAAGTGCTTGGCATTTTCAGCTATAACAATCATATCCTTGATTTTTCAATTTGTACCATCAACCGGAATAGGTACACAGTCTACTGAGAATCTCCAGAATATTCGATCATTTTGAATTATTCACCAGAAGGGAATAATAATATTTTTCACTTAACCACAACATGCACAATAAGGTAATATTTTTTATACGTTTAGGATGTTTTGTAAGAACTCAGTATGATCTATCCTAGTTAGTTGATGTTTTGTTAACACATGTTATCTTACTACATTGTTTGCACCTCTCACTCATGAGGTCTTGTTGATATGTGCATTTATCATTGTTGAAATTCTAAGTGGTTTAGTAAATGGCAAGCTCTGAGTCACAGGATGAATATGAACTTCAAGATATGAAATGTATGTTTTTGCAAGTCTTCTTCGCATGAGGGCCAGTTGGAAAACCACCATCTGTCTATTATCTTTTTATCTAAAATTTCACAAATAATCACCAATTTTCTAGGTTATTTGGATCGCATTGTAAAAAGATCTTAGACATTAAACATATGTTAACAGTTTTTCTCGCTTTCCAAACAGCTTTCCAAGCTTATCACTCATGTAGCTGAAAGTGATATTTTGAGGTGCCTTTGATGATCACCATAGAAAAGCATGCACTTTAACAAATGCAGATATGTATTCACATAAACTGGTGCTGTGTACGTGCCTATGGACGTACTCGATCACCTGCACACCCTATGAATTCTAGAATCTAAAATAGTTATGACAAAGTAAAAGAATTAGTAAGCTCCAGCTAAACCCCAAATTGGCACACTCACAGTATACTTTGTCTCTTCTACTTCCTCCCCATGTAGGATCTCATTATACATTTGCAAACAGACTCTACCTCACTGATTCTCAACATTTGCTTTACAAACTTCAGTTTGCTCTACATTCTTCAGTGTGTCCACAACTCACCAGCCACCCTCCTATTACACTTTCACTTCTGATAATCTTCATTGCACAACAAGGACTAGAAGGAGTTGGACCAAGCTTTTACAGCATACGCTTTGTACCTACAGGCAAGGCAAAACCTTTGCTCTAAGTCCCTACCACAGGTGGAAATTCCTCTTTCACACAAACCTTACCTAAGATGCTCCACCGCCCATGTCCAAGTAACCAAATCATGCTAATTCGTGCTGGAAAATAAAAGACCATCTCACCTTCCAGAGAGCTATGAGAACAGATTTTTCCCCGCTACTTAATAAATGCCTCAGTGGCTTTGTAATTCATATGTGGACTAGTTTGGTGTGGCTGCCTACAGTAGCACTCACCATCTGTCGTATCTCACGCTCATAAAGACTGAATACATCATCACTATAGAACGTAGTGCATCACACTTTTATCAACATATTACTCCTATAATGCATGCAATTGTAATGCATGTACTTGATGGTAAATCAGAATTTTCCAAATGCTAATCAAAGTTCACAAATATTATTGGAAATCTGGGAATTAAGTTAACATTTCGTTTAAAATTCACTTCACTTTGTGTCAAATCATTTAAAAAAGAGTATTTTCTCCTGTAAACAAAAACACATTTGATTTTAATTCAAGTGTAACGATGAAAACATATTTTTACATCAAACAAGTTTGGGCTGCTACAACAAATGGCGGGTCCTCCTTAAGTACATTGAGATGTTTAATGCAAACAATTGTTTCTTGACAAATTGAAGTCTGAAATATGGGCATTGTAAAAAGCATATAAATCAGACTGCAATTTAAATCTTACATTTTTAGAATAGTACTTTGCGTATCCATGGTTTTTCCAATAGAAGATGCTCAGCTGAAAATACGTTGCAGCTCCTCAGTAAGAAATACGTAAATGGGTGAAAGTTGGATGTTGTGTCCCCTATTTTTTGTATTTGTTATTTGTTGTCTTCTTTGTGTAGTGATTGCATCTTTGAAAACCTATAGAGTATTTCTAAAGAAAAATGAGTCTTTGCCATGTTGATATGCCTTAAAAAAGGGAAAGGCTCCCAAAAATATACTGGGGCCGATTCAGAAAAGCATAAAATAGGGTGGTAAGTGGAATTATGGTAATACCACTTCATATACTCACAAACTCTTTTGTAAGATGCCTTCAGAGTACTAGAATGATTGGAAATATATAGATGTAAAGTCAAATATGCAGTGCTCAAGATAATCTGGGAATATTAAGTCATATAACAATTTAACAAGCTTGAAGTGGGGAAGACAAAGCATACCATCAAAAAGGTGTATTTTACCTTAATTAAAAAAAAATCCCACAATGGCCGTCTATGTTTATATTTTGTTAAACTTTTGGTAGCTCCAAGTATTTTTCTTTAATTTCTATCCAACTTATCTTCTTGCATGTCATTGAAATGGAGTATTAAAGGCATGTTTTTTGTGATAATGCCATTGCGTAGCATGGTATTCCCAGAGGTTGCTTCCTTGGTGGTAACCCAGTGCCAGATATATAATTTCATCCTGCTGTCAGAGTACGCTTTTGTCAATGTCCTCTCCGTCCCAGGGAACCAAGGGACTGTGTCCGCATACTTCTCTGTTTCTTTCCAGCATTTGCATCACCCTGAAGGCAGTGTATTAATGTCAGTCGGGGGTCAACAGGAATTGAAGCTCTTACACCTAGCTTGCCTGTTGTGACAACTGGCAACTTACAACTCCTGGCCTCAGAGTTAGCAAAATTCTTGTCAAGAACAGAAAGTACACAGTGTCTTGGTGAGCCCTGTTTGCTCTCTGCACTGCCACCGAGACTGGAACGTTACCTTTTAGGGTCCATAAAATAAAATAAAGCAAGCAGTGCCATGTGCACTTTTCTGATTAAATAAAAAATAAACTCAAACACACATTTTTAACCAAGTTGTTGCCACTTTTCAGTATTGTGAATGCATATTCCACATTGATACATTCCTTTAATTTGTAATATTTTTGTTAGATTTTACAATTTTGGTATGAATAATTCACAGAAAGCTATGCATGCATGCGATCATTAAAGATCAATCCACGTTCAGCATTGTGATACATTTTAAGAGATCGTACATTTAATTTACCCTCAACTCGTAGTAAAAAACGTTGATTAACCAACTGAACTCAACATTAGTGTAATAGGAAATTGACCAACTTCTATGTCCTCCTCCACTAATTGTCCACAGTCACCTCATGTACAATTCTCCACAACTATAAGTTATTTCACTCAGCGGGGATATACATGCATCACTCAATTTCATACCAAGAGGAAAGGGGGGCACCCCATACAACCTTAGTATACAGAAAGATAACTTTCTAGTTTAATAAATGTTGTGAGTGTCTTTATCCACTTATCCGCCAGGGGTTATGTGGATAGCAAGTATTAGAGGTGGAAATAACTGCTGTTATTTATCAATTTCTAAACATTCGTTTTGCTTCTCATTTTGATATAGCAGTAGAATTGTCATTGAGGTATACGGCAGGATTAAATAAATACTGTGGTATAAATAATTAAGGTTCACGTTGCTGTTCTGCATTATGGGCAGTATATCTTCCTCTTTAAATAAACACATAATTTTTCTTCTGAGTCAGCCCATGACTTACATATGCTCCTTCCCTTCTCCAGTAGGAAAACTCTGAAAGTTTGCGTCTTCGAACATCCAAAGAACAATTAAGCTCCAAACAAATTATAGACTGGCACCATCTACCAAAACGAAGACATTCTCCCGCAGATGATTGTTTATTTTGCGCATGCCACGCTTTGGAAATAAATGAAACATATGAATATATACAAACAACTAAGTCCATAGTTTATGGCTTATTCCATTCGTTCAATTTTTATACCACTTTGCTGCAGTGAATTATGTGATTAGAGCCCGTTCCACTTTTTAAATTAAGTAATTGTATATTTGACCTAAGTTTAATTTTCCTAACAGTGCTGTATTGAATAAGAATCGTACAGCAACATATCCCTTTTGAAAAGCACTGATTCCCCTCTTCGCCCTCGTATGAACAACTTGCTTTGCCTGAAGAGATTCACCAAGAGATTTCAGATCACTCCTATGTCCTCCTTTGATCTCCCAGATTTTAGAGGCCCGACTACGGCTATGAAGTCAGAATCCACATTAATAGCCTTTTGCATTTCAAAGTGGCTGTGGATCACTTCCTTGAATTCTCCAGCAGAGATCATGTGGAATATCCATATTGGACAGGTCCCTGGGCTGGTGTCCTAAAGACGGTTTCTGCAAGGAGCTGTTATGGGAGTGAACTCCATTTACATGTCAGGGTGAATAATGCTCCGCTTCCATTCTGCAGCAAATTGTCAGTTTCTATTCACCTTCGACTGTCCAACTCACCTTTTCTTAGTGTGGGTTATGTACTTGCTGCACTTGCTACCCGTCACAAACATTTACTTTCAGTGATGGTACTTCCAGAAGGCGAGAAAAGACAGAAGAGGTAGGGTGTCAACTTGTGATAGCGTCAAAACTGCTACAAAAGAAAAACAAAATCTTATTTTATCAGTGTGTGGCGAGAGCTCCAGCAAGCAATGTGCTATTGACTTCCTAAAAACTTTTCACCTGTGTTAAATGAGCTTCCCGCTCAGTAGACATTCTCTCGGTCTTTGTAGGGTTTTCAAAGGGCATTCAACCCAGAGAAGATGCTGGTGGAAACCCCCTGGTTTTACAAGGTGTGGTGTGCCAGTGGTGCCTTGATGACACATGATGACGTCATTTCAGGCGGAGTCTCCTCTATTCATGGGGACGGCTCACTTCATTCACTAGTCCGTAGGAATTCAATGGTCTTGGAAGATATGCAGGCAAAGGGGATCTGCTGATCATGCGGGTTCCCTTCTGTCTGATTGTTTTTAAGTTGTGCAGGTCTTGTAGTGTGTTTGTGCTTGTTTAGTTTTCCCATTTACACAGGCTCGCACTCCAGTGCTTAGTATATGAATATATCCGTAATGCTTGTCTGTAAAGGGGGATGCAATTACAAGCTTTCAGAACAAGCACTTCGTGGTCATTAAACGAGTGTGCCTGAGGACAGGGCATTAGGTAACGCGTTTGTCGGTTTTTTTTTCCACCCGAGATCATTAGTTCAAGTGCATCTAATTCCGCTCCGCGTGCTGGTGTTGAGAGCAGACTGGATAATGCAGCATTTGTTAATGAAAGCAGCCACTGTTCCAATGAGACTTTGCTTTTGTTTCTCAGAGAGCTTTGTGTCCCAACAGAGGCGCATGCACACATCCCACCCTGCAGTCTCCTTTAGTGCTTTAAAAATAGTTCAGGTTAAGGCTGTGGTTGTCGAAACCATTAGCCCTGGAGCTGATGACGCAACGTTAGTCACTTACACGCGACACTGCTAAGTGCTTGTCACATGTCTTCTACTCACTGCTGTGTTAGGTAGTAGGCAGCCAATCATTTTATGTAAGCGCAGAATACTAACTTTTATGTCTTTTCTTGTAAAATGCGCTCATGTATTATTTGCCTCTCCTATGCACAGGATTGTTGGCATAATGCCAAGAGGGTGACAGTACCCACGTTTCAGCATTTAATAGCATTTTGTGCTGATATTGCCATGTTCTATACGTTTTCACATCTTCAGTTGAAAAATTATCAAAAAGAGGGCTTCGCTCAAATTGTGTCTTTACCACTAAGGCACATTGTATGATCCCGAGAGCAGTAATGCTTCTACATATGCTGCTGTTCTCCTTTTTGGTAAAACTGTGAGCCCGTATAGAAATTAGCTATGTCCAGGAGTGTAATATGAATGTGTTCTAACAAAGCACCCTATCATCACAGAAGTCTCTTACTTCTATAGATTCCTGCATGAGAAAAGGCAGGGGTGCTGGATGATCAGAGGGAGTTGCATGAAAGGTGTGTCTTCAAGTGCTATCTAAATGTAGTGTGAGAGGAGATATTGCAGAGCGTTCCCCAGGGAAAGACAGTGGAGAGAGAAGCCAGGCCACCACGTATAACCTTATGGAACCTGGGAATTGCCAGAAGGGTCTGTTTACCGGGGCAAACAGAGCATGGGGGAACATAAGGGACATTACATTTAGAAATAAACTGCGGGACAGAGCTGGAAGGAGCGCCAGAAAAAGTGTATGGAGTTATGAAGACAATTCTGGTTCAAATAGGCAGCCATTTGGAGATGTGGAAGCCACTTGGTTTTGAATGAATTGTAGTTGATTAAGCACAGCTGCATTGGTTACAAGAGTGATGCTATGGCAGTCGTCAAACCAAGCCGCTATTGTGGGAGCAACCGTTGCACATCTGCCATCAGTGGTCAGGAAGGGAGGTTTTTTTTCCATAATTTACAGGGGTGGCTCGTTCAATAAGATGCCAATGAGGAGGTTTGAGGGCACTGGTGAATGGTATGATCCAGTTTGACCGTGAGGCTTTTGAGTGAGGCAGATTAGCAGAAACAAGCTGCAAAATCCGCAGGAGAAAGAGAGGGTGACTAGAGAATGGGGTTTTTGCTGATTACCAGGTAATCTTTCAGGAGGATGATGCACCATGATAATGCGGTTACATGGTTGAAATATGGTGCACAAGATTTGCCGTGAACACTAATTAGCTTGTGCCAACCATCCTCTAACACAGTCATATCTCCAAATTAGCGCAATTGTCTCCTTGTGGTTTTTGGGAAATGTCTGCCATTTTGAACTTGCAATAAAAGATGCCTAATCATAATGTCAAGATTAAGAGCTACTGAAGAAAATAGATGTTAATTGAATCACTCTAACAACTATAAATAGCCCTGACGAAGCGGTATATTGGGCGCTGCGAAACATGCGTTGGCTCTTTCTGTTGATCCTTTCGTGTGATTTAATTAACCACTTTGTACAGATAGAACTTTTAATCTGAGAAAAATTGACTATAGAGCAATACTCTGGATTGTGGCATTATCAATTGATCATCAATCCATTACAAAGGAATCCTTACAGTGATTCTTAAAGTATGAATACAGAATATTGGTTCTTCTTCTAATTTACCTGTTTGAGCCACTGATTAATTGTGGTCTGCATGTATATAATTGTTTGATTTTTTTATATTATTGTTTTGATATGACCAGTTGTTAAATAATAATTAAAATGTATCACAATTGTATTATATAATTTGATATTTATTATTTTGACCCCCACGAATTAGAATACCAATTTGTTGGTGTCGCTGCGGAAATATTGAATTTGTCTTGCATTTGTGTCTCTTTCCCTGTATTACCCTTGATGTAATCCTGACAGCCAAGTAGATTTTTAAGGGATGGGAGTTTGGGGAAGGTATGATGGAAAGCTACAAGCTCTTCTTGTGGATTTATAGTCCATTTAATAAGACGTTGATCTATAAGGTCCTGTCTTGATGATCCCAGACAGGCTTGCTTTTGGCTTGCTCTCTGCAGGTGTCTGTTGCAGAAGCTGCATTAAGATGCATATTGGTGGTGGTCTTGTAAGGTGAGTAGAGCTGGCTTCAAGTAAAAGAAAAGGAAGAAAGTGGGGTAGCTCTTGGTGCTGCTTGTTTGTGGCCTCTCACACACTTAGGGGCTGATTCCGATGTCAGACGGATTCAGGTCTGTCCGACATTGGTCAGGAGCCGTAACCGACCGACCTGCTGTCGTCGGTTACGGCCCTGGAAGTACGATGCGACCGAACAGGGTTCGGTATCACTCGAATACTTCACAATGGGAGCATGCATTCCGAGTGGAATGCATGCTTGCATTGTGACAAGCAGGGGTGCAGTTCATCCCTGCATCCTGTGGCCGGCACCCCAAGGTGCCTGCCACCGGGTGCAGGGATCCACAGAGGGGCACCATAGGTGCCCCCAGGCCGCCATTCGGCAGCCTCGCACCCATGGGGGCCCTACTGGGGACCCCTAAAGACAGTTTCCGACTGCCTTTTTGTGCCGGAAAGACCGGTACGAAAAGGCAGTGAAAAACTGCCATCCTACTCCCTCGGTCGTAAAGAGGCAGCCGGGGGAGTACTGAGGGATTTCCGGATGGCAGACGGGCTCTCCGAGCCTGTCGTCAGCCATCCGGAAATCCGAGTTGGATTCTTTTCCGACCGAGCCCATCGGAATGGCTCGGTCGGAAAGGAATCCGGCCGACACGTTCCGATTCGGTCGGAAGGGCTCCGACCATCGTTCGGAAATTGGAATCAGCCATTTATAAGGGAAATAGCATGTAATCACATTAAATTAAATAAATATAAGAAAAGCTAATAAAAAAATATATTTACATTTCAGTCTGAATGAGGCCAAGAAGCCAGGCACAATTAAGTATAAGAGAAAGAAAGAGGGTTTCAAATAAACTGTATGCTGCTTAATGCACGAACTGGTCACCCGAGGTGAAAACAGCACTGGGCTTACTATACGTTTAAAGTGTTTCATATGGATGATTTGCAAATTGACTAAATTGTAACATATATAGACCACTCCAGCCAGAAACCGCTGTGGTCCCGTGGCATTGTGTAATGTTTAAGAGTAGCTAATAATAAAAACATAGTATCAACCATACCACTGTGTGGTGCTCAATTTTTTCTTTAGTTTTTTTTAGTTTTATATAGCCTGAACTCGTCCCGAAGGTATCAGAGTGCTTTACACGAGCACCAGTTGCCTTACAGACAGACACATTAATTTTCTTAGTTACATGGAGATTAAGTGATTTGCTGAGAATGACAGGATGTTGAGCATCCCTGCCGAGACTCAAACCCGGTTCCCCAGCTTCGAGGTCAACCATTCTAACCATTAGGTACTGCGTATGAGAAAGGTAGGCCAAACCAGTGGCCACGTGCTTTTCAGGTGCTTTATACCACCGTAATATGCTTTATAAAATGTGGACATTTTCATGCACACCAAGTTAATCAACTTTGATCCAGCACATTTATGTGCATATTTTACCAACCCCGCTTGCAGCTCACCCCTTGTTTCTCCAACAAGCGTACCACTGCTTGAGCCATTATTCTGGTCATGTTGTGGAGGTGAGGTGAGGTAGCTGCTTTTTGTTCTCGTCAGGCTCATTTGTCCATGGCAAGTGGCAGTGGCAGCCATGTCATTTCCATGCCTTGGTCTCTCCATTCACTCAGAGGCAGTGGGAGGCAGCCTCAACAGTGCTCGCCTGTGTGATCAGTTTGCTGCTGGGAAACTGAAAAGTCTAGCACATCTTCTGTCACCCATTGAGATAGCAGAGTGAGGTGGAGAGGAGCTAGCAAACCAGCAAGGGAAGACCCACTTGTGGCAGGATATCAGTTTTCACTATGGTTTCCACCTTTTCTAGAGAAAAGTACTGGCCATTCATTCTCATTTTAAGTTTTTGCAAAGGTCTGGCCAAGATGCTTAAATACATTTTGGTATATAATTGTCTCTTTTCCCACTTTTCACCTGTAAAACACATTTCAAGTGTTTTTTTCATATATTTATTGTTTTGAGTATGTACCGACAAGTGGGAATAAATACATGCTTACAGAGATGTGTCTAATGTTTGTTCCGGATGGGACATTAAAATACTGATTATGCTGTTAAAAAATAATTTAAAAAAAAAACACAAGGTACAAACCCTAATTCTCACTTGTAATCAATCAAATCAATCAAGCATTTGTAGAGTGCACTACATACCCGTGAGGGTCTCAAGGCGCTGGTGGCGGGGGGCACTATTGATCGAACAGCCAGGTCTTTAGTAGCCTCCTGAAGGTCAGCAGGTCTTGGGTCTGTCGTAGGTTCAGTGGGAGGGTGTTCCAGGTCTTGGCGGCGAGGTGGGAGAAGGACCTCCCGCCGATGGTTGTTCTTCGGATGCGCGGGATGGTGGCGAGTGCGAGGTCGGCGGAGCGAAGCTGGCGGTTGGGGGTGTAGAAGGAAAGTAGTTTGTTGAGGTAGGTTGGGCCGGTCTTGTGGAGTGCCTTGTGTGCGTCGGTGAGGAGCTTGAAGGTGATCCTCTTGTTGATGGGCAGCCAGTGCAGGTTTCTCAGATGGGGGGTGATGTGACCGTGGCGTGGTACGTCGAGGATCAGTCGTCCTGAGGCGTTTTGGATGCGTTGCAGTCGTTTGATGAGCTTGGTCGGGGCTCCCGCGTAGAGGGCGTTTCCGTAGTCAAGTCTGCTGCTGACGAGGGCCTGGGTGACTGTTCTTCTTGTATCTGTCGGGATCCACCTGTAGATCTTGTGGAGTATGCGGAGGGTGTTGAAGCAGGAGGAGGAGACGGTGTTGACTTGCTTGGTCATGGAGAGCGTTGAGTCGAGGATGATTCCCAGGTTGCGTGCGTGGTCGGTGGGTGTCGGGCTGTCCCCAGTGCCATCGGCCACCAGGAGTCGTCCCAGGCTGAAGGGTTGGAGCCGAGGATGAGGACCTCTGTTTTGTCCATGTTCAGCTTCAGTCAGCTGGTCTTCATCCAGTCGGCGACGGCCTTCATTCCTTCATGGAGGTTGGCTTTGGCGGTGATGGGGTCCTTGGTGGGGGAGAGGATCAGTTGAGTGTCGTTGGCGTAGGAGATTATGTTGAGGTTGTGCTGTTGGGCGACGTGTGCGAGCGGGGCCAAGTAAATGTTGAACAGTGTCGGGCTGAGGGAGGAACCCTGGGGTATGCCGCAGATTATCTCGGAGGCTTCGGATCGGAATGGAGGGAGGCGGACGCTCTGGGTTCTGCCGGAGAGGAAGGAGGTGGTCCATTCCAGGGCTTTGTCTCGGATCCCTACGGTGTGAAGGTGTGCGCCTTGTAACACTTGTAATAAGCTATTACAAGTGTATAGTGACATAATATTCTTATTAAGTGCCTGGTAGAAGAAAACAAGGTACTCCTGTTTACAAAGAGATTAACCATTCTAACTTATTATAAATTCATTTTTAAAAAAATAGGGCATCCTCAAGCTGACTGTTATGGATTTTGGGCTTTTAGGCAGGAGTGATAATATTAAACAGCTTCGATCTGCAGACCATTTATCTTTGTCTGTGCAGTAACTTGCTCGCCTTGCCAACCTTTTCAAATAATTAGGTAATTTTTTGAAAACTACCTCCTGAATAGATTTTATAGGGATACTGAACAAAATCATTCTGAATAATTAAAAACTAAAGGGAAAAAAAGACTTCGACTTATTTATTATATATCCTTTGGGCATGTTGCAGTGCTCCACATCCCAGTAAATTTTCTATCAAACATCTCCTCATACAATAGATATTTTATTCAGAGATGATGAAATGTAGCTCGAAGTGGATGCATGCCTCCCAGAACGGCACTGCACTTAGAGCTTTCTGGTATTTTCTGACACTTGCCAGATTGTGTCTGTGGATATCAGATGCCAACCCCTTAAGCAGGCTCCTCTCATTTGCCAAGCACAAACCGACGCCAACTATTGAACGTCTCCAGAGAGCACCTCTTTCCACTTTCCTCTACCGTGTGCTATGCAAAGCTTTTTTCAAAACATATTTTTTATATAAGTTCTGGTCACCAACTTACCTCTAGTTTCATATTGTTTCACCTACCCAAATTCTGTATGTCTGCTTATTTTGATCTAATATTATTGGCCTTATTTTTTTATAAGAAGAACAAATGTGCGCAGAAGATTAAAAAAAAGTTTTATGAGCGTTTTCCCCAGCAGCAGTCTTCACAAAATGTGTTTACATGTGGCGAAGACCACTAAAAGTGTACATGGCGCAATATGTGTTAAATAAAACCCATATAGGGTAATATAGCAGCATAAGTTAATGCACCATCCTTCAGTTTTATTTCAAATTATCTTCTGTTTACCACATTTTTGTTTTTTTTGCAGCTTAACTATAATGACTTTTATGGTTGCCATTGAGTTACTAAAGGACATTCATGTTTTCACTGCCCACTGCAAACGCCACTAAACTCCCATCTTCCATCCTTGCCCCTGTCGCTCAACCTTGTGTGAGCCTTCATCCTGGTCTCCATACTTTTCTGTGTATCACCTAGCTTTGTGACTGGTTTTCACCTGCTGACGACTCATATGTGCTGTACACACGTGACAAACACATCTTTTGCTTTTCTCCCTCACACCACACATTCAAACATGGATCTTGCATCCTCACACTGGATTGCCCCCGCTTGCTCATGGGAAATGCTTCTAAAAGGATATTATCTCCTTTCATGCCTTCTACGATCCTACAACCCTACCCTCCGACATATTTTCCCCCAATCCCTTTATACCACTTTGTTGAAATTCTTGGCACATAGTTATTCACACTTGAATTTGAAATCTTCCATCATCAAGTAAGGTGGCTCAGTGAATTAACTCTCATTACTCCTGTTTGCAATGATTCGAAGGTTACCAGTTTTAATCCTGATGAGGCTGATTTAGCCTTTTATTCTTCAGAGGTTGATAAATCGAGTACCATAACATTGGGTAATTGGTTATTTATTAGTAGCATCTGTTATTATAGAAATATGGTATGGACAGTATATATAGCCACGTTTCTGCTAACCTTTTCCCCGCAGAATGCTAAGCCCTTTTATTGAAATTTGGGTGAGGCCTCCATTAAGCCTCTACAACCTTTTTTTCCTATATATAAAGATATCCTGGCTAAATTTGATTTCCTTTTTTTCTCACATGGTGATACTTTTACAGGTAATCAGGGTTTGTAGATTTCCATGGAGGCACATAGCTAAAATGTAGATTTTTTTTAAAAGATGTGTTGCTCAAGAAAGTGTGTTATTTCTGAAAATGTTATCAGCAACTTGTTTTCTCTGCTGATATTATAGTCGTTACAGTTTAAAGAACAGGCAGAGTTATTAACAAATAAAAATTTCAACACCGTTTTTGAACTTGGGAGTGAATATCTCCTATTTTTAAGATGTCTGCCTACTTGAAGTTTGCGATAGCAAGAGGTGTGGAACAAATGGAGGATCTCCGAAATCCATTCATTTCTGAAAACTAGAGAAAATTCAGCATTACATAGTTGGTTTTATACTAATAATTGAATTAAAAAACTAATGAAAGTAAGAAGGAAAATATTAGAAATAGGTGGTAATGTTTTCATCCTTAATATTTTCCCGCCACAACTGACGTACAAAAGTAACATACCATTATGTTGGTTAGATTCTTCTAGTCCCAAGGACATGTTGTGATTTGTTGTCAAAACACTACAGCCAGAGCCATCAGCCAACCTGGAGCTTCTAATGATTTTTCAATGTATACCGACCATGTATCAATACATAAGGCAAAATCTAATGAATGAAAAATGGATGTGACGGAATGCTTTGCCTTTGTGATATGCAACAAAGAATCTTAGTTTAGGAATAGTTTAGGAATGATGGTTATTCTTTCCTTCAGAATGTGTGGTTGTTCATAATATCATGTAATTGAGAGGGTGTTTTGCAAAATGTGTTGTTTCATACATACTGACTTACATTTATTTGAAAGCCAAAATAAAAGGAAATTTAATAAAGAACAACAAATGTTTTATGCATTTGGAAGCTGGAATGAAAGAAAATTTAATAACAAAAACTAAATTGTTCTACAATTCCGTATTCTCTATTCACCCTATTGCTTTGTGCACACAACAGGACTGAAAGTCTATTAGACCACCAGGGAAAAAACTCGGAATAGAAAAAAAGTGTGTGGCTTGCAGACATTCTTTCTCTACCATTCGGAGGGCAGATTGGAGGATTCACATCTAGTATTCCTTCCTCTGAGGGGAGAAAGCCCACTAAACACTACTGATTGGTTGCTAAAAAAAGGTAAGGTGTAGGGTGTCCACCCTCCTTGGCATTATGTCTCACCCCCAGGCACCAGATAGTCTTTCTGCCACAGGGCAGCGGGGGGGCAGAATTAGCAGATTACCTACTCTCCGCTAGCACATATGTCAAACTATTCCCCAAACCCCCCAAATTTCCTCTCACTTGCTGTGGGGCTTGTCTGCAGAATTAGATCTCTGGGTCAGCCAACACCCTCAAAACCAGAACAACCCTATGAAAGACTGTTGTTTCTTTAAAGGGGTAGCTGGGGGAGCAGCCCTGTGCCTTGCAGGCACCACACCTCATTTTTTATTTTATTTTTTTCTGTTTCTCTTGTGTCTAGTGGTGCTTTCTGCACCCCCTTGGAACAATATTGCAGGCAAACCAACCGTCTGTCCCAAAGGGGGCAGAAAAACTGTAATTGCTTGAAAGGGAATTGGGATATCAATGAATGCCTTGTGGGGCCAGCCACCTTAATCCCATTTTTTATTTGCTTTTTTCCCTGGTGTATATTTGGGCTCTCTGCCGCTCGTGGGGGCGGATTAGAGACCAACCCCCATTCTGCCCTTATGCATGGACAGCAAAAGTGGTGTGCTATGGGGCGACCCGTTGTGATGGGGGCTACGTCCTTCAAATGAAACCCCCCCTGGTGCTCTAGTGGCGGATTCCTGCTTGGGATCATCGCTGCAGCAATGATATTCTAGCAGGAATACAGTTTATAGAGGTACTGTTGGAAATGGGAGAGGCTCCCCTTCCCAACAGTACCTCTCCCATCCTCATAGGTTTTCTGGGGGATGAACTGTGTCCCTGATCGAACTCTGAAGGGTGAAAGTTTAACTCGAGCTACCAGGATTTGAACCTATGTCAAACGCAGATGCCTGGATTGGATGCACTAAACTATCAGAGCTGGTTAGTGTCTCAATGCATTCTGGGATTATCTTCAGAATAAATTCAACATTGCCTATGATGTCATTTAATAAAGCATCCCCAGACAATCTTTCAAGTGGTTACCAGTGTGACAGCATCTCTACAGATTGCACCTTCATAAATCACTCTCTGAAGGCTAGCACATGCTTTGATTTACATTCCCAATGCAGATGTATGCTGCTAGACCCTTTAGAGCCGGCTTCTTAAACTGATGCTTGTGAGCTACTGGTATCTCTCTGGTTACCTAGCAGTAGCTCTTCTGTGTGCAGCCTAGCTTACTAAAGTAGAAAGATGCTTGGCTGAATTAATATATGTATTCTAAAATTGAACATTTCTGGATAAAATGTTTGTATTTACTCTTAAGCTGATGTTTGGCAAAGATGGTTTAATATCCAAAACATACATAAAGCTTATTTGAGCGATACATCCTACTATGCTGGGAAAAGGATTCCTGTGCTTAATTTGAGCAAGTGGTTGCCAGTGGGGGCCACCGGCACTCATTTTTGGGGACTGGCACTTATTTTTCCTCTTCAGACATTTCCTGAGAGCAAAAGAGAGAAAAGCACTCAAAGGGGAAAGAAGGAGGAAGACTTAAGACGGAAAACTTGCCACAAAGGGAGAAAGCAGGAACCTCTAAGAGTGAGATAAAAGGGTAGGGAGTGTCTGGCAGTGCATTAAAGAGGTCTCAGGAGGATTAAGGACTCCACAGCCTTCGAATTTGCTGGGCTGACATTTAATAGCATCAGCAGTGTGCTTCTGAGCAGCGCTTTGGGTACCAGCACTCATTCGTTTACAAAGTAAACACTGAGCTAATATTCTTAACTTGATGCCAGGGGCTTCGCAGCCAGGGCCGGTCTTGAAACCCAAAGCAGCCCTGGTAATTTTGTTGGACCGGCCCCCACACCTGGGTGGGGTTGCGGGCAATTGTGAAGCACTTCTGCTTAACAAAACTGGCCCCCAGCACTGCTGCTTTTGTTACTGTAGACCGATAGTTCAGCAGCGCTGCAAACATCCCCCCACATCTCCAAAACCGGCCCCCACCGTTCCAGCCTCCCAGGCAAACGCCCGATGCCCGCTACGGCCAGTCCGGCCTTGATCGCAGCTATAGTTATGTATTCCCAAGCAGAGGCATTCTGTATTGACAAAGCCTTTTTTGCGTTACTGATGGCGACCTTGCGTGACGAACCGAAGATTCTTGTCTGATGTGTTCACTAGAACAACATGTATAGTAGCCAGGGATGATTTTCATGGAATAGAAGTAGATCTCACTACAGAAAAGGTTGGAGGCACTTGCATGGGAAAGAGTTTCCTGTAAAATGGATTTTTGGCATCCTTTATTGCTTTTGCTCAGTGCCTATACTTTGTAAATATTATTTCCTCAACCCACATTTTTAGCTGCCCCCCTGACGAAGTCGGTGTCTGTTCCTGAGAATGTCATGTTACTGTTCAGTGCATTAGATGCTGTTTTTCCAGGTAATAACTCTAACATTTTCTTCCGGGAAATGTTGACGCGCTGAAGAGCTTGTAGATTTCGAATGTATCGAACACGACTGTTCCATTTGAGAATAAAGACGTTCCCTTTTAATGGCACGTTTGTTCTACTTCCGTCAGCTCGCGCTTAGTTCTCCCCGTTTGAAATGAGGCTGCGCTTGCCAGAAACATTAATACTATCAGCACAGCTGCGCCTGATGTTCTCAAACAAGCCGCCCTCGTCGACTTATTTTACTGTCAGCCTTTTATTTTAATACCAAATATGTATGTGTTGCAAGTGCCCCTGTGAACCCAGGTGCCTTCCCAGAAATAAACCTCACTAGCTCCGGATTAATGTGGGCGAGGGTTGGACATGTGGCCAGCCCGGTGTGCCGGGCAAAGGTGCTTGGTTGCCGATTTAATTGGCACAACAATGGCCCAGCCTGGTCTCTTAGCTCTGCGATTCTGCTTTTCTTGTATTTTTTCTTTACGCTTTTAAATCTACTCTGAAATACGAAGAGATCTCAAAAAGAACAGTCATGAATTTCGACTTAATATTACATTTAGGTTTCATTAGCAGAATAGCAGCCAAATGTGAAAGGAAAGTATATTCCAATTTGAAAACTGTGCTTTTCTCTGTTTTTGGTCTGCTTATAAACTAGCTATTTGTTTGATTGTTTTGGTCACCAGCATCAAAACATGACTCCATCCATGTTTTTGACCAAGGAAAGGCCCCCTCCCCCCTTCCCTCTTTCCACCTGTTTATGTCCTTAGTGGAAGTTTTATTTCAACATGATAGAGGTATTAGAAACATGTTGACATTTCTGTTGGTCTGGTTGTGACGTCACTTCCCGTGACGTCACTGACCCCCGAGAGCACAGATGAATCACCGATCACAGCTCACAGGAAGTGACATGTTTTAGGCGGAAAGTATTTTCGAAGTGCTTTTCGAACCTCAATATGGCCTAAATATATATATAAAGAGCACTGCGGAGGCCGTGAAACTAAGGAGTTTTTTTGTAGAAGAGAAAAAAAAACGCCTGGAGTAACGGGAACCCCCCCCATCTTTCTTCAAATAACAATAATCTTGGGTACAACCTCTCTGGGTCTCATGAGTTTGGTGGTTCTCATGCTTTGGGAGTAATGCAAAGGAAGGGCTGACTGCTAGCACCAAAACAGTAGCTATAAGACTTAGAGGTTGGAAGCTCTTTCTGAAAGTGTTACCCTCAAGCGAGAGCAACTAAGTACGAGCACACAGAGACACAATGGTAATGGTTGAATGCAGTGTCATTGGGGCGGAGAGAAACATACATGTGTGACGCTGATAACCATTTATAACACAACTTGAGAAGTGAAATACTGATATGCAGGTACATTGAACAGTAACTCAGTTAGTAAAAAAAGAAAATAAATACAACTTCCAGAAAAGTAAGTACATATCAATTTTTTTGACAGAATGAAAGGATTTATATTTTATAGAAAATAATGTTTTGCTACGATACTTACTAATAACACATGAGGAAGAAAGCTACAACTTAAATGTTTTCTCTGGATCAGAACTACATTTATGACAACAAGCCTGGACGCTGGTACAAAGTTACCTACATAGAACTCGTGCTTGTGTTTAATATCAGTTTTTCTCTGTGTGCGAATTTTACATGGAGATTGAGACTTTCCTCAGTTTAAGAAATTCTTACTGGAAATAATGTAAACTTTTTAGAACCGGTTGTTTGCTCTAGCATTAGGCGGTTTTAGAAGCTAAGAGTTTGAGCTCCCTGTTGCAGTTTAAAAACCCGGTTTCTTTGATTCCTTTTGTAAAAAGAAGTATTTCTGTCTAAAGGCGTGCTCTGTTTCAGTTGGCAGAGCAACAGTTCTCACATTGAGCCCTCTTGGGTTATTTTTGCTGTGGGTGTGTTTGCTGAATGTCAGCAGCTTGGCCTCCTTAAGAATGATGTAAACCGGGTTGAGATAAAGTTTGATGCTGGTTTTTACATGGAATATTGAATTTATTCTTGGTTTGGAAAAATAAAGGCATCCATGTATCAATGAAGTGGTTGTTCAGCGTGTTTAGTCACATACATACAAGGGTAGCTCTATAATGCATTGTGAGTCCATACATCTAAATAAAATTTGATATTTACTAATTCTTCTTTTTTTTTTTTTTTTTTTTTTTTCTATATCATCAAGCTCTTTGAGCAGGCTTTCCCAGAACTCTCCAGTTGGAACTGGGTCACCGAGATCCAGCGTGTCCATCGTACACCCTTTAATTTACGTAAAAATGTAAGAGGGGGTGACAAACCCAGAGCGATACTGGTGTACTTTGGAAACTTTATCTTGAGACAGTCTATCGCCGAAAAAGCGAGACCGGACGCGAGAAGAGCCGGCGAAGGTATCTCGTTTTTTGTCCGTCCGGATTACTGTCATTCGACAGTCGAGCGAAGATGGAGATTAAGGGAGATGATTAAGCCTTTTCAAGACAAAAAAATACAAGCCTTTTTGATTAACCCGGCACAGCTTAAAGTGATATCTGATGGTAAAACTTTATTCTTTAGCTCTGAAATCAAAGCTAAGGAGTACTTGGACTCTATTGACTATACCGGGAAATAGACTCTAACCACTCGTTGGGTCAAGGAGTTGAAAAAAAGGATGAATCTTATGTAGTCTTGTTTACATGTTCTATAGCGTCTTTTACCTTTTCGGCACATGTGTTATATGTTTTCTGTTGTAGGCCGCTGATCTAAGAGGCTATTTAGTAATGACTTATTTTTCTGCCTTTCACCGCAAGCACCGCAGCTCATCACGTGCACAGACAAGGTCTGAGCGCTCCACAGCTAGGGGTAGGTCAGGTTTGGGTGGTGGGGGAGGGGGCATGTCAGGGGTTGGAGGGGGCGGCGGGTGGTGGGGGGGGGGTCTGAAAACAGGAAAAGGGAGAAAGAGTTGCAGTTCGGAATATAATAGGTTTAATTTTCAGTGTAAAGGCCCTGTCAATAGTCCTCAGTTAAGGCTTCAGGTTGTGTTTGTTTCCCTAGTTTTTCAAATAGATTCACAGGATGACGAATATTAGGATTTGTACTATTAATATCGGTGGACTGAACGATCACAGGAAGCGACAAAATCTAGCTCACTTTGTGAAGTATAATAGATTGGATGTGTTATGTCTCCAAGAAACACACCTTCCATGGGCTAAAAGGAATCTCATGTATATGAATGGCTATGAATTAGGGGTCTGCTCAACACAATCCTCGACAAACAGGGGAGTAGCAGTTCTGGTCAGATCATCTTTGGGAGGAGTCGGACGGACCAAAGCAGATAGTAATGGGAGATGGGTTTTAGTTGAGTTAGAAAAAGGTTTTACACTATGTGTAGTGTATGGGCCTAATAATGATGATCCAGAGATTTTTGATTTTTTGGAAGTAGAGCTAGCCACTTGGGTAACCCCTATAATTCTCTGTGGTGATCTAAATATTTCAACACACCAAAAAGAGTCTGCGGGTCTAAGCCAAACATTCAAAAGGAAAAAAGTGACAGGTCAGCACATTCAAAAATGAAAAGAGTCCTCATGAAGAGGGCCAAGTCCCATCACCCACCGAAGTGGCATGCTTCATCATCTGGGACCTCCCATAACTACACCTGGTGTAGTTATAGAGCTGCTACTCCTTTGTTTACTGTAATAAGGAGGAGCTCCGGGATGTTTTGATTCCTGTAATTGGGAGGGTAGATAAACTCAGACTGAAAAAGCTGTCATAAGTGTGGTGAATCTAAATGCAGTGTGTAGAAGAAAGTGGTTTAAAATTGATCATCATTGGAAAATAAATTTTATTCTGTATCCAATGACACCAAACTAAAAACAGCAGAAATTGTGAGGGGAGCGTGTCCACAAACGTTATAGGGCCACGCCCTCGTGGGTCAACATGTTTCAGCCAACCTGTGTCTACCCAATGACTATGGCTTTCGTCAGGACCAAAAGGTAACACTACTGCAAGATCGTGAGTAATTAAAGAGTGAGATAAAAGGAACGATACAACCTACAGAAGTACCTACTTATCCGTGGATATGTGGCACCGTAGTGATGTGACTTAATCACCTGAAGGTAAAACAGAAACAATAATACATGAATATGCTGAACAAAACTACTCTTTTTCTTAAAACTAATACAAATGTCTCGTACATAAACATTTGTCAAGCGTGCAGACTGCGTAGTCTCCTTACCCGCAAAAAGTCGGGGATGCACCTACACTCCTGGTTACAACTCAGGGCGTGAGGCAACGCTCTAGAAGACAAAGAGAAAGGGAGAAAAACTAGCTAATGCCAAATACAGCAGAAGACGGTATATTCAACTGTATGTGCACCAAGCTGTATAACTATAAAGACTTAAAAACCCATCTACAGACAAAGATGTATCGACTAACTCCAGAATGGAATAAGCCATGCTGCTACTGGGATGGAAAGCAGATTAACCAATACCGTTTAGCAGGCATGTTCATGACAAAAATGTTGATAAAGTTACACACATCAATCACGGGTGGCTCTAAGCCCCATCTTTATGGTAGAGTCAAGTGCAATTAAAGCATGTCCATGACAAAAATGCTGATAAAGTTACACACATCCATCACGAGTGGCTCTAAGCCCTATCTTAATGGTAGAGTCAAGTGCAAAGCCCAAATAAGTGTGTACTAAGGTGTAGGGAGCTGGCTTACCTGTCCGTCGTTACCCCGGACTTTCTTCCTGGTTGTAACGAGCGTGACGGGGGCCTCGTAAGCCTGCCTTTCAACTGTGTGACGCTCCGGACAGCGAGCCAATCATCGCGTGGAGGCGCGATGACGTGGAACGTGCCCTGAGCGTGCGTGTGTATTCCAAAGGATCATGGGAATCGTAGTTTGGGCAATAATCGAGGGCGCTCGTAACCTGAGCGATGTAATGCCTCGAACAAAAAGTATCGCTAAAAGATACCATCTCTGCCCCACATTTCCCCGTTCTGAACAACAAAACCCTGAACTACACTTATTATGTTGACTGACCATAGTTGACCAGGATGACCAGATAAATTAAGTTAGGACAAGGGTGCAGAGCGTGCAAAATATAGTTTGAGCTATATGCAGCGCGCTCATAGCCTGAATGGCGTAATACCTCGAACAGAGGTATCCCTAGAAGATGCAATCTCGGCCCCATGCTTCTCCGTTTATGGTAGTACGGCCGGGGGAACAGACTAATCAAGTTTTAACTACGGGTAGACAAGGTTAGGTTAGGACAAGGGTGCAGAGCGTGCAAGATGTAGTTTGAGCTATATGCAGCGCGCTCATAGCCAGAATGGCGTAATGCCTCGGACAGAGGTATTCCTAGAAGATGCAATCTCGGCCCCATGTTTCTCCGTTTGTGGTAGTACGACCAGGGGAACAGACTAATCAGGTTTGACTATGGATAGACAAGGTGAGTGCGTCTTGAGTTTACTGATAATGACCGTCACCAAGCTCTAGTCGTCACGCAAGAGAATACCTTTCTCGCTGTGAAAATGTTGTATACTAGGGATAAAGTCACAAAGGGTGAGGTAGAGATGGGTTAAAACAATATCCTAGACAACTCTGACTAGAGCGCCACTCGATTAAACTAGAGATGCTTATCAGACTGGTGTGTTGTATCTAGAGACTCGACACAGAACACGACCCAAAGATAATGGGCCCCAGTACCAACAGAATGGGCTCAGACCCTAGAGTATTATAACGAAGTCCAAGGAATTGACTCGTTTAGCCCTGTCGTGTCACTTCTGAGTGTAAAAACCCAGCGTTGCTCCTTTCTGAATAGGAAAGTGGATATATCGGTCATGTGGGGCGGAATGAAAGGTTGTTCTAAAACCGTCCACCTAATGTCATCAGGACTATGCTTGTGTTCCACAAAGTGTCTGGTCATGCGGGTTGCCTGCCTTTGACATCTGATGGTGCTTTTGTGTTCCATTATCCTGAGTTTCACCTTCCTGGTGGTCATGCCCACGTACCTCAAGTTGCAGGGACAAGTGATCAAATAGATAACCCTCTCACTGTTGCAGTTAGTGTGTTTGATCTGCCTCCAGGGTTTGTTGGTCCCTATGTCTACTTCTGTAGTGTGTCTGGTGTTAGGACACGCTCCCCTCACAATTTCTGCTGTTTTTAGTTTGGTGTCATTGGATACAGAATAAAATTTATTTTCCAATGATGATCAATTTTAAACCACTTTCTTCTACACACTGCATTTAGATTCACCACACTTATGACAGCTTTTTCAGTCTGAGTTTATCTACCCTCCCAATTACAGGAATCAAAACATCCCGGAGCTCCTCCTTATTACAGTAAACAAAGGAGTAGCAGCTCTATAACTACACCAGGTGTAGTTATGGGAGGTCCCAGATGATGAAGCATGCCACTTCGGTGGGTGATGGGACTTGGCCCTCTTCATGAGGACTCTTTTCATTTTTGAATGTGCTGACCTGTCACTTTTTTCCTTTTGAATGTTTGGCTTAGACCCGCAGACTCTTTTTGGTGTGTTGATTCAAGTGATTTGGGGATTTGTCTGCGCAGGTCTGTAAAATTCCCTCAGACCCTATGACCAGTTGTTTTGTATTGTGATCTAAATATTTCAGCAGATTGGGATCCGAATAAAGTTTATTCTGGACGAAAACCCAGAATCTTCAGGGCTGTTTCATCTCTTATAAGATCACATGGCCTATTAGATGTTTGGCGGATGAAGGAGCCTAAAGATCCAGGATATATATATAGAAAAGGGAGTATCACGGAAAAAATACGTACAATTATTCATAGAGAGAGCACATTTAATTACCCTTTCAAAATTATTAAATAATAATAGCATACATCTGGCATCATTTACAGTATATCACAAGGAAACAGGCGTTTATACAAAGAAAGATACAGACACATATATCTTCGGAACCCGCGTGTGTTTGGATTGGCGTGCCTTTGAGAATTCGAGTTAAAAAACTGCCCGTGTTTGACCTAAATCTGTTGGTGAAACGGTGCTTTGATCATTGTCGAAGGCAAAGTGGTGAAGCGCGATTCAGTCGGTGAAACGGTGTCCCGATCACTGCCGTAGGCAAAATCTTGAAGCGCAATTAAGTCTCTACTAGAACGCTCCCATCGATTGCGAGTGAGCTTATTTTTGGATCTAAATTTGGAAGATACATTTGCCTTTTAACCCCTGTCCTGAAGAGGCCTGAAGTTCACTGTGGCTGAAACGTGGTCACGTCGACAGATATTGAATGGAGGAGTCACTTGAGTTTCAGTGATTTACAGACTGCCGCTGGGACACATCTAACAAAGTTCGGGTTATATTTGCCCACATTGCTTGTGTTCCCCATTATTCAGTTTGACTACCTCCGAGTGGTCCGCCTGATACCTCTTAAGGGGACACTCTCATAAAAATGTTTTTGTTTGGGTTAATTGTTTGTTGTTATATATTGTATTGATGGTATGTGATATATGTGTCTGTATCTTTCTTTGTATAAACGCCTGTTTCCTTGTGATATACTGTAAATGATGCCAGATGTATGCTATTATTATTTAATAATTTTGAAAGGGTAATTAAATGTGCTCTCTCTATGAATAATTGTACGTATTTTTTCCGTGATACTCCCTTTTCTATATATATATATTGTCCCTTATACCCAGGTATCATAGGGTGATTTGGGTATAGCCCTGTTGTTTTTGACCAGTAAAGATCCAGGATATACGTATTTCTCAAACCCACATCAGAGATATACTAAATTGGATTACTTTTTTGTATCAGACTCAGAAAGTAATAGAGTAGCAATATCTAAACTTCCAAAGCTACTATCGGACCATAACCCTTTGGTTTTAGTATATGAATTGGAGAGATTAGAAAGAGTTCCCACCAGGTGGACCTTTGAAAGGAAATTACTACAAGATAAAAGATTTGTAGATCATATAAGGAAATGGGCTGGAGAATTTTTTTCTGCTAATAGATATAGCGCCTCACGAAATACTGTGTGGGAGGCGTTTAAGGCAGCCTTAAGAGGTGAATTAATAAGCTGTGCTGCAAGATTGAGAAGAGAAGATAGGAGTGAGGTCGAAAGGTTAACAAGAGAATTAGTAGGAGCTGAGGAACAACACACTTCTGATATAACACAAGGCAGAGAGACCAGTGAGAGCCAAAGGAAATTGCTAGTAGTAAAAGCCGACCTGCAGAAGCTGGTTACACTTAGGGCAGTAAGTGAACACCAAACTGCGAGGCTTCAACGCTATGAAACCGGCGAGCAAGCTGGCAGAATTTTGGCATTACAAATTAAGCAAGAAAGAGTTAGAAATAATATCATCAAAATAGAAGATAATGGGATAGAGTTTACCGAAGCTAAGGATATCCTTCAGGTCTTTAAGAATTTTTGTCAAGGCCTTTATACCGAAGAAAATCTAGGTGTTCATCGAGCTCAAGAGTTCGATGATAACGGTCCTAGGCTTGGTAATGCTGCCAGAGAAGAGTTGGAACAGGACATCAGTGAGAATGAGATAGTAACAGCTCTGCAGGAACTACCCATTGGTAAGGCTTCGGGCCCTGACGGGATTCCATTGGAGATCTATAAATGCATGGCGGCAGAGATTATCCCGCTTTTAATTGACTTATTCAATGGTGTGGTATCTACAGGGGTGGTTTCAGACTCATGGAGGGAAACGAACATAGTGGTTTTTCACAAAAAGGGCAAGCCCAGGGAGAAACCGGGCTCATATCGTCCTATATCTTTAATCAATGCGGACACTAAACTATATTAAAAAATTTTGGCAAAAAGGTTGGGCAGGGTCATAGGCTGCCTGGTCTCCCCGTGGCAACATGGGTTTGTACCAGGGCGTGGTACCACGGATCACATCAGGAGGGCAATAACTTTGTTTGATGCTCAGTCCGTTGTGGGAGACGAGATGGCCATGATCCTGCTCGATGCAGAGAAGGCCTTCGACCGGGTGGTCTGGAATTTTCTTTGGGGGATTCTAGCAGGAAGAGGATTCGGAGAGAAAGCTATAAGAGCACTCACAGCAATGTATGTTAACCCAGTCGCCCGAGTCGTGGTTATGGGTCAGAGTTCTGATACTATAACAATAAGTCGTGGTACGCGTCAAGGTTGTCCCTGCTCCCCAATTCTCTTCGCCCTATATATCGATCCGCTTATTCAAAGGATATTAGGTTGTCCAAGAATTAGACCTGTGATACGGGAGGGGCATGAAACCAAGATTCTGGCGTATGCGGATGACCTGGCCGTGATCACGATTGATCCGCACCAGGCATTCCCTGAGCTGATACGAATGGCAAAGGACTTTGGCGAATATTCAGGCTATTTATTAAATGAATCTAAAACGCAAATAATATGTACCAAAAATATTATTAAAACAGATGAAATATTTGTAGAATCAGCTATATATTTAGGGGTTAGAATCAACGCTTCAATAGCTAAGATTATAGATGAGAATTTTGGTCCACTGAGTCAATCTATAGAAAAAGATTTAAAAAGAATTGATGCCTTACACCTTTCATTGATAGGAAGGGTCAATGTTTTGAAAATGACAATGTTCCCCAAAGTTCTTTATCTATTCCGAGCCATACCTCTTCTTATAGAGGAAAAAACAATTAAAAGCCTGGAATCTATTTTTATAAAATTTGTATGGCAGTACGGAAGAGTCAGGCGCTCTACTAACCTTTTGTCTCTCCCTAGGGATAGGGGCGGCTTGGTATTACCGAATTTGAGGTTGTATCATTGGTCTTGTTTATTGATCCATATGTCTACTCTTTTTCGGACAGAGCCACAATTCATTCAGGGAGTTCATGGCAGGCAGACTCTTCCCACAATTTATGAGTTATTAGTTGGAAGAAAAGCTTTCGGTCTTTTAATGCGGGAAATCGATCGTAGATATTACAGGAAGGCTCGTTTTAAGGTACTGGGAGGTGTATGGGGGGGTCTGGAGAGCCATCTCAAAGTTTTGTCGAATCCCAAAGATAAACCGATATTTACATCTATACAACTCTAGACTATTCCCGCAGATGGTAGCAGACAGGAATCTGCAAGTCTGGGAAGAGTTAGGAGTTAAGACACTCGGTGACATAATGAGGGGAGGTCAGATTCTGGGATTTGAGGCTCTACAATCTAGATTTGGCATTTCCTTAAATCATTGGCTACTTTATACTAAAGTGACTAGCTGCCTGAAGGCTGTAAGACCAAGGACCTTAATGTTAGCTGAATTTCCCATCATCGACCAGCTGGTTAAAGGGAGTGAGAAGATCAGGGTATTTTATAATCTACTATGTGGGGAAATACAGGACGATTTAGAAAAAACAGAAGCAGCTCTGGCTATAAAACTGGGAAATTCCGACATTGACTTAGACCTCGCCCTCCAATTAAACAAGAAAATATTTCGCTCTACTAATTTGAGGGCACAGCATTACAAAACGCTGTTCAACTTATATTACACCCCTGCAAAGTTATATGCCTGGGGTATAAGGGAGGACGATACGTGTCCCAGATGTAAGGTAGGCGAGGCAGACCAACTTCATATGTTTTTTGAATGTGAGTCTCTGCTGGGAATATGGAGGGAGATAGAAACATTTTGGGAGATGTTGTTAGAAAAAAAAATATTTTTGTCATCTACTTTAATGGTTTTAGGTACGGACAACAGATTAAAATTAGGGAGAACGGAGGCAGCCCTGGTGTTTATTTCTGTGGCTGTATTTCGGTTATTAATTTCTGCAGGCTGGAAAGATACAGTACCCCCCTCCTTTCAAATGTGGCTTTCTAGATTATTAGGTATGCAAAATATTGAGATTTCTCTGTATGCACAGAAAGGGAAAAAAGCACGGGATTTTGGGGAAAGCATCTGGGCTCCTATCACAAAGTGGAGAGAGGCCAGTCTCGCAGAGGAATAAGAAGGTACCCTCTGCCTCTTCTCTTGATTTAGTATTTTTAGAGTAGATAAAGAAGTGGTGTTATTCTTGTATGTGGTAAATTGGAAATTTGTATCTTTGCACTGATATCTCATGTTGAAGTGATGTTGTTTTTTTTTTTTTTTTTTCCTTTTATATATTCTTACTGCAAACAATAAAAAAAATTTAAAAAAAAATAAATTTTACTAATTCTTCAAGTTTTCTAAAAGTATTTAAGGATGTTTTAAACTTTCTGGGCTACACATGCTAATGTTTTGAATTGGTCTTAATGGAGGTGAAGGGTTGTACATTTTTGGTGAACATTGCATACTGGCAGGTGGTTCCCAGGGGCACAATTCCAGCCACACGTGTGCAGAATTATTACACCTTTTCAAAATCCACTTTTTAAGCACTTGATAGAAACCAAAATAAAAACACATTTTTTCTTCCTCTTTGAGTAAATGGAAGAGCATGGCTAAAGATTTTTTGAATACCTGGGTCCAAGTTATAAGCTTTGCGTCGCTGACTGAGCAATTTTGCACCAGTAACTAGGCAGTATTGCTCCTGCATTTACCGACCAGGAGAAAATTACACTTGTACTGATCAAGCATTGTAAGAAGGGCATTTGCACCGATTTATTATTAGATGTATTAATTCATAAAAAAATAACAGGCCATTTCCCACAGCTGGCTATCTAGATTGTAATTGCATTTATATAGCACTTATTACCCCTGACAAGTGCTTTTTCGGCGAGTAGCACGCTACTCCAGAACCCATAAAGGATTAGTGTTGAGTTAGTATAGTGAAATATGAAAGTAATTTGAGTGGTGCATAGGATAGTCAGTTATTTGGATTCAGAAGGATAGTGGAGGGATAGAAGAGGGAAAAAAAATGTCTGCATTTATATAGCACTTGGTACCCCTAATGGGGTGTTGAAGCACTTTCTTGGCGAGTAGCACGCTACTCCGGAAAATTTCTAATACAAGAAAGGAACCACTCTGCCCATAAATTTCTTTATCTGGTGCTAAAAAGTCACCGGTAAAATAAGAATAATCCTAGAAAACACTGGCCTTCCCAATTGTGATCAAAGAAACCTGGTAGGTTAGGAATACCATATTTATTTACGTTATTTAGTCAGCACAATAAAAAAGACATAAAATAATATCATAAAAATCTGCACGCATCAGGAGTCTCATACACTCATTCTTTCAAAGAAGCCAAACATACACATACTCGGACATACTCGAACAACCCATCAAATCACAATTCATTATAGCACAATAAATGTATTCAAGTGATATCAAAGGTCTTCCCCTAGAGTACTGGCAGACATAAGATTTCATCATCACAAGAATAGTTGACATAAGGGAAAAGGAGTCCTCATTCAGTGGTACAGTACATAATACAATTTCTTCTCCTGGGGGAAGATACAAGCTGGGGAGACACAAAAAGCTCCAGCGCTGACGCGTGTTTCGGTGTCAAGCCCGGATCTGGGTCCCACCTTCATCAGGACGAAGCAGTGCAGTGTGAGACTCATGAAGAATAACGCCTGGAAGGAAAAGCCAGGACGGTAGTGCGAAGTTGTAGAGGCCAGGGTGGGTAGAAATTACGGATTCCCCACTAGGACCCGATGAGGTAAAAGGAAGAGCAAGATAATTATTCATATGGACAAAGCCAGCAGTAAGATCAGGATTCTAGAACATTGGGAAGTATCAAATCCAAATGGGTGACAGGAGGATATTATTAAAGGTTGTCACCAGGACACGCCCAGCCAATTCTTTTTTAAAATGAGGCCACGTCAGATGGAGCGAAGCCTAGAATGCATGTTTTGCGCCACCTCAAAAGCCAATGTCCGTCTGACAAGGTAGAGCTTCCGCCAGCAGCTAAAGAAAGCTGAAGAACAACGCTACTCCGGAACCCATAAAGACTAGTGGTGAATTAGTATAGTGAAATATGAAAGTAATTTGAGTGGTGGATATTAATCAGTTATTTGGATTGAGAAGGATAGCGGAGGGATAGAAGAGGGAATAGGTTTGCATTTATATAGCGCTTGTTACCACTGATGGAGTGTTGAAGCGCTTTTTTGGCTAGTAGCACGCTACTCCGGAACCCATTAAAGGATTAGTGTTAAATTAGTATAGTGAAATATGAACAATGCACAAATCAGAGAATAACAGACAAAACTACACAAAGATGTGACAAGGCCAGGACCAAATAATAATGAGGAAAACAAAAAAACAACTAAAAAGCCAGAAATCCAGTTTTTAGATAATCAGTACACAAGCTATCCCAGATAAAACCTGTCCCTAACAAAACAGAAATGTTTTGAGTCTTTTCCCCAAACAATAGATTTTCAGTAGTATTTTTTAGGTAGTATAGGAGAGTGTTCCAACGTTTAGGTCCCACAACTCCTAATGCCCTACATCCAGTTCTTTGTTTGTGAAGTTTAGAATTCTGAGACATTTAGAGTCCATAGATGAAAAAGTTCTATTTAGGTTATACTATAGCCTTATATTTGCTATTAAAGGCCCGCGTTGATGGCCCGAGCCGAAGGCGAGGGACTTTAACAAGGGAGCGGGATTTTAATACCCGGTATAGCCTTGCTACGAAGGGCTATAAGGCTATTAGAACATTCTGCCACTATAGGGCAGAATGTTCTAACAAATAAAACAAAGGCCTCTCGAAAGTTGAGGGGATTTAAATCCCCTCGAGCTCCGAGAGGCCTTTGTAAAATAATGGAATGTTGCTCTGTGGGCCTCTACCGGCCCATAGAAGCAGGGAGCACTCCATTGTCTTCAATGGAGCTCCCAACATTCCAATGTTCTAATTAAAAATACACTTTACTAGAAGAGCCTTTTTAGATCATTAAACGTCCTCAGCCTTTGGCACAGATGCATTTAATAGAATCCTCTGCTTGACACCAAGCCATTGAAGAGCTTTAAACGCTTCAGAAACACTTTCAGTCCCCTCCATAGCACATGCGATCCTCATTGCATGTTTCTCTATAGATTGGAGGGTCTGTAAACTAGTTTCAGGCATTCCAGCATGTACTCATTTACAATAATCTAGCTGAGACAGAATGCATGAAATTATAATTTGAGCATGGAAAGTTTTGGACAAAAAACGTAGAGCATTTTCAAATATTTCTGCTGAAAAAAAACCCCTAAAGGAAAAAGAATTGGCTTGGTGTTTCAGAGGTAGTTGATCATCTGTCCAAAAGTCCAGTACGTTTACAACTTTTGAAGTCAGCGAGAGCGTGCCATTTTCTGATGGCTGTTGATGGAAAATGATAGTTTCCACTGGCCATCAGTGCAATTGCTTGCACAAAATTGCCCAGATTGCTAGGGCATACTTTCTCTGTCCTCAATGCTGTGCATATAATCTGGCCCTTGGCTTGCTCTGTTTCCTTCATTATTGGTGTGGAGTGTTCAGGATTTGTTAATCTTGATTACAAAAATATTTTTTCCCAACAGAAACTCTTTTCCTTGTGAAAATGGTCAGGAGAGTTTTACCTTCTGGAAAATGATGGTAAACAGTAAAGAATAACATAACTGAAAGAAGGGGTACTTGTATGTCCTTAAGTATATTTTTTAATATTATGTTTGTTTGTTAAATGTTATAACCTTTTGATTTGAGGAATCTGGGATTGGTTGGTAAACAGTTAATCAGTTTATTCATATTTCAAATGTTATATTTTTTAAAGGTTTTAGAAGTTATTTAGGAACCTAGCAGACAGGAAGAAGTGCTTACTGAGGACTAAAAAGTAACTATATAAAACTTTAAAATGCTCATATATTCAAATGTGACTTTGATAATCCCAGACCATGATACTTATGATATAGCGTTGGCGGAATCGCTGGGGCAAAAATTGTGTCTTATGCTGATGACATGCAGCTGTTGTTTACATGGAAGAACAACAAGCCCTGTCCTGGTTTGTCAATCAGTGCCTGCCTTTCAGCGGTCTTCAGGAGGCTTGCTGCAAATCAGCTGAAATGTAACGCAGGGAACACAGAGTTACTCTTCTTCGGCAAGGGTGCTGAGACACTGCTGCAAGTCTTCTGTCCAGCAGATGCACCGCCCCCCACAGCTAACAACAACTCGGTAGTGAAAAATCTGGGGTTCATAATGGACAACCAGTTGCTTTTCCGCACTCAAGTTAATGCGGTGGTAGGCACCTGCTTTTTCCTGTTATGCCTCTTGCGGAAATTTCTATTTTTTCTGTCGAGAACTGCCAGACAACAGGTGATTCAAGCCCTGATTATATCCCGGTTGGACTACGGGAAAGGTCTCTATCTTGGTATGCCTAGTTATTTGCTGAACATGCTTCAGCTTGTCCAGAATGTAGTAACCCGTACTATCTTTAAACTTCCACGGAATGTGCATGTGTCCCACCTTCTGAGGAGCTTTCATTGGCTCCCAGTAATGAAAAGAGTAATCTTTAAGACCTTGCTCGTTACCCAGAAAGCCCTGTATGAGACTGGACCACAGTACCTCAAATGCAAGATCACATTTTATACCCCACGAGGAACTCTCCGTTCCTCCAACCTGCTGTTAGCTAACAACCCCCGAGTTAGAAAGTCGAGGACAGGAGACAAGGCTGTCTCTTACCTTGTGCCTGTCCTCTGGAACAAAATGCCCTTCCATTTAAGAAACATTGAATCAACACCTCTGTTCCGAAAGAAACTGAAAACCTAGCTTTACTCTTACCAAAAACCTTTTTTTCCCCGCTGCTTTCCTTTAAACTTTTAGCGCCAGGACACTCCTTGGAGTAACAGCGCGCTCTATAAATACCCCCACATAGACATAGACTAAAGGTGTGCATTCAAGTTTGGGAAATAACACATATCAATAATAGTTGTAAGAACAAGATACAATCTGGTTGTCCTGTCTGGATTCGAACTTATATCCTGTACTGTATAAAATATCCCTTCAATTTGTTCAACTCAAACTACCCTACTGTCCTGTTTTTACTTTCATTCTTTGGCTTACTGATGAGTGGTGTGAGGCAGGTCCAGTTTTCTGGGAGCACTCTTATTTTCTGCTGCTCTCTACCAGGTACAAACTGATACATTACATATTGTTGCAAATCTTTCATGAAAAGTTGAAACTACCTTTTGTTGCATTGTTCTAGCCTTTTCTCGATAATGATGCCTTGTAAGTAGTTTTGTCATAAAACGCTTTAACCAAGGATTTCCCTGCCCTGCTTTTCTCGCTCCACCTCACAATTTTGAATTCATAACATTATATTTTACGACTAATTCTTTGTGCTAAGTTTATGCGAAGTTACAAAATAATCCACAAATTTTGACCTCGAAACTAGAAACAGTATGTAGTAGCCTGTCTTTATTGTTATTTATCATATGCTCTACCAGTGGAATGTTCCTGTGATGATGCATTATGGAATCTTGGGAGACTGTCACAGAAAGTCACAGTTGACAGGGGCTGATCAGCAGGCTGGCTTCTCCTGGTGGGGTTAGTCCTGAGCTGCACTACAGAACTTGTAACCAACTACAATAAAGTTTCCTGAACTACTACAACCAGCCTGGACTCAGTTACTACACAGCCCTTGTAAATCTTTTGCATAGAATTATTACTGTTTTAAAATTATGTACAGTGAGTTGAATTTGGCATGTTGTACACCAGTGAGCGTGCATTCAAAGCTTGTAAAATAGAGCATAGATGGCTCTTTTATCTATGCGTGATGACGCATAGATAAAAGATACATCTCTCAACACAAAGGGCCTTATTTAAAGTATGGCAGATTGTTCTGCCAGGTCAGTGGAGGGTTGTGCTCGCCATATTTATATTTCCCCGCCAGACTGGCTGATTGATATCTCTGTGCTTTCAGCAGATCCACTACCATGGCGGCTCCTCTGAAGACACTGAAGCTTTGATTTAGAGTGCCATAATCAAATAAAAGTTAAATGTTTTTTTCTATGAAATAAGATCCCATAGTGGAAGTTTGTGGTCAGAAAACAATAAAAGTAATGGTCCTTATGCTCTGTGGGTGGCTTTTGCTAAGTGTCTGGACTGGAGTCACTATTCTTTTTTTCCTGTTCAGGAGTGCCAGGCTTTCTCGCTGGTGCTTCCAAACATACAAAATATGTCTAAACGTTACTCTCCATAGGGCCACTGAGCAGATATCTATTTACCAATCCAACCACAGAACCCTGAGTGTGGGGAACAGGGTACTTTTTTAAGGAAACCACGCTTCACTCTAGTGTCTCCCGTCTATGCATTCAGGTTTGGGCTCAGGGGCATAAATGAACATGTGGCCCCCTTTACAGGAACATGAGCAGGCATTAGATAGTTCCGATCTAAGTGTTTGCCAGCCTGTAGTCCCTGCATCCCCCCTTGTCCACTAGAAGTTCCTGCCAGTCCTATCCTCACTATTCTCATTATCAGGGGCACCGTCTAAGTCAACCGTTGACCTTTCCCAGTTCCCCAGTATCTCTGACCACAAACCTGCAATTGGGTGCCTACACACCCCTCTGTTATCTTACCTAATGAGGGCTCTCTCTTCGCCCTGGGCCTATGTCGTAACGTCCCGCACCCAGCCTTCTAATCGGGAGCTCATTTCAGATTTCCATCCTAGTATTATCCATCTCCATGCGAGGGTAAGGGATGGGTCAATAATTTGGGAACACACACTCTTAGGCTCGGGTGTTGTGAATAATCCCAGCTAGCAAACGTCTTAAAAACAAGCAAGTTGACGACCCAACATAGCAGTCAATCTACGCACCACACCATCCAAAATGGGCACAGTCTGGAGCAGCTCCAAGTCATGTGCTCGAAGTCTGCATCCAACACAGCACACCTAGGACACGGCGGATGTTGCCCCCTCACATGGCTTCTAGCTTATGCGGAGTCAAATAAGTCATATGCAGGTAGTTAAACTGGATAAACTTCAGCATATTCCTAGAAATCCGCTTAGGGTGTGCCAAGACTCTACTCAGCTTGTGTTTGACAGTTTGCGCCCCAATATAGCTTCCACATAGTCTTAAGGGCTTACAAATCCTTCTGCTCATGTCCAGCAGTGCTCTATTGGTCCATTTCACCAGGTGTCTGACATCTCCCATGGTCAACAATAATTGTAGTACACCATGAATCTTGGGTTCATCCCTACCGCTAGACCACATGTCGTCAAATAATCCCATAAATTCTTCATAGGTCAAGAATTGACCTGGGGGAAACTCATAGTTTCCCACCAGGTCCTCTAGTGGAATCAACGTTCCCAGTAGATGTACATTCAGCTATTGTGAGCAAATAGTTTATTATTTGGGAAAGGGGCACCTTTACGAACTTAATAACCAGTCTCTGGCTAGGACTGAACACAAGCCTTGGTGAAACTCTTTACAGTCCCTGACAGCTATGGCACAAGCAGCAGGCAATTATCCACAGAAATGTGTATTACGGTCGAAGATTACCAACAACAGTAAAGCCAAGAAAACAGCTCACTAAATTCACAAACCAATTTTGGAAAATAGAAGGTAAAAAGTAAAAGACACCACAACAATGAAAATTGGACAAAGGGAATAAGATCTGAATTGTTTCAATTTTGAGACAAAAACCTCCTAGAAAAATTGAAAGCGCCAAAGAGAGAATAGTTAACCAGCACTTAGGCACAATTTCAGGCTGACCGTAATGGATCTGATTTCGGATAATTGGCCATCCGGTTAAAATTCTTGCTCATCAGTAGTCACTCTCATATTTTAAATGATGCATTCTCTTCTCTGGCTTGGCAGTTCGGGCTGGACTGTTCCCATGAGGCACAGGGTCAGACTGATTTGCATATGGCCATGTCTGAACTGGGGTGGCAGAGTGGGCTAAAGAACGGTGATGGATTACACCCAGATCAGTTGACTGGGGGTGAGTGCTTGCAATGTTCAACACTCCGTCCATCATATCCTTTGGTTTTTGCTTTGTTCGCCATAAGTTGGCAGGGTATGCACAGACGTGAGTCCCTTGCTCACTTTGCCACTGGATTCAAGCAAGTCTGGCTGAAGACGGCTGAAATGCCAGAAACCGGTCCTAGGAAGCTTGTTTCCGGTCCAGGGAAGACATTGCTTGGCAGTTCGGGCTGGACTGTTCCCATGAGGCACAGGGTCAGACTGATTTGCATATGGCCATGTCTGAACTGGGGTGGCAGAGTGGGCTAAAGAACGGTGAAGGATTAAACCCAGATCAGTTGACTGGGGGTGAGTGCTTGCAATGTTCAACACTCCGTCCATCATTTCCTTTGGTTTTTGCATTCTCTTCTCTGTCAGGATAAAAAACTAGTTTTCCATCCTGCTGGAGTTTTGGCCAGAGTGCCTTGGATCATCCTGTAAATGATTTAGCATCACTGTGTCAAAAGAAGATGCATGCATGAAGTATGTGCTTTTGAAAAATGTTCCTGTTCCCCTCTCATCTAGCTAACACTTGTTAAGGGACCAGTAGTTGACAACACCCCAGGGGCAAAACCATTGCTCAATGGGAGCAGGATCTTTAATGTCAGTGAGGAATGTTTAGTGAGTCTCTAGGGTGGCCTGAGAGGCAAACTCTTTTTCTCTCAGACAGCAGAAGATGTATGTTTCCCCCTGAATTTTTCAAAAATCTAGTTTTATCATAAATTAGCATTTTGAAAGTAAGTGGAAAATAACTTTGAATCAACTGCTGGCATTTTTCCAAATAAAGATATAAAATAAGGATTTTATTTACAACTAGCCTAGACATGAAAGGTCTAGCCTTAACGATGAAGTGGAAACAGCGTTTGGGTAATTTTACCGTGACTGCATACTAATCTCAATATGTAGCATGCCACGTTTTTAGGTCAAGCATTCGAGATATCTTGTATATACTTTAGTATATACTTATGTGTATGTAGTTTGTGGGCTCTGGAGATCAGCCATAGGACTTGTCTGCTTCCGCTTAGGGACTTTTTTTTTCTGTTCAACTGTCTCTATTTAACTGCCTTGATAGAAAACTACCAGTAGAGGTCAGTAAAACACCAGAATTGCTTGCTGCTAATGGACTTTCTTTTTTGAATTTTTCTGGCAACTGCCTCTATTTAACTTTTTTGATAGAAAACAACCAGCAGAGGTTAGTAAAATACCTGAATCTCTTTAGCATTCTCTTTAATCCAGTCCATAGAAAATGTCTTCCACGAGCACCCGTAGACAATAATAGTTTTTCAAAATCTTGCATTTTCAGTGATATGACTACCGAAGGCCCTGATTTTATATTAAAAACAGAGCTTTGGACTATACCATTTCCCGCTGAAATTCAATATTTCTCTCCATGTGTTCCCATACCCGGCATGTTACGCAGTTTGCTGCTTACTTTCCCTCCATGTTAAAGAACAGTAGATGTTTCAGCACCCAGGCTAATACATATAAGTTCCCAAAGGCGAGACCGATTGCATTGCAAATGCTTATTATTTTATTAAGCACCCGGCCACGTGGGCTAACAGGGCTAATTTAGGTGTGACATATAATTAGAACTCCCGGTTTTATGGTACTTATTTTTTTGACATTTGACAATTTAAACTAAAACTGCTAATATTTCCACATTTATTTAACTAGTAAATATACAGTCATGTTTGAATGCCTGCCAGGTGTTAGTGATATGAACACCCGCAGAAGATAAATCAATGCACTTATATGAAAATATGCACATTTCAGTATCAGCCTTGTGCATATCTGCTGCAGTTAAAGCCTCTTTACTAAATTTCCTTTATTTTTTAACACCCTTAGCTATCAATCCTCACAGTTATTAGCCTGGCAGTCATGGCAAAGTGGGTTTAGAATCACTCAAAAAGCACCCAATTTCTGTTTTTATCCACATTTAAAAATAAATACAGACAAGAAAAGAAATGGTTTTCTCTCAGTATTTATCTGAAAAAATCAGTAAAAACGGAAAACAGAGAACCCTACATATAATATATAAAATAGGTTTTCCTACATGGCAAAGGCACTCTCCCATGCAATGTGTCACTGCAGTGCTTCTAAGTTGCAGCACAGCCAGGGCACAATGGTGCTCCAGGCAGCCATACCGTTGTTTGCCATATATTTGAGTGGTATAAATACACACTGCAGCCCACATATGATATTTCACTGCCACATTTATGCATGTCTTATACAATCTGTCAAAGGGCACAAATGTGGAGTGGTTCTCCCTTGTCCCTACCAACACCACTGCGAGAGCCTGCCACAGCACAGCAACTAGCTGTGTCCACTGCTCATATTCACCTAAGGGGGTACACTCCTAAAATAACCCCTGCTCACCCCCTTGGTAGCTTGGTACGAGCAGACAGGCTTATCTCAGAGGCAGTGTGTAAAGCATTTGTGAACACATACAATAATCAAGTGACAACACTACAGATGGACAACACACAAGTTTTATATCAAAAATAAGTATTCTTTATATAGACTTATCACAAGACCACAAACGACACAAATCCACCAGACTGTTACTTTAAAATGGTAGAATTGGCTTAGTTCTTTTTAGATCTTAAAATGCGACACTTTGAGTCAATGTACCTTTGGATGCGACACGCAGGGCAACAAAAGTGTGGCAACAATGGTGATGCGTTGATTCCTTACTGCGCTTCCGGGGCGATGCAGCGAGCAACGCCGTGATGCGATGAAATTTTGGTGCACAGAAATAAAGATGTCATCTTCTTCTTGATGCGGCACGCTTCTCCGATGTTGTGAGAAGTCTCGACTCGATGCGTCAGCTGCAGCGGCGACACCCTTGTTCTGTGATGCGATGACAGCGACTTTTGCGGCGACACTCTTCTCCGACGATACGAGACGCTTCCGCTCGATGCGACAGCTGCAGCGGCGATACCCTTGCTCTGTGATGCGGCGACAGCGGCTCCGACGGCGGCATGCTTCTCCGTGGATGTGAGGTGCTTCTGCGGTGCACTGCGACAGCGTCGACACTCTTGTTCCGTGATGCGACGGCAGCGGCTGCGATGGCGAGACACTTCTTCTTCGTTGCGAGACGCTTCTCGTGATGCGGTGCAATGCGACAGCTACAGCGGCGACATCCTCGATGCAATGGCTGCGACGGCGACACGCTTCTTCTTTGTTGCGAGACGCTTCCAGTTCCTTGCGACACGCAGTCCCTCTTGGGGAGCTGGGGGTTGAAGTCTGTTGTCCCTGAGACTTCAGCAGGAGGCAAACTCTTTTCCAAGCCCTTGGAGATCCTTCACAAGTTGGATGAAAATGCACACAAAGTCCTTTCTCCTTTCTTTGGCAGTCAGGCAACCACTGCAGGCCAATCCCCCAAACAGCACTTCAGCTTAGGGATAGTCTCTCCTCAGTTTCTTCTGGTTCCTCTCTCTGGCAAAGGTTTCTTCTTCTTGTCCAAAAGTAATCTAAACTTCTTGGGTTTGGGTCCCAGTGTTTATACCAAGTTTCTCTTTGTTCTCTGAAGGCAGAGAGGCCTTTGCCTAGTCTAAAACAGTTCTGGTCAGTCCTAGAGCACTTTGTTTACATGACTCCTTCTTTCCTTTCAGAGTGCAGGGCAGAGACATCAGACGCACCACAGGAGATGGAGCCAGCATTGTGGAGGGAAGGCACAGCCCTATTCAGGTTCCAGGTGCAACTCCTCCCTCCCATCTAGATGCAGATCTCTCTATTCACCGCTGAGCTGACTCACCCTGTCTCCTGGAATCACCCAGCCCTGTCACTCAAACTCCAGACAAGGAATACACAGCCTAGCAGAGGCAGGTTTGGATGGTTAGACAAGAAAATACCTACTTTCTAAAAGTGGTATTTTCAAACACAGAATATTAAAACCAACTTAACTAAAAGATGTATTTTATCATTCTGAGTTCAGGCATACTAATTTCGAATTTATACCATGGTCCCTGAGTCAGTTAGGATTATAAGATGTAATAATCAAACTGCCCATTCTGGCCTATGGAGAACAGGTGGCCTTGCAATAGTGAAAAACGAAAATGGCTGTAATTCACTATTAGAACATGCCACATACACCAGGGCATGTCCTACCTTATACTTACAATGCACCCTACCATTGGGCCTCCATAGGGTTGTCTGATATGAAGAAAAGGGAAGGTTTAGGGACTGGCAAGTGGGTGCATTTGCCCAGTCAGCATGACAGTACCAGACTGCACGCAGGCTCTGCAATGGCAGGTCTTAGACACACTTTTACAGGCTGCTTCTGTGGGTGGCACAACCAGTGCTGCAAGCCCTCCAGCAGTATTTGGATTACCAGCCCTGGGCACTCCTGGTGCGCTGTACTAGGGTCTGACAGGTAAACCAAACCAACCAATCATGGAATCACTAATTCATACATCAATTTACAATAGGGAGCACTTGCACTGTGGCACTGGACAGCAGTGGCACAATGCCCAAAGCATCTAACACCAGCAAAAACACATGAGGCAACAGCAAAAATGGAAGGGAGACCCACGCCACGGTGCCAGGTCGAACACATGGTAAACAAAAATCAGTGCCACCAACAGAGTACTTTGGACAGAAAATATACACCCAACATAGATGTTTCATACAGTTGGAGGCATCTGAGCTTGCAATAGCACCTTACTCCCCACAAACAATCTAAAACTCCAAAACAGCACAATAAGCACTAACCCTTCTAGACTTCCCATGGTTGGTATGGTTAGAAGGTTACTGAGGATCACAAAAGGACTACCATACTGTCATTTACCTCTGAGTGAATACTTCAAGCCAGGCAATATATATACATATTATTCCAGATGGCAACCACACAAAATGTGTTTATTAGTGATACTCACATAAATGTTGTTAATCAACAAAAAGAACCATAGAAAACAGACTATTGTCGTTGAGTGAACCCTGGAGATGAGGGCTTGGAGGTACACAAACTTCTGCACCAGAATAAATTCCATTCAATTTAATTCAACAAGGCATACACAGAAATATCAATTTCATCTTTCTGCATGCATAAATATAGCACACAAGTAAATTGACACCTTTTAACCTTCGAGCCCTAACATCTTTGGGTTTCGTTCCTCTTGTTTCCAACCCTGATAATAGCTCTACCACTGGCTTTGACAGGAGTCCTTTCATCATGGCAACTGCGAACAAAAGGTTGAATACCCACGAAGCGTAGGATTGCCCTAGAACACCAACAACCTTCCAAGATAAGCACATTCGGTTGCACTTAAATGTTCACTATGCTGGTTATGTGTAAGCAAATGTGAGTAAACACATTTACAATGGATACGTCCCACCATTTTGGTTCTGCTAATCTGAAATTATTTTTCAGTTACAGTTTTAAAGTTTCAGTTACGTGCTGACTTGTATCCTGCAACATAATTAAAAAACTGCAGAATTGAAATGTACTTTAATATATTTGGAGACCATGTGTGGCATTATCAGCTATACTGTGAAGATAATTTCATGTACATTAAAGAGTCACACAAATCCGGTGCCTATTCAAATAGCATTTCTTCTCGCCTCTCTCTGACACCTAGTCTTAAACTTAGCTCCGAATGAAGGTGTTGCTGTTTCACAGTTAATTGTGAACTTTATTAGCACTGCTGGCTGTGAGAATTCCTATTTTAAACATCTAGTTGATGCATCAACAGGCTCAGTACGTGCCACACTCCCCAAACTGTATGATTTTCTTATCCTCTAAGTCATATTGCCACTCCATCCTGCCCTCTTAAGGATTCGAAACTGCTTACCTGCAAAACCCTGAACACATCCGCTTCTCCCAAATCCAGAACTACTTCCCCACTGCAATGACTTCTTGCACTGCTTGTGGTCTTTAGGCATATGCCACCAGAGAACTTTTCCACAGGAAGTGTTCCTCTTTTGAATACATTTATTTCCCTGTTTGCTGCCAAAATGGCCCGCAATAACCACCTCTGGCAAAAAAAAAAGTACCTCAATGATCAAACCGACATCCACACTCGGAAACACCAACATTGAGGAGGGAGAACACACCCCATATGTGTTTGTTTGTTTCCCCCAAGTCAGAAATCTTGATTTATGCCAACTTTCTTTTTTATTCCCTTTTTCATCATGTCAAATATAGGCCCCCATAATGAATGAATATAAGTTTTGTAGAGCGTGACCTTAGCCCAGGGGCGTCAAGGGGCTGCAGAAAGAGATCAAAGTAAGAGATGTCTATAGAGTTCAGAGCTTAAAGGTTAAGGCAGGGAAAGAATTAGGACAGGTGAAAAGCCAGGTCTTCAAGGACTTTCGAAAGAATGAATGGTTTTCCAGAGTGGAAATTGGGAAAGGAAGGGAATTCCACAGATTAGCCCCTATCAACGAGAAAGCCCCCCCCCCCCCCACACCTGGCTTTCCTAACTGTGTACTGGGAACTATTACCCGGTTCTTGCCTGCAGATCTCAAGTCCTTGCCGGGAAGCTATCTTTGAAACATTTTGTTGATGCCTTCGGACCCCTTATTGTGGACGGCATTGTGAACCAGACATAAGGCTCTGAACACAATTCTCCTCCCCAACGGGAGCCAGTGCAGGCTTCTGATGGTAGCTGAAACAGAGTGGTATTTAGGGAGACCCATCACAAGCCTAGCGGCGGCATTCTGCACCAATTGAAGTCGATGAAGAAGTCCCTTGTTTATCCCTAAGTAAAGGACATTGCAGTAGTGTAACCTAGACACCACAAGGGCCACCACTGCCTGTTTCTGCGATGGAAGGGAGAGAAAAGGGAAGATCTTCCTGAGAGTCTGTATCATCCCAAAACAGGTAGAGAGAGTTCTATTTATTTGTGAGCCTAGGGAAAGAGAGGAGTCCACAATAATGCCTAAATTCTTGGCATTAAGACAGGGGCTGGGGCAAGATCCAAGAGAATCAGGCCACCAAGCCTCTGACCAGATATCCATCTTGGCTCCGAAAATTAGGACCTCCGTTTTATCCCCATTGAGTCTTAAGTAGTTCTCAACCATCCGTGCAGCCTCCGCCCGCATGCAGTTTTAAAAATTTACTGCTGAAGCTGAGACACTCTCAGTGATGGAACTCAACATCTGAGTGTCATCAGCGTAGGAAAGCACTTCTAGGCCAAAAGACCTTACCACAGTGGCGAGCAGGGCTGCATAGATATTAAAGAGGGTGGGACTCAAGGAGGATCCCTGGGGGACTCCACAAAACAGTAGTTATGGGGCAGAAAGAAATTGGCCCATCTTAACTCTTTGCGAGTGATTCAAGAGGAACGATGAAAGCAGATTGAGTGCAGAGTCCTCTATCCCAATTTCCCGAAGCCTGCCAACCAGTCTACAAGGAGAGATTGTGTCGAAGGCTGCAGTCAGGTCCAGGAGGATCAGTAGGGTGGTATGACCAGCATCAACCTGTTGACGGATGTTGTTAAGGACAATGGTTAATGCCGTCTCCATACTGTGTTCACTCCTGAAACCATGCTGCGAGCCATCAAGCAATTGGTGTTCCTCCAAGTAAGAACTGAGATGACAGTTAAGATGTTTTTCCAAGATCTTGACTGGAATGGGCAGTAGGGAAATAGGCCGATAGTTTTTTAATTCTGTCGGGTCAAGAGAGGCCTTCTTTAACAGAGGTTTTACCACCGCCGTTTTCCATGTGTTGGGAAATTGGCCAGAGGAGATAACGGTATTGAGGATCGTGGTCAAAGGAGGTGCAATGGCCATGCTTCTTAATTTCAAAATCTTAAAACGACAAGGTTCGAGGGGAGAGCCAGATCTAATCCCACTTAACAACAACTCAGTATCCTCTTGAAGAATAGGAGGAAAGGAGCGCAAACGGAAGTCCTTCAGGGGTGCTACCAGAGGATCAGATAGGGGATTAGTTTTAGCTCCCACAGAGTTTAACTTCTCCAAAGAGGAGTAAATGTCCTTAATTTTGGCATAAAAGAAATCTGCCATTTTATCTCAAAGGTCCTGAGAGACCTCGGTTTTAACAGTAGTTGAGGGGCTAAAAGGGAATTGATCATAGTGAAAAGTTCCCATGGGGATCTAATAGATTCCGTCATCATTGTATAGTAGGAGACCTTTTCCTCATTAATAGCTTGCTTATATTCCCTTAGCCTGAGTTTATGCAGATCCCTTTCAGCTGTAGTAAGGTCCATACGCCACTTTCTTTCCTGATGTCGGCAAACCTATCAAAGCTTTCTCAACCTCTCAGAAAACCATGGGGCTGAAGGGCGCTTTCTTGCCACATAATGCAACAGAATGATGTTGGGTGGACCGCCACCGACAGGCCGTTGTCAGTGGCGGTCCAACCGACATACAGGGCTTCGGTCCGACTGCCGCATTTCGATGCAAGCGGTCAGAGTGATAATGTCGGGGGGAAAGACCGCCTCCGCAAACAGGACCCAAGATCCTGTCGGGGCAGTATTCTGACTCCTATCCCTACAATGGAGGCAATGTCTGCACAGGCACTGCTGTAGGGATTAGGATGTCCCTTTCCTACTGCCTTTTTGTGGCGGTCCCACTGCCATGAAACCGCAGATGGAAACAGACTTTAGGGGCACCCAAGCAGGGCCCCCATCCCTGTAAGTGGCCTGGAGGTACATGTAGTGCTCCCCTAAACATCTTTGCACCATGTGCTAGGCGAATATGCCTCTTCACTCCGCATACCATTACCCCGCAAGTCGTTACAACGACTTGCGGAGGGGGGGCACTGGATGTTGGAATAGTAAAAATTTACTATTCCAACTCCAGTCTGTGCGGACTGTAGGGAAGGTGTTGGATTTTAAATACAACACCTTCTCCCCCCTCCGCAACTCGTTGTAACGACTTGCGGAGTAATGGTATGCGTTATCACAACGCGGTCATTCTTACGACCACTATCTGAATTATTGTCGGGCGGACTCTGCCCGAAGCAATGGCGATCTGCGATCCAGCCAACCACCATCTTAATAAGGACCTTATTATTTGTTCAACTTCTCTGTGCAGGCCCCTAATGGGTTATTGCAAGTGGAGTTGTCAATATAAATAGTATAGCAAAAGTTTTAAACTTTATTGAGCAAGGAGAACTGATATTATATGATGTTAAATATTATTCTACTACATTAGGTTTGTTTCTACTACTGAAACCTGATTTCTATTTCTAATAACTGGATGGATTTTGTGTTGTTCTAATAGAATTTATCAATAATTAACCATAATTTTTTTATAAAATTCACATATTGCATGCACTTAAAGGAGCTGATCTCATTAATTGAGATTGCCTTGTTTTTGGAAAAAAAAAATTTGACGGGACTGAGAAGTTAGTTTGTGTTCCCCTTTAGTATGCTGACTATGATGTTTATCTCCCGGAGACAAACTGCTGAAAATTGCTTTTGACTTTGGCATCAGTTAATTATTGAAGTTGGCAAAAAGTCACACTTTTATAGTCACTTTTATAGTGTTTATTTGCAATTCAATGTCTATCTGTAGCTTTTGCTACCATTTTAAAACTACCACAATGCAAAGATGGTGCTCTTTTTTTGTATTCTGGACCACACAGGAGTCTGCTAAATCTCTCAAGTAAACATGTGGAAAGGCTATGTTTTAGGGGATAATGCATTGTGTTACAGTGTTGAGCTCTTTGATGTGTATTTTCCTCTGTTCACACTTCAGTTTAAAATTGTGTGCGGTGCCATCTCTCTCTTTGTGTAGACCTGCTTACATGTCAGATTTCAATATTAAGGTTAGGTTTGTAGAAGAAAAGGTCTGCTTCATATAGACTTACATCATCTACTACAATTTAACAAATACCCTTATTCACTGAATGATATAATACATATATATTAATCATGGTTAAGGCTGAAAGGAATGCATTAAGAAATTATTTGCTTTTACAGTTTGGACACTTACAATGTGGAATATTTTCCCCGTTGATATGCAACATTTAATCACAGTCAATGTTTTAAAAGCCTCTTTGTAAAATGCCCTAACTGTTCAAGGCATTTTTGAGTATTACAGTTTTGTTGCAAAGTAACCATTTTGCACTCTATTTATATTTAGAGCTTTCTTTTGCCTTCCAATTCTTGAACAAGATTTCCAATGGAAGAATTGTATTGTTTTTAGTTGCTTTCAACTAGGACATTTTCCAAATGATTTCAATTATGAGAAAATTGATTGTAAAAGTGATATTTCCCAGTATATAATAGTGCCTAAAGCAGCACCGTCATTTCATTTATATATGTTGTTTTTATGCAGCACAGACACATCCTGGACGCCCCTGGAGGCCACTGGAAGCCACTGTACAGCCCTTGAGTAGGTGGGGAAGCCTGCCAATAGGATCATTGTACAATTGGAGACTGCACATCTTAGTGAAGGTTGTTCCTTTAGAGGCCAGTGAGCAGTGAAAGCTTGACAAAATATTTGCTATTTCAGGACTTTCCTGACTTCAGAAAATCTCGATTTAAGTGAGGAGGTAGTAAAAGTCAGCTGACGCATGTTGTTGATTTTGTAACCCATTTGGTCCCAATAAATTGCTAGGTGGACAGAGAACCTGTTTTGGTTGAGATACCTGAGCTATATCGTAATTCACGTGCTCATTCAAAGGATCCATGGACCTCTTAGCCATTATTTCTTCACAGTCTCCCCCATTATTGTTCTTCTTTTAGATTTTTTGCCTTGCTTTGCTTTTTTCTAGCTGTCTTTCACTTCAATTGTACATTTATCCACAGAACAAAATATTCCTAGGCTGAAGACCAGTGTGTCTTTTAAATTAATCCCAAACAGCTTCTGCTTAATTTGGATCTTCTCCTGGAAGGCACGGTCGTTCTATTGAGACTTGCATGAAAGTTTATAATGTTTGGCTAAAAGGAGGTTTTAAAGATATCCCCTGGGAGTTTATATGTCAAAGCTGTGCACTTGTTGGCGACCCTATTCCTTTTTGGGTTGGTTGTTTCGTCCACGGTTTCCGTTTGTCAGTGTAATTTACCTCTCTCTTAACATTGTGAGCTGATAGAGTTTGTACTTTTTCAGTCTCTAGCTTCTCACAGAATGTACACAAACTAGATATTTTTTGGTGTGGAAGAAAGTTATATGCATGTGCACAATTCAAGATGCTGAGTCATAACATCAGTTTCAGTAGAGATTGACACCTCCAGGTGGAACTTTGTGCTGGAGAACATCTAGAGAATGGAGAATATGCTAGATGTTCTGCAGTGCTGAGAAGGGAGCGTGATTGTACTAGATATATAAAATATATGGGGCACCCACAAACTTGTAAGCTTTTCCTTATTTACACATATTCTGCATTGAATTTCTGGAATGTCGTATTGATAAAAAAGAAAGGGGTTCGGAGAATACTCGAACCTGAACTTTTTCAGCCAGCAAAAGGGATTTCTTTTGAATTGCTTTACTAAGATTCTGTTCCTTTATTCTGTAATCTGCAAAGTTCACAATGATTGTCTGACGATACTTTGTATTTGTTGACCTTTGAGCGGGAATACGATGGGCACTCATGATCGATGGGTCCTCCAAGATGTATTTTTTAATCAATGATTCCATATCTGCTGATTGCCCATACTCTCAGCCCCTTCCGGTATCCCCACAAAATGGAGGTTTGACCTCCTTGCATAGTTTTCCTTGTCTTCGATTTTATTCTGAGACTCAAGCTATTTTTTCTGCACATTACTCAGCTCCTTATCCCAGACAAGAAAATGATCTTCCAGATCTTACATTCTTTGCTCAAATTCTTATGAACGTGCTGAAATTTGCCAGATTGCCTCTTCTTTTTTGTCTAGCCTCTGACGGAGTGCAGCTGTTTCCTTACTATGAATATCCTTCATCTCTCGAAATTCACGCAAAATTGTCTCTAGCGAAAGCTGTGACTGTTCAACCTCATCCTGCACTTGCATTATTTTAGACCTCTTCACTAGTCGAGGGTTGAAGACAGGACAGAGCGAGTCCTGATCAGCCCTCTCCTCAATACGCTGCAGTCTTAACTCAGGCTGATATTCAAACAGTTGGTCCTCTACTGATTGCTTACCAGTTTGCTTCTGTGGGCTCTCATATCTTATCAGCTCCTCTGGTACCTGCTCTGGTATGTTCTCTTGAGTCTAGCTGTCCCCTGTCTTGATAGCACATCTGGAGATGCATCTTCAGCAAATGTAGATGGATGGAATAGCATTGTCATCCCCTAAACACTTATAATTGATCTAACACATTCACTCTTTTAGTACCATTAAAGAAGGGGCAAACCATAAACAAATCAGCCCTGCAAAAGAGACAGTTCAGAACAAACTGGTAGACCATGTCCCCTCTGAATATTAACCCAGATGTGGTACTGCACCAGACGAGCTACAAAAGATAGGACAGGAATGTGCTACTTTATAAAACATTCACACTTAGTTGCCAATTGAAAAACCTTTTTCCTGCTATGTGGTAATAAAGCCACCGACATGTCAGCTGATCAGAATGCAAGAATTCCGTCTAATATTTAAAGCCATCACCAATAAAATGGTACTTTATTTTGAAGTTTCCTTCTTTGCATTCATACGGATTGTGTTGCTTTATGGTGGCATAGATTGAAATTAGTTCATTGAATTTTAGGTTGTTGGAATTCTCCTTGGTGGCTTCAGGGATACAGCAAAGTACAGCAGCCAGCTTGATGGATCTTTGACTTCGGTAATTTGAGCCCAGGTTTTTGTTGCACTTTTTCAGAGATTATTTTGCTTTCAGTAAAATAGACTGCTGACCATCAATGCAAATGGGGTAGTAGAGTCAGCAGAGAGAGACTTCTTGTCAATGAAGGTAATCAATCCCCAGCATGCTCCTGTGCTGTGGCTAAGTTCAAAGGTGAGAGTCAGTTCCAGTAAAGGCTGGACACCGAAAACTTCGATATGTGCGTAACCCTACAGCACACCTGGAGATCGCGTTTCTTCCTACTTTGGCTCTGAATCACTCACACTGGTCTTTCATACACAGTGGAAGGATGTAAGTTGAAGCAAGACACCACCATGCAAACACATGTAAAGGAATAATTTTCTTCCATATTTCGGCTCAAAACAGAATCTTTATGGATTAGTCTTTCAATATGGATCGATTTTGCAATTGATATTAACGTAAATGAATTTGCATTTGTGAGATGGTTTCTCTGTCCAGTGTATGACTTTACACATCAGCCAATGGGGGTCAATCTGAACCCAAATAAAAAATGACTTTCATTTTTTCAATATGATATGTTGTGTTATCAGCATTTCTGTAGGCACTTCTACTGTTGTTATAGCACGTACTGCTTAACACACACATTCGCATACAAAGGTTTTTTAATTAATGTGGGATCAGCCTTTAGTACCATTTTATAATTTCTATTTCACTGAGATTGTTTTAATAGAATTGTGTATTATCTTGTGTCCCTATTTAAAGGGTAAGCTTGCTTAATCTGACCCGTTAAGTAATTAATATGACCTCGTCACTATTGGATAATCCACAAATTGAAAGTGCTATGAAAAGGGTTTTAAGGGCAGGTGTCTAGACAGACAAAATTGGGGACTGATTTAGACTTTAGCAGACAGGTACTCTGTCACAAAAGTAACAGATATACTGCCCATGTTATTACAAGAGCCATGGTATAGATTGCACTTGTAATAAGGCAGACGGATATCTGTCATGTTTCCGACTCTGTACCTGTCCGCCAAACTCTAAATCAGGCCCAAGCATTTCCCTTGTGTTCTGACTAGATATTTATTTACTGACTGAAAAGACAATGCATTTGCATAATATTAACTTTCTGTTGTGTCTGAACCTGCTTCTAACCACCTTAATACGGTTGCATGTGATTTCATAGAATAGCGATTTCATCGAATGCCACTACTGAGAAGCCATTTCATCTAAACTATTTGATGCAAATTTTCAGAATGAATGGCATTTACCATTTCATAGAAACCAATTCATAGAATGTCTTTATGTTCGAAAATGGCTTTTGCATGTTTATTTTTGAAGGTGTAAATACAATGTTTTTTTTTCTTTTTTAGAGTTTAATATAGCGCGAACTAGACCAGAGACATCAGGTATCAGAGCGCTTTACATGAGCACCAGTTTTGTTACATGAGGACACATTCATTTTTGTTAGGCAAGGATCGATTAAGTGATTCGCCCAGAATCACAGGATGTTGAGCGTCGTTGCCGAGACTTGAACCCGGTTCCCCAGCTTCGAGTTCAACCGCTCTAGCCGTAAGGCTACATCGTGGTTGCATGTTCTACTTACAGAAACCTTGTTGTTGGAGGCATTTATTTCAGTGCTTTACTTCAAGGGCCAATATTTCAGATTTATATCTTTTACATGTCAAAACAATTACTCTGGATGCTTAAATTTGGTAACCCCTCAGCGCCCCTAAACACCATCTATCCCTGCCCCCTAAAAGCCCCTCACCACATCATAGCTAAAGCCATCCCTTAACCCCTTTCCAGAACTAAACGCCACCCAATCCAGAAACTTAGAAAGCCCTCACTACTTTCATCCCTGACCCCCAAACTACACCCATTCCTAAACCCTAAAAGCCATTTCTACTCCTACATTCCAACCATCCTTTATCTTTAAAACCCCTCACTACCTCTAAACTCCACGAATTCCGGAACCCTAAAAGCCTCTTTCATGCCTAAGCCCAATCCATCCATGATCCCTAAAAATCCTTCACCACACCGAAACGAAACCCATCCCTGAACCCCCAAAACCCTCACCACCCTTAAACACCACCCATTCATGACCTCTAAGAACCCCATACCACCCTTGAACTCTACCCGTCCCTGAACCCTAAAAACCTTTTTCTGCATCTAAACTTCACCCATGCTTGAATGCTTCAAGGCACGCACCACCCTAAACTCCATCCAATCCTGAACCGTAAAAATTCCTCACTACCCCAAACTTCTACCCATCACTGCACCTTAAAATCCCTCACCTGCTCTAAACATCTGCCCATCCATGAACCCTAAAACCCCCCCAACACCCCTAAACTCCACTCATCCTTCACTACTCTTAAGCTCCACCCATTTATGTCTAAAAAACCCTCACCACCCTTAAACTCCACACATCCCTGAACTCTAAAATTCCCTTTCAGTGTATGAACTCCACCTATTTCTGATCCTTAAAATCCCTCAACACCCCTAAACACTATCCTTCCCTGAACACAAAAATCCCTCATTATTCCTAAACTCCACCCAAATTTAATGTAATTTTGGAATTATCCTTAAAATTATTTTACCTGTAAAATGTTCCCTCAAATTTTTGATTTATTTGGTTACTTAACATTGTCCATCCTTAAAATTGGTTTTCCATGATTTGGTTTCTACCAATATAGTTTCTAAGTTTTTGTTTTACCCTTAATTCACATACATGACCTGAATACGCATGCCTGGCAAGAAATTGGTATTATATGGCAATGTACTTCTAATGGTATGGAAGTCTATCTTAGAAATCAAGTGTTCAGATAGCAAATAGTGCAGTGCACACCATGTGTCATGTCTATTATGGGAAACAGCGTTTATAATGCTGTCAATACCACGCAGGTTGGTAACAATGCGGTCGTTACAACGACCGTGTTGTTACCACGCATGGCATTACATCGCAGATGTTTCAACGACTTGTGCTAGGTGGCATGCAATACCATGGAATGTGTTGGATTTTAAATCCAACACCTTCCCTGCTGTTGCGCTAACTGGAGTAGGAATAGTAATTTATACTATTCCTAAGTCCAGCGCACCACCTAGCGTTGTTACCTACCGCATGGTTAAAGCACGCGTTGTAACGTGCTACATTATTCTAGTATAGTCCAGAGTTTCCTATTCAATCAAATCTGAAGAAACTAGTCTGTCCTAATTATTATAAATAATAATAGAGGAACATGGATGTGCCAAGATCCTTTTTTGGTCTTATTACAGGTAGTTTTAGCTCTTTGTTGTCAAAAGTCTTCTAGTGTAACATACCACAACTTAAAGTTTGTTGGCCTTTCTTCATCTTATTGTGCCAATCCCCTGGCACATACCTTCTTTACCATCATTTTGACTGGACCTCTTGTATCCTTTTCCAGCCCTCATATAGGAAACAACTTTTTTCAGCATTCCATGAGAGTACATGTGTTTTCTTGCTCTCTCCTCATGTGCTGCCCCCCACCTCAAATAACCGTCCAGCGAGGGCTCTGTGTTATTCCTTCTGCCACCACCCCTAGCTCATCCATTGCTTTTCCTGCACCACCTTTTTTAATACAATGTTCTCATATTCCTCTACCTCACCTCAAGCTCCACGATTACCTCTCCAACCACTGTTCGTTGCTCCCAACATATTCACTTCTCTCTTACCTGCTCCCCCACCAACATCTCCCGTGGCTCTTCATCATTGCCAAAGCATACTTTTTTTAAATTTGCTGTGGGAAGGCCAAGCAGCTGCTGGGCTGCTTCATTTTAGTTTTTAAAAAGTGCTTCAGAGCATGAACAATTGTTTATTTTTTATGTATCACTCTAAATGGTGGCACATGCATGCACATGCATGGCAACTCATGCAGACCCATAGTGCCTCATACTTAGCCACCACAGTGTCTTGACTTGTAGGTGCTCATGCATGCATGCATACATACAATTGTACCTTTTTTTCTTTTTTACCAATGCTGCACGGCACCAACAAAAAACATCTATTTTTGCAGATGCTGCACAGCATCGACAAACCGCAATTTCATAGCAAGTAGGTAGAAAAGGCAAGATTGGCTTTAACACGCTTGTTTCCCATTTACCACTTTTGTGGTAAACTGAAACATCTTTAATAGCATCATAAAGAGCTGCATACATATTACAATGCCAATCTTTATTAAGCTCTACACATTTATAAATTTGTTATGGTATACAAGATTTCTGCCTTATGCGAAAGCTTATGCCCAACACAGTAGGCCTGAGTTGGTAAGCCAGTGATAAAGGTTGTATACCTAATTGTTTATTATGAAACGTTACGATAAAGGCTGTAGGCCTGACTTATTTTTGTGAAAAGCAGATGTTAAAGTCATTAGGCATATAACGGTGGATTGTTAGTACTCTTCATTAAAGCCTGCAGATAGATATAGGTCAGATGGAATCACAAAGATTTCATTGGGAGGCAGGGGATTTGGTGTTGGTTGCCCCTTCTGACAAACTGTGGCTATGAAGATTCATAGTGTGAGACTCGTTGTTAGATCCTCTTAGGAGAGATCGTGGTTTGTTTTGCAAACTGTAACTTTGTATACTTCTGTAATTTTATGACTGAATACTTTACAGTTGCATTGTGGAAAAGCTTAGGTCCGATACAGAAGGCCTGATTTGATTTTGGTGTCCAGCCAGTGATAACAGCTGCAGGCATGATTGTTGTGATGCGAACCGTAATGCCAGATGCCATGGGTCTGATCTGTTTATTATGAAATGTTATCACAAAGGCAGTAGGTTTTATTTATTTACTACACAGCGCATATGTTAAAGATAATTGCCCGTTAAGGGTGAATTATGTCTGCACCCTAATAAAGACTGCAGTCAGTTATTTGGTAAAATGAAATCTCATAGAGAACCTTTGTAGGGAAGGATTCCCTTTGTAGGAAAGGATTTTGACAACCCCTATGGATAAAATATTTGCACTGTAATAGCTATTGCTATAATCTTTTTAGAATGACTGGCAGGTTTAGCTGTCGGCCAGGATCTTGTACTAACATTTTTTATTACAAAATAAATTAATTTGTATGCATAAATATATCTCCATATAGTTACATAGAGGGTCTTTGGTTCAGCCCTCTTCTGCCATTGGTCTGTCTGAGTGTCATTTATATTGTGCGTCTATCCATGACTGCATACTGTACTGCATAGGGTAATGAGTCCACATCATTCATTGTCTCTCTTGCCCTGTGAATGACAATTATTCTGATCATGCGCACATCCACCTAAAAATGAGTGCACTTTAGAATCGTGGCTGGTTATTCGTTCATTTAGTTTTCAATTTTCTCCATTTATAGTTTCCCTTTCATTTCTTTTCTTCTCCTCTTTTTATTTACATTTTTCTTAAGAGGATACTATGGCTCCCTATGCAGTGCTAAAACACTGTTTGCTTGAAGCTCATTTCTTCTACAGTCTGCCCCATCCCATGTGGACCCTTCCTCTAAACAACACAATGATTATGGTATGCAGCTGTCCATATTGTATCATTGCTTTACCATTTCAAGATGGTCAGCACACTGATTCTAAATGTGGTGGCCATGCTCGAACTTTAAAACAATGATAGACTTTGTAAAATATCGCTGCAAGCTGGACACCCTTGACTATGTTTAGTTTTGTTATTGCAAGCACATGCCCAGCTTGTTTAGACAGCAGCATGTTATCTTTTTTCTTAGTGTAGTTTTTTTAGTTTACCATGTATATGTTGTCAAGTGTGTGTGTTTTATTGTGGTTGCATCAGAGGGTGAATAAAAGAAGAAAGTCAGTGGATGCATGAGTGGATGCATGAGTGCAATGATGAATGATAGAGTGAATCTATGATGACTTATACCCAAACGCATCAGTGAAACAAAATACACTTTCAATCATAAGCCTGATCTATTGTCATTGCCAAAGCTTGTTTCTTTCTTACTTTTAGAAATATTTCAAGATGGTATTCTTCACTGTATGATTTTCTACAGTCACTTAACTTGAACATTTTTGTTCGAAAATACTAATGAATGTTTCCTTGACAAACATCATAACTGATCTTTGCTTGTGTTGGACCTTTAAAATTGTACAGCCAACAGAAAGCATTTTCCACTCTGGATTTGTAAAGTTTTTACAAAAATAAAACCTACATTTTTCCTTGGACTGATCCTTTGATGCACTTGTGGACCAAATAATTTCAAAGTTTTTGCAAGGACAATTAAGAAAGCACGTTTAGCCTCTATAGTGTGCAGCACAAAAGAATGATTCTTCAACAATAGACCCACAGACAAGAGTGGAGGAGAGGCTATGATCTACTTGGAAAGTAGCACCTGCACAGAAAACCTGCCAACCCAAATGTTCTCATAGTATGTTGGTTGTAAATCAGAAATCAAGCTACAGCACCTCCTCACATCCTTCCTGACGAAAATGATATACCTTCAATTAGCCACCTTAGAGATGTTAGGTAGAAACCTAGATCTGGGAGACGTCAACCTCTGAACAAACCTACTGTAAAACAGACAGTCTTTGGAGTTTGTGATGAATCTCCAAAGACAAGTTTAAGGTGAGTATGGAAGGGTACCATATGTTGGTTGGAGGACTGAAATTATTCCTTATGCAGGCATTTATTGAGTGTGTGAAAAACACCAGTGAGCTGATACCATCTTTCCCAAATGTCATTGAACCAAACATAACCAAGAACACACAAGATGCCACACCTCAGCATTACAAAAATCTACAAAGTTTTGTTATTGACAAAATAGAGATGAGAGCAGGCATTTGTGGTAACTCTGATGTGCCCTCTTTATCCTATGATTACTTTGACCATCCAAATGTTCCTCTTCATTTTCTGTGAGCGATGTACTATGGAGGATCTACAAGCAGCTGAGAAAATCAAGGCTGTGAACTTTCTGATCATGTCCTGTCTGTCCGCCAGTATAAAAGACCCCTAAAGTGACTGTGGTACTTCTTATTACAATATACATCAACTCATCATTCCAATGGTTCGAAGAGCGTAGGGCTTAGAAGCACACCATCATTGCTTTCGTCCTGAAAAAACTGACCACAGACAGTAAGGATCTAGAAAACAACCACAATGTGTCTACGTTGACCTTTCAAAACTAGGTTATTTTGGTTGATGGAAGGTCCCAGCTAAAAGACCCAGTGGCAGTAAACATCCATCTTTTTGAGCAATTTAAATAACACTATGTGTACTGAATTGAACCTAGATCATAACAGTGATGACTTACATCACTGAATAAGGCATAATCATAAACCCTGATTCTTCTAGCCATATCAGTTATGTACGGTATGGCAGGCCGTGATAAACTGGTGGAATGCCTAGAAATATTCACCAGGGTCACTGGTCCTGTGCTGCAATTGTGCGGTTTCTTCCTCTTGGATTGGAGCCAGCAAACAAGAATCTGCACCAATACTTCCTCAATAAAGCATATCCTGTGTTGTGTTTCCAAGATCCTTCAATATCATACCAGTTTTTTATGTATTTAGCTCCTAGTGCGAGTGATTAATCATCACCCGTTGTGCCAAATGTAGGGAGAAGACACTAATCTACCCATCTGTCAAGAGATGAGGATGGTCATGAAGAAACAGCACAAACTGTTTGAGGCACATTTGCTATTGACTGAAAGAAAGCAATTTGCATCTTAGTGTGACATAATTGTAATTGAGGACTGTAAAAAAGATGTTATACCCTTCCTGTGGAATATTAAACAACTTGGAAAGTCAAAAGCATTGACATCTGGTTTTTAGGTTGGTCTGACTCTCATGCAATTTTCTTCCAAATAGTTTGATCCAGCATTTGAACACAGCGCAATACTCCTGGTCGATAACTACACGGCCATGGAGTCAAATCCGTAAAGGAAAATGTGTGAAACTATGGACTTCGAGTCACCCGTTACCGAATAGAAATAGGGGTACAAGTGAGTATTGAAGGCAATCATATTAAGCAAATGGAGGACAAAATAAAAATGATAATGGATGGCTGTGCTCTACGGGTACTCTTCCTCCACTGAGTTTGCATATACAGAAACAATCATGGCCTTCAGTTCTGTGATACCCAGAGGAATTGATTTTGTCAAGCGAAGCTGTAAGATACATAAAAGTTGTAGTATTACCTTCAACCTAGAATCTATGGCTGCCTAAACATGAAAAAAATAAAAAGAAAGTGCAGTAGACTTGCCCTATTCATTTTACTAGTAGACACTCCGCATGTGAAGTCTTCACTATAATGAGAAAACTCATATAGTGCCCACATCTAGGCTCTATGTGAAGAACCGGCCAACTAAACTCTCTTCCATCTGTTTTAGCTTGTTACAAATGTTTTGCAGATCTTGCTACTATTGCCAACCCATATGCAGCTAGTGTTGCTGCAAGACCCTATCTAAGTAGGTTGGATTATGGCAGCTCTCTTTTTTTGGGTTCACCTGACCACCTGCTTGAATGTCTTTACAGGATTAAAACTGCTGCAGCTCGGCTGGCTCTTTCTCTCCCATGCAACTCATCGGTTACCGGATCTTTAAGAAAGTCACACTAGCTTCCGTTACCCAAAAGGATAACCTTTAAAACTCTTTGCTCAGTCCCTAAGGCTGTTTATGATTCTGCGCCTTTATACTGGAGGAAACTCGGTCAGCATTCTTCTGCCCGTAAACTGTATTCTTCTGATGCGATTCTCCTAATTGTCCCCAGGTGTAGCCCTTCAACAATAGGAGGCAGAGCCTTTTCAGTTCAGGCTCCTTGCCTTCTGGAATAAACTCTTCTCCTCCCTTCGAGACATTCCAGATCTGTTAACATTTAGGAAAGCACTAAAAACATGGCTATTTAAACACTATTCGGTGTTTGGATAGCGCTCATGGTTACGGTAGTTCCCGGACACCTTCCCAGGTAACAAATGCACTTTTTTAAATCCATAAATAAATAATAATTTTCTAACATGGGATGACTTCTCAAAACGTTTGGAAAAAACTGATGCGGATCCCGCTGTTGTGCCCAATTTTTAGACCTATATCTTTACTGACTCTTCCCACAAAATAATTGAAAGATAGGTCAAAAGGTGGTTGTCACAATTTGTTGACGCTAATGATCTTTTCGATTGATCTCAAGCAGGATTTCAAACTTAACACAGCATACAAGGAGCTCTGCTAATGGTTATGGAATAGCTGCAAGGAATACTGAATATACATTTCAGAGCAGCCCTGATCTTATTGAATTAGAGCTCTGCATTCAATATAGTCTCTCAGGCCATTCATTTACAATGATTATAGTGTAGTTGCATTCAAGGTGAAGGAACTAAAGGGGTGCACCTTATTTGTATTGATGAGTTAACAGACTGTTTAGCTTTCCACCGTTTACTCAACATCCCGATCTAGTGTTCATGGGATCCCCAAGGGCTCATCACTGAGCCTCGGCATTCGAACCGCATGTGTCGCCCTTGGTTGCATTTATTCGATCACCCTGCTTTCATATGATATCATACTCTGATGATATGCAGTTTTTCGTCTCCTTTAGTGAGGATGTTCAATATGTAGTGGATGAATTCAAGCACTTCTTGTTGGATGTTGCAATTAACTTACTAAAAGTGAATCACTTTGTACTATTGAATGTTTTTCCTCACTTTGAAATCAATACATAAATCAATAAAAAAAAACTTACTAAAACTGAATGATAACAAAACTGAATTGGTGGTCCTTGTGTTGCAACCATCTATTTGGTTCGCTTTTTGATGGACATAGGAATTTGGACAATTCTGGCTCCTGTAGTGTCAGTCAAGTGCCTGGTGGCTCATGTAGACATTAAGTTATGCTTTCAAAAGGCAGATCAATAAGTTTGCTCAAAGTGCTTTTTTCACCTCTGTCTTGTGTATAGGGTCTTACCTTATTTTGCCGTTGGATTACAGTAAAACAGTAGTGGTTTTATAATTAGACTCCTGAAACTCCTTGTATATGGGAATACCTACTTTTAAGAGATTGCACCTTGTGCAGAATAGCGGCACCAGGTTGCTGTTAAACATACAGTCCCACCATCACTTTAAAGCACCATGGATTGCCATAAGGCTTGAGCAAACAAAGCGCCTGTTGCAATTAAAACTATTGTTAGGCTTTATCATCCACCACAAACCTTATGCTCTTCCGCCTGATCGTTGCTTGTGGTGCCCAGGTTTACAAAACGCTGGATCCACTTTTCTGTTAAAGGTTGGAACGAACTCCTGCTGAACATTCCTAATGAACCTAATTACTTAATTTTCTGAAAACAAATTCATGGGGAGAGGATGTAGCCTTACGGCTAGAGCGGTCGACCTCGAAGCTGGGGAACCGGGTTCGAGTCTCGGCAACGACGCTCAACATCCTGTGATTCTCGGCAAATCACTTAATTTCCCTGTGCCTAACAAAAATGAATGAATCCTTGTGTAACGAAACTGGTGCTATGTAAAGCCCTCTGATACCCGATATCTTCGGGTCTAATTTGAGCTTTATAAAACTCTAAAAAAAAAAAAAAATTACATTTTTTTTAAAAAACATGGCTCTTTGTTTAATGAGAATTTGCATTTAGGCTACCTGCTGCTACTGCAGGGGCCCTCTCATGGAGTACTGCACTTTATAAATCCACTATTTATTCATTCATTACTTTAGATCTCTTGTTCATGTTCCAAATCACAATGAACAAAGGCACAAATGATCAACTCGCTGAGAAGAATACTTCAGCTAATCCAGCTAAATTGCCATATAAAACTGTCCGGGTCCCTTGTTTTTTTTCTTAACTTGGTGATTGGAACATATGGTGTGCGCCTGCATACATTTAGGAAGGCAAACTTGAAGCCTGATGTAGAGTTTGGCAGAGACGTCACAAATGTGATTGATATCCCATCCACCTTATTACATGTGCCATATGATATAATTTGATATTTATTAATTTATAAAGCGCCCAAATCACCCCATCAGGGGTATCTCCGTGCTGTGACTGCTAGCGGCAACCAGGAAGACACACATCAGAACAAAGAGGTTTTTAGCAGCTTTCTGAATTTCAACTAGTCCGGGCATTTACGTAGATGAATGGGGAGTTGGTTCCAGTAGAGGGGGGCCAGGTGAGAAAAGGCTTTGCCACCCAAATGAGCTTTTTTAAATCTTGTGGCGTGAACTAATGATTTTGACCCTGACCAAAGGGACCTGAAAGGCAGGTACCTTACATATTTGTCTGATGGATAGCTGGGACCCAGGTCATATAGAAATTTATAAACAATACAGCAGATCTTGAATTTAATCCGCTTCTGCACTGGGAGCCAATGCAGTTGTTGTAAAAGGGGTAGGGAGGCCGTTCTAGGAGGGGCATTAGCAACTAGGCGGGCCGCAGTGTTCTGGACTACCTGCAATTTATTTAAGGAGACTTCGTTTGCTGAGATGAGCAGGGCATTGCAGTAGTCCAGGCGGCTTAACACCAAAGCCTGGATCAGAGTTTTCCGAGTGGAAGAGGGTAAGAGGCGGAAGACTCTTCAAAGAAGGCCGAGTGTGTGAATGCATGTCCCTGCAGTGGTGGTGACGTGCTCTCCTAGAGTTCATTTCTGATCTATGCGGACTCCCAGGATTTTGACCACCTTTTTTGGAGTAGGAGCGGAGCCCAATTCTTCTGGCCAGCAACTTGGAGTCCACCTCACCAGCGCTTCCCCAAACAGCATAATCTCAGATTTTCCAGCGTTAAGCTGGAGGAAGTTGTCATTCATCCAATCATCAATAACCTTCATACCCTCTGAGAAGGTGGTCTGAATATTGGGATTAGTGTTATCAAAGGATAGTAGGAGCTGAGTATCATCATTATAGGAAATTGGAGTGAATCCTAAATTCCTCAATAATTCCGCCAAGTGAGTAAACATAAATGTTGAATAGAGTAGGGCTCAGACAAGAGCCCTGAGGTACTCCCTTGGTCACTCTTGTGGTCGTGGAGCGAAATGGGCCCAGATTAATCGCCTGGGTCCTATCAGACAGAAAGGTTGACAACCATTCCAGCGCATTCCCTTGGAGGCCGATCTCCCGAAGTCTCCTAAGAAGGGTCTGGTGGTAAATGGTGTCAAAGGCTACAGATAGGTCAAGCAACACCAAAAGTACTGCTTGACCATTGTCTAGAGACATCCGTTACTGCTACCAGGGCAGATTCAGTGCTGTGTCTGGCTCGGAAGCCCAATTGAGAGACATCAAGACAATTTGAGGCTTCGACAAATTCGGAAAGGTGTTTGTTAATATGCTTTTCCAAAAGCTTGCTCTGAAGGGGGAGCAGAGAAATGGGGCGATAGTTGGATACATCATCCATAAGAGCCTTAAGATTTTTCCAGGTGGGAATGATCTGCGCTGCTTTCCATACAAGAGGGAGCCTGCCTTCCTTCATAGAGCTGTTGAGAATGGAGCAAATAGGGGCAGCAAGTTGCTTGGAAAGCAGGGAGGTGGTCCCAGCAGGGATAGCATTGTAATAAGGTATGTGGGATATATGTCCTATTTGTAACCCGTCTGTCAAACTCTAAATCACCCCTTGATTTATACATTTAACCTCAAAAAATACCCAGGAAAGAGCTTCTGAATAGAGTGCTAAAATCTATGGAACAAACCTCTGAGATACAAGACCAGCCTCAAAGTAGTCTAAACATTGCAAGTAGGCCTTTAATCATCTTGGGATCGGCTTATTGCCCATCTCGTCCCCCCCCCCAAATGGCAACTCACAAGCCTCTGACACCTCATTCAGATATTTCTGTGCTCGCGTGTCAACTCAGTTTTTCCATGGCATCTCATAAGCACTGTTTTGTGTTCCCAGGGCACGTTACCAGTCATGCACTCCCCTCTTTACCACTGACTGCACTGGTTCACTTGTTACTCAAGGAACGTACTAGTGAATTTATTTCTTGTTTTACATGAATTGGACCCTATCAAAATCAGGGAAGTACCAGTGCCATTGGCACATTTTGATAGTGGCCACCTCCATTTCGAAATATTGGTTGTACATCAACATGATCAATAGCGGCATAAGTTTCTTAGAGCACTGATCTGAAAAGGGATCTCAGCCCCTCCCCTCTCCATAGACCACAGTCCATGATCCTTCTGCTCAGCATGTGACAGCAGCCAAGTCTCCTCTGTGTTTGTTCCACAGTGTGTGGCAAGTCAGTATATGATAAGAGTAGGACCACTAAGTCACCACACCATTCGTATACGTTTGGGTGGCCGGGAATAGCGTTGTCATTGGAGGGTTGGCAGGGGCAATGGATGGTGCAAGCTGCAGTGGCCTCCTGAGAAGGGCCCTGGCTCTTAGCTTTTGCAAATTAAGCACTGTCTCCTGTGTGCATATTCCCCCCCCACCCCCCACTAATTTAGGTTGATATCTTGTGTGCCTTTTTGTGTCCTTTCAGACCTATGAACTGCTGCACTTCACCAGATCTAAACCGTGGTTGCAGTGCGTCCAAGTAAGAGCACAACCATGTAACATTAATTTAGAAGCAGTTTCGCGAATGTGCTGCATAATGGAAGGCTCAAACAGAGCCGTTAATTGAGCAGACACTCTGGAGACTGCTCGGAAGTGCTGTGAAGCAAATGATGCGGAGCCGGGGGGCTCCAGGGCTCGGCACGTAAAGTAGGCCGATGCCGCGCGCTAGAGGCGAGTATCAAAAGTGGTTACTGAATCATGCCTCATGCCAGCAATGTGACTAATGGCAGCCCCCTGTGCTCTAAAAATAATATTACTGGAGCTAGAAGCTTTTCAGACCTAAGAAAGGGATTTTGATTAGTTGTTTAGGTAGCTGCTAGAATAAAAGCTTTGTAAAGACAACTTTTTCCCCAGCTCTGATTCTAACTCCACTGTGTTTAAAAACACCTAGGCTTATTGGTCACCAATTTTCAGTTATTGAATGCTTCCTACCAAAGATTAAGTTATGTTTCAACCATCGCATCAACCTCAGAATTATGATGCTAAAATCACTATTTGGATTTCATTTTTTTTTCAGTAGGTTTCTATTAATTTTGATAGTAACTGAAGAAGTCAAGATGCTCCTGTTCTGTTGAGACTTCTTTATTTGGTAGAGAAGATGCAATAAGGAAGACCCCGAATACGTCCCGTCCACCTCAGCCGTGCTCCAACATCTCTCCTGTGCGTAATCAAACATTCTAGAATTCCTTTCCCACATTACACCAATGCAGCAAAGGATTCCGCATTAGAATACAACAGTTAGGGGCTCATTACGATCGCGGAGGGAGCGCCACCGCCAGCCGTGCAGTGGCTGGCCCTCTGCCATCTGAATACCTATTTCCCCCCACCACATTAGGATGGCGGGGGGAATCATTCCGCAAGCGTGGCAGGCGCAAAGACCGCCCGCCATGCTTCCGCCACAGGCAATCGTTGAGATTGCCTGGCGGAGTGGAAAGGACATTGTAAATGGTGGCGGTGTCTAGCAGGCACCGTCCGTCAGATTACAATGCTGGCTACAGCCAGCCTTTCCATGGCGGTGCAACCACCATGGAAAGGCTGTCGGGGGATTGGATTCGGGGGCCCGTTGCAGGCCTCCTCTGTGTTGGGGGGTGGTGCACTGAGGGGGTACCCATGGTACCTCCCAAAATTTCCCAGCACTATGTGGCAGGCACCGCATGGTGCCTGCCATGTAGTGCAGGGAAATGCAGTGCATGCCATATTAACATTGCGAACGGTGCTGCAGCCAACAGCACCATCCGCAATGTTAAGGGCCAGAGATGCGCCCGCCAGTATGCTGGGCACATCGTAATTGCAGTGGTGGGACCGCCACATGTCTGGTGAGCGGTCCCAAACACCGCAACAATGGCGGGCAGACTCGGGTCCGTCCGCCATCGTAATGAGCCCCTAAGTTTTTAGCAAGTCTCATATTTTTTAGAGAATACTTATTCATGGGTGAATGCACGTAGTGACAATATTTGTAGTAAATTTGGTTGGGGCATGTGAAGGACCTACATGAAGGAGGACCGCTCCATATCAACTGTGCTCCCACCCATCCAATCCTGCGGGTCGCCTTCTCTTTCTAGAGTAGGGAGAAGTGTTGTTTTTCTGACAAAGGATTCTCTGCTTTTGGAAACATCTCACCTGTCAGCCTTGGTGGTGTATCAAAAGCCCCTGCAGACTCAGTGGTGCACCCCTCCTCCTGCATTGTACACGGGTTGCGGGCACCTGGCCTGAGAGCTCCTGACTGTGCCTGGAGCATGGGTCCGCATTCCATGCACTTTGCAGGAGGGCCACATCAAGCTTTGTTACGTATCTTCCAATAGGCATATGGTCTTCCATCAACCCGGTGGGCCGGGAGGCCATCCGCCCAAACATAAATAGCCCTCATAGTTTAGTGTAAGCCAATGTAATTTGCTGTAGCGGCAGGCATGGCTCGCCGGTGGGGGAAGGCAGGCATGTGGGGGGGGGGGGTTGCACGGGGAGGGGGGTGGTGCGGGGAGGGGGATTGTGCGGAGAGGGTCGTGCATGGATGGGGGTTTCACAGGGAGGGGAGACACGCGGGGAGGGGGTCATAATTTAAAAACATTCGTTTTTAAATGCAATAAAGTTATTAAAATATTTTAGAATTGAATTAATTTGGTTTTATTTTAAGTCCTAGCTCCATTGATTTCTATGGGAGGGTGTTGCAAGACCAGTAGCTGGCCATGTATTCTGCCAGACTTACTTCCGCTCTGAGCCTTTTTGGAGGTAGTAACTTTAGAAGTGCAATTTGTGAATGAGAATGGGTTTATTCTTTTGTGGGTCAGGAGACATCCCTCCCTAAACCCCTACCTTACCCTCCCTTAGCCCTCTGTACTTCTCCATATCCCCCTCCTCTTTTTAATAAGTATACACCATTTTCCTGCTACTCCCTTCTTTCGCACTCACATTTACTAGTAAAACGTATACTTACTTGTGCGGAGACTCCTCACTCGGGCAGATTTTTCTACACAGAAAAAGATAGGAGAGATCGAGGCTTAAACGCTGTATGTAGGTTTAGGAATTGCAATTTATAGTATGTTTTGTAGTTCTACACAATGTACTACATAATGCAGTCTGTGAATAGCCCCCTTGTATTTATAGATAAAAGACTCAAAACTAGTTTGGATTTGTCCACTGTTGCTCCCATATTATTTCTTTTAAATTAAGTGCTTTTTATCACCTACACAATCCCTCTGCTTTATCAGGTTTTTAAATTGCACATTTTTAGCTCCTGCAAGCCTTGACTAGGGTACGTAAATGTATTCACTCTCCATTTAATGTAATCCATGCACAGCGTAGAAGTCCATTTGAGGCTGTAGGGCTTCTACCATATTACTTTCTATAAGCCTATAATGTTTCTTTCTCTGTGAGTTTTTGTTTCAGTAGATCTGGAAAATCCTTAAGACACTTAAACAACCTTGTGTGAGAAATAAGCATCAAACAAATGGCACAGCAAAGCAATCTACCCATTAGATGCCACTGTAAAAGGGAGCAGGTGCGGGTGGGAAGTACTTTGTTACTGACAGACTATGTCAGCATCACCTATTCCAATTACAATTAATCTACTGCAAAACACTGCTAAAACTTCAAATGTGTATCTGTTTCAATGTTAACATGATTGCAAATGCAATACATAAAGTCCTGAGGATGACAGGAGCTGAGGTTAGAGGTGAATTCTAGGATTTGCCACACTTTGTATTATCAGATGCAAGAACTTTCACTGTCCTGGGAAGAATGTGTCCCATTGGATCAGAAGGGACGAATGTCATGTCAATCAGTGATCATGGTGCTCATTGGTGCATCAAGGACAGCAGAGAGCATCATAATAGGCCTTCCTCCTAATAGATTGTGGCCCAAATCAGCACATTCTTTGTGTATGTCAATAATGCGTGAACTCAATGAGGGCCACAGTCGGTACTCTCTTAACGCATAATTTACTTATTTATTTATGTATTTATTTAATTAGATATTTTGTGAAGTGATGTTAACTTCTGGGTTCTAGGTCAGTCAGAAAAACAAAATGCGAGGCCACATTGTCAATTGTGTAAGCAGCAGGCTGCGTGGATGAGAACCACTGTTTGACAATCTTATTTGGCACGTTATGGGATAAGTTTTCATGCGCATGATTTTTTGAAAGGTTTGGCTTTTAAAATCTTTCTGGACTAAGGAAGTTTGACTGGGCTCTGAGTTGTGTTAAAGAAAATCTGCTTACGTACTAATTGAAAGTTTATGCAATTGCAAATGTTTATTAACAAAACGATAAAGTCAGTCTGTGAGTCACAGAGCTAGATGACAGGGACATGCCCCAGCACCCCGAGCATAAGCTGCACACATAGAGGCAACACTTACAATCCTAGGTTTTCGTGTACATGGCTACAATGGAGATCAAGTGATGCAACTGGAACAAAGAAATGACACGGGCGCAGTGCAGGATCTGAATTCATGGGAGATTTTGGATATGACCTTCAAACAGATACAGAAATGTAAACTTTCAGAGCTGTGCAAGCAAGGGAATCAAACGTTTCTTGCTATCCAAGGCCTTGAAAACTCGGCTCCTTGCCACCCCTGTTTCATCTTAACTTGTTGTTTTACATTTCTCTCTGCCTACACTTACAATCATCTGGATAAAGTTTGAGGTTGCTGTTGCACTACATACATTTCATTTAAGCCACTTATTTCATGTGTCCTTCTGAATCCTGGCATAGGTTGATACATACCATATGGGGGTGCTTGTGTGCATGTCTCCCTCCTGTATGTGAATCCTGTGCAATGCACACTCAGGGAACAGCTTGCCGCTGCCCACAGTAGTCCTAGCTTCATCCTATGGACGGCTTACCATAGAGGATGAGGGGACCATTATCGGAAGACCAGGGACGCGACCCTTTCATTAATCATAAAAAGAACCAAAAACATGAAGTAAAATCTATCTGACATGCCTTCCCTTTGGTAAGATGTTTCTATGTGAAGCGGGCCTATCTTTTTAGACTTTGGCTGTCAGAGTAAGTTGGCACACTGCATGGCATTTCTGGGAAGACTGTTTTGCTTAAACTTGAAATTCCACCTCAACGAAATTTAATTAGAAGCCATCGCAGCCTTTTGAGAAACCTTGAAAAGTGCTTCTATGGTGTTTGTTATTTCTGTTCGTGGCGACGTGTCAGAGACATGCGTGACGATTTTAGTGATTTGATTTGCCTGACTGTGAAAAATTGTTAAACCCACTCTCTTGGCACAGACATTTGACATTTCTGCCCTTTGAGTAATGTTTTAGCCATATTTAAGCGCCCTTGTTAGGTCTCGCCTGACCCAGCGCATGCGCTGGTCTGGCTACACTTTTTGTGAGGGCTCAAAAAAGTGCTACCAGTGTAGCCTAGAGCTACAGTGCATGTGAGCGGGCGCGCGCTTCAATTTCGCGGCCGTTCTTTTCGCTTTTTTTCCCTGTTTATTACTTCTATGTGGTAATGGTGGCACCCGTGCGCCGCCATTACTACAGAGCAGTAATAAACAGAAACAAGCATTGGCATAGCCAATAGGTCTCGCTTTTGGGACCTTATAAGTATTTAATTATGCAATTGTTGCATGGCTAAACACTTATAAGGTCCCAAAAGCGAGACCTATTGGCTACGCCAATGCTTGTTTTTCAGTTGGACCCTGTTTTCCCCATAGTCAGCTGCATTGAAATGTCTTTTGAGGCCTTGTGAGATCTACACTTAAATCACGTTTTTCGAGCCATCACCATGTTCAGTTCAGGTGATTTCAGAGCTTTTTGTGAAATGTTTTCCTGTTGGATAGTAAATCTTAATCTACTTTTTCCTTTTTGAAGAATAACATAGTCTTTCCCCCTCAGATATGGTGCCCTTTTTTTGCTTCCTGGCTCTAGTGACTGCGCCACGGTTAAAGATTGTTGCTTATCAATTATAGCGCATGAGTGAGCGACCGTTTATTTCTGTTAGTATAGTAGTCTCCTTATCGGATTGGTTCTGGAGAGCTACACACGGTTTATGACAATATGTCTGACACATGCTTCTCCCGCCATCGATGTCTGTGTTGTCAAATTCTCAATATATGTGTCTTTCAGGAATATTTTTCTTAATGCATTTTATAACTATGTAAATGTATCGCACCCTTATCCGTTTTTATGCTAACACGCTATAAAAGGAATCTTAAAAATATATACGTTATTATGTTCACTCTTTTATGAACCGGAGAGACATGAGGATATATTTTACAGATTTTTTAGGTGTGTATTGCCCAATGCAGTTTGATTCATTTTCATATACTCAACAGATAAAATGTCATCAAAGTGTAAGTTAATTTTATTTTTTTGAGAATACCTATAGATGTACACAGTTGGCAAGTTTTGCTATGATTACGCAAATTACATTAGCATCGCAATATATCACATTGCGCTTGTGCAAATACTCAATTTGCTCAATATAACCATTCTGTAAATGCAGAGGAGAAAATCTGAATTGTGCTAGCCAATTAAATGAGTTAATGCACAATATTTGCAAAACAAACATCAACAGAGTCAAACACAACTAAAAGCATGCACAACACAACATTGTACAAATATGGAATGTTTCACATACCAAGTGTGAACTCGCATTCATAACTGCCATGAAATGAAGACATGAACTTCATTTTAAATGTTTTTTGAGCAGCGGTTGTAGCAATCTGTGTAGTGCCCTAAACAGCTAAGGGTGCCCGCCCGCCCATCCCTTGAGTTTGTGTAGAGCCTCCTCACGTTCAAATATGGTTGAGAAATCAAAAAAAGGACATGACTTTCACCTTTGGAAAAATCCAGGAAGAGGTGGAAGAAATTATTCTCACTGTAACAGACTTCTTAAGTCCTAAGCAGCAAAAGCTACTACAGTGCCAACAAAGGATTGCTCTGTGTTATCATAAGACTGTGTCACGAGGGCATATTCTGTCCAGCCCTAGTCTATTCTTTTGCAAAAAAAAAAAATTCAGGCGGGATACTGCAATGGGTTAAGTTGAACTAAAAAAAAAAGACTGCATGTCCCAGAATGTACTATTGGTGTAAATGGAAGTCTGAGATGAGAACCTGGATGTCGTTCTGATATGGAATCATAGATTCGTTCTTTCTTTGTGCTACCACAGTGCAAACAAAGCTCTTCTCTAGCTCAATCGAATAGGTGGAAAAAAGAGAACAAAAAAAATAAGGTGACAGTACCTTTGGATCAGAGAGATAAACGTAGTGCTGGTCTAGCACTGCAAGGGCACTTGTGTTAGTGGCCAGTCTGGGCCGGTGCTGACTCAAATGGACCAGCAGGCATTGGCTGTTCTAGACCTCATAGCTGTCATGAATTGCGTCAGTCCTGAGGTCATGATGTGCATCATGCCTCAAGATCATAGAACCTCTACATAGAACTGCTCAACTTGTATGCATTAGAACTGAGAGAGAGAACTGCTTAGAATTGAACTCCATATTCAAAAAAGCAATGGGGTAACCCAGTATCCCTCAGAACCTGGGCGTTAAGTTTACAAGGTAACAATGGTTCTGTTGGGTGAAAGTATTGCTTTGCACTTACGGTTTAGTCAAGCATTTTTTCACAGAGTACATTAATTTGACTTTAAGCAACACACAAGACAGTTCAAATGCAACCAAAAAATTCTTTATATATGAATTGCGTCATTCATATATGCATACATCAATATTTTAAGAGTGGCCGTCATGCAATGATGTGCTGACAGTAGTGACACAGTGTGAAATCGGTGCTCAGTGACAATGTGCGTGATATGTGCAGTAGTTTAAAAGCGATTTTTTCGTGAGTGGCCAGGATGTATCAAATAGTAAGACTGCGCTGTGGAGGAGTTCTTTTTTGGCACAGGTTCTATATGAAGGTCCACAAATTAGTCGACGTTTCAACCCTAGTACTGCCCTCTTGATAGGTCAGTGCGGGTCTTCATCAGGACTTAAATATAAGCGTGACGGCCTGTGAGTAAAAGAAGACTAAGTCAGGTGTGTTGTCACTAGAACGAGGTTGATCTATGTGCTACGGAAGGTAGCTGACTCACCTTAGGAGGTATAAGTCTATGGAGTAGGTAAAAATCCGGCGTGAATGTCAGGATTGGGTATACTCCAATGGTTTATCATATAGACGGGCCTGTGAAGTAGTTACACATATCGTCAATATCCATAATATTAGGTAAAGTTCTGTTAAAAGTTTTGTATAGAAGAGACTTGAGAAAAAGGGGCTTGAATTGCTCACCCTGGTTAATTCACTGTGGGCTCCATCTCAGTGTTTGAAATTGAAAAGGTCTAGAAGATAATAAATAAGATATATTAATGAATAGTGGGAAGGTCAGCGTGAGAAGCCATAGCATCTACATAGTGTGATGGGTTAAAGTAGTGCAAGGCTCACCTATTTGTTTGGGCGGCGCTGTCTATAATCCAGATCCTTCTACCTCGTAAGTGTAGGTAGGGATGGGCTTCTTCAGACAAATTATTACTGTAAAGAAGCAAACATGGGGTAAGGGTTAATTAGCCTTAGAGCAGGAAGAAACGCGGTCTCATCGCGGTTCCTAGTTACCTTCTTCTGAAGAAACGAAAAGCCGGCCTGTGGGTCCTGGCTCGTCTGAGGTGAATCAGCAACGAAGCCTGCGGTGAATGTGCATATAAATCTAATGTGGCGTGCGCGTGGACGCCGAGCACGGGTGGTTGCTAGGCAATGGTTAACGCTACGTTGTCAGATTCCCAAGCTGACGAATCGCAACGCGGTCATCTGGGGGGTTCTCTGTGCCCATTGGTGTGAGTCGGGAATTGAACTCCGACAAGACAGAGGTATTGATAATAAGAGGCCTCCATCAGTCTGAACAATGCAGTGGTGACCAACACCCTTAGGAAACTGTCCAACACTTGTAAATGCTGTCCACAATCTTGAGCTCGTCAATAAATCGAGTTGTGAAGCGCAAATTACAAAATGAGCCTCTTCCTGCTGCCTTCCTCTGAGGCATAAGAAAAAGATATTTGCCTTCACAATCAATCACCTAAACAAAGATTTGCTGTCATGCAAACCACCGCTGGTTTGCTGTTGGATTATAGTAACTCTGGTATGCAAGATTCACCGGTGTGGAACAGTCCCTGTGCAACCCATAAACATTTGTTGGGAGGTCGTTGGTATTAATAGTTCATCTTATTAAGAGTCCTGAAACTAAGTCCAAAGGATAATTTTTATATGATACTGTTTTAATAAATTACAAATGAAGCAGTGCATAGAGCCAAGACACTTTATTGGTGTAATTGAATGCTGTTAAACCCTTTAACATAGTATAACATTAGGCCAAAGCATGGACAAGCATGAGGTGCACATAAGGGAGTAGCCAGAAAATTAAAATACTCCCACTTTGAATCAAACCTCTGATGGCACCAAGCAAGTTTGCACGACCCTTCTTAGAAGAGCTCCCTTGGTCCTTCCATCCAAGCATCTATCATTCATCCTTTCACCCTTCCATCCACCTGTTAATATCTACCAATTCACCTTTACATTCTAGCATCCATTTATTCTTTCATACATCATTTAATCTTTCACCATTCCATTATCCATTGGACCTTCCATCCATCTGTTCACACATCCATAAACTATGCATGCATCCATCCACCCATACATCCATCATTTGACTTACCCAGCTTTCAATAAAGCCTTTCATCCATCGTTTTGATCCTTTTCTACATCCATCTATTCATCTGTCCATTGTCCCCTCAGATTTCCTTTTACTCTGCCATTAATCTATCCTCTCAAATTTCCATTCACTCTACCATCCTTTCACCCACTCATCCATCCTCTGGGATTGCCATTTACTCTACCATCCTTTCACCCACTCATCCATCCTCTGTGATTGCCAGTTAGTCTGCCGTCCTTTCACCCACCCATGCAACCTCTGATTTCCATTTACTCTACCATCCGTCCATCCTCTCAGATTTCTGTTTACTTTGCCTTCCATTCACCTACTAAGTTTTTCACCTACTCCTACATTCTTTAATTCACCCATCTGTCTTCTCACCCATCCATCTTCTCACCCATCCATCCTTTCATCCACCCATTCATTCACCTACCCACTCGTCTATCTATCCATCCGTTTACCTATTCATCCACCCTTTTACCCACGCATCCACCCTTTTATCCACTCATTCATCCTTTCACCCACGCATCCATCATTTCCCCCACGCATCCACCCTTTCACCCAAGCATCCACGCTTTCACCCAGGCATCCACGCTTTCACCCAGGCATCCACCCTTTCACCCAGGCATCCACCCTTTCACCCAGGCATCCACCCTTTCACCCAGACATCCACCCTTTCACTCATCCCGTTAATTATGTGCGTTTGTCTGCCAAGTTGCAGACAGAAGAGGTCCATAAAAACCCTCTCCCCATACCCCAGAACAGTTAAAATAGGGGACGGAGTTCACGACCCCGCCGGGTGCACACGCGCCACTCCACTCCAATAGGCATTTTCTCACAATGACGTGATGATGTGGAGGGAGTATTTTGCCCACATAAAAAGCAATCTTTAGATATTGAGAACAATAGGTGACCTTCCTGTCTGTCCTTTTGGGGGGGGGGGGGGGGCTTTACTGCTCGGAAGATTTTTAAAAAGAGGTGTTTTAAATGCACCTTTACAAACTTTTCTGTGCTTCTGTGAGTTGTTGGAAAATATTAAAGCCGCACATGTCTCGAGAAATATTATCATTACTATGATTGGTACGAGCGGGTCCATGTTATCAACAAGCTAATCAAAACATTTTGAGCAGACCTTTGTGTAACCGTTTCAGATGTATTTGACGTTGTTTTGAATTTAGTGCTAGCCATCATATTTTAACCAATAATCATTTACCTGCTGGGGAATGCAGTTCTTTTGACAAGGAGACTGATAATGGGGATTAATTGCAGCTGGGGAGCGCGAGCGCTTTCTCAGCAGAGCATGGAAATCAATGAGCCACTTAATGCCATGACTATTATAACATTTGCTCTAATGTGGAATGGCGTGAGCAGATTGTCAGTCCCGATCAGTTTTACTAATCTCATGGTACAGTTTACCGAAATCAGTAGGCATTTTACTCTGATTTCCATTTGCTAATCCTGTTTAAAGCCGCGCCACAGATGCAAGTGTTTACGAAGACCCGCCGTGAAGGCTTTCCTGGGTACTGCGTCCCAGCAGTGAGTACAGTACGCAGTGTGCGTGGCGCGTGCTACCCCCACGCTCCACGCAGGCCTGACGCTGAACGCTCAGATTTAGTTTTAAAAAACACAAGCACTTGCAATGCAATGGGTCTCGCATTTGCGAGAGTTTAAGCTTTTTGCATTGTAAATGACAATGCCTTTTATTTCTCTATTCTGATAATTAACACATAAATAAAAGGCATTGTCATATATACAACCAACAGCTCAAACTCTTGTAAATGCAAGACCTATTTCATGTCAAAGAAGCGGCTTGGCAGTTCGGACTGGACTGTTTTCATGAGGCACAGGATCAAGATTGATTTGCATATGGCAAGGTCTAAACTGGGGTGGCATGGTGAGCAAAAGAATGATGGATTTAACCCAGATGTCTTGACTGGGGTGAATGTTTTGATTTGTTGTGCATTCCATCCATCAATTGTGTGTCTTTAGCTTTCTCGCTCTAAGTGTGCCAGGTATGCCCAGACGTGGGTACTGGGCTCACTGTGCCACTGGAATCAAGCTATCCTGGCTGAAGTGGGGTGAAACCCCGAAACCGGTCCTAGGATGCTTGTTTTTGGTCCAGGGAGGACCTGGCTTGGCAGTTCAGGCTGGACTGTTCCCATGAGGCACAGGGACAAGACTGATTTGCATATGGCCAGGTCTAAACTGGGGTGACATGGTGAGAAAAAGAATGATGGATTTAACCCCGATCTCTTGACTGGGGGTGAATGATTTGATTTGTTCTGCATAACGTGGCGGCTTGGAAAGTAAAAGCAGGCATGGCCACTGAAAGCTGCAGGAAAGCATGTTGTGCCTGCAGTAGGAGAAACTCATTAAAGAAAATAGCACTTACAGACTAAATACGACATTCCATGTAACAACAGTAGTAGAAGGGCCAATCCTCATGGGAGGTTACAAATGAAGACAAGGCGGTACTAAGGAGGGACTAACAAGCCTATTAAATCAGAAGCCAGCATTTACAAAGGACTAAGACACAAGCCAATGAAAAATATGGGCGGAGAGTGGGCAGAGCTTCAAGTCCATACTCGAATACAGCATGCCTCGCAGAGCAGCGTATGCGCTGCCCAGGCTTGACCTAAAAACTGTTCTAAGGTTTACTTGGAAAGGCTGATTAGGTTTTCTGAGGGTTATGTTTAATGGTCTAATGAGACTTGCCATTTAGCTCTACAGCAATATAATTAACTGGAAACATGGGCAGCCTCGGGCTGTCCTCCCTGTATGAAGACTCATTAGTTTTACCATTACATGCCTCTTGATTTAGTGGTAACATCAAATTGCCCCCTTCCTCTACCCCCACTGAAGCTTATGATCAACTCATCCAACTTATTCCATCACCCTCTGTAATTGTGGAACAGAAAATATACTTTGATTCTCCACCCTTTGCATTGGTACCTCTGCACTTTCCTGTTAGTCACCCTTTCACAATAACCCCCCTCCAAGCCCTCCATGTGCATTTTCCTCTTGAGGCCTAGTGAACTGCTATGCTACTCCCCTGAAGTACTTCCTCCTCTGCGTCTTTCAATGAGGTGGCCGGTCTATTGGAGATCCGCTTCCAGCAGCACTGGTCACTCCTGGAGCTGGTGGAATTACAGGCTGGCTCTATCCCTCACGCCGTCTCCAGACCCTCTGTGATGTTTCCACTATCACTCTCATTTCAAACTTCAACCCAGATGGGCCTCCCTTCTCTTTTTCCATTCCAAGAGGCACCTCCCATCTCCTAGCATCCTACCCGCCAGCAGGAGCCACTCCTAATGGTGCGTAGCGCAGTTGTGCACTGTTCTCTCTTCTCCTGAAGCTCCTAGCACAGGGAGGACTCCAATCAAGTTACACTTCCCTGTGCCACGCTGCTTTGTTGCACTCTGTATAACAGTTCCAATACTAAAATACGTTATGAGACTGGCAATGACTGCCTTTTGCCTGATTATACAAAAAGGAATTATTAAATGGTACAACACTTATCCCTTTTCTGACTCTGATGAATATTTTTTTCTATATCTGCCCATACTTTGGGTGTGTCCGTTTAAATCAGTCAGCCTGTGTGATTAGAGTGCATGTACATCTAGGACTCCTAAGTCAAGGACTTTAACTTGTAGGCCTCTCCTGGTGCAGCTCATGAATGTCTCCTGAGTCAGGTCAGCTGCTCCCCCATCTCTTCCCTGGTGAAACTAATACTCACTCATCTATTGCCCGCATGCCCCTGCCCACTCGCCTCTTAGATGCTTTATCTCCATCACCCATTGAGGCCCTTTCCTCTGCCTTGCTACTGTACCCATCCTAGTGCCCCAGACATATCACTGACAGGGTAGCTGAACTGCAAGTAGCCGCTGCCCATATGAAAACCTTTATTCAAGAGCAATGTGATGCTTACTAAACTACATAGGATCCACCAACAATCACGATCCATCCTCTGTAACACTATTTGTACTGAGGTTGTGTGTTTGTACTGCAGATGTTTGTGCTGGTCATCAACTGGACTTTCACAAATATCCACCAAGATGCATCTATTCTCAAACACCAGCCTGTCTCTCTTTCCACTCTAACACATCCTTCCAAAGGCCATTCCCAGAAATGTTGAATGACAGGCACTAACAATACACATTCTTGACACTTATGATAAATAGTGTAACATATATGCTAAGTAGCCTCTGTATGATAACATGCAAACATCTCCGCATCCCTGTGCACTCGTTCATAGATGCAATGAAAATAAATATGTGCATCTCTTTCCTTAGCTGAGAAAGGACAGAGTGTATGTTCACATATATGTTCTAGACCTTCTCAGATATCTGCTGGTCCTTCACCCACTACCTCTTCCTGCATGTCTAAGTTACGTGTTTATCTAAGTAAAGAAATAAACATTTATTTAAATTCAAGAGCTCAACCCATTTTAATCACCTCACTATCCCCTTCACTCTGTTCCCATTAGAAACACATCCAGTTTTTCTCTCCTGGAACTTTGTTTCTTAGAGTTTTTCTTTGCTGTTGTTTCCCCTGGTGCCTTGGTCCTGGAGAATTTTGGAGATACCTAGACTCCAGGGACTGTGAATTAGCTATGTAGTCTTATCCTTTGGGCTGGGCAGTTTGCTGCTTGTGCCTTCTGTTCTTCCTGGTGCTGTGGGCTGAAAGGAGTAGGCTTTTGTTTGAGTCATCTGTTGTGTCCCTAATGCACTCCTAATGAAGCTCACAATGGGGTCAGGCTACAGTCCTGGTCTGGTCTGGGTTCCTAACCTGAATAGACATCAGGCAGCCGAAGGTCAAGCTTTGACCACACCACACCACTCCACTCTATGCCACTCCCCTCTATGCAACTCTACGCCACTCTGACACTCTCCAACACTCTACTTTACAACACTACTCCACTTCACAACATCTACTCCACTCTATGCCACCCCACACTTCAACACTGTACTCCATGCCACTCTACAACACTGTATTGCAGTCTGACACTCTATCCAACTCCCTCTATGCCACTCCACTCTACTTTACTCTATAACACAATGATTTTTAACTGGGAAAATATTAATTATTAATGTATTGTTTTTATTGTATTAACTTGTGCTTTTATGGTATTGTGTTATGATGCCGAATAAAGTATTAATAATAATAATAATCTATGTGTATTTAAGATGTTTTGAAAAACAATGGCGTACAAAATATTTATATGACTTGACACTTGTCTTTTTTCATGCTGAAATAATCAATAAAGAATATAAATAATTTGTAAAATCAAAAGGTATAAATAAAATACCGGTACAAACAAAAAGCAATGTGTTTGGACATAAAGCTAAATTATTAATGTTTCAAAAGAACAGGTGGTACAGGCCAATCCCCCTTCTTTATGACTACAATATACAGGCCTGCCTGCACCCCGTCCCCTGGGCCTAACTCCCCTTTTTAGGTCTCGCCTGACCCAGTGCATGCGCTGGTCTGGCGAGACTTATTGAGAGGGCTCCAAAAAGTGCTACCAGGCCAGCCTAGAGCTACAGTGCATGTGCACGGGCACGCGCGCTGCTTTTACCGCGATTACTTTCACTTTCACGGCCGCTTTGATGTTTGATCGCATCGCGATCACTTTCACTTTCGCGGCCGCACGGCCGCTTGGCATAGCCAATAGGTCTCGCTTTTGCGACCTTATAAGTGTTTAGTTATGCAACTGTTGCATGGCTAAACACTTATAAGGTCCCAAAGGCGAGACCTATTGGCTATGCCAATGCTTGTTTCCTTGCTCTCATGAATGAGAGCAGCGTCAGAATTGGCTGTAGGGGATTCTGGGAGTCTGTGCTGGCTAGGAGGAGAAGAAGAAGAGCGACAATGCGACAGGACGGTCAGGTACGTTTTTTAAATTATTTGTATTTTGTTGTCGTTCGTCTCTCCCTTCCCTCCCTCCCTCCCTCCCCTTCACCACTCCACTCACCTCAGACACCAGCCGCTACTGGCCACAACACTCTACTCCACTGTACGTGGCTCCCTCTATGCCACTCAATGCCACTTTACTCCACTCCACGAAACTATACTCCACTTTACGCCACTCCATGCCATGCCACTCCACAACACTCTATTCCCCTATGCCACTACACTGTACAACACTGTACTTCACCGCACACCTCTCCACTCTCTGCCACCCCACTCCCTCCATAACACTCAACGCCACTTTATTCCACCCCATGCCACGCAATACACAGCCCTCCTCTCTATTACTTCAACTCTATGCCCATCTACCCTTCCCCCTCCACTCCACGCCACTACAGTCCATGCCATACCACCCAGCAACACGTCACTCCACTTCATGATACTCTGTCACGCCACTCTACACCACTCCACACCATTCTACTCTACAACACTGCAGTCTGCGACACTCCACTCGATAACATTCCATGTGATGATTTTCCATCCGATGACACTCCACTCTATTCCACTCTATGCCACTCCCCTCTACGTCAATCTACTCCACTCTACTCTATAACACTGTACTCCACTCTGTGCCATTCCCTCTATGACACTCGAGTCTACGACACTCCGCTCTGCGACACACTATAACATTCCACTCTCCTCTACACAACGAACTTTTAGCCATTCAGAACCACAGTCCCCGTGGTGGACAACATGCCTAAACACATTGGTAAAGCCAATAGCTCTGATCCCGCATAGGCGAGATCTTTTGGCTTTGCCAATGCTTGTTGAAGGCTGAGGCCCATTTTTCCTTCATCAGATATTGACCCAGAGCAGGAGCGAGGAAGATAGAAAAGGGGGGAAAAAAGAGAAAGTTAGAAAGATAGTGACACGGGGAGAAAGCAGATTTGAAAAAGAACTGCAGCGTAAGATAAAGATTCAGGAAATGTAGACGTGGAAGAAAGAGGCGATAGGTTAAATTAAAACTAGGTAGCATTGGTGTCTGGTACACCAGAATTCGGCAGCGCTAGCAATGTCCTCCTGAGAAAAAAATGGGGTCCCTCAAATTATTGTATGTATTTAATTGTTTATTTATTCATATGGTAAGCACTGTATTTAACACTGTACTTAGACACATTTTTGTTTTAAGTCTATCGTCCTTCTTGCTCTTACTTTATTCTAGTAAAGCAGCATTCCTTGCATTTGCTTTGAACTTCATGTTACCAAGTACAGCCGTTTGGTCAGGAGGTAGCAAGCAGTACACCCTGTTCCTAGCAGCCTGTTAATGACGGTTATCTCTCCAAACTGCGCGCTGCAACTGAAACCGGATCCCTAGCAACGCGCTATCCTGGAGGCAGAAGAAAGAGGCGGGAAGCCTCGTTTCGCCAAGGCTCGAGATGCTTCTTAGATAATTCCTTGACACAGAAGTTTAAAAATTGTTTTGCAACTTTCTGATGTATTGCGCGAGGCGTTGCTTTGCACACATCTCGAGACTCCCACATCGCACCGAGACCCGCCAGAAAAGCCTTGGAGCAGCTCCTGTCAAATGATGGAAGAAGCGCGTGCATAATTCCTGAAGCCCCGGTGTTTTGAACTTCAAATTTATTTAGAGCTACACTTACAAAGTGCTTTCGTTTTTAACACAAACCTTTGAAATCGACGACTTTTGTTTATGTTTTGCAGCGTTACGACGTGTGTGAGCATAAAAGCTTAAAGCAACTTTACGGGGCTGTTATTTCTGTGCCTACAAAAAATGCAATAAAAGCGCCGAGATGACGCAGTCGGGCTAAAAACAGACATCTAGGGAAGATTTCTCATAGCGGAGGAGGAGCCTGTGTAGAGAGGGCATGGATGTGACGAGTCCATTTATGGTTTCCGTTATCCAAAGCTGTCCTCATGTGGTTTTGGTTTAGTACGGAAATGAAGTTAGTTCGTTCATATGCCGACAGAGGCTGACGACTAGAAATATTGTGTCGTCTTGTCAATAAAAACGTCATAAATAGAGCGCGGACTTTGCACACGTACAGACACAGGTAGATCTCAAAAGTTGCCTCCATATTAAGGAAAATCCACTTTCCATATGTAGGTTTTTATTTTTCCCCTGTGTCACTGGGTCTGCCTGAGAAGGGTCGCAGTTGTTTTAAAGGTGGACATCTACTGAGCTGACGTGGAGCGTTATCGAACTGAGGCTGAGCGCTCACTGCTGCTATCTGAGTGACATACTGGTCTCAGGTTCCAGTCCCAAAGAGGTCAATTGAGATTTTCACCCTTCCAAGGACAATATCTTCCATGTTTTTGCAGAATACTGTAGTGACACTGCAAGCGCTATCTGAAAACAGCCAGAGCTGCTGACTTTGGAACTGGATGTTGGCTCAACATCCTGTGATTCTGGGCAAATCACTTGGGGCTAAATGTACGACACATTTTGCCAGTCAGAAATGGCCCATCGGGCTATTTGTGCCCGGTAAAAGGCATTTTCAAATGTACCAACCCTATTTTGCGAGTCAGTAACTTATTACTGACTCACACAATAGGGTTTGCGAGTCGCTATTAGGAAGGAGCGTGCCAAGGGCGTCCCTTTCTAATAGCGAGTCACACTGGTATGTAGGAATATTTTGCGACCATGAATGTGGTCGCAAAACATTCACAGTTTACCGCCAATTTCAAATTGGTGGCAAGCGATTCGAAAATGGGAAGGTGTCTCCAATGAATTCCTTCTCCTTTGTGAATGGGGAAGCCAGCCCACTCTGATAAAATTAAAAGAAAACTTTTCATTTTTATTTTTGAAAATCATGCAAGCTGCATTGAAAAAAAGAAAAAAAAAACTGCTTCATTTAAAAAACAGTCACACACCTGGTGGCTACCATCCTTGTAAGTGACAGCCATGCCCAATGGGTCGCAAATTGTGACCTGCCTCATGAATATTAATGAGACGGGTTCCTTGCGACCCATTCGGGAATCCCAGTTTGTGAGTCGCAAACCCTCATGGTCGTACATCTAGCCCTTAATCTCCCCATGCCTTGAAAAAAAAATCTGTCCGTGTGTAATATAATCTGGTGCTCATGTGAAGCACTTAAAAAGCCCTTTTGCTAAGTCCTGCTATGTAAAATTGCAACAACAAAATAAATGAATATTATTGTTGTTCAAGTAGCGCACGACACCGCTACCAACCTAGGGTTGCATGTTGCAAAAACTACCAAAGTGTTGATGGGGCCTTTTCTTAAACTTGGGCTGACTCAAGGAGTTTTACTGCTCTAGCGAGAGGGAAATACTGTTGTTTCTGGGCCACAATTGTTTCTTGTTCAACAATCTGACTTCTCCCTGTGTAGTTGGCATCCTACATGAATTACCTTAGATCCTTCCAGCCAAACCCTAATTCTTTCAATGCAATTGGTCTGTGGTACTGGTGAGTTACTGAAGTCTGCTTGTTTGTAAAAGAGGAATTGACGTCAGTCAGCAGATCAATGGATGTGTACCCTCTTTGGATTAGTACTCTTTTTTTTTTTTTTTTTTTATTGAGCAGAGCAGGGATAAAAAAATAAATAAAAAAAATAAACAAACAAAAAACAAATACAATCAAAAGAAGTCACTCTTCATATATGTCACATTCATATTCCAAATAAAACATAATTGAAAACTTTTTCCATACTATTAGATATGAAAACAGCTGATAAAACCACAACAACTTCAGGCCATATCAAGATAATCAAAAAACTGCCAGGTCTTCTTAAATTTACTCAATGCTCCCACCCTCATCGCATAAGCTTCTTCAAACGCCCTAGTACGCTTCATTTTATTGAACCATTTCATAAATGAGGGTATCTCAGGTGATCTCCAATTTTGCAAAATTAACGATCGTGCCATCAGTGAACAAATCATAACAAAAGCCTCTTCATATTTAGTCAAACCAGAGATAGTTCTAGAAATTCCAAATAAGGCTATCTTTTCTTGAGGATCTATCGATTTATGGATGGCCTGACTTACGGCTCGAAAAATATTTCGCCAAAATTCATTAAGCTCCGGACAGGTATAGAAAATATGAAGCCAGTTCCCTTCCTCTCCAGCTCGACAACGAAAGCATCTACTTTCTACGTCCGGAAATCGTTTACTCAGGGCCGCAGGGGTAATATATGCTAGCCATCTACTTAGAAAAGCCATCCGTTTAAAATTAGCCGCTCTCAAAACCTTATGGCCTAGTTGAGCTTGAAGTTGCCATTCTTGACTTGAGAGAGCGCACCCCGTTTCCCGCTGAACCTTGACCAAAAAATTATTCAAGATAGGGAGCTCACTATCCTTCCGTAGAAAAGAATACCATTTTCCTATGCCTTTCACTTTAATTTCATATAAAAGGGAAGACAGATATATCGTCGCGGAAGGAGGGGGGAAATTGGCCGTTTGGAGAAAATGAGCAATCTGAGAGTAATCAAGAAAATTAAGCACACTTTGATCTGGAAATTTGTTTTGAATCTCCTGCCACGAGATAATCCTATTATTCATGAAAAAATGTCGCAATTCCACTAAGCCCATTTCATTCCATTTCAGAATACGTCCTGGATGTAGAGATAATCCTAAAGCCTTACATTCTTGAAGCTTTAAGTAAAGCCATCCTGGGAAACTATTTTGTTTAAATAAGGATAATAATCTAAAAGAAAAATCCCGTAATGTTTTATACCTAGTTTTTTTTGGCAATTTGATGATTTTCAAAAAAATAGGAAGTTGTACACCTGCCTCCTGAAGCATTTTGTTTTAAAAAAAATAATCTTCTGAGTTATTAGTGTCTAAAAAACAAGCTATTTTATCGAGCATGACTGCCTCATAATAAGTTCGCATTTTTGGAAGGGCGAGTCCCCCATTTTCTACCTCAAGTTGTAGAACCTCAAGTTTAACCCTGGATGCCTTCTTGGCCCATATAAAGTTCCTGAATAAAGAATCGATTTCTTTAAAATAACTCGCATTAATTTTTAAAGGTACATTACTGAAAAGGAACAAAAAAAGCGGGAGAATCATCATTTTAATCTGGGACACCCGACCGATTATAGATAAAGGAAGTACAGACCATTTATCAAGAAGAGTTTTTATTTTAGTCAATGTGGCCCTATGATCTATTGATTTAGAAATAAAAATACCTAGATAACGTACCGGGGCTAACTTAGCAGCTTGGATTTGTAAAGTGGGTGGTAAGAAGGAGTTGTCATTTAGATTTAATATAATGATCTCCGTTTTATTTTGATTAATTTTATATCCCCCTATAGATTCAAAATTAGTGAATTCCGCCAACAGATGATCTAAATTAGATTTATCCGGGTGTAAATAAAGAATAACATTGTCGGCAAATAATTTCAGTTTCTCCATACCACTTATTGGAGGTCTTATTTCGGAATTTTCTCTAATTCTTATTGTCAGAGGCTCTATAAAAAACGTAAACAACAAAGGGGAAAGGGGACAACCCTGTCTGGTCCCACGTTTAATAGATACTGATCCAAGCTGCTCGGCATTCAAAACTACTCTAGCTTTGGCTCCCGAATAAATATTTCTTAACATATGTATTATTGGTAATGGGAATCCGAATTTATTTAGCCCGATAAATAATGCCTCCCAATTTACCAAATCGAAAGCCTTTTCGGCATCTAGCATCATAAACATTGATGGAATTTTGTTACAAGTACAATAGTCAAGAGCTTGAATCAAATAATTGGTATTAGATGACATAAAACGACCGGCTATAAAACCTGATTGATTACTGTGTATTATTTCCTGGGCGGCAGGTGTAAAACGCTGAGCCCAGATTTTCATGAATAGTTTATAATCGACATTAAGCAAACTAATCGGGCGATAAGAGTTTACATCCTTTGGGTTTTTACCTTTTTTAACAAAGCTGACAATCAACGATTCTTTAAAACTCATGGGAATATCTGAGCCATTTTTGATAACATTAAAGAGCTTAGTCAAAAATGGAGTCAGCTCCTGGGAGAAGGTTTTATATAATTCTGCGGGAAAACCATCCGCTCCGGACGCCTTAGCCCCTGAAATGGATTTTATCGTTTGTGAAACCTCTAACTCAGTAATCTGTTGACTAATTAACTCACATCGATGTTCTGAGAAGTGAGGGAATGAAACCGCGTCAAAATATTCAGCTATTCTTTCCTGTGATATGTGATATTGTGTGGTATATAAATTAGAATAATGGTCCATAAAAATCTGGGCTATTTGTTCTTTTTCGTGCGTTATACTCTCAGTTCGGGGGTCGGTAATCTCATTTACCGATGCGGCTTCCTGCTTAAATTTAGTTGTCCCTGCCAGTAATTTGCCTACCATCTGGCTTTCTTCATACACCCTCTGCTGGAAGTTTTTTGCATGACTAATCTCTTCTAGTATAAAAAATTCTCGCAATGATTGTTTAGCCTTATCCAGGAGAAATCGGGAGTTAGGATTAGCAAAGCCTTGTAAATTATTTAGAGGATGTGAGGCTATTTCAACATCACGCTGAAGTTTAGCAATATTATCTCGCCGTATTTTATTCTGAGCTGATGAATAAGCTATTAATTGACCACGTAGTGTCGCTTTAAATGTGCCCCAGACCGCAAATATCCCTGCTGAATCCAGATTGTGAGAAAAGAACTCAGATATCCACTGCTTAGTATTTGACACCCAGATAGGGTCTTGCGTTAAGCGCCGATCCATCTGCCACCTGGAGCGAGACTTTAATTGTTCAGATACCTCAACTTCTATTTTAATAAATGAGTGATCTGAAAAAGAATTGGCCCCTATCTCCGAACCCAAACACTTTAGTGACTGAGATAATAGAAAGAAATCGATACGCGAGGCCGTAAAGAATTGTCGCGAAAAACAAGTATATTGATGGACGGAGCAGTGTAAATGCCGCCAGGGATCATATAAGTGATGCTCCGATCTGAGGGCGTCCAGAGTTTTCTTAGTACGTGGTTTCAACTCTTTTTTATTTACGTTAGAAGTATCATTTTTAATGTCTTGAATAAAGTTGAAGTCTCCTCCCATGATTATTTTTCCTGGGACCCCCCTTATTAGATTTACAATAGTGGTCAAATGAAGGGTCTCGTCAACCACAGGGCCATAATAGTTTATGAAATTAAGTATTGCACCGTCCAATTTAGCGACTACCCAAATCCATCTCCCTTGCGGATCTCTCTCTATTTGAGAAAACTCCCATGAAAGGTTCCTAGAGAAATAAATGGCGACCCCTCTTTGCGCTAAACCAGAAGAGGCAAAAAACGCATGAGAAAAAAAACCAGGGAGAAATAATTTAGGAAAATTGGTTTTTAGATGAGTTTCTTGCATAAATAAAACATGGTGGGAGAAGGAGGCAAGCCATCTAATTAATCCACCATATTTCTGCTTATTTAAGATGCCATTTACGTTAACAGACATTATTATACATTTATTACCTTTACTAATCATTCTTATGTAGAGTAAACCTGATCGTAATTTCCTTTGATGTATCCCAATTATAATTTTCCCTGATACTGCTCATTTTATTTTTTTCAACCCAAAGCCCCCCACCCGAAAACCCACCCCACGAAACCCTAACCCCCCCAACCCACCACCACCTAAGCCCTAGAGATGAGGGACTACCCCGCTTCCCACATCTCTCCCTCCCAAACCGCATAGGGTGCTCAGTGTGAGAAGAGATGGACTAGCCTAAACGTCAGGTAGAGCAAGGATTCATTTATGAGAACTGTGGAACATGCAGTGGTCAAATTGTCTTCTTCAAATCTAAGTAAGTATGAAACCATGGGCAAGAGTTGGGGTGGGTGGGTGCTAGCGATTCATGCCACAGGTAAGGGGTGTGTGTGTGCTGCTGGTGATACCCGCGGCGGCTGCAGATAAGAGCGGGGGAGGCCGCCACCCCTTTGCTACGCCACTGTGAGACACTCTGCTAAGTGTCAGGACCAATGCGGTGATTTTCAGCGCCACTTTCAAAAACACCTGAGACAGGCAATATTTCCAGCTTCCAGCTGCAGTCTGGTGCCATAAGGTAGGGGCCTCACCTTGTTTTATGGGATCGCTGGTTCTGGAACGTAGTAATAAACGAAGGGCTACAAGTCCAGCACAGAAGCTGCTTCTAATAGTCCAAAAGATAATCTCCACCTTCTCTGCAGCTTTCCAATACAAGTTTATTTTTGTTCTCACACTTGTAACATCAACAGATATCCTTCCGCCTAAACGTATAGCTTGCCACGCAGGGTAGTTTCTCTCAGGCAGGGTCAGGCCACGCAGTTGTCCCCCTGACAGGAAACTGTTTTCAGTAAGGATAAGTGTGCCGCTCAGGGCAGGATTTCCTGTGGAAACTATGCATAAATCGAGACCCATGGTCGGAACTCCACATCAAGTTGCCCTTTTAAGTTAAGTTGCCCTTTTAAGTTGCTGCATCATTACTTTTGGTCCTGTTCTAAGAATATCTGATATGTTTAGCAAGTGTCCGTCACAGTATTTATTCCAGGACTTTCAGTGGTTCTGTGGCAGGATCTTTTTAAGAGGCATTACGTTTTTTTTCTGACAGCATGCAAGCTCATACAAGAGAAACCTGGCCAGTTGAAAATATTTTTGGAACTTTCTAGCTAGGTGATAAAATCAGTTTCAAATGTGATTGTGAAACATGCCCTGGGTACACAATGGAAACGGGTTTATCTTATTTCAGTCTCACCTCCTGCAATGTTTCAGGTCTTAGAATACATTCAGTGTAATGTTTAATGATTTACTTGTAATTCCAAACTGTGAGTCAAGATTTCTTTAATTCATGTGTTGCCCATGAGGTGTGTTTACCTTGTTCAGACTGACATTCCCGACTTCCAGATCCAGTCCCGAATCACGATCAATTAACCCGCCCTAATCACATGGGTTACATGTTAGGATTGTTTCTCTCCATCACCCCCCCTAGATGCGCTCACTAAATAATAAAAAACAAATACTCCACCAGTCCATTAAGTTGGCCGAGTGCCTAAAACCAAAAAGGAGGTAGGGATTGAATACATTTGGATTCAGAGTAATGGAATTAGCAAATATTGGAACCTGCATTTCTGGAGAAGTCTTCATTACGGTCAAGAAAAGAGACCAAGAAGCGTGGGGCCATGCCAGAGCAATCAGAAATACTGGGTATGAGGGAAAGGCAAAGTGAAGACCCCAAAAGCCATGAGAAAGAAAAACATGTATAAGCCCAGTACTGAACCCCTGTCCCCTCGAGCAATAATTGGAAAAGGGCTTTTTTTGACTGGCAAACGGATCCACTACCAGTTTGCCCCACTTTTGACACACAACTGTGAACAAACACTTCTAGACAACAGTCCTGAGACGAGAGAGTCTTCCTGCTCAGATTTTCTGCAACTCTCTCCAGAATCCCTTGAATGTGAATTGTTGAAAGGGATAAAAAGACTCCCTCGGCCTAACGGAATGTTGAAGTCAAGACCTTGCATACAGAATGAACTCCCTGTCTGCTTATATTGATTTAAAATCATGTTGTTTGGTTAAATTAGAACTACTTTTCCCACCCCAAGAGTAGAGAATCACACCAAAGCCTGACAAATCACTCCCAGCTGCATCCAGGTGAAAGAACGTATTCCTTGGTGATGTGACCATCTTCCCTGCATTGTTTGATCACCCATTCAGTCTCTCCATCCCTGGCCGCTGGCATCCGTTGTTATCACTGTCCAAGCTGGGGGAGTGAGAGAGAGGAACATCTTTCTATATAGCAACCATCTGAGTACTTCCTTGATCATCTCATTCACTGAGATCCTGTAATAAAAATCTTGAGAAGTAAATTCCCAATAGTGAAGAATGTGAGTCCGCATAAATCCTAGAAGAAAGCTGCTGCTGCCATGTCCATTAGAATCTTTAGCCAAGATCTTACTTTCGGTGCCTCTTGAGAAATGATGGTCAATACATTATACTGGATCTTCTGAATCCTTGTTTACAAAGAACCACAACTCCCAGATTTGTGTTCTACCCACCTTCAAAGAACTACCTGTCCAGTGCTGGTTCGAGTTGAGACTAAATTGATTCATCAGAAAACCAAGGCCTTTCAGTCTTTGCCACTGGCGTTATGTCCTGTAACAACCGATACTGGGATGGGTAATGGAGAGAATTAGTGCTTTGCATACTGAGACATCGTGGATACTGCATACTAAGTAGGTAGTCGTTTAAGACACAGGGCCATTAAGAACAAGCATTGGCATAGCCAATAGGTCTCGCCTTTGGGATCTTATACGTTTTTAGCCTGAGCTACTGGGTTTGCCAATGTCTTTAAGCTATGTTGTAGAGCATTGTGGCTAATGTGCATTATGTTGAAAAGTTATAATAAAAAAACATACAGCCATGCTCTTGGATGGCAGATCCAAAAGTGCCAACTATAAATGAGCTATGCCCTGTTGCCTGAAGATCATTTTCACGGGATGTGGCCCATTTCCGACTGCCTACTTACATATACAATAATAGGAGCTGGAGGCAGAGAATGAACCACAGCCTGAAAACGATTTAATGGTAAAATAAAACTTATTTGTGCTCATCTCTAACATCAATAGGAATAGATAATGAGAAACTGTAGAAAAAACATAACATCCTAACTTATATTATGTAGTTTGCATGCAGCTTTTTGAGGCCAGTTCATAAGTCACTGTTTTGTATTAGGATTGTAACTTGTGAACTGCTGTAACAAAAGTATCCTTATAGCAAAAGCGGTAGCCCACTGAGCAATCCACATAAAATACAGTACTATGAGCCGCATGGTACACGTCCTTTGCAGCAGGCATATTAACCCTCTGTGCTACTTTATGATGAGTTAAACTGCCACTAGACAAAATTTAGATCTCTCTCCTACAGGAACATTAATCACCAGAGTTATCTTGGCTTTTTTATTGCTGCCTGAAAACTGCTGGAAGCACAAGGAACTGCAGCAAGTGCTTTTAAAACCATAAATTACTTGTAAACATAGCACACTCATCTCTCCCCCTCTTAGCCCCCCACCTCCAGACACCCCACCTTAAGGTCAGCACCCATTGCGGCTGCAGGGGTCACCCTAAAGCCGACTGTTTTTATTCCCTCACACATCACAAATATTGCCGGGGGATGCTGCGTTGTAAAATTCAGCGCAGGGAGCTTTTCACAATATTAAAATGCAAATACATCTAAAAACGATTAATCTAAACGGGAAACCGTTCCACGGTCAGCCACTATTATAAAAACCGGGCATGGCTTGGCCCCTCTCAGACCAACATTTGATGAACCTGGTCAAACGATGTACCATTGAAAATTTTTTTTACCAGCCAAACCATTTTTAATTTTCTGTCAATAGTGATACGGCCAGCTGCGCCACAAGCTTGTAAAGTGAGGCAGCAGGCTACAAAAAACATTGTTATGAATACTGAAAATTCCAGCACTCTAGGTTAGGAACATTAGTTAAAGCAGGGTTGAAACCATGTCAGCATTTTAGGATTTTATTGTAAAATTAATTAAGATACAATAATTATTCATGAAACTAATTAGCACATGCAGTGGTTCTGCCCTGACTCAGTCATTCTGAACCCTCCCTTGGTTAAGGTTGTTGTAAGTACTGACCATTGAACATGTTATGACTGAGCATACGACACAGTAATGGACATTACTGACCAGCTAAAAAGTCACTAAAGCTACTAACAAGTGAATGTGTGAACACAAGAGCCAGCTACCTCCCTCCACCCTTCAGGCAGATGTCTAAGTGACAGCTTAGCTGTACCGTATATTTACGAGCTACAATCCATGCTCCTGGACTGGATGCCCGCTGTCACTGGCAGCTAAATTATAAATTCAGATTGGTTTTGTTTTACTTGTGCCACGCCGGAAGCTTGGCCTATGCAAACACTGTAACAACTTATACTAATAACGACAACTTAATTAAAAGTATTAATCAAATTACCAAGAATGAAAGGTGGCTGGCTTCTGCAACCTTTCAGAGTTGTCATCCATAGACAACAAAAAGATTTCTACTGTACTATGGTCATTTACTGGCTGAGTTATATCACAGCATAACCATTAAACATGGATGTTTTAATTTATAAAAAGTTCATACAAACTGATGATAGGGCCTTTTACTGACTTCACAAACACTGCCTCCTACGTGTGTCACAGAGCTGCCTCGGTGCAAAACCTATTAGCATTTCGCAGCACGCCTTGATTTTATTTCTTATAAAATGCCAAGAATCTTGTCGAATTCCAAACTTCTGTTCACCAGCTCAGGGAAGGATAATAAAACATGCATTTATATTGCGGCCTGCCTGCATGTAATCCTCGGCTGCTCTCTAGGTAAACAAACCCCACGCTCGCACTATAGACACCGGGTAGCGTGCACTGAAAGAACAAGCACTGGCAAAATCAGCAAGTTAAGTGGGCGCCTGCTAACAGGCAGGGGAGGAGCAAACACGCGCGGCCGAAACTTATTGAAAACGTGCCGGGAGGAGAGATTGGGGGGGGGGGGGGTCTAGAGGCCTTGGAGCACGAGTGTGCGGGCTGGGGAGGGGGAGCACAGGGAGAGTGGAACATAAAAAGTAATTATACTATTCAAAAATGTTTACATGACTGTAAGTAGTTTGCTGAGGAGCGGGTGGGAGGGGGGCAGCATGGGAATGGAGCAGAGGGGAAAAGCATCACACACACAAGAGAGAACATGGGAGAGTGCCCTTAGGGAGAGGATGTGGTCCGGCAGCTAGACTGCTGACTTTGGTGCTGGAAACCAGGGTTCGAGCCTCGGGGTCGCTTCCACATCCAGTGATTCTGGGCAAATAACTTAATCTCCTCGTGCCTGAATGTGTAATGTAAATACGGTGCTCATGTACAGCGTTCCAATTCCTTCGGGTCGAGTTTGCGCTATATAAAAGACGCAAAAAAAAAAAAAGAGGGAGGCCAGTGAAACAGGCAGGGGAGGAGCAAGCACGTGCGGCCGAGACTAATTGAAAACGTGCTGGGAGGAGAGATGGGGGGGGGGGGTCTGGAGGCCTCGGAGCACGAGTGTGCAGGTTGGGGGAGAGAGAGCACAGGGAGAGGGGAGGAAACATGCTGTGGGAGCCTAAGCTTTACCGTGGTGGGTTGTTTAACAAGCAGAAAGAAGGAAAACATTGTAGGAGGGTATGTGGCACTTTATAGTAACCAGCAATACATCCAATTTAAAGGTGGCTTAAAGGTATTGATTCAGTTGACGAGGAGGCGCAGAGCGAGGCGCTTGGAAGAGCGCTTTGCTTTGAGCCATGACGGCCAGATGGAGGAAAGGCAGATGGCGGCTGCGCGCATGCACGCTCAAGTGCACGTAAGCTTTAGGCCACCAAAAGCCTGTGTGGCGGCACTTTGAAAACGCATACACTAAATGTCTCGCAGAGCAGCGCATGTGCGCTGACTCAGCGATACCTAAAAATGTCAAGAAGGCAAGCACAATAGGAAGATGGACGGAACGCTGAAACTTTTCGGACACTCACCCCCAGTCACTATTAGATCTGGGTTAAATCCATCAACGTTCTTTTGCTAAATTCGCCACCTCAGTTCAGACCCAGCCATATGCTAATCAGTCTTGACCCTGCTCCTCATGGGAACTGGTTAGCCCGAACTGCCAAGCCAGGTCCTCCCTGGACCGAAAACAAGCATGCCCAGATGCCTTAAGACAGCTAGGTGGAGAGCTTCAAAGTGAGCAAGTCACTTTGGCCAGAGCAAAACAGTTGGTTAAAGACACATGCGCACTTTGGAGCATCCAGTCAGCCCTGCTTCTGTCCTCCTCTGTTACCAATCTGCAGCAGAGGACATGCCCAGCACGTCTCTGGGCTTGGGGCTGGCACTGCTGCAGTGCGCATTTTGCCAGTCAAAATCAAATGGCCTTGATATCTTTTCATGGACATTTCATTTTTTCCTGCATGTCTTGCAGCGGGCGGGGGTGGGGCGATGCTTTCCCGCCCTCAAGAAGAAACTGCCACTGGGTTTCGGGATAGCAACACAGAGAGCATTGGAGTGGGGATGTGAAAAAGATGCAGCACACATGGGAGTGAACCCCCACTCCATGGAGCACAGTAACAAAAGAAAAAAGTCGTTCAATAAATGTAAGCAGCGGAAGGATACAAGTCACCCAATCAAATGGGTGACAGAGTGGCTATGGTCCAAGGAAGCGACAAACACATGTAGAACAAGCATTGGCATAGCCAATAGGTCTCGCCTTTGGGACCTTATAAGTGTTTAGCCATGCAACAGTTGCATAACTAAACACTTATAAGGTCCCAAAATCGAGACCTATTGGCTATGCCAATGCTTGTTTTAACTGCTGCAATCTATTGAAGCCTCACGAGAACATCAAAGCGATCACGATCAAACATCAAAGCGGCAGTGCGGCCGCGAAAGTGAAAGTAATTGCGGTAAAGCGCGACGCCCGCGCACATGCACTGTAGCTCTAGGCTGGCCTGGTAGGACTTTTTGGAGCCCTCACAAAATGTCTCGCCAGACCAGCGCATGCGCTGGGTCAGGCGAGACCTAAAAAGGAAAAACATTGAATAAGAAGCATGGAACAAAAATTGGTAAGAAAGCCAACTAATGATAAGCAATGATTTGACCCAAAGCCCAATATAATTGGTCTTATCATTTTCAGATCACCACAACCTTACCTTAAGCTTGCGGTGAGACCTTGTAGAGACGACATGTACCCGCTCCACAGCTCCCCCAACCCTGACTCGTTACATAGGTTTACCCAGGTGAGGGGAAAAGGGCCAGGAAGTAGAAAGGTGCTTCTTCTCTTTTCAAGAGAGGGATGAAAATCACTGTACTATGTGTGATGAGTACTGTAAATAGGGAGAGAGAGAAGAGAGAATGTATTATGTAATCTAACTGATTACCCAGGAACACCCAGACTTTATCGCAGCATTTCAAAAGCACATTTGGCCATTATTATGGTGCACAAGTGCATTTATTATTTTGGAAGCCTTTTCTTATGGTTCTGGTATTTCTATCCATGTGTCGTATATAGTTTGTATTGTTTTATAGCTAACTTATTTGGTAAAAGGTGTTTTAAAATCTATTGCTTGGTCCAATTTTTAGAACTTTTTTTAAGGTGGCTGAACCCCTCTGCAGATGGCCAGGCATACTCGCCTTGCTCAACAATTTGAGGATATTCTTGTATTTTTTTTGTATTTATATAGCACTTTCGTCGTGATAAAAATGTGCCTCAGGGTTTCATAGTGAGTAGGCCACTGGGAGTCCATGTTCACAATCGTCAGTTTCCACTTCCTGGGAGCTCGAAAAATATGAAATGTTCCAGAGGGGGTTTTGCTGGAGCTGGGATGAAATGAAAGCTTTTTTTTTTCATTGATGTGCATCTTAAATTTTTCATACAGATGGCCAAAACTCTTGCATCATGTATTGTGCTCAGTAGAAAAATATGTTAACATATGTATTTTCATATTCGCTTTAGCTCTCGATTTCATTTGACAGGATGATATTTCTCACAGTCCAGATTTTGTCTTCTTGCACCCTGATGAAAACTGCTAACAATTTGAAAGGTGCCTTTAAAAAGCTTATTGTTACAGCGAGCATATGTTGCCCCGAACACAGTTTTCTCTTACATTTGGTGTTCATTTCATTTTTGGCATTCATTCTTCCCAGCATTCATAAACGTGTAATTGATGTCCCTATTTTAGTTGTACACCCACAACAAAGCTCTATTTGCATAGAATAGTGTAACCCTTCAGTGTAAATTATTGGTTGCGTCAAATTTAGAGCACGGGTCTATTTTTTAAATTATGTCTTTTGCTAAGGATAACCACTGTATTGCTCTGTTCCGTCTTTCTTTAGATATATTCGTGGTTGGAAAAGCTTGACTCCAGCACTTTCTTTAGAGCAGCTGTGATAGAAACCTATTTCAAGCGGCTTTGAAGTCAAAGAGCTGAACACAGAGACGGTTCTATTTTTGAGCAGTGGGTTCAGCCCTGCCTGACTTTAAGATGACGGATACTTTACATCAACGGGAATCACGCAAAAATGCGTAATTGGAAACCATCCTGCACCATCTGTTATTTCACGTCTTATACTTTATTAGACATAACACTGTAACTGACTGTCTCCGAAGTTACCAACATAGCAAAATAATTCTGTCTCTTTAAACATTTCTTAGAAGACCAAAGAGGCTGCCAGGGATTTAATGCTCTTTTCCAAACCTTGACTTTTGGCTGAATGTTGCTTTCTCTCTGATGAAAGTCAGCAGACTTTGTGAATGGGAGTGAATGCGAGCAGCTGAAAGTTCTGACAAACAATTTTACTACATCCATATTGCTGGAAAAAAATTCAAACCAGAATCTCTGCATGTAGCAATGCTTGATAACTTGGGGATTCCTTTATCATAACTAAAGAGCAGACACAGCAATAACCCTATTTACTTAGATCAATGATTTGCACTTTATTACTACATGCCCATGGAGACTTTGGGAGGCCTAGTCGAGGAAAACTATTTCCTTCATTTTTTCATGTGGAGCCATTTAACTCTCGCCCCCACACAAGCTCCTCCTATATTTGTCATGTGTGCTTAGGTCTGGAATTTGACAACTATGGTGTCAAACATACCTGTTGCTAACTATTCACATATACTGTGCTTTTAACCATTGGCTTTCTTTGATCAGCCTCCTTCATCTATTGGCTTTAGATTTTGTTGAACACGTTGTGTATCAGCCCATTGAGGCGTTCATATCTCGTATAAAGATGCATGATGGGCTGCATTACAAATATGGTCCTCTCTGTCTGCCTCTTCGACTCCTTTCTGTGTGTCTCTCTTATGTTCTGCCATTGCCCGCGTCGGCCATAGGGTCTGGAAGTAAGGGGGGGGGAGTATTGCAACACCCTCAACATACCACGCTGGAGTTCACACCTTTGATCTTGTCACATTTGTTGCATTCAATGATAGAGGTCAAATGGTAGGCTATGTCTGCTGGCAAATTGCTGCTTATTCTTTTGACATGGTGATTGATGTTTTCTTTTCTGTCTCTGGCTGCAAAGTGAGATGATCTGAGCGATGTGGCAATCTTGAAACAACTATACAGGGGAGACTTAAGGTGACACAGCGCTTCACGACATAGTACACACAATTATTCTAGTGTGTTATATTAATGCGGTGCTAAAGGAGAAAGACCCTGCATCCAATAAGAAATAAAATAAGAACATAAGTCTCCTAGCACACACAATATCGTATAAATAGGCGTCTCCCGTGCCCGGGTACGGATTCTGGAAGGTGTCTATATGCCGTCAACTCATGTATGGGTCGGCTAGTCGCCAGCAGTTGTATCGGTGTGTGCGTTCGTTTCTTTGCATGCAAGCCCACGAATAAACGCACACGCCGATACCCTTCAGACTCTGTACCCCGGCACGGGAGATGCCATTGTGATGATCTGTACCGGAATAGATACTTTGTCTACTCTCTACTCTATGCTTGAAAGAACACTCACGGATTACAGCCCTGAGAAAGTCATTGGGTGATACACCCACTGACGAAATACGTGTTGGCTGGCAGAAGAAATCGAATAAAAAGGAAAGACTGAAGAATGCAAGAAAATTGTGTTTATATGATATAGCATGTGCTAGGAGACTTATGTTCTAATGTGGGTACAGGGAGTGTGAAAGGAAAGGCTGTAGGTTGTCCTTTTTATACTAACACACAACATTTAAATACCTGTAAGTGAACTGTGCAAATATTTCAAAATATATAAGCCTTTAGGAAAGCACACAAGGTACATTTATTTGTAATTGTGAAGTGTGATAAAAACAAAGATATTAATAGGAGCAAATCAAGACACTTTCATTGGTGATGCACAAATAATAAAATAAACTGAAACCCAATTTCCACTCATTATCATTTGTGCACTGTATAGTTTTATCTGTAAAATTGCATGTCAGTGCAAATTTAGGTGCCATTTCAATGGAACATGTGTTCGGTTGTCTGTGACAGTGTGCTACCACACCATGCTTCTGTAATGTATTTGTGACAGTGTGCTCCAAAATTCACTACCAGCTACCTACTACACCCATACCACTCTCTGAATGGACATGGCTCATTTTCTACACTTGCTCATTATGGGGCACTTGGATGTTTCACAATCCCTATGACTTCAGTGATGTAACACTTAGTGGTGGTTGGTGATGGGCAAAAATGCTGAGGCAACATAAATAGAACACAATAAAAAAACAAACATTTAAAAATGAAAAGAGAAAATAAACTTACCTTAGCGTGTAGCACATCCAGTCCCCGGCTGCAGACTCCTCCGAATGTGAGGTCCACAAGCTCCCACAGGTCCTTATCCAATCCAGGCACTGCTCTCATGCTGTTAAGGGAGCGTCTCGATTGGCTTGAGGCTCCGAAAGGCACTGGAGGCGGTGCCTGCTCTCCAGCCTAGCTGTCTAAGACATGAATTGCTCATGTTGGTTTGGCCGTAGCAAGGTAGCCGGCCAAACTGACATGAACAATTCATATAGATGGGGTCAATCGTCATTGCTGCCAATCTGCAGCAATGATGAACTGGCTCCGCCCTGCCCTCTCTGTTCGGCAGAATGCTGGAAAACTAAAATGGTAATAAAATCCTTTTATTACCATTTTATTTTTCCACCTTTCTGTGCAGCAGTGGGGTGGGGGGGAGGGGGGGGGGGGGTGATGTAGCAGCTCTCTTTGGAGGTACCTCCACTTGCAACACTATTGGCAATGCTTCCACTCTGAATATTGTTCCATTAGTACATTAACCCCAGGCAATTGGCTTTGTGAATGCTTATTTTAATGAAGTATAAGCTGTCCATAACTATTTTACAAATTCAGTGCTTACACTCTGAATCAGGGTGTTTACTTATTTGTGTAAAAACCAAGGCACAGTGGTAGCTAGTGGATAAAATAAGCTTTTTATGCACTACAGTTGCCTTCCATAATAGAAGTGTCCACTCCATTAATTCTAGGACATTATTTAGGTACCAATAAACCTTATTTAGTGTTTTACATGGAACTTGTTGAAAATAAAATATGCCATATTAAAACCATCATAGGAACTATCTCATAATGAAAAATTATAGCTATACATCCTGGCTGCCCAACTGCAGTGGGTAACCAGGTGGATGTCAGACAGACATAGACAACATACAGTGACTATACTCCCACCAGTGCAACTCCCAGATCTGATGAAGCGTTTCCATCCCTGTGCCTAATCTAAACCCCCAAGCTCACTACTGCTGTGCGTGGGGCACAAATTCTACCACAGAGCACTATACATAACTCGCACATCCACTCAATATGCTCTCGCCCTCCCACTAAATGGAACTCCCAGAGGCACTATAGTCACCTCAGCTGCAGAATTAGAGCGATGGCTAGACGCAGGAAATCAGGACATAGGAGACCTATACTGTGATGTGGCGTTACGGCCATATACCGCACTTGTGGAAGATGAGGAACTGCCTCCCGGACAATTCCTATCGCACCGCTCTCATGGCAGCACTCGCTGCCAAATGGGGAGACTTGTCCACAGAACCAGCCACGCACCTCACAGTCCAATATGTACAGGTTATGGGTCAAGAAGGACACTTAACCAAATGGTTCGCGCCTATGCCAGATCCAATTTTTCATTTTACACAGAGCATACCTCACACCTGCAAAGATTAACCAATATTTCAAACACCAAGATGCAAAATGTCCCAGATGTTCACTCACGGATGTGGACTTAATACACATGCTTTGAGGATACCCCACACTGACCGAATACTGGAGAGCAATAGCAGAAGGCACACTGCACAAGCAGAGACCTCTCCCCAGAATGGCACATATACATATTATATCTAAATCACAGGCACCGCAATGATAAAGTCACTTCCCGATTCCTGGACCTAGGGATGGCGGTAGCAAAGACATTGATCACCAGAAAGTGGAAAGCCCCACATCTCCCACACATTATAATGTGGAGATGCTCAATGCTCACTTGGGCAAAGGCAGGGAGTGTAGCACTTCATAGGGAAGGTTTGCTAGGTCTTTGCAAGATCACCATTGATAACAGCTGGGATGAGATACTGTCAGCTTTATCCCACATTCACAACAATGGCGAACCCACTACCCCCCAACAACAGCAGCGACACAATAAGTAGGGATGTACAACAAGATTAAGTCAAGATGCTGATTAAGATATAACACAGATAGAGCAAACAGCAACAGCGGGCGGACTGCCTCTCAATCAAACTAACACCAGGACATACATTGGCCACATATATTTTACTTCATAACACACAAGAACCAGAGCGCCCAAGCGTTAACTTTGCAGCCTAGATCAAACTACTCAGTACATATCATCTGTTATTGTTATAGTATGACCCTCCCCCATGGTTTACCCTGTTAGCATGCATAATCATAGACAGAAAATGAAAGTAAAGCACAAGTTATACTTGGGTTGAGCAGCTTTAAAAGTAAAAAAAAAAGGAAAAAATTGAGGGGGAAAATTAAAAAAGCTGCATATTATTCAAAAACATGCAAATGTAATGAGACGTTAAAAGCGGAAAACACGTATTGTATGGTGAACTGATAATGTCTATACTTTATGTTCATAATGTTGTAAGACAGACCAGCTGATTTATATACAAAGCAACTCTCACAAGCACCAGTTGAATATATATGTGAAGCTTATGCTTAACGTGCCATAATGTGAAAATTAATTAAAACCGATTTTAAAAAAAAGAAAAATTATAGCAATACATTTTTTATTTTTGTATTAATTTGACCATAATGTGGAACCCATAATAAAGACTGCTATTCTGTTGAATATATAGAATTAACTCTCTCCCTGACCATATAGCATAACCTTTATTTTACCCTAATCTAAACTCTATCCGTAATTCTAACCATTACCCTTTTAGCTTATGCAAAGCCTAGCACTAATCAAAATAATGAACTGTCAACCTTACACATAGCCCTCTCTGTTAACCATTACCCAAAACTAACCCTTAATCTTATTATAACCCTAACTCTAATACTAAGCCTAACCGCATTTTTAAACCCTTAGCCTCCTTCAGATTTTCTGAAGACCAATTAAAGTGTAGTGTGTAATATGGACAGGTCTTTAAGATTTCCAAATGCCCGCCTCCCACCATGCTCTTTTGTTTTGGAAGCCTCCCCATTTTGCTATTTTCTTAACTACCGAAGATGACATCACTTCTTTGTATGGAGTGTGTAGACAGCGGGGGGCCATCTGTAGGTGACTGTGAAGGCATCACAAGAAAGAGGAGGCAACATTATCCCGAACTGAGCCTCTGTTCATAACAAAGCAATGTCTTTTGGCAAAGTGCTACTGAGAGAGAGAGAGGAATAGAAATCCTTCCCCTATATTAATGTGCTTTTGAATTCTTTTAGGGCTTGTTGATTGACTCCGGTTAGGCAGTTTCACTGTCTGGTGACCACTTCTAAGCTCAACGTGTAACTAGTCTGAACTGTCTTTAAGTATCAGTTTAACTATGTCTAAGGTCTTATTAGCCAATGATGGCAGCTTCTGATCCTGGTTGGCCTCATGTATCTCCCCTCTTTACCTCTTCCCTTTGGATGCTTCCACATGCTTTCTCTCCGTCTTAAAGTGCACTCAAAGAGGTCAAACCTGGTGGTAAATTGCACAATTCATGTATTATTTCCTAAATCTGCACTCACTACGAAATTGCACATGTAGACCACTGATTTGAGTTATTCTTTGTCACAGCTGAAGGATAATCAGCTGAAAGGCTCCTCTTTTCTTGTGAATGTGACAAAACTGAAATAGGACAAGGCGTATTTATTGACATACTTTGATGTCCCACGGCTTTGCATGTTTCTTATCTGCCTAATGCTTGTGCATTTTCTACTATAAAGCGGTATCTCTACACAATCTGAAATGTTTATTCTTTCAAGAGTAAAATTCAGTCAGGTTTTAAGCTTGACTGACAGACACACAATTAATCTCCATAGCAATTGGCCACACTTAATTCAATGCTTACATATTCATTGTGGTTTTCCCAACTGAGTTTACAGCTCAGTGGCTGAATTCCCACATCCCAAATCTCAAAGATAGAATTTCAAAAATGAAGGCAATCAGAACATAATTAAAATTGAATAGAATAGGGAATTTAGTGCCAAATATGCTTAAAATGTGTCCGCAAAGGCAGTTGTAATTTGCGGGCTGACTTTTTACGGCCACTAAATTATTTTACAAATGGACCTATGTACTAATAGTTTGGTTCACAAAATAAGAACTCCGAGTGGGTCACAAGCCAAGCTACCTCATTTATATTCCTGATGTAGGTCACAAATTGCAACTCACTCAAATTGTTGGCCGTCACAGGGATGGTGGCCGCTTTGGGCAGCAGACCACCATGCCTGTGACTGCCTTCTGGTTGCCTTTAAATAAAGTAATCTTTTTTTCTTAAGCTTTTTGAGAGTTTGCACCACTACCTACTCACAAACAACCTTTTTGTTTTTATTCACAAGGGGAAAGTTTTGCATGGGGACACCTTCCCTTTTACTAATGGATTAACTCCCTACCTCGAAATTCGGCCACTTTATTTCTGCTTGTAATTCATGGATACATATAGTACGGAATCAGCATTTTGAAGGGATGTCCAGAAAGTGTCCCTTCTAAATACTGATTTGGTATTATTTCTAAATACATTTAGTGATTCAGAAAAAGTTTTTCAAATCACTATATGTATTTAGTGCATAATAAAATGTTTTAGCGTTTGCATAACAATTATATTTACCAATTTAGCTAAACCCCTTTGTACATCTGGTCCCTAAATTTATTTCGAAAAGTACGTAATTATAAATAAATAAAGTCCTGCTTGTTAACATTCTTATATCATTACATTCAATGTGTTTTGTTCTTTTTGGAAAAATTGGTGGTCTTAATTCAGTTCACAATGAGCAGGTGACCACATTGTATACAATTTGATTTAATATTGCATTTTTTAAAAATTGTGCTCTCAGAACATGCTGAATTGGCTGCTTTTCTGGTGGTGGTTTGGAGTTTGTGAGCCTGGTATTGTGTTGCCAAAAGGAACTGGGCCTCCTATCTCCAGGATGCTCACCAAGGTCAGGGAATTTTGCCAGCGCCTCATGATTATGCTCCCCAGGCAGAAAAGTATTGCTTTTCAGAGAAATAACACGGATGAAATGTATCAAGTTAATAAACAATTTAAAGCCAGCTATGCTTTAGAAAAACCCCGGCCCTTGAAATTTACAAAGAAATGTATTGAAACTTAGCCCCAATAATTATGTACATGGTAAATCCTTCATCCAAGGTAGGAGAAACCTAAGGAGACTTGACTTACTCCCCCTTTTACAGACAGCTGCGTATAATAATAAGGACCCAAAGAACTAACAACTAACTCAGCCGTAAAATGCCTGAGAAGGCTGATTTAATACAGCCTCAAACATTTATTGGGTCAGCTGAATGCTTATGAAAGTGGTAAATAGGTTCTTAAAATAAAGAAGGGCACCAAGACTGCAGCAACGGATGTGCATTCATCCATTCAGGATATCCTGATGATGGGAAAATTACCTTCCTCGTGCTGATAGGTATGTTAGCAATTCTTGACGTTCTTGACTAAAAGACCTTCATTTAAAAATTAGGTGTGGTAGTTGGAGTACCAGAGACCATGTGGAAATGATTTGCATCTTTCCTGGAGGATAGACTTACACCATGGGTCAATTCCTGTAGCCCTAACCATTGGTGGGTTGTTATCAATATCTATGAAAAACCCTACACAATATATTTGGGTGAACTAAAATCTGATTTCACAGTTGTGCAGATGACAACCAAGCAGTGTTTTGACTTATTGGGTAAAATGGATTCAGTAAAAAAAATGAAACAATATTTTGTCTAAATCTGAGAAGGGGTGGATAATAGATATATCTTTTAAAACGAGGGAAAACAGAGCCCCTATGATTTCTCCTAGTGCCTTTAAAAAACACTAAACATTTACTTTCTCAGCATTAAAATGAGTGGGTATGACATTCCTCTGAATAATAAAGTTAGAAAGCATGGAGTGATGTTTAACAAAAAAATGATGCCATGTTAAATTGTTGTACAATGTTAGACCCCTGCACAAGGAGAAATATGTTGTGTCCAGAGTAAAATGTATTATGGATGCCTAACTTGACCACTGCAACTATCTTTATGTTGGTACCTCAAAATTCAACATTCAAAAGTTTCAGTGTGCACATATTTCCATAGTTAGGGCCACCACAGGTTTATCAAGGAGGGTCCACATTATTTCTTTATTGTGAGAAATACACTGGTTGATGGTGCAGGAGCGGATCGGTGTAAGGCAGTGGGCGTGGTTCAACAAGACTTTACACGGCTCTAGCGCAGATGAGTTGAAAAATAGATAGATTTATAATCCTATCTAGGAGCTCCAGTCCAGTGGCCAAGGGTGTATGAATGTCAAAAGGCTTGAGCCAAGCAAGAAGCTTTCAGAATAAAGCTACTTCCTGTGGAACACCATACCAGCAGACCAGAGGCATTACTCTAGCTTGCCCGTGGTTAAAAATATGCTACAATATATCTTCTATTAATTGCAGAGTGATACCTGGCTATTTAATGAGATATATTACATCCTGCTAATACTTGATGTTTAGACATGTGCACTGTTAATTCCTTTACTAATATGTATTTCTTTTCTCAGCTTACAATGTATGTTAGTAAAACATTGGGGAGGTCTTAAGAAATTGTAAGACCAGACTTTTTGTGCTACAAAACCTTATTGTCTTGGTCATGTGGAAATGGTTAAGATATCCCGATTTCCTTAAGGAAATAATGTAACTCGAAAAGAAATGATGCTGATTATTTGTGCCAAAGTTATTAGGCACAAGAGTTTCAGTCTTTGAACTATTCATCTAAAGAACATTCTTCAGCATCAGAGTCCTGGATGTTAAGTAGTCGCTTATGTAAGATTTTTAAGTAATGCTCCTTTTTAATGATCTTCGAGAGGTGTTGTCTGATTGAAAATGAAAATGAAGGGAACGTTGAAGCGCGATATTCAATGGTTGCCTAATGCAGGATCAGTGAGATGGGTGATCTTTGTGGTACCTGAAAAAGGAAAGGGTCCACGTACTAAAAGGATCCTAATTTCGCTTTCAGCAGAGGGTTTGCTATTATTGAACATATACATATTAAATGCATTGATACCGACATGTAGCAACTCTACCAATAGTATTCAGTGGCAAACACCAGGGTATCATTACACGACTTGGCAGGTCTGATTCCAAGTACTGAAATGACCTTAACACACACTGAATTGGTATTAATAATACACAGTTCTTCTGCTCCTGCTGCTATTTAAGTGTCACTGCTTCTAGCAACTGGTATAGAAGAGGAAGGTTGGAGTGCAATGGTAAAGTATGATTTTGGCTAATTATTTTCAAGAGCTACTATCTTTTTTGTCAAACCTCATGTATTGTTTCTTGCTAGAGAGCAGAATTGATGAAATGGAGTGTGACAACTGAAGTGCATTCATTGGAATAATTGAAATAGTTTTTAGGTCTCGGCTAGCGAAGGCTGCGCTTGCGCAGTCTCGCTTGGCGAGATTTAATGTTTTTCAGTAGTGGGGCTTGAACCCGCCCTCTTCAACATTGGCTGGCTTCCTAAACGGAGGCCAGCCATTGGAGGAGAGGGGAGTCTGTCCATTTAAGCCCCGTCTTTTTCGGATTCGGGGGCGTGTTTTTAGTTTCTTTCTCTCCTCTGGAATGTAAACATTCCAGCCAATGGGAAGAGGAGAGAAAGAAAAACACGCCCCCGAATCCGAAAATGACGCTGCGTTTCTCCGAGGTATTTCTGCTTGACCTCGGAGAAAGATGGTTACAAAGTGGGCGAGCTCCTGCGGGGTCCTGGGGTCGGTGTCAGCAATGCCTTCTGCACGGAGAAGCTTGTGGAAACGTGCCTGCGGAATTATGTAAAATCGCGTTGGCAGAATGATAATTTATTTTGGGCATTTGCATCCTCACGGTAACTCTCTACTATAAATTAAAATGAAAGGTGAACAACCCAAAGTTAAGCCTCGCAAGATATGGAATTTTGGAGCTAATACTCACGCTGAGTGTCGGAATCTGTTTAAATATTTCACTTGCCCCTTGTTTGTGTTTAATTTTCTTCGGCGTTAGTGTCAATCAAAGCCAGTTTTCTGTATTTTAGGTGATGTAGTGTTGTGCGGTTCCCACCCCAATACGCCCAGTAGCGAAGCCAGTGTGTCACTGGCCCCCGAGCAAGGAAATGGCCCCCCTGGCTTCTGTTTGAATGAATAATCAGGGTGCAGAGACCCCCTCAGGTCTCTGGGCGCCGGTGACACTGCACCTGCTGCACTAATGGAGGCTACGCCGATTACACCTCCTTTGTATAACTCACAGAGAGGGCGGAGTCTGTGGCACAGAGAGATTTTGGGCCACTGCTCGAGTCCACTTTGGTTACCAAGTATTTTTTTGCACTTGAAAATGACCGTCGCTGCTGTTAACGCCATGAAGCACCGCTGTGCGTCGCAGGAGCGCCGTCTCGAACAGGTAGTAAATATGGGCCCAGGGAATAAAACCGAGCAACCACTGGGCACAGTAATGTTGTTCCGGAGGACGTAAGGCTGACTCAACACGGCAAACAGAGTTAAACCCACCGAGCTACCTTGCAGGGAGATGCGAGAGGATGGGCTTTGATAGGTGGGGGGGAATGGAATGAAGGGGATGAAGAGAAAGTGCTGGTCTCACATTGGCACTGAGCGCGTGGAACAGTTGTGACGTGGACTCATGGTCAATATGTCAATTTTGGAACCCTGGAACCAAGTTCGAGTCTCGGCTACCGCTCATCATCTTGTGATCGTGGGAAAAAAACAGTTCATCTCCACGTGACCAAGAACTTAATCTGACCATGTGTGACGTACTTTGGTGCTGACATGAAGCGCTCAGATGCCCTCGGGCCAAGTTCCCTCTATATAAAATTGCCAATATGAAACTTTTAAACAGGAGAAATTACGGGTACAAATAAAGGAGAAACTGACCCCCACCCCATTGACCTGGCAAGGACTAAGCAGGGCACTAAACCGAGGAGGCGACCGTGGAACAAGACAGAGCACTGAGTGTGACACATTTGGCGACGACATCCGGTGAAATAAGTGCGTCTACTCCTGCCCCCAAATACACTCAGCTTGTGATGACAACAGAGGGGAGAGGACCCCCCCTCCTCACCCCTACAGGCTTCCCATCAGGGAGCTTCTAAGAGCCATGTGGTAAGCCCCGCCCTTCATTTGCATTTAGATTGCGACAGCCAATGAGGAAGCTGGTGAGGATTTATAGTGCCATTAGGTCCTTTCATTCACAAACCCCTACAGTGTGCGCTCCGGAGCTCAATAGGGGAGGGAAAGGGGAGTGTCCCGTCCCCTCCGGACACCTCCAGGCTGCCTGCCAGCTCAGAGGAGGGCTTGCAGAAACTTGAAGGCAATTTTGGGTGTTGTATGGGGTGTTCTGCAGCTATTGCGTCCCCCGGACTATGGAATAAGCACCAAGGCAGCAACATGAAGGTCAATGTGAGTACATGGTGTAGCATTTTATATTACCATTTACTTCTGTTGATGTTAATATATATAGCGTCCGTCGCGCTTTCCAATCGCACCCTAGCGCTACACCTTCGATTTTATCAATATTGTACGGAATTTAAAGTTACGTATGCTGTGCCAGCTGTTAAGTGCCAAAAAGCAGTTCATTGTTCACTGTTCTACAACAATGTGCAAGTCAGTGTATATGTTCCTCAGTTGAGTTGCACAAAGGGGAACGCTCTTGCAGCCATCCATTGACGATGTGTGTATTTTTATTTTTAAGTATTATTATATTATATTTTCAGTTTAATCAGACTGAATTAGTTTTCCATTTAGGAAGATTCTTCCTACTCTGGCTGAAGCGCTCAGTTTCATTCTACCTGGGTTATTTCTGCTTCGACGCAACTTCGTGCATTAGTTACAACGTCACCTTTAAAATGCAGGCGAAATGTTAAGGGGGAATTTGATGGAACACATTGCGCTTTGTAATATTAAGTGCGTCTCGCAATACAGTGGGTTCGCAAAGTGATAATTTCTCAGACTAATGTTATCAGCACGGACTGATTCAGAGGGATGTGAATTGAACAGGTCTGTGGCATGTGTCTGTGGCAGCATCTAGGAGTAGGTATGCGTGTGAAGTAAGGGACAAGCTTTGATTATATGCTATGAAAATGTGTATAGCGCTTCCTTCGCTTGGCGAGGCGCTGCAGCACTTTGCAGAAGGGGCAGTACGTTACTCTGCGTTGCCAGAGCTCCTTCCTCATTTACACTCACAAATGGGGGCTTTGTTTTGTGTTGCCAAGGCTGATACTAAGTTGTGTTGTTTACCTGCCTTGAAATACAGGATGTTACTACCTCCTGTCAGTTTGAGAATTATTGTCTTTCTTTTCTGGAGTGCTGTAAGAATTCTTAGAAAACATGCTTTTATTTGTATTTCTTTACATCAGCAAAGAGATGAAAAGACGGTACTGAAACTAACAAGACAGGCATCAGATGCAAAAAAAGTGCAGTTTAGAACTTCTGTGAAGTTTATGGTGCAGGGATAGCTAAGTGAGTTTAGTGGCACTGCCGAGAGTGTACATGCTATATTTTATGTAATCTGCTTGAAAAAGATTCCAATATTACATTTGGGACGGTTAAGTCTCCCCATTAATCTCGTAGTGATGTTGGTGCAATATGGTCCCTGCAAAGCCATTTGAATTATGCAACAGGAAAGGAGCCAATTATGTTGCAGGATTGACTAAATTATGGGGCACTACAAGGCACATTATGCATCATAATGCGGTGCATTTTGTGATGGTATTGCTTAATTAGTTTGTCATTTTAACATGTTAAAACTGCATGGACAAAGGTTTTACACCATTAGTACCAGTTTAACACGCGAGTACAGCCATAAGCAACAAAGAGACCAGTTAACATTTGAACAGGAGGTGAAGTGGGTGCCACTTCTGCTTTGGCTCCCAAGATCAATGTGTATGTGTCTAGATCTGTGTGTGTGTGTGTGTGTGTGTGTGTGTGTGGCTCTCTATGTGTGTGTGTGGCTCTGTGTGTGTGTGTGTGTGTGGTTCTGTATGTGGGTGTTTGGCTCTGTGTGTGTGTGTGTGGCTGTGTGTGTGTGTGTATGTTGCTCTGTGTATGTATGTGTGGCTCTGTGTGTGTGGGTGTGGCTCTGTGGGTGTGGCTCTGTGTGTGTGGGTGGCTCTGTGTGTGTGTGGGTGGCTATGTGTGTGTGTGGGAGGCTGTGTGTGTGTGGGAGGTTGTGTGTGTGTGGGAGGTTGTGTGTGTGTGGCTCTGTTTGTGTGTGGGAGGCTCTATGTGTGTGTAGGTGGCTCTGTGTGTGTGGCTCTGTGTGTGGCTTTTTTTGTAGGTGGCTCTATGCGTGGTGGCTCTGTCTGTGTGTGGGTAACTCTGTGTGTGTGTGTAGGTGGCTCTATTTGTGTGTGGGTTGCTCTATGTGAATGGCTCTGTGTGTGTGGGTGGCTCTGTGTGTGTGGGTGGCTTTGTGTGGGTAGCTCTGTGTGTGGGTGCAAATGCAATAGGTCTCGCATTTGAGAGTGATTAAGCTATTGACATTGTAAATAACAATGCCGTTTCTTTAAATGTTTTAAAAACAAAAACATAAACAAAAATAATGTAATGAGCAATGCCAATAGCTCTAACTTTAACAACGCCGAGACCATTGCATTGTAAATGCTTGTTTGGGATGTCATGGAGAGGTTTGAGGAAGGAGCAAGAGGTAACAGCTTTTACTTTGTGGCTAGGTTACTGGAGCAAACAGTCACCATATTACAGAGCTGAGAATCTGCTCTTTTGCTTCCGAGTTCCTCAAAAGTGGCTATACTCAGCTTGTGCATGTAATATTATTGCCTTGAAAATTCTGTTGCGAAAATCTATTTGTATTGTTTTGTAATTGAGGTTATACAGTGCTAACTACCACTGGCAAGGTGTTGAAACACTTTTTGGTGAGTAGACTGCTGCTCGAGAACCCAAAGTTAGTGATTGATTTAGTGGTTTTTGATTAGTTAATTTAATCTTGTGTTCTCAAAACAAAGAGTTACATGCATTACCCTAGCTTGTTTGTTGTAAAATCAGAGGGAGTTTGATGTCATCGCTTGTGAAGGATTAAGTGAGGTAAGTTAGTTCATGTGAATGAATGGTGGAGTGAATAGAAAGGGTAGAGGAGGCTGCCACAAGGGAATTAATCCCAACAATTGATTATTTTCATTTTTGGAGCATGCAGTTTAAGATAATTTCATGTAATTACTTATATGCCTTCACAACAGTTTTTGAGTTTTGTAGTTTTCCAGTTTGTGCATTATTTGTTTGTCGGCATAATCGTAGCTGATAAGGTCAAAACTGTTGATTAGCTCTCTTATGGTTTCATATATAGGCTGAAGAGGAGAGGAGAGATGGTAGGTTCTTTGAGAACTCCTGTGTTTATTTTTAAAGGTGTAAAGGACAAGAGTCGCATGTACATTATGGTTGTCATGTCATCAAGGTAGGAGGGAAACCAAGTAAGAGTGATGTCTTCAATACTGATTACTTTAAGCCTAATAATTGAGGTTTGATGATGAACTATGTTGAAAGGTGCAGAAACTCTATAAGAAGTAGTGCTTCCATCCTGTGTTTGTCTACAGTTTTTTTAAATCATCCCATAATGCGATTAGAGCAGATTGTGTGCCTCTTCCTGAGCAGAATTCTGTTTGATATTCAGTGAGTAAGTTCTATTTTAGGAATTGAGATGCTCATTTAATTAGTTCAGCAAAGAAGTGCCCATTAGAAATTGTTAAGTTCTGGATTCAGTTTTTTGTTCTTGATTAATGGTAGCATGTGTGCTTTCTTTCAGCCTTGTGCAAAGATTGCTGTGGATGGAGAATTAGTGATAATTTAATATGTTGGTAAAGCCACCAATGTTGGTTGTAGAATTTTCCTGAACATTTGTGGTGGCATGTGTCTGAAAAGCACCAGGCTGAAGTACTTGCTTTAACAGGGTCTAGAAATTCTGTCATTGCTAGTTCTCAAATGGATGACAGAAATGCATGGCTTTTTTCTGAAGTCCTTGTCTGATGTGGCATCTTCAGGTGATAGTTGTTGCTCTTGGGTGCTAGATATGAGCCTAATGTGAGTATAAGCTGTCTGCTTTGGCAGTGTAACGAGTCTCCATCTTGTTGCAGAAATCTTGAGAGTGAGAAATTGTTGTTTGACTGCTTTCAGGCTTTTGGAATTACAGAGTTACAAGGTACCTGGGTGGACATTTGGCATTGTAAATCATATTTTTTTTTTTTTTTTTTTTTTTTTTTTGAAACCGTTTATTGCAATCTCAAGTATATACAAGTATGGGCCTACAACCTTCCGGCCGGCCGCTAGAGTGACAGGAGCATCTGACAGACGTACAAAAAGGCACTTGGCGTTGCAGAGAAGTAAATCAGGAGGTCTCAACGACGTGGGCCACATGACTCTAAGCCCACAATACGGTTTCATTTTATACAAACACAACGACACAGAAAAACCACACCCGCAAGGCAACCCGCAATCGGAAGTAACCGCACGTGCTCCTCAAATGGGGGACCCCGACCATCCACAGGAATCTAAAGAGGGGGAAGGGAAACAGATCCAGGACTGGGGGAACTCTGTGCCCGGGGCTGGGGGAGGGGGTCAACTAGGGGGACGGAGCCGGTGAGGCAGCAGGCAGCAGTGGTGGCTCGCAGATACCCCCGCGATAGGCGTTCCAGGGGCCCCATACTTTCACCCACGCCCCAGGCTTACCCCTCGCCACATACACCACCTTTTCTCGGAACATGCACCAATCCATGTGTTCTTTCCAGGCCGACACCGCCGGGGGCCTCTGGGATCCCCACAGTTGAGCGATGTCACGCTTAGCTATCATATATCCCAGAGTCACCCATCGCGTCTGCGGAACCGAATAATCAGTTGGTTCCCACACATTCAGCAAGCATCTCCTCGCTTCAGGCAACAGCGCGACATGCGTAACCAGTCGCAGGACCTCATGCACACCACGCCAGAATCGCTCCACCTTCGGGCATTCCCACAGAATATGCAAAAAAGTCGCCAAAGCACCACATCCTCGCCTACACAACCCATCCTCAGCATAGCCCATACGCAGAAGCCTTGGCCCCGTCATGTAAACCCGGTGGAGTATCTTAAGCTGGACGAAGCGAAGGCGAGCCGGTATGGCCACCTCCTTCGGAGAGGCCACCGCGGAAATCCAGTCCTCGTCGTCCAACTCCAGCCCATCGGCAACCCAAGCCTCGCGGAGGCCAGTCAGCAAGCCCGAGCGGTCATTGATCAATTTCTTGTAAATGAGGGAGATCGTGCTGTCCGGAACGTGGCCATCTAGCACTCTGTCCTCCAGGGGGGAAGACTCCGGGATGGAGGCGACGTCAGGGAAGACGGAGCCCAGTGCATGACGGACCTGCAAGTACCGAAAGTATTCACTGCCCTGCAGCTGAAACTCCGTCTGCAGCGTCTCGAATGTTTTAAATCCCCCCCTCGTCCAGAGATCCCCCACTTTACTGATGCCTATCGTGTCCCACTTCTCAAAGCCCTTCGAGGTCCACAGGGAGCCCAACCGCTGAGGCGCATACAACAGCGACGCCCGGGTCAAACGGTCCTTCCACCCCATAGCTGCATTGGCCGCGTGCCACACCCGCAACATTACACGCGTGGGCCCCGTCAAGCGGGGATCGGGCGCGCCAGAGTAGAGCGCTCGATTGTAGTCGCCACCGGGCAGGAGCATCTTGTCCATTTCAAATGCCGGGTTTAAGGCGGGCCCATAGAGGCCGTGATTAATTGCAGCTAGCTGGGAGGCCCAGTAATACCGCTTAATGTCCGGGAGGGCGATCCCCCCGTCGTACCACGGGAGCGTCAACTTCGCCAGGGCTATACGCGGCCTCCCGTCCCAAAACAGGCGGCGCTGTAGACTCTCCACCTCACGGAAGTAGCGCGCCGGGACTAAGTCCATAGTGTTCTGGAGAGCGTACAGGAAGCGCGGCAACGACATCATCTTAAACAATGCCGCCCGGCCGAGCGGCGAAAGCGGCAGGCGCCGCCAGCGCGCGACGTCCTCCTTCAAGCGCTGGAGGGGGGGAAGCAAATTCCGCTCGTAGCGGGCCTCCGGGTCCAGCGTGATATAGACACCCAGGTACCGAAACCCCTGCGAGGCAATCTGGATCGGACAGCCCCGCGGGAGGACGGGAGCCTCCCCGGAAAGCACATAGACACATGATTTAGCCCAGTTGATGACGAGGCCTGAGTTACGGCCAAAGGAGCGCAGGACATCAACCAGGACAATCAGTGATTTGCGCGGGGAGGCTAGGTACAAAAGGATATCGTCAGCATAGAGGGACACGCGGTCCTCATACTCGGGGGTCCAACGGAGACCACGGATGGAAGGGTGCCACCGCAGCCACTCCGCCAGGGGTTCCAAGGCCAGTGCAAACAGGAGCGGCGACAAGGGGCAACCCTGTCGCGTGCCCCGTCCCAGCGCGAATGGGGCCGAGACTCGTCCATTCACTACCACCTGCGCTAATGGGCCCGAATACAACAATTTGACCCAGCTGATGAATCCCGGTCCAAATCCAAATTTCGCCAGCATCGCCCAAATGTATGGCCATTCGAGCGTGTCAAACGCCATGGTGGCGTCTAAGGACGCCAAGATGGCCGGCTCCCGCACAAACGGAACACGCGCGAGCACCCCGTGCAAGCGCCGCAGATTGAGGGCCGTGTTGCGATGGGGAATAAAGCCGGACTGGTCTTGGTGGACCAGATCGCCCACCACGCCGACCAGCCGGTTGGCGAGCACCTTGGCGAGGATTTTGGGCTCCGCATTCAAGAGCGAGATAGGCCGATAGGATGTAACCCGGTCTCGGGGTCTCCCCTCCTTGTGGATCACCACGATTGTAGCCAGACGCTGGTCCGGCGGGAGGGAGCCCCGCGAGTGGGCCGCCAGGAACATCGCGCGGAGGTGGGGTGCCAGTACATCCGGTCGCAGCTTATACAACTCGATAGGGATGCCGTTCGGGCCCATGGCCTTGCCAGATGCGACCGAGCGTATGGCGAGGGCAATTTCGTCCGAGGTAGGAGCAGCATCCAACGACTCCCTGTCCTCCACCGAAAGGGAGGGCAGCGCGATATCTCGAAGCAGGGCATGGGAATCCGCCTCCGAGCAGGGCGAGACCGGGGAATACACCTCGCGGAAATAATCCGCGAAGCAAGAGACAATGTCTTCTGGCTCGGTGACACGTACACCATCCATCCTCTCAATCAGCGGGACCACACGACTCGCTCTCTCCTTTTTATCCAACCACGCAATCAATTTACCAGCCTTATCACCCACATCATACAGTCGCCCCTGTTGCTCTCTACTGAGGCCCCTGGCTGCCTCCGTGACGAGGGCCCTATAGGCCGCTTGCTTAAGGTGTAGAACATGTAGTGCAGCATCCGTCACCCCACTCCCCAGATCACCCTCTAATTCAGTAATTTCGGCCTCCACCCGGGTCACCTCCTCCTGCTCGCGCCTCCGGGCATGGGATATGAAGGAGAGGGCCTCCCCCCTAAGAACTGTCTTGAAGGCTTCCCACAGGGAGATAGCCGAAGGGACAGACCCCACATTCTCCTCAAAATACCGCTGCAAGGATTTAATCAAGTCAGCACGAATGGTGGGGTCGCGCAGGTACCAGGCATTGATTGGAGCTACCCTGCCCTCCCCCCTCGGGAGGACATCAAAGTGCAACAGGAGCGGGGAGTGATCTGAAATACCCCGCGCCAGATGGCGCACCTCTCCCACTCTCCCAGCATAGGCCGCAGGGACAAGGATATGATCAAGCCGCGAGAGGCTACCATGGGCACCCGAATGGAAGGTGTATTGCAGCTGCGTGGGATGTTTTAAGCGCCAGCAGTCCACCAATCCCAGTGTATCTAAGAGGCCGGACAGCCACGCCTGCGCCCGGGGGAGGTCCCTAGGGGGTGACGATCCATAGTCCCAGAAACCACCGCATTGAAATCCCCCCCAACCACCAGAAGCCCCCCCGGAAGGTCAAGGAGGAGGCGCCCCAGGTCCGCAAAAGTGGTAGACTGTAACCCCGGTGGGACGTACACTGAAACAAAGACAACTACTTTGCCCTCCATTCTCCCCACCAAGGCAGTGTAGCGTCCCCTCTCATCATGGCGCACCTCGTCTATTTCCAGCGGGAGCGAGTTCTTAACCATGATGCCCACCCCCCGCGAGCCAGACGTGAAGCCCGAGTGGGCCACCAAACGATAGCCACGCCGATTCATGGCACAAAAGGAATTACCAATAAGGTGTGTCTCCTGCAGTAAGACCACATCTGGCGAAATTCGTTTCAGATACTGCAGGACCACACCTCGCTTAATCCTATCCCCCAGTCCATTAACGTTCCACGACAACAAAGTCAGGTCCCTACCCCCATCACATACAGAAGCCATCATTCGTCCCCCCGAGAGCACCTCAAAAACACCAATACAGTAAAGGGTTTGCCTTGCGGTAAAAACGAACAATACCCCACCCCAACCCACCCGTCCCAACAGAACTCCCCCCTCCCTGCACCCCTGCATGAGCCCAAACAGCCCCCCCAAAGTGCAGTGTGCCTGTCGCCCCATAGATGAGAAAACTAACTAGTCCCCCAGAGGAGGAGGGAAAGCCCCCAAGAGACCCCGTACGACCTCCACGGGAGGGGAACTTACACAATCAGTCAATGATGACAATAATGTTGTCCAGAGCAAGGCCTACTATTAGTCCCTCAGTCCTGATCCGGCGAGCCCTCCCCGCCAACCGCGCCCCCCCCACCCCCCCGGCCCCGATCCCCGGGCAAAGTGTCCAACCAGTCCCCGGCCGCCTCGGGACGATCAAAAAAGTGCGTGCGGCCATCCACCTCTACCCTCAACTTCGCTGGAAAAAGCATCGCATACTTGAGGTTCAGGTCCCGTAGGCGACGTTTGACTCCGAGAAAACTCAGTCTCTGCTTCTGGACCGCCGGAGTAAAATCAGGATAGAAGTTTACGTCCATATTGTCGAGTCTGACCGGTCCTTGTAGCCTAGAAGTCTGCAGGATAGCGTCTCTGTCCCGAAAGTTGAAAATCCGGGCAATGAGAGGCCTCGGAGGGGCTCCGGCCTTAGGTCTTCCTCCGGGGACCCTGTGGGCACGTTCCACCGCAAAGAGTTTACTCAGCCCCCGGGGCTGGAGATGGGTGAGGATCAGGTCCTCCACAAAGAGATCCGCCGCCTCCTCCTCACGTCCCTCCGGCACCCCGACAATGCGGACATTGTTCCTCCGGGCCCGACCCTCGGAATCCTCCAGTCGACGATCCATCAGGGCGCTCGCCTGGCCAAGTCGGCGCACCTCCTTTTGGAGGGCCGCCACGTCCGTTGTGAGGCCCGAGGTAGTGTGGGCCAAAGAGTCGACCCGGTCATTCGTCTTGGACAGATCGGCCCTCACCAGGCCCACATCCACGAGGACCGAGTCAATCTTCTGCGCCAGAGTGTCAAAGCGCTGGTCCACCGAGGCCTTCATCTCGGCGATGGCGCCCATGACGTCTCGGAGGGTCAGATCCGCGGGCAGAGCAGGAGCATCAGTCGGGACCACAGGGGACCTACGCGGCGCCTCTGGAGATCCCTTCTGGAGGGTGTAGCGGTCCATGCTGTTGGATTGATGGGCTGCGCCACGGCGGGTCGATTTCACCTTTGCCCGGTCGCCATCTTGCTTCGTGGACATGGTTCCAGTCCCCAAATCGTGCCAATCTCCTTGACAAACCAGTTCACGGGCTCCGGGGGGGGGCGACCACAGCTCCGCAGGGCGGATCACAGCGGGCGGGCCGGCAGGGCACCCCGACGAGGCCACACCACCGCACGCCGCCCCGCAACCCTACCTCGCTTGGCAGCAAGGAGGGCGCAAAAGCGAAAGTGAAAGTGCGGGGTACGCGAGTCACCCAGCCTTGCCCGCCGCTGTTGTTCACTTTGTCTCCGGATCGCCCCACAACTCCAATCCGGGGGGCCGGCGTGGAGAAGGCCGCAAACCTCAATCGGTGCTCCCGTCTGTGTCCGAGGTCCGATTTGGAAACGGAAAACGGGTGGCACCTCAGCTCGGTCTCACAAACACAGTCCCCTCGTCTAGGACAGGATATGGTCAGGATTTATGCAGGAGGTCGCGGAGGTCCTCGGGAGCCTCGCACCTACGCGGCCATCTTGGTTGCGCGCTAGGCTCCTCCTCCTGTAAATCATATTTGAGTAGTTTATTTTCATATAATTTTTTGATGTATGAGTTAGACATTCTGTGGTGCCTGCGTAAACACATTTTGTCAAGAGGGGTCTCTGATTGAGGTGTGACTGGTCAGAATGAGTGTTTAGATTTGTCTTTGTATATTTTTTAAGTCTTCATTCAGCCACGGGACTTTCATTTTCTCTCTGCTGTATTTTTATGTTTTTGTAGGGATTATGGTCTCCAGTTGTGTATGTGTAGTTAAATGAAATTTGGAGTCACCCATTGTCAGCTTCTTCAGAGCCTGGAGATTGCTGCTGAATGGGTTGAGTTAGTTTAGAGTTTATGTTCGGTCCAACTGAGTGTAAAGCTTCCATGGATTATTATATTGCCTGGGTTTCAGAAATTGAGCAACATTTATGGCCTGCTATGTTAGTCAGCCTGGTTACAATCTGGAAAAGGTTGTATGTGGCCAAACCTGCTAAGAGGGAATTGGTTTGAGGGATTTGAGGCTTATCAAAACAGACGTAGATATTCCCTAGCATGCATAGGTTGGCGTTTGAAAAGGGTAGATCTGATATTGCTTCACAGAAAACATCAGTAATAGCTCCCTATTTGGGTGGAGGTCTCAATACCAGGAGGAAGTTGCAGGTGAATGTAGAAGGGCTGTTAAATCTAATAAGAACAGCTTCACAGCATTGTATTCTGATGTCATCAGTTTTTTGTGGCTGTTAAGGTTTTCCTAAAAATAGTCGTCAGCTCTCCTCATTTCGTTCCCTATCAATTAGAGCAGAGCATTGGGATCCTGGTGAGACTGCTTCATGAAGTACTGGGATATATCCACTCCTCACTGTGTTTTTGTTATGAAGAGTAGGTCTGGTTTTGAGTTAGTCAGTAGGTCAAAGGTATTGTGTTTGGTTTTGCACACTGGTCGTGTTTTGATCACTATGCAGTTGGTATAGGGTGTGTTTAAAGCAGTGTGGTCTGGAGGCCAGAAGTTTCTACCTTGACATTTGAAGATTTATTTGTGATAGATCGTGATAGTTCCTCTGTATCCTACTTATCCAGAGGGTAGCTTCTTCATGTGCCAAAATGCCAAAGGTGTTCATGGTAGACAGCTCAAAGGAGGTAGAAGTCCTTGCAGTATTCCAAGAGTTCAGTGTCTGGCATGTTTCCAAGGATGACTGTTTCTCTACAGCAGGAATGAAGGTGCTTATAAACCTTTTGTGTACTGCTAATTCATTGCTAATGTGAAAGCTGTTTGGGCTGTGGAAGAAAGCCCCATCCTTCACACTTCACACGTTATTTGCCATGTTCATCCTGCAACGGGTTGTGTGCGTAAACCTTACTAAACTTAGTTTAATACACAGACCAGCATGAATTTCAAAATACTTTACTGAGGAGGTACGAGATATGGGAAAAAAGATAACTTATGAGGTTTTTACTTTTACTTTCATTAATGTGAACAAATATTAGTTGTTAAGTCGTAAATGTCAACAGAGTTTGTACCCTTTTCAGTGAAACAGTTTTCACAGTGCTCCTGCTTATAAGGATAAAGAAACATTTTGTGAAACTTAATGGTGGCTGTCCGGTGTATACTGTGCCACTGAAACCAAGCTATACTCGACTGATAAGTCCTAATATGATTGAAACCGGTCTGGAGTTGCAGGTGTTCCTGCTCAGGGAGGACCTTGCCTGGCTGTCAGGGCTGGACTGTTCCCATAGGAAAAGGGTTGATACTGATTGCATATGGCTGGGTCCAAACTGAGGTGGCATGGTGATTAAAATAACAATGGTCTGGTGTGTGGTCCAAGTAATTACCTTTGGCTGAGATTAATTTAAGCATAACATCCATCACTTTTTGTGTACTTCATTGTGACCAGTGCATTCATTATGGATCCTTTGCTTACCTTTCTTGGGTAAATCTCATCAAAAGACTCGGGGCTCATGGGAGGCACCTAGTAGTCTTAGGAGCTCTTTTACTATAATGTAGAATGACAGCATACCTTCTTTCAGGTTGGCCGTTGGTTTTATTCCTGTTTCATGCCACAGCTAAAGTGCATGCTCCTTAAACAGCCATGTCGGCACCAAGGTAAATGTCAGCACACGTTGAAAAGTGTAAGACTAAATGGACTTGACAGAAATGATGCTTTACTATGTCAAATGGTTGTCCCTCCATGGCACAGAAATATGACAGAGCTCAACTATGTCAGTCCATTGTGTAGTGAGGAACCACAATCCAGAGTCATGGTGGGACCTCGTTTTAATTGTTGCTAAAGGCCCCACATGTGTGTATCTATGTGCCTTTTGTATAGTTCAGATCCACCAAAAAGCAGTGGAGCACTATGAAGGATCAAAGACAAAGATACATTCAATAAGTAAAAGGTGAATTAGCTGGACTCTATGAGCAGAACGTTTCTATTACTACATTGTGATATAGTATTCTTTAGAGAGGTGTTTCTTCAAATCTTTCCTAAATTGGACCAGAGTTTGTCAGTTCTGATAGATACAGGGTTGTTATTCCTGATGCTGGGTCATTAAAAAAAGGTAAATGGCTATTTGCCTAGTGTTTCTTTTTATTATTTCTTTGCCTCCTGTCTGATGGCCTCCGGGCAGCTGGTGTGCAGAGAGCCTTTGGAAATTGTGAGCTTGTCGGCCAGATTGGTGGGGTGCTGGTTGTGATACATGAATATGGTGTAGGCCAGCAAGGGATCCAGTGAAGTTACATCAGTATTGGAGTGATATGATCTTAAATCTTCCGGTCTTGGATGAGATATACTGCAGCATGTAGGTTGGCTTTAGAGAAGGCCAGCTTGGAGTCTGAGAGGTCATGGAGCAGAGCATTGCCACCATTCAGATGCGAGAGTAAAAGAGCTAGATCTTCCATTCTAAAGTTGCTTTCCAAGATGAACCGTTTCATGTACTTTAGTAAACTGAGCTGATACGTGACCATCTGTGTTGGGTTGGCAAAGTGTTCCAGAAGGATGAGAGTGGTGTTGAGGGAGAATTAAAGTGACTTGACATTGAGTGGAAGTTGGGGTATGAAACTCTTAAGGATCATGTTATTGAACCAGGTTTTGACTGGTTATTACTTGTTGTTCTTGGCAAATACAACTGGCCTAATAGCTAGAGCAGTTGACCTCAAAGCTGGGGAGCGGGTTCGAGTCTCAGCAGGGAGGCTCAACATCCTGTGATTCTGGGCAAGTCACTTAATCTCCCTTTGGCTAAAAAAATGAATGTGTCCATCTGTAACGCAGCTGGTGCTCATGTGAAGCGCTCTGATACCTTAGGATCAAGTTCGGGCTATATAAAAATCGGAAAAAAACCCAATAATTCTTTCTTGAGCTTCAGGTACTCTCTGGAGGAGGTGCTGTAATGTTTGATGCATTTAAAGTTTGTATTAGGGTAGATATTCAATAGAGTTGGGGTTGACTAGCATATTGGTGAAATAACATGCTTTTTTCAGTGAGTAGATCCCAAAGGGACTTCATGTAGAGTTTGAAGATGAAGAAGACTGTATGACACCTTGGGGGTCCTCTAGAGGTAATACAGATCTTTGGCACCTGGAGGTACCTCTGTGAATAAACTGGTGTCTGTTGGATAGTTAAGAGGAGAACTAGTGATGGATGTTTTCAGTGAATCCTATTCAAGACTTCAGGCTGTAGATGAGGGTAGGATGGTTGAAGAGGTCAAATGCAACTGAGAGATCCAGCAGTATCAGGATTCAGGAGTCATCTTTATCTGTGCTTAGGAGGGCATCATCTAAAATGTGTAAGGTAGCTGTCTCATGTTACAGTATAATCTGATTCCAGACGTACAATCATTCAAGAAATGGTTGGTGCTGATGTGATCTTGGAACTGAGCATAGAATACCTTTTCAATGATCTTGCCAACAGAAGGTAGGTGAGGGGTGCACTGTAAGTTGATGAGGTCATCAGGGTTCTAGTGTGTGTTTCTGTAGGAATGGGAGGAAATGGTGCTTGTCTTTAAAACTTTCGAAAAGATAATTTGATTGAGAGAGGGATTGGCAATGCTCATGGGATGAGAGAACTTCTCAGGAGAGTGCTTTGATGAAGAATTAGGGTGAGACCTAATCTTCATTGGAGGTTGCTAGGTCTGAGTGGTCTGAGTAGGATTGTACGGACGGGGAGTGTGGAGTTCTGGACTAGATGCATGAAGAGTTCATAATAAAAAAACATTGTTCTCTACAAACCACTCTCAGTAAAGGAGGGGTAGGGTCTCCATTTCAGCATCTTAATTGTTAACAATGATTCTTGCACAAAGAACTTTTCCTAAAAACATAACGTTTTATTTCAATAGTGCTCTTATTTCTTTGCTTATAGAACATAACGTTTTATCTAATATATACACATTTCGAAGTGAACCCCCTCCTTCAGGATTAAACACTCATTCAAAAGATTCTGAAAAGCATTTTGAATCAGTACAGATTCAAATCTATTTATTTATACATAATTCCCACAAATCCACGTCCAAAAACAATTCCTTGTTAAAAGAAAAGAAGGTAAACCTGTTTCTTTGTGTGTTAATGAAGATGTGTTTGATAATGCACTCCTTTATGAATCAAAAAGGTAATCCTGAGCTTGGCAATTTTATTGTGTGCACAAGGGTATCACCTTCTGATTGCCAGTGTTAAATCAACTAAAATTGTGGCGCCCTCCCAACCAGTGAACAGTGTCCCCTACATGCACTACTTACTATCTCTCCCAAATAGGGGTTTGTGTTCAATCCATCTGAATCACGATACATGTGAAGCATCGGACTATGTTGATAAACATTTCCTGAAGAAGGGCATGGCCTGAAATGCATTGGGATGGCTAAATTTAAGGCAATGACTGTTGGAACTAAACTGAAATATAAATTCTAGATAACAAATTAACAAAACAGTCTCCTCTTCTTCCTTTCTTCCCCTATTGGGCGTCTGAAACAATACAACACATGACAAAATATAAAATGTTCTTCCAGCATCCCGTAGTGCTAAAATTACATTGTCTCAAGAACACAGTCTTTATTTACTCTCTCCCCCCAAATACTCACCTGGGAGGGATAATGCCAGCCTCCGTGTCTTTAATGAAATCCATTTTTCTCTTCACCTACTTGGAGAATCTACATTTCATGTCAAGAGCGGAGGCTGGCATTATGCATGTTCAAAACTGTGGAACCATGTTCCATTGGCTTTAAATACCACCTTGCAAAACAAATCAGCATTTGACCTGTCAGGCACCTGTAAAATCTTTTCCAAACGTCCACCAGACATGAATATCTTACTTGCCATTGCTCCTCTCACTGAATGTGCCCAATAGTTTCGCAAAATAACACCCGCCGTACAAATGCAAGTCCTCACCCAACGGGCAATCGTTGTCAAAGTTACTGGCCTGAAAGCTTTTACATACTGAGCTCTTGCATTCTAGTCTCATATTCTCTCATACATCTCAACACACACAAATTAGGGTGGTCATCAAACTTTGGATAGAATATAGAAGAAGACATAGTCTTTATTCTCTTAGTGATCTGAAAAATGACTCTATCTGGATTAAAAAGCCTATTCCGAGCACAGCAATGTTGCCATCTTCCCCGAAAACAGTTTTAAGGTAAAAACCTATTCACTGGCCAACATTCAAATAAACAAAGAAGTAAACTCACATACAACTGTATCTAGGCCTATGAGGCCCTTGCAACTTAATACCCTTCATCACTCTACAAACAAACTGATCTCTTCCTATAGGGCAACCTCCTACCAAACTATGACCCACTGCAACCACAGACATTTAACCATTTATAGTTCTGTAACTCAAGCCTTTTTTCAAACAAAACTGATAAAAAAATTGAAAGCTCTATGGCAGATGCTCCCACGGGATCCAAACCCCTTTCCATGCACCAACATACCCATCTTTTCCATGCACCAGCATATCTCCTCCTTGTACCTGGTGCCCAAGACTCCCTGAGTAACTTCTGAGCCTGCTGCGAAAGTTCCGCGAACTGTGCTCCTCCCCTGAAATCCTCCAAACAAAAAGGCTCAAAGCCCCTTCTACGACCAAAGGATGCAAATCCCCTTCCAGCCCTAAGAGTATGTCCTCTGGCTCCAGAATCAAAAAGGGTTCCTCTCTTGCCAACTCCAACGGCCCTGGAAACCAAGCCTGACCTGCCCAAAAAGGTGTCACAAGAACTACTTTACATCTCTGCTTCCTTACCATCAACAATGCCCTCTGTATCACTGCAAAGGGTGGAAATACATACCTCCTTACCATTGTCCAATCCTGTTTACATTTATCCACCTCCTCTCCTAGAGGATCCAGTCTCCAACTGTAATAACGGCTTAGCTGGAACATCAGTCTAGATGCAAACAGCTCCAACTCTAGAGGCCCCCAAACATGAAATATTCTATGGAAGATTCAAACATTCAGCTCCCAATCACTGCAATCCCTGAGATATCTGGAATTCCTGTCTGCCACTAAATTGGCCTGCCCAGGGAAATACTCTGCCTGTAACCCAATCTTTTGCTTTAGACAATAACTCCAAATTTGCTTCGCAATCTGAACCAAATTCTTTAGCCTGCTTCTTCCCAATCGGTTTATATACCATACTGCCGAGACATTGTCTATCTTCAGAAAAACATTGAGGTTCCTAAACTATTCCCCAAAACTTTGCAAAGCAAAAAGACCTGCCTTCATTTCCAAACCATTTATATGCTCTGAAGTCTCTTGCAAGACTATCTACTATCAGTCTCTTGATGCTCCAAACAAGCCCCCCAACCAAAGAGACTTGCATCTGTTTCTAACACAAAATCTAGACATACATCAAATATTGCACAGACATTCCAGGCCTCCAGAGTGTACAGCCATCATATTAATTCTTCATGACCCTCCTGTGAGAGACAAATCTGATCTCCATACCATAATCCTTTCCTTAAAGCTTCTGCCTTAAATCTTTGTAAAGTTCTATAATGCAGTGGTCCTGGAAAAACCAACTGAATTGAAGAAGAAAAAAACAAACCAATCACTCTCACCAGAGCCCTTAAGATAACAGTTTGTTTCTTCAGCAAACCTTTCACTTCCTGCTTTATCTTAATCACCTTTTTTCCCCGTAAACTCAGTCATTTCCTTCGTGTTTATCATGAAACCCCAAAACTCCAAACACTGACTGGGCTCCAAAACGGATTTCTCCATGTTGATCAGAAACCTCAGTCCTTCCAACAGGCATACAGCCCCATGCAGTTGCTCTTTCAAATCCTTCTGACACTGCAACATTATCAAGAATCGTCCAGATACATGATCATCCTTATAATACCTCTTTCCCCGAGAAACTTTGCCACTGGTCTCAGAACCTTTGTAAAACGACAAGGTGCCGACGCCAGGTCAAAAGGAAGATATGCAAACTGGTATAGAACTCCTAACCACCTGAACTGAAAGAATCTGCAACTCTCTTTCGCTCTCGGAATTATAAAACAAGCATCCTTCAAATCCATTTTCACCAAACAAACGTTCTCTTGCAAAATATCTCTCAGCAGATGGATTCCCTCCATCTTGAAATGCCTGTAAATGAAAAATTGTTTCAACTCTTTCAAATGTATTTTGGGCCTCCAACCCCTGTCCTTCTTTTTGACCAAAAAGATTGTACTTACCGAACCCTGATCTTCCTCTGGTACTCTCTCTATATAGCTCCTTTCTTTAACACCTCTTGCACCTCTTCTTTCACTATATTCTGTAACTCCTCTTGAAAGACCAACTGTCTTGGCTCCCTCATCTGTCTTGGTTACTTTCTAAACTCTAAAACATATCCTTGCATTCTGAGTTGCACCCACTGGTCCCCTGTCAAATTCTTCCAAATGTTCACCAACCTTAACCTTCCCCACTACCTTTTTAGGGGTAGAACCAAAAAGTGTCTTCATACTTACCCTGAAATCCTTGAGCAAACTGTGCTCTCCCTCTGGTCTGGTGCGTCCTGCCTGTTATTCCTCTTTGAGGTTAAAACCTCAGGGCAGACTGAAAACCTCTGAATGCACCACATCCCTGAGACTGGTACTTAGACCTTTGCAAATGATCGGACAAGGAAATGTCCCCTTGCCCCGACCCAATCAAAAACACTTCACCAAAAAATCTTCTCAGAGAGGATTGATCCGTGTGTAAGCTAGTGAAGGTAGCTACATACTTCCCTACCCCTTTCACCAATCCTTCTCCAAACAAATAACCCTTAGGTTCCTCCGAAGGTTTTTTTGGGCAAAATCTTCCAAATTGCGACTTATTCTCATGAAGACCGCTTTGCGTCTCTAACCATAATTGCTGCATTTGCGTTTCTGAAGAAACAAACTGCTCTCTGTGACCATCCATGCAGCAACTCATTGTCTACCTGCACAGACTTCATCTGTGCTTCCTCAGCCATGTCCATGGGGCCATGATTCTGGCTAATGGCCCCAATATATCCAGTAAATGATCCTAACACTGTTTAAGTGCCCTCTCTCACCCTTTTCTTGGATCACGACCCATCTTGAAACTGGAAACTGATTAAATCAAGATCCAAATCAGGTGTTACACAAGTTTTATTCTCTACAACAGACCAAGATCACTCCGACCTCCTTACAGCCCTGGCCTCCTTCTCTAATGGCCACCTGACCCATAGTTATGAAAAATTGCCACATGTGTAAGTGGCCACCAGTCCGCACTTCTGGGATGCCTTATTATCTCAGGACTGAAAATATAATCTCCTTGTGGATCCTTAACGATCCCCTTTCCTTTCTTTCCTTCTCAATCTTGTCCACATCCATGCCTCATCCATCATCAATATAATCATCCAGAATGAACTCATCTTCATTATCCCCCAAATCCTAACTGTATTCATCTTCATGAACATCATTAATCTCCTTTGTGCCACTAAGGACACCATATTTTGTGCCGCGTTGGACACCTTCATCACTGTGGCGCATTCTTTAGTCAGAATCTGACACCGATCTCAACATTTTTGGTTTTCCATCTCCTCTTTCCATAACCTCTGCCCTTACTTCCCTCATCTTCATCGAATGACCAATATTCGTTCTCAGAAAACTCTACTGGCTTTCTCTTCCTTCTGAAAACTCTCAAAAGCCTCCTTAACAGAGGTCCTCACTTCCTCCTGCACCAACTTCCTCAAAGAAGCATCCCCAAAGCCTGAAGATTCACCCTTTTCACTCATTTCTAAAGTAATAAAAAGACTTAAAATGTATCTCTACTACAGATAGATACTTTCGTATAAAACGTTCTCTAACTCTCTCTTTAAAAACCAAAACAAATTCTCTCCGAAAAAACTGCTGCGTTCCAAGCTAACCTGTCGAGCATCAAACCAATGTGAGACACAGCTGTTTTGACAGTTGGCCTGGGGTAACGATCGCCTATTATCTTTCCAAAATGGCAATATTTGCCTTCAAATTCTTGCTTGCCAATAAAACAAATTCCTTTCTCAAAATGGCCCCTATGCAACGCTGCCATGTACACGTCCGTGCTGATGACGTCACGATAGACAATATGGAAGCCTCCGAGGAACAAAATCCTGTTCCGGAGGCGCCCTCAAGAAACCTACACACGACCCACCCTGCGCGAGTGATGGAAGGCTCATGAAAGCATAGGACGATGCCTGAAAGCCATTACCACTGCTACGCACGAGCCCGATGCAACCGCTCTTGCCCCCACAGTAACCGTTAATTTTCTTTTTTATTTTTAGAAATCATAAACTACCCAAACCAAAGTACTCACTGAAATTCTTCAAACCCATAAATTGGGTTTACTCTCACTATCGAGCTCCAGTAAAAAATAAAAAAACAAAATAAACATTCTAATTCCCAATAACTATACTCAAGTAATCTCAAGATGCCAAGATATTCATTTATCTAAGACATAACCTGAAATACATATGCTACAAAAACTCAAGTTTACATCCAAATCAACACCCATTCACACACTACTTGTCTGCCGAGGTGCATCAGCTAAAAGAGGAAGATGGCTGCCGTGATGAGATTTATATAGGCTTAGGGGACATTCTAATTCTGGAATTTTGGTGTTGGTGATGTTTACTTTGAAGTGCTGCAAGGAGCTGACAATAAAAGATATATGCATAATGCTAGCCTCCGGTCTTGACTTGAAATTCTTAACAGATGTAACCACATTCCAGGAGATATTGCAGGATTCTAGGAACAGAAGCAGGATTCCAGGTGCAGGTAGGGAGGTGGGAGAAACAACAGCCAGAGGTACTGGAGTGTTTGTGAAACAATGAGCGGCAGGTCCTGGCCACTTTGTTAGTGAGCAAACTTGAAATTAAGGCAAAGGAACAGGAATTGACCAAAGATGAAGAAAGTTAGCAATGATTGATTGTGTAGCTTTAATAATCCTCAATGGAAGCAGCCATCTTGGAATGGAAATAATGACCTCTCCCAGTCACATGGCACATGCTGAGCCACAAAAATAGCATGAATGAAAGCAGAAGGAAGGATGTAGAAGAACATTCAAATGAGTAGAGGATACTTTTAAAATAAATCAGAACACACTGTGTGCATTCCTGGAGGCAGTTAGGGACTACATCTCAGAATTAACTGGTTTATATCACTGGTGTCCTTCCCCACTGTGCATCTGGACAGAAACAGGAGAGTGGCCGTAGGATTCTGCCCTGAAAGAGAACACTGAGTACGCAGCACCAGACAGTAAATTGATTAAGCATGGGGGGCGAACAATCTTGAGCTGTACTTCTGGGTCAGGCAACGCCCTCACCGCTGTGTTTGGTCTTGACAATAAGAAAAATGTAAATTGAAGTTAATCTCTAAGGGATTTTGCATTGTTTCTACATCATCTGATTGGGCATATTTATGGGGGTATAAACATGTTTATTAGAAAAAGTTAAATTATCACGATAGAAGTATTTTAAAGCAAATACTTTATGATATATGTTTTAATATCACTGTTTAAAGCTGAAGTGCTACATGTAAATGCAAAATTTATATTTCAGTAGGTTAAAAAATTGAGGGTTATTTGTAATGTGTTTTGCTTAGCTTAATATAATTGAAATTGTTTGTGTTTTTCTTTTGGTTTTTATATTGTATTTCTTGTTATATACTATCTTTTTAAATGTACATTCTTTCTGTGTACAGTACATATGCCGCCGCCTCCAGCCTAGCCAATAGGCGCATTTGACTGTGCAAATAGGACCACCTTCTATTAGTGTTTTGCAGGGCAATTTTATTTCATTGTGGCTAGATTTCTCAACTAAACAGGTCCAGTGATCATATGTGCTGGCATGACAGTAAGGTCAGTAGCGACCACAGATGTCAGACGGTCTAGTTGAATAGAGTAATCCATAGACAGATTGTGCTCTGTTTTATTGTTTTCCAAAACGTCCTAATGGTGCTTTCCATAAAAAGAAGGATTTATTTCTGAGTTGCTCTGCCAGCAAACTATCTTCCTGCCAGTTTCTGCTTCTTACCATCTTGCTGACTTTCAAAGGCCATGGGGAATGCCCTTGGATTTCCAATTATCACTGCCTGGAAACTAAAATGTACGTCCTTCCAACTCTGCTTTTTCTTATCCAGCTCCTGAAGTATTTGCTGCATATTTCTGTTTACAAAACATTTCTCCAAATTAAGCAGTGATTATTGATACAACCACTAGTCAAGCAATGGTGTATGAAATCAGATGACAGGAGAGGCATTGATCCCATGTGTGGATTGAAGGTCTAAACCGATAGGGAAGCAAAGAATGGAGAGATGTAAAAAGGTCGGCAGCATCAACTGTGCCTAAGAGAAAGTGTTGAAGAACAAAAGCATTAACCAGGATAATACTTTAAAAAGTTGGCTGTATACGCTTCAGCAGGTATTGCCAAAGTCTGAGTCTCATGGTTCCAGGGTGGTCAAAGTACCTGACAGTAGTCCACACCCTCAAGATATCTATGAGCTCTTTGTGGGCATAATGCAGCTTGCAGGCAAGTGTATTAGAATTTCTTTGGGTGAAATTGAATCATGGCACCCTACTAGGTGGGACTTTTTGAAACACTTTAAATCAAACCAGTAACACCGCATGCAATAATGGTCCTTCTAGGGTTACTCTCCCTGAATGGTTAACTACCAGGCCAACTTCTAAAATGAATAAAGCAATGCTTTAAGCACAAAGCCGATCATTTGAGTGTTGGCCCAAGATTTGCCATCGTATAAATAGCAGTTTTGCAGTTTATACACAGTTTTAAGAACCATTTACAAATGCTTCAGATGTGGAGAGTGTGTGACCAGTGTGGGATCATCTGTTGGCCAGTGGCGGCTGGTGACGTTTGAAAGTGATGGGGCTGTGGGAGCACTACGTGGGGGTCACGGCGTGGGGGGAGTAGGGACAATTCCCCCATTACATTTTTTTAAATAATTGGGGTGAAATTATGCATTTTTCATTAGAAGACATCACTGTACAACCCAGTCAGTAACACACTCATGTTTCCTCTCAAAAACGATTAAAAAATAAAATATTTTTCACCATGAAATGTCAAATGATTCTACAAATAAAGCCTTTGCTGGCTCCAAGCAGCTTTTTCCTGATTTCTACTGAGCAGCAACACTCTTCCTGACTACCACATCCTTACCTTCACAGTCTAGGAGGCCCCTTCTTTTTTTCCCTACAGTCAGAGGCACCCCAAGATAGGCAAGTCATTATAAATCAGCAGTCTTAAAGTAATGCAGCCTGTGGGGAACATAACCAGTAACCAGGGCTTACTAAAGACAAGCATTGGCATAGCCAATAGGTCTTGCCTTTGGGACCTTATAAGTGTTTAGCCATGCAACAGTTGCATAACTATATACTTATAAGGTCCCAAAAGCGAGACCTATTGGCTATGCCGTGCGGCCGCGAAAGTGATCGCGTTCGCGATCAAACATCAAAGCGGCCGCGAAAGTGAAAGTAATCGCGTTCAAGCGCGGCGCGCGCGCCCGCGCACATGCACTGTAGCTCTAGGCTGACCTGGTAGCACTTTTTGGAGCCCTCTCAAAAAGTCTCGCCAGACCAGCGCATGCGCTGGGTCAGGCGAGACCTAAAAAAGCACTTGGTCAAGGGAGCACGAAACCAATATTTTTAGATCTCTCACTTTCGTATACGTGATTACCAAACTGCAGATTTTGTAGAGATACACCCATAATTCTTCAACTGTAAAATAAATTATGTGTCATTTTCTCTTTTCATTTTGGCTATGCAGTTTACATCCAGTGCCTCTCGGATCAGAAAAACACATATGGACAGTTTACTGTGTGAGACTGGAGAACAACAAGTTATATTGTCACTTTGCTGAAAGCAAAATAAAATTTAGAACAATTAAGAATAATTACTTGAGTTGCGGAGATTGATTGTAGCATTTCTTCAATAACTTTGTTCCTCTGACTACCCAGTGGCACCAAAGACTGGCTGTGATTCTTATTAGGCCGATTGTGTATCTAATGGACTCAAGCTTCTGGAATGTCAGCTTGTAAATTATATTTATATAGCACTTACTTGCACTGATGAGGCTTTGAAGCACCTTACCTGAACCTTTAGAATACAACATTTGACTCCCCTGGGTAGAGCATCCCTGCCTGCTCCCCTCACCCATCGCTCCTCTTTGGAGTTTTGAAAGGTGGGGACAGGTGTGCCCTGCTGCCGCCTCTTTCACAGACACCTGGCTCTCTGCTGCTGACCCCGGGGCCCCAGCAAGCGTTACCAGTGCTGTTTGGGGGCTGCTACTGCACGCCCCGGCAATAAGGAGATTCAACAATGGAGAATGGGCAGGGCCTGCACAGCGCAGTTCCTGTCTTTTGCTCTAAACACACCCAGTACTGGTGAACACAGATTCACAGCGCTACTCATTTCTAAGTTTTCCAAGAATGCTGGTGCTGCTTTTATTTCTCGACACTGTATGGTGTAAGACTGTTAGGACCAGGTGTGACCGCTAATTTATAGTCGGGTGTCCTTCTGCAACTCTCTTCTCATGCCTCTCTGACCTTACACAGTGGTGGATGGGGGGCGCCTTGGGTAGCTCAAGCCAAACTACAAGCTCCTTTCTTGAAACCTGCAGCAGCATGCCTGCTGTCTTCTGTGTCGCACGAGTCTGCTGGCACTGGAACTTTAATGGCGTCCCTCACTAAATCTAGAGTGGGAAGCATACACCTCGAGTCTGCGCAGGGTGTCTTTAAATCACTGCGCAGTCTCAATTTCTCCGCTTGTCTCCTGCAGCCACTACCCCGCTCTTTCCCCACTTCGTCACAGGATGGACTGAGTGATGTACACTGACACTACCCTGCAATGAGTTGGGAAAGGGCGGAGTGACATGGACTCCACTACAAGATTGACAAGAAGCCCCAGCGCTACAGGGCTTCAGCCTGAAGCGCCCAGGGCTAATTTTACCCACCAAATCATTAGGGGGTAGAGATTAGTCCCTTAGGCTCTATCATTGCCGAGCTAATTATGTCACAGACTCAGGGCTGTCAGATCGTCAGCCCGTAAAAGGGTTTTGGCTTCGCAGGCACCAGCTTGCACAGAACTACATCAGGGGAGAGAGTGCCGCAGCCATGAGCCAGCAGGATCGACTCGAGTCAGTGTAAATATGTTTTTTTTTTTATTAATGCTTAACGAAAATTCTCTTGGAACAAATTTTAAAAGAACCTTTTACTCAAAATTCAGTCATATAGACACATCAATACTCCACATTGGTCACACACATGTATGAACCCAAAAAAACAATTGTATAGAAACTCAACAAAACATATGGCTTATCTCTATAAAAATAATTTTTATTTATAATAATTCCTCGTCATATAAAAATCTCATTGATAAACGAAATGCAGCATCACAAGCGTGTTAACACAATATTATACCACGGATACAAACAATATTTTGAAACCTTTGAGAGACCAATGACATGTGAAACATTAAAAACATAATAAAAATGGTTATCCCAACGAGAATCAATCAAATGTATGGATGTCCACTATTCAATAGTTAAGTGGGACCACGAAAGTTCCTTGGGTATAACTCTTAACCAACAAAGCATCGACGCGTTTCAGTGGTGACAAGACAATTTATACGACCACCTTCTTCAGGACAGTTAATAAGTAGTCTCTCCTATTGTTGACATGATTTCATTGCACCTATTTAAAAACACAGAATATTACAGGAAGAAAATATATATTTTTTTTTACTGAAAGTTCTTTCATCCATCATAATAATATCTGAGCACAACCTAACTCCATACCTACATAGACTTGATTTACATAATTCCTAAACTAAAAGCACAGGTATCTACCAAAATCTTCTAACAATTGTTTGAGGGTCCAAAATGACTCAAACAACATTCTCCTCATACATTCATTACTAACTTTGTAATTCTCATACTTTCGTATCATTCTCACACTTTTCTCGTTTACGGGGATTTGAAAAGATAATATTTCGACAGTCATGCGTATGTTAGAATATCACATGATATCTCATCCTGGATTAGGAGATCTAATTATAATTGATTTAACTTAGTCTCCTATTGCCCAAATTTTATGAAGTAGCGAGAGTCAAAGCTTTATCTTTCTTAAAGCACTGGGATCCTAAGTTCCTGTAGAAGCGAAACTCGTTGCTGGTTTGAGTTGATTTCAAGGGATATATATCTCTCATGCTTTGCATGCCCTCCATTCTCATAGTTTTCATAGTTCTAAAAAGGGTTATTTAGTCAAATCTACCCCGATATAGTTGGTCAGAACAAAAGACTCAATAGTCCCCGAAAGTTGGGTAAGTTATACATCAGGGGCGGAACCTCTTCACTCCCATGTGTTTGTTAGTGGGGTCCTTAATGGGAATAGAAACGTAGGGAATTATTTATTGCTGCAATATTTAACAAATCCCTGTTTCACCATTTATGTAACTAAACTATATCATTTCAAGACGCATCTATTGGCAGTCTTCGATATTCCAATAACGTCTCATAACGATACTTTATCCAGTTATCGTTTTAGGCATCCCCTTAACTTCAACCTGAAATAATATTAAGTTACAGGCTTAGCGAGGTATGTTAAAAACTCTATTGTACGTGAACCAATTATACCTAAATACATCCTCCTACGGTTTGGTAGATCTACAAACTGGTCATTATTAGTAATTACTTTTTACTTCCTTTTTTTATAAAAAAAAACAAGGGATAAATTTGTTCAAAGTCCGAACCTCCAGTGTTTACGGATTTAGAAAAGATAGCTAAATGTAAGTCTCTAATGCATTAGCTCCCGCTGTAAATCAAATTAAAGGCTAAATGTATGGGTGCTACGTACATCTAAAATCCTCCTTACTTGTTTCAAAGGCTACAGTGTAGCGTGTTCCGCCGCTCCGTTCCTCCGGGAAAAACGATCGCTGTCTAACCCGCGTTTCCCCGCGTTATAAAGGTTAGTTAAAGGGACACACCTGGTGTGAATCCCTCTACATCATCACCTGGCGTCCCATTCTACAGAATGGTGTCTGCACTGCTTAAAGCGGCAGTTGTTTTAAAGCGGCACCGTGTTTGCATATCAACTGGTGGGCCCCACATATCTTCCATCTATGTGAGTAGGATGACGGGTCAAAACGGCATATATTATTGTGCCCCATTTCTACGGTACTCACTGCAGAAGCGAGACATATAATACAAACCGGGGTCGCTCGGGGGCTCCCCCCGCCACCCCTGAACCGCTCAAATTCGGGGTGTCAGTGTCAGCCCATGAGGAACCATGAAGCAGTCTTCAAGATGCTCCCTAGGACAGTACTAAATATATTCTACTTCCTCAATTCTCAATCGATATTTCTAACGAGTACGGAAGTGTGTTGCCAATTAGTGCTACTATGTACTTACTCAAGATAAAAAGCGGGGGATTTCTATTTGCAGAACATATATAATTTATTTCTAAAAAACATATAATATTGTTAGTGCGTATAAATAAAGGGCAGAAATTCAGATGCTCATATTATTGTGTGGGTTTCAAAGTCAGATGCAACACCCCCGATCGACACAGAGACTTGGCCGGTACAAGCCACTATATCGGTCAAAAGTATCACACACTGCTTGGTACCCTGGGCGAAAAATACTTTTTTTTATCATAAACTTCTATATTTTCTACTCAGCTCAGTTTACTAACCTCATCCAGTCCTCCTTTGTATTTAAACCTGATCTAATGGTATCTAATATGGAAATATGCCACTGCTCACGATTTTTTCTTTTTATTGAGAGGTCACCTCCTCTTCTGTTCCCTTTGATTCTTTCCAAAATGAACCACCTAAAGTCTGTACAAGGGTGGCCAACTTCTTTGAAGTGACCTACTAAAGGTGCATTCTCCTTACTGTTTTTTATGATAGATTTGTGTTCTAATAAGCGAATGCGCAATTCTCGCGATGTTTCGCGTATATAGGCCAGATCACAGGGGCATAGCAAGAGGTTAACCAAATTTTTACTCCTGCAGTTGTTAAAATCTCTAGAAACCAGAGTATGTTTGTTGTACATTATATCTTTACCCACTATGCTTTGGTTTTACATAGTGCAATTGCTACTCTTATAGTTGCCAATTACTTTAGTGCCTGTGAGGGAACTTTGTCCTACCGTAGATGATTCCTGGTAGGTGTGTACCAGTTCTTTTCACAAATTGTTGTTTCGTTTAAACACAAACAATGGTCTGTCCAACGTCTTTAAATCATTATCATTAAGAATACTCCAATTGGAGTTAATGATATTCTTGATTTTATTGCTGATACACGAGAAGTGACTTCCGAAAACTAACCTCTCGCTGGTTGTTTCTGTCAGCTTGTTTCTCAATCCTTGTGTTCAATAACATACTCTCACGGTTATAAAACCTGGCACGTTTGAAGGAGTGAGTTATTAGTTTTTTTGGGTATCCCCTCTCTTTTAGTTTGATCTTCAGGGTTTCTGAATGCTTGTAATAATCATCCAATGTTGAACTGTTCCTTCGGAGGCGAAGGACCTGTCCAAAAGGGATGTTATCTTTCTGTGCCTTTGGGTGGAAGCTAGAATAGTGCAGTAGAGTATTTTTGTCCGTGGGTTTTGAAAATAACTCCACTGCCAAGTTTCCTCCTACATCCTTAATGCTCAGATCCAGGAAGTTCACAGCACTATCACTATATTGTGATGTGAATTTTAAATTCGCATCCCCCAGGTTCAGCCATTGTAAAAATTCTTCTAGGAGGTCCACGGTACCTTCCCAGATAAAGAGGATATCATCTATGAATCTGCTCCACTTCAGCACGTTCTCAAAAAATGGAGCAGATTCATTGAAAATATATATATCCTGAAAGTGCCCCACGTAAAGGCACGCCAGACTGGGGGCACATGTGGCCCCCATGCTGGTACCCTTGCACTAGAGATGTAAATCATTTTTTAAAAAGGAACATATTGTGCTTAAGAACCAATGATGCGCACTCCAAGATAAACTCCACATTTGCACCTCTGCTTTCCATAGGGCCCAGTAAGCCACTGATTACATTAAGTGTGGCATCCTGGGGTATGTTTGTATACAATGCTTCAAGATCTAACGTCACTAATAGTTGTGTTCTACAATTGAAGCTACAGCCTTCAATTATATTAATCATATGGGCAGAGTCCTAAATATAGGATTTTTGTTTCTGTACAAGTGGTCTTAAAAAGCTGTCCACATATTTACTTAGTGGTTCAAGTGACGAATTTATACAGCTCACAATAGGTCTAAGGGGAGGAATGATTATGTTTTTATAAATTTTTGGGAAGCCGTATATTGCATGGTTGATGGCTGAGTCATTATAAAGAAACCTATATTCCTGATCAGAAATCCAGTGATTGGTTTTTGCTGTGGTCAGAAGTTTGATAATCTCTTTGTTCAAGGTGTTCCATTTACTCATGGGTATTTTTGGATAATGTTCTTCCACTCTAGGGAGCTCCATAACCCTATTTCCATAATCCGGGTGTTTAAAAAATGACAACCCCCCGCATCCATTACGCCCCTGGTCAGTTGTACAGTTCAACCACTGTAAAATAATGCAGAGGACTTCATCTGGTTTCCTAAATTGTTTTTGCGTGGTAGATGTTGACATTTTCAATACATTGTAATATAAACAGTGAGGCACCTTCCTCTTAGTGGAGCAGTATTAAACACCCTGATGACATAAGTCTGTTTTGTGAAAGTTATAAATCCCTTCAGGACACATCTCATCTAGCTGAGTTCTGTATGTATGGTACTGGGGCGGGGCGGTGGATAATTACCACCAGGAGATTGCTGTGTTACCACATAGGAACACTGTGTCAGCAAGTGGTATATGAAATATATCTTCTTAGCTTCTACCGCTCCTACTGCATCCCCCCACCCCATGAAAGTTTCTGTTGCTGATGGTGCATGAACTGAAAGTTTCTGTGGGCAAAGGAAATCGAACCACAAAGCAGTATTATGTTGTACAGTGACATCATTGTCGTAATGGGCAAGTGAACTTTACTGGAAGATTTGGATATCAGTACACCTATTTTTTAACGTGAAAAAACTACGAGCCAGGTCATCAAAACATTTTTAAAGTCACAAACTCTACAGATGAGAATTTCCGAGTACAAAAATGAGTGTGTAATGTACTTAGTCCTAATTTAGGAGTCTTGACTACTAAAACATGATTCCAAACCCATACTGATTTAGTGTCTGGGAAAGGAGCGTTGTTGGTGTCCCTTCCGAATTTGTATGACATGTGTCCAGTAGCAAAACATTGGGAAATTGCTGACTCGAGTTGGGGTGGTAAGCCAATCACAAAAAGGACCCTTACTCTGTGTGAATGTTAAAAAGTAGTTTGTTTGAGTAAGCAGTGGTTGCCAACTCATTTTGGTTTTAAAACAAAGAAATCTTTTGGTTTTTAAATGCAGCAGTGTTTCTATCAGTGAATTATTCTAACGGACGAATTAGTACATATGTCGTTTTATTCCGACCAGAAATGTATAAATCTTGCCCTAAATGATTTATTTTAAAGCAGAACAAAATGAATGAAACTTTAGATCACAACAAAATCTGCCCACGTCATCCATATTTAATTCTAACTTTTTAAATTAAACATAAGCTAGTCTATCAGAAAGTTTTGCATTTCAGTAAGTCGTTTAGTAATACAACTTGTGGCAAAATAACTGATTGAAGGAAAAAAGAAAAGGCTCTCTAGATTTAGTTAATAATATTGTTTTTACTCATCAATATAAAAAGCTAGAACATTAGCAGATTGTCTGTGAATGGAAGCCATTGACATGGATGACGAGGTTAGGCTAATAGGTTTTACTTGCTGAGTAAATGGTGATATCTTGTTCCTAATCCCGCATGCTTTTTTTTTTAAATCCCACAATGAAGGCATTGCCTTGGTCCTGAAAATACCTAAAACAGAGTGCTTGTTAATACCTTAAAATAATGGACACAAGATCATTCTTGCCCTGGCGTTCAGCTTTTATTCCATTTTTGGTGTAGTTCTGTATCCTGAAGGGAAATCCGGGTCTGTGTGTCCTATCTTGTGCTAGAGTTCCCATTTTTTGCACTTTGTGTATTGGAGTGTAGGAGACCTGTACTTAGTCATTTGTTTGGCTCATTCCTCAGCCCTCCACTTACATTTGTCAGATTAATAACGAGCTAGCTGGACACAGCCAGTCTACAGACTGCTCGCAATTACTCCCTTGCAGCACTGGAGAGAGTCGTAGGCATTATTGCTAGCAATGTATGACACTTAAAAGCGACTTGAAGTTTTCTCAGTGTCTTTTTTCCCCCACTCTCCTCCTGCAGCATTCTGCAAGAGTTTCAGTGAGCATCTCCCCCCCCCTCACAACCCAGCCACCGGGCATCCCATTCAAAATGTCAGCAGACGTTAACACTTATATAACAATAGGATATTAATCTTATTACATGTCTATACCTATTGCATAAATAAAGAGGACAGAATAGTTTATAATAAAAAAAATGGATACAGTTTTCTAATGCGTACTCCTACAAATGTATGGGCCTGATCCACAAAGATAACTTGCACTTTATGGCCATGGGAAGTGCTTGTTTGCGAATACCGAAGATTAGAAAACGTATTCAAAAGTGCAGTTTGTGAATCAGACCCTAGATGATTAGATGCAAGGAAGACATATGACTCACTATGTAAAACAATCCATGACACACCATGCATAGAAACGAGAGAAGATCAGGTACAAGTGTTTATTTTGCACATATTGAGTGAATCATATTTAGAAACTGATTAAGAAATCGTTTTTAGTAGTTTTAGTGAAGTTCTAGATTTATGTTAATGTTTGTTGGTATGATAGAACAACTTTAATAAATACAATTTGACATTACCTTTCCATCTTAAAATGTGTTTGTTCCGTATGTCTGTGTGTGTTCATAACTGAACATCTGTTTAGTGTATCAACACGAACTTTACACTGCCATAGCTTATGATCCAAATGCCTCTTTGGAGGGGTCTAAGATGATCGATTACAAATAAACATTTTTAGCTTATACGGTGCATGCACAACCCATAACGACTGTATTAAATAAATATCCCCTTTTACATTTATTTAGAACAGGTTTGTTCATAGAGCTTTGGTTGAATGGGAAGAGGACAGGTGATGTGGTTTGTTTAACCAAATGTCATGCAGTCTTTGTGAGAGATATGGCTTGCCAGGGTGACATATTATCCCAGACTTGATATGGCCATTGACATATTTCAACAAAAGAAGTGACCTCACACTTGGCATCAGACATGTTGAGAAGACCTACATTAAAGCCACATAAATATATGAATAAGCAGAGTAAGGTCATAACACACCAACAGCTGGACTAGAGTAAATTATTTTACTATATTATGTTTTGTTGCCAAGATTAGTATACTGACATGAGAGTGGCCTTTCAGCCCACTAGACGTTTAGGCACCTTCACGCCTGGGTCATTAGGAGCCAATCGCAGACAAGAGTATTTTTTGATTGTTTTACTTGGATCATCATTACTATGGGTGTTGTGAATTTCCTGCTTTCGTTTATATATATGATTGATTGTATTTGCATTGCAATTAATAGTGTTGTATGGTATGTCTAATCAGAGGTCTTGACCGTTTCCAATATATATAATCTGGGATTATTAGAATGTACATTGACCATCTTGAAGCAGGTGCCTGAGGTAATTGAGAGTATGGCACCTTGTTAGAGTACACACTATTGCTTTATATAAGACTAGCGCCGTGGTGTTGGTGTAGTGTGCTTTGTGTTGTTAGGGAGTTCTATATTATTTTATGGTGATGCATCTGGGCTGTGTAGAATGTGTGTGCATTGTTATGACTAACATGTTCTGGTAGAGTTTATAATTATTATTTCTGGGATTTGTTTGGCATTCCGTGTTACTCAACTCTGAAAAATATCTGAGCTGTGTTTGATGTATTTAAGTATTCTGTCTAATGTATTCATCAGGGTGCTGCCTGTTGATCTTAGGGGAATGGGCTTTTGTGTGAATAGGGTTATCCTAGTACTGGTTCCACCTGGACAGTTATTCCTTAATGTAGGCAGCCGTCCCAGGCAATATTTGTTGTTGTGTTTGGTGTTTATTATTATGTGCTATTAGGACTTTGCTGATACCTAGCCATGTTTGAGGTTTGTGCAGAGTAGTCTCTAATGTATTCTGTAGTGTTTGGGTTTTATTGCATGGAGAGAGTGTGGTTGTGAGCACAGTGAGTCTTCAATGTACTCTGTGTGTTATGTGTGAAAGGTATTCTGTTGACATTTCATTTTGGACACAGGATCTAGATGTTTTGTCCTCTAAGATCTACTGAAAGTATGGTTATCCTCTGGGACAAAGCCATGTGATAGGCCATGCGAGCCACACGTTGAGAATAATAGATCTCAGAGAAGAAATCATGCAGGCTAAGGATTGTGCATGTATATTGTGCAGGCAAGCAGGCAGGCATTTGGGTGCTGTCCAACATCCTTGTTGTATTCAAGGTAAGGAAACATAACAAGTGGGAACTGCATACCACACATGTGTGCCAGTAAGCCTCGCCCTCTGAAAACATGGCTTGCCCACAGCTCCTCATCTCTGCCGTCTTTGGTGTGGTGTTGGTGAGCGTCCTGGCAGATTAGTATTGTTAACCAAGGTGTTGGATGATACGATTAATTAGATGGATAGAGAGATGTTGGGGCTTACCATGACTTCATTATTTTGCTGCTCTTCTGCAAAATCATTCTTCTGTCTTGCGTGATTTGTTTTTGGTTCTCATTATTTAACAAATGTTTTATTGGTGTTGAGTTAGTTCTGATTTACATAATGTTGTTTCTAAATGCTTGGGTCATGGTGCTTCCTGCTTAATGAAGCTCTTCTGGTGATTGATTGGTTATATTGGCCAGTAGACCAATACGCAATTTATTTAAACAATCAAAGAAAACAAGGTCAAGCAGTGTAGCTACTATACAGGGCCAACAGAGGAGACAGAATGTCTACCGTGAATGTTGAGGTTCCTAGTACCAGGCATGGTAACCAAACATGCCAAAAAGTTTAAAGCCAGATGCTCCCTGCCACATCTCACTCTCTTTCCATCCATCCATTCTGCTCCTCCCCTTCTCGTCTCTCCCTCTGTGTCGGATTTATCTTCATCCTCTGTTGCTATACTATCATTCACCTTTAGCTCTATTTTACTCCCCTCTCACTCTTTGCTTATGCCTCATATTTGATTATGAAGGGGCATGCCTCCGTGCCTTCCTCATTGATCTATAGGGATTAGAACAGCAGCATTATACACAGGGTAAGTGATCAAAAGGACACGACTGGCAGCTGAGAAGGAACTGAGGTAAGGATATTTGTGATGGTTGCTAGCACTGTGAACATCGACAACATTGTCATATTAGTAGGGGAGTAAGGGAAACGTGCCAATCCTTCGGTGTTCCCCTGTAGGAATCTAGGGTGCTTAATACGAGAGGAAAAGTTAAATGAATATTGAAGAATTCTTGAAAACAGTGTAGATAAAAAAATATGTCTACTTATTAAAAAGGCCCTTCAACTGGTATTATCAGATGCATATAGAGCCTTTGTGTCCTACAATACCAGTTTCAGGATATACTCTATACATTTCCATATGTATGTGTATATGTGGTAGCCAAAAGACAGCGTAGCACTGCACAAGGTCAAAGACAAGCATTGTTCTTGGCAATAGGTAAGTCTAAAACTGATAAAGAGACAGCTGTATGACCTTGCTTGATGTGCTACTCACCAAAGGGTACACAAGTATCTTCAAATATACCATGAAGTATATCCATGTTCATTGGTGCATTTCCTAATGGCAGCTTCCTTGTTTCAGATGCCACCTTATTTGGAAGCAAGTTTTACATTGCAGCAGGTTGGAAGTACTGGCTGTAGCAGTGAAAGAGGTTAGAAGATGGGGCTGGAGCTCTGTCAAATATAGCGGTGCTGCTGGAGTCAGGGTCAGCTTTGGCAGTGGAGAAGCAGGAGGTTTGACTGCAGCTTTGACCCTCTGTATAAAATGGAACAGCCAAGGGGCACTGATCAGGTCCCAGCATACAACTGCAGGAACACAGGTTTCCAAAGTCAATGCAGATGCCTTAGGGAGGTATTGGTATTAATTTCTGTGTATATTTTAAACAAGAGAACCCAGTAATAAGGTGAAGAAAGGACCTAACACCACCTTTGTCCACGTGGTCAAGCCCGCAAATGAGGGGAATTGTAAGGAATTATCCGTACCTCTGCCGCATGGCACATGAATATGGCAGACCATGCTGCGCTTTCAGGTTACCCGGAGCATTTGTTCTCAGATCTTCCTCCCTGGGGCTATTTCATCCTGGGGCACCATTTTATCACCAGCCTCTATGCAATAAAATGGTGTCAATACAACAAATATCACAGTGGATGAAGTGAGGATCTCCAACTTGTTTAGGGCATGTTATGGAAACGCAGCCAGCACATTATGTAGGAATGGGTGATGCAGCCCGAATAAAGTCATCATTTTATATATAGCTGGCAAATTGTGGAGGTAACGGATTGCTTGACATGAGAGGTTTGTTAGTGTGTTGTCACATGCTAGAAGTTAGTACAGGGATTATTTTAGTGATAGAAATTAATCCCTTAAGGATGAAGAATATTCAGCATGTCATTTCCATTTTTAAGGATTGCTGGTGTCAAAGCTGTGGCTTATCTCTTGAGTTCATTTGACAGCAGGGAGCCGGTTTGTTAGACAAGTTGGAGTGAATATCTTGGGTACTGTGCTTAGGTAGGTACATTGCTTATAGTATTTCTGAGCCAGTACTATTGACACCATTACAGCCAAAAGTGATGCAGCCCAGAGGACTTGAGGATGAGTGCTGCATGGCTTCAAGAACATTGAGGCCAATCTCAGTGATGGATATTGTTGGCTTTTGTCCTTCCTGTAGGATCATCCCCTTTTTTGTGCCCTCACCCTCCTGTTCTCTGAACCCGTTTTTGTTGGCTTTTAGGACTCTGTGCACTTTACCACTGCTAGGCAGTGCCACAGTGCTTGTGCTGTCATCTTTAAATATGGTAAAATTGGCTTACACACTATTTGCATATTTAATCTACTTGCAAGTCCTGCATAAAGGGGTACTACTTGTACCGAGGGCATGTAAATTAAAGGCTACTAGTGGGCCTGCAGCACTTACAGTGCCACCCACTTATGTAGCCTTTTAAACATATTTCAGGACTGCGATTGCAGCCTGTGTGTGCAGTTTTAAACTGCAATTTCCACCTGGCAAGATAAACCTCTTGCAAGGCCCAAATGTCCTTTTTTAATGCATACAAGTCACCCCTAGGGTAGACACTAAACAGCCCAGAGGGCAGGGTGCAGTGTACTTAAAAAGTTGGACGTGTATTTTTAAGTTTTATATGTCCTGGTAGTGAAAAACTCCTACATTTGTTTTTCGCTACTGTGAGGCCTGCCTCTACCATAGCATAACACTGGGTTGCCTTATTACATTTAATAAGTGATAACTTTTATTTGGGAGCAGGTAGGAATGTCTAGTTTGGTGTCTAGATAATTGTAATTAAAACATTCTTCAATGATAAAGTCAGATTTAAAGTCACAATTCTGAAAATGCAAATTTTAGAAAGTTATCATTTTCTTGTCCTAATCATTTGGTGTCTGCTGCCTGTATCCTGGGTCACATGACTAGGTGTAGCTGGCAGCTGGTCTTTGCGTATTGCTCCCTGACAGTGAAACAAAGGGCCATAGGTGTTGGGAGAATGGGCTATCTCTGACTTGATGTGGGGGGGGGGGAGCTGTCACCTACCACACTTGTACATCAGCAAGAGTCTGCCTAAACACTCTCCAAAGGGTTTAACACTTGTCTTTTGTGACCCCAGACAAGATGAGGCCAGGGCAGGGAAGCAGGAAAATTCATACACCTTTAAGGGTTAAACCTCCAGAACCTTCTCCTACTTTGAAACTGGCACCAAGCATAAATATTGGACCCTCAGACCCAACTCTTCAGTATACCTCTGGAACTGTGGAAGACTCAGGACTTCCACCTCCTTCACACCTTGTCAAATTTACTGGGGCATCCTTGACTTTCATACACCACCTGCTGTGCCTCCATGCACTTGTTTATCCCCTCCCTCTATTCAGCCATCATGTAAAACAACAGCTTCAGAGGGATATTCACATCATTAGGTGTACCTAGGATCACCAGTTGGGACATCCTAGGGATTTCAACTCCCAACACCAATTCCAGTTCAGTAACAACTTCACCCCAGTAAGAACTCACCCTGGGGCAGTCAAACAGTATGCAGAAAGGTAACCCTGGCCACACCACACCAAAGACATATAGAACTTTAAGCTCTCCTCATCTTGTGGAGATGGTACCTATTGTAATACGACCTGGGAAGGATGTTGAATTGAATTAATCTCAGCCTGACCGAGATGGCCACTTTCATGGAGTGCATCAACGCTGCCTTCCAGTCAATATTATCCAGGGGCCCACATCAGATTCCTATGTTTCCTTGAATTTCCTTAGGTTATCCAGGGTGTTACTAAAAATATCCCGGTATTACAGAGACACCGCTTTATGAGTAAGCTAGCCTCCGAGAACATAATGGGCTACCTTCTGCAAGGTCCTTCCCCCCAGGATCCCTTCTGCTCTCAAGGCATGGGAGAGTTGCAGGTACCGGAACTGTGGATTAGGGGCCAGGGCATATTCTTGCTGTAAGACTTTAAATTACTTAAGTTCTCCCCTTGATAACACATCTCCCACTGTCGCTATACCAATCTGCTCCCAGCGGTAGAAGTCAATGAGCCTTGCCACCTCAGACAAGAGTGTTCTCTTACACGTAGGGGTAGCCAGAGTACATGTCCCCTGCCACCCCAGGTCTCTTGTGGCCTCATCCCACGCCCTCAACGTTGCCTGAGTAGGCCGGGGCAGGCGTCGCCTGTCCCGCTTCCCATAGATGTAATTGATGTAAGTCTTGATCCCCATCGCTGCCCACTCCACCTGATATGCCAGTTTGTCTATGGGCTCTGTTCCAATGCATTAATAATCTGTAACTGCGTAGCCCTATGATACACTTGCATATTGGACAACGCAAGACCGCAATTATAGACTGACTGGTACAGTGTCCGCAGCACCACTCTAGGGGTGCCCCCATGCCAATGAAAAGTCTGGAGTGTTTTGTCTATGCCAAGAAAGTAGCTATCTGGGACTGGAAAGGGAGTGTTCTGCAACACATAAAGCAATTTAGGTAGGGCGATCATCTTGTACAGGGCAGCTCTGCCCACAAAGGTTAGGGGAAGCTTGCTCCACCTCTCCCCATCTGCCCAGGAACCTTCAAGGACTCTCCCAAAATTAATCTCTAGGAAACACTCCACCTCAGTCACACCATCTGTGTCCAAATATCGGAAACCAGTCCTGGTAAGCTGAAGGGCACCAGGTGGAGCTCGCTGGCACTCCTAGGTGCTTTGTACTTTTTAGCACTATTTTCGCATGAACCTTTAAAATATCTCCGGTTCTCCTGATTGGATTTTTGTCATTTTGGTTTTAAATAATTTATTAAATGTTACTTTATTTTTTAAATAGGTGTTGTATTTTTCTTGTGTTGTGTTTTCATTCTATTCCTTCTTGAAGTGCTGCATAAATACTTTGCACGTTGCCTTTAAGGTAAGCCTGACTAAGCAGGTGTTTGCAGCACTGCAACAAATGATATCTCCCCAGCTCTAAGCTGCACCATTGAGTGCACTATTAAATTACACAGAGAATGTAGAGGTGGGTTATAGGCGCTTCATTTCCCTAGGGTTTCTACTGGCCAAGCGAAAGGTGGCATGTCGGTGGGGTAGGGGCAGAGCCCCTAAATTTAAGGGCTGGCTCAAAGATATGCTATTCTGGCAAGATCAAACGCTCACATATTCGGAACTGCTGCCACTAACCTCGAGGTCCAGAGACATATGGGAACCCCTCAAATCGTATCTACTTGCACACCCGATTGATACTACCACTACTACATAGCTACCCTGATACGCATTATGCGGGCATCACTCCTGCACTAACTAAGAGGCAGAGATGAACAGGATATTGTTTAAGTATCCCTGAATGTACTCTCCATACTGCAAAAACTGGCAAATGTATTCCACTGGTGTTTTCTAGATCTCCTGCAATTTGATCATATGAATGTTAACTGTAATGCTTTTCTCTCCACTGTTAATGCCTATAATGTATAAGCACTTACTTGCCTGTGCATCTCATATGTCATGTATGGTCTTTGGTTTTAAAACTAATAAAAACAGTTAAAAAAGCAAAAAAAGAATGTCTCACCCCCTTGGGAGTAGAGCGGTAAATTCCAGCAGAGAGACCAGTCTTGGAACAGAGGCAGAAGCCTTGCGTCAACTGAGGTTACCCCTACAATGCGGAACACCTAACCACACACATCCGGTATGGGGTCCGGTGCCAATGCCAAAAATCACTAATCCCTGTGCTTATATAGTGAGGGTAGGCCTAGATAGATATATTAGTTGCCATGGATGGGATTTTCATTGTATGTAATTTGCTAGTAATGTTGATTACGTTGCTCAGTGGTTCCCGGTGCTCGGCACCAGCACTTAATTGTCAGCACTGGGCCCCTTGACAGTCTGCCACTTTTTGGCGCTGTCTGGCTAATTTAGAGATGACCACAACAACAGTTAATTATTAGCTGAATATACATTAAGACTGAATTTTACCTGCCACCCAAGCCATTCTTATTACTTTGGGGGCCTGAAATAGTCTGAATTGTCACACTTGTAGGAGTATGAATTTTGGTATTTGTGTTGTTACTATCATTGGCGGCGCTGGCTGGGGCAATGTGTGGTACAAGGTGCAGCGGCCTCCTGCACTTATGTTTTTTGCAAATTAAGGACTGGGTTGCTGCTTGTGTAGGGTTTCAACCAGTATCACAATTTCTAACTCCTATGAACAATTATGTGGAGCAGTGGAGATATGGGTGTTCTTATTGAGCTTCCCTAACTAAACTCAGTAACTGAGCTAGTCAAACAGTTAGTTCTGTTCTGTTGTTGTCTAACATTAGTTCTGAGGGATTTAAGAGTTGAATGTTCTACTTTTCAGCACAGCTGAGTACAAAACTAATAGTCTCTGGTTCAAACTATACAATGCACTTTTATTGCAAATCACTATCCAGGGCATATTATACTGCAATTTGACACAAATCAGACTAAACAGTGCCTTTTTATGGAAACAAAATTGCACAGGAATGAAATTGTATCCATCCTAATTACAAACACAATTGAACACGTCGCTAACATGGCATTCTTGAAATGAAGTTCAGTTAACAGTGTATTATTATGGTTAATTCACTTAGCTTGTCAGTTTAATAGGATATAGGAAAATGGCATCAGGTTTCTTGATGCAGCAGACTAGACACTTGTATTGCTTATTTTGAGTTAAAAGAGATTTTTAGAGTCTAGTTTATAAATTGGATGACTTAAAATTCGTAAATGTACTTTTAATACACACATATAATGCTGGTCTGCCCTTGAAAGTAACATTATGAAATTATTGTTAATTTAAACTGCCCTTTGACCTAGTGTCAAAATAATGAAGTTGCATCATGATCAGGTGGCTGATGATACAGAAAAGAAACAGACCACAGCTGCTTTTAGATTAAGGTTGGTTAACTCTTTAACCCCCAAAATATTATTTTTAGAGCAGAGTGGAAAACATTGCCATATACAGAAAATGATTCTAAAACCAAACAAGCATTGGCAAAGCATAGCAGCCTCGCCTATGCAAGAGCTATTGGCTTACATGTGGTTTAGCAATGCTGTACACCAGCGTGGCTGCTGTTCAGAATGTCTAAAAGTTAGTGGCGTAGAGTGGTGTGGAGTGGCATAGAGTGGAGTGGAGTTTCGTGCAGTAAAGTGGAGTGTCATGGAGTGGAGTAGAATAGAGTGTTGTAAGTAGAGTGGTATGTAGTGGTGTAGAGTGGAATGGAGGGTTGTGGAGTGGTGTAAAGTGTTGTGGAGTGGAATGTAATAGAGTGGAGGGTCGTAGTGTGTTATTGAGTGGCATAGAGAGGAGTAAAGTGGCATGGAGTGTAGTAGAGTGGAGTGTCATAGAATGGTGCGGCGTGGCGTAGAGTGTCATAGAGTGCAGTGTTATAGAATGACGTAAAGTGGAGTGTCATAGAGTGTAATGTTGTACAGTGGCATAGAGTGGAGTGGTATGGAGTGTTGTAAAGTGGCTTAGAGTGAAGTGGCGTTTACTGGAGTTGCCTAGAGTGGAGTGGCGAAGAGTGGTGTGAAGTGGTGTGGAGTAGAATGTCATAGAGCGGCCTGGAGTGGAGTTGCATATTGTGATGTAGAGTATAGTGGCACAGAGTAGAGGGGAGTAGCCTATAGTGTAGTAGAGTGGCATGTCATAGGGTGTCATAGAGCAGAGTAAAGTGGCATGGAGTGCAGTAGAGTGGAGAGGCATAGAGTTGTCGAGTAAAATGGCATAGAGTGTCGTAGAGTAGAGTGGAGTTGAGTGTCGTAGAGTAGAATCGAGTGTTGTGGAGTGGGGAAGAGTGTCATAGAGTGGCGTGGAGTAGAGTGGCCTAAAGTGAAGTGGCGTAGAGTAGCATAGAGTGTCATAGAGTAGAGTGTTGGGGAGTAGAGTATCATAGAGTGGGGTAGACTGGAGTGGAAAAGAGTGTAGTGTTGTAAAGTGGAGTGTTGTGGAGAGGCGTGAAGTGGCATAGAGTGGATTGTCAGAGTGGAGCGGCCCAATGTAGAGTAGTGTAGAGTGACGTATAGTGGACTGGCATAGAGTGGCATAGAGTGTAGTAGAGTGGAGGGGCATAGAGTGGAGTAAAGTTTCGTAGAGTGGAGTGGTGTAGAGTGGGAGTATGCATGGAGTGGTAGTGCACTGTCATTGCAGACAACACAATTTTAATTGAAATGACCATTACATTTGCACACACACATACAGTTTTACTGATAAATACCGTACAGCACATAAACGACAATGTGTGGAAATGGCACACATTGTCTATTGATTTGCTCTGATTGTATTAAAATATTTGCTTCCAGCACACTTCAGAATTACAAAAAATGTGCTTCATTTATGCTCTCATAATTCTGATGTATTCTGAAACATTTGCGCAGTTCATTTACAGACATTTAAATTTCGTTATGTGCTAGAAAAAACATCCTACGGCTTCTCTTTTCACCCCCATTTACCAGTAAGATTGTCACATTAATCCTCTCACTTCGCAGTCAGAGAAAGAAAAGTAAACGCCAATCTCCCTCAGAAGACAAAGCCTAACGTTTGGCCTCTCTCTGTAAATGCACAGCAGCTGTGGCAGGATAAGAATACAATTTAAAGGCCTGTTTATTGCTCATTCATTTTGAACTTTGGCATGGCTATTTTGGGGGTACTTCAGCACCCCCCACTTCCCTACTTCCAGTGCCTATGGCATGGGTGCGAAGTTAACGCAGAAGATCGTTTAAATGATGCTATTTGTAAAGAGCACTGACTAAAATAGACAATCTCGTAGACAGAACATTGTTCCTCACAGGCATGTGAGATTGATGAACTGGTAGTGGCAAGGATAAGTAGAACCAGTCAAGCAAAAATATGGGAGTCAGGAACCTTTTCAAAGAAATACAGCATTTACTGCTTCCTGAACTAGCATACAAGTAAGACAGCTGATTTCCCCTTTAGAAATAGACTGTCCCAGTCCAAAGTTATTCCTACACATATTCTTTTTTGGATAGGGGAAATAACTTTTATGACCAAGAGCCAAACAGGTGCAACATAGGCCACCACAAGATGTATTTTAGCCAGAAAAACTTTGCTGTCATTTGTTATCAAAAGGCTCATGGTTAAGCTGGAAACACTAGATAGCATTATTTATATTCCTTTCACCAATACTCTTAGAGTCAAATAATACCTATCAAGATAATCGATTGGCAATACTCAATCCAAGGTACGTATATGATTTGTCTGTCTCTAGGGGCTTCCTGCAAAGAAGCCAATAATGGCCAACCATGAATTTACCAAAGGAAACAATCTTAGTCTTACCCATGCATTGGTCTATATCAACTTAAATGTAATCACATATCGCTGCATCATCCAAGTAGCGGAGCACTTTATCTGTTGTACATGTCAGTTTTGGAGCGTTAGTACTCAGTGCATCCATTGTCGGATCCAAATCACTGATATAAATTGCAAACATAATGGGTACGAGAGCACATCCCTGACTCACCCTTCTTATAATTTAAATTCTGATGTCAACTTAGCAAGTCCATTTAATCCCACCTGTGCCCAATTCATGTTCTAAAGACCCCTGAAAAGATCATCAAGCCAACCTGGAGCACCCCAGTTAATCATCTTATTCCATGGTATCAAAATGATTACAGAATTGTGCAAATGCACAATGCTATGAGCGGCATGGAACATTGCTTACTTGCAAGTCTTGCCATTATGACCAGTGCAAGCGCATTGTACATTGTTAACATTTTCTTAACACAATTTGTATTAAGGTTTGCATCAACAAAGCATAACACAATGGCATTTCCACCAATTCAGTTTATGGTAACAATGTGATAAAGCATGAGACTCTGTCCTGCCTTGTATCCAAGCATGGATACTCTCCTGCTGTCCATTGCAGAGGGTGATCCCCACTCTGTCATAGCTCAATTAGTACAAGGAGGGGGAGAGGGGAGAGTAGATTGGGGATACCCACACCACTCAACATGAAACACGTATTCACATAGGCAGGCGTAAGTACGAAACCCTAAAGGGGCAGCCATGTCAGAAGGCTGAGGCAGGCCGGCACCCCTGTGAGGTCAGTGACATGGGGGGCTATGAAGCGATTCCTGTACCTCTTGGCTAATATTGTGATCCGTCTCAGGTATTGCTTATGTCTCACCCTTCCCATTTCCAGCACTCTGATTCCTCCTCCGGGGTGAAGAGTTCCCCTCTGCCACTAGTATACCATCGTAGGCCCTTGCAAAGTTTGGAGGCCTCAGGCCTCGTTTGGCCTCAGTGTGAAGCAGGGTACATTCTGCTGTCACCCACTTTTTCAACTCCTGAAGCCATTGGTGGTGCATTGTGCTCACAGTGCCTTTCCCGTTTTGGGAAATCAGCAGTTTTGCTGGCACTAAAGACAAATCAGTGTTGTGACCTTCTTAGTCTTCGATCTAGAAAATATTCCCAATGGTTACTTCACTAGGGAGGAAGCAAAATATCTTTCTGTTGCAGTGTGTATTGTTTCCACCACTTTCCTCCAGCACTCCCTCATGCTATGTAACCCATCACATGACAAAATACAGCATCTGACCATAAACATCTAGGGCATGTAGCTTGTATATTCTGTTAATTCTCTTGGGTGTTATGTAGGTCCTGTGCACGTAGTACAGCTGGCTCATGCTGTATCTGGCATTTCTAGAGCTTTTAGGAGCATTGTGTGGTATTCTCCCGCATTCTTTCTCTGTAATCTCTCTATGATTGTCTGCTCCCCACGCTGTCTTAAGCTCCTAAGATTGTCCAGCATACAATGGGCCTGGGAAAGCAGCTCCCTGTACATAAGAGTAACCGCCTTGGTTATCACACTAGTAGAGCATATTAATAGACGACCCTTGCGCTTGGGTGGTTCCTCTAATCCTGTCTCCCACATAGACTGCACCACTCGTTGTATCGTTCCATAAAGCAGAAAGTGGCTCTCTGGTATATCATACTCTCCCCTCAATTTATCAAAGCCTTTCAAGGAGCCCTCTGAGACAAGTCACTTATGACTTCCACTCCCAAGTCAATCCAATGTTCTAGCCTCTTCCGCTGCGCCCCCCAAATTGGGAAAAAAGACACCTTAGTAGGAGTCCACCTGCAGATGGTTTCTTGGTATACATCTCAAGGAGTACCCTATGCCGGCTATAATAGAGCACTCAGTCTGCATAGTCTCAACCCTTATCCTTCTCTGGGTTTCCACAAAATTGCACGGATATCAGTTTGAGATGTCCAGCCTTTCCTTCCCCCTAAGTATGAGAGTTTACCTATCTGATAACCCGCTGCAACTGGCAGCAAGATAGTACAGTTCGAAATCAGGAGCCACCATTGCCCGCTCCTATATGAGCAGCTGCAGTTTCACCAGTCCAAGTCAGTATCGGCTGGTGCCCCATATAAAATCTATGAGGATAGCTTCCATCTCGCGGAACAATATCCTATCAAATTTTACAAGGAGGGTGAAAAAGTAGTAAAGCAGCCGAGGTAGAGCTACAATTTTTGCAAGTGCTATCTTTCCAGGCATGCGTAAATTAGGTGTTTTCCAGACGTTTATGCAGCTGCTCATGGCCCCAAATGCCATCTAGTTGTTCCATTTCTATCAGGTCTTCCTCTGTGTTATAAACCTGAGACCCCAAATATTTAATCGTGTCAGCCTCCCAGGTCAGATCACCTATTGATATTGGTGTGCCTATAGATGGTCCCCATGTGTGCACTGGGAAAGACCTCTTTTTGCCATAGTTTACTTTTAGGCTTAATACTAACCCAAATTCACGCAACATCTCAATTTTCCCCTCTATGTCTGTCCTTCTGTCTGAAATGTAAAGCAAAATGTCTACAGTGCAGAGGAATATATAAGGTACTTGCCTACCTTTTAATTTCCTCGAACTTCCTAAAGCTTGTACACATCTCAGCCAATGGCATCAGTGCAATAGAAAAAAATGTGGAGGAACTATTAGCATCCCTGCCTGGTGCCCTTTCCAACTATGTATTCCCTGGAAATAGTTCCGCGAGTGCACTGTCTAGCTGTTGGATCAGTATGAAGTAGCCTAGTCCGTCGGATGAAACCATCCTCTAGTCTCGTCTTTTCCATTGTGGCATATCGAAAGTCCCAGCACAAGGAGTCAAAAGCTTTTCCCATGACGATTGAAACACTACTGCGTAAGGGTTATCAATGCCAGTACCCTCAAATACATGTATAAACCAACTGATGTTTAACACCGTACTCTTCCCCGGGATTAACTCATGTGTGGTAAAAGTCTATTTGCGAATAATTTGCTGAGTACCTTGTAGTCCACTTTGATAAGAGCCTGTAGGGCTAAGGGTGTGTTGTACTTCATCCTGGTTTGGGAAGCGATATCATAATGGCTGTTGCCATCGAGGGTGGCAGTTTGCTTTCATGCAGCATGGAATTAAACAAAGCAGTTAGGGTGGGTCCGGTGGGAGTTACAAGATCAAGTTAGGAGGCACAACACGCAATTGGTGGGCCATCCGACCCCGCTGCGTTTCCTCTTGGCATGCTTTTACCCGGTGCATGCACCTCCCATTCCATCACTTCTCCTCCCATAGCCTCTACGTCAGCAGAAGCTATCATGGTCAATTTTTCTGCTAAGAATTACTTAGTCTCTCCATCCTCAACCTCCTCCGGTGCCACACACAAAGTGCTGTAATAATTATAGAATGGCTCCTTAATTTTGCGCTGCGTGCACACCCTGTCCCCTTGTACATTCCACCTTTCTACTATGGGGCTGGCTCCGGTGGCGTAGCAAGGTCAGGTGGTACCCGGTGCGGAAACATTTCTCGTCACCCCCGGCTTGACAAAATGCCCAGAATATGTGTTTAAAACACATATTTTTGCCATTTTGTCACCCCCCTCAGTGATGACACCCGGGGCGGCCCGCACCCACTGCACCCCCCTTCCTACGCCACTGGCTGGCTCACATTTGGTTATTAGGCGACCAAGCATGTATCCTGCCTGCTTTATCCTGCGTTCACTGTGCTCGAGCCAAGTATTCTTTATAACCAAACCCTCAGAGCCTTTCTATACAATGTGTGTATTTCTCTCTTTCTGCAGCTAATGCATCCGCCAGCTCGGACTCTCTTTCTCCAAGGCCTGAATAACCTGTTCCTGCTTGTTGACTTCACTTACCCGGATTAGTCTAACGTCCACCAAGACGCTAATATACCTTCTCCACATCACTGGCCTAAAGGCCTCCCATTCCATTAACCTCAACGATGTTTAGCATTGATTTTCAAGTAGTTTTGTATACCTTATCTGATTGTGTCAGTAAAAACCTGGGTTCAACTTTCAATCTCCATGTTGGGATATATTCCCTTAACCCTCTCAATTTCAATAACATTAGTAAAGGGTTATGTTCTGAGTGTGCTCTAGGTAGGTTTTATCCATTTACCACTGCACCGTGAGCACTTGGGGAGCACAAGAATCTATCCAATTGGACGTGCAGCCCATGCAGGCCTGAATAAAAGGAATAGATCCTTTAGCCTGGGTGGCGCACATGCCATGAATCAAGCAGGTGCAGTTGTTAAACCCAGCTCTGGCATGCCCCATCCACCTGGATCACTGTGGACGAGGGCAGAGGGGGGTGCAATTTATCTAGGTGTGAATTAGTGATGCAATTAAAATTCCCTCTGCCCTTTTTAGGGTAGTGTGTTAAGTTGGCCATGCTGCGACAGTTCATCCAAGTATCCTGCTTGCTTATGGGCATACATATTAACAAAGGCAACATCTTTCCCTTCTAATCTGCCAAACAGGATTGTCTTAGCCCCACATCCATAGTCACCTGGGTTTTCTGGAAGGGAACTCCTGTGTGGATCCAGATAAACAACTTCTCGCATACGCCGAGAAGTGTGTATAAAACACCTATCCCCTCCATTGCCTTTGGTCAGATGAGTCTCTTTCAGCCTCACTACCTGAGCTCCCCTGCATTTAACTTATGCCTTCACATGATATCACTTTTTCATGTTGTTGATGCCCCACAAATTCCATGTTATCATTTTACATGCTGTTGCCATGTTCATCTATGGAGTCAACTTGTGCCGGGGAATGCCCCCATGCCATCTAACCCTACAGCCCCTGAGCTACCCATATCCTCCCTGCCCATTGCACCTTATTCCTAATTTACCCCTTCATGTATGGAAAATCAATTGACCCCCATCCAAAATCTAGCATTCTTTGGGCTCTAGCCCATTATGTCTCTCCAGTTCAGTACAACCTCCGTAGTAAGCTGAGGAAAGTACATGCAAGCTGAAATTTTTGTACAAGACAAGCCCCTCATCCTGGGCTCCATGGCACCAGTGGGCCACCTCATCCATGGCAGCTTAAGTTGTTCACCGGATCTCCTGGTGCATAGTGTGAGTGACTGTCTGGACACCCGTTGTCTAAGTCAGATTATCAAGTTTTAAGAAACACAAGGTACCCCAATACGTGAACCTGGGATGAAATATGCGGTAAAAAAACAATGGTTCGGGTGTGGCCAAAAGGTCCAATAATAAAGTGTTCCTAAGGGGAGCACTTATGGTTAGAGAGTTGTTTTTTTACCGCATAAATCAGATTATCAGCTGTGTGTGGAGTCACTTCTGGCACACTGATGTCTGCTCTGCTGATTTCTGCAATAAATCAATGCTGGAGCTGGATGATGACGTATCCCTAGTAGCACCCAGCCCGGCAGAGTCCTGCATTCCTCTGAGCAGTGCAGCTGCCGCACTTACCGGGTGCAGCAGCTACACTTCTTCCCACTGGGATTGCATGCTTGATGGCCTCGGCGTTCTTTGCCTGCCCTCACTCCTTCTCTTTCGGGCCCGACTCTTGGACTGTAACTTTTCCCATTTCTCACTGTGATGTCCCTTTTGTGAACCAACTTAGCTCCACACTTCTTGCAGATCAGTAAAGGACAACAATCTCTCCCAAGTCATTATTTTCAATTTGGCTGGGAACAATAGGGCATATTTTATCTCTATTTCTCGTAGTCTTTTCTTGGCTTAGATAAATGTGGCGCTTTGTTGCTGCACCGCTGCAGTAAAAGCCAGGAATATCATGGCCCTGCTATTCTCAGCATCCAGCTGGCCAGCTACATGGCGAGATGTAGGATGGTATCTCGAGCCTGGAAATGGAGAAGGGGGAGACCCACTGGCTTTGGTGGAGCATCAGGTGGGTACAGTCTGGCAGGCACACGCTGCACTCTTTTCATCGCAAAAAACTGAGACAGGCCTTCTGGATACACTTTTCGTTTGAGCCATGTCTCAAGGTAAATGACCTTGCAGTTCCTTATCACTTTCTACGGGAGCCCCAAAATGCATATATTTTCACATCTAGCCCTTACCCCCGAGTCTTAGATCCTGTATTCTAGGCTGTCCACTCTCTTGCTCAGGTTGGGATTTGTTTTGTAAGTAAGTCTAGTGTGGCACTAAGGAGGCTATGGTCTGCTCTTTCACAGTGACTCTAGCTGTTGTTTTCCTCTTGTCCTTTCATAGTAGGTTCAGATCTAATGCCACTGGATTCAAGGGATGTCATAGCTACTCGGATGGCATCAAATATCATTGAGCTGTCCAGCGAGCATGTACCCACATAAGCGGGAAGCCGGTAGGGATCTAATCCACGTGTTGGTCAGTGGGCGGTCTCCCAGTTCCCAAATCTTTCGACTTCGTATGTCTGCAAATCGTACTGTGGACATAGGGTTTTAGTTCAGTTCTCTGTAGGATAATTATCCCAGCTCTTCTGGTGCTCCACACTATAATGGAGTCCATTTTAAGAACCACGATGATAGTGCCACTTCCCCTTTGCCGTATATGCGGCCTTAGGGTGCCAAAAATGCGTATTACAAATAGCACACCTCACCAGGGAAGGACCTGGTGGGGCAGGGACCTCAGTCTACCCCTTTCATTAATGATTATCTGTGCAGCACACCCCTTCATATTGTTACTGCTGTCAATGCTGAGGATGCCAGGTCTCAAAAGAAGGAGTCAATTCAAGTGCCCAACACTCTCTCAGGTTGTTCTGCAGGGTGGTTTATAAGTATGGCTAAACTGCATGTCACCCCATCTATCATATAGGGGAGATGTGAGGAGCTCCCAGTCGCTACTCATGCCTCCGCAGGAAAGTTGGAGGAGATATTTGGTGGTCTGGGCCCCTCTGCTATGCCAGTGTGTTTCAGTGTGCTCATCTACTAAGGAGCTCTCTGCCCGCCTCCTCATCACTTGGAGGCCCATAGCCGGTCCCTATTGACTGCCTCCACTTCTTTTGGATGCCTGCTGATATCTCTACTTCAGTCGAGGGTGTATTGAGCTCCGGTCGCCACCATCTTGGCACTGCACTGCGGTCCGGGTCCATCTCCAGATTCAGCCGTGTTGGCAATGTCAAAGCTGCCTCCTTCCTTTAATGCAGTGGCCATTGACCTCATTACTTCTGCCAGGATCAGACGACCAGTTTGTGTCCACTTTTTCATAGGTATTATGGTGCCAGCGTGGCCCAGACATTTGGGCTCTCACGCAGCCTCATCCATTCTCGCCCTAGCGAGCCCCTCGTGTATTTTCAACCTCACTATCCTAAATACAGTCTAAATTGGTAAGCTAACTCATAATTTATCAATCCATTCAACAGGATGGTCTCCCAGAATTCTGCAAATTCGAGCAAATTGTGGATTGTAACTTTTGACTGTTAAAGTATACACACCCTCTCCTTAATACTAAGTGTAAAAGTCCAAAGATAATTCAAAAGAGCACTTCAGTTTACCATCCTAGGCACTTTTAAAGTTTGGATAAGCCATTCACACATTCTACATGACATATTGTTCCTGCTGAGTAGCAACTATTAGTAAGAATTAAAAGCTTAGTTAAACCACAGATTTTGATTTTTAGACCTTGTCAATAATCAGAATTATAATTCTCATTCGCTGGTTTTAAATTCAAACCATTTCTGTAGGAGATCGCTACCCCTTTATGTCTATCTTATTTGTATTTTTGGCCCACACTATGGGTGTGGTAAAGCCATGAATCACCAAAGCCTTCATTGCCCTGGTTTCTTATCACAATCGAACCTGAGCACTATTTAAGGAATTCATAAAATCTGAATAATCACCATGTCTTTCGAGTTCTAAAGGATCCCATGAAGTGATGCCCACGGGAACTTAGTTGACATTACAGAGAGGTCCATGGTTTTCAGCAGATAGCTGAGGTCTGCCAAACCTGCTGCCCACTCACTACATCCTCTACCACCAGGAGGGTGACTAGATTATTTGCCCTCTCTGGTACATGAGCAGAACACAAAGCATCAACAGCTTTTTTAAGATCTGGAGTTTATTAAACTAAATCGAAAAGAAAACTAATCAGTGCAAAAAATACAGGGAAAAAAGACACACTATTAGTTCTGTATAAGAATATTGATAAAAATGTTTTCCGTTATATAAAAGCTGACTTTACAGTTAGCACAAATGAGTAATAGCCTCGGTGCCTTATGACTAACATGCGTGCTATCTGTATAATGTAATGATTTCTGTATAATTCACACATTGATTACGTCAGGAAGAGAGTAGGCATCACCTTATGTTTCGGCACATTGAGTTAACAGTTAGAGTCTTCATCCTGACACAAGTTGAGACACTGGCCTGGGTACTTATGGCTTAGGTGCGGCAGGTATAGCTTTGGCATTAGCTGTTAGCTGTACACTGGCGCTTCTTCACAAAGGCCTTCCTTGGAGGGGTGGGTGTTGTTAGCACCGGAGCATTCTCAAGTTTCCACCACAATTATCAAAAAGCTAAACAGAAAAAAAATCAGTTGTTGCCAAGTTGTAGCATGTGGAAACAAGCATTTGCAATGCAATAGGTCTCGCATTGATGCGAGTTTGAGCTATTGACATTGTATATAACAATGCCTTTTATTTAGGTTTTGAAAAAGAAAACAAAAATAAAAGGCATTATTATTTGCAAATGTCAATAGTTCAAACTCGCGTCAATGCGAGAACTATGGCATTGCAACTGCTTGTTAACTTCTAGTCTTCAAGCCGGAAGTCAGGCGCCCTTGCCCGGGACGTGGGCGGGGCCTGCTCCGGCAAAAACAGAAACCGGCGTGCCGTGCTAACGCGGGGCTCCCATGTTGAAGGGAGAGCCCCGCGGGGGCGGCCGGAGTGAAGAGAAGCCCCGGGTCCCAGGAGGGGACCCAGTGAAGAATGCGGTGGCCGAGGATGACCACAGCAGCGCGGCGCTCCCAGGAGTGCAGGGAAGCCCCGCAACAGAAGTGCTGCAGCCGCGAGGAGTGTGGTAAATATTTAATTACCTGTACTATTTTTTATGCGGTAAAGTCTAGTAAGAATAACTCAGTAAAAATAAGAGGCAGAATCCGTGGTATTAGAGGTTCTGAAAGGCTTTATTCCTTACAAGGAATTATGGTTCGAACCATAGGCATCAAATTCCATCACCACGAGGGTTCAGGAAGGGAAGGCAATACATTATTGACAAGTAAAGATATTTATATGAAAAGCATTACATTAAGACAGATGCAGGAGGCGTAACAGCTGATAATATAGATAATAATACACATACGTAATGAAAAAAGGCGTAAACATAGGCGTAGACTAGAAACGTCATTAAACATGATGTCACAGGTGGGTGGATCCATAAGAGAATCCTGCAATGTCAGCAGAAATACTTGGCAGAGATGCGTGCGCAGCCACATGACGTGTGATTGACGTGCAACTAGAGGGTGAAAGGGACTTGACATTTAGCTCTACATGTGGAGACAGAAGTCTGGGGGGTCATGTCAACCTAATCCCAAATCATATCTAATATCTTATGTTTAAAGAACTGTTTTATCCAAAAGGGAAGGTCTCTCGGACGGAATCTATTCTATACTGACTGTTAGTGCGTGTACAAGCGTCTAAGTGTCTACATGAGATGCGAGGGGGCAGGAATCTTCCATGGTAACAGGGGCTATGAATTACTTGCATGAGGACAGTGAGGCCTGGCCCTTTGCTCGGTAGCTGGAAGAATGTTTACCTAAACTACTAGACAGGAATGCATCGGATGAGGAGCGGAGCAGATAATCTTGAAGGTGAAATACAGTTTTTGGCAGGCAACAGGCCGGATCAGGCACCGTTAGCCGCGCAGGGAGTAGGACAAAGTTCATGGATACAGATGCGGGCTCAGACTGGAGCTTTCAGAGGCAGAAGGCAGGAAAAGGCTTGATGGCAGAATTCAGGGCCTACTCGCCTGAACTGTAAAACGTGGAAAGTGAACCACATAAAGTCGGTGGCCTTTCATACTTAGGAACGGAATATCCGACTCATTCATGGCGGATCTGAAAGAGGACATGTTGACGGTGGACGCACATGTATTTGCGTCTTCATAACTGGAACTGGAGGGAACATACATGTACTTGTAGCATGTACATGGAGCCGTTGGGGTCTAAGATAGGGGACATAATCTGATCATAAAATTCATATTTCCTCATTCCCTCCTTGTCCCCTACGGACCCTCAGGAGATATCGATCTTCATCAATCCATCAATCTGTTCATATAGCATCATTTGTTCTTCTTTCTTCTTCCGGGATCTTGAACGAAAACTTGGATGCGGAATACACGATGTGGCACACAAACCACAAATCGCTGGCCCACATTGTAGACATAAGCAGCAACTGAATAGTATGAGAAAGCCAATACCTAGGAAGGATAGAATCCTCCATCCCCAGGCTGACAACACGCTCCAGAACCAACCGGACCAAGTCCAGGTGCCTGGACTCTGGTGTATCTGGCTTATAATCTTATGAAGGCGAGTTATGGCTTTATATACTGACGGCGAGTTTTCTGGTATGAAAACACAGCAACTTGATCCGATGACCCTACAAGCTCCGCCCCTATCGGCCAGGATGACGTCAAGGACAAGACGATTTTGAAGCACAACAATCCGCATCGCAGACTGCTCCTCTGTTAAGTTGCCTAGGGCGGAAGTAGTCTCATTCACTACTGCTTCAAGGGTTCTAGTTAATCTACGTATCAGTTTACTATTAGTGACTGTACCTATATAGGGAAAGAAACCTTTATTGAAATCTGTGTATTGCTCCCATGCCGTTTCAGTGTAATCGACAATCGGGAGATCTCTCTGCTGTCTATTGGGTACTAAATGAGTATTTCTGTGATAATCAGGGGGGGCTAGGAAAACAGGTGGCAGAAGGAATGCTATGTAACAGGTACCATCCCAATCTAGAGGTAAACGTATATATGCAGTCTGGCCACATATGAAGTAGGAATGACGAGAAGCTCTGAATGTAGACTTGCCTTGATCACTGAATTTTATTACAGTGGTGCATTTACTATGGCCCATGTGTATGGAACCATTCTTTCTTACACATAATTCACCTTTAACTGGAAATACTGACATAGCGGGCAAGATTGGTGTAGCTTCGGATTCAACATTCAGAATCATGAGGTTAAGTGTAAAGTTACCTAATCCATATACTTCATTTTCTAGATCAGTTCCTGTTCTTTTGGGAAGTCCCTCCTTGTTAGGGTAGCAGACTTTAAGCAAAACTAGGTTCAGGTTTCCCCATACCCAGTTGTCTTGATAAACTACTGAATTTGAATCTAGGGAATTAATCAAACTAAACCATGCTCCACAGGAGCCATTGTGTGTGAACGGATACGGAAAGAGAGGCAAAACTCCCTTATAGTTCTGATAGGGAGGGAGTCGGCCACATATCCAACAATTGGTAGCATTGCTGGTCTGATGGGAATGATGTAACATACTAATAAAAGTGTTGTTGCGCAGCGCAAATCTATAAGACAACTCATGCGGAGGTAGTTTGCTAAAGGAATGTTCAGCAGTAGCATTGTAAGCACGCTTAGAAATAGGGTAATACATATGTAGCAATACACTAGAAATGATGATCAGAAGACTTAGAAAAAACAAAATTAATAATGTCACTATGCAGTGACTACGAAGCGATTTACAGTACGCATGTTTTTTAAGCTGTATCTGTCTATTTCTCTCTCTATTTCGGTCTAGAGGACACATGTCAGAGACAAATTCAACCGATTCACCTTGGAGAGGACTTAAACAATCAAATTGTCTGACTTGCTAGACCTTAGTTTCAGTTTATAGAGTTCATTCTCCGTCTTTTCAACCAAGGGGAGCTTTGAGTCTGTCTGTGAGGGAATGCAGGGCTGAGTATTCACATCGGACGGTAGTCCATAAATTTTTTTGATATGGCTCGAGTGCAACCACCCTTTACGTCCCTCAATCTTCACGGCTGTCCTTGTGGTCAGCAAGACGAGCTTGGGCGATTGCCACCTAGGCTCCAGCTGGGTCTTCCGGTCGAAATTCCTCACAAGAACCAGGTCACCTGGAACCACGTCATGGGGCTTCACCTCAGTGTTATCGGGAAAAGCTGCAGCTACCTGTGAACGACAAGATTGTAGTGCAGACATCAAGGAAGCCAGGTAATCTGTCAGCATATTACAGTCAACATCAGTGATTTTACGAGGTATAGGCGTCCCCCACATATTTGGTGGTCTACCGGAGATCACCTCATACGGGGATAGCCCTGTTCGAGAATGTGCTACCATTCTCATGTAAAAGAGCGCAACTGGTAAGGCTACTATCCAATCGACACCTTTTTCTCTACATACTTTGGACAATCTAATTTTCAGAGTTTGATTATGACGTTCCACGAGACCTGCTGCCTCGGGATGTCGGACACAGTGGAATTTCCATTGGTAACCTAACAGAAGTGAAACGTGTTTCATTAGTTCGGATGAGAATGGCTGGCCGTTATCTGAGTACACGACACGTGGCAAACCGTACCGTGGGAAGAATTCTCGAACTAGCTGTTTGGCAGTAGTCGGGGCAGTGTAATCTGAAACCGGGTAGGCTTCTGTCCAACGGGAAAGAGCACAGACAACTACGAGAACATATTTGAATCCTCGACATCGTTCCATCTGGATATAATCCATCTGGAGGACTTCAAAAGCGTGATCGGGAGGTTGAAATCCACCTTGCTCTACGGGAATGCTTTTACCGGGATTGAACTGACAACATATCATACAGGTACGTACTTTCTGTTTGGCTGCTGCTCGCAAGTGTTTGTTGAACCAAATGTGTTGAATGCTGTCTAGCATAGCTTTTTCTCCTAGGTGCACTGGACTATGTATTGTGTTAATGATGACTTGAACCATGGAGTCGGGAAGAAACCATATAGATTTTCCCTTCGTCATCCATCCTTGATCCGTTTGGATCCCTCCTAATTCAGTCCATTTCTTTATTTCTTCTGGTGTAGCATGTGTCTGTATGTCAATAACATCAAGGGCGGGATCTTTAACTATCATGTAATGTGTTGGTGTCGGAACTATTGTCTTTGTCATGTCAGTTGTATGAGTCTGATTCTGAGCAGTCTGTTTAGCTGTTCTGTCAGCTAGGTCGTTACCCTGAGAAATGATGTCGGTAACTTTTGTATGGGCTTTGCATTTCATAATCGATATTGCAGTAGGTAGATGAATCGCGTCTAATAGGGCTTGAATGAGGGGTCCGTGTTGGATGTGGGTACCGTGAGAAGTTAAATAACCTCTCTCTCGCCACAGTACGCCGAAGTCATGGACGACTCCGAATGCATAACGTGAATCTGTGTATATGTTGACTTTCTTATTTTTGGCTTGAATACAGGCTTGTGTCAGAGCGATGAGCTCTGCTGCTTGAGCTGACAGAGTGTTAATACAATTTGTTTCAACGACTTCAGTGTCTGTTGTGACTGCGTAAGCGGCCACTAACTCTCCTGTACTTGTTCTCATACACGAACCATCTACATACAATGTCAGGTCCGGATCTGATAAAGGGATATCTGTCAAGTCTTGTCTGGGTTTCGTCGTGATAGTAATGACTTCAATACAATCATGTGCTAATGGATCTGTTCCGTTTACTGGCAAAAGTGTGGCAGGATTTAATGTATTACAACGTCTGATTTCTATGTGTGGCTGAAACAATGTTAATTCATAACCGGTGAGTTTTGCTATAGTCAAGTGTTGTGTTTGTGTGCGGTTCAAGAGAACCTCTACTGCGTGTGGTACTTGTACTGTCAATTGATGTCCTAACACTATGGCATCGCTTTGTCTGATTGCTAAAGCTGTTGCTGCCACTGATTTCAGGCACGCAGGGAGAGCCTGAGCTACGGGATCTAATGTACTAGAAAAATAAGCACATGGTTTGTGTGATCCTGCTTGTTCCTGAGTGAGTACTGACAAGGCAGTACCTTCGCGTTCTGTAACAAAGAGTGTAAAATGTTTACTGTAACATGGTGTTGCTAAAACAGGTGCTTGACATAAAGCTTTCTTTAAGCTTTCAAAAATTTGCGTATGTTCTTGAGTCCAAGGGAGGACAGTCGATGTGGCTGCCTCCTGTGTTGTCAACTGAATGAGTGGTTTTGCTAGAAATGCATATTGAGGGATCCACTGCCTACAGTATGAAGTGAGGCCTATAAAAGCCCGCACCTCCTTTTGTGTCTTAGGTGGTGGCATGTTAGCAATTAACTGGGTGCGGTCAGGTGTAAGCTGTCTTCCCTCCTTGGACAGCAAGTGCCCAAGATAAACAACTTGCTGGACACAGAATTGCAGCTTAGAAGGGGACACCTTGTGCCCCTTGTCGGCCTGAAATTGTAAAACCGTCAGTGACGCTTTTTCACATTCAGGTTCGCTTCGGGCGGTGATCAGCAGATCATCGACATACTGAAGCAAGGCAGTGTTAACTGGCATGTGGATACTGTCAAGTTCTCGTTTCAGTGCTTGGCTATAGATGCTGGGGCTTTCTGTGAATCCTTGAGGTGCGCGTGTGAATTTAAAACTTCGTCCATTTAAACTGAATCCGAACAAATATTGACTTTCCGGATCTATTGGGACGCTAAAGAAGGCATTCTTGAGATCGATTACAGTAAAGAACGTTGCTTCTGAATCAATAGCTGTTAATAATGAAGAGATATCTGGGACCACAGGGTATTGTGGTACAATACATTTATTTAATTCGCGCAGATCAATAACTAATCGATATACTGGTGGTGCTTTTGGATCCGTTCTTTTATGAATCGGAATTATCGGGGAATTACATACATTGGAGTCGGTTTCCACAACCACTCCTTGTGCAATGAGCTCGTCAATGATTTGCAGCAAAGCCACAACAGCATCTGGTGGTAACTTGTATTGTCGCATTCGTGGTAGCACCACTCCTGTTTTTAGTGTGACTCGATATGGTGTAATGTTCATGCAACCAACATCAGTAGGGCCTTGTGCCCATAAATGTGTAGGTAAATTCTGCAGCCGGTGATCCATGTCTCTGGACACGTAGTGACCTTTGAAGTCACGTAAAAATAATCGTACTCCTTCCGGAGAACAACATATTATAGCTCCTAGAGCTTTCAATGTTTTTATACCTAACAAGTTTTCTGGACATGATTTAGTAAGCAATAAATCTGTAGTTCGTGTCAATGGACCAACCGTAAGTGGAAGGGGTTGCGATACTTCATTAATGATAGGCTTTCCTGAGAATCCAAGGGAAATATTCTGTGAGCCTGAGAGGGGTGCCCCTGGAACTTCACTGCGCCGTATAGTTGTTCTGCTTGCCCCTGTATCAAGTAAAAACTTTCTGTCTTCCCCTAATAGTTCACTATGTACATAAGGTCCCTCTTGATCTACAGGAACCTCGATAAGGGGTAACCCAACTTCCCTCTCTAGGCTATTTCATGTGTATCGCTGATAATCGGGATAATCTGCTTGTGCATACTGGTACATCTGTTGTGTCGTTGCTTGTGTTGCAGCAATAGGCTGTGCTTGTGGTGTTGCTACGGTCTGTTGTGGAGCTGCCTGTTGCGGAACTGGCCTAGATTGTGCATGCTGAGGGATTTGTGGTTGGTTCTGATCCTGTCTAGGTGGACGTGGTCTTTCCTGGGTTTTACCCGTGGCGATATTATGTTTCAGAACTGCACAATCGTGTATATAATGACCTTGTTGTTTACAATAGTTGCATGTCCCTTTCGCCGGACCTGTGGAATCACCCTTTTTATGGCTATCAGCTGGAACTGACTGAGCCACAAGCATTTTCATTTTCGTGTCTTTCATACGTCTTTGTTCATGTTCTTGTTCTTCTCTAATTCTATTGTGGTGATATTGTAACATCTGTAACATCTGTGAAGGGGTGTTACCTTGCCAGGTACTCTCGAATTTCAATACTCTATTCTTAACTTGCGGTAGGGAATTTTCAACTAATTTTGTCACAAACAGATGTGGATATGACTCGCTACTTGCTTTTATGCCACTATTAATACCAAAACATTTTTCAAATCGGGAATAGAAATCACTAGTGTCTTCATCTTGCTTTTGTTTACAGGCTGAGATTGCACCCCAGTCCTCCTTTTTCGTAGTTAATAAACGTGGCAGTACCTGCACTAGTAATCCTGGTAGTGCTGTAGTCTTTTCCCCAAGCCCTGATCCTGCAGCTCGAGCCTTTTCTTCGTTTTCTAATGCTGTCCAATCTATCTTTTGGTCTCCCACCTCCCATTCCTTTTCTTTGAGTTTCTCGTAAATACCGGCAGGCATTAATACTTTTAATATTTTCATAATGTCGGGGTAGGTATACTCTCCCATGAGTAACATGTCTTTTATCTCACGGTGGAAACCTGCTGGATCCTTGTCATGGCTGGGTACTACTTTCTTCATTTCTAATAATTCAATTTTAGTTATAGGCGTGTACACAAACACGCGTTTAAAGGTATTATCTTCACCTCTGATTGAGTGTACTTCGCGTAAGGGATTCTGTCTATCTATGTGATACATTTTTCTTCCCATAGTGGGAACTGGAACATGTTCTGGGCATACGAAAACTATATACTGGTTTCGAAATTCTAGAATTTCTTTAATTAAATCAGTACCTGACCCTCTCCATTTATTCGTGAGTAATTCTGTCAATATGTCAGGTAGGGGTCCAGGATCGGAGTGCTGGCTTTTATATAATATAAGGAGGTGTTGAATCATGTATATACCAGCTAATCGTTGTTCGTCTGGGTTAAGATTCAGAAACGTGTGTGCTAGTGCATCATCACTGTATTTGCCGGAACTGTCAGCCCATTGTACTGCTGACCTGGCTAATTCTTGTTCATCCATGGAATCGAGCATATGGTACCCCCTTCGGTCTCGGAGTAGTTTATCAGCAGCTTGGAATAGGTGTTCAGGAGACCTTGTATTTAACATAGGGGCTTGAAAATTTCTGTTACATTCTGGACGTATCGGACGTATTGGATCATTAAAGCATCTGGTGTTATTAAAAGATCTTCCTTTACCTACATAAGCCATTGTCTCTAAGTGTCCTGTGGGCATTTCTGATTCTTCGTCCTCCTCTCCCCCTGATTCATGTTGGTCTGTCTCTAATCTTTCTTTATGTATTCGTTCTACTTCTTTGCGGATCTTTCGGCACATAACTACTATACATGTCTGTCTATCATGTTTCCCTTCTGATATATTCTGACCCCATCTGGTAAGTACTTGTATTTCCTTCTGCTCTACCTCAGGCCTGTCTTGGTTTCTGATCACACAGTTTATGAAGAAGCGTAACAGTTGTCTCTGTACATCCACTTTCTGGTATTCCATGGCTTCGTCAATACTTTCAGGGCCTCGCCCTGATTGGACAAAGTGATATATGTTGTCTAAATGTGCCATCATTCCTGGTAGCGTCGCTAAATACCTTGAAGCTCGTCGTATACGTAGTGATGACAGCAGCATACCGTCCCGTCTACCGGGCACAGGATCATATCTACAATCCACTAGATGCTCCTTAAACATGTCGGAAGTTGCTAGTTGGGGTGTACGTTCGTATGCTAAATCTCTAAGGGATAATTTATTTCCTCGGGGTGGCGTGGCAAAAATTTCTGTCGTACCTCCTGTCGCACCGTCTGAGGTGCTAGGCACGAAAGGATTGGTTGGATGTAAGATAGAAACTGTAGATGTAGGAAAAGCGGTAGAAACAGATGGACCTGTGGGAATGTGCGTAGGAGTTTGTTGTTGCGGGGATACAGACGGATGATCTTGGCGTTGAGCACCATCGGTAGGCGGTGTGTGTGGCGGAACATTAGCATATTCAGGCGCTACATCATCTAAATAGGAAGAAAGGAAAACATATTTTGCTGTTTTGGGATGTGCTTTTATCGGGAGTAATGGAGGTGTCAAGTCTTTCGGTATTTCCGGGGTGGCCTGAGGTAACCCTTCGGCCAGAAGAGGATACATACCATTCATAAGGGTGTTTCTTTGTCTGCCTACTTGTTCTGTTTTTACTCGGGTACCTTCCTCAATTAATATATTTTCTCGAGCTTTATTTGAATTCTCCCTACTTTTCTCTTCCTGTCTGAGCGTTTTTTCTGTACGTCTATATGATTCTTTACGCCATAATTCAATGGCATCTTTCTGTGACTGTCTGGCTTTCTTTTTCCATAATTCTTCTTCTACTCTCATGATGCAATCTGCATCCCAGGTCCCGGCTGCGGGCCACCTCTGACTTTCTGGTAAATCTTTGGTGTATTCCACCCATAAATCAAGAAATAATACGGCATCTAGGCCATGCTTATGATACATAAAGTACCCTGGAGTGTCCCTAGGTGGAATGGGAACAGCTTCTTCGAGTACCCCTTTTCTGGTTTTGATCTGTCTTAATTTTGAAAAGAGCGGCATTTTTAGACCTTATTACTTAATCTTGAACACACTTAATACAATAAACACAATAATGAACAATCATTCACACCACAATATGTAGATCGTACTAAAACATTTAACATTTAACAGTTAACGAACGATGATAACTAATAGAAAACTAGTTACTGACATAATACTAACACTAGATAATACTGAATTATATACAAGACATACTAGATATACTGCTAAACAGTACAGATACACTGCTGAAACAGTGCAGACCAGATTTGTGTACCCAAACCCGTCTTGACCGGCACAAACTATGTGCACGTCTAAATGCCTCCCCGGCAACGGTACTCACCGGGTAGCACGGAACGGAAGGCCTCGGAACTGAACTGGACTGGACCGGACTCGACTCGACTCGGAACTTCGGAACCTGGTGGGCCTCTGTATACCTCGGATCTTGCTCTCTCAGCTAGGCTCTGGTCGGGATACTTCGCACTTCTCACCGCCTCGTCTGGGTGTTGATCGCAGCCTCAGTCACCCCCGTTTGGCTGGAGGGAGATACAGGAAATCCTGCGGGTACGCGTTTTTGTCCGTTCAGCCGTGGCAGGAGACCGGGCCTGCAACGCACCTCCGGCGCGTGAGATGAGAAAGTGTCCCTGTTCGGGCGCCAATTTATGTGGTAAATATTTAATTACCTGTACTATTTTTTATGCGGTAAAGTCTAGTAAGAATAACTCAGTAAAAATAAGAGGCAGAATCCGTGGTATTAGAGGTTCTGAAAGGCTTTATTCCTTACAAGGAATTATGGTTCGAACCATAGGCATCAAATTCCATCACCACGAGGGTTCAGGAAGGGAAGGCAATACATTATTGACAAGTAAAGATATTTATATGAAAAGCATTACATTAAGACAGATGCAGGAGGCGTAACAGCTGATAATATAGATAATAATACACATACGTAATGAAAAAAGGCGTAAACATAGGCGTAGACTAGAAACGTCATTAATCATGATGTCACAGGTGGGTGGATCCATAAGAGAATCCTGCAATGTCAGCAGAAATACTTGGCAGAGATGCGTGCGCAGCCACATGACGTGTGATTGACGTGCAACTAGAGGGTGAAGGGGACTTGACATTTAGCTCTACATGTGGAGACAGAAGTCTGGGGGGTCATGTCAACCTAATCCCAAATCATATCTAATATCTTATGTTTAAAGAACTGTTTTATCCAAAAGGGAAGGTCTCTCGGACGGAATCTATTCTATACTGACTGTTAGTGCGTGTACAAGCGTCTAAGTGTCTACATGAGATGCGAGGGGGCAGGAATCTTCCATGGTAACAGGGGCTATGAATTACTTGCATGAGGACAGTGAGGCCTGGCCCTTTGCTCGGTAGCTGGAAGAATGTTTACCTAAACTACTAGACAGGAATGCATCGGATGAGGAGCGGAGCAGATAATCTTGAAGGTGAAATACAGTTTTTGGCAGGCAACAGGCCGGATCAGGCACCGTTAGCCGCGCAGGGAGTAGGACAAAGTTCATGGATACAGATGCGGGCTCGGACTGGAGCTTTCAGAGGCAGAAGGCAGGAAAAGGCTTGATGGCAGAATTCAGGGCCTACTCGCCTGAACTGTAAAACGTGGAAAGTGAACCACATAAAGTCGGTGGCCTTTCATACTTAGGAACGGAATATCCGACTCATTCATGGCGGATCTGAAAGAGGACATGTTGACGGTGGACGCACATGTATTTGCGTCTTCATAACTGGAACTGGAGGGAACATACATGTACTTGTAGCATGTACATGGAGCCGTTGGGGTCTAAGATAGGGGACATAATCTGATCATAAAATTCATATTTCCTCAGGAGGAGGCCCCCCCCCCAGAAGAGCAGCCCAGTGAGTAAAGAAGGGCTGGGGGGGCTCCGTGTGGGCTATTGTTGCTCAGAATTGCAAAAGTACACTTTACGCCAACAATAGCCCACACGTAGCCTCCAACGGGGCTGGCATGTTATCGGAAGCGGGATAGGAGATGTGCACATCGCGTGTGTGCACGTTCGTGTTCACGTGCGCGTACACCGCTCAAATCCGCCAAAAGCCTTGCGCGTGCCCATCTCCTGTCCCACTTCCGAGGCAAGTCAGCAACAATAGATCTCGCTGGCGGACAGCAGCGCTTCGCGCTGCGTTTGCAGGTGAGACTTAAAAACGGCCCATCGACATTTCACACACATGGCTAGTAATTAATACATGTTGGTTACCTCTTATCAATTCAGGTTTAAAGCATCAAAATAAAGGCTCAACCATTCCTTGTTTCTCCCCTCCTCTTCTCGTGGCCTCTTTCCCCCTCCCCGGTTGCTCACCTCGAAGCATTAAATGCAAGACTTTCCTTGTTGCAATGTAAAGTGCTTTGATACCTTTCTGGTGACAAGGTGCTGCGCAAGAGTAAGTAAATAAATAAAGGTTACGGTGGTTGGAGCATGGCACAGTATTTGTGTGCTGAGCCCAGGTTTGACGGACAGGCCCACCTCATGCATTGTGGGGCTTCATTTGTAGCCTCCCCTATTGAGTGTACCAGATTCCAAAGATCAACACACATTGAGTTATCGCAGAGGGAGACAGCGCTCGTCCTGTATTGCCCTTCTGCACGATTCATGCAACAAGTTTCTAGAATTGTCTGTTATGGCTTGTCTTAAAGGAGTACCGATGGTGACATTCAGCCAAGCCAAAGCCTAATAGAAATAATGAAAACATTGTGGCAGGAAATGGACGTGCAGGCCTGTAATTGGTTCATTAAGAGAGGCGTACAAATATCATGCATCAGGAATGGATGCCTGGGTACCATTATATTGTTAAGTTTTGCCTCAACAGCCAACATTTTGCAGGCAAGCGTATTTTATGTTGTACTGTGTGCATCTAATCAGCACACTTGCCTGACAATGGTTACTAGCCTTTCATCTCACATCGACTCGTCTGTTGAGAGCCATGTCCTATTAAAAACAAATTATTGAATGAAACCGTATGGCTGCAAAGAAAAGTAAACAAGCCAATATTAATGATTGCTTTTTCCCATCAGTTATCTTTCAAAACGCATTTAGCTCATTTGAGAGCAGAAAAAGGAAAGGAAATGGGAGGAAATGTGTGTTTGTTTAATTTTTGTCCATTTATTCATGTGCATAGCTGCCAAATGATGCTTGTCGTGTGAGAGTCTTTATTGAGTAGGAGCTAGTAAGGTTGGGTAGCAGATATGGTGAATGTAACTTTGCTGTTTCACCCTGGCTCACACGCCCATTAGCTGTGGCTGCTGGATTACCACTAGCTGGGCTTGGAGACGGCCCTTTGTCACCCTGTGGAAGTGATTTCGCAGAGGACAGTATGACCACTGGAAGCCCATTCCTTTGGCGGCTGCAGAAGGGGCTTGAAACCTGCATCCCTTTTCCATGCATACATCCATCCTTTAGTCATTTGATCCCTCTGTCTCACTGCCCCTTTGTCCATCTACGTGTGCCTGCTTGTTTAGAGTCTGTTTGTGTTTGTGTGTTCTCTGTGCAAAGATCTAATTGTGTGGCTACCTGGCTGCCTGTTTGTCTGTATGCAAATGTTACTGCATGCCTGGATACCCATGTGTTTGTGTCTGTGTAGATGAATGTGTTTAAGGGTATACCTTGTTCTACATTTGTTCATGTATGTGTGATCCATGACAATGCCTGCCTCGAAGTTGTGTGTTTCCGTTTGCATTCGCTATGCAACCATTTTGGTTTGTCAATGCTTGTTTTCAAATATGTCATAATTTCATGCTCTATGCAGATTCCATAACAGCATTCATTGTATAGCAAAGTAACTGACAGTGTTCTACCATTGGCCCTAATAACAAGGGCCATTCTGCATAAAGACATCAGGACAGAACAACAAGGCACTTTTTATTTGAATAGTGCATTCTCTTGTTTCAAAAGGGTCGATTCACCAAAAAACATAAATCTACACCTAGGAGTGTACCCTTATGTTTACAGTAGATTTACATTTTTTTAATGCACAAGTGTTTCCAGAAGTTGTCTCCATCAGTTTTCCCAGGTGTAACCCTAAAATGCATTTGCCAATTTATTTATTTTTTCATTATATATGCTTGTGTTTATCTCCTTATGCAAAAATGCTACTTTTCCCCTTATCCGTTCCTGGGAAATAGTTTTCCCACTGAGAAATCCCTTTCCCTATCCCCCACCAATTTTGAGGGCGTTACCTGCACTGCGCCTTCCGCTTTCCCAGATTGGAAAGGGGGTTTACACATTCCCTTGAGAGGAGTACATTTCATACCATTTATAGGGGGCAGTGGTGTCTGCCATGTATTTAGAGTGGCGGGGAGGGCAAAATAGGGTGATATTAAAATAATTAAAACAAATGCCACTTACCTTTCTGACTTGTCTCCCTATATCTTTCTCCTTCGGTGTCTTCTCTCCTCGAAGCTCTGTACCCAGGAAACAGCACTACCCAATCCTAGCCCTGCTATCATGCTGTTAAACAGCATGAGAGAAGCGTCAGGATTGGAGGGAGCATCCTCTCTCAGCGCTCTTAAGTGCGCCGGAGGCCTGTGCTTTCCCTAACCCAGCTGTCTAAGCCAGCTAGGTTAGAGAAGTTTAAAACGTGCATGTTTGGCTGACTGTCGCAAGACGGCCGGCCAAAGGGGAATGCGCTCTTTAAACATAAGTGCACAGCTCTCTGGTGCCACTCAACAGCATTTGTCCCGCCCTATTCCGACACTCGATTCTGGACGGGTTGCTGAAAAATAAAATAGTAAAAAATAAACTTAATTACCATTTTATTTTTCAGCTGTTCTGGGGCATTTTTTTAGCGGGGCGATGCTCCTCCTCTGTCATGGAGGAGCCGCTCTTGATAGGGGCCATGGGGGAAGAAAACCTTTATGATGATCCACAGGTATTTTTATGGCACTGCCAAAAGTTTTGGTTAACTCTCACTCAGGACAACTCTAACTACAGTTAAGAGCAGACATGCTCACACAAAATCTTTGCACCAAGAAATATATTTACAAATGTAAAGTGCCCCTTTTATGAAGATGGTTTTACACTCACAAAAACACTGGTCCGGCATGTACACTAGGGGCACACGTGCAAATCCCTCTGAAATGGAGCCCCAGTATTTTGTTGTTCAGATCATTGGGGCTATCCAATACTGTTGGGGTAGGACAAAGAAACAGGTTCCCTATGCATTGGTTTTAATTTTTTTTTAAAAGAGTACGTTCCAAATATGGCTGTCTTGCAACTGAGCTTCACGTGGCCAAATATGTCCCTTTTCAGTGAATCTAAAGGCAAACTTGAAGAATTGTTGTATTTATTTATACATTTAGTGTTTTTTTACTGCTTGAGAATATTAACACTATAATTTAAGAAGTCTAAAATGTCCCCAATTGTACAATGTAATCTCTGAATATTGTGCATGGCCATTGTGCTTTAAACAACAGCAAATTGTTTAAGTACATGAAATCTTATTTTATCAGTAAAAGACGTGTAAATATAGATATGCAAGCAACGAGAAGGCTTCATGAAACAGTTATATCCGAGTATGTACTTTATATGTGTAAACATCACTTGGCACTTAATCATGTCTTAATCATTGTGCAGTTCTGGACAAGATATAGGACACGTGTGTGCGTGCCGAAATCTTTATTTCCTTTAAACTAGTACCGAGACCACCCTGTTTGAGACACTGACTGTGGAGACTGAGGACTAGTGTTATTTATTTATCATATGCCCAACCCAGAATGTCTCAATCCACTGCTTTCTTTCAGCCCGTTTCAAGCGTTTTTATTATTATTCTGAAAGGCGACCTTGACAGAATTCATAGTGGAAAGCTAGAATTTGTTTATTTACTTAAGCTTATTTTATGTAGCCCAACGCTTTCTATAAGCGCAAACTGCATAAAATCAGACAATGTAATATTAATAAAAGCACATAAAATACGGTGATCTAGGCAAAGCCAGGATCTAGAAGGAGGAACCGAGTATTTATTCCCTTAGTCAAAAGGGACAATTGCTGAAATGAATGCCCACCTTCGAATGGACATCAAACGAAGGGAGAACGGTAAGCAACAGGAACCTAAGCCCTAGGCAATAGATGCAAAAAGCTAACTTCAAGAATGCATGCAATGCTTCAACTTAGAGAAATGAAGATTGATGATTTGGCATTCCAATTCCAATGAGGATTAAGGGATAGCAAGGGAAACTCAGTTCAACGTAGTGCTGTTGGTTTGTTGGGTTGGTAGGAGTCGTGCAGATTTCCAGGTGGTATGGGGCATCCCCGAAAGCTCTCAGTATATGATTCCAGTCTGGCATTCATGTCCATGACTTCTCATATTTCTCCAGCACAATTTCTTGTCATGTTTAGTGTACTCCATTTTGAGCAATATCAAAGACAGCATTGGTTTTAATTTCCGCCAGACACAATCAAATTGAATAAAAGAGGGTTTTTATTTAGACACTCTACGTGACTATAGTGTTGGGGATAGTGCTCGATATGGAAATAGAAAATGCTACACCACTCTAACTATGCAGTCAAGGTTGAGTATGCATCTGCTGAAATACATCAAGTGCGCCCCCTCAGTAAAATGGAGGAATCCCACAGGATATCCTTAGATGGTGGTCAACTAGTAGCCAGATTTTGGTCCATCACAGATGCGACTTCATATATAGAAATCCCCCAGTGTAACATTTGAGCATTTTCAAAACGACAGTAGTTACCAATGTCGCTTGATACACAGTAGCCTTTGTGATTGCGATTAGTAGCACTGATTCTTATAGTCAAAATGGTGTATCCAGTCATGTTTTCCTTTCTGTCACAAACAGTGCAAAATGTATTCTTCACTGTTTCTTGCACCTGTAACTGACACGAGAGATCAGGGTGGGAGTGCTGTTAAAAGTGCATGAAAGTGATCTCTTTTTTTTTTTATGTTTGAAATGCTTTATTTGAAGAAAAAGCATAGCGAGCGACAAATACAAGTCATATAAAGAACATTGTCATACAAAATTAAAAAGAGAAAAATAACAAAGGGTCATTATGCGCTACACATAAGGAACCTGAGGAGAAATTCAAAAAGCATTTTGTAAAATTTTAAAGGGAATCGGAAGGAAAAGGGGGAAAAGGAGAGAAAAGGGGAGGAGAAAGAAAAGAAGGGGAAGAAGAAAGAGAAAGGGAAATATGAGGCGTTAGGAGAAGAATAAATGATCTAGTCAGAGAGAAAATAGATAGAATAGAAAGAGCAAATAAGCCAAGGGTAGGGAATAGTTGAAAGGCAGGAAATGAAAATGTAAATGTGAAAAAGATAAAAGGAATAGAGAGGAAGAAAGGAAGAGGAGGAGCAGAGCAGAAGTCTCTCATGGGGGTTTGAAATTCTCAGAGGATAAAGGAGAGATAGATTTCGATTTCAGAGCCATGCGGTCAAGATAAGCTGTGAGAGGCAACCAGAATAGATCTCTATTGAGGGTAGGAGTGGAGGCAGCAGCGAAACGAACATCAAGTCTGTGATAGTGACAGAGGGAATTCCACCAGTATTGTATCGAGAGCTTAGAAAGATCCTTCCAGTTAGAAGAAATGTGTGGGAAAGCCAGAGCCAACATAAGATCTAATAGACCTGAGGAGCGGGAAGGAATATCAAGAGTATCAGAGATACTGCCTAAAAAAAGAAGAGGAATAGAGTATGGAATAGAGATAGAAAATAGGCGAGAAATATAAGACCACACCTGATCCCAAAGTGCTAGAACAGAAGGACACAGAAAAAGTAAATGATACAGATCAGCATTAGGGGCAGAGCAGGTCCAACAGGTAGAGTCCTTATCAGGAGAAAAGCGAGAAATAGAAAGGGGAGAGAGATAAAGTCTATGATATAGAAAGAACATAGATTGAGTTAGTGAGGCGGAACGGGAGATTTTTAAGGATCTGGTCCAGACTTTGTCCCAAACAACTATAGACCATTCACAGCCCAAATCAAGCTCCCAAGCAAGTTCCAATTTAGATTTCGGACGGGTCGGATTGGGGGAGGAGAAAAATTTATAAATAAGAGAGGCTTTGGGGAGAGTAGACAGGATCTGAAGAAGCGAGGACTGGGAAACAGAAGAGGATGACAAGGGGAGAGAATAGTAGACCTCAAGTATAATGGCCATTAGGACAGTGAATCTATGGAAAAAAGACTGGGGACAGTGAAACAGAAGTCGGAATCGAGGAAAAGAACATGGGAGAAAACCATCGAAAAGCTGGTTAACCCATATCAGCCCCTTTGATCTCCACGCAGTCCAGCAAATAGGACGATTATGGAGGAGAATAAGTGAATTGTACCAAATAGGAGAAGCCAAAAAGGACTCACGGGAGATCGGGTCAGGACAGACCAGAGCATGTAGAAGAGAAGTAGTATGCTTAAACAGGGGTAGAGGGGTGGTTAAATTCTTAGCAGTGAAATGTACAATTTCAGATAGGGAAAAAGGGGAGAGGAGTGAGCGTTCAATAGAGAGCCAAAGAGGAGCAAGAGGAGAAGGTGTAAGAACAAGCCAATTAGAAGCCTGACGAAGAGAAAAAGATTTATGATAAAGGCGGAAATCCGGAAAGTTGACTCCGCCATTGGACTTCGGTTTACGAAGGGCAACGAGCGCAACTCTCGATTTTTTATTATTCCAGAGAAACTTAGAGAGACAGGAATCAATGCGCTTGAAATAGATATCAGGGATATGAATGGGGAGCATGGAAAAGATGTATATAAGAATGGGAGATATCATCATTTTGATCGAGTCCAGCCGACCCCACCATGAGAGAAAGAGAGGATTCCAAGAAGAGAACAACTTATCCATGCGGGATAGTACAGCGGACATGTTCAACCGAATAGATGAAGAAATGGAGTTAGAGAACCAAATTCCAAGGTACTTAATTTTAGAGGGATTCCATGCAAAGCCGGTGGCCGAAAACTGATGAGGGAGACAAAATTTAGTAAGAGGAAGGATCTCAGTTTTATCAGAGTTGATCTTGTAACCAGAAACTTGGGAAAAGGAGTTAAACTCAAGGAGTAAGGCCGGAATGGATTGGTCAGGATCAGAAATAAACAAAAGAATGTCATCTGCATACGCAGAGAGTTTCAAATGAGTCTTGTCATAAGGGAAGCCAGAAATAGAAATGTTATTTCTAATGGACGTAAGAAACGGCTCTAAAGCTAGGACAAAAAGTAAAGGGGACAGAGGACAGCCCTGACGGACGCCACGCTGCAAAGGAAAGTAAGGGGATATCCGGCCATTAACTAACACAGACGCCTTAGGGGAGGAATAAAGTAAAGAAATAAGAGAAATAAAATTAGGACCAAAACCGTGCCAACGAAGGGAGGCAAATAGAAAGGACCAATCTACTCTATCAAAAGCCTTCTCGGCATCAACTGATATAGCAGCTAAAGAGGAGTTGAGAGAAGGTACCTTATTGAGAACATTGAGAAAAAGACGGGAATTATCTGAGGTGAGTCTGCCCTTTACGAAACCACATTGTTCCTTACCTATAAGGTGTGGGAGGAAAGGATCTAAGCGCCGGGCAAGAAGTTTAGCAAATAATTTATAGTCTACATTGACAAGGGATATTGGGCGATAATTTTTACAAAATTGCGGGTCGCGACCTTCTTTGGGTATTAAGCAGATCGTAGCCTCGTGAAAGGTACCAGTAGCCGTGCCGGAGGAGAAGAAGGATTGAAAGAGGGAGAGAAGTTTAGGAAGCAAAAGATCTGAAAAATGTAGATAAAATTCCACAGAGAAACCGTCCGGCCCCGGAGATTTACCCTTGGTTAGAGATGTTAAGGCGCTATCCAGTTCGGTGATAGAGAGGTCAAGTTCAAGATCAGGGAAATTAAGATGAGAGGTGGAGGGGGCAGGAATTTTGTCAAAGTAAGATTGAATGAGAGCCGGCGAAGGGGGGGATTCAGGAGTATAAAGAGATTGATAGAACTGTTGAAATTGGGCGAGTATATCATCCTCCTTATGCAGGAGAAGGTTATCGTTGGAATATATTGAATCAATCAGGTTACGCTCCTTGCGGGACTTAAGATAGTTGGCCAAAAGTTTACCTGACTTGTTACGACCTCCGTAGTAGCGGGCGCTGCTGCGGAGCAGTGATGAGGATGCATTGTCAGTAGAAATTTTGTTAAACTCGAGTTTGGCGCGTATAAGGTCTGGTACAACCGTTGGAGTAGAAGAGGTGTAGAATTTATGTTCCAGGGATTTGATATGGGAGAGAAGGTCTTTCTGTTTCTTAAGATAAGATTTCTTTTTCTTTGAGACAAAGTCAATCACAAAACCGCGAGCCGTAGCCTTAAAAGAGTCCCAAATAATATGAGGGGGTAAAGAAGGATCAGAATTGAGTAGGAAAAATTCCGTAGCAAAGGAAAGAAAAGAAGAAGAAAAGAGGGGATCCAGGAGGAGAGAATTATTAAAGCGCCAGCGGGAGGATTTGGGATGAGGAGGAAGAAGATCAAGAACGGTGACAATGGGAGCATGGTCTGAGATAACTATCGGCTCTATAGATGAGGAAAGAAGATTTTGAGAGAGAGACTGAGAAAGGAATATGTAGTCAATCCGGGAGAAAGAGGCATGAGGAGGTGAAAAGAAAGAATAGTCCAAAGAGTCAGGATGGGACAGTCTCCATGAGTCGAGAAGGTGAGATTTGGAGATAGTGTCAAGGAATTGTGTATGTGATTTGTGGAAGGTGAAACGGGCAGAGGATTTGCGATCAAGAAACGGGTCAACAATTTGATTACAATCCCCACCCAGAATGAACAGGGAATCACTGTATTGAAAACACTTAGAAGTTATTAGAGGCCAAAAGTTACAATCAGGATGAGTGGGGCCATATACATTAAAAACAGTCAAGGAAACAGAATTAATTAACAGCTTAAGTAAGACCCAACGACCCTCAGTATCATTTTCTTGAGAAAGAACTTTACATTTTAGCTTCTTGTGACACAAAATGGCCACACCATTCTTTTTGTTAGAAGTAGGAGAAAATAAAACCGTTCCCACCCAACCTCTTTTTAACTTAAGAGACTCCGCCTCAGAGAGATGAGTCTCTTGTAAAAGAACTAAGTCAGGAGTGTAAGAGGCTAGATGGGAAAGCACTCTCTGCCGCTTAATAGGGCTAACAAAACCTTTCACATTCCATGAAATAACTTTGAATTAAATCACAATAAAGTGTGCAAGGAACAGAGAAAAGAGATGAAACCGAAAACGCCACCAAGGAAAATAGCGAGCGAGTGAAAGACAAGAGCAGGACAAAAGAAAGTCGAAAGACATAGTGAAAAAAGAACAAGGAAAAAGGAAAGGAAGGAAAGGGGAGGAAGAGAGGAGAAGAAGAAGAGACAGTACATATCCAAAACGGACGACTGAGGAAAACATACCTGAAGGGGGAAGGGAGATAACAAGATGACGACGATGGGGTGTGGGAGGATTCGACAAGAACAGCCCTCCGAGCCGGAGAGCAACAACCCACCGCAACAGGACGGAGTATGAGGAAGACGAATCATATGATACGAAGAGGACTACAAGAGGGTTGGTCGAACAGAAAATCTAAGGGAGGGAAAGAGAAACATGTTATGCAGAAATCATGAGGAGGTAAACAGTACACAAACAAACAATTGTATGCAAAAAGAGAAACCCAAACGACAACCATTATACAATCATATCAGGCAGAAGGAGAATCAACCAAGGAGGGAAAAAATTCCAGCAAGAACCTGTAAGGAGAAAAAAACAAACAGGTAAATAGTCAACCAGTAGGAGGATTAGATGTATCCATGCCAGCATTAGTCTGAGTGTGGATGAATTTCTTAAGTTCCGCCGGGTCTTGAAAAGTCCAAGTGTTATTTTGATGAGTTACCTTGAAGGTACAAGGGTGAAAAAGGCCATATCTAGCTCCCATAGAACGCAGAGGAGGACGAAGAGATAGAAATTCTTTTCTTCTGGCAGCAGTGACACCAGAGACATCCTGAGAGAGAAAAACTCTCTGACCCATCCAGGACACTTGGCGTTTCGCTCGAGCTGTGGAGAGGATCAGAAGGAGATCCGTAAATTTGAGGAAGAGGATGATGACCCCCCGCGGTTTGGTAGAAGAGGAGGAGCGAGGACCAAGTCTATGGGCTCGTTGGATACTAAGAGAGGTGGTAGCAGGAAGGTCCAACAATTTCAGGAGGAAAGAAGAGAAGAACGTGACAGGATCATCACCCTCCAAGGATTCCGGCAGGCCATAAACGCGTAGGTTATTCCTCCTGTTCCTGTTTTCCAAGTCCTCAGTGTGTTGTTGAAGGGCGAGGAGAGACCTCTCCAGAGAGGAGATGCGATGGGAATTTGACTGAATTTCTGGAACCTGCTGCTCCACAGAAGAAACACGGGCCTCCATAGTTGACCATTTGGCCTCAAAAAGCTGCATCTTAGTATTAGTCTCCTCCACGAACGGGCGCAAAGCACGAATCTCCTCAAGTATCAACTCCATAGAGATAGGGGGTGGAGATGACTCAGGTGGAGGAGGAGAGGAGTCCGGCTTCAAGCGCTTAGGCAAGGAGGCAGGAGGAGAAGACTTACTGGAGGAAGGTTGTGATGGAGAAGAGCGGGTGGGAGCTGTTGTCGCCATTTGATCTGTGGAAGGAGGATGAGGAGAATGGCCTGCTGGTGAGGAGGAGGCAGAGGAAGGTGGAGCCTTCGAGGGCACAAAGACAAATTTTGGGTTGCGAAGCTTGCCCATAGAAGCCTAAAACGTGCCAGTGATAGTGAACAGAAGGCAAATAAGCAAACCAACACAACAATCTGGGCTCAGAGGCAGGGAATGTCAATATGTCAACATGTCCAGTCTAAATAGCCCAGCGGTTATCAGGGGTAGTAGAGGACACTTGGAGAAATCGTGAAGAAACCCCGGACCTGGAGGTGATGCCAGCAGATATTAGGAGATGTTTCCCTACAGAGTTGGTGTATAAATAACGTTGCCCAATAGTAGGCTTAGCACCACATAAGTTTTAGCTGATGTATCCTTAAGAGTGTATAAATGTCACAGAAAAAGAGCCCCTGGTACAAAATCTATCTCCATGCGCCTCCATAGCGTAGAAAACAAATTAAATCATCTCTCTGAAGCATTAAAGCAGGTGTGGCATCCTCAGGGCGCAGCAGAAAACCACAGAGGCATTCACCTACCAGGGAAGTTGTAATGAATCATTCATGCAGCTATCCCTTAGAAAAGCGCTTGTCAATCAGAAAATATTCCACATTGTCATGAAAAGCAGAGCGCGTCTGAGAGCATGAGGAGAACTTACTGCTCCAGGTGCGCGCGCCGGTTCCAGACGAGCAGCGCTGAGGCAACAAAATGGCGGGCGTTCTGAGGAGCGCATTCAGCGCGGTGAAAACAACGCATTCCAGGCGCGAAAGAGTTCATCTTGGGCTCACCAGGCGCACAACACGTTCCGCTAGCTGGAACATCCTAAAAAGCTCGAAAAAGGAACATGAACACTGCCGTAAGTGATACGGGTCCGTCCCGGTGCGGCGGAGCTCCGGATCTAAGCGGCCATCTTGATCAGCGTCCAAGCCACGCCCCCCATGAAAGTGATCTCTTAAAGTTATCATAGTGAGTTTGTAACAAGGGGAGACACAAATGGGGAATACATTCAGTTAGGAGGAATAAAACAATATAAAAAAGTCCTAATCCTAGACTCAAGCACTATACATTCAGTAGGCTACTCAGTCAGAAAACAAATGTAAGTATATTTGTGTATAAATACTATGTACTCAGGCCTATTTCTTTAAGCATGTATCTTTGAAAGATTCCCTTGCAGCTTTTGCAATTTACACATGCCTTTTGCATAGTGCTGCCTGAGCTTTTTATTTTTGTGGCTATAAGTGAGTGAAGTATAAGGACCTTTGATACTATACCTGATTAAAATGTAAAATAAAATACAGTTTTTGCAGTAATTGTGAATTTCTGAAATATTCAAAACAGCCGATATATATAAGATGCAAACAGTGCTCAAATTCAGCAATTTGTAATTGTAAACGAAATAGAGTTGAATGCCAGCTTTCTGATAAGCCATTCTCAGTAATCTGCTAATGACTAATTTGTGTAGTGCTCGAGCCTGGCCCATGCCCACATATGACATCTAGGTGGTGAATCCGTTTTTAGGTGGGATTATTTTATGTCTAACTTGTGAAAATGATGATAAAAATAAAATATTTTTAGGGAGTAAAAAAGTAATCATATTTGTTTTGTCAAAATCTTTTTATTTACTTTTCTTCAAAGGATAAAAATATTGGTAATCATATTTTTGGATTATCTTACTTTTCACTTTAACTAGTATGTTTCGTATGTAAAATATCTATACTTTGCCTGGAACATTTTCCTCAGATCATCCAGCAAACATAGTGGATCCCCTGTTGCTCCATCCATCATATGTCCTCATTCTGAACATATGTGTGGAGCTGTAAAGATGAAAGGAGAGGGAAGACACCAATAGGTTTATTAATGCCCATTTCTTTTGTTTGTAGTATCACTCTCCCAATTCTGCGTTGTATGGATTTACGCCTTATTTTAAAATTCGTGTTTCGTCTGGTTATGATCCAGAGCCCTCTCTGAAATAAAATAATTTCTGCATCTCAATTTTCCTAACTCTGCTATGCTACCACTAGTCATTTTTAAAAGTCATAAGCCCTAAACCTAGCAATACTTAATATCCTGTGGTTTATCTATTGACGATAGTAACCAAAGGCACAAACTCACTTATCCCCCCTCCTCACACCCACCACCCCATTCACACTAATGATCATACCTAGCATCTAATTTAATCTACCACAAAGAAACTCAACTAAACACATGAAATGGTTTCTTTGAGACTACAAGACTATTCCTAATAACCGACAATATTCAATAACGACTCAATCAGCCACTAATCTTTGGTTCTGGAACAACAGGCTTTAGAAGGGTAGTAAGCACTCTAAGTATGTAATAAGGTACTTCTGAGGGAAATAGGTCATGTTCTGTATCTTCAAGTGCAGATTCGTTCTTGATTGGAGTTTAACTGGGTGTTTCTGTTACCATTGAGCCTGTCAGGACCATTTTCATTGTGTCCTCCTCTAAACTTATTGTAAATTGATATTCCTCAATCTAGGGACATATCCACCATTGACCCTTTAGCATAGCAGACACACAACCTTACTTGACCTGTCCACACTTTACTGAGATGTTTTAAAAGATGAATAATGTAATTATTTATGATAAATAGAACACACGTTCCCCTCCACGGCATAGAATGCATATACATTCTGTAGATAATCCTCCTCTTAATGATGGGCCATAAGCATTCATCTCACACCACAGATTTGTGCAGAAAATGATACATAGATTATACATGGTGGGAACAGTATCAATGAATGATTATGACAATTATGTGCATTATATGCAAATCAATACCATCATGAGATGAAGCTACAATTGTATTTTTTAAGATAGAAAACCGTATAGTTATTCAAACATCAGCACCACAAATTCATCCAAATTTTCCTACCTAAATGACTCTGTGTTGTACGCAAGCTTTGCATTTATTTTAGATCATGGGAAGGGATTAAACTCTTTCTGCCTCGAGTGATTAAGTGACTTGCAGGATTTCTCCTCAAATTGACTATCAGTGTTGCTGACTGATGATAATGGAGTGAGTGACACATGAAGAAACAACATCAAAAATGATTTCACGCTTTGTTACATTTTGTGCCAAACATATAATTTAGTAATCTGTATTGACGTGTAATTTATTTATGTATTTAAGCAGTTTGCGCAGCACCACATGTCGCCTTAGAGCTTGTAAGTGCTTGTTTCTGCAGAAAACACAAGTTGAACATTTTATAGATCACAGTAGGAGATAGGTGGATCTCACGGAGCACTATATAGTCTTTTCGAATGTCTTCCAAAGGAATCACATCTCTTATTTCAAATCATTTGCCCATGGGATGAGATTCAGAAGGTATCCATGTTAATATAATGACTGTGTCATGACTTTTTATATCAACAGCAATTTGTGGAGGTGTTCTTTTCTTGATTAGAGATGTATAAGGCATATGTTTTAATACACAAAGAGTGATGGGAGGAATTCTTGTAATAAGTCTAACCACTACCAGTGCCTTAGGATAGCATTCCAACCCATCCTTATTTAGCATTCTGTACCACCTCATTTTGGACCCAGCTTATACAAATTATTCTTGACCCTGCTCCAATAAGAACTCGCAGGCCAGGGCCTCCCTGAACTAGAAAACAAGCAACCCAAACTGATGTTGCCCTGACTGAGGCTTTTCAATCGGTTGTAGTTTAGTTCAAGTGGCACAAATTGGGGTATCTAAAGCTATCTGTAGGTGAGACTTAAAAAAAGACTTATTCTGAATCAGGTAATTAAAGGAACAACTGTGGGCTGCTTCATTGCTTGTATTGTCTGTATTTATGGATGAACAGACTAATCAGCTTTGTTTGGGAGATTGTCACCCAGCATACTAAGGAATTAAGGCACAATAGAGATAAAATAATATTCTTGGTTAGAGTATTGTTCTTAATGTGGGACTGTGGTAATAGTGTTTTCAAGTATATCACAAGTATTTCATTGATAATAGTCAGGACCAATGGAATGATGACATTTTGCAGCTGCAGCATTTACTGCATATTTGTGGATTTGCCATGTATGCCATATAATCCATCACCTGCTGTATAATCTGCTGACTTTAACAAAAATGTTGTTTCTACCTCAGATGGATCAAACTTTACTAAAAATGCAGCAACACATGTTGCTGCCCAGTGGAAGCTCTTCCGCAATGGTTGAATGGTCACCTATCTATTGTTTAGTGTTGTGTTTGTGTGTTAAATTGTTACTAATTTGGTGAAATCTTTGTCGAGGCAGTGTTTAAATGTGTGTGAATGATTAAATAATTATGAAATTCTATCTCAAAATATGCCATATTACACTGCATAATTTGTCTTTTCTTGATGCATTATTTAGACCCCTGCCACATAATTCCTCTGGCTCTGATTACAGTGTATACCTGCCCCTATTCAGTCTCATCATTTAAGCCTGTGATGTGAATTTCCAAAGATACAAATTTAGTAACGGTTCTTAGTGTGTAGTGCATGAAAAGAAGACTATGATCACCAAGTCTGCGCTTTTTTGTGATGGACATTGTCGTGTCATGTTCAGAGTGACCCAACTTCTCCCAATGTGGCCAGTTTCATGTTTGACAGGCCCAACAAATGCTTATTTTCTAAGCCTGCCTATAAATCTTAAAGAACAGGGGCACGGCTAAGTCCCTTTAGGAGAAAGTCCATTGGTAATGCATCTTTTCATGTATGACTGTTGAAACTGAGTAATTGTTTTCGCTCAATAGTTGTGATAATATTTTTGGCTATGCAGCCATTGTCTTTGATATTAGTCTTGTAGTGTTAGTATTGTACAATTAATATGTATATATATTCAGTTGCACCTCTCCAAATTCACGAGTATTATTCGGGGGTTATTTTCTTTTTCAATGCTCGTTAGAAACCTTTCTTATGGATTGGTTGTCTCTTAGCTAGTGTTGTCTGAAGTTATATTTATGGCTTCTTAACAGAATACATTTATCGGGTGGGTGGTTGGTTGTTGGCATTGATGTGTCTATGTTATCATCATGCATGTATGCATGCAATATTCGTGTTTCACAAACGTAGTCAAAATGCTGTCTAATACTGTAAAGGGCCAAAGAAAAAGGTACAGCCCGATCAACACTCTTAGAATCCAGCAAATGCTGAAATCTGATAGTAGAAGTGGATAATTACTTTGTCATGTTATAGTGCATTTTGGAAAGTGGTATTTCCTAAATTGCAACTGGGTTGGTACAGTCCTAATGGACACAGGGTTGTTATTCCAGATTCTGGATGCATACATGGAGAAGGTATGTTGCCTTGTTATTTTTTGTTGCACTTCCTTGTCTTCAGTCTGTAGATGAGTCCTGGCTACAGATGTGCCCAGAGCCACTTAAGGTGGTGAGCTTGCCAACAAGATAAGCTTTGCCTGGAGTTGTTCATAGAATGCTTATTCAATGGTTGTGTCTATAAAATGGAGGTGAGGGATGGGCAAGTAGTTGGGAAGTTCATCAGGGTCAATTGTGAGTTTCTTGAGGAGTTAGAGGACCTGGCCTGTCTTGAGAGCCTCTGGGAAAATGCCTTCAGTGAGGTATGCATTGATGATGGTGAGTAGGGGTGAGGGAGTTTCTCCAGTGAGAACTTTTATGAAGGACAAAGGTAATGCATAATTTTCATAGAACATTTTCTTGGATTTGAGGGTGCTGAGCATGTCAGTAAGGTCTGCTAGAGACAGGGGTTTGGAATATGAACATTGCGGGATGCAGCATACAGGTGCGAGGAACAAAATAGAAGCAGTCTTAATGTTAGTGATATACTGTTGGATCGCCTGTAATATTTCACAGAAGAGGAGGTTGATGGCACTGCACTTGTCTGTGGAGTATGAAATGGGATAGTCAAGCAGCTGGTTGATTCAGTGCTTTACTGTCGTAAAAAGACAACTGTTGGCAACTTCATTGGTGATGCTGGCATAGAATAGTTTTATTTGATGTGATGAGATCTCTGTGTGTTGCGGCGAGGAACTTCATGGGTGTGAAGGCCTCAGCAATTCTGTTTTTCTTTCATTTTCTTAAATGTCTTTGGATATATTGTTTGTTGTGCTGAGGTCTTTGGGATTTATGGGTGCTGACACTATTGTGCTCTAGATGGAAATTGTTCACATGGTTTTCCAGAAGTACAATCAAGTCATGTAAAATAGTGTTATCTTTGAAAGTGGAGTTGGTAGAGCAAGAGATGAGTTTGAGCTTTAGGGTTTCAATGGAGAAGAAGCTGAGGTTTTGTTAGGGTTAGGGTTGATTTGTTGAACGCAGAGAAGGATGATGGAGATGGCAGTAGGGCCAGACCAGTCCAGTTGTATAGAAGGATTGCATTAGATGGTTGGTGAATTAGAAAAGAGAAGAATAAGAATTTACCATGCTGTAACTCATTTAGGGTGTGAATGAGGTTGTAGAGGGATTTCCCTTTTTTCCATGAGTTTGATGGGATGTTGAAGTCTCTGAGGAGAGTGGTGTGTGTGAGCTGGCTGGATGATGTGGAGAGAAGATGAGGTCCACAAATGTGTCTGGGAGGCCTATAAAAGCAATGGAAATTGGAGACTGTTTTGCAGAGAGATAGACATGGCATGTCTTGAGCTCCATGGAGTTGAATGTCACATGATAGCCTCTGATGGAGGGCCATGAGGGCATGTGGACCACAGCAGGGCCTCACCCCTTTTGATGTGTGTGTGTATTGTGTGTATCACACTCTGGGTGCTATTCAATATGTAGGTTGTGTGAGGAAGTAGTCTGAGTCAAATTTCTGTGATAAGTGTGATAATCTTTTAAAAAGCAAGGAGTTCTGCAATGTCAGCAGTGTGGAGTATTGCATGTCGTGAAATAATAAATGTGAGTTAAAGTGTGTGTTTGGTAGTTTTAGGGTCTGTGTTGCTGTGTTCGATGTATACGAGGTTGAGTCTATATGTTTTGAGACTGAAGGTGTTCGTGTTGGTCTGAGTAGTATTTTGAAAGATAGGTTGTGAAGGGTAATGAGCTAGGCATCTGATGAGGTCTTAGGTGGGGGAACTTTTTGAGGTTGTGATGAGATTGAGGTTATGGTATGTATAGCTTCTTCACCAGTCTGGGTAACCACTAATGGGTATGTCACACACATAGCTTAGTAATACATGTCTTTATTCGGTTGTGTGTAACTGCGAACTCAACATTCTAACACAAGCTTTTATTACGTTACACTCTGACATCTACGTCACAGCTCTATGGAGTCCTTTCACAACCAATAAGGTTCTGCAGCTGATGACACACCAAAACTGAGTCTCTTGTATTGAAACGGACCAACATGTGTAGAAAAGGTTGTAATGTATCTGCAATCTTCTTCGAGTTCCAGCTGATGATAACCTTCATTCTAATCAAGGCGAGAAAAGACCTTTGCACCATTTAATTGCGTTATCATGTCAGCAATATGTAGAGATGTTGCTCTTGTTTAGTTGCCTGGTTTGCTTGACCCATGTTAAAGCAGATGCGTACAGCTTCTTCCTTATACTTTTTGGACACTACCACTATGGGAGAAACCCATGGCGTTCGTACAGTTGAACGTTCAATATTGTCATGCTTAAGTAATGACTCAAGTTCTTTTTCAACAGCTTCTTGTTAATGAAAAGCAATTCTTCTATGTCTCTGAGCAACAGGATGGACATCTTCAATAATATGCAATTTTAGTCATAGACTTAATTTTTCCTAAACCATAAAACAACGAAGGGAATTGACTTATGATTTTGTGATGAACATTCATGTAATTTACACAAATCAGTCCCATATCAGCAGCTGTACTGAAGCTGAGCAGACAGGCACTTGACGCTGTACCTTGAAGCACATGGATGGGTGCTTGAATATTAATTTCATTGTCGCTACAAAGGAACCTTGACTTTTTTCATAGGCGTCGATGCAGCCCATGCTACACTTTCGTCTTCAATTAAGTAACTTGTGGTATTAAAGATAATTCATTATATTTCTCTTCACTCATTATGTTTATCGACGCTCCACTGTCGATGATGAAAGGTATTGAGCGACCATTTATTTTCAAGGTAAGGTTTGGACAGTGTTTGTATGACTTTGGTGCCTTGGCATGTCGACTTTACTTTCGCGATCGCTTTCAGTGCCGCTTGTTTGAGTGATGGGTTAGGTCCAAGTGAGCCCTTTTTGGGGCACAGCCCTGGAGGCTGCAGCATTTCCCTCATCCCTGAAGAAGGATGCAGTGAGCCTGAAACCTACAAATAACGGTAAATGCGATTTAAAGCTAGAGCAACCACGATTGAATTAATTGTATACAGTTCTTTTGGAGAATCCCTTTCAGAGTGTTACAGCAAAGTAATTTAACCTTTGTTGAGCATCCGTCCTCTTTTTCTTATGTGTAATTTTATCTGTTGAAGACACCAATGCAACAGTTTTCGTTCTAAGCCACTTCGGGGTGCTGGCTTGCTGAAGGCCAAAGAAAGGCAGCTTTGGGGATACACCCGGTAGCGGTGCCAAAATGACTGTAAAATACCTGGCTGAAAATGCCCTTTTCAGCGTGTGAGGAGCGCACCAACAGGCAAAATACTGTACCAACAGCAACGTTATACATTCTGGCATAGTTCTTCAACAGCATGAAAATTCACTGTGCGGAATTGTCATTGTTACAGCGGGTTAAACAAGGGATGGGGCGATGATGGCTTGTGTTTTACCTGTTCGCTGGGAAAATCTATTTTCAGTACACGGATGGAACTACATTTGAGGTACGGCTGACTGCTCACCCTTCTGAGGTCGAGAAACATTATTTTGGAAATGGTGCTATTTACAGTGATACAAAACTGAAAATTTGCGTTAGGAAACGCGACATGAAACAAGTCATTTTTTGTTTAAGCTCAAAATATGAACTTGAACAAATATTATTGAAAGGTAAATATTAAGTTTAAGTTCGCAGCCAATAAGTAGATTTTCACTCGAAAATTACACGCATACGTAACAGCACAAGAGGATGTGGTCTCACGGCTAGACTGCTGACTTTGGAGCGGGAAAACCAAGGCTCGAGCCTCGGGGTCCACTACACATCCTGTGGTGCTGGGCAAATCACGTAATCAACTCGTGCCTACCAAAACAAGCATTTGCAATGCAATAGGTCTCGCAATTGCGAGATTTTGAGCTAATGGCATTGTAAATGACAATGCCTTTTATTTATGTGTTTACAATACCAATAGGTCAAAGTTTTTAAAATGTGAGACCTATTGCATTGCAAATGCTTGTTATACTAATATAAAGGATTCACTCAGGGCACCTCTGGCCTCCATGTCAGCTGCTTGTCTTTCAGCACACTATTCAGCTCTGGCAGCCATCAACACTCGCTCAGGAATTTCTCTTAGCATTCGTCGTCTGAATAAATCTTGCAAGCACCCATCAATAACTCTAAGACATATAGCTTCTTCATCATTACATTCATTGAACTTACACGGTTTAATGAGTGTATTGAGTCTCTCCACCAATTTTTCAATGGTTTCACCAGCTTATTGACTTATTTGACTTAAAATTTCTCTCTCATAATCAACATTTGGTACTGGATTGAACTTGAAATTCAGCGTTTCCTTAATCTGATACTATGTGACTTTGTCAATTCTCGGCATCTTCTTTGACTTCTTTCACACCATCACCAGTAAAATTCTTGAGGTATTTGTTAATCTTATTGTTATCAGTCTCTTTAAGTGCATCAATGGAATCATCAAATGTCTCTATTCAAACAGTCCATCTATCACCAAGATTTCGCTTTTTGACAGTATCAAAAGTTGGTGGTAGTTTCAGGAATGTGGCAGCTTTTTAGACTAGTGCGGAACTTATGGGTAGCATTGTTTTGGATGCTGTTTATTACTAAGTGTCTCTAAGACCTTGTGATGTACTGGATTCTGGATCATCTTTGATGCTGACTGGAAATTAGACTTTCTTCTTGGTCTCCATCAGGAAAACAGCCTTTCAATTTTCCTTCCAAATCGGAAACTGTGGTGATATGTTGTGCACCTGTAAAACACAACCTGTGTTTGGCCTGGGTTGCGTCACTTGGCGCTAAAGTCATATCGGCTCCACATTTACAACCCAGGCACTTCTCTCTGAGCCACTTCACCGAGTGCTGTGGTACAATGACTCTCTTTTTTATGCATTCAGTAAGTCATTTTTTGTCTTTCTTCTAAATTTCAATTAGCATTTTCTGATGTCTGGTTGATCTATGCCATGCAGCACTTCTGTTCACAGTGAAATTGGGCAAGTTACAATTATCAGCAGCTGCGCTTCATAAACCTGGATGAATCCACCTTCATCGTTAACACTCCAGATACTGTATAATTGTATTTTGCATGGCAGCGCGGTACCTTTAGATATGGGCTGACCAGCAGGTTCTTGGTCAGCGACATGAACATTTTTTGCAACTCTTTTGTTGTCTTCAACTGCTTTATAGCAACTGGAGTTGTGCTTTGACTCCACATGCATTAAGCGTTGATCCAATACTTCAACAGCGACACACGTGGCACGGCATGCATGAGCAATTTGCCTGGGCAAACTCTCTGGGAGAGCTTGATCATTCTTCTGGTTACATAAGCCCTGTCTCGTCGCCAGTTGTAGTGTCTTCCTCAACCTGGGTAGCCACTAATAAATACGCCAGGATGGAGCTTAGTAATACAAGTCTTTATTTGGCTGTGTGTAACTGCAAACTTAACATCCTAACACAAGCTTTCATTATGTGCTGCTCTGACTCCTATGTCACAGCTCTTCGGAGTCCATTTGGAGCCAAAAGGGTTTTGTGATAAAACTCGCAAGATAATGCATTGTGCAGTTATAAGACATATTGTTTGTATTTAATGATTGACTAAGTATTTTATGTGCAGTATTTTCGTCATGATCTAAATTATTTTACTAAATGTCTACACATCCTGATGGAGGTCACAGAACTTTCACACAAAGAGGGGTTGTGGTATTATAATGAGTTCAGTACTGTTTTTCCCTTTCATAACTGTAAATGATTATTCTTAACAGTATGTATCTTTTATAGATGAGTAGATTTTGGGTCAAGTGAACTGGATGTGAGAGTTCACTTATCTCTATGTTGATAAAGGTGTCCTACATTTGTTCTTCTTTTAATTTACTCTCACATAGGCCTTTTGTGAAAGACTGTAGTTGAAAACATTATCTAGGCAACAAATGTCAAATGACAATGATCAGAATAATTGCTTATGTGTTTCGTGTGCTTTGATACAATGTTTTGTGAGAAAAGTGCCTTTTATATATATATATACCAATATATATGTAATAAAGTTACAGATTATATTCTGTTCATATAATGGTGTAGTTATGTAATTAAAAAACTACTATTTGTTGCTCAGTTTCCTCCCATATAGAACATTATACAGACTCTGAAGTGATTGATAGTAGTGCTTGCGGAGACATTTGTTAATACCAGTTAGATTTCCACCCAAGGTCCCTTAAGCTGCTCTAGTATGTGCTCTAGCTATGAAGCTCTACTTGACATTTTCTGTTGGCTATAACTGGACTGTTCTCATTCAAATGATTGTAACTGACTATTTCTGGTTTAATAATTCTCTTCAGATTTTTCTTCTTTGGTTGTGTGTTTATGCAAAGGTCCAATGATTTCCAAAGTTTGGGATCTTGAATCCCCAGTGGCATACCTATTACGTTTTCCATTTGGCAGATTTTTAACATCCCTGCATCAAGTGGCTGAAAGAAGGCTGTTGGATTCTATGGAATGCAGGGCCTACATTATTAGGTGCCCAAGGCCTCTAATCTTGAAGTCACTGGGTTTGAAGGAGAATGTTTTACAGGTGTTGCTTGAATCTGCTCTGAGACAATGGTAGCCTTTTGCTGCTGGTTTAATGTTACATTTGTACTGACTCAGATGCATACTGTTGACCTGAATGAAAGGCCTGAATTTCAGCCAGCCAGTAAAATTGCTTGAGAGACCCATGTTGACAGTATTACAGAACTATAGGGGTGTCAGGCCATCCATCAAATTAATTGGACAGGATGCGCATCAAGCATGCACATCAAGCAGGAGGATGTGTTTGGCACATGTACAGATACATGCTGATGCTCTTCACTGCAGCGTTGACTTGAGATGCAACTTTGATATTCTTGTCAAACAAATACCAGGTTCTTTGTGGAGTAGTTGCATGGAAGTGCATGGATTTGGGTCTATCTCTACCTCTACCCACATTCTTAGAATGCATAGTTGCCTAACTTCAGACAGAAGAAACTCTCTTCTTCTTTAGGATGTATGTCGATGTTTGCCTGATTTATGGACCATTCTTTAAAAATAGGGTGCCATTAGAGAACAAATGAAAATCTGCCAGGTACCACTCTAGCACCAGTTATAATGTGATAATATGTTCCTCAAACTATACTCGAAGGGATGCCCTATTGATTGCATATTGAAGCTGATGCAGATTTTGTTACACTTATGGACTTGAAGCCTGAAAGTATTTTTCTGCACATTGTGGCAGCTCACCTTTGTCTATGTTTTCATGCAGTTTGCTGTGTATAAGAAGGTGTGAAAATTGCCAATAATCACCCATGATTATTTTGGAAGTGCAGAGATTATTGATTCGGGGACAGTCCCTTTACTAGTGTTATATTTTTCATAGGTAAATCATTTTGGCTGAATACGATGGCAGGGATTACTCGAAGCAAGATTCAGCTGGCAGGTTTGATGCTTTTCTTTTAGTAGTTAGCCTACCCCATATTCCTAATCCAGGTGATTGAAGGCAGTGAAGGATAAAGTAAAGGTGATGAGAAAATGTAAACATTGCATTTTTGGACTCTCCTCTCTCCTTGACCGACCTCTTCCCTTCAGGATTGATGAGTGAAGAAGATGAATGATGATGTCCAAAAATGAACACTGCAGCAGAAAAATATATTTTTTTTACATGTTAATCTTCACTCTTCCTGCATACTGTGATCCATGACTCATTACTCCTAACACCTCCCTTTTCAATCAAGTAGTAGGGAAAACTAATGATGAGGCCCCTAAATTGATTTTGGAAAACTGGGTTTCAGCTTCTTCATTTAACACCTAAAGAGTGAGGATTAAATGACAAAGTAAAGTAGTTATATCCTGGAATGGCTGTTCTTCTCTTAAAGGCGCCTTTGTAAAATAGTTTGTTTAACAAGAAGAATTTCATATAGCTGTGCAGACTTTAATGTGCATTTTGTTCATGGTGTGCTTCTGCCTTCATCCCAATTAAAATATGTTCGTCAGAGGTTCATTTCTTTATCTGGACCTGCTCTATATATAAACACAAACATTTTGTTTTTCAATACATTCCTTACTTGCTTGTCCAGCCTGTCTGCAGGGGTTACATTAACAAAAGTAAGATTCAATTCCCTAAAGAAGAGTTCTCTAAGTCTACTTATTCATAAGAGGTAGATTCAGTGGCATGTACCCTTTCAACTATGGATAACTGCCTTCACTTCCTCTATGATGCCAACTCTTTAAATATAATTCCAGCACCTGTAATAATGTGTAGTGTTCCACTTCCTATCTGTGGGACTGATTCACAAAGGTAAACTTTTGTATATGTTTAGCATTTTTTTCTATTCACAAACAGATGTACAAGTAGTATCTTTATGAGTGCGGAGTCTCATCACATAAAAACATGGCTCTTTTTATGTGCTGCAACTCTGCACTCATAAAGATACTACTCATAAAGCCCTTTGTGAATAGCAAACAAACATAAATTTAGAAACAAGTGTAGGTTTACCTTTGTGCGTTTCAGCAGGCTCCCTTGGTTCATGTATAAGTTAATATTGTGGGCTGTAAAATTATTCAAACTCTCTCTTTCTTTTTGCATGTCGATACGGCTGCCTCATTCATTTACATTAAAAATGTTGGCGTCTTGCCCCCTCCACACTCACAATTTGATGGTTAGCACCATTGTGTCATTAAGGCTTTAAGTATACAATGCTGGCAAGTCAGATGCTTTTCTATGTCAGAATATTATATACCGAAGTGTCATCTTGGCTAATATTTTGTATAAAACATAGCTCTAGAAACTTTTGCCACAATGGGTTAAGATTTTCTATTACTAACTGAAATTTGATGATAGTTTTGTAAGCAATATGTTCAATGGCATGTGTGGCTGTAGATACACATGCTTTGCATACTCCTGCCATCTAGTCATGGGATCGGAGTTGTACAAGTTATATTTCTTCGTAGAAATCTTTCGAGTCAAGGAGTAGAGTCACTCATCCGCTCGGTGATACTGTGCTTGGGCATCAACTCCTTTGCTAGATTGTTTTCTCTCTGCCATCGGGTTCAGACTTGTTTGCTTGCCCTCAGTGTTCGACTACTATTTGGTAAAACTTCTTGGTCCTATCCTGTCTTTGACTGTATCGTTTTTTCGATCGCGCTTTTCCATTACTGCACCACTTCAGATTCGTCAGTTTGGTCACTGACCAATAGCCCCTGGAGCGCCGCTTGTCTCAGGCTTACCATCCACGAGCATCATCGGTGCTGAAGATGTGTTCCCGATGGAATGGATGCCTTTTTGATTTTGCCCGCAGTGTTATTTCAAGTACCTGCACACGTACCAACGTCACTTGTGCAATCTTTTACCTGATCATCGTGAGGCTAATTGTAACGTCTGCAAGTCTTCCGATCAAAACAGACTCTCTGGGATCGAAAGGCACGCTGGCTGGAAATGTCTTATCACACTGAAAACAACACTCCCAACATTTTCGGAGAAGAGCATGGTGCTGAGGAGGAAGAGGAAGCTTTCTCTGTTGAGGTCATTTGTGGCTCTATTGTGGAGGAAGAAGTAAACCGTGCCACTCGGGCAGCGCATGAGCATTGTCGACTATAACCCTATTCCTTCACCTAAAAATACCCCTAAACCTTTACCTTTTCCTTTAAAAGAGGTCGCCGGACCTCCACTGCCACCAGGCCATGGTCTGACCCGAAAAGACACTTCAGATGCCACACCTTCGGGCTCCACATGACAAATTCCTCTAAGGTTAAATCCTCGGACTAGACACCCTCGGATCGAGCACCTGCATCTTTCTCCTACCATTCTTCAGAACCGGCCCGGCAATTGACTGCTCCTGCCTCGGTGCCGGGCAAAATACATTCTTCCGCTATGAAAGCTTAGGTTCCGAAACCAACCGAATCTAAATCCTCAAAGCATTCTTTGGTTCCGAAACTATCTGAGACAAAGCTTTGAAACATTCCACAGGTCCTTGTCTCCTGTTGAGCCTATCCTTGAAGTAATGGATATTAGACAAATAAAAATCCAAATTCAATACAGAACTGGGAGAATAATGGCCTCTCCTACACCAGTGAGGCAATTTACTTTTGAGGACGCTTTGGACTCTCCTGTGCCTCTGTAAAAGAGGACAAAGGACATTGTTACAAGCCCTACTCATCATCCTCCACCTTCTCCTTCTCTACCACCACCTACACCTCCATCTCCACCACCATCACCACCTCCGCTATCTCCTCCTTCCTCTCATGCATCTCCACGTCATGATCCTATAGATGCTACACCTCCAGGCTCATCTTGGTCAAACACTGGGGATATGGGAGACACATTAGGATCTCCAGACCCATGGGACATATATGATACTGACCCCATAACACCTAATAATGATCCAGATCTATATCCAACTCAACCCTCCTCTCCTAAGCCTGCTAGTGCCTATCAGCAGATTATTATTAGGACATCTACCTACCATGGTGCTGAGTTACATAAAGTATCATTAGAACAGGATTTTCTTATTGACACTCTCTCCTCTACACACAAGGACATACAGAAGGCACCTATGCTTCCTGGAAGGTTGCAGCAAGCTGATTATATTTTCAATAGAACTTATCCGTGCCAGGGTTATTACTCCATGGGTAGATACAAATTATAAACCAGCTCCATCAGACCCTCTGTTTATACACGCTTGAGTACCACCAGACTCTTATAGTTGTCACCAATGTTTATAAAAGAGCTAACAGTCAAGCAACTGGAGATATGCCACCCCCTGAAAAGTAGAGCAAGCGTATCGATGCAGCAGGGAAACAGGTAGCAGCCCATGCAGCCAACCACTGGCATTATTCCAATTCCTTTCTAGCAAACTACGATAGGGCTCAGTGGGGTGAGATGGAAGAGTTGTTACAACATCTCCCTGAGGAGTATCGTAGAAAGGTGCAGCAGATACAGCTGCAAGAGGAATAAACATCAGTGTTCTTCTCAAGAGACGCGCTTGGTTCAGGTTCTCTGGCTGTAAACATGAAGTACAACAAGCAGTTCTTAACATGCCCTGTGACAAAGAACATCTTCTTGGCCCTCAGGTGGACTCCACCTTGGACAAAATAAAAAATGTACAGACACTGCTAAAGCCATGAATGCCTTGCAAACTAATACATCTAGAAGCTCTTTTAGTCGCTTAGGTTACAGAGGTGGATATAAATCCTCAAACACTGACACTTCCACCTCCCAACAAAAGCAGGGACAATCCACCAACTCCAAAGGGTTCTCAGGGGCTCCTTTACTTAGAGGTCCAAACAACAATGGCAGAGGCAGGGGTGCTTCCACCCGTGAAGCATCCTCTATTACAAAACAGTGACTGCCCAACCCTTCCCTCGGCCACACAACACCTGTCGTGGGAAGACTTCCGTTTTTACATCCAGTCTGGAAATCCATCACCACAGACCAATGGGTACTAGCCTTTTTCCAACAAGTTATTTTCTGTAGCTCATTACCTCTCCACCCAACATCCCACATCTCACTCACAGGTTATTCCACAATTACCTACTACTTCTCAAGCAAGAAGTGCAATCCCTTCTCCTCAAAGGGGCCATAGAACTAGTCCCTTTTCAACAACAGGGCACAAGAGTATATTCGCTATACTTTCTTATTCCAAAAAAAGGATGGGTCCTGAAGACGGATCTTGGATCTCAGACCCCTCAATTACTACATTCTCTCAGAACATTTTCACATGGTCACAACACGGGATGTCATTCCCCTTCTACAACGTGGCACCTTTATGGCCACACTGGACCTAAAGGACTCTCACATTCACATACCCATACACCCTGCTCATCGCAAATACCTCAGTTTTGTCATACAAGAAAAACAGGTTCTTCAGTTTGGAGTCAGTACTGCACCTTTCATTTTCACAAAGTGCTTGGCAGTAGTTATAGCACACTTAAGATGACAAAACATTCACTTTTTCCCATACCTAGATGATTGGCTCATCAAAGCCAGAACCCATCAACAATGTCAACAACACAATCAGTTGACAGTGGATCTGCTCCACAGCTTGGGGTGTGGGTTCACCATCAATGTCTCCAAATCTCACCTTCAGCCTCTTCAGGTTCAACAGACCTTAGGGGCAATACTCATCACACTTTTAGGGTGTGCTTATCCCAATCCAGCTTGGATACAAACACTACTCTCACAGTTCGGACTGTCATGCATCTACTGGGAATGATGGCATCTTGCACTCACATAGTTTCACACCTAAAACTACTCATGCATCCACAGCAACAGTGTCTCTCTCACCAGTGGTCTCAAGAACAGGGCTACCTACCGGATCTAATTGTGAGAGACAACAACACTCACTGTTGTCTGCATGGTGGAATGCCAACAATCCGTTGAAGGGCTGTCTTTCTTGGACCCAATGCGCCCTATCATTCTAACCACAAATACATCAGAAACTGGTTGGGGTGCGCACCTACAAGACCTAACCATACAAGGTCTGTGGGATGCCAAACAATAATCCCTTCACTTCAACTACATGGAACTTCAGGCAGTCTTCCTAGCAATGAAAGCTTTCCTTTCTCATCTATCACACAAAGTTGTCCTAGTCCAGAAGGTCAATATGACTGTCATATACTACCTATGAAAATAGGGGTAGAAACGCTCATGTCATCTGTCACATCTCACTCAGACCATATGCAATTGGGCTCTTTGCCATCACATTCATCTCTTGGCGGAATGTCTGCCTGGAACAGACAACATTCTTGCGGACCTGGTCAGCAGGATGCACCAACAAACCCACAAATTGGAACTCGGTCAACTCCATACTTTCAAAAGTGAGTGTTCCCTCAGATAGACTTATTTGCCACAGCCAAAATGCAAAATGTCAAAACTTCGCCTCCAGGTTCCCACTCCCACAATCTAAGGACAACGCACTATTGATTAGTTGCTCAGGTATATTTGCTTACACTTTTTCACCTCTCCCTCTCATTCCATTTTTGGTTTAGAAACTCGACAAACATCACGCCACATGATCCTTACAGCTCCTACCTGGGCACCTCAACCTTGGTTTATAACACTACTAGATCTTTCAGTAGTCTCACTTGAGAAACTCCCCAACAGTCTAGAACTCCTCACTCAGAGTCATGGACAAGTCGGACTCCAGAACCCAAGATGCTCAACCTAGTGATCTGCCACCTTAGGTCTTAGAAATGGGTTACTTGAACTTACCAACAGAATGTTTGGACACTCTTAAACAAGCATGCAGACCCACAATTAGAGGGAGTTACGCTGCAAAATGGAAACATTTTGTTTGATACTGTCAACATAAACAAATAAATCCCCTCAAAGCCACACTACAGGACATTATTTGTTACTTGCTACATTTACAAAAATCCAATTTAGCATATACTTCCATTAGGTTGTCTACCCCCATAATAGACAGTATCTATCCCTTCTCAGGAGTCCAGTCATTAAGGTATTCATGGAAGGACTCAAGCAAGCTATTCCACCTAGTGTACCTGCAGCACCCTCTTGGAACTTAAATATTGTACTTGTTAGGCTCATGAGTCATCCTTTTGAGCCTTTGTACTCATGCTCTCTTCAATTTCTATCATGGAAGGTGGCATTTTTAGTTGCTATTACATCACTCAGGTGTGTTGGTGAGCTCCAGATGATAACATTAGAAGAACCTTTCTTTCAAATACATAAAGACAAGCTGGTTCTTCATAGTAATCCTAAATTCCTATCTAAAGTAGTCTCCCAGTTTCACCTCAATCAATCTATTGAGCTTCCTGTCTTTTTTTCCCTGACCCCGATTATGTTGCAGAAAAAGCTCTCCATACTCTGGATGTAAAAAGAGCGCTCATGTTCTGAATAGAAAGAACTAAAACTTTCAGGAAAAAGAAACAAACTCTTTGTAGTGTTTTCTCCACCTCATAAAGGTAACCTTATATCCAAATCAGGCATAGCTAGATGTATAGTCAAATCCATTTAAACGTGTTACATAAAGCCAAAAGACCTTTGCATGTAACTCCCAGAGCACGTTCAACTTGTAAAAAAGGAGCAACTATGGCCTTTTTAGGGAATATCCCAATAGCTGATATTTGTAAAGCAGCTACATGGCCTACACCACACACATTTACTAAACACTACTGTGTGGATGTTTTAGCATGCCAACAAGCTACTATTGATCAGGCAGTTCTACGTACCCTTTTTCAATCTACTGCAACTCCCACATGCTAACACCACTTCAAGGAGGAACTGCTTTACAGTCTAAGCAGAGCATGGGTATCTACAGCCACACATGCACCTGAACGGATTATGTTACTTACCCTGTAAGCATCTGTTTGTGGCATATAGTGCTGTAGGTTCATATGCGCCCTCCCTCCTCCCCGGCTTCTTTTGGCCGTTGCAGTTATGTTTTGACACATCTCTTTGATACATACACATTCTAGCAATGACATCTCTATTTTTGCACGTTCCTTACACTCCTTCTTTCACCCTCCTCTGGGAAAACACTCTAACAAAGGAGTTGCTGCCCATGTGCTGTATCACTGACAGGAGGAGTCACTCTACCTTGTGACTCAAAAGATTTTTTCGAAGAAATATAACTTGTACAACTCTGAACCCAACACTAGATGTCAGGAGTAGGCTGGGAATGTGAATCTACAGCACTACATGCCACAAACTGATGCTTACAGCGTAAGTAACATAATCCTCATGTCAGATCATATTCTGACAACTATATTCTGATATCACACTTCAGATGTAATGTCTAGGACAAATATTTTTATCACCTAGGTTCGGGGTTTAGCCATCCTGGACTGGGTTTCCTGGGATATTGCGGGGTTTCTTACACAGACTCTTATTCATTTTGATATCTCTATTCAAATAGTACCACATGCACGTTTTTCAAAAAGGTGAGCCCGAGGATAGGGTTAGAGGGTAATACAGAGTTTGATCAGGCATTCCATGTAAGCCATCCAGTTATTATGTGCTAGTAAGGGGCCTGGTTTTGGAGCTCATAACAGAAATTGTGATTTTTCCTTTCCATCCTCCTTGACAGAAGCTTTGTGTCCACTTGCACAGTATTCATTTATAATTTGCAATATTTTTAAAATGGAATCCCTTTATATAGATACGGGATATTGCTGGCCTGGCACCAGGAAGCACTCCTGTTAAACAGTGTGCACCTGTGGGCTAAGGCCGAGCTACTCCAGCTCTTAGTGAAAGTTAAGCAAACCAAAAGGCTTGGAAGTTCACGGGTGGACGATGGGGTCCTTATATTACGTTTGCTATAGCAAATCTAAACAAAAAGTAATTTACTATTTAGTAACGCAAACAATGAAAACATCGAGTATGCAAGACGTCGACGTGAGAATGAAAGAAATGTTACTGTTGTTACGTTTTTGAGGTAGCGGTTTAATGTTGGTTCGAATCGAGTAGATTGTGTTTATGCATATTAGCGCCCTGTTACATTTTTTGATTTTGCTTACAGTTACTGAAATAATTTTGGTTGAATCCTCTCCCGCCGCGCATATGCAGATAACTGAGTCTGGCGCCGTGGGAATGTTTTTGTCATTCTGTTCCGTGCCTACGAACTTTCTACGGGACACAGAGTGCGGTTTTTAATCCATATAAAGACAATTTAGTTGCAGTTTACGGAATGCTCTAAATGAGCAAAGCATCTGTAAACGTACAGTTTACAGTGCAACCACATGATGTTCTAGCCAGTATTTTTTGTTGTTGAAGAAATGGTATTAAAAGACAAAAGTATTCCGAAAGGAAAGTGGGCGAAAGAATCGCACTGAAAGGGAAAGAGCGCTTTTGTTTCGAAAATAAACACTGCCGCCCGGTCCTGGGTGGGATCCTAAACATAGCTAAACATTCCGGCGTGTTTATTCATTCTGGCCGTTTAATTGCGTGCTACGTCAGAGCCACAGATGGACAGCTGGAGTACCCAGGCGTAATTAATATAGAATGCGCCGCGCGCTGCTCCTGCAGTGCCGCGCGCTGTCCCTGCAGTGCGGCGCTCGTATGAACAGCTGCCGCCCTGGGGTCTGTGAGCAGCCTGCTCTGAGCCCAGCATGACCCCAAGTGATGGTTTTGAATGTTAAGATGTGCTTGCGCAAATCCTGCGTAGAGAATGTGTGAGGATACCTAGCACGCGCTCTGTTAATCTCCGTGCCACTGACTCGTACGGTTTCCTCACCTTACCCCTTATATAGATTAAAATATTCATTGGTCTTGGGCTGAATGGGGCCCTCCGAAGGTCAGGGGCTGGAAGGGTTGGGGGAGCTCGCAGCAGGGACTTCAAGGGCCTTTGTAACGCCCTATATATACTTAATAGAAAATCCCAGAGAGCGACTGCAAATCCGATGACCTTTTCATCATCCAAATCCATATAAGGGACCTCAACTAATCCCCATTATAATAATAGGAAGTGGTCAAATATAAATGCTTTTTAATTTCGTAATTTACAATTACCGTTTTGAAATGCTTTTAATTATTGAAGCTAGGGCATTGGCATAACATAATCTGTACTTGTGAAGGACCCATTGATCCATGGACATCTTAGCACCGAATAACAGATGTTTATTTTTACCCATCTCTATGGGTCCCGTTGTATTGACCTTGTGAGGATGAAAGTCTGCGTGGGCGTGCTAGGATGGAGACCTGTGACCCTGGGGGTCAAACACCCATAGGTGGAGCCGTGACTCCACCGAGTTGCATAAAGTGCTTTGCCCAAAATCCGACAGTGACCGTTAGTCATAGTTTCACTACAGCTGTACGCTGGCGTCAAGCCTGTCACACGGGCCTCTCTGATCCCAACAGTATGGATCCCACACCTCCATGATTGTCACTCTTGATCACACAGTATAGTCAAGTGTGGGAGCCGGTTTTAGGAAACAGATCTCTGTCCCACAGCTGAGAGAGCGTGCGCCAGGTTAGTCCTCGCTCATAAAAGCTCTGGTTGTGCCTTGCATAAGCAGAGCGTACACCCTCTGCCCGGTCGGTGTGGGATACTATATTTGCTGAACCAGTTCTCGATAGGAGACCTGGCTGGACGAAAAAACATAAAAACTGTCTTTCAGTCTGTTTCCGTATTCTTGCGTTTCCCTCAGGTTCCTCTCCTGGGAGTTTGACCTGAAATAGGTTAAAGAGTGCATTTATACTGTGAGGTTCAGCCCTGCGGATATGCCAAGGTTAAGGCGACCCTTGGGTCTAATAAAAGCAGCATGGACAGTAAAAACATGTGTTGCCATGTGTAGTACCTGATCTCCAATGCATGGCCAAGAGTGGAGTAACATTGTGCACTGGAATGGTCAATCAGCTCTAGGACTATTGTGATATCAGTTCTGGTGCTAAATGTTTGCATTTCCTCCAGCCCACAGCCTGCTTTTCACCGATATCTTTTATTGATTATTGTATTAAAACAATGTAATCTTGTCCCCTGGCATAATGTTCAGTTTCAGATGTTTACCTTTCAACAGCTGTTTGCAACCTGTATCTCCTTCTGTGATATGATGAGGTCTTTGATAAGACTGAGAGAAGAAATGGCAAACTATGTGAGGAAGTAAGGGATAAACTATAACGACTTTAGGTCATTCGCGAGATGAGGAGCCTGAAAGACTGTAAGAAAGGTTGCTCCTCTTCTTTTATGTGGCTCCCTTTACATCTTCCACAGTGAAGCCATCTTGTTTCACTCTGCTTTAAAGTTTTCCATAGAGCTAAAATGGACATTTCCAGTCTGTTGATGACTTTGAAAGATGGCTTGAGGAGCTCCACAGAACAGCCAGTGACACTGAAATCCTAAATGTGGATTGGCCATTAGCTGCATGAGTTAATTTTTTTTACTTATTTTGATGTCTGTATTTACTCATCATTTCAGCTAGAAGATCTCATGTTGCAGACACAAGTTTGGTATGTGGGAACGATGATTATCTAACCTAGCGGTCTGAAGATGGCGATTTGCTTAAATCAGATCACTACAGAGCTCTTGGTTGATGTGACCAGGTACAATTCAGGGGGCCAATGCAGCTCTTATAATCACAACCTGGAGACCCTAACATTTTCAGATGACTGGAAATAAAAATAGAAGTGCCTTATATGTGTTGTCTCTGTTTTGTCTGTTGTGTCGTATCCCCACAGCTACCCCTTCTGATGCTGGCTTGTGTGCATGCATGTGTGTTTGATATTCTTGCAGATTTGTCGTTGCCAGTAACATAATGTAGCTGAGCTACATGTGCTTCTCAATAACATAGCCTCACCATTATGTGGTACTTTATGTTCTGTCAACTATCCACGCACACACACTCTCTTCCCTATGCCGGACACATCTATACCACTTCATTTTCCCCAAGAGCTTTTATATCAGAGTTTTATCGGTAATCTGCCCAGTCCCAAAATGTCATGGGGGAAGTATTTGTTACTCCAGTGGTTCTTAACCACTGGTTCATGGACCTCTAGGCATCTGCAATGTCTAATTAGAGGGTCTGTGATTGTTTATAAAATTAAAATATATTATCAGATGGTTAATAAAGTAAATACATTAAAATGCAAAATTGAAAATTCAAAGTTTTAACATTTTCTGTATATATGAGGAAATTTGAAACTGAAAACTACACATTAAGTTGTTAACATTGTCTTAATTCCTGTAGTGGGGCAGCTTAAGTATGGTAAATGGAATCTACTGCGGACTGTTGGAGGCCTCAATTGAAGCAACACTTAGACCATGCGCTAGGAGCAAAAAGGACAGTGATATGTAAAATGTAAATCCGTATTTGTAAAGCGCGAACTACTCACCCTTACGGGTCTTAAGGCGCTGGGGGCCGTCGTGGAAATTAAGTGAGCTATTGCCCAGAGTTACATGGTGCTGAGCTGAGCTGCTGCCGGAGCCAGGGATCGAACCCTGAACCCTGTGCTCCAAAGTCAGCTGCCCTGGCCGCTGCACCACACCTCTGCTAAAGTGTCACATATCGCTTCGTCTTTTAGAAATAAAACTACATTTTGAAAAGCTCCAAGCTTCCTATTAAAATGTTGATGTTTGCATTTTTATGTTCATGAATTAATTGAAATATTCCAAAATGTGTGCATTTGTTTGATCTATACATATATGTGTATTTTTATGCATTATTTTGAGGTTCATAAATTTGCTTAGGGGGTGCTCCCTGGTTCCAGTTGTGGTTCACTGGGGGATCTAGTGACGTCAAAAGGTTAACAACCGCCGTGCTCCACTCCCCATCTCAGTTTTTTATGTAGTCCTCATCTCAACCGTCAACATAACGTCCGGGCAGATGGTATTTGGCTGGAGGATCCAAATGTTTGACTCCCGCCATTTCTTTTGTGCTGTTAACCTGGAATCATCAAGTCCGCAATTACAGCCTGAAAATAAAATTGAACACAACCGATCCACAATTAGACCGGTTGCATTAAAAGTGCATATGTGTCTCTGGATAGCACATTGGACATTCAGTGCTATTAACAATATTAAATACAATATTTTCAATTAGAGTATGCAATAATGAAAACGGGGCACTGGAGAAGTGGAACTGGAAAGAGGCTGGATGCGAATCAGGCAAATATTAATCAAGCATGAGAGAACATTGTTGCATCCCTTCTGTGATTATTAAAGACTATGTTGCAAAGAGCTGGGGGGAGATGTAGGTCAGGTTGTATCCTCTGAGGTTCACCGGATTGGACAGTTACACGGGCAATTTATCAGGATCTTGTAATGAGACTAACAGTTTTAGAGGAAGAAAAGGAATGTTTAGCCTTGTATTCTGGGAAAATGCATCAAGTATTCTTTTTTTTGTGTCTACAAAATGTCCCAAGCACATTTCTGCCACAGTTGCCAAGGACAAAAGTCCTATTTTAAGGCTGGTGCTGGGTGAGACTGATGAGGGGTGAATATCAATGTTGGTGCAGGCAGATCCTGAAAGAAATGCAGCTGCCAGTACTATTAAGTGGTGTATGTTGCTGAACAAAGTCTTTTAGGAAAATGGGGACAGAAATAGTGTAGTCGTGTTTTTGTATGTGGTCGTTTTATCGTATTTGTAGTAGGTAGCCCCGAAAACGAGCTTTTCCGGTGCTGCATCCTGCCAACTATTACAGCAGCAAGAAACATTCAGGTACACATGAGCACTAAAACTCCTTTCAAAAGTAAAAAGAAAATGACAGCTGGATGCATGCAGGGTCACACGCTTGTAATCCCTGCCCTGTGGGATTTAGGCTCAGTGGTCGCTGGAGCAGCTATAAATGCACTTACTAGCCCCTCCCATCTCTTACATGGGAATAGGCTTCTGTGCTTGGACTGTGCTTCAGCTGGCCTGTAATTGACAGTTAAGGTTAGGCTCAAGGGACATAAAGATAGAGCAAGTTATGCCAAGCGGAGCCTGATGGGCTGCGGATCTTTTTTTTCTCTCTACGATTGTTTTCCGCCCCGCTGTAGAGTTGATTATGGTTTTGAAAGAACTACCGCTGTCACCAGACAGAACTTGGTAATACACACTGCTGCTGTGGTACCTGGGAGTGCGGCAATCTTTTGGCTTCTAAGTAAGGACATATTCAAACATCCTTTAGTAAACCTGAAGAGGGATCTTCGTATGCGGGAGGAGCAAATGGAGGATTTAGAAGGTTGTACTGCGGAATAGCGACACCAAAAATATGGTACAAGAATATTGAGTATTGAAGGACAAAATATTAAAAGGAAAGCGCACATAGAGATGTATAGATTTACTATTTCTAGCTTGATATTTTATTTGTAATATTCTGTCGTTAATATCGTGTCCCATCGATATTGTGGTTTCGATATTCAGGGGGCACACTGATGAAGCAAAAAAAAGCACATTGGTGGATTTGACGTAGTATTCGGTTCTGTGTGCTTTTGCCCTAGCATGTTTGCACCGGGATCCATGCAAATGCTGACAATCTGGATATCTTTTATGGGAGAAAAGGGAGAACACAAGTCAATGCAATGTCAAGCTGGTTAATTTAACCAGCTTCAAGAGGGGTAAATGTTTCCAAAGTAAGGGATGTCTGAGCTGAAGCACTGCATCTTGGTACCACCATATACTCCTGACTGTGGCGTAGCTGTGCCAGCTGATTGCAACGCCATAGCTTATTATACCTACAAACAGATAGCCTACCTGGAAAAGTTCCAAATACACATCACCAGTTCTATACTCTGCACTTTGCTGAGATCATCCTATGCAACTTCTCTATACTTCTTGTGCACGCAGCTGCAGCTTCCAGATTACACCAGCAATGCAACCAGGTTCACAGAGTCAGGACCTATCCCCTCATAGAATAGACTGCACCAGCCAACATCCTTCTCATCCAGACATGTATGTGCTTGCAGGTCTCCAAGTATCAGCTAAGCTAGCAGCTTCCTCTTGCCATTTCAGTTACACCAAAGAGTATACCACCAAATATCCTGCGGAAATATCTATGTGCCAAATATCGTAGCATAAATATTGAGGACCAAAATATTGTGAAGGTAATTATATACAAGTAAATATAGGTTTACCATGCTTAACTCCACTTATAGGTGCCATGACTGTATATATGTATGTTCAAGGTATGGAGGTGTGGAGTTAAGGATAGTAAATCTATACTCTCTCTCTCTCTCTCTCTCTCTCTCTCTCTCTCTCTCTCTCTATATATATATATATATATATATATATATATATATATATATATATCCACAATACTTCGCCACCACAATCCCCTGAAAGGACGAAGGCAGACCTAGGTATCGGTGCATTTAAGATTTTATTTTCAGATGCCCTGCACCACAGCCATTACGTGTTTCAGCCTCGCAGAGGCCTTGATCACATGATATATAAACACACACTAACTTTCTCAACATTATGCTACATATTTTGGAACATCAATATTTCCCCGTTTGTATTCTGATTTGCGTGTAAAACTTAAGTTAACCATTTATGCACACTTCACAAACCTACTCATATTAAGAATGTGTTTGTTAAATACAAGACAGTAGCATGGCGACTGCCTCCATAAGATGAGGCAGAAGCCTTAGGGTGCCAATAACATGGTGCCACCAAGTTACAGGGAAAAGTTAGCGAATGGGGAGTACATCAGCAGCAAAATGATAATTTTCCTGCAGTTTTTATCACCATTGCACGATTCGTGAATGGCAGATTACTGCCGTGATCCTGCTGTGCTTTCCAATGTAATGCAGTGCATAGAGCACTCTTTGCAGTGACAAGAATATATTTTTGTTCAATTCATCACACTATAATGTCAAATATAATGGTAATAGCAGTGTGCCCATTAACCGTCACCTTAATTCTATCTGTGGTCAAAAGTATCTCAGAACTGCTGTAAGACTGTCTTAAAAGAAGCTCACTCCTTTCCATTTTCTCATAGACCTTGTTCCACTAGTTACGGGTTGCGACTGGGGAATTCCCTAATCGGAGAGGCGGGATACTGAATGACCAGTAGAACTCAGTGGCCTTTGAATCGTCGACATTTCTTAAGCTGTAATATGTGAGGAAGTAACCTGTGTTATGTACAAAAAACACCTTTCGTGTGATCAGGAAACTAAAAAGAATTCTTAAATTCATACTGAAAGACTTACCGACAGTTGGCCGTGAACAGATCAACTCCTGTCGTAACTATCAAAATGCCAAGGGTGGGTACATGCCAAAGAAGTTGGTCCTAAAGCTGCTGAAAATAGGTTTCAGCCTTACAAGCTATGGTCATGTCTCAGGAGCCAGGCAAAAACTTCCCTGGCTCTCAGAGAAGGATAGAATGTATTTCACAGGATTGAACCAGGATTAGAGAAACTTGGAAGGAGAATCTTCACCTTACCCATTACAGACTTTTGGCCATTATGTTCCTGGGTGAAATTTACACTCTAAAACAGGCAATATGATACGACTTCCTTGGTGAAAAGTGAAGAAGTCATAGAATAATGAAAACAAACAACACTAATTATTTTTGTTATTGTTATTAGTGAGCATGAAGATGTTTCGTTGTAGACTGGGTAGCTATAGTAGACTGATAAGTATATGGGTGATGTGGTGAAGCAGTTTGGTACCTGACATTAGCAAAATACAGCATGCAGGGCTGCTTTCAGTAGGGCAAGATGAGTCTTTTGAATCCTGGACAGTAGGAAACCACATAATCTAGGCTGGCGAAAAGCTAAGACATGCAGTTTGATTCTGGGATGTAGGATACAATACCACACAAGAGTCTCAGTTTATGCTGTGTGCTTCTTGCCTGTGTGTGCATTTCCCTAATACTTTTTTTTGTATTTGGGCTAATGTCTAGGTATTTTGTACACTCAGTGATCAAGGGTGTACCGATTATGATATTCAAGGCATGATTAGATGGGGATGGATCCTTGTGTGGTGAAATAAGGCACAATTCCAGTCTGAAAAGGATGGAGATGGTGACTGGATATCTTATAGACTGGGGACACCGTATCATCAGGTTAGGTAAAATGTTGGTGCTCCTGAGTATCGTCAAGTTGTAGATGAAAGGAGATATTGAAGTGGCTGAGTAGAGACCCGAGGGATTCAATGTAGAACGAACAAGCTGAGCATCGGGCACATCTTGCTTTATAGCCTAGGGTCCACATAGGGTCCTTCTTATTTGCTGATTTAAGCCAATCCTAATGGATGTGTAGTAAAGGGTCCTTCTTATTTGCTGATTTAAGCCAATCCTAATGGATGTGTAGTAATTGATCGTATTGAACGCTACATAGAGGTCTAGTAAGGTGAGAAGGCTGGTGTCTGTATTAACAAAGATGTAAAGTGTGTCATCAATTATTGAAAGACCCTGGAATACATTACCCATTCACTTCAGGCAAGCTCACTTTCTGACATAACATCACAAAGTTTTCAGGTTTAATCAGTTCTTCTTTTGACTCCACATTCATTTATACCAGACAAGCCACAACACACCTCTCAGGAACAGCATCTGAAAATATTTCAACTTATAGAGGTGCTTTATAAATGCACGTACTCATTTATATGAATTACACAGGAATTTTCCCTTTGTTGGGGATAATGAAACAGCTGTGCCATTCAGCTGAATATATTATAATTCTTATTCGTATTATTGGTATTACCAACCATAACTATAATAACTTATGTTCATGCTACTAATGTTACGACTACCATTGTTATTTCTATTCGTAAACCATTTTCCTTAAATACTTTTATTATTTCTTATTTAAAATGACTAATCATCACATTGTTACCATGTAGGAAACAAGCTTACAAATGTATCTGTACAGAATTCTGGGCCTAATGTACAAAGGTTTTTTTGCGTTTGCAAGCCTTCATTCAGTAAATCTGAGGGCTTCCAAATGCTAAAACCCTCTTTGAAATGATTTGGAAAAGGTTTTCTGAATCATTAAATGGGTTTGGCATTGTAATTTGGAAGGGGCATGTGAACCAGATCTCTTTCAAATGTGATTCATTATGGTATGTATTAATATTTTGTGATTGGAATCATGTTGGAAAATATTAATATTTTGCAACCAACTCAAAGGCCATGGTAACCCATTCTCATATAGAATATGGTCCCCAAGGGACCTTTTCCCCTTTTGTGAATGTTTTTTTTAAAATGCATCCTATTTTCGCCATGTGCGCCATTTAAAAAAGAAAAGTTGCTTTATTGTAAAGCAATCATCTGACCCCAGAAGGCCACCATCCCTGCGATTGTGGCTTATCATAGTGGGACATAATTTTCGACCTACTTCATGAATATCAATAGGGTAGGATGAATTGTGACACACTATGATTCTGTATTTTGTTAACTGACCTATTAGTACGTGGGTCAGCTCACAAATACCAATGCATTCAGTAGAATTTGGTGCACAAATTGTGACCACTTTCATCAAGTCCATTCTTGTCCATACAACATGACAAATCATACATTGCGGTTATTTGTCTCAATGTATGATTTCGTATTTGGAATCTTGGTACATTAGGCCCTCCACCGTTTTTGCTACTCTTTTTCCTGCATTGGTAAGGCCCACAGAGTAGGGTTTTGTGTGACATAATTGATCCAAGCAAGGTATGGAAACAGCATTTGTGAGTGCCTGTGTTTACACATGTTGGTATATTCTTAATCTACTTCTCTCGTATCATCCCCTTCATTGTAATCTATTGTTCTGTTATTTTACTCTTATGGGAATCTTAACCGTATATATGGGTTGTAATGCCTTTGTTTACCAAAATAAAGTAATTAAAACGATTGAAAACAAATCAACCTCATTTTTTATTTCTTCTTTTGTATCTCAATTCTTTATTAAGTTTTTTCAACGTTGTACAAATAAAGGGCATCTGTGAAATGCCTTCCTATAAATATAAAGTGCTAATGATAGATTATAAGATATGAGAAAAATTATTCACAGAAAAATAATAAGAAAAATAACATACATAACAATATTACAAGTACCATATTTACAGTCATAGATTATTGGTCCACGCATCAAAATGTGAATGTATTGTTACCCCAAAAAAAACAAAAAGAATTTTATGTAAAAAATATATAGTAAAAAAGTCTAAACTTATCAACAATGAGTATATATTGTTTGAAATTGCCATCATTCCAGAACCAAATCTGACTTTCAGACTGCTGCTTGGATAAAATATGAAATGCGACGGAGCACACGTTGCCAACAACTGTACTTAACTTTAAAAGCCTTTTAGCACAAACATTATCCATTAGATTTTCAGCAGAATATCTGCTTTGCATATCCGGTACATAATATCTGAGACATGGGCACTGCTGCTCAGAAAGTATGTACTGCATCCAAAAATGTGATTTGCAGACTTTTTAAAGACTCTTTCAACGCCGCTGTGAGAACTAATTGACTTCCTCTAACAAGGGATTTGCAGTACCACATGTAGCGCTGTTTCTCCTGGAATATTTATTTTGGCAGGCTCTCTCCCTTATCTGAGCAACCCTCGGGGGTCTGGTGAATATTCACATTTGCAGGTTAGCGTTGGATTGCTGTTGTGCTTCAGATAGGAGCTTGTTTACATTTATAGACATGAATTTCAGTGCAGCAGGAGGCTTAGCTATGAATGTTGCAGAAGGTGCAGTGGCACCGGGTCTCAGCTGTGTGAGGGGCCCACTTAACCATGATTAGGCTTTCTTCGTTTTGCTTTTTTAGGTCGAGCGTTCGAGACCTCTTGTATATACTTTAGTATATGCTTATATGTGTATGAACTTTGTGGGCTCTGGAGATCAGCCCCAGGACTTGTCTGCTTCCGCTTAGGGACTCTTTTTTCTGTTCAACTGCCTCTGTTTAACTGCCTTGATAGAAAACAACCAGCTGAGGTCAGTAAAACACCAGAATCACTTTAGCATTCTCTAGATTCCAGTCCATAGAAATTGTCTTCCACGAGCACCCATAGACAATAATATTTTTTTTCAAATCTTGTATTTTCAGTGATATGACCACCAAAGGCCCATATTTTACATTTAAAAACAGAGCTTTGGACTATACCATTTCCCGCTGAAGATCAATGTTTCTCTCCATGTGTTCCCATACCTGGCGTGTCACGCAGTTTGGTGCTTCCTTTCCCTCCATGTTAAAGATCAGCGTTGTTTCAGCACCCAGGCTAATGTGCTGAATAGCTAAATACATATAAGGTCTCAAAGGTGAGACTGATTGCATTGCAAATGCTTGTTTTTCTTTACTACCAAACCAGGGCATGGGGTGCCCAATTTTGTAGATTGCATGGGCACCGTTGCTAAGCGATTGATTGCAGGAAAAACATTACTGTCGCAACAATTATTGCCCGCAAGAGATGGCTTTCCTGTTGACACACAATGTCCGTTTTCTGAAACGGTGGCAAGGTGTAAACTATCTACATTTCCTTTGAGACATTGTAACAGTTGAGAACTTAGGGGTATGTATGGCTCAACAAAACAAAACAGGTTTACGGGGATACTTTACACTTCAAAGATTTACTTTTACGAGGGCTTATATTCTTCCTAACTTTGGAAGAGGACATCCTATTGTCTGTCACACCTCTAAGTACATGAACGCACTTAGGGAAATGCAGGATTTAGCTACTCCAGCTTAGCCAAATTATTCATGTGCACCAAATCATCATCAAAGTTTACTTCGAAATTCGTAAAAGAATCATTGAATCCATCTAAATACATCAGAATTTATCATCACAATGAATTATTAGTGAAATGTTATGCTCATGAAACCAATAAAACGTACAGTATACACACAGAAGATTGCAAAATCATACAATAGACTGCATTTGTGAGCTCCTCTTTTTAATGGCAGCAAGGTTCTGCACCTCTAGCTCAGATCTTAGTCAAAGCATTCTTTCTATGTTTTGACCCATAGTAAGTTTGGTTATATGTGGGTTAGAGCTCAAAACTTGTTGTTGTGCACACAAGATCCAGTTATTATAAGATCATGATGGCTCAATATTTATATTCAAATGTCTGTCACTGCATGTAAAAGATGATTGGTCATCACTTTTTAAAAAGTATGTGAAGCCTGGTGGGACCAGTAGGATTTCAGACAATTTATTGCACCTATGAGCTTGATCTTCTGACTACGGACATTCAGGACAAAACATTGAATCTGATTATCGCTTTAGGTCGTGAGGCATCTTTGACCAGCCCATTTCACCTGCTTGTGCTGCCTAACACAGAACCAGGAAAACCCTACAAGTGGGGAGGGGATGTAGCGTAATAGCCAGAGCTGCCGACCTCTGAACTGGGAAGACATGTTCGAGCTTCGGCATCTGCTAAACAACCTGTGATTCTGGACGAATCACGTAATCTTCCTGTGCCTACCAAAAGTGAATGGGCCCTTAATTGGTGCTCCAGTGTTGGTTTTGGTGATTAAGTGCCGGTGCTGAGTACCGGAAACCACCAACTAAAATTATCACTATCTTTTGTTCCTTTTAACAATGAGATCATTAGAGTTAATAACAACCTCATAGGAAACAAATGTGTAATCTAATGAAGATTTAAACAAGTGTCATTGGCAGGAATGTTCTTCAGCAGCTGCCATCCAAGTGTACAACTTCTAAGCTATCCATACAGTTGAGTGGCCCGGTACCTCTTTTGTCGTATTTCAGGTTTACATTTTGGGCTCTGGGATCTCCCAGTAAAGATGTGCTTTGCTAATTAGTAATTTTAGAGTTAAGGCCACATTAGCAAATCATTAGCCCATCAGGATAGTTGCTTAGAAGAGTTTTTTGAAGTACGTCAAGTTTCCTTCAGGCACATTCATTGTATTTAATGATCGATTCAAGTTAACATTGCCATATCAGATTTGCTTCGAATCAGCTGTGAAGCTTTGCTCAGTTGAGTTTTAATGGTAGTAAGGCTAGGGTATTCCAGCGTACACCAGTTGAAGGTTGTGCCATGTCCTTCAGCTAGCATCTGAAAGGTATACCTTTTGTGACAGTGTTTTTTTCACTTACATAAACAGAATATCCAGGCTTGTATCTGATCAAGGAGCCATGACTCCTGGAGCATAATTATAATGCATTGTTGACTCTGTAGGCTGTCAGTTTTCCAGGATTTCAGAGTCCTCTTTATCCCATCATTTGGAGTATATGCATATTTATCACAAATGCAGGCATACTGTCAAAGTATCTATTTCTGATAAGGTCATGTCATTTTCATAGTATTCAACAGTGTGGATAGTCTCACTTATTTCAACATCATAGGATAATACTCTAGGGTCAATTGATTGTGATGTCTTGGACTTCCCAGTAGCACCAATGTGTGCTTGGTTGGCCAGCAGAGGGATCAACAAACTCATGCACACATTTAGAATCCAAGAGTGCATTATCACAAAAATTGCTGTATCCCACCAGCCTTACAGTTAATAATAATATATTATCTGGGTGCAGTATGAGTAAAGTGTTCATCAACATGTTCAAAAATGTTGTAACCCAATATTCGAAAATGATTGCTGTGCATTTAAACACAATCTGTAATACCAACACAAGTATAGCACAAACTACCACATCATATGTTTCAACAGACAATATTGTTTCAAATTTTTCCTATTCTATCAGTCTAAACTGAGGGATCAGATAGTCACTCTTGAAGGTTTAGTGATACATATGCAGAGCGAGGTGCTGTGAAGGGAGGCAAGATGGCGGCTGCGTGAGGAGGCAAGATGGCGGCTGCGTGAGCGTTGTGAAAAGCTGCTCTCCATGCCTCGTGATTTTACTCATTTGAGCAAGAAAAAGACAATGCTGTAAATACGACTAGTATGCTTTCAACTTACCCATAGCTATTCTGACTGATTATTGGGTTAAAACTGCTGCGGGACGAGAAGCTGATGAGGCTGCTGATGATCGGAGCTCTGACGGCTCAAGCATTGAGGACTTTTCTCTCAGCAGCAACCAGTGCTAAACTCTAAGTGCTCCGGAGGTCCAGGGAAGCTCGCCGATACTTTGTTACCGTGGAAAGACTACCTGTGATCAGAGCGGTAGAGGCTGAGCGCCATATTTCAGCCACTGAGGCAGGGCTGATGGATTTTGAACAGTGCAACATGCCGGCGAAAGTGAAACCCTTGGGGAAGGACACCAGCACTGCCATAGGAGCCAAAGGGATATCCCTGACTCGGCGTGCGACCACTGAAGGGAAAAGCCTGAATCCAAACCTGAATCTGAGCGACACTCTGAATAAGGACGGGACTAACAATGAGAAAGACGCAGGGTAAGAGCACTCCAGCGAGATGGTTACTAGACCAAAACAGCAAACTGAACCTGGAATGATTGCCGGCCGGGTATCTTCAAACACCCTGGAAAAAAACAAGCAAAGGTAAAGGCAACTTTCTTTTAAAAACAAATATGGACAGTTCTAGGAAATTGGTCCCAACAGGAGGGGTGCTAAATAATATTTCTCATAGCACAGGAGAGACTTCCCCAGAGATCCTAGACTTGGATAAATTTGTCACTAGACCTGCCGCTTTACCGGCTAAAAACCCCGAAAATACTATGCCAGGGCATAGAGGAGGAGACGCCAAGAACAGAGTATTGCACAACAAGGAGATATTATGGATACTACCAATATCATGCAAGCTACAGGTGAAATCCCCCACACACAGGCCCTAAAGGGGAAACACAAGGCTATTATTCAGGCAGACGGCAAATTTCCACCGACTCCGGATTATGATAAGTTTTATTCTATGACAGACGAATCTGACCTGTCCAATAACAGCGAGAAGGATGGAACAGAAGACGATTTTACTGGGGGGGATCGCGGCAGTCCTCCCATGAAATTTGACACACAAAAACGCTCATCTGTTCGTACCAAGAAGAAGAAGAAGAGCTCAAGAGGGTCGGACTAAGATAAGGGCTTACCTCGGACTACAGTCAGTCAAGCCAGCTAAAATGGGATTACTCCACCACCCATTTTGAGAGGGAAATTGAAGATGAATTTAGAGTCCAAACAAAAGTTCCCGAAAGTTCAATAGAGAACAAAGACACTACGGAGCCTCAAATACCACACCCATCTATGGAGCTAATATACTCAACAGTGAAGCAAATGCAGACTGAGGCACGCCATGAACATAAGAGGGCTCATCTGGCTACCAAAAAACTACAAGGCGCTGTGCGCAAAGTTAATAAAGCTTGTACGGAAATTTTAGAACGCACCACGGCATTGGAAGAACGAATCGTACAAATCGAGGCCAGCGCAGAAATATCTGGCCAACAAACAACTACTAATGAAAGTAGGATGACGGATGTACTTTGGAAGCTGGAGGACTTTGAAAATAGACAGCGTCGTAACAACCTCCGATTACTTGGGATCGCAGAAAAAGCTGAAGGTGACTATATTCGTGGCTTCATTCTGAGGCTACTTAAGGAAGCCTTTCCCGAACTAGCTCATTGGAATTGGGACTCTTAGGTACAGAGAGTGCATCGATTTCCCCTGATGCTCAAAAAGTGGCCAGGGCAAGATGAGAGACTGAGAGCTATCCTTATATTTTTTGGTAACTTTCTTCTCCATCAATCCATATTTGAGAAAGCCAGGCCCAACGCACAGAGGGTGGGAGAGTGGCATTCCTCCTTCGTCTGGCCTGACTACTGCCACACAACGGTGGAGAGGAGATGGAGACTTCGTTTGCTAATCACACCATTTCAGAAACTGGGTTGTGAAGTCTTTTTATTGAACCCTGCTAGACGTAAGGTTATTTGTAAAGTACCAACAAGAGTATTCTTGTCAGAAATTCAAGCCCAGGAGCTCCTGCAGGAACTCTTCAAGAAATAAGCTATGGTAGAGGGATAGAAAATGTTAACGAATAATCATTTGATCTCCTTTTTTTTTCTCTCTCCCTCTTTTTCTTTTCTCTTTTTTTACATTTTGTCTTTTTCTCTACACTTATGGTCTTTTGGTAAGGAGCGACTATGGAGCACAACAACATGCAGGAGGCATCACAAGGGTCTTTGGACCTTTTTTGCCTTTTTGAAGGGGATGGGGAGGGGAGAAAGGGGGGGTGGTAGAAACCAAGGGGAGAAAGGGGGGAATTTTTGCACTGGGATTAACACGTGGTGCATGAGTTTGGTATCTCTTGAATTGCACTGTTACTTGTTATGGAATCATTGTATTTTTTTCAATGAGAAAACTTTGAATTGCCTCTATTAATATATGCGGGCTGAAAGACCCCGTTAAGAGTAGGAGAATTAGTCTCAATGTTCAATTTTTTAAGGCAGATATTTTGTATCTTCAAGAGACACATATTGAAGGTTGCAGAAAAGGGGGTTCTAGAGATGGCTGGCTATCAAGTTATTGCTAGTACTACACAGGAAACTAGAACAAGAGGGGTGGCGATACTGGCATAGATAGGAATGAGTAGTTTTCCACGGTCATCCATAGATAAAATGGGTAGATGGGTAATTACGCAATGCTGCCTTGATAATAAGATGCTTACTCTCTGCTCAGTATATGGCTCAGTGTTGGATGATCCTGCACTATTTGAATGGTTGAATATCGAGCTTGTTGGTTGGCCTCTCCCTCTGATCTTATGTGGAGATATGAATATCAACATGAGCTGTCAGGTTTCCATCCATAAAGGAGTGACGTACCAAGGTCATAAACCCAAAGTTTTTAAATCCTTGTCACAACTTAAATCGCTACATGGGCTAGTAGATGTATGGGCAGCACTAAAGGAGAATGATCCTGGCTTTACGTACTTCTCTGCACCACATCAAGTGCATGTAAGATTGGATTATTTTTTTGTGTCACAGGAGCTTTTACAAGGTTGCAAGATGCAAGATAAGCAAATATCCCAAAGTCATGTCTGATCATAAGCCTTTGGTGATTGAAATAAATATTGGGCTACAATCCTCACAGACATGATGGACATTTAATAGGGCTCTATTAAGTGAAGTGAAATATATACAGCAACTTGAGGAATGGCTCCACAGGTTTATTGAAGAGAACGTAGGGAGTACTAATATAAGTATAGTGTGGGATACATTAAAAGCAGGAGAAACATCTAGGTATGGCTGGGAGGCACAAAGGAAGGACAAAACCCTGTTAGAGGCCCGGTATGAGGATTTGGGTAAGGCAGAAGCCGAATTAATAGAGGTATTGTCTGAAGGGGCAGAACCGGAGGCAGCCCAATCAAAGATTATCATTGCTAGATCTGCCATTACTGAGATATCTCTCAAAAAATCGTCTGGCAAGTATATGGCTTGGCGGAGTAGGGTCTATGAGAATAGTGAGAGGGTGGGTCATTTACTATCTGTACGTACTAGGGAGAAAACGGTACAAACCCGGATCAGTGAAATTAGAGATCCTAACGTAGGTATGGTAAGTGAGCCTGATGCTATCCTCACTGCATTTCAACCATTTTATCAAAGATTATATACTGAGGCTATACGGCTTGGGGACCAAGAAATTGAAGATTATCTAAGGGGGCAAATTTTTGATCAGGTATCTCCTGAGGAGAGAGATAGTCTAGATGCGCCAATCACAATGGACGAATTAATAAAAGCTATAGATTCCATTCCGTTAGGCAAAGCTGTGGGAACCGATCTAATACCAGGGGAATTCTACAAAAAGTTCAAGACACAGATTATGGCACTCATGTTGGAGGAATTTCATAGATCTGCTAGCCCCCGATTCCTGGAAAAATGCTAATATTAAAGTCTTCCCTAAAAAAGGCAAATCCGCAAAGGAATTGGGATTGTAAGGGCCAATTACACTGGTTAATAGTGATGTAAAAACAAATTCTAAAATCTTGGCAAATAGGCTAGCCGTAGTTATCAAGAAGCTAGTATCCCATTTTCAACATGGGTTTGTCCCGGGAAAGGGCACGACGGAACATATCCGACGTATAATCACGCTTTTTGATTATACAAAGGTTTCACGAGACCCTATGGCTCGATGCTGAAAAAGTGTTCGATAGGGTCTCCTGACCCTTTTTATGGGCAATTATGGAAAGGAAAGGACTGGGCAAGGGTTTTATTGGAGCTATCAGATGTGTGTATCAGGAACCCGTGTCTAGAATAGTTATGATGGGTCTCACATCTGATCTAATTAAAATTACTTGCGGTACACGTCAAGGGTGCCCCTGCTCCCCGCTATTATTTGCATTTTATATAGATCCTTTAATTAAAAAAATTGCGGAAAATACCAAGATACAGGCCACTCATTCTATTGGAGGAGATACCAAGATTCTAGCATACGCAGATGATCTTGCTATAATTACAGCTAACCCATCAGAGGCTATTAACGAGGTAGAAAGGGAAGCAAAAGATTTTGGTAAAATTTCAGGATATTATCTCAATGAGAATAAGACGATGATTGTCAAAAACACTAGAATAGATTTGGATGATACACGGGTAGTGGGAAATGCTAGATATCTGGGGGTTGAGATCTGTACCAACATCGATGAAATTGTGCAAATCAACCTGGAGCCTCTGCTACAAAAGACTAAAACAGATTTTAATAGAATGAATGGCGTGCACCTTACACTCCTAGGGAGGTGTAATGTTATTAAGATGTTATTTTTGCCCACAATTTTATATTTTTTCAGAGCTATTCCAGGTGAAATAAATAAAGTTAGGTTTTCTGCTTTTAATCAAATAATCTCGAAATTCCTGTGGGCCGGAAAACGACCCTGTAGAGCACTTAGATATATGACCAGAGATCGGGGGGCTGGTCTGTTCCCAATCTCCAGGTCTATTATTGGGCAGCAGCTCTTCAACAGATGGCTGAATTATTGGGAAAAGAGATGGTAGCAACAGAGGAAGCATCCTATACTTCTATATACTTCTATATATAGGCTAGTATCAGAAACGGAGGCCTACGGTTGTCTCATGCATCTTATCGATTTTGCTTATTTTTAAAAGTGTGAAATTTAAAATTATGCTGGGAGCATTTAAGGTTTGGACGGCAGTTAGAAGAAATTTAAAATAATCAGGAAACATAGATATACCCCCTCTGGCTGATAATGATCTATTGCCGGTAATTTTCCAAGATGGATATATGAAAATATGGATTGATAGGGGCATAAGGCATATTGGTGATCTTATGGTGGATAATAAAATACACTCTTTTGATACAATCAAGAGGAAATTTGGGATAGGCAATAATCATTTTTTTTTTTAATTTAAATTCCTACAAGTGAAGGATTATCTATCTCAAATGTCATAGAGTTCCCTTATTGGATATGGCACTAGGGGCTCCATAACCAATATCAAAATGTTGCAAATTACTTAGCAATATACCAATCGCTGGCAGGATGTGGTGCAAGCAGGGGTAGGGCAATGCGAGGATTCTTTACTATTGACTCAGACTGCATTTTTTTAGCAAATTTACAAGTACAATGTTTTAAAACCTGGCTTAATTTGTACATTTCTCCAGCACGGATATCTAAATGGGGAGGCTCTACAGGATACATTGTTCTCTATGCGGATGTTTTGCCGCAGATAGTGTACATATGTTTGCAACTTCTCCACGATTATTATCTCTGGTTGCCGACGTGGGTAACTATATCAAGCTTATGCTGAGGTTTGGGGTGGACCTTACGCCGCAAGTAATTGTGCTGGGGGTAAGCAACCAAGCAATGACGGAACCAAACCGGGTCTTGCTCTTTGCAGCTATGGCTGTGTTTAGGCTATGTCTGGCTTCTGTCTGGTTAGATAAAGAACCTCCTTCAGTACATTGTTGGCTGGGGAAACTGTTAGCTACCTACCGGTGTGAGAAAGCGGTATACAAACGAAGGGGTCTAAAAGCCAAAAAAGGGGGCTTGAAATTTGGTTACCAATAACTAATTGGACTAATGAGGCTACGACTTGATATGATTTAATATACCTAATTTATCTGATTTATTGACATAAGACTTAGCGAGATTAACTGAGATACTAAAGAGAGATTGAAACGAGACTTTACTTAATACCAAATTCCAAGGTTTAGGGCACATCAAAGTTTAATCTAAATTAAGATTCTTTTGGTTTCGAAGGGAGGAGGGGGTGGGGTGGGTAGGTTAGGGGGTGGTGGGGTGTTGTAGTTTAGACAGAGGAGAGGGAGGGTGTAAAGACAAATACTTGACATTCTGTACATAGGTATTGAAATGTATATAGTTTAAGTGTATTTATTGCAAGTATAACGTATGTGTTGGATGTCTAAAATAAAGAATTAAAAAAAAAGAAGATTTGATGATACATATGCAGAGCGAGGTGCTCGGAATAACTCATCCTGCTATTTACAGGTTGTTGCAGTTTTAAGACAAGCATTCCAATTTACTTAACACTGTAGTTTGATATTATCATTTGAAATCCCTTGATACCATAATTATGTGGACAAGTGTCCTAGTTGAGAAAATGGGGTGACGTGATTGACCCTCACTATGACATCCTACCAGATCCTCTATATTACTAGATGTTTTCAGTATGAAAAGCCTTATATTTAGGTTTGTTACTTGGTTGACCTTTTGCCCCATTTCTATTATACTTCTTTAATGCCAGTGCATTTATGATTGAAGCCTAACTAAATATTTAAGAGTTGCAATTGCTACTAGTAGGAGTTAAAGGAAACTGTTCTCTTGGTAGGGGTTGGAGAGAGTAAGGGTACTCTAGGTTACTTTAGGGATCACCATTTTGCTGATGGTGTGGTTATTAGACCAGTCCCCTGTAAGAGGTAGAAGGAGCAGGGATGGATCATGTGGAGGTCAGTTCTGGAGCTGAGGCATATAGTGGTGTTCTTGCTAGTCACTTACGAAGAAGCTAGAGTGCCAGGAATCATGAACATAGTTTCTCATTTTTCTTTCCCTTCCTGTGAACCGACGAGCGCTTGAGAACAGTAGACGGGATGTCATGTGCAATCGTGGATGAAAACAGTGACCTAAACACAAAGCCAGGATTTGAGACCGCATCCCACTGCCTATTCTGTATTTCATCCCAAATCTGCAGTCCTATCTCTCTTTTCTTGTTTTCTTTTTGTAAAGTAGGGTGCCTTCATATCTCATCTTTATTGTGCCCCTCACAACATTGCCTGCTGGCACCTGTGGCAGCATTTGCGCCTGTAATGCGAGGCTGTCAAAGAAAAAAGAAAAGTGACTGCAATCTTTCCCCTAACAATAAATTAACAAATGAGCCTTTTTCATGTAGCTGTTACATGATAAATAAGTAAATATTAATTGTGTTTATATTTGGAAATTCTAAATTAAGTTTGTGTAAGTGGAGTAACACAGTGGGAGAGGTGTGCTTTTTGGGCCCGGGGGAGTAGCCATTCAAACTCTTGTGGTAGCTTTTGAAATTACAACATTATGGGTATTCTTAATTTTTTTTTAGGAGATTCCCACATTGGAAACAGATGGATAACCAATCCTGAAAGGAGGATAAGTCTGTTTCTAAGGTTGGAAAAAAATAAGAAATCATTGGGAATTAGGGGTAAGGGTTCCTTAAAGGGAACAGTACTTTGCTAGTGGATTACAAATATTCACAGACACATATAAATCACACTACCACCTATTCCTAGAGCTAAATGGGGTATTGCAGAGTTTGGTTATGAGGCGAGGGGTCTATGTCTTATAATTGAATACTGTTGGAAATTTCTGCTTTAAACACTTGGAATTCTGTGGATTCTAAAAAATGTGTCAGTGTTTATAATATTTACATTGTCTGCTCTTCTTGATATACCCTAATTGTGATTGAGTGTCTTTGTTTAAAGCAATAACCATTGACATGCATGTTGGATTGCACTTTCTATATGTTTCTAAAATTCTCCAGTCTCACATGCGCTACACCAATGACTTCTCATCTCTAAGGTAGTTCCAGGGTGCTGAGGAAGAATTGATAAAAGTATATAATTTATTTTATTTTATTAACACTTGAACTGCAATTGTATTTGATTGTTTTATTGGCAACTTAATAATAATTGCTGGAAAGAGACACATCACATTTCTCAATAGCTAAATGAGCCTTGTGCGCACTGAAGTATTTCGCAATTTTCTTGTCATTTTGAATTGCAGAACATGCATAAGGCATGTTTATTTTTCAAAACAAAACTTCACTAACTTCAACAGTCATATTCTTTAGTGGTTTACTTTAAATAAAAAAGTTATTTTCTTTAATGCTGGCAAATGGCTAATATTTTCGCTTTGAAAACAGTGCTAAGGTCACCAGGAGATAACTCTGATATTTAGTGTCAAACACATCTTTGCTGTGCAAATGTCAAGGTGGGGTGTGCCAGGAAAATGTTAATCTTGATAATGGAACATTCAGGTTCATCCCAAAAGTTCATACATTAATGTTACATCCTTTAATCAAGGCAATATTATTTTACTCTAGCGCGGCTTTATCTCTATTCCTCACCTTACATGATATATATGATTTGCTTTTGGACTAATCCTGCTCAAGGGTGTTATTGTGTGACAATTCTGTATATAGCAAAATAATTGTGTGTAGCTTTTACACAAAAAAAACGATTGTTTGTGAAGTTCACAAACAAATGCTTTTTTTTGTAAAAGCATCCCATGCTGCACTTTTACTTTAACGGTGGCCACGCCCCTTTCTTTAGACGCAGCATCGTATTCACTTTCTCCGTACTGCTTACATAGCTGAGCACCGCCCTTTAACACAGGGGCCTTCCCCAGCGCAGCATTTCCCTCCCCTATCCCCCCTCCCTTTCAGTGTGCTCTGAGTGAGGTCTTGCATTTGCGAGAGATTGACCTATTGGCATTGTAAATGACAATGCCTTTTAATTATGTATTGGTTGTTTTTTCTGTAGGCGAAAATAATGTGTCCCTGTGGGCAAATGCCTTCTACAGCTTCATGAAAAATAAATGGGGCTGATGGAGGTTAATTTTTAATACAAAATATAGACAGACACTTCCAACCAGGATACTTTTTTATATTGCAAATTGGTATTGCGCCTATGATAAAATGCAGTTTGTACATACATAAAATGTGAATATGACAGTCAAAGTTAAAAATCTGAAAGATGCAACTGACGCAATTTGCACTGCAAATGCGCAATGTGCACAGAGTACATTCAAGTTGCACATATGAAAGTATCCTAAGAGCGGAGAGGCAAGCAATTCAAATATGAGATAGACTTCAAGTTAAAGCAAACTTCTAGAATTTTGTATTTGATATTTTTCATATTATTGCTTTGAGGCAGAGCAATTTCCCCTTAATCCTTTACCTCATTGAACAAGATCTATTCTCGCGAACTGCAATCACCGTGAGTAGCAAATTGCATCCAATTTGCGCAATGCACAAATATTTGCATACGAATTTTGATCCATGCAGAATTTGCTATCACAGGTGTAAATTGCTGAGGCCGCATTTTGCTCTCACATCAACCCTTCTTTGTAGATCTGGGCTTCAATGAGGTCTGTAGGTTTAAACGTGTGCCTTATATAAAAAAAATAATATGCAAATATTTTGAAAACCCATAAATTATGACTCACTACCCATTTCACAACCATTTTTTCTCATTTCCCTCCCCCTTTTTGCCCAAACGTGCGACGGCATTCACAAATCCAATCTCTGGTAATTTGAATTTGCAAAAATTAAGAATATATTATGTTTTTCATGCACGTAGATGAAACCGATGGGTGCCAAAACGTTTGTGAATGAGAACTACATCTTTTATTCATTTTACAAATATGGTCGTTTGAGAATTCGACACAGGGCCGTTTAAGTGTAGGCATTAGCTAAAATGAGCGCAAATAACATTTACAGACTTTAAGAACTAGCCGTAAATCACATTTGTTGCAACTTACCCACATTGTTACCGAATTGTTAGTGCTGGTAGTAGTTGCCCAACAAATGGGCAAGAATATGGGCAAAACATGTGCAAAAACATTTGTTTACATTATTCCCCATCGAATGAGATGCAAAAAGGCACCCGGCACTAACAAGCCATATTATTTTAACTTTAGTAGGGTTCCCCGTGTTATTTCTTCATGGATGGATGTGTAAGACGCTGGTAGATAATACAGTGCAGTTAAAGGAATCACTTCTTCTCAACGTTTAGGCCAGAAATAGTTTGTTTTAGCAGCATGTTGCTAACAACAACATAAATCTGTTCTATTCTTGCAATTTAGTGGTAATGTCTATGTTTAGAAATGCCAGTGGTCCATTTAAAATATTCAGCTCGCTTACTTTTGCTGGTTTTTATCCACTTGTCAGGCGTTGACGCTTCTTTTGCGTTTCGTTAAACTATACACGGCGTCTTTTCAGTGTTTACCTCAGCCGTCTCACGTGTCACCCGTGTGTTTGCACAGGCCCGCCCTCCGTCAGAGCTATGACGAGTTCTGAAAGAAACCAGTATAAATAAGAAAAACTTTCCTGTGGAAACTCAAACTAACGTAGCTGCCAACTTTCGTGGAGCTGGAAACACCAGCAAGAGCAATAAATAGTATTTAATTAAAGGGAACTGTCGCACAACGGGCAATAATAACCTGCAATTTCTACTCACTTGTGTGTTTGACTTGAAAGTCTGAAAAACACTTGAAACAATCCGGGGTCTGATCAACGTAAATGCTCACTTGTTACTGTATACCATTTTAAACTGTATTTATAATGTGCCTAGGGACAGTTTCTTGTCTTTGAATAAAATTGTCCCACTTTAAAAACTGCGCACTACTTCAACCAACTGAAAGGTTTTTTAGTTGAAGTTTTCTTAATTTTATTTATGAAAGTATTTGACCTATTTTGTGGTAAACCCGGTACAAAGAAAAGAATACCATATTGGAGCCAGTAGTGGCTGGTGTCCTGGCTGACTGGCAGGGCGCGGTGGGTGGGGGACGAATGACGACAACAAAAAACAAATAAAAAAAATAACTTACCTGTCGCATCGCATCCTGGGGCTGCTCTCATGCTGCATGAGAGCAGCCCCAGGATTGGCCGGAACGCCCTCGATTTCAGGTGTGTGATTTAAGATGGCCGGCTAAACCCACATGCGCACTGACAACAGTGACTACCGCTCCCTCCTCCGTGACTGCACCCGCGATGGCTGCGCCCCCAATATTCACCCAGGAGAGAAAAATAAAATAATAATAAAATTGGTTGATTATCATTTTATTTTCAATTTTTGCAACTGCTGGCAAGGTGGGGTTGGAGGAGTCTCCGCTGATTGAAGCTAATGCTAAAGTTTCAAAAAGTGATCCGGGGCATGCCCTAGTCGAAAGAGTGCGTTCACTAGGGAGCCCTGCCTTAAAAGGGTTTTGGCTTAGAAATGAAGTGCGGATAGGTGTACAACTGGGCAGCTTCACCTTTTCTTAAAAATAAAGACAGTAAATGGTCGCATTGATGAAGTTTAACCGACAAGCCTATGACTGCAAACAAAGGAAGTGTAGTAGAACAATGAAAAAAGTGACACCCTTTCATTGCTGTAAAGAACAATGCGTACGTCATAAGGTGTATATCTTGAAGTGAAGAATGGCTGAGCATGCAAGATACATGCTGGAGGGTGTTTTTAAGAAAAGTGAAAACTGTTTTGTAAAGCAATGTTAAGTGAAATTTGGGAGAAGAAAGTGATGGGAGCCTGATCCAAATATTACAGGTCTCACTTTGACTGTGTTGGGGGCTGCTGAAACTGTCAGTTTAGGATGTGATAAAAGCTGCAGTACTGACTTGAAAAACAGGTGTTTGTAGGAGTCCACACTCACAGATGCAGTCTGAAGCTTCCTGTTTTTCCATGCTTAGAAAAGGACTGTGCAAAGCCGTATGTTAAAAAAAAAAAAGGGTCAAGTGGGGGCGCGTTGGAAATTTCGTACACATTTGAAAATATATTTACAGAGAGAAGTGTTAGAGGAATGCGCCAAGGGTTTTTTATTTATAAACCTAATTCTTCCAGTTAGTACATTTGAAGTAGTAGCCAATAACAGTTTATTTAACTGATCACAAGAAGATGGAGTGATTAAACTGAGGTCGCACCTGGTCAGTTGGAGCTTGGAACAGAGCAGATAAACTCACAAGGCCCAAAACTCACAAGGCCCATTTAGTCCCTAAACCACTACACAGGAATGTCTTCCCTGATTCTTGGCACACTTTATCAACCACTGCCTAGTTTTTCAGATGTGCCAATCAATCTGGAAAAGTGCTGGGGCGGTGAGACTGGGCAACAGAGAGAAGTTTTAACTACACACTGCTTATCTGAGGAAAAATTGGGAAATTCTGACTACCGCCTGGAGGCAGGAATTGCCAGTTTTCTTTAACTACATGTGTATAGTAAAGTTCTCCCACCCCTACTCGAGAATAGTCTACATAGTATGTCACTTTGGTCAAAATTTAGCTACTCTCAGAGAAACTACTTTCAGAGAAACTACTTTCTTGGGTGTCACTTTTTGGCCAGCATGCAGCATGTGACTGCTGTCCTGGAAGCTCTACATTTGCTAAGCAGACTCAATACCTACCTGATAGTTTCAATTTCAGCCCCAAGAAGCAATAATATGTTTTGCACTTTTCTGTTACAAAAGAAACCCCTTTATTGGATATATCCTCACAGAACCACATGAAATTAGTGGTGCTCCTTTCTCCACATGAACACAAAATGATCCAGATAGTGGGTCATTCGACTACAACTTTCGTGGTTATACATATATAGAGATCTTGAGTTGCTGGCTGAAATATGGCCATGCTTTAAAAGGTTTAATAATGTTGAGAGGTAGTCTTTCAGTTTGTGGTGTTTTTAGGTTGTGCCTGCCATAGAGCTTTTAGCTGTAAAAATTGGAAAGGGTATAATGTATTAAATATATACCGGAAGCCAGATCTGAGCTTAGGTTGGCACTAAAATCTTATAAGGAGCTGATAGACTAAAGCCAATTTCCCTACAATAAGATTTTAGAACTCCATACTACTTCTAAAGAGGTTTTCTAAGTGGTTCATTCTCGGTCTACCCCATCTTGCTCCAGCCAAACTGTTGAGCATTCACAGAACTTCTGTGATGAACTGTCTATTTTATTTTCAAGCAAAATATCCTTACGATCTGTGACAATCTGGTAGTACCACCGAATGGCTCTGGTTGTATTTTCAGAGTGACAGACCCTGATGTATTGACAAGTTCTTGTTTAGAGACCGAGATGCTTCGGCCCCCTAAATTTGATCAACTGACTCCTGAAGAGATTTTGGACCTAACAAGTATCACATCGAGTTCTCATTTAGATCGCACTCCCCCAGCAGTATGGTAGACTGCAGCACCTTGTCTTGCTACACTCCCTTTGGACATATGTAATACATTAATCACTCAAGAACTAGTGCCTGATGAGTGGAAAAAGCAGTGGTTGTTCCTCTTTTAAAAAAAGACCTATGCAGACCATGCCATTTTGAACAACTTTCACTTCATATCCCTTCTGCCATTTCTGATAAAAAAAAAGTTGTCCAAGTTTGTGGAGGGGAATACTATTTTAGATCCAACACTGTCTGGTTTCTGACTAGCTCATAGAATGGAAACCACTCTGGTCTCCCTCTTGTGTGAATTTAATTGCCAGCACACCTGGATCATCCAGCAGTATTGGTGCTGTTAGATCTGTCTGCTGCTTTTAATACAGTGTCACATTACAAATTGTTCTTAAGACTGGCCGAGGTTGGTATTTGTGGTTCAGCCCTTCACTGGATTATGTCCTGCTTAGAAAATAGATCGGACTGAGCCTCAGGTCCACAAGAACTTTGGTCCAAGTCTTTTTGAACAGTAAAATCTGAAGCAAGGAAATGTCATGGGAATGTCTAGCCCGTGTACAGTACACCTCCCTACTGGGCTTCACTATCCCTCTCTTCTTTCCCTCTGACTGCACTATCCTTTCCTTCTTTATTACTCTTCTAAGAGCAAACCATGCCGTAACAAGAAATGTATATGACTGTACACAATTTATAAAATCCTAATAAAAATAATAATTAAAAAAAAAGAAAATAGATCATATGCAGTGCACTTGCCCCCATATCACTGAGGGTTTAAGTCCTTACCACGGGGCATTCAACAAGCCCCCTCGCTGAACCCTACTATTTTCAACTAAATATATGTTGTTCTTCTTCCCCTCCTATCCCTGTGCCCCTGCTGCTTCCTCCCTGTTGCTTCTTCCTCTTCAATCCTCATGCCCCTGTTGTCCATTTTGCTTCATTCCTCTCACCCACACCCTCCCATTGTCTGTGTTGTCTGCCCCCAGCCGCCATAACAAAAAAGTGATAAGACATGTTCAGCACTGCTTGCATCCTATTTGAAAGCTTCCCTTTCTCATTGTGTTTGTCCCTACCCTTGAGCATAACTTATGTACAATCCTTTTGATCCAATATCATTTATTCTTCCACATGAGCCCAATTGTTTTTAATTTTGCTTTCATCACTCTATGGGAGTTGTGTTTTTTTCCTTTGTCCAGTGTGTTCTGCTTCTAATTCACATTGTGTACTGCATCGGAAATAGATATTTAGCTTCTTCCTGTTTGACTGTGGCTCATTTGCTGTTGGTCATCTCCAAGCACAGGGCTTTGGGTTTAGGAGAATAATTTCAGGGGCTGCAAGTGTTTGTTTTCAGGATGTTGTAGAATGTGCTCAGGACAGAGTTGGCATTAACTATGGGATTCGTTGTTGATCAAATGAGGATGAGGTCTTTGTGAGAGTCATGATGATGTAGCCATGTACATAGATATGCTATTGTTTGGTGCCTATGACTGCCTATGTGGACGTTTCATTGTTAAGGTAGGTAGGAAATGTAATGTGATGTAGTGTGACCAGGCAGCTGACAATGATTAATGCTTATGAATGTCTTGTATTGTAGTGAAGATGAGACTGAGAGTGTGCCAACCTTGAAATTAGTTGGTTCGTTGTAATGCTCATTTGTCAATGTATCTGAAGCAAAGGTAAAGTACAAAACGTGCATATTGAAAGAAGGTGCGATTAGAGTCAGAATGAGGCTGAAAGACGGTTAATCACTTTCTAGGAGACCAAAGAGGGGATTTGTCATGATGTTAGTTGTGTCATATCTTGGGTGATTAATGCCCTCAAATAAGATGTTGTTTAATTGTTTGGTGGAAGATGTGGTAATGAAGTTTGTGAATGCTATGGTTAAGTAGAGGAGGGGGATGTAGCCTTATGGCTAGAGCGGGCGACCTCGAAGCTGGGGAACCGGGTTCGAGTCTCGGCAACGACGCTCAACATCCTGTGATTCTGGGCAAATCACTTAATCTCCCCTAGCCTAAGTAAAAAAAAATAATTAAAACAAAATTAAAAATGAATGTCCTCATGTAACGAAACTGGTGCATGTAAAGCACCCTGATACCCGATGTCCCAGGGTCTAGTTCGCGCTATATGAAAACTCTACAAAAAAAAACAAAAAACGTTTAATTTGGGGCATGGAAAAATTAAATGGAAAACTGTCCTCTGGCATTAGGAGCAGTGGCACTGAGTTGAAGGCAATGGGTTACCAGGATGTTTCATAGCAATGAGGACTTGTGGATTATTGTAAGGCATCCGTGTCCTTTGCTTGCAGCCGCTGTACTGTGTTATGTAGCCTGTGGGGTTAAGGACACTGAAGTAAGTGGACGTGTTAACAAGCCATTTTTCAGTGATGAATAGTGTGTCTCGCTAGTGTGAGATGAGGCCTGCTATGTCTGTGGCATTTTGTGCTGCAGAGTATGCAACGATGAACATGACATGTAATGTCTTCTGATGATGAAGGGGGTACGTGGATTAAGCTGTTGGCATTTGTGTGCAGGTGTGCTGAGTAAGGCTGGGTGGTTTGCATGCATACTTGTAGATTATCAAGTGAGAACATTTTTAGATTATATTATCTGTGGTGGGACCTACAGGGGTTCTGGCCTTTGCCCCGTTACAGGATCCAAATGATTACACGTGTGATGCTCTTTTCTTTGCCCCACCCCTTAACTTTGGATACCTATAAAAGGATGGGACCTGAGCAGGTCACTTGATCTTGCTGTCCTGACGATAGTTAGCTTATCTTTGCCATGTGTAGTCTACTGGAAGATTATTTTGAGTGACGCCTAGAATGCTGTCCATTCGAGTATGTGGCTTATAGAAGCCAATGAATGCTTAGGGGCTGGTTTAGATCTCGACGAATGGGTTACTCCGTTACAATGTCCAAAAAGGATATAATGGGATTTATATTTCGGCGGACGGGATCTCTGTCACCGTTGTGATGGAGTGACCCATCCCCTGAGATATAAATCAGGCCCCTAGTTACACATTGGGCGTGGTCCCTATGATTTAGTATTCATGAAGAGCCCAGCCCAGGCTCAGCAGTGCTGTACTCAGAGCCCCGTCAGGGCCCTTCTTTAGGCACACCGTCCCCTTTGTGAATCAGAATCTCAATGCAGAGGAAATCGATTTGCACATTTGCTCCAGGTATCTGTGCTATTGCGTTCTTTTAAATAGGGGAAGAAACATAGCTTAATAAGATATATATTTTAATTTAAAAAAAAAAAAATTGCAGAAGCTATTCAGTTTTTCAGTTCAAATTCCAAAAGGGTGTGCAGGCATTCCTCGACTAACCGGTTATATTTGTTTTCATTTCAGACGGAAAACTTACAAAAAAGTTGGCTGCGAGAGTTTTATCAGGTAAGAATAATTTGAAAAGTGATTGTTACACATTGCTACTTCTTTTAAAATGTCTTAACTTTGGCAAACGGTTGTGTGTTGCATTATTTTAATTAGTACCTGCTTACATGAAATCTTATTTGTTTTTCATTATTACTGGTGTGATGTCAAATATACCGTTAGATGTGTTAAGGAAGTGTATGTGTTCTTTCTCGAATAACTTTATCTAATCTCTTTCAATCAGATAAAAAGCATGTTCATTTGTGTGCAAAATGGATGCAATTTTTTTATGGTTAATCTTTCATGTTTTTAAACGGGTAAACTACACCCTGGTTGTTAATGATTGATTAGGTTTTACTATGTTGTTATGGCTGCAAGTGTACTAAGAGCAAATATCTTTATCATGGTGCTCTTCTGGAAAAAGAACGACCATTGGAAAGAACCCAATGTTTAATGTAAGATCCACACATTTCACATGCTTTAGAAGTCATGTAATTAGCCACTATTCTACTGGTGTACCCTTGCCTGTGGCTAGGGCCTGGGAGACAGGTGGCAAGCAGTGACTAATGTCATTGACTACTATAGTGATCATAACCTGATATGTCTGAAACCCTTGATCCACATTAGATGGAAAAAAAGGCGATTAAAATATTAATACAGGGATAGGCACTCTGATAATGCAACTTAAATCGATGCAGGCCTTAATCCTCTCACAAAGTGTTGACGCCTCAGACGGCAATTATTCCAATTATTGGTGCTTTCTGCCAAGTTCCTGAGGGGTTTTATGTTCTAGTGCTTACATTTAGTGCCCCCTGTTCATACAGAAACTCCACACATTTGACACACGTTTGACACAAGAAATTAATAGATTTGTGATGAATCTGTTCGGAGTCGGATAGAGCGTATTATAAACCTTTCCCTTATGCCTTATGCCTTAGATTCTATGGTAAAGTGGACAAACTCTCAAAATGGGCATTTAGAAAGTGGAAAAAATATTTTCTTTGCAAGACGCTGCTATTGATATCTGAGACATCAGATATGCAGATTCATGTCTTTTTAGGAGGCCATGGCATGTTAAGATGGCCCACATTTGAGCAGGATAAATACCTAGCCAGTTGCATAGTCATATCCAGTATCTTTTATCAAGAACAGTATTGAGCAGCTGAAGAGTAATGCGGTACAATTTTGCGACACAATTACATCCTAGCAGGAACCTGAGGCATCACATGATAATCTGCATGTAAATGGTGAAATCGATAGTTAACAGCAGTTTTTGGTTGAGTGAAGAGGAGTTCCAGGCACATGTTAAGTGCGTTGAAAATAGTATTATGGGAGTCTGCTCTACCAATTCCACTTATTAGATTTATTTCACTAGAATTCCGATTGACTCAATTGAATACTGAAGGACTGTCATAAATGTCATATATCTAAAATAGTACTGCTATTCAAAGAGCTGGCTGCTGGCCCAGTTGAAGGATATCTGACTATGGGTACTGCTGTAATCAGAGGCCCAATTCAAATAATAAGCACAAATGGAAGCTGTATTTTAAAATAAATAAAAATACTTTGACAGTAACATATATCACAAAATAAAAATATAAACCAATACAAAAAATATATCAATAAAAAATGATGTCAAAGCAAACAGTATTTGAAACTTCAATATAATAGTGAATCCGTTAAAAAATTATATACTTACCTTCGATATAGACATTACCATCATCAAAACGTCTGATAAGTGATGGCATAAGTAGGGGTACATTTGTGAAAATTAATGACAGTTGTGAGCAATAATTCCTACTAAGTCTCAAACAAAATTTGCCAGTCAGAGCCCAGCATGGTTGGACGATCTCAGTATATCTGGCCCATTATATGTAACAGAGGCAAACAGGCAGAGGGTTCAATCTGCAGATCACCAGCCCCTGATAATTTACATCAGACATTAGATCAGTATTTTGCATTATGTGGTTACAACCATATTATGAGAAATACATTTCAATTAAATTGACTACTTCTTCAGCAGTCCGAGTGAGGAAGGATGCCAGGCCCTGTGTAGTGTGGGGGCATCCAATGCTAATGTCATAGGATTTGAAATCCATGAACTTAAGACTTGCTTCCCTAATGAAAATGTTGTGTGTTTGGAGCAAAGCAGCACAGTCTTCCTTAGGGAACTCCGTCTGTAAGGTGGTTACGGGAATTGCCTGGAGATTGCCATGACTGTCATGGAGAAAAGGTAGCATATGAGTACTCTGTAAAGGTACCTCATGTTCTAAGGTAATTAAGTATATGTGATTCCTGTAGTACAACAGCAGATACCCTCCTATGCAACATTTGTAGTCTTGTAAATGAACTGCAAGACATGAGGAATTTTTACTCTGTATACCAATGCACTGATGCTGAAGAAAGCACTTGTTACACATGCCTAGGCTCTTTATATCATGTAGAAGGCAATTCGTGTAAAGAGAGGAGTGGTGCCCTTGTGTTACTGACGTGATCGAATATAATAAATTGTGCTCTTAATTATGATACTGACACAAAGTTTGTTTTATCTGAATTACGTCTTGATATGTCATGTGAAAATTAAGTTAATGCTATTATTTTATTTATGTACAATTCAAGAAGAATCCACCACAGATCATGTCCAATGTTGGTACTGAATCTGAATTCGGGTGATTCATAACCTTATATTCCCCACGCAAAAGCAGCCTGATAAGTTGAATGGGAGTCCTACCAAGCACAATGATCTCAATGTCTTTTGGCATGTAAGCAGTATTTCCTTGTTCGATGGACACTACATTAATGTGTCCTATAATTTCTCAAATATGTTCCCTTTTATTTATCTCCAGAACCTTCAGTTTCCCCATCCATTTCTGAGTAGTTGGAATTGTTGTTACGGACTTCCACTGCTTCGCAATGTGTTGCTTGTCTGCAAGTACTACATTAGATAGATTCCAATCAAATAAGGAAAGATTCACATCTGAAGGGCGAAGGCTCAGTAAGATTGTTGCTAGATTTGGTTGTAGTGGGTAACCCACCACGTCCCTTATATGGCTAGGTATTTTATTTCAGAAAGTCAAGACTACCAAATGTGTATAGTCAACCCCCCCTTCCACAACCCCTGCCACACAGCCATCATTGTGATCATACATGTGTTTCAGTCTTGGTTGGGTAAGATTCCAGTTTGTCTTAAGTTTGTACATTGACTTCCTATTGTGGACACCTTCATATAGGCAGGGAATATCAGACCAAATTGTCCGCCATGTTACAGGAATACCCAAAGTCCTCTGCTTCCTAGTGGTGCATAGATGTAAATTAGGCCTCTAGGGGATTCGCACGTAAGAAAACGCTTTCCACATGGTGTTGGCTGTCTAGTAGCCGTTGCCCTGTTCTCAGGGTGGAGAGACCACTGCCACATGTGCTCGATTTCTTTTTAATAAGTAATTCCTGTTTCCATTGTTGAAAAGATTTAATTTCATCTCCATGGAACAAATCCCACAGCCTTCAACTGCCTCCAACTGCCTCCCTTGTTTCACCCCTCAAAATCATGTCAGACAAGCCTGAATGAAAAGTCAAGATTGCCTAACACAGAGGTAAAAGATGACAGAAATGACGTCAGGTCAGAAACGCACATGAGGGAATCCCATATCTCTAGAGTGGGCCATAATATTTCTGAATAGTAGCATACTGGAAGCCATGCTGGCTTGTGCAACCAGGGAATCTTCTGTCTAGCACTATAGCATCCATGTGGACACGGTGGCATTTGTATAAGGACCATTCAAAGAATTTAGACCTAGGCCCCCGGATTTGCTATGGGATTTCAGTACCTTCCCAGATATGCGTGTTCATTTTCCTGCCCAGATAAAACAGTCTACAGCTTTCTGAAGGGTCTGCAAATCCTTGTCCAGGCCTTTCACTGGGAGGGTCTAGAAAATATAAACCAAGCAATGTAATATGCTCAGTTTAATGGCGGTTCTTCTTCCCAATCATTAAATATATAGAGTGTGCCATCTTTGAAAATCTGTAACAATATCATGCATCAGGCTGGGATAATTAGCTTTGCTGTATATTATCAAATATTTTATTTTGTTAGAGGTCCTGTCTTGTCAATGAGTTCATGTATGAGTGCTGTTGGGAGGCCGAAATCGAACATTTCCGATTTGGATAGGCTAACCCAAAACCCCAAACCTCTGTTATACTGATCCAATGTTTCCATAACACCCGTAATGGAAAGTTGGGATTCTGTCAGTGTTAATAAAACATCATCAGCAAACAAATGGAATTCATGGCATTCTCCCCCAAAGGTCATTCCCACTATGTTTTGGTGCTGCCTTATCATTGCTGCCAAGGGCTCAACGACCAAATTAATCAGTAATGGAGAGGGGGAACAACCTTGACATGTCCCATGTTTCAGTGGAATTCTTTCCAAACTCCCTCCATTAACCAGTTTATCTGCCATAGGCTGCTTATAACTTACTTCAATCAAAGTTTGCATATTGGGACCCAGACCTATCACACCCAACAATTGGGAGAGAAACACCCAACTGACCCTGTTATATGCTTCTTCAGCATCAAGAGACAGGATCACCAAAGGAACTCTCCTCCTATTTGATTTCTCTACAAGTTGGAACACCCTTCTAATATTATCTGCCACTTGGCACTGCTGAATAAAACCCTATTGACCAGGGTCTTAAAAAAGGCAAGTGAGGATTCAGTCTATTAGCTAGCACTTTTGTGAAAATTTTAACATCTAAGTTCAATAGGGCTATCGGTCGATATGACTCGCATTTATTATCAGGTTTGCCATGCTTGTAAATTTTCTAGATAATGGCCAGCACCATTGCCAGCTAAGCTATTTGCAATGGGAGGATACAGTTCAAGACTGTTACCAGTTGGGCTGCCAGGACGTGTGCAACTGTTTATAAAATCTATTGAACAGGCTTTCAGGTCGTGGTGCCTTGTTCGGGGGAAAGCTCATAGTTAGCTTTAGTGGCCTTATCTGTTGAGATACAAAGCTCTAGGCTCTTCCTGTTAGCTGCATTCAATTTGGGCAGATTTGCCTCATGTAGGTTTTCCTCAGCCTTCCTAGAATCAACTGGCTTTCACTGGTAAAGATTGAGGTAGACAGTGTGGAATGCTTTAAGTTTATTCTCATTGTTTTTTTGAGTGCAACACCAGTTGAGCCCAGAAGTGTAGGGATGCATCTCATCAATGTCTTTAGTCATAGACTTGGTTTTATTTGTATGTTCATAACACCACTGTTAAAAAAAAAAAAAAAAAAGATGTACTTTTGTGTATTTCACTATGAACTGAAGTCCAAATTGTTCTCTAATCTTTATTTTGTTTTATTTATGTCAGGAAATAAACAAGAGACATACCAGTAGAAAAGAATATACAAACATATACAAATACAAAGTAATTATGGATATTGTATATCTTATACAAGAACAAGGTAAAATCATAAATAGAAAAACAAATACTTGGGTAAATAATGGCTCCTAATATTCTGACTACTCTTCATTGGCCCTGGGCCCCCGAATTCGCAGAAATGTCTTCTCAGAGCGAATTTCCCTAGTCTTTGCTATAGCCATTTCCCTTTCATATATCCCTCTCAACATTGCTCACAATTCTGATGCCCTGGGAGGTGTTGTAAATACCCATGCCCGTGCGATACACAGACGGGCAGTCACTATAATAATAGTAAAGAGAGATCTTAAACCAAGATCCGATGTTGATTTATATCCCAACATACTCTCAACCTCCGTTAGTTGTAGATCTATGCCTAGGCAATCTGCTACTATTTGGCCAATCTCTTTCCAAAAAAAGTGTCAGACCGGGGCAAGTGAAAAACATGTGTAAGCTATCTGTGGCAGCTAATCCGCATTTTGGACATATACCCTTATCTCCTACGTCTCCCCTCCTGTTCACTGACCAATGAGCTATTCGGTCGGGGGTATAGTATAATATACATATAGTTTTGAATTTCTGCAGTGTTAAATTAGTGGAATGTACAGCCTCGTCCTACGTACCTAGTGCATCCACAATATCTAAAGAATTAATCTTCTTGCCCAGTAATTCACTCCATTTAGTTGCTAGCCTTGAAATGTAATTATTCCTAAATTGGGAGAGTTGCTGCTAGACCTTACTAATAGCTTTATGGTGGAATGTAAGCAGGTCATTATATCGGACTCTGCAGGTATTCTTATACCTCTGCATCCCAGATACAGTCTCTAACCTGTAAATATTTGTAAAACATCTGCTTATGAGACTGGATACTCTCTGTAGATCTTTAAAAGTTCGAAACCCATTAGTATCATATAAATGCCCAAGTTGACTAACCCCATAGCTGGCACATGATTTACCTTGATTATCATGAAATATATCCGGGAGCAGAGGATTGCCCAAAGCGAAACACTACTGTGCATAGTGTGAAGGGAACTATTAGGAACTATTTCTCGCCAGATGTAAACTATATCTCGAAGAGTCTTGAACCGTACTCTTTTAAAGTAGTTGGGGTCGTTTATCTTATATAAAAACATTCTACTGTCAGAGCAAATTGCATGGCTATAAAAGTAATCTTGACTGCCAGCAGAAAGAAGTCTATGGATTCGCCCTGCAAATGAAGCTCAAAAGTATAATTTGAAATCAGGTAATTGGAGCCCCCCATGTTTATATGGAAGTTTTAAATACTTTATTGCATGACGCTGCTGTTTGTAGCCCCAAATAAAGCTACTGATTGCCCCCTCAAGGTTCTTAAAAAAATAATTCGGAACTCGTAATGGTATTGTTCGAAACAAGTAAAGAAATTTGGGTAAAACAATCATTGTCATAATGTTACATCTCCCTATAATACCGATTGGGAATTTATGCCATATCTTCATTTTTTGGACAACAGAATGAAGCAGAGGTTCATAATTCAATCTTATAACCTGTTCCGTATTCGGGGAGATCTGTACCGCAAGTAAGTAGCTACTGAGCAGGCCCCCAATATTACACTATCAGTTTGATAGTTAAGAAGGACCTGCATCTTATTTATATTTAGCTTGTAGCCAGAGAAAGCGCCAAACGTTATAGCCTCCGTTTGAATAGCATCTATAGCATTGACTGGGTCTGCAGAGAAGACAGCTATATCATCCGCATATGCCATTATTTTTAATTCTCCAGTCCCTAATTGAGCCGGGAGTATAGGTGTATTAAAAAGAAGTGATCTTATGAATGGTTCTATGTATAGGGAAAAAATAATGGGGAATGGGGACAACCCTGTTGGGTACCACTCAATATCGGAAAAGAAGTAGATTGTGACTGTAAGTAAATTAATTTAGCTCTTGGTTTTTTATATAAGGCCTTAACCCATATGTAAAATCGACCATGAATATTAAACTCCGTAAGCGTGGCCCAGAGGCATTCCCAATTGACGCGATCAAATGCTTTTTTGGCATCGAGCATGACCCTTCCCATTTCCAACTTTTGTTTTTTCGCTACATCAAAAGCTACTTGGCAGCATTCACATGTGCTGTAGTATCTCTGCCCTGGTATAAAGCCATGTTGTTGGCTATAAACTAATTGTGACATAAAAGGTGCCAAGCGTGCTAATACTTTTGAAAATATTTTAACATCTGTATTTATGAGGAATATGGGGCAGTATGAACCGCACTCCTCTGGCAGTTTATTCTTTTTCAGAAAATATACAGTATTTGTTATATCCCACGATCTGGGAAAGGCTCCACTCTTGCTTATATATTGTTTAATCTTAATCATTGGAGCGATCATGCAGTCTTTGACTGTTTTATAGAACTCAACATGTATTGTATTGTCACCTGCTGCTTCACCAAAGGGAAGGGCTGCTACTGCATTGGATATTTCTTCATGCATAATTTCTTGGGTGAGGTCTGTTCTTCCTCAAGGCCTGGTAGATTACACCTTTCTACATATTCAGCATATTTTCTCGCATCAAACAGACAGAGCATCCATATATATTTTTTTTCAAAACTAACAAATTGTTCAAATATTAACTCCGGGTGTGTATACAATAGGCCACTCTCCCCTTTAATAACTTTTATATCCCACTTTGATTTTTTTATCAATAAGCTGATGTGCCAATACCCTCCCCACCTGCTCACCATATTCGTATTGCAGGTCCTGATTTTTATTATATCTAGCTGCAATCTTTTCTTTTAGCACCCTCCCCAACATAGCCTGTTTTTCAATCAAAGAAAGATATGTTTGTGAATGTGTTTGCATCACTATTTGAAATAGAACCCCCTGCCTGGCTTCTTCAGCGTGGGCTACCTCTAATTGCAAAATTGCATCACAAGCTAATATATGAGCAGTATTTTTACTTCTATTTTGCCGACAAACATATTGTTGGGCAATGCCCCTTATGAAAGCTTAAACTGCATCCAAGACTATGAGAGGGGAAGTAGAGCGTTCATAGTCCAGTAGAAAATTCCTAATGTTATTCTTAATTAGTACTACATATTCAGTGTCTTCCAAAAGATATAGTGGAAAAGAGAATAAACATAACTTCCTATTAACTGGACCTATCTGGAATGAAAATAGGATAGGGTTGTGGTCCGATACAATCTTGGGGCATACCTCGCACTTTGCCACACTCAAAATTCTATTTGCAAAAATAATGTCAATCCTAGAATAATGCTTATGTGGTGCACTGTAGTAAGTATAGCCGAGTTTTGATGGGAATACTAATCGCCACACATCTCTAAGGCTATGTAATTGGGCTGTTTCTTATATTGTGGCTCTTACTTTCCACATCCTACCTGAAGCGCCCGGTTAGTAGAGTCTATTTTAGGATTGATGATACAGTTGAAATAACCTATAACAACTAACTCCCCCTGCCATTCTAATAGTTCTAATGCTAAGGTATCAAACATTTTGGGTTCATCAGGGTTTGGTCCATAAATAGTACATAGGACATATTGTTGATCTTTAATCAGGACCTGAACAATTATCCACCTGCCTGGTAGATCATGGGAAGCTTTAAGAAGGGTGCAATCAAAAGATTTATTCATTAGAATAGCAACTCCTCTAATATAGACAGTCTGAGATGTGCAGTTGATTATCTTATAGCCTAGTTGTTTAAGCAGATATCTATCTTTATAAGCCAAGTAAGTCTCAGTGAGAGCAACTATTTGAGGTTTGTAAATTCGCAGCTCTTCCCAGACCATCTGGCGTTTGTTACAGAGTTTAGACCACCAACATTCCTGCAAAGACATTTAATTATCTCCATTGTGTACTTAATAAGAAAAAACCTCCTCCAATAAAATGTATCTAGCTCCCCTGCCATCGTTAGTACCTTGAAAAGCAAGCAACATTAACAATATAAATCTAAATACTCTACTAAGAGCAATGTCATACATTCCAATATTTGCACCTGAGTTTATTCCCTTTGATATTTTGTTATTATCACTACTACCTTCCCACCCCACACCCTAACTACTGGCCCCTCAGAGAGCCTTGGGGATAATACCCCCACCCCCACTGCTGTTTCCTGGAAAAGGATTCACCCCACCCAAGCTGTTGATGACAATGACAGCCAATAGAGAGCCTCTAGTCTTTTTCAAGACCTTTCTCAATGCAGCTTTCCAGGAATGCTGCATTAACAGCATCCCAAAGTGTGTTACCTTGTCCATGTCATTTTCTTTGAAATACTGCAATATAACATATTTCAGTGCCTGACAGACTGACCATTTTGTAAGCAAAGATTTATCAAATTTACAACTTCCTTTCCTGTGTCTAGTGAGTGATTTTTTGCATTCTCTTTTCAGCAATGTGTGGTCAGTGATCACTGCCACACTATCTAAAACAGAAGCCATCACATTTGCTATCCCTTGGGTTCCCCAAATTAAATCAATTTGAGAGCACGACCTATGGACTTGGGAGAAGATTGTGTATTCTCGTTCTGTAGGGTGTTTGACATGTCATGGGTCCATTAGGTAGAGGTTGTTCATGTCGTGTCACAGGCCTTTGGACGGCGGTCCTTGTATGTATCTATTGTGGGAATGCCTAACCATTGTAGGATCAGAACCAAAGTTAAAATCACTGATCCAAATGAGATTGGCCCCCATTTTCTAATGCTGTCCAGCATTTGAAAAAAAAAGTGTTCATGATGCTGGTTGGGCTCATATGTGTTTAGCATTGTAAATATAATTTCTTGCTGTTTCCACACCAGATGAACAAATTTGCCATTAACTTTATCATATACTACTTTCAACCTCTTCAAAATTAAAATCTTTGTGAATGCCTATTATCATCCTGTACGTCTTTCTCTTTGTTGTAGCATAATATTGGGTGGGGTATAGTTTGCTTTTCATCAAATGAGAATCACTCCATTTCATGTGCTTTTCCTGCAGGCAAAGCATATCGGGAGGATTCCTACAGACTTCCCTCCAGATTTCATGTCACTTAGTTGGTGAATTCAGGCCTCTAATGTCCCATGATATTACCCTGACCATGAGTGGTCTATAGAGTACTGTGAGAGACAAAAAATGTTATGCAGTATTTAGACAGTGGTAGGAATAGCATTCACTATGTTTTTGTGCCACTCTGGGATGGTGAGCCCTCCCACAACCCTACCAACGCCCACTCATTTCATCCCTTCTTCACCCTTCCCTCCTCAAAGTAATCCCTTCATGGGAAAGGCATAAGATGTATCTCAAATGTGATGATGGGTCACGCTGTGACCTGTACTTGCCATCCCATTAGCCCCCAACTTGCCTATTCAACAGAAATGACAGTAAAGAACTTTTCCACTTGGTAAACAATTTTAAGTGTGTGTGATAATACTATGGAATTTTAAAGATTAAGGGGCAACCCAGAATCCCTGGGACTTGGGTAAGACAATTAATAAACAATCAAACGGTGCGTATGGGAGAAATGTAGCCCTTGACTTCCATGTCAATAATTAAAAAGCCTTCAATAGATAGGTTTAAACTGAGATTTATAAACAGAATTTATTCAATAATTCACAAAGAAATGTTCTTATTTTAAACAATAACTTTGTTCTAGTTCAGCAGTTTATTCTAAAGAAAGGTGCTCCTAAAAGTGTGATGGTGCAGTGCAAGTGACAAAGTGAATATAAGGTGTGCTAGTGCTATACAAAATGCAGATATATACATGTGCCTGACAACAATAGGTTGATGTTTGGAAGAACACTCCATGTAAGAGTGTTGAAATTCTCAATCAAATTAAAAACAGGCCACTGTAATAGTTGTAGACAGCATTTGATATAGCATTTTTTAAGCCAGGTTGCACAAACATAGAGCTGTTTTAAAAAAAAATGATACCATATCTTTTCAGCTCTACCCATTGTGATTAGGAAAAGTGTGGTTTTTTTAAGTTCATAGAGACGGTAAAACAAAGACTCGAAAAATATGGTACAATGTGTAAAAGGTGAGAAAAAAATGATATAGAAGATTATCTTGTTATCCTTCTTTGGCTTTTTATTGGAACTGTGAGTGGATATTTCTTCAGGATGTCTGCTGTTCGCCATATCTCATTAATATGTATGTAATTACCCATTGGATTCCAAAGCGTAGCTGTTTTAAGTGTTCCTGCGGAACATCTAATTAGTGATAGTTCTGTTGACATTTCTTTAAATAGATCTTTCTGTCGAAAGTTCTCTGCAGGAGGGAGTTAGTATATTCCTTTCACTTTCAAAATGTGCATTTAGGTAGTTAATAGCATCACAATTTGCTTTTTGAAGGTCTCTCCACATTTCTTCTAATTTAATTTAGTGTTTGATAGTTATTGGTAGAACATGGTTACTTTTGTGAAATTCAACAGGTGTAATCAACCTAGATTAAACACCTGCATTTCATTTTCAGATGTGAGCAGAATTCTCATGGTTGTACTTACACCCAGCATTAAGCAAATGACTAATGTTCATATAGTGTGTGTAAACCCTCCTAATGTCAGGTTGTACAGTTCCATAAATGTACAACATAGTTAATCTTCGATCTATTATTCTATTGCTCTATGAGTTTTGACTCATACTTTTGAAATATCTCATAAAGTGCCTTAGAAAGCATATGATCATTTTTTTTATGGTTCTGTTGTCAAGAAATTTGCAATTGCCTATGTCCTTGTGCTTGGCCCATTGTCCTGCCCATAGTTGGAGCACAACTCCTCCTCTGCACGACCTTCTGCTGTTTACACAAAGGATTGGTCAAAGCCCTGCAGCCAACATGCACGTTGCAAACCCAGTGCTGGCTGCAAGTGCTGGCAGACAACGCCAGCTACGCTCACCCTTTGGGTCTGCAATTTTTTTCCCTAATTCTTTTAATGGAAAAAATATTTTTCTCTGCCGACTCACTTTATTTTTAGTAAAACATATATTCTTTTGATTGAATATTGGGATCTTTAGCACATCATTGTGCCTTTTTTGTTGCTGACAAAAAGAGTAGACTTGAGTTAAAGACATTCATTAAAATCACAATTTTACAACCTAGTACCTATATTTTTCTCAATTAGACCATCTGCCCGCACCTTTGAGTGCCTCTCCCGTCACTCCTTTGGGGTTGGGCAGCTTTCATTTTTAAACAATCCCTTATGGTATATGGGGAAAATCCCATCAACAGCCAATCACTTTTGCTAAAATATTCTAATGTGATTGAGAGGATTTGTGATGTTCAGAATTGCACATTTAAATGGCAGCGATGTTCAGTGTTATTAACCCTTCCAAGCCCATCCAGCAACTTTTTTAAATGCTTATATCACAAAAACTATTACATTGAATTACACCAAACCAATGAAAGTGTGTTTTCTGTGTAAAGTTGTACTTTCGTACCATGTGTGGCATAAGGCCACTCAATTGTTTTTGCTCTAGGTGCAAGAAACATTGCCTATGGGAGCTAAAATGGGAATATGCAACTTTTTTGCCCCCATAACAATTTTTTCCTGCACAAATTTTCACAATAATTTAAATGCCAGTTATCTGACTATGTCAAGAAATTGCCAATTTTGGTGCAAACCAGTCTATAGCGTCAAACGTTCTAGGCAAACCAAAATTGTATTTCCAATGGAAAGTGTGCCTGATCCATAACTACACAGTGGAAACTGCCACTGTGTAATATTAAGGATACATACAGGGTTGAATGTATAATATGGTCCAATATTGCATTTAGAGGTTCTGGTGACATCATAACCCACAAGGCCGAAGGCAGAGTGGTTTTAGATGTCAATAGAATTTCGAGGTTGGCAATATAGAACTATATTTCATATGTTCCCTGTTATGTGTTTTTTTATATTGCATGTTTATTTTTGGAGTGGTTAGCTTGAAAAATCTGTTTTAATCAATATGCAGCTAGCAATTTGCATTGATTTGAATTAAAGTTAAAGGTCTGGAAGCCCCTCTCCGGCTACAACCACAAATCTGAACCATAAAAGTCACAAATTAACCTGTGCTTATCCCTCTGGTAGCTTAGCACAGAGCATTCACTTTTTACTTAGAGGCAATGTGTAAAGTATTTCTGCAGCACACAAACAGTAATAAAGTGAAAAAATCAACACAAGAAAAATACCAAATACATTTAGGGAAATAGAGTCAATTTTAATAAATAAAATAATACCCTAATGACAAAAATCCAAATGTCAGAACTGGAGATATGCAAATTGTGCAGTTTTTAGTGACTATAGCACCTAAAAAAACACAAAGCGCCACTCTTGATCATCTGGTTGTATTAGACCAGAAGGAAGTCAGGAGTTCAAGTCAACCGCGATGGATTGTGAGTTGGAAACAGGGACCAAGTTAGTCCTGCTGAAAAGTTATCTTCAAAGTCTAGTATGAAGAGTTCTGCGTTTGAGGAGGCCGCGAGGAGAAGGCTGAGTGTTGCTGATGATTGTCACTGTTGTGTGAAGATCAGGTAGGGCATTGTGGACAGTCATTGCTGTAGCACGAATAATGGGTCAAGCTTACGTTGGTGTCTTTGCTGTATCACAAAGTGTGGGTCTCACGTTGCTGGTCAACACTGGCGGGTGCTAGGGGAGGAGCCAAGATGGCGACCGGGACGGCAGCATAGACTCCCGGCTCCGTGAACCTCCGCACCCCGCACGGATATCCTGCCTGAGATCCTCAACTTGTGCTACGTGGTCGTGTTTCTGAAGGAGAGGGGCTCCCGACTGTGTGACTCCGAGGTTTCTAGCCGTGCTATCGCCGGAGAAAACTGCATCTGAACTTTGCGGCCTGTGCTGCCCTGGAGCCGGGACATCGAGTGGACGCCGTGGCCGGGTGGCAGTGCGACAACAGCGGCCGGTGGTGACTGGGTGGAGTCGGCCCACCGAAGCGGTGTTAAACTCGGCCTACATTTCGGCGTGGTCACTTCTACTGCCCAGTGTAGCTGACCGAGTGCATGACCGGGGGTGCAAATCTTAGATCCTCCGGTGACTGCCCCTGCCTTGCTGGTGAGCTGCCCGGCCGCCGTCCGTATCCTGCCCCGATCATTGCGGGCCGCCCCCGGATTTCTACGGGAGCTGGTCCGTGGTGGGGACGACTGTTGCCCGTGACCACGGATAGTTTTTTGCCTGCCCCCGGAACCCGGTCACCCGCGACGTGGACATCGCGACGCTTGTCCCGGGGTCCCGGCCCCGGTGAGGGTCGGGCATACTTGGCGGCCATCTTGGGTCGATGAAGCCTACCATCCTGTCCGCTGGGCCGCAGCGGGCCTGTGAGCGTACGATTCTTGGGAGTGTGGCGGCGAGATCACAGAGAGCTGAGCTGGGGTACGGCGACCTCCTCGAGGCTCTTGGTACTCTTCACTCCTCCTTGGTTCATGGTTTCGTGATCTTGGGGAGTAAGCTCGATGGTGTGGCGTCGGAGTTGGGGCAGTGGCGGCCCGCCTGTCCGCACGAACACAGAGTCTACCCACACTGCGCGCAGGAGGACGCTGTGGCGGCCCCCCCTGAGGTTAGTACACGACTGGACGCCCCGGCCAGTATGCTACAGTGTGTTCGACCTTCTGAGGGCCTGATCTGTCCCGGAGGCGTTGGACCTGAGTGGGATGTGGTGGCCTCATCCCGTGCATGCCCTCCTGCGACCCAGAGACAACTCCAGCAACTAATGTCTGTTTTGGCTGCTTCTGCCTTCCTGAGCCTTGCGTGCAGTGCAGACCCTAGGGCAGCACTGGGAAGCCTGTTTCCTCACGCGGCGGACTGTGTTGATGCTCAGAGACTTCCACCCCACCTGTGTGCGTCGCTTCTCTGTCGTTGTTGGACATTCCTCTGCCTAGGAACATTGGGTATGGTGCTGGGTCGAGGGGTTGGCATGGGCAGAATTCCACAGAGTGGTCAGGGATGAGGCTGGCCCCTCGGGGGTGGTCGCCTAGTGGACGGGCGGGCTTGGGGTGGTGTGCTCTCCTGACATGGCTACTGGCACAATAGGTGCATAATGCTCCCCATCGTGGTTTGAGAAGATTGTTTTTGTGCTGTTCCTTGTTCACTTTAGGGGAACCTTACCGTGCGGGAGGGAGAAGCCGGGGGTCTGTTATGAAGGCCCTCCTCCAGTTTATAAATGCTTTCTCAACCCCCCCGTCTGGTGGGGGTCCTTTCCTACTTCTTTTTCCCTATTCTCCTACATTTCGGGTCTGGTTCCAGGGCGACAGGCACACTGCTGGGGGGGGGGCCGTACTCATCTGCAGAGGTGCAGGGTGGGGGGTTGGGGGAGGGGACTCTGTATTCCTTCATCTTTTTTCCATGGCCTCCTTTTTCTTCTCTGATTCTTTTTGTCTTTCTTTTTCTGGGATCAGCGTGATACACCTCCTTTTGCTATGCCTTGTTGCCGTTCCATGTGTTCACAACTTCCGGGGTGTTCTTGGGGAGTTCTGGCGGGGGACTGCGGGCGCAGCTGTAGACTATGTTTTTCTCCATCCTGATGTTCTTGTGTTTGCGCCATTGACCGAATAGATTGCTGTAAATCGCTAACGTTCATTACTCTGCATATCCGTGATCGTTGTTTTAAAATTGCTTGTCACCTGATCCTTCTGCCTTGTTTCATCATAAAATGAAAACCTCTTTCTCCTGGTGCCCTACTTACGCTGTCCACAGTATAAGCAGTACGATTTTGCTCCCCGAAGTGCTGCCTGTGTTTATACTTGTCGTTCTTGCTCTGATTGCTTAGCGGCCGGCCCTGGGGGGTTGTAGGCCCATACTTGTTCTTCTTGAACTGTCAATAAAGGTTTTCAAAAAAAAAAAAATAAAAAAAAAAAAAAAAACACTGGCGGGTGCTGTTGATGCGAAGAATAGGTCTCACTGGAGCTTTGCATTGGTGGTTGTTGTGGGTGGCAGAGTCTTGGCGCAAACTGGCGCATTTGCAAAGAGCCCAAACATTAGGATTTTCCCCTTTTCTTCAAAAAGAGCACACACTGATGCCAGCCAAGCGTCCAGGACTTGGGGATCAAGGACTCACTCCAGTAGATTGCAGCAAGGCTGCGGCTGGTCCAGTTGCAGGTCCCGGCCGATCCAGCTGCTACTGGTCAGCTGGGCAGCTGCAGGGAGGGATCTGAAGCTTGTGGTGTCCCGTAGCTCACAAAGGGGGTCAGCCAAATGGCCCTTGGAGTCACTCTTGTTAGCTTGGGGTGAAGGAATACAGGTCCAGTCTACCATCACGGACAGCAAGGCAGTCCCTCAAGCATCGGGGTAGTCCTTCTTCTGTAACTACCACAGGTCCATGTGTGTTCTGAATAGTAGCTCTGGAGGTTTAAAATTTATACCTGGTGCCAGCATTTGTGTGGGGAAAACTCCCTGTCCTATCCCCACATCTGGTTCTGAAAAGATCTTCCCCTGCCAAGTTCAAAACTATCTGGGGTGAGAGATGGCAGGAAAGTCTTTGTGTATGCATGAGGCAAAACCCTTTGAAGTGTAAGTGGGGCTAGATAAAGCTATTTCCAGTCATGCTGCAACGATGGTTCATCCTGTCCACATCTAAACTGCATTTGTGTTACTGCATGGGACCAATTCACAAACCCCAACAGCAGAGCCATTCAATTATGTGACCCAAGATACTGTAAGAAGGCTTAAATGGTTGGGAGAAGAAAATGGCAACTTCAGAATTGTGACCTAAATCCATCTTAACCATTAAAGAGGATTTTAAGTTATGATTCATTTGAGTGTAAAGAGCATATATCTATCTGCTCCCATGCCAAGGTTATCACTTATCAAATGTAATAAGGTAACCCAGTGCAAGTAATTGGAAGAGAAATAGGCATTACAATAGTGAAAAGAACTTTAGGAGTTTTTCTCTGTCAGGACATATAAAACTTAATTACACATGCCCTACTTTTTAAATACGGTGCACCCTGCTCTATAAACCTTGATGGTCCACTCTAGGGATGTCTTATAAGTATTAAAAAGGATGGTTTAGGCCTGTCAAAAGGTTTATTTTGACAGTTCAAAATGGCAGTTTAAAACTACTACAAGCAGCAGTGGCAGGCCTGCAACATGGTTTAAAAGGCTATTTTAGAGGGTTACACAATGAGTGCTGCAGGACCACTAGTAGTATTTAACTTACAGATCCTGGATACATGTAGTAACATTTATTAGGGACTTACAAGTAAATTAAATGTGCCAATTAAGTGTTATGCTATGATGATTTGCATAGCACTCTAATCACCCGAGAGGGTATCTAGGCGCTTGGGCAGGTATGTGGGTGTGTAGTCCAGAAGATGCTAGTATGAAGAGCCAGGTCATCAGCTTCTTGCCAAACTCAAGAAGTGAAGAGAAGGCTCTGAAGTGCTGAGGGAGGCTGTTCCATGTCTTGCATGTGATGAAGGAGAATGAGTGAGCTCCACTTTTGCAAATGTAGGGAGTGTGTCCGAGTAAAAGTGAGATAGATGCATACTTGTCTGATGGGTTGGTGAAACCGTATGCAGCTGTTCAGGTATTTTGGTTCTGTCTTGTGTAGGGCTTTTTATGTGTGCATGAGAAGATTGAATTGACTCCACTTGAATGGGGAGCCAGTGAAGCTTCCTGAGGAATGGTGTGATGTGGGTATGGCATAAGAGGGCAAAAACTATTCGTGTGGCAGTGATCTGGATGGTCTGGAGTCTGTGTAGGAGTGGTTTGGAGATTCTGCCTTAGAGTTTTGCCATAGACCATCCTGCTGGTGATGAGTGTGTGGGTTCCGAGGCAACCATTTGAAGATCTTTCGCACAAGGCTTAGGGTGTCGCAGTAGGAGTTACTCACTGCATTGGCTTGAGCCATTATGTTGAGCTTGTCATGTAGAATGATTCCTAGATTTCTTGTGGGGTCTGTGGGTGTTGGTCCTAGCTCTGATGGCTACCAGGTGGAGTCCCATGGGGAGGTCTTGTTCCCGAAGATCAGTACTGGCATCTTGTCAAAGGTAAGCTTCAGGCAGATGTTTCGCATACAGTGTCCTACCATGGTCATGCAGTTGGTAAAGTTGGTTCTAGGGGTGGTTGTCTTGTCTGTCAAGGAAAGGATGAATTGAGTGCTGTCAGCGTAGGAGATCATGGTGATGTTTTCTGATCGGATGATGTTGGTGAGCTATGTCATGTATATTTTGAAAAGGGTGGGGCTGAGGGACGATCCCTGTGGGACTCTGCATATCAGCTTCTTGATGTGAAGGGTGGGAAGCTGACCCTTTGGGCTCTTCCCATGAGGAAGGAACAGATCCATTTCAGAGTAGATCCTTGTATGCCAATCTTGTGAAGCCTTCTAATGAGGGTGTTGTGGGCGACAGTGTGGGAGGCCACAGTGAGATCAAGCAGGATGAGGGCTGCTGTTTCTCCTTGGTCCAGGATTATTTGAATGGCATTGGTGGCTGTGATGAGTGTGTTTTGGTGCTCTGGTTCTTTCTGAATCCTGATTGAATGATGTCTAGAAGATGATAAAGTTTGAGGTGGGTTGTGAGTTGCTTTTTATGGCTGGATAGGGGAGCAGGGAGATTGTTTGGAAGTTGCTCAGTTGATTTGTTTCCACTCTGGGCTTCTTGAGGAGGGCGTTTGTGAGAAGTTGGCCTGGTATATGATGCTCACTAGTTAAAGTGATCACCTTGTACCATGCCAAGCAACCCTTATGGTGTGGTTGTAAGTCAACCTTTTCGGACTAGCTGCCCTAGTGGTAGCGTAGGCTAAGCAGTCTTTGAGGCTAAACTCGTGAAGCGTGTTAAGCCAGCTGTTTTACCAAATGCAACCCCCTTTTATACCAATGAAAGGACACCACACAGATATATATTCAAAATATATATGTATTTATTTCTCAAAGTAACCCCTAGTCTCTTTATGAGCACAGGAGCACAAATCGTCAAACAAGATTATCACAGAATACACAGAAGTTGCACTTTATATGGATAGGCCCTGGTGGCCACTCGAACCATATACTAAAATAGTGGTATAAGTACCACGAACAGAAAAGGGAAAAGGCCTAGGGCCTCTAGAATCGCTGGGCCTACAAGGAGCTAACGTCAGTTAGTGACCAGGAGGTCCACGGGTGGCGTGTGCAGAGCAAATAGTCACACGCGTGCTCCCATAGGTTTCAATGGGTGCGTAAAAAGTACAAAGTTACTGCAAAGGAGATCTTCCGGGTTGACTAGGAACTTAAGATTTGGAACACAGGCACTAGAGATGTATTACTACACTTGGGCACCGGAGTACCAGCTTTACCTCACCCACAGGAAGCGGGTGCATAGGCCTCAAAGTGCGTCGGGTTTCTTCTATCTGTTCCGTTGAGCCTGGGACAAAGATGCTGCAGGCGGTCGGTCCGGGAGAGATGCGGTGGATCCAAGGGTGGATCGGAGTTGCAGAAGACCTGAAAGCAGAGGGGACAGTGTTCACAGTCACTAGCCAGTGACCGGCGTGGCACCAGGTAGGTACCAGGCAATGTCGGGTGCAAACAGGTGATGAGGGGTAGCTTGTCTCCGCAGCCACGTGGTCCCTGAAGGTCGACGACGTCCAGGAGTCGGCTCACGAGCTGTCCCACGCAGGCTCTCGCTGTCGGCGGTGTCGGCGACTTGGTCAAAGCAAACAAGCCTTGGCAAAAGCAATTGTAGGAGGATTCGGAAATCAGCTGTTGGTTCTGACCAGCAAGGTCAGAGGGATTACTCCTTTGGAGAGGAGCAAGGGCCAGTCTGGAGCAACCAGACCAGCGGTGTTTTTCGTAGAGTTCGTCGCCAAGATGGCCACTAGCCAGCGGGCCAGCAACCGGTTAGGCGCGCCGAGTGGCAAAATGCAGAAGGGCCCCACGCAGATCGTGGAGATGCTGGAGGGCTCACCTTTGGTGCAAATGCTGCTCGAGAGTTGGGCTTCTCAGATCCCAAAGCACAACTTGGAGGGAGCCTCGGTTGTTGCACTTGTCAGCTTGTCGTAGTCGATCCAAGATGGCTGGCTCCACGTGTCTCGGTGCCTCCACGGGTCTCCTCTTTTCAGGGACTGTGGATCGGGCGGTGAGAGGTCTGGAGGTCCAGGTCTTGTCAGTCTCTGGGCTCGGGCTCCGGCGGGAGGCGGCGGCAAAGCGGACGTTGATTCGCTGGATGGTGCTTGCGTTAGCAAGGTGGTCACTCCCTGACCACAGGGGAGATTGGCTTCAGTCCTCTGTGCAGCAGAGCGTCGAAGTTCCTGTCTTCTTCTTAGTGTTAAGTTGATTCCAGGATGTCTGAAGTCTTAGGACACAGCTCCTACCTTTAAGCGGATTCTAGGGGCCGGACTACCTGCTAGGTCCCTCCCTATGGGTGGGACCAGGAAGGGGGGTGGTTACACCCCCAATCCTTTGTCCAGCTCGCCCCAGGCCCGGGACTGGTGTGCCCCAGGACCGGTTTGAACTGGCATATGCACCGAGGCTCCTTGTGAGCCACAGGCATGTCTGGTTTCTTTCAAGCCCTACCTGACCAATACACAAAATCCTGTCTGGGGTGGTGCACGCACCTCCCCTGGCAGGAAACCCTTTGTCCACACCTCCCAAGCTGGAAGGACTCCCAGCAGCAGGAGGGCAGACTTGTGTCTGTGGTGGCAGCATCCATTTTGTGGAGCTGAGGCTATGTCTGATTTTACCCGGGTTTCAGGTACTGTACATGTCGTGTCCCTCTAGAAGGGTGGAATGCTAACCCCGTCGCCAGAATTGGCGAGGGGTTAGTATTCCAATTCGTATGACACCTTACTCGACATGTTTTGATAAAGCCAAACCAAAGATAGCATTTAACCGCGAGGTTCATAATGCACTTAAGAGTATATGGTATGACGATATCTGGAAACAGTAGAAGGAAGTTGTTCCAAACACTGCAGACAGGCTCAGCTCATGCCAGAGCACCATCTCACATGGAACCAAGCACTCTGCCTTCAGGATTGTTAAGGCCTGCCATAGGAGTGACTTATAGGTTACCAGGTGTCCCATTTAAGGTTAGGTATAGGTATACTACACCTAAGTAAGAGGTGATTACACCAACTTACCCCAGCTGAGTGATCAGCCAGTTGTGTCAAATTGTTAGGCCAAGCCTGGGGTGGCATAATACATGCTTCAGCCCTTGGCAGGCCTTGGGTACACCAATGCCCTGGGTACCTAGTGTACACTGGTACAGGGGCTGACAGGGTGATCCACTTCCAATTGGTTATGCACCTAGGGTGCATAGTTTTAATTTAGTAGAGAGAACAGCAGGCTGGGGGTCTGATTGGCAGGCCCACAGCCTCAATATGTCCAAAACCAGTGAAGCAAAAAGCAAAAATTTGGGGTGACCATAGGATAGCAGACCCTACTCTCCTACAGCGTTGATTTTCACAAGTTTCCATTCATTCGGGAAAGTGGCAGATGTGATGGAGGTATTTATGATGTAGGTCAGGGTGGTGCTGATTGGTGATGTTCCCAGATTGTAGATTTGGTGGAGGCATTGGTCCACTGGAGCCCCTGAATGGATGGTCCGCATGATTACAGCTGTGTCGCTTCTGATGAGGGTTATCCATTTGTTCAGATGCCCATCTTGGTTGGTAGGCTAGTGATGAGGTCTCTAGGATTGGGATGGTGGACGAAGTTGCAGTAGATGTTTGCAATTCTGCTGTGGAAGAAGTTGGATAGATTGTAGTAGATTTGTTGGGAGGCAGTGATGTTGTTGATAGTGGCTGACAGTGAGGTGAAATCCTTGATGATCAAGAAGATCTCCTTGCAGCTGTCGGAGCTTCCTTCGATGCAGTCCACTAGTGATTTTTTCTTGGTGCCTCCTATTTGATGATTATAGCATCTGGGTGCAGTCTTGTAGGTAGTTCTGTCAGTGGTGTGATGGCTGGCTCTCCATTTCCTTTCTAGCTGTTTACAGTGTTGTTTTGGTGTCTCAGAGGTTTTCTGTGTGCCAACTGGCCTGCTTGTTTGATCTGCTATGCATGCTGGGTTTGATGGGTGCGAGGGAGTCCATGCAGTTCTTGATCCAGGTGTTGAAGTTGTTGAGGTTGTCTGTGGGGCTAGGTTGATCCATGCTGAGGGCGCCGAGCCAGTTAGCATATGTGATTTTGCCCCAGCTGTGGCTTGGAATGCTGATCCTGGTAGGGGTGTTGACTTGAGGTGTGTTGATTTGAGTGGTTGGTCCATGTGAGCGATGTGGTGGAGTTGTATTTGATGCTTTTGCTTGTGGTGAAGATTGGGTGAAATGTGTCCTGCGCCATGTGTTGGTTCTGAGATGAGGTCGGTGAGTCCAGTGTTGCTCTAGCTTTTGAGAGGTGCTTTGGAGCAGGGGTCATTTCGGTCTCCAGGTAAATGTTGAGGTCATCGAGGAGAACATAGGCTCTGGAGTCGATGGTGAGCAGAGCGATGAAGTCATGATGAGGTTGGTTAAAGTGCCTTGTGGTCCTGGTGGTCAGTAGGAGAGGGTTCCCTTTAGGTTGAAGTTTTCAGAGATTTGCAGATTGAAGAGCAGGTGTTTCATTAATGGGGTGGTGTTCTCTGTGGATGTTGTGCGATTGATGGATTCCTTGTGAGTCCTCATCTTGACTTTTGAAGGCGGTCCTGTCAAGCGATCTTGTAGCCCGCTGGTATTGCCATGGCGATGTTGGGAGCTGATGCATGGTTGAGCCAGGTCTCTTTGATGACGAGGATGTCAGGTGCGTTGTTACTCAGACGGTCCCGTATTTGAGTTGTGTGTTTGCAAAATGATTTTGTGTTGAGAAGCATGCTGGAAAGTGGGTGTTGATGTGTGGGTTTGCTGTGGCATGATGTGTAGGGTCGGGATGAAGGCTCTTTTGGTGCGTGTCTGGCGTGTGGGTTGGGAGTGGGTATTGAGGGCATTATAAGTATTCATGTGGCGGTGTGGGTGGTTGGTTCCTGGAGAACCAGCAGCTGATACAGGTGAAAGCTCCTACCATGATGTGAAGCCCGGCAGCAGTTGGGGGAACAATGTGCGGACTCTAGCAACCTAAGGAGTGCTGTGGAGGTGTAGGCCAATTGGCCATGTTTGAAGGAGAGAGCAAAAGCTCTTGAGCACTGGTTAGCAGTGGTAAAGTGTGCGGAATCCTAAAGAGAGCAAAAACAAATTCAGCACATAGGAGGAGTGAAGGCAAAACATTTGGAGGAATGCCACACCAAGGATCTCTGGTCTAAAACGTTGTTTCTAGCTCATATGAATGAAAATAATACTGCCACAGAATATGCTGCAAAATTTGCCTTTCTTGCTACATAATTTAGATAACTTTGATACATAATATAGAGAAAATTGTAGCCTAACCTTAAGGGCCCTCACAATTGAAAAGCTCTGCAGAGTAGTTAGGAAGCTATTATGATGATAAATGAAAGCAGGATTTTACATGGAATGGTTAAATAGTTCCCATATTTCACGGTATTTCACGGTACCTGTGAAATATAGTTTTTTATATCACTACATTTTGAGCAATACAGATACCTAAATGTTATCTATATTTTCACATCGACTTTGTCAGTCATGTGAGGACCATATTTCACGAACTCCCCAGTAATTTTCCAGAGTTTATATGGCAACATATCTCGTCTCTCCATTTCGGCTTCTGCCTTGTTCATGACTCCTGAAAATCACTTAGAGAATTTCTAACAAGACCTACAATACTGATTTGAAGTTATAGGGCAGGGATCTATCTCCAGTCTAGTGGGCACCAGCCCCACAAGGGTGACATTCCAGTAATTTAAATCGGCATCGACTACAAGGCATAAATTCATATGGCCGTCAATGAGACCTTAATTAGAGTACTGCTGCAGGGCAGAGATTTTCTATTTGCGCCAATCACAGTGCATGCTAGCAATTGTAGTTTTCATGTCATCACTTCATTAAAAGCCAGTACATAACATAATTGTATTTTCCGCGTTTGTGCTCTGTTTTTACTTTACCATTGGAAATCAAATGGATATCTTTGAAATGCTGGTACCAACTAAACCTGGGCGGAGCATGGCGGAGCGGCACTACACGGAGGTCCACGGAGTTGGGGACAAACTCCGTGGAACTCCGCTCCGCCACCGGCCTCCACCCCCAATATTAAAAATAAATTAAAACTACAACAAGAAGTAAATAAAAAGACTTACCTTCACTGCGGCATCCCCGGGCTGCCGTCCTCTTCTTGCTCACGTCTCATGGTTATCTGCGCATGCTTGCATTCCTGCGCCTGCACATTTCTCGCAAGGAATGCGTGGGGTCGTGCATGCGCAGATCAACCTTATGCGCAAGGAAGAGGAGGACGGCAGCCCGGGGACGCCGCAGCGAAGGCAAGCCTTTTTTATTTACTTCTTATTGTAGTATTAATTCATTTTTAATATGGGGGTGGAGGCGGGCGGCGGGCCAACTCCGCTCTGCCGCGGAGTGTGCGGAGTTTTGCCTACTCCGCGTTCTCTGCGGAACGCGGAGTAGGCAAAACTCTGCTCAGTCCGCGGGCGGAGTGGAGCTCTCCGCCCACAGTTCGTACCAACACACATAAATGTGTGTGTATTTTCACACACATGCATGCACACACTCTCACTCACTCACTCTCTATCTCTCTCACTAGCAATGAAAGACTGAAAAGCCTGAGGAAGATGAATTCATTGGAATGCGTGAGTTGTAGATAAACAGTGATGTCTGGTACTGACCCTTAATGGAGTTTGGGTCAGGGGAAGATTTTGAATGACAAAGAATTGTGTTAGTCATTCTCTTAAAATTCAAAAGGAGCCAAAGACAGCGCGATGCATTTTTTCACATGAATGAATTCTATTTTCTGAGGATATTGGCGTACATAATAACAATGCAGAAGATGTTTGCCTGAACCACCTTGTGAGTGTGAAGTACTCAAAAATATTCCAAGGGCCACACTTACAAGTGACCCGCAATCATATTCTTAATAATGGTCAGTCGGCAACGGAGAAGGTTCAAAAGCTTTATTGGCCAAAGCAAAACTCTATATAGAGGAGCCTCATCGATCCTCACCTATCAGGTGCGCCGAGGAAGACTGCTGGCTCCTTGACAAAACCACACTTAGATACATAACGGATTCAGCATACAAAGCCATACAAGTGGAAAAGTACCAGTTAGTCCATGGGTTCCTAAATGAGCTCATTTAGGTTACAGTCTTACACAAAAGGTTGCTATCTATACAGAGGAGGTCGACAGGGTGACTCCCTTTTCGTCTCAGGGCCTGAAGGAATTCGCTTGATACTCCCTACAGCAGATGTGACCTTGGGCCTCGGCCGTAAATACGACTATCCTGTCTCTAGGCTGGTACGAACTAAATCATGAAGATGGTAGGCAGAGCAAACCACGTGATCTGACACATGGTCTATCGCAAACCAAGATGGCCACAGTATGGTTTTCGGCCCTTTTTGTCGTGTAAGAGGAAACGAAAGAAAACGCTTCTTCTAGAACATACCAATAGGCGTTTATGTAATCAGAATACCGTCGTAGATACATTGTGCTAACTTTACATGGTGCGAATTCACAGAACGAATGATTTTTATCCTTCAAGTGCACCCGACATTTTTGTGGGATTCAAGGAAGGCAGAGTTAAACAACTAAGCTAATATTCCCAATGCCTAATCAGTGTACTTTGTTTCTCAATGTGTCCATTTATCTCTTGTGTTCTGGTTCTGGCTTAATTCCTTTATTGATTGTTAATACACAGGACAATGCTGCATGACATGAACGATAAATGGAGATGCACAAGCTATAGTCATAGTTGCATCTCTAGTTACATCGCTTCTTCCATAAGAATAATGTTTTTCTTAAATCTTCATGAATGTTGCCATTGTATGATGTCACTGCACACAACTTTATTCAAGGTTACCTCCTCCACATTTACTCGATCACAGAGAATTTCGGGAAGATTTGCCAAGTGGGAAAAAGGTGTTAGATGAGGTCCCAAAAGTGACACCCTAGTCTAATTTCCACATATTCGTTATTGCTGCCTCATCAAAATGGTTTTGACATGGCTACAGACTTTCCCATGGTAAATGAAAGTGATACTGTGGAAACAGACTTTGATACAAAGCACATCAATATTTTGTTTGTTGTCTGTTTTTCCACACATACACATTTGGATTCACTGTAATTGTTTTCTATCTTGTGTAAATACGGGGTACACTACACTCCGTTACTATTTTACTAGTCCTTGCGAGGGGACTCCCATTGACCCTGATTTGATCCGTTCCTATTGCAAGAAAAGCCCCTTTTCTTCCAGAACATCAGTGTAGTATCTAATTGTTCATGAATAAAACCACAGGATCCACCTCAGAACACCGCAGGACATATTGCTTTTGTGCACGGGGTAGCTCTAGCCGAAGCATCCAGGGTCATTTACCACCACATCCATTCACCTGATCTTTAAATGCTGTTTCTCTGGAGAGTTGAGCCTTTTACATGCAGACAGAATTCCCCATTTCTAACATGCTAAGATATGGTCCAGATTTTGCCAAGTGCTTAGGAATGAGGTATAAGGCGGGGGATAGAAGAGTGCGCTACAGGGAGTACCTCTTACGTCACACTTTCTGAGTTCCTAGGTCTGCAGCCACACAGCGCTGTCTAGGTTTTTTTTGTTTGTTTTATAGGTGTTAGTTGATTTCCCATCCACACAATACATCTCTAAACCATTTCCTAATTGTGAAGTGTACTTTCTATTTATTTGTGACTTTTTACTGAAATTCAAGGATGCTTTATACGTGCTAGTGGCAATAGGTTTGGAGAGTGGGTTTTATTGATACACTCCTGCAACTGTCGGCATCTACCCCTCTACCAAGCAGGCACGGCTTCACTTTAAGAAATACATAGAACTGTGGAGCACATCAAAAAATAAAAATTACAAATTAGGTAAAGAAAATAATTGATATTAGAGAAGAAATGATTAGTGGGGTTTGGAATTTTTCTTACAGCGTTTGAGAAATTGTTCCATAATTCAATCTCATCTACATTGTTTGTCAAAAACGATTTTAGAGTCTTTAGTTTTATTGATGTTCTGCATCAGTAGAACAATAAGGAGAATCCACAGTTGGACAATTGCCTTCAGTTATATCTTTTTCAAATGTAAACTCTATAGTTATTGAACATTAATACAAGACCCCCAATTAATACACGGGCTCGTAAATTCTGGGCAGAAATTATCAGAGTGCATCATAAAGCATGAATTTACTTATTATACTCGTGAAAAAGAGCTTTTAGATTGTTCATTTGGATGCAACATTGTCAGCATATTCACAATATGTAGGTCTGGAGTACCAAGTATTCCTTTGGTGGTATGGGAAACTCTTCAACAAACACCTAACAAGCAATAGCCATGATACGGCAGCTCACATGTGCACTTTGAAACCTCTAACCTAGCAGTCTTAAGACAGCTGGTTCACAGTAAGTACAGGCATCCAGTGCCCTCGGGAGCGGCGAGGGAGGCCGCTCCCTCCCATCAGAGCGCTGCTCTCACAGCTTGAGAGCCACGCCAGGATAGGTTCCCGCACTGCAGCAACTGGATGAGACAAGGTCTGGAGTTGAGGAAGGCGGAGGACATTGGTTGAGGTACGTTTTAAAAAATAAATTGAAATATTTGCTTGCGCGTGTCCTCCCGCCCCCGTAGATGTCAGCCACCACTGAAATTGCACATTTTATGTCAATTTCATTGTGTTCAAAGGAACGCACCCCTGTGTGCTTAATTGATGTATACACCGCGTACTGACAGTCCGTCTTTCAAATTTGTAGATACTTGCAAACTGGTTTTCTTGCTGTGCTCCCTGTGGTTTCCTTGTTGTTTATTATTCTCTTAATATGAACAGCAGGTTTGAGCAAGATAAATCTGGTCAATTCTCAAACGTAGGCTGATGATGAGCAACACTTCTTTTAACTTTACAGTGAAAGAGGTTATCTGTATGAAAAACATTAAGACCTGGTTACAGAACAAATGGATCTGGATTAACAGATTCAAATTGAAGATCCGTCTCTTATTCAAAGCCGAGGCTGCTTCCCAGCCCATTACATTTCACTATTCTGTTGGTGACCAACCTTCTCTCATTGCTCAGGTGAAAATGAGTATACCTGTGAGAATGTCCTGTTGGATTAACCTGGTTAATTTGATGTCTCTTGTGAAGATGACATTGCTAAAAAAAGATTCTCCCCATCTTGACCTTCTGGCAGAACATTTCAATATTGATCTGCAATTTCTTGGAGTGCATTGGTTTCTGCATTTGCACATATGCCCTTTAATCCAAAGTTGTACACTATCTCCAAGTTGTCCAAAAACCATGCTACTCACTCATGCAAAAGGCGGCCAAGTTGAAAAACACAATAATGCTCTAAATTGTGACTCATTTGTGTGATGCACAAATCCATTGAGGGTGTGTGGGCAATTTTACCCAAAGCATAAATGTAAATTATATCAAACCAACTACATCCTCATGAAAACACCTCTGTTTCATTTTACTCCCATAGGAGCTGGATTTCTCCTTAGTCCTTTGTGAACACCTCTAGACTGTTAGTCTTGAGACTATATGATGATACATGGATTAAGAAAAACTGTGCAAGCTCCTAAATCCCAACTCTTCTCTTTTTTCGGTGAATCAATTTATTTATTTTTCCCAACTTTTCCCAGCTCCCTGAATCACATTTCCAATTGTGTGTGTGTGTTAGAAAAACTTACAAAGAAATAAATAGGTAATTTAATTTGAAAAACGTAAGCAGGGAGCTACAGAAAATGTGTTTTCCACCTGAAATGCTCTATTTTTACACCCCTCCCACATAACTTACAATGACCGCTTGGCATCTTAATTTGTAATTGTACACAAACTTTCCCACATGCTAATTTGTTCTAGTAGGTGTCTTCTGCAGAACCATTCGATTAGATGAATTGAAGCCCCCTCTTAAATCCTGATGTCAGATACCATGTTTAAGGGCAAGCCAGGCATGACCTGTGTTGTCTTTAGTGACCATGATCTCTGTTTGTTAAAATCAGTTCCTCTAATCAGAAACTGATCGTTGTCTTTCTTGCCATGCAGATGATAACTTTGCTTGTGATCCAGTTGCAGATCTTCATTACTCTGGAACTGTTTAACACATGGGGGCATCTTTCAAGCTTCCTACATTATTGAAACCTCTGTCACAGGGTGCATCTAGCTGTCAATGCGTTTAGTTTCAGTGGGAAATCACTTTGCCTGTGCCAAGTAGGTCACCAGAGGATCTCATAAGAGCCTAAGCCAGTTGAGTGACTGTAGCTGCCGGAAGAATATATGGCAATCGATGCAAAATATTGCATGGCTACTTAGCCAGGTTCAAATCATCTCATCTACACTTCAAGGACTTCTTACTCACGTTTGACTAGACCTTGGTTGCTAATGATAAGGTTTATTGTCTTGGGTTACTCTGTTAGGTACAGAAAGGGAGGGGCAGGGTTAATGTGGTAAACAATGATACAAGAGCTGGCATGACTTGAGCTCAAGTTGTGTTGGAGACAGTGGTTAGAGATCTAGCAAATATTTGTCATTAGGCAGAATGCATGATGCATGCAATATCTACAAAAGGTCTTTCTGTAGTCATAGCACTTGCTGTGGCATTCATTCCTAGTACACAACATGATAGTTATACAGAGTCTGGAATTTTGGGTGTTGCATGTTGACGCTAATATTCATCAGCTCACAGTGATCTAATGTTAACTTGTCAGAGAAGCTGTAAAAAAGAAAGTACTAGAGTTACGCTTTGTGGCATATTCATATTTAAAGGTGTGTATCACTGAGTCTGATTACGGTGCCTAAAACTCAACGGTAAGTGCTGAAGCGTGGCTTGTCCATAGGGATGATTATGATGTAATGTTTAACGCAGGTGCAACAGACGTATTATAAATTTCGAGACAGCCTCCATGATGGTCTACTGCTACTAGTATTTGCAACTCATTAAAGACCGAGCCAAAATAAATGTAATGTTCTCAAATTGTTTGAACAATAACATTTATTTAAAATGTTAAACACTTTAGAGGGCTCTATATTAAGCCATACTACAAAGAAAAGTCCTCAGGTGCCTTAAGGTGTTTACTAGCGATAATGGAGCATTATACAAAATGTTCCTATAGAACTGTTCTTTTATCTTCAGAAGTGTACTGTCAAGGCAAATCATTTTCATACCTTTTTCGATAAATTGTTTATATTGAGTAACAATACAGTGTGCACGTTTAGTTCAAGAGTATATTAAGCCTCCAAAAACAGGTCTTTCTGGACTATGATATTTTAAGAAAGGTATTTCCTTTGTAAAACAACTAATACTGAAATGTTCCTATTTCATAGGTCAGGCTGTGCAAAAAAGGACAAACTAACACCAATGAGTAGGAGTGAAAAATGCTTTTTGAGTTATCACCTTTTGTAGACAAGAAATGTGCTTTCACGTATTGCAAACCACAAACCACATCTGTTTCCATTCCTCCCCAATAATGTATTTTTCGAATAAACACTTGTTTCTATGTGTTCTACATAACAAAAACAATTATAGAAATTTGTGGTGTGTAAATTGTGAGGCGTCAAAAATACCCTTTGCATTTCTCTTTCTCATTTATTTTGGTGGTCCTTCACATATTTGTTGAACGCTTTGCTGTCCTTTAAGGGTATTAAAATCATCCTAGTATGATTATATCCTAAATTGCCCTTTTCTAATTAACAAACGTCAAATATAGGTTCCTAGATGTGCAAAGACACTAGAGTAAGGCATGTCGCACCATATACTTATTATTTAACTAAGGTGAAACTTGTTTTTCTTTAAATTTGAGGAGATATACATTTCAGAAAGATAAAACTATTTTTAATGCTTGTTAAAGGAAGGATCCTCTTTTCACAACTTTGTGTTGCATTTTACCGCATTTGGCCCATAATTTATGATCAATAGACTCGCTATTTCTCCTGAGGCGGATGCCGGGAGTTGCACACACACACACTTGATATTGTGATTGCATTTAGACTAAATTCTGCTCTCAGCACCATTTTTTAAATTATTCGTTTTAACCTGTGTTAATGCTTATTTTTGCTTTTTGGCACTTTTAAATTACCTTGACCTCACCCTCACGCGAGACTCAGCCGATTAAGGGCTCAGTCCGGCCTCGATCTTAGGAGGCGAGGGGAAGGAACGCGGCGGCCATCTTAGGGAGGTATCTCCCAGGCTGGGTGCAGTACTAGTTGTTGAGGCACTGCAAGGCACTCGGGGCTAGTATTTAAGCATACGGGTATGCCTCCGCGCAGCGGACGCGCAGAGCGGATGCGCCATCCTCGCGCCAAAGGAGCGCCTAAGGAAAGCCCGTCTGGGCCCGTCCGGGCCAGGAGGGCTCCTGCCAGAACAGACCGCCTCTGTCCTCTGATTAGGTACAGCCGGGATGAGCTACTTAGACTCAGAGGTACGGACAGCCTGCTCTGTTGTAAATTGCGAACACATATAAGGAATATTTCACCCTGTACCGGATGTAATTACAACTTCACCCTTGAGAATTCCATCAGCACTCGAGACAGGCCGTGTCTGTATCATCTTGCATTATTAAATTGTCGCTCATTACCAAGGTATGCCACCGAGATTTCCCTGCTCTTAGAGGAACGAGATCTAGATGTGTTATTTTTGACGGAGACATGGCTGAGCGATAGCTCAGACTCAGATCTCGTTCGAGCATTACCCTACAACTATTCTATCTTGAGACACGACCGCCCAGAGGGTAGGGGGGGAGGGATCACCATTATTTATAAATCCACACTGGGATGCAGGGTTGAAAATGCAGCAATAAAAGGTGCGGAAAGCTTAACATTTGCTATTTCCTTCTCCTCCACTTGCACCTTGTCGGGCCTCCTGCTCTATAGGCCACCAGGTCCCTATGGCCAATTCTGCGAGGACCTCCCTATTAGCGCTATTAATTACGCTAGTACCACCGCTAATTTCACGTTACTGGGTGATTTTAACATCCACTCAGACGAGGCACACTCACCAGCTTGCATCAGTCTGAATGCAGGATTGGAAGTGCTCCAGTTGAGGCAATTAGTGGTAGGCCCTACCCATAGAGCTGGACATACCCTTGACCATTGTTATACCAATCTGGATACTCTTAGCTTTGAGAAATTAATTGATACTCCCTGGACCGATCATAAATTGCTGCTCCTCTCCTTTGCCCCATCGGTATTGCCTGGACCCTCCAACATGACGAAGAGGTCCATACGGGTTTGGTCTAAACTTCCAACTGAGAGTTGGAGGAAGAAACTGATGGAAACACTACCAACACTCACCCAGGACCCTTTGGTAGCTGATACACAATTTAACCAATGGGTAACGTCCTCTCTGGATGCCACCCTCCCCAAAAGCGAACTTTCTCACAGAAGTGGCAATAATAAAAAACCATGGTATTCTCTAGAATTGAAAGCCCTTAAACGCCAATGTAAGCAACAGGAGAGACAATGGCGGAAAAACTACTCAGAAGTTAGTAAGGACACCTATAAATTGGCCCTGAAGAAATATAAACAAGGAATTAAATCTGCCCAGTTAACCTACCATCAGGAAAAAATTGATTTGGCCTCCAATGCTCCCAGGGAAATTTTCAAAATCTTTAAATCCTTGGTTACTCCCCCTGCTCCCATTAATGACCCTGGGTTGGCAAACTTGCGCTGTAATGAATTAGCACAATTCTTTTCCAATAAGGTGGATAACATCTTTTCTTCATTTAAACTTATGCCCAGTGAATCGATCCTGCCCCCTCCAATGGACACCGGTAACCCCAGATTGGATGAATTCTCCCGGCTAGATGGTCCTACAACTATGTCCCTCCTGAAAAATCTGAAATCAGGCTCTCCGGCGGACCCCGCCCCCCCTACCATTCTGAACTTGGTGTCAGATACTGTGGCCCCGGTTATTCAAGAGATGATTAATGCCTCACTGGCATCAGGTACGGTTCCCCCTTCTTGGAAGCAGGCAAAAGTGAAGGCACTATTGAAGAAGCCAAACCTAAACCCGGAAGATTGGGCCAATTATCGCCCTATCTCCTTACTGCCAACTATCAGTAAGCTCGCAGAGAAGCACGTCAACTCGCTGCTGGGATCTTACCTTGAAAACAGCAATTCCCTCCATATCACTCAGACAGGATTTAGAGCTAAGCAGGGCATGGAAACAGCCCTGATTACTGTTGTGGAGGAAGCTAGGAAGATTGTGGACAATGGAAACAGCGCAGCCATTCTGTTATTAGATCTTAGTGCCACCTTCGACACCGTGAATCATTCCATCTTGATTCACAGACTGATGGAAGTAGGTGTCGGGGGAGGCGCACTAAAATGGCTGCGCTCTTTCCTGACCGATAGGACCTTTGCGGTCTTTGAGGACGATGCCTGCTCCCCCCAAATGCGTCTGCAGTGCGGTGTTCCCCAGGGTTCATCCCTCAGCCCTACCCTATTTAACATTTATATGAGGCCCTTGGCTGAGGTGGTGCTGCCCTGGGGAGTACAGTTGGTAACGTATGCAGACGATACGCAGCTTATCATCTCCCTGGCCTCCCAGGATGCTCCATTTGAGAATCTTTCCTTATGTCTTAACAAAGTACAAGAATGGATGGATCGATCGTTCCTAAAGCTGAATGGAGCAAAAACTGAGGTGATGTTGCTGGGGTATAAACCATCTAATACGGTAGAGGGCTGGTGGCCGTCTAATCTTGGCCTTCCGCCTTCACCTAAAGAACAAATTAAGAGCTTAGGGGTCTGGCTGGACCCAGCCCTAAACTTTGGTGTTCAGGCTCGCAAGGTGGCAGGAACTTGCTATGCCATCATTAGACTATTTAGGAAGATAATTAAGCTTCTTCCGTTTGAGGCCAGGAGAATACTAGTGCAGGTGTTGATTCTTTCACACCTGGACTATTCAAATGCGTTGTATTTAGGTACCACACAAGCAACTATTAAAACCTTGCAGACAGTGCAGAACTGCACTGCCCGAATGCTGCTGAATGTCCCTCGCCGGACTTCGGCTAAGCCAGCGTTGCGTCAACTCCACTGGCTGCCTGTCCAGCAGAGAGTAGAGTTTAAAGCTTTGATTACAGTCCACAAAGCAATTAATAAAATAGGACCATCCCTGACTCAATCAATGTTCCACTTATATCATCCTGGACGTGCCCTAAGATCTGATAACAAGAAGCTGCTTGCAATCCCTAAAACCAGGAGAGTGCGAATGGGAGGCAGGCGTTTTTCCCTTCAAGCCGCCACCCTTTGGAACAACCTTCCCGATCCTATCAGAATGGAAGTTAACCACCTTAGGTTTAGGAAGAGGTTGAAAACCTTCCTGTTTGCCTGATTCTTCCGAGATCTAGTCGAGCTGAAGCGCTGGGATGCCTCCGGGTAGCTATGCGCTATATAAGACCGTAATCATTCATTCATTCATTCAACAGAGTTCCATAACCTATGGTTACTTTTGTTTTCCTCAGGATAAATCGAATACATATATATTTTTAGCTAGATATTTATTAATTTTTGATGCAAACAAGCTTCCTATTTAGGAAAATACACAGTAAAGATTATTAACTATTCTTATGGCTATAGGAAACGACTATATAACATAAGTTAATTTATATTCGGAATATCGCCGATAACTAAAACGTTTAATGTTTGAATGTGAACAAAAGATGATGTTACAAGAGGTGCCTGATATGGTGGGTGGCCTTCATTAAGAGGGAAATGTTGATCATTTTCTTTACACAGATCACGGTTTACAGTTGTATTTCCATAAGAGGAGATTCAGTCGGCTATGCATAGCTTTAGACTGCACTGCTCCACGGAAACCGACTTCAGCAAATGCGGTGATATCAGACATTTTCATACTTCTACATTTGCGATTTCAACCTCCCACATGGGATCCTAACGTCATATGCTTTGTCTACTCCATTGTGCTGTAGTAAGAATTGATGAAATTGGCATGTAGCACCTTTTAAGGAATTGCATGGGCACAGATACATTTGCTGTGGTGATGAGGATGGTTAGCATATTTTGTTGTTTTAGAATGGTACTTGTTCTTGCCAATTGAATTAGTTTGGTACCTTTTATATCAGAGTTAATTGTGTTGCCTTCCCATGACAATGCTTGGTGTGGGAGCCAGTAGTATTAAGTGATACCTTTCATCACCATTTATTTTTTGACAGGTGCCACGCCCCCCCCCCCCTCCCCCCCCCCGGGAAGTGACGAGCCATTGCACAGTCACCTTGGAGCATATCACACTGCTCTCTGTGGGGTGGTTTATATTTGTACACCATTGCCTTCTAATGGCAATGGGGTGTGTCTGCAAAGACACATGTTAATTGGCATGCATGTAAAGTCAACAACATCTATCATTTGCAGATGACATGCTCGAGAATTGTTATTTCAGGGATGGAAAAAGGCCGTTAAACGTATTTGATTTTCCTCACATTTACACCTATTGAGTTTCAAGTCCAGATTGCTTTAGTGAATCATATTTCATTTCCTTTGGTTTCATTATGCTCAAACAGTGGGCTAAGGGCAGGGACATTGGAATTATATATTTCTGTGCTGCAGTGTTTTCCACAAAATTTGGGATTTGCTGCATGTTCTACATCATCGAACGTCTGCTTCAGATTTTGCAGATTTTAACAAAAACAAATAGGTTCTACCTCAAACAGATCTAAAGCAACTAAAAATACAGCAACATGTGTTGCCACACAGCAGAAGGCCCCTCCTGTGGGTTGATTGCTCACCTTACGCTAACGTGTTGTTATATTTAAGTATTAAAGTGGTACTAATGAGTTGAAACCTGAGCTAAGACAGTGATGACATGAATGAAAATGACAAAATAAAGAAGTAATACTGTCAGGAAAATTGCTGTGTTATGTTGGATAATTTCATTTTCTTGCCACATAATTTCAACAATTCTGCCACATAATTCTCTCAAAAACGTTTGCTACAGGTACTTCTAGCACTGTCCTTTCTTCAAAGTATAAAAAAGCCAAATAAAACACTACCACAAACGATGGCAAGTTCGCTGTCTTTTTGAGCTTGAAATGATTCCACAAAGGAACAAGTCAAACCACCATAAAGGGTCATAGCAAGCACACAAGTCACAGTCGAAAACTATTGTGAGTGGAGCCTTTTGGAAGCGCTCCAACCCATGCTGTGCATGGGCAACATTTCCATCCTTTTATGCGGAGTTATCTTTAAAGTTGCAGCGCAAAGTCATAAAACCTTTAAATCCATCTTTTATGTGGAAAAGTTTTAATGCATCAAAATCTGGCTATTAAACGTGATTATGTTGTCAGGCTTTAAACTCGAACTCCTTCCATATTTATTTTATGTATGTTTATATTAAAAATATTTTCGGGCTTCCAGGGGCCATCCCAGGGCAGCCAACACTGCAGTCCTCTTTAAGAACCAAAGAGACTGAGCTGTAAGCAAAAACAACACCTCATGTTTACTGTTTTGTGGAATACTAGGCAGAAAGCATCTCTTAAGCCATATATCTCTCACGTCACCGACCCATACTGACTGCAGGCTGAAAGAAAATGAGTAAACTTTTACACCACCTCCAAACTGGAGCAACACACGCCTTCCTGACAGAAGTTAAGAATAATAGGTAACGTTTGGTAGCACTCGAGAATTTAATTTCTTTTTAGAGGGGCATTCAGGGACACATGTATCATTGTATCAATGAATGACATTGTAATCGGCTTTAAGAATCACAATAAATATAGAGCGCGAGCCTCTGCATGTAAAGTGCTTATGGCAGACTGAGATTTATTGGTTTATTCTTTATTTTTTTTGTTAAGTATGGATTTGGCATTCTCGTGCTCTGCATGCTGGGCAGAAGCAGTGGCTACCTGGCATGTATCTGGAGGAAGTAGCAATTCCAAAGGTTGATTCTAAATTTAACTCGAACCTTTGTAAGTGAAAGTCTGGGACATAGAACAACACAAATATCACATTAGGTAATATGTGTTCCAAACATTACACACAGTTGCATAAATAATGTATTGCGCCTGATCATCGGGAAAACATATCTTGATCAATGTAGGAACATTAATTCGAAGGTAGCCCTACCGCACTGAAACACTGATGCAAATTGAGAATGAGCATATATTGAACATGTATGTCCTAAAGGTCAACATGTGATCTAGATTCTCTTCAAGCCGTTCCTTAAGTAGCACAGGCCTAAAGACATATGGGATCCTCTATGGGCCTGTGTAGACAGACAGAGCCATACTAGTACCTCGATTATGGAACTGGGGTCTCCATTTATAGGTGATAATGCTGTTGCAGCCGTTACGTTAGTGCATACCGGTTTATCCAGGGGACAAGGGTATAGCCCTCTGACGTGTCTGCAGAATGCCTTTGAGGTAAATACAAGTAGATCATCAAGACTTGCCAAGTTCCTGGAAATCTGACGTGAAACGTATCTTCTTAGTCATCTATTGTTTTCTGAAATACTCGTCAAGCAGTTTCCACCTGGTTCAACCAATTTATTGTGTAAGTTAATGTGGCAAATCTGCATACGTATGTATGTTCTGGTCAATAATTTTGATAAATTAGTAGTTTGATCACCACCTGCACTTCATATTGTCCATGCCATCAATCAAGTAATGTAGTTTTTAATGTTGACAACAAAACGGTCCTGGTTGAACAGTCCACAAACTTACACCCTGGTTATACTACTGTTCTGTCTGATGTTGGGCATTTTCCAAGTTTGTTGGTGCAACTTCTTGCACGCCTTGAATATGGTCTTTTAAGTAGATAATATTTTGCACATAGGACAATTGTCCCGCTTCTTTCTATTCTCATAAACTACAGAGGATTGAAAGATTCTTCTTAAAGTGGAGAGGATGGATGGAAGACTCTTGTCCTAATTTTTACCATTGGGATTCAACAGTCTTTTGCGACATCAGCTTAATAGGTTGTTTATATTGTTCATATAATCTGCCCATTTGAGGGTGATAACAGCTGCTCACAATTGTTTGATATGGAGAAGTTGGTACTTCTTTTGGAACCATAAAAACATAAAGTCAATCCCATACTAAGATATGATCTTAAAGTAAATTGTCAGTCTCACGAACAAGTGCATTATGATATCTGCTACATGGTCAGTCATACTCCTTCTTATAGGGAGGGTCTTTGGTACCAAAGCCATACTCAGTCAGCACTGATGAGTAGCAACGTCATTTTCCTGAGTGTTCTAAAGAGCAAAGTATGTCTGTCACTCTGCGTTGAAATTGGTTGTTATGTACTGGGAAGAGTTGGAAGAAGGCTTGGTGTGTATGGGCCAGGATTTTCGAATAGTAAACGGGACATCGAACCTTAACATATTTTGATTTCAGTATATCTCTCAGTCCAGTTATATTTTTGTAAAACTTTTGAAACATTAACATAGAGCCACTCTGTTTAAGGAAAAGGATACTGAAATTCTTTAAAGTAAATTGTTATGCCATAGGTAGTCCTTAAATGTATGTATTGCCCACCAACACATTATTTCCATATTACTTTTAGAACGTAAATGGCATACAAGTCTGAAATTGTCCTACAATGCTGACTAAGGAGGAGGTCAATAACTTCATTAATGGTGCAAGAGACAGACATGAAGACTGCTTCCTGAGACTTGTATATTAGGAATGTACCCATGCCCAAACAGCAAGAGAGTCACTATGAAATGTATTGACTTGGCACTGTTTTTTTCTAAAAAAGCGCATCACTATGAGATTGGGGTGAAAAGCAACTGATGGACAGAAGCCTAATGTCTGGAATTAGGAGGTACTGAAATGGACTGAATATGCACGCATGCTACTTCCTCGAGAAGTTAAGAGGGAGGAAGGGAAAGGTGATATTGATAGAGTTTGGGGCTCAATACTGGATGCAGCTGCTAGAGTTGAAGATGGGCAACATGAGCCTAATCTTACCCCACTACCCCCTCTTCCACTCCTTTTTTGAATGGACATGATCAAACAGAGCCTTGAGATGGGATCCCAACATAAGCGACTGAGAAATCAGTGGAAACGAGACCATCTGGAATAGCATGCCCCATTTTGAGTTGTAAACTGGCAATAATATATGTTTAAGAAAAGAGATGACATGAGATTTGAGGACAGGATTTGGTAGGCCTATAAACAAGGAGGGATCTACATTTTAAAATGTAACCACCTTGAAAAACTGTTTATAGCCCATCTGCTGTGAAGACACAGGGGTTGGGGAATGTGAGACCAACACCACTGGCGTAACGAAAATGGAGGGGGTCCCCCCGCAAGGTACCTGGAGGGGCCCCCTCTGAACTCAGGGGCTCTCCGGCCACAGTACTGTGCTGAGGGGGCCCACTGGAGCTTGGGGGGCCCCTTCGCACTGCGGGGGATGCGAGGGCCTGTGTTACGCCACTGACCAACACTTGCACCAGGGCATCACTGCCCCCACAGAAAAACAACATCAGCCAACATTGGGAGGTGGCACCCCCAGGTGGTGAGGCATTTCCTGTTCTGAATGTTACTCTAGAGTCACAAGTAGAGATTCTCACATCAGGTCCTGCTGGCTGTTGCTTCAGAGCAGTAGGTGATTGATAGGTGGTGAAAGGGGGATCATGGAGAGGAGCGCACTAGCCACCCTGTGGTGTCTTGTGTGTGCTTGTGCTGAACTAAGTGTTGTTAAATTAAGGGTGGGCGCTGAACAAAGGGCCATCTAGTGGCATTTGTGGTGGCTTATAAGATCTCACTCAGATTAACTTGTATGTTTGTCATATACACTTTTATATCAAGGCTGATGTAGGTAAGTGTTCAAAGGAAAGTGATTCTTCTATATGAATTTCTACACAAGTTCCATTTAAGCATTACCTCAATGTGTGCAGCCTGTACTCACTTCATACAGAAAAGTGTCAATGTATCAAAAGCAGGGGTAGTTTTGAGCATGCTTCGGGGCCGTTAAAGTGGCTTTCGCCTTGTGATGATTGATCCTTCCAGACAACTGTCAAGGCTGATTTGTTGCCCTACCTTTGGACAGGTTTCACCGGCTTTCCCTGTCTAAAAATAGCATTACGTGAGCCAAATGTGCAATGTGAAGTCCTCATTCCAGTGTGACTGTTGGGAGGAGCCTGGAGGGCCAGCACTCGGACTCCAAGGGGGCACTTCGGTGATCATTTTTTACCTGGATTTGTCAAAACTATGTTTATGTTAGATAAAGTCGAAAATGTGTATTACCATTCTAAATTAAAAATAATCTGGATTTTTTTTATGTTGTCCGAATCACCAAAAGGAACCTGACAGCATCTTCTGGTGACTATAGGTGCAATCCCTCACTGCATTCATGTTCAGTTTGTTTTGTGTAATATCCTGTGCTCGGGCCCTCGCTGAGCAGCGCGAGGCTAGCCGGGTCTGGCTGGAAGGCACAGCACAATCTGTTTGCGACAGATTGTTTCCGTTCTGGAAGGCACAGCCATTTGACAAGGGACACTGAATTCTGGGTCAGAAATCCCCTTTGAGCTTTTAGCAAATTCATGATCCCAAGTGGGGTACTTGAATGAAATATGTTTTTGACAGATCTGTTTTAGGCAAAGTTAGTATCTTTTAATCTCTCTGTGACGATGTTTTCTAAATGCGTAGGATTTGTTTTCAGACCCTATTTCTACACTGAGCCGAGCATCTTGAGGTGCTGACCGCTGTGACGTCACCAGCGATTTCAGAGCTCGCAATCTAAATGGGGTGCGATCCCAATGTTTATGAAATGCCCCCCGTCAAATTATTATTTTATGAATGTTGGGGCGTAGATCGCAACTGAAAGTGCTTCAGAAAAACCATCCCAGGCCTTGCTTGAAAAATATTCGAATAATTCAAGAGTCTTTCAAGGATTTATGTTTACTGGCAACTGACACCCAGAACCAATTTGCTCGGTTTCGCTTTGTAATTAATTATGCAATAATGCCAGATGAGCCGGTTGCTAACTGTGATAATACTATTTCTATAAATAAATAATATTTCCTGAACTCATGGTGCCTCTCCAGATTGACTGAGCTGTGAATACTAAGTCCCTCGCAGGAGCCTGCCTCCCCCTGTTACATTATACACAATTTTGCTCAGAGAAAAAAGGCCGTCGTAGAACAGTGAAAATTAGCTAAATTGTAACACAATGAATCACACCCCTGAGAGCCCTGCAATATTATGGAAATGATGGTTCTCCTTCTGAGAAAGCCGTCTTTTAAAGATTTAATAGTGTTTTCGCATAGAACAAAAAGCACCATGGGGCAGATTTACAAGCCCCTTGCAACACTTTTACACCGCCTTGCGTCACTTTTGTGACACAGCGGCATTGTAAACAAAGCGCCACGTTGCGTCACTTTTGTGACGCAGCTGCATTGTAAACAATGTGCCACGTTGCGGCACATTTACAACGTGACGCATCTAGGGAGATGCGTACTGCGTCCCTTCAACGACGCCACTGCGTCAAAACATTACGTCTGCTTGAAGCAGGCGTGAAGAGTAAATGTAAATGTAAATGTGCAGATATTTATATAGCGCAAATCACCAACCGGTCTCTAAGCGCTTGCTTAGGGAACCCGTCCTGGTATTCCCCTGTGAGATAACCCAGCAGGTAATCCACAAGGTGAAAGCCAGGCATCCCGTCGCGAGGGGCCATTGTGGAGATTAAGCAAGCTATTGCCCAGAGTCGCAGAGTGTGAACCCATGAATCGAGTATGAATTGGAGCGAGAATTATCGAGTCCATGGACAATTTATGGACTCAAGACCCAGCCGAGCCGGGAATTGAACCCTGGTCCCGGGCTGACCTCTGCTTCCAGGTCTGCCTACTCTAACCAGTGAGCCACACTTCTCCACAGAGTGACGCAGCACAATAGGAATAGGCATTCCTGAGAATTGCTGGAGTTGCGTCGTGCTTGCGACAGGACTCCAGCAATGCGTTACCTTTGCGCCAACAGATGCGTGACACATCTGTCAATCCTTGCGCCACGGTGCGCCGCATTGTGAATGCGCCGCATCCAAGGTGGCGTTAGGTTTTTTTTTGCGTGACGCAATTAAACTGACTCATCTCTGCTAAAATGCAGAGACGCATCAGCTTCTTGTAAATCTGCCCCCATATATTCTTCTGTGCAAGAGCTTTCTCTTGAAGGAGTTACTTGCTTTAAATATACTGTCCTTCTCGTATAGAATCCTAAGCAAGATATTAGAATTTAAAGCTTGGAAGCATTTGCATGTGCAAATATCAATATAAGCGCCCAAGTCATAACACTCAACAAGACCTCCATTTTCATGTTTTCACTTGCTCAGAAGGATCTCACAGCTATGCTTGCTCAGCAGTTGTTCTTATACTTTTCGAAGGCTGTTTGGTGTAGTTACACTTGCTCTCATATGTCAGTTCCAACTTTATTCAGTGAATTACATGTATATGTTCAGTTTATCTTTCTCAAGTCCTCCAAAGGTACAAGTATGAAGCGTTTTAAGGCTGACATTACACAGGAAATGCTTCCAACGATTCCCATCGCGCTACTCCACTTAAGAGGGGAGGAAATTACATTGGTGCTAGTATATATCAGTCCAAAGAAATTGAATATATCAAAATGTAATCAGACTTTTCTTGTCAAGCTCGGACCCTTGGCTCTCTAACATACACACCTGTCATGTGTGTTGGGGCAAGGCAGTATTCCCATGCCAACTGTCTCAGCCAACTTTGGGGTCCCTGCTAGCACATGTCTTTGCATTGAATTAAGCATTTTCGGCAATCACTTTCAATTTTTTTCAATAAGACTTGGTGGATGGGAGATAAGATTATGGATATGTGTCCTGCGACTAGTGAATCAAGCTGCACTTGATTAATGATGGCTACGGAATCCAAAACACATTTTCAGTTTCTTGTTTCCTCCGCACAGAAGAGATGGACAGCTAGTTGAGGCCAGAATTAAATTTTGAGACTGGGCTAGGACTTATTTTGGTATGATTGGGTTCTTTCTGGGAGAGCAAAGATGAGCTCAAATGAAGAAATGGGTCAGACTGAGCAGAGCTCCTCGTGGTTACAAAGTATTGGCTTAATTAATTCGTCATCATGTTTTCTTGCCCATGAAAGTAGACCAAACAGGGTAAAGAAACTAGGTAGTGGTCCATCGTAGATTCTTTCTGTTCATTGCTGTCCCATGGAATTGACTGCATCAGCATGTCTTATTCCATCAGAGCAAGACTCTCTGCTACCCAGACCAGCTCTGCTTCCATTGTCAGTTCGCATGAAGAAGGGGAAATCTCGAGGGGATTGTAGCAGCATGACCCGGACTTGGAAACCATCAAGCCATCCATGACTGTCGCTGACTTCATTAATACACTATCTTCATTAGTGCTTTCACATCTAGACATGGCGATGTTTTATTAGATGGGCTCCCAAAATAAAGGCCCTAGCACGCTTCAAAGCCATTATCTTTCCGACTGCAGCCTATCCCATTGCAATAGATGTAAGACAATATCACTGCAATATTAGAAGAGCTTCAACAGGAGGAAAGAGAAATGTGAGAGGAAAACGCCTTATTCTGTAAATAACAAAAGCGAAGAAAAACAAAACTCTGAACAAGCATTTGCTCAACTTTTTCCGGAACTATGGAATAATACCTCAAAACATTCGATTTATCACTCAAATCATGAGTAAAGACTAATTTTCATTAATTTCCACCTCCCAGAGTATATTATGCTTTACCTACCTGGTGATCAATCATTTGTCTGTTCCCAACAGGTTTTTTAACTTGTATCTTTATTTCCTCTGTTAATACTACTCCCAATAATTGTGAAGCACTAAGTGCCCACATGACTAGGCCCACATATAATAAACAAATAAACTAAATAAATAGATAAATATAATGACCACTGAGGGCAAAAGAGTGTTCATTCAGGACTACTGTACAAGTTGACATCACCTCCATACTCTAACAGTGGATTCTTGCAGTGAAGGACATCTTCTAGAGGTTCCTAAACCTGAAAACACTTAGTGTTACTAATCCCAGGACTCCCAGTAGTCATCTGTGAATGAGTTGCACATCTGTGAATGAGTTGCACATCTGTGAATAGGTTTCACATGGGAGTTTGCCATTCCACTGTAGTGATTTTAGTTTAGACATATCAAGCTCTTCCTACTTAAACCACTATAAATTTTATCTTAATTAATATTGGAACCTTCTCTTGTCTACAAGTCTGAAGGCTCTAACAATTATATTAGAGTTACAACCACATAATGGTGCCACTTCCACAGCAAAGATATTCCTTTACCTTGTTGCCGCCTTCCGAAATTTCCTTTCTCTCTCCTCATCTAATGCACAGGCTAAGCCCCCTCCTGAGCACAACATGACGGAGACCATAGATTTAACATATTTCTGAAGGTGAGCCTTACTTTCTCATGTCAAAGACATCCTTGAGAGATGATTGCTAGAGGGCACAGCTTCTCAAGGTCTGCCTCTTGCCTCTGAATACAGGATGGAGAGAATGTCCAATGCCCTGGAAGACATCCATGCCATGTTAGTTTCCAATGCTGTAGCCAAGCGTACATTGATTCCTGGTGAAGTAGCAGTGTGGGTTTTATGGACTTAACTCTACCTCTACGTCCATTCTAATGATTGCAATCTAATTGTTCCCAAATTAGACAGATAGCCATGGAGCTAAAAACCCCACCAGCTTCAGGATCATTGTCTTAGAGTACCTGTAGAATGACAGGTAGAGCTAAGTTGTGGTTATTTCATTGATTGTGTCATGTGGCATCTCAACTGCACTCATACTTCAGGATGCGTGGCATGCGCATTTCTCATTTTTTGTACCTAATTTTAGTAGGTTCTTAAGGCCAGTGATTTGACGGCAAGTGACACCTAGTATTGTTGTGAAACATTTGCTTTAAAGCAAAAACATATACGTCAAACAATACTTTGTTTTCCATCTTATGTTTCCTTCAATAAAAAGATAATTACTTTGCACTTTCCTCTAACAGTGAGGTGTGAGTCCAAATAGCAGGTTTGTTAAACATGTAGCACTTGCCTCTGGTACCCAACTGTTTAGTATGCAAAAGAAGGCATTTCCAGGCATTCATATTCTTCTCATGCACACATTTCTTTCAGGTCAATGCTGTCCCTCGAGCGCTCCTTAAATGTCACGTTGTGCTGAAGAAAAAGCAACGAGTTGTTTGTCATGCTTGCGCAGTATTCCAGAAGTTTGGTTTTGTGACTGTCATATAAATTCTGCAGACAGCGTTTGCGCTAAGATTATAAGGAAATATGGAATTATTTCAAACTGAGCATCATGTTTAATATTATCATGTCTAATGTTACATGTAGTGTAGGAATACCAGCAAATCCCTGTGTCATTACCTATGTATTTATTCTTGCACACTATATTATATTATATATATCACAGGAGAACACTGTTTAAACTATTGGACTGCAGCCAGTTTTACTGAAACAAAAATGTATCAATAAAAGTAAAGGAAGAACCCTTTTTTATAAATGAAAAGTCCATCTTTGCGGAACGTTAAAGAATAACCTAGTGATCAGACAGTCCCTTCCAGATTCCAGTAGCCAATAGTTATGACTTTGCTTAGCACGCTTCTACATACTTAAAGTAGACTCCTGCCGACTTCCTAGATTTGAAATGAAAAGTATTGTAAGTCATTGGGTTATAGTGAAGCTACAGGGCTTCCTTTCCTAAATGCTCCCAGGACTTGGATTTATAATAGGTCAGTAAGAATGATCGCCAAGGAAAACACCCCCATGATGTGCCGTGGCTAGTTGGACCATTAAGAATTGCATGGGGATCTTTCTGTACTCAGCTGGAGGTTAGTCCTGAGATGTCAGACTGATGTGATGACTGCTCCCCCTTGTTGCTATGGTGTACAGGTGGTGCACCAAGGTGGACCTCCAATAGTTGTCTAGTCTCCGCTGAGTTCAATTCCTCTCACCTAATGCTGTCAGGTTTCTCCATGCACAGACAAAGTTCGAAGTTGCCCAGCTATGGGACCGAATTATAATGCTTCTTGAACTCACTATTTTAAAGAGATTATTTAACGAAAGAGGGATAAGGAGGACATGTAGACAGGCATTGATCCAATGTCTCTCCTCAGATGATATAGTTATGAACTCCGCTCTGGTAAAATTTTTACTGAAAGTATGGAAAAAACTCGAAGAGTAAGAAACAGGACACTAAGATTGTATATACTTTCTTTTTAAAGTTTTAAATGTATGAATTTTATTGTAAACACTAAAAGATGTATTGAATTTAAGGATTTGTTACTATTTAAAGTGCATGTAATGTATTATTGTATGAATTTGTTCTATTGTAAGATTTTAATTAATCAAACAATAAAGATATCTATCTATCTATCTATCTATGAACTCACAGCCTTATAGTATTCACGGGCAGGGTTAAGTGTAGTTGGTAGCGATGAAGTGGAGGATGACTTTCCTGTTGGATACTAGCTCATCTAAATTGAAATGGAATGGAAAGCTGCACCAGTGGCTGCCTGACACCAATAGTAGTAACCAAGATGAATCCAGACATATAGAGGATAATGTCACCACACAGACGTCTGGAAGAGAGGGAAAAACACTAAAAGGGAGAACAGAGAGTCGCTGAGTTCTTTAAACCTATAGGACTTTTAAGTGTGAGATTTACTGTCATCAAAGAAAAATTGATGGAAAATGTACAATAAATACACATTCAATTAAGGGACGGCTTTATGTTAAAGATCATTCATCACTCGCTGTCCCTCCAAAGATTTCATCATTCTGATTGAACCATTGAAGTCAGTCAGGGTGTGCTCAACACTGGAAATCATTGTGACCCAACCTCAGGAACTATCTAAACTAGACACAAATCAGACATTCACATCCCTCCTAAAAGCCATGGGGGCTATACTCCAGTCCCAGAGAAAAAGGGCCTCAAAGAATGCGAGTCCATCACTCCATAAATGTCAGGTCTATTTGACAAACCACTGACATGATGTTGTCTTACGGCTGGGAATAAGGTATTCACACAAATTTCATCTCTAACTTGTAACAGGATATAAAGTGGCTTCTATCACAAGCCTGTGCTTTACAAATTAATTAAATAAATAATAAGTAATGGAAAGAGAACATGTCAACCTCAAAGAAAACTCACAAATGCCAGAGATATTTGTTGTCACAAAGAAGACAAATGGAATTTGGGATTGAGGGTACATTTGCCTTTATCCTTTTCAGAGCATAAATTCACACAAATGCTCCAAAAAGTGAGAAAGTATACTAAACAACAGACATTTAAATAAGTTAATTAAGATAGTACAAAAGTTGGAAAACAAGATGAAATCTTTGCTAATCTTGGAACATGGAGATATGCTTCCTAATGTAGGTTTTGGCATTTGACCAAGAATTCATGTAATTGTGGCCAAAATGTTTAGGTCCTTATCAGCAAAGATTTTTTTTGCTGAAGTGTGATAATTATTCACGACTTTTGAATTTTAAGGAAAAGGTCACTCATACTCATGGAGCACAGTAACTCTTACCTGCCTCAGGTTATGCATATGCATACTGTAAATATGTAAAAAACAAGTTTTGACTGTGCAGTTTAGTACTATACTATTTAAGTTTTTCTACCAACATCATCAATTCCTGGTTTCTCTATTCCAGTTCCCGGAGACTTAATATACATACCGTTGTATGTAGAGCATCTCATATAAATGAGTTACTTTCTCAACAAATATTCTCTGTTAAGGGATCTGCTCTTACTAAACTTCCCAGAAACTGATGTATCCTCAAATTCTTGACATTATAGGGAGTCTCTAGTAATTCTAGTCTTTGATTTGTGATATGTTGATGCTCTAGGACTATCACCAGTTCTTCCGGCACATTAGTGACACCCTTCTGCATTCACCCTGCTTCTTCTACATTTGTCTGCTGAGATCATTAAAATTCAGCCACACTATTTGTCGGGGTTGTCACTGATTCCTCCAGTCCAATATATTTTGAGTACAGAATTGTAACTTTTTATCTATACTTTGAACCAATTCTGTTGCCCTCATCTTCAACAGGGCATAATATACTGAGGAGGCATGGGGGAGATCTTTCACAGCACCTCCAAACATCTTGCATTCTAGCTGTTTACCTCTTAAGGCAAAGACTTCTTCTGCTCTTTTGGCAAAGACGTCTCCTACTCTTTTGGGCTCTTTTATTTGGGTTGAACATATTGTTAGACTCTTCAAGTAAACACGACCCTGCAGTCCTCGCTTTCAATCCATCTACTATGACACCTCTAGGCTTCAATGTGATCCCTTCAATTCTGGATTTGTCCATGCGTATTGAAGATATCCATCACTGACATCCTATTTAACCAGGCCAACAATGAATGAATGAATAAATGATAGACCTTATAAAGCATGCAGCTACTCATGGGAGAATCCCAGTGCTAAGGAAAACTGGAGACCAGTAGCTGCTATTATGGCAGGGCAAAAATAGGAGTTCTTAGTAGCTTATGATACAGAACCTCATTTTTAGTGTGTCGCTCAGTGAGTGGCAGCTCATTCCATGCCTGGGCAGCCAAGAAGGAGAAAAAGGAATGCCATTTTGTGTAGAATGTTTAATACAACCTCCAACAACGCATTTGTATAGCAGAAAGCTCTTGAGGGCTGATAATGGGTGACTTTATTGGACAGATATTGAGGACCTGTAATATGCCCGGTGAACAGTTACCAGAGATATAAATAATATCATGCTGCTGATTGGTAACCAGTGAAAGGGTGAAAGGTGATTAAAGATATAAGCTCGGAGGGGATCTTCAACAGAGGACTCCGCATTCTGGACCTCCTGCAGACGCTTAATTAAAACTCCCTGGAGACCTAGATACAGGCAGTTTGCAATATGCAAACATGAAGTAATAAAAGGATGGACCACGACTTTCTGGGAGTGAAGTGGCAAGAGGAAGATGAATTTCTCAAGGGCTAGCAGGAGAGTGAAACAAGAGCCCATCTTGGTCGACACCTGAGGCTTGAGGTGGTGCAGCGACAATGGCCAGCAATTGTCCCACCATCTATTTCCATCTATCGCTATATCACTATCTATCTATCTATCTATCTATCTATCTATCTATCTATCTATCTATCTATCTATCTATCTATCTATCTATCTATCTATCTATCTATCTATCTATCTATGATTATAGATAGATAGATAGATAAACAGATAAATATAGCACCATCTATTTCCATCTATCGCTATATCTCTATCTATCTATCTATCTATCTATCTATCTATCTATCTATCTATCTATCTATCTATCTATCTATCTATCTATCTATCATTATAGATATATAGATAGATAAACAGATAAATATAGCACCATCTATTTCCATCTATCGCTATCTATCTATATCTATCTATCTATCTATCTATCTATCTATCTATCTATCTATCTATCTATCTATCTATCTATCTATCTATCATTATATATATATATAGATAGATAAACAGATAAATATAGCACCATCTATTTCCATCTATCTCTAACTATCTATCTATCTATCTATCTATCTATCTATCTATCTATCTATCTATCTATCTATCTATTATAGATAGATAGATAGATAGATAGATAAACGGATAAATATAGCAGCAAACCAACACATTTAGGGAAAATCGCTGTTTTTTTTAAAATCTTTCTTTCTCTGTATATCTACCTTTCCATTTTTCAATGCATCTCCCTGACCTTTACTTCTCTGTCTAACCTGTCTGCCACTCTTGATCGGTTTCTCATCTATGCTCATTACTTTGATAGCACTCTCTCTCTCCTATCTCTCTTTCCACACTGTCTCCCTTAATGTCGGTGTTTCTCTGTCTCCCCCTGTCTTTCTCACTCTTTACTTGTCTTTCTCTGCTTCTCCCTATCTCTCTCTTGCTCTCTCCCTGGATATCTCTGTCTCTCTAGATCTGTCTCTCTCTCTCATCTCTCCCAGTCTCTCTTTGACCTCTGCCTCTCCCAGCCTCACGCTCCCCATGTTACAATTGTTTCTCTAACTTTACCTGCCTCTCTCTTTTTCTGGCTGTGTTTCTCTCTTCCTGTCTCGCTATCTCTAACCCTATATATCTGTTTTACTGTGACTGGCCGTCCCTAATGTCTTTAACGAGCTACAAATGATTATGTGCTTAGACACATGTGAAGGGATAACTTCTGCTCTGAAATGCTGTGAATGGCCTGGGCCATAAAACTGCAAGGATGTAGCCGGTCAGTGCTTTGTTTTTTCGCTGTGAGTGGTCGCCACTGCTCCTAATGGCGCCTGCTGTGTCAAGTGATTGAGGGGAAATACAGGGGCTAGAGTGCTTTTCGGTGCCTTCTTTCCCATATGTGCAGGGATAGGAGACACTTTGCCTTCCTAAACCTGTTTGTCTGTGCAGCCTCTAGATTCCATTCGTTTGCTTCTATTGTTCTACTGCAAGTAGACGTTCATTGATTCATTCAAGATTTCCTCACATTTTTTTTTTTTTAGAGGTTAATGTTATTCTCATTTAACTTTAGATTAGACATCCTCAATTATCCTCAAAGCGCGAGATGCCATGTTTCAAAACTTAATGTCCTCTATGAGTGGGTGCCAGCATCATTTGTTTTTCAATTTCTTTTTGATTTTGCATGAGTTTCTATTTTTCATTGTCTTTCTGGGATTTGAGCCAGGTGCATGGCGATTTATGAAGCAGGACAATTGAGTTTTTCAGTGACTTGTTGAACCGTGTCCTGCAATGCCTCTCTTTTTACATTACTTAGAGCTGTCGGGATAATAGGTTACAGTAAGGCGGGAATAACAAAGATGTTCAACTCTGATTCAGAAATTGGCACAGTTAATCCAGACATTGACTTGTCATCAATGCGTTGACATTTGATGAATCTGAAAGATTTGGGATGCTTGACACACATTGTATGTGAAATGTCCATGTTTTAAAATTTCAATGCATAATTCCAAATTATGTAAGGTGAGTTTCTCTATCCATGTGTTTGTAAGCATGACTGCATAATGCCAGATGCTTGTAGAGTGTTCAATGCTCGTAAAACTCATGATAAATAAATAATTTACGATACACGAGAAGAACAAAAAACACATCTCTTTCTGTAAGATAGGAAGAGGTAAGTGATCATGCCATGGACCTACCACAGGATGGCTGATAGAGATTTTGTTGATTTGACAGTGCAGGAGAGAAACTGTATTTTAAGGGTGGGATTTTCTTGCGGGAGCAATACCTTCAGTGAACTGATGGGAAAGGAGCTCTCAGGGTATTGCTCACAGGGCAGCCATACAGGACCTCTGCCCTCTCAATGCCACCTTCGGAGAGGACCCTAGTTGAAGCAGCACTCACTCCATGAGAAGGACATGGACATGGACATTACGGGTCCCAAAAGCTGTACTACCTAGTGTGGTACTAGGCTTGATCAAGCCAACATTGGCAAATTCCCTCAGGCTGTCCATGTCAGGAGCCCTTCTTCGAGACGCAGCAAGAGGTGCAGAGAAATGAGAGGACACACTGAACACAGGCTTTGTATTACTGAAGACAAAGGGAGTGGTGACATGCTGTGAATCACCACTATAGGGAAGCCAACACAGGTGGTGAGTTCAGTGCACTACGTAGAATCCTAGTCCACCTCCACACTGGTGGGAGCTGCTCATCAGCATCAGTCCACTGCTATTGTCATTTCCAGCTAGGAATTCAAGACAATAGTGCAATATTATGTGGAGCCAGACCTCACAACTTCTTGCGAATACTTGTGGCTGCCTCACCCTTTATTGTGCTAGTACTCCAGATACAAACTTAGCCACTTCTGTGTAGTCACTGCCGACAAGGGCACAGGTGTCACTGCCTATGTTGGAATAAAGAAGGACCTTGGCTTCACACAAGTCTGTGAGATGCGGGGTTGAGTGTGGGAAGTAGCAAGAGCATATGTTTCCCTCTGAGGAGTTCATTTTGATACTCTACTTTCAGTAGAACCAAGGTCTCAGACCTGTCAGCCTTACGGTGGTCTTCCCCCAAACCTTTTGGCTTCCTCCTCCATTTTTGCTGATCTAGTTTTCGCTGGACTTAGGACTCTCTGCACTTTACCACTGCTAACCAATGCTAAAGTGCAAGTGCTTCCTCCTTAAAACATGGTAACATTGACTTATCCCCAATTGGCATATTTTGATGGGCTTACAAGTCCCTAGAAACGTGGTACTACATGTACCCAGGGCCTGTAAATGAAATGCTACTAATGGGCCTGCAACGCTCATTGTGCCACCGACGTAAGTAGCCCTTTAAACATTTCTCAGGCCTGCCATTGCATTGTGTGCAGTTTTAAACTGCCATTTTGACCTCACAAAATAAACCTTTTGCCAGGCCCATACCTTTGTTTTTAATACATTTAAGTCACCCTTGGGGTAAGCCCTAAACAGCCCTTATGGAAGGGTGCGGTGTATTTAAAAAGTAGGACATGTAATTTAGAGTTTTACCTGTCCTATTAATTAAAGAAAAAACTCAAATTTGTTTTTAACTACTGCAAGGCCTCCTTCTCCCATATCATAACATTAGTTACATATAACATTTAATAAGCTGTATCTTCAAAATGGGAACACGTAACAAGATGATGCTTGGTGTCTTTGCAATTGGAATGAAAAATCCTCTCTTATGGTAAAGTCTGATTTTAGATTACAATTTTGAAAATGCCACTTTTAGAAAGTTTGGCATTTTCCTGCCTCAGCCATTTAGTGCCTGCAGCCTGTCTCTGGGTCACATGGCTGGGTGCAGCTGATGGTTGGGCTTTGTTTATTCCTCCTAGACAGCCGCACCCAATAGAAAGCTTAGGTGTACCTGGATGGTCCATCACTTGCAGGATGGGAGGGTGGAGCTGGGCACACCCTATGTACACCTGAATAGGCTGTGTCCTGTCTCCAAACAAAAGGCTGCATACCCCCTGTGGTTAGTCTGGAGCCAGGGCAGGGGAGGCAGGAAACCTGTGTACTTCAAAGGGAAACCGCTAGAAGCTTCTCCCACTTCAAATCAGGCACCCGGTATAGATATTGGGCCTTAGACATCAACTCTTCAGCACACTTCAGGACCTGTGGAGACTGCCAGGAAGGACTTCTGTCCTGCTGAGAGGACTACCATTCTGCTGCACTGCTGCCCTGCTGGATGACTGCCTTGCTGGACTGCTGCCGTGTGGGACTGCTGCCCTGTTGCCCTCCTGCCTGAGTCAGAGGGAGTGGACCTGCACCTGAACCCTGGACTCCCGTAGTGACTCAAAGGGCTAGTCTGCTGGCCTCCTGTTCAGATCCACAGGGACAGAACAGTCTCCCAACTACCTGAACCAGCATCCTGATTCATCTGGAGACAGCCCCTAACTCCTAAGTGGTGCCCCTCAGGTCCTGGACCCTTGGTGTAGACTCAGTGGAGCAGGATTGAAGCTTTTGGGCTCTTCACATCCATGAATGGGCCAGTTGGTGTGAAAACGTTGTCGCTCTCGCTTCACGCTAACATGAAGTTCCGCCAACCTGACTCTTTGCACTACAGCATCGACTGTTTGCGGGGAGTTCAACAGTGAATCTCTGGGCCAACCATTCGCAACAACCGTAGGATCTTCACGCTACAGTGACAACCATCTGTGACACCAGACCTGAACTTTGCACTATATTAATGACTTTTCCTCGCGTCCCCCTCCACCACAAATGGGACTCTTTGGCTGGCCTGAGAAGCTAACTTTTCAGCTGGACTAACCTGTTACCTGCATCCGAAAGGCGCTCCATCATGGTCGGCCTGAACTTGTGAATTTCTCCTGATCTCACACGACCAGATAGCTGTGAGTGGCGCTTTGCGCTTATTGGTGCTATTTTTACTTAAATCTTCAAAACTGCATATCTCAGGTTCTACTGATTGCATTATTGTAATTTTGGTGTCAAATGATTTATTACATGCTGCTCTTGTATTCTAAATTGGTGTGGGGTTTTTCTTGTGTTTTCACTTCATTACTGTTTGAAATTCTGCATAAATACTGTACACATTGATTCCCAGTTAAGCCTGACTGCTCTGTGCCACACTACCATGACGATTGCACACAGGCTAATTTGGGGTTTGCTTGTGTCTCACCCTGACATGATTGTGGTTGCTGCTTGAGTATGGTTTCACTCCCTCAACAGTAAGTCAATTTCTTACACAAGGATTGTCAATATTGATCTTTTACCCTCCTGCAGGAAGTTATATTAAGTACTTGCACGAGTTGCAATTACTACTACTGTGGCATCCTGGCACAACGATAACAGGTGGATTAGCATGCTTGGTTGTAAAATGATCTGTGTGGGAAAAGTTGGCTGTGATGCATGAGGTCCTTCCACATTCTCTGGTTGTGTTGTGGTGAACGTGGCACTACTTATATGCATATGTATGTTTAAAGGGTATATGAAAGACCTAGATTGTGCTTAACCCCTTCCATGCTCATGACGGAACGGTTCCGTCATGAGCCACGGTTGAGCTGTGCTCATGACGGAACCGTTCCGTCATGGTCCCGCCCGCGCTCGAACCCTTCAGCACCGCGGCGGAATTCGCCCAGCGCTGAAGGGGTTAATGTAGCTTCATTTTTCCTGGAATGAAAACGGCCGTGAAACTAAAGTAACTCCCAGAATTTGGCATTCAACCATCTGTTTACGTGTGATTAATGAGCCAGCTTGGAGCAAGCATGGATTGTTACCCTGACCATAGAGAGCACGGTATGCATTTAGCGCAATGGCCTACGCTACGATGCAGAGCACACTTAAGTTTGTGTGCTGGGTGCAGAGTGAGGCAGTGCACTATATCACAACAAATGTGCTGTTCCCAGTGCAGGCAAGAACTTGTGGCTACACTGGTAATTGCACATTTATGCCATCTGAAAATAACTAGATGTTTGAATCTCTATATCCACCACTTGGGCAGAGGGGCACGGAGTGATTTTACCGTAGTGTCAATGATTTGCCTCCAATTTGGTCTAGTTGTGATCCTCTGCTTCCTGATAGTTTTTAGGCCCTAAAACCACTGTGCCTAACAGAGTAGCCTCAACACATATCAGAGACCTGAAGGAGGGAGGGAAGTAGGCGGGTGGTGGTGCCTCACTGTGACCTGCCATGCCACTACTTCCCTCAGTGAAGTAGTGCTGTACAACCCTATGTGGGGCAGAGGTGCAGGGGGGTGATGATAGTACAGTGTGATCTGCCATTCCAACACCTTGGTCAGTGCTGAGGATCCCTAGGCGTGGCGGACCGAATGTGGTCTCATAGACTAACCTGCCGCTCCACTGCTTCTCTCAGTGCTGTGGAGCCCTAGCAGAGGCAAGGTAGGAGGCATGAATCATTTAGATGCACCAGCTGTATTTGACCATTTTGATGCAGTGGGTTTAACTTCACCTAATCCAATATCTAGAAACAGAATTCCAGAGCCCCTGGCAACCCAGAAAACAGTTAAGCAACAGAGACTGAGACAGGGATACAAATAAGAAGGTTGTGGGGCAAAGCAGTTGAAATAGAAAAGGAGTGGCACAGGTCTGCAGATACTCTGGGACTTTGTAGTTAAAGGAATGGGAATGACACCCGGGCTAGGCAGGGAGTTGGGGTGGGAAAAGAAGGTGCGTAGATTACTGAGGAGTGAAACAATGGCATCAAACAAATACGCAGTTGGTTACAAAAAGGTACGAGGAAAATCTGGTAAATATGAGAAGTATACACTGTTCTACCTCACATGGCAAGTGAGGGAGTCTGAGCCAAAGCCACGAATATGAGCGATTTAGGGCTGGGCTTGGCTGGCTTGACATAAAGTGGGCCAGGAATGGGAGATGGTAAATGCATGCGGTAAGGAATAGAGCAGAGCCGACTTGGCTAAAGAGAGATATGGAGAAGAACTTGGTGTGGAGAGAAGGAAATGTACAAATGCAGGGACGATGAGCCTGGAAGGGTAGACAAGTGCAGTTGATGCCTTAGACAGCCTTTGATTTGTACATTTCGCAACTCGCATGTCTCTTCGCGTAAGTGCAGTAGCAGTTGTGCTTGGCTGAGAACAGAAAGTAGTTCTGTTTTTTTGTTTATAAAACTTTAATAAGCCAAAGATAGTTAAAGCAAGCCACATTTGTTTGGCTGCAGTGCTGCTGCTATAATACAATACCTCTGTCTAAATATCGTAGTAATAATCATTCTTTTGTCTACTTCTGTTGTGTCTATCTTTAGCGACAGGGTTCAAAGACATTTCCTACCTTGGAATGAAGGGCCTATTGTCTCTTATGAATATCTTTAAATAACCTGTGGGGTTGCAAACTGCACTGCATTCTGTCAAAATCAGAACATTCTGTATTTATTCATACTTTTCAGCGCTGAGTAATACAATTGGTCATAGTTTATTTTTTTCTGCGGATTTATGTTGAGTTATTTCATATGAAGTGCTAAAGAGAAGGCTAGCAGTCTTGCTCTGGAAAATTGAAACTAAACCAACATGATGTAGTGTAGCCAGGCATGCAGCCAGCTGAACCTGTGACATCATGGAATCTTGTGGTATCCTGTGTGTAGGGTAGTATTACCAAACGACTGATTACCGACAAGATGTTTTCGGTGGTGGTTTTTATTTAGTGTGTTTATTTATTTAAAGATGTTTTATATAGTGCTGGCAAGACGCAAGGGTATCAGAGTTCTTTACAGACATATTCATGGCAGTGTTAGATGACAGTTGATTACAAAATACAAACTTGTTGAAGGTTGGACGACAGTAATTATTAGGAAGGAACAAACATACAGTAAATAATGCGAGGCAAAGAGTCCAGAAGTGTGCTAGGTGGTCGAGTCGGAAGGGTTCAGGTACTGATTTAGGGGAAGATCTTTTAATTGTCTTTTAAATCTCTAGATGGAGGGGTTCGTCCTGACATGTACTTGGAGGGAGTTTCCGATTTTGGGGGCATTTCCCGAGAAGGAACAGACAAGGGTTTTGTTTTGTGTGTTTTTGGGTGGCAGGGCCGGACAAGCCGTAGCGGGCACCGGGCGTTTCCCCGGTGGGCCACCAGGGTGGGGGTCGGTTTTGGGCCCCTGGGGGCCGTTTCTGTTACCGGGGGCCGGGAACATCGGCCCGGTAACAAAATCGTCCGAGACCGGCCCTAGAAAACAGCTCAGCCGCCCCCTCACTAAGCCCCAGGGGGGCGGGCCGAGCAGTTTGCCAGGGACGGTTTTGGTTCCCAGTCAGGCCCTGTTGGGTGGGATGAGGAACAGAGTGTTGGTGCTTCTTAGATTTCTTGTATGGCCTGCCTTTGTGGTTTGGACACAAGATAGGTTGGTTTCCGGGTGTGAAGGACTTTGTGAGTTTTGTATAACTAATACAACATATTAGCCTGGCTTCTTAAATAGATAACATGTAATGTTGATTGAATTCTTAAAGTTGCAGAAAGGTGTTACTTGTAAGTTGAATGTATGAAGTTTTAAATAACTAAATGAGTTTGCTGCCATAAAATGCTCTGCCCAGTATGTATGTATACTACATTTAAGTGAATATTCCCCCAGTGATAAAGGGAAATGTAACCCTCAGTGCGTATCACTACCTATTTAATACATACCTCCAGATTTACAATGCTTGTTTTTCAAATATGTACAAACCCAGATTGGAAGACAAATTTGAGCAAGGCTTCAGCCACAAAATGTGAAAACCCATGAGCAAAGTGCACTCACTCTGTACAAACAGATATGTAGATTTGGAGAAAGACCAAAAGCAATCTTTTTATATGAAGGCATTGTATTTTATTGAACTGCATTTTATTGTAGCAGTTCTCGCCCCTGACCAGGGATGTGGCCTTTGCATAGGCAGTTGGATTCCTCGTTGTGAGTGAGATGTGACAGATTCTGCATTGTCCATGAGATTCCTTCCCTTTGCACCAGACCTGTTTTGTTCGATTATGGCACGTGGCTGCACAGTGCACGACTTAACTTCCATGCACACGCATTCCTAGATTTTTTCCATTTAAGATTTGATTCCTCATCCTAAATTAGGATTAGGATTGTAATTCTCTTGGATCAATATGGGATCTGTGGGTTCTGAAGGATCCATGGGTTCGTGCAAACTGATTGGCTGGCCATAGCTGAATATTTGTATTGTAGCTCGTATTACCTGATGTGACGGATCCCTAAATGGCTTCAGCTCCTGTGGCACAAAAACAAAATGTGTGTAGGGTGTACAGGAGGATAAGGAGTATACTTGAACCCCCATGAGTATGTGGGTACGATCCACAAGTGACTATACTGCCCACTAAAATGAAACATCCTATTTGCTACAAAATTGGTGGCTGGTGTTTGGGTTTTTATAATTCCCACAACCCCCGTATGGTATGTTTGTGCTCTTGAGCTGGCCTGGATGTCATGGATCCATCTGCCGGTTAGACTGCTCAAGATGCTTCTCCAGTCTAGGATAAATCAATCCTAGACTGGAGTAGCATCTTGAGCAGTCTAACCTGCAGATGGACTTGCCTATATCGATGACGCACCGCAGATACAGTGAAATAGTATTCTGGTTTGTGGATCAGTTGATCCAAAATGAAGCCGCGGATCCATGACATCCAGGCCAGCTCAAGGGCACTTGATCTGTCACTTTTAAGCTACTACTTGGTCTGTCACTTTTATAAAGTGCATGTTCACTAAAGGATGTCTTAGCAATAGGAGTGATGAGGACAGAAGATGGACCATACCTAGTGGTCGCTTACCAACAGGTCTTTGCAATGAGCCAAGTTTTAAGGCGTTTTCTGAATTGAAGAAGCACAGATCTCAAAGAAAGAGAGGAAGAGAACTCAAAATGGTTTTGACAGAACTGAAAAGGTTCTACTTCCTAATGTGTTCTTTATAGGATGAGGGAATGTGGGTCTTGGACAAATGCAAGATCCAAGGTTGAATTATGGTGTAAAGATGTTTTGAGAAAATAGGCTGTGGCAAAAGTAAGACCGGCAAATATGGTACAGATTAAAGCACATAAGGTGTGGGTTTTCAGTTACTCTAATCTATAATATTTCAAAATCTAAATGTACTTACTTACAAACTTATCAAATAAGTGTAATATGCTTCTTTCTCATCTGAAATGTGCGTTAACATTTAGAGGTCCATTACAGCGACTATTTTTCACTTGATGTACCATTTAAAAGGAAACATGGGCAATAATAATAGAATTTCATTTATTAATAATAGGGAATGTTTTCACAAGCTCCTGAGTCGTCACCACTGCTACTAGTCGTGATTTTAATGCTGCATTTTGCATGTTAGAGTCATTCTAAGTGGGTGCTACACAGACTAAATCAATCTGCAGGCATTCCCACCCATAGTGTGAATGTGGGTGGGTCCGTATTATTGTGCGAAGCCAGCAGCACCCTCTCTCCTACCAACATGCTGTTGGACTGGTGGGGCAGAGCCAGTTTGGGATCCAAAGCTTTCCTGACAAAAATGTTAAAATCCGCTCTGCTTCCTTTCCTTTCCTCTCACTCCGCCTCTTTCCACTCATCATTTGTCTCCTCTCTCTCTCTCCTTCCTCTCTCTGAACTCTCTCCAGCCTATCTCCCATTTTATTAATCACGTCCCCTCACCTCTCTTTATCTCTTTCTCTTATGCCTCTGTTGTACCTGCTGCATTATACCCCACAGAGCTGCAGAGAATTTCACTGGCACCAACGCCAGCCCTTGGTGTCCAAAAATCAACCTCTAATATCTCCTGCTCCCCAAGAAAATACTGAATGTGATAAATGTCCAGGTCAATCAATCAATCAATCATAGCATTTATAGAGCACACTACATACCCGTGAGGGTCTCAAGGTGCTGGGGGGGTAGCTGCTACTGTTCGAAGAGCCAGGTCTTGAGGAGTCTCCTGAAGGTTAGAAGGTGTTTGGTCTGCCGCAGGCGGATGGGGATGGTGTTCCATGTCTTGGCGGCGAGGTGGGAGAATGATCTGCCACCGGCGGCCATTCTTCGGATGCGGGGGACGGTGGCTAGGGCGCGGTCTGCGGAGCGGAGCTGGCGGGTGGGGGTGTAGAGACTGAGTCGGTTGTTGAGGTACGCTGGTCCGGTGTTGTGGAGTGCCTTGTGTGCGTGGGTGAGGAGTTTGAAGGTTATCCTCTTGTTGATGGGGAGCCAGTGCAGGTCTCTCAAGTGGGGCGTGATGTGGCTGCAGCGAGGGATGTCGAGGATCAGGCGTGCGGATGCGTTCTGGATGCGTCAGAGCCGTTTCAGGAGTTTGGCCGGGGCTCCTGCGTAGAGTGCGCTTCCGTAGTCCAGTCTACAGCTGAGGAGGGCCTGGGTGACCGTCCTTCTTGTTTCGGTGGGGATCCACTTGAAGATCCTGCGAAGCATGCGGAGGGTGTTGAAGCAGGAGGAGGAGACGACGTTGACCTGCTTCGTCATGGAGAGGGTGGAGTCGAGGATGACCCCTAGGTTGCGTGCGTGGTCGGTGGGTGTAGGGGGTGCTGTAGGGGGTGCTCCTAGTGCAGTCGGCCACCAGGAGTCGTCCCAGGCCGAGGGGGTGGATCCGAGGATGAGGGTCAAGCCTGGTGGCTGGTGCCTGACCATTTAGCATTCCTCACTTAGTGGCCTTCCTCTTATTTGGAGCTCTATATCTTACCTCGACCTACAAATCCCCATTCTGGCCCACCATTCGCTCTTAGGAAGAGGTAGAGGTCTTCACTTTATGTGCAGCTAATATGAGATTTCAATCACAGGTCCCCCTGTAGCAGACACAGTTATGCTTGGTCCCAACATCATTTGACCAAAGTAAATCACCCCCTAGGATTACTCCATGCTAGTGCTTGGGTTTTGTGGTCCTTTCTGTGTTTGTCACTGTTTACTCCCTTGCTCGCTGCCCTGAATAATGAATTCAGAAAATATTGCAAGGTGTTTGTAGTCTCCATTGTGGTCCCTCCGCCATAGCGAGCAGATGAGGCCCCTTCAAGATCCATTTTCCAAAAAAATACAACATAGACTTGCCTAAAAATGCCAGCACTAGACTGTTGTTGTTTTACATTTAGGAAATGAGGTGTGCGAAGTACAAGAATTTAACAAAAGCGGTCTGTTAATTCACATTATTCTTTCGTTGTTGACAAAGGGTTTGGCAAGTATGGCAGGAGCTGGGGTGGAGAGCAAAAGCCATAAAAAGGCAACCCACTCTTTAGGGCGAAGAGCGTTGAACACAAATTTGTATCAGCTTGTATATTTTGAGGCAAATGGTCTAGCATTTGGAGCTTGGCACACACTGCACCTACCTTGCTTCAGAAAACGTCCTTGCAAATTATTATAGTGGTAGTCACATCCAGGGGTGCCACAAATCAGTGCACCCTCCTGAGCCCCACCCCAGCCACAGTGATTGGTGTCGGACTACTACCCTAGTAGTAGTGCCAGAAATCCCCTGCCACCGATTCTTTACATGAGTCATTCATAATTAAGAATACTATATGGCAGAAAAATTGGTGCTTGTTGATTAAAAAATTATTGTGAATTACGAGTTGTTGTATCACTTCTTGATCAAAAGAGTTTACAAAAATTGGATGCTATAGAAAATAAATTAGGTCTTTTTTAAGTTTTAGAGACATTCCACATTGATCAAAGGCACTCTGGATTGACAGGGTGAATAATATATTTTGTAATAGTTTCTATTATAGCAACTGTAGGAAAAAAAGAAACCTCTGAAATTAAAACAAGGTGAAGATTATTTTAATAGTTCTGTACGATCCTTTACACGTTTTCGGACTCCAATATGTTAGGAAATTTCCTTATGTCGTAAATAGGTGTTGAATGTATTGACCACGTTAGTTATTCATAGGCCTGGGCAAAATTTTAATTTGGCCTGCTAATTCATAAAATGTCTTGCAGTTTTGCATTACATACTTCTGCATATCATTTTTTAAAAGCGCACACATTTTATGCGAAAAAGTCTTGTGAGATGTCTTGGCACCATATATTTTCTGCTCAAACCAGAGTCCTGCCGGTATGTCGCGAGACTGTTTTACATGGCGTGCATGTTCACTTGAAAACATTAATGTGGCCAAGATATTTGTGCATAAATTAAAAACATTCATTCAAAGATACCAAGGGGGAACGTCACTCACACAGACCTACAATGCTAAAATATCTAGGAACAATTGGTCCCTCCTAAATCCACATCTCTGCAGCATCCTTCTGTCTTCAATATGCATATTGCTGAATGGATATTGATGTTAACCACATTTCTTAATCAAAAGTAATTTTGAGAAATTTCAAAAAAAATTCACGAAATGTCTTAAAATTTTACGAGAAATGAAATGTGATTTTGCAGATCCCATTTATTTCACAGCCTCCAGCCTTCTGTGTATTGACAAATAGTCACTACGAAATTGTGGATACATTTGTGGCAGGAAAATTGGCATGTAAAGCAGTGGAGTTTTATCAGTTGGCAAAGAGCCAAGTACTGTACTATTCAGCTATGACAAGATGCTCTTGTGCTCAATTACACCAGTTTTCAGGCTTTTTGGAGGGTACCTGGTCAAAGCATATTTTATGTGTCATTTCAGCAGTAGATTTATATTGGCACAACATTTCAGATTGCGCTGCACCCTCATAACAAGGCAGACTAGAGCTTCAGATTGTGGAACATTTATGCAGAAGAGCTCGGTCTCTAGACCCTCCTTATGTGGTCGATTCAAGACATTCACATTTTAGTGAGCAGTTGAGATGATTTGCCACTCGATGGGCATCCTTTTTTCCAGTGTCAATTTGTACTCTTCAAGTTCCATCTTGTGCATTCAATGTGAGATCTTGCACACTTCTACATTTCTTACTCTTAAAAATGAATGACTCAGGGGCTCATTACGATGGCGGGCAGACTCGTTGCGGTGTTTGGGACCGCCCGCCTGACATACGGCGGTCCCACAACTGCAAGTAGGGTATGGCGGGCGCATCCAGGGCATCTAACATTGCGGACGGTGCTGCTGGATGCAGCACCGTACGCAATGCCAAAATGTCATGCTGTGCATTTCCCTGCACCACATGGCAGGCAGGGAAATGCAAGTGGGTAATATGGGTACCCCCCAGTGCACAGCTACCTCCCCCCAACACAAGGGGGGCCCGCTACGGGCCCCCGAATCCGTTTCCGCCTGTCTTTTCACAGTGGGATGACCGCCGCGAAAAGACAGGCGGAAAGGGATATCCTAATCCCTACGGCGGTGCCTGCAAGGCACCACCGCAATGTTGGCCCATAGTTTTGTTCCGCAAGGCAGGCGGAAGAGGACCGCCTTGTGGAACCGTGGCGGACAGTCTTTGCGTCCGACACGCTTGCCTTTGGATTCCCCCGCCATCATAATCTGGCTGGGGGGAAAATTGCAGCCAGATGGCGGAGGGCCCGCCACCGCATGGCTAGCGGTGGCGGTCCCTCCGCCATTTTAATGAGCCCCTCAGTCACACCCACTCAATAAGACATAGAAATTCAGGCAAACTGTTCTGTGATTCAAGTTTGAAATGCAGGAATAATTTACACCTAAGGCAGCGGTACAACACGATAACTCGCAGAGCATGCTATGTTTACTTTTGGACCTTTTTGATTACCCATTTTGCCAATGGTACATAAATAGAAATTGTGCATTTTCTTTATTTACTGTCAATACAGGACCGATAAAAGAGCCACATTGACTCACACATGCACAGTGATATTTAAATATGTTTTAAAGAGCAACAACACATTTGAACTTCACTATATTTTTTATTTCAGTCACAGCTTCTCTAATACACGGAAGAAGCCAGCTGCAAAATCTCTGAAGCATTGGAAAGAATATGTGATGAGAACTGAAGCCACAGTCTGTCAGCATATTGCTGTAATAGCAGGTGTCAGGAGCAGGAGTTGTCTGTGGCATACCAGCAAACAAGCCAGATCCTTGGGGTTTGCACGAAAAGTGAGAAGTATGCTGCAGAGAAGGGTATTTTAAGGGTTACTAGTTCCTAAATGTTGTACTATGTTTACCCTTTCTATCCTTGAATAGTTCAGTTCTTAATTCAGCTAGTATAAGCCATAAAAGCAGTGCTTAATTTATAAAAAAATATATTGCCAGGGCCCTCGGCAGGAGGCCACTGCAGCTTGCGCCACCCATTGCTTCGGCCAACTATGACCATACCAACGCAACTGTTAACCATCATATTCAAAAGTGTGACTATTCAGATAATTCCAGGCCCTCAAAGCTATAAGAATGGCTTGAGAGCTGGTTATAGTCACTTTTCATGAATGTTCAATTAATCACCATCTGTTGTTGTGCTCATCTCTAAATTAGACAGTCAGTGCCACCATGGTCCAGAATGTCATAAGTACTGGTGAAGTGCCGGTGCTGAGCACCGGAAACAACCGGCTCAAATTAAGCACTCCATAAAAGCACATAATAATAAAAAGTATTTGAGATTCCATTATATTCATACAATCATACAGTAAAAACACTAAAACTCTGATTATATAAAAACAAATCAAAGACCAGCTGGAGCTGATAAAAACAGAGCAGATTTTTGAATAAAAGTTTTTCAATGTATGCAAATATATCTTGGGCACCCTTTGTTGCCAGAATGAGAATCAAAGGAACGTGGATAATTCCATGTACCAGAAAGGTACTCACAGACAATTTAAACAGCAAATATCAAGGGCAACATGTCTGGTGCTGGCTGTCCTTCTTTCGACTTTATCAATGCTTGTTTTGTCATGCTTTTTGTAAATCCTTGTTGTTGGGGTAGCTGCCAGGCTCTTGCAAGTATAAAAAACAATTGACTGAAAGCAACAATATTTTTTGGTCCCAAAGAAACATATATTGGCTACGTAGTCCCTGACACTGAAGGGAACTACTTTGTTTGTATGCGCGCTTTGTGAAAGGATAAAATGCCACCCCTCACATTCAGCTAGCCAATAACTGGAGTTGGCCGACCTTTGCCACTTGCTGTACGCTGCAGTGGGTGGAAGAATTGCACAACAGTGATCCAATAGGTGCATATGTCTGACTAAATGCCCCTAAAAGAAGATTATTATGTATACAATTTTAGTAAATTCAAAAGTTTTGGTTAACACCAGACCTAAAAGGCATTTTGAAGGCCAATAGATCTAGCCTTGTCGAATTATGACAATTCAGGGGCAATTGCTATCTTTTTTTTTAGCCATTTATGGTTTTTGCAAGCATATGCATGAAAAATAAAAATACTAAAACAAAAAAGTAATTTCTACTGCAACCTACAATTTGCGACCATATACTTTCTATAAAACATAAGAAAAATATTACACTAATTTAAATTAAACATCACACTGACTGGTAGCAGTCTGGACGGAATTATTTTAAAAGTAGAACTTGTACTACGTGCTGAGTAGTACATGTCTGTAAAATGCAATGCAAGAGTGAAAAATATATACCTTCAGTTTACATTAGGCAAGCCATCTACAGAAGCAAGAAGTGGACAGTGGGGTGGAGTGTTCCACTTTAGGACACATAATGTTCCTGTAACTTCATTTCAAAAGAGTCAAATAATAATTGATTACTCTTCTGTGTTACAGTAGTAATTAGTTTTTAGACCAGTTGAAGTGCCTCTCGGTTTTCTGTGGCATTAAAGTGCTGTAAATGCAAAAAAGGAGGTAGCCCTCACCAAAGAATCTTTAATATCCAATACCATTCGTATAATATGCTGACAAGTATCAAGGCCACTTCATACTACTTATCGCAAAGCTACTACTTTGTTGTTTGGAATATGTTCTTTCATCATCATGAACAGCTGCTATAACGAATATTGGCATATTGACAGATTGTTAGGGACATTAGTTGAACTCAGGACCAAAGACCTAGAAGGAAAACATATTTCGCCACAGAGCAGGGGCGGCTCCTTCTCAATCGCAGAGGAGTGTTGCCCCACTGCCTGGCGCAAAGCCAGCAAACGGAAAACAAAACGTTGCTCTAGCATCGTTTTATTTTTCGTTTGCTGGCTCTGAGCCAGCTTGTGCATGGAGGGGCGGAGCAGGAGAGGGGAGGAGGAGTGCTTGTGCACTCCCTCCCTAAGTATGCATATGTGTTTGTCCGGCTGTCTCAGGCTGACCAAAACACACATGCGCACATAGGTTTCTCCCACCGGGCTGCATTCAACAGCCACGCTGGAAAAACCCGACAGACTCCATGACCTGAGCGTTTTCGTCTTTCCTGCCCGCTCAGACCATGCGTGTGCTGCTCTACAGCACAGGGATTGGATGGGAGTTTGTCCCAGGGGCTGCTGGGACCAGGAAGAGGCCAGCAAGAGCGACGAGACGCGGGAGGCGGCCGGCGGCCTCAGGTACGTTTTTTTTATTATTCTTATTAACAGGCCCCCGTGCGCCCTGCGCTCCCCCCACCCGTCACACCACTCTTTGTTAGTGGCGCCCGCCACTGCCACAGAGTCAGTGATTTCAAATCCCCACCAAGTGTCAAAGTTTGCCATTAGCCACCTGCATGACAGTAGAATTAGCCACAAGATAGTACATTAGTAAAATGGTGCCTCACAAAAGGCTTGCACTTCCTCAACAACAAACCTTGGCATTTCAGGGAGCGAAGTGTTTTCCCCAAATCTCTGCTATCAACTTTCTGGACAAATTTCATGGCCCTTCCAGGAACATGTGTGCCAGCTTATTCAAGACATCATCCTCCTAATTAGAGGGCACCTTCCAACTCAGGATGGTACAAGCCATTTCCAGCACTGCTATGTGTGATGAACAGTCATCAGAAGAAGCATATAAACCACTTCCATCATGTGAATCCTGAGGTTTTAGAGCATCTATGTTTCCCATTTACGCACAAATCTATCACTGTAAAAGATTCCCCACCATCTTATGGTATGTGTTTTTTTTAGCTTTACCTCATTTTACAAAGGTTCAGAAGCCTTTACTCTAAATTAGTTATTAGCACATAAAACACTGACTCTCTTTAGACGCAATATGGCAGCTATCTTTAAACAATAAAACACTGATACAGTGTGCACAATACTAATCCAATATCGCTGCCTAGTAAGCATCAGAAAGACATGCCATCTTGGAATGGTATTGTGCATACTACATCATTATTTTACAATTTCAACATGGCCATTATGGTTTGTAGGAAACTGGTGGCCATCTTGAAGCACTGAAACGATGCACTACGTACAGTATCATTCCAATGCAATGTTTACTGGATACCATCTTGGAATAATATGGTGCCTACTATATCAATGTTTTAGCATTATAGGATGACCACCATATTAAGAAGCAATATGGCTGCCTTCTTGGAACAGTAATGCAATGATACAGTAAAGAAAACAGCATTGAAAAGATGGCTGCCCAGTAAACTTCACAGTAGGTAGCTATTTTGGAATGGTATTTTCCGACCAGTATCGCTTCTGCCCAGCAGCAGTGCCAGTACAAGCTTCAGCAGAGGAAGGAAGATGATGCTGGAGAGAGGGATGTTTTGTTTGCATATGCAGATGAAATGAAGCAAAATGCTTTCCCTCAACTGTAAATCAATGAATAGTTGTCCTGTGGACTGATGCAAAATACCAAGCAATAGCCAATCACTAAAGGGGCTGACCAAGAATGATATTGTGGACTGAACTAAAATGTGAATGATTCTCCAACACTACAGTGGCCTAAGAAGGCTGACCAAAGGGCTTCTTTGTGTGTAGTGTTACTAAAAATATGATGCAACGTTTCTCAGATTATAATAGGTTGGTGAGACAGCTAAAGCCTTAAAAGTAGAAGTGGGAAAAGGAAAAATGAAACAAACATGTGTTCTATTTCATAAGGAAACAGCTAACTCCACTTTGTTGCAATAAGGAAACCACAAATTCCACATTTTTTTCATCAGCCACCAGCCAGGTACAATCCGACAGTATGAATAAATAACTAAACAACCCAGAGCACTACACAACTATAGTGATTTTGATCTGTCAATGTTTGCAGACCCAATTTTTATTTTTTAAACACGTGTTTCGTCGTATTGACGACTTTTTCAAGGCTTGTAGTTCTTTCAAAGCCAGCGTCCAAAACCTCCTCCAATAAGTAGGTCAAACATACAGAAAACCCTGTCCTTGGAGCCCCAGGACTGACTGGGCTATAAAACGGTCTCTAGTACAGACCTCAGGTATGTATCAGATACTTGCACTTGTCAGTGGTTCACCCCCAGTTACAAAAAGGAAAAGTGAAGGCTCTATTTGGCCTAATGTGTACACAAGAGAGCCCGTAGCGGCTCTGTAAGTAAATGCAGCGTCTGAAAAGAACTCCAAGCCTTAAAAAAGTCGTCAATATGACAAAACACGTGTCAGCTGTGCTTATCATCTATTGACATGCATGTCAACAAACTTTGGTTGACTGTATTGTTCACCCACTAATTTATGTATAAACAAGTGTTGGATTTAGATGTTAAAAAAATGAAAATTGGATTTGCAACATTGACAGATCAAAATCACTATATTTGTGTAGTGCTCTGGATTGTTTAGTTATTTGTATATATGTGAAAATCTCTGTTTCATATATTAATTTACACTATTGTGGTGGCATAGTGTTGCTGCATCTGGGCACACCATACTCTCTGCATAAGATGTACTCACCTTAGACTTTACAGATGTGCTGGCAGTTTGTGATTACCCCTGCCATCTTGTCATTCTTATTTGTTGTATAGTATGAATAAATGGCAGATTTGTGTAGCATGAACAACATTCCAAGGGGTATCATGGCACTGGAGATAGAACAGCATGGATCTACAGAAGAAGAGAGAAGCAGAAGATGTGGGCAGTCAGGCCTCCAGTTGTTTACGGATTGTGTGGAGATTGGGTTAGCATCCGCAGGTAAGGAGAAGAGCGTTTCCGATTCTGACAGTAAGCTAGGAGAAAGCACAACACTTGCAGAGCAGATACTGGGCATCTTCAAAAGAGGAGCTAAGGCAGGACAGAGATGACCGAAAGTCAGAAGTTGGATAGTTTCAGGGATAAAGCTGGTGCCTCCATGGAGTGTTATTTTACCTACTGCAGGGCAGTGGAGTCTGACCAGATGGCTAGAAACATGCAAGACACAAAGTGAAATGTGCTGCATTTTAAGTTGCACAATCAAGTATTTGAGAAGACCCAAATATGAAGAGTAGCTGTAGAGTAGGTGGGAGCCTACTGCTGGCTAACAGAAGATTTAATAGGTGGGAACTACAAGTGGAGGGAGGGTTTTTCCTCAGTGTTTTCCAGGAAAGGAAATGTGGAAGAGAGTTTACTAATAATAATAATAAACTATCTAGAGCGTGCAGCTACCTCAAGCAGAGGTTTTCCTGCGCTACACCGACTACAGCAGCGACCCCACATCTGATAAGTATTAGCCCTGCCTCAAAAGCCACGTTTTTAAGGCCTTCCTGAACTTGAGTTCCGAATCAAGTTGATGCAAGCATGCTGGTAAAGCATTCCACAATCTTGTGGTCCTTAGCGAAAAAAGGATCTGTCCCCTTGACGTGCCTTAGCATAATGTGGGATGCAGAGCAGACGCTGGTGGTTAGATCTAAGCGTCCGTTCCTGTTGATATGGCCTGAGCCGACGCTTAAGTTAGTCTGGGCCACTATCATTCTTTGCTCGGAAAGCAAAGATTAAAGCCTTGAATACAATTCGGTGAACACCCATCGCAACGAAGTGATCACTTCGCAAGGACATTACAACGCAATTAGAACATCGCAATAACGTTTACATCGTAAGGCACAGCAACGCTGAAACGTTTACATCGTAAGGCATACCAACGTAAGCCAGAACAACGCACCTTACGATGTAAACGATGTAAACGTTAATGCGATGTTCCTCTACAACTGTCCGGCACAGTCACGCGAGGTTATTATGATGATATAGCAGTCACGCGAATAGCATGCACAGACGGTAAAGATGTTATAATAGCTTTGCTTATTATAATTGCATTGTTTATTATTTAAGACATTGACACGCATCGCGCAAACGTTAATGCGAAACAGAACTAAAAAAAAAAATTAATACAGTCACGCGAGATGTTATAATAGCATGTAGACGCGATGTTATTGCAGTCACGCAATGTTATTATGATGTGATTATATCATTGTCGCGATGTCATCATTGCTTGGTATTCGGCACACAATGTTTTTCGTGAAGCCCATCAACTAAACACTGTTCCTCTAGAGAAAAATGTCCGGCACAAAAGGATGGATGTGTGAAAAGCTGGCTGGATGAATAATGGTTGGATGGATGAAAGGGTGGGTGGATAAATAATGGGTGGATGGATGATGGGCGGATGGATGCTGGACGGATGGATGAATGATGGGTGGGTAGATGGATGAAAGGGTGGGTGGATGAATGATGGGTGGATGGATGGATGGATGGATGGATGAATGATGGATGGATGGATGGATGGATGAAAGGGTGGGTGGATGGATGTGTCAAAAGGTGGGTGGATCAATGATGGATGGATGAATGATGGGTGGATGGATGGATGGAAGGGTGGGTGGATGAATGATGGGTGGATGGAGGCAGAGCTTGACATTTAACCTCTGCCTTTGAATGCACATTACATGTGACAAGATAAGAACAACATTTAAAGGCCTGTTTAGAGAAAACGAGCACTCGCTGAAGAATGTAAGGAGTGATGGTGAACAGGATAAGTCATACTGGATAGCCTAAAACAAATAAAGCCAGTGAAAATATTTTAAAACTGTCAAAACAAATTAATTCACTTAAGCGTCCCTGCCGAGACTCGAACACAGTTCCCCAGCTCCAAAGTCGGCTACACTGGCAGCTAGGCCATATCTGAGCCAGTCCCCTTTTGGTGTAGGATCCCTCTGGGCATGATATTGTATTCCTTGTTATTAGCATTACTAACGATGAACATGTTTCTAAAGACGCTTTGGGGAGGACACTGTGCTGCAGCGATGACGTCCCTAGTCTACAACCAGTGGACACTTACAGGAGCGTGGATACAAAGTGTGCCCACAGCACGCCTGCAAAAGTTGGAACCTGCTCTAGGCATCCTTGCCTGTTCCTGATCACTGGAAGGCACCAGGACTCTAAACTAACCTTGATTTTAGGGCTCTGTATACTTTAAATCTGAGGGCAAAATTGATTGAAGTGCGCAGATCTATAACATTCAAAAGTTGCCATGGTTGTGGAAAGATTTAGCAAGATACAGCAAGATGCAACTTTTTGAAGTACTAACGTTCCCCCTAACTTTTTAAAATTTGCCAGATTTTTGAGGTTCGTAATGTTGGCGAAATGGAGTTGCGCATGTAATGTCGGGCTGGCGGGCCTAGGAAACAATCACTGCGGCACACAGGTGTTACGTTGGTGGTCAGTGCAAAACCTGCCACGCCCAGCGCCCTGGGCTTTTTATTAGTGCTCGTGCGTGCCGTCCGAGGGGACGTTGGGCTCACCCAACTCCGGCCACGCTACAGGGGGGGCGTGACCCTGACACACGCGCACGGACCCTCGGGCAATGGTTTGGTCCGTTGCGCCAACATTACATTCCTCCTTTACCCATAAATGAAAACAAACGAAATATGTCGCCTGGCGCGACCCAACAGTTTAACAGTTTCTAAAAGTCTCATGGAAAAACAAACAGGAACAGTCTTACTTGGCTTTGGTGGAGGTGCAGCCTTCCCTCACTCCAATGGTTGACAGCGGGCCACAAAGTCTCTGTACCTCTGGGATGGTCGCGGGCACGGGCGTAGATGGTACTTGCTCTGGCTGCGCCCGTCCGGTGGGGTGAGAAACATGTCCTCTGAACTGTCCGCCTCCACCGAGTCCGGGCGGCTCGGCGCCCCTTGTGGCACCTCTTCTCTCCCCGTTGGCGCGGAAGAGTCCGTTCCTGCGCTCTCCGCCCCACGTGGTTCATCAGCTCCTGTGGGATTCCGAGGGCCGGGAGACGGCGTTGGGTAGTAGTCTTCTATCTCCGGAAGGTCTTCCTCCCCTTCATGCGGGACCCTCTTGAAGAACGATACGTTTCTAGTGACCTCTTCACCTCCTCTGACTGCCGTGACCAGGGTCCCTTAGACGTTGGTGACAGTCCACGGTGCTAGCTCGAAGGGCAGGCGGAATTTTCCCCCGGGGTGGCGGTCCTTCACTAGTACCCGATCGCCGACTTGGATCGTACTGTCCGCCGCTCTCCTCCTCCGGGAGGCTTCCTGGTTAGTCGTTGTTCGGCTTTCTGTGGAGCGGTTGGGTGGGTCCGGTGACGACTCCCACACGGGGTGGTGCGGGATGGTGTCCCGGATCGCTCGGCCCAGACACAGGCGGCTCGGGGGGATCCCTGTGGTGCAGTGAGGCGTCAACCGGTACTCGCGCAGGAATTGGTAGAGGGCTAGTTCCACGTTGAGGCCATCTGCTAGGGCGATCTGAATAGTTTTGTTTAGAGTCCTCATCAGTCTCTCAACCTCTCCATTTGCTTGCGGCCACATCGGGGTTATGCGTCGGTGCTTGATGCGGTGGGATTGCAGGTACTCGGCCAGCTCAGTGCCGTTGAACGGTGGACCGTTGTCCGTGCGCAGCTCACCTATGAGTCCATGGGTGGCCATGATCTTCTCCAGCTTGGGGATCACTTCCGCTGCGGCTGTTGAGGGAACGATCTCTACCTCGGGGTACCGCGAGTAATCGTCTACCACTACCAGCATGTATCGCCCTCCAGGTAAGCTGCCGAAGTCAGCGCTGGCTCGTACCCACGGTGAGGTAGGGCCTTCTTCAGTGATTACGGGAGCTGGGGGGTCGGGTAGGCTGGTCGCCAAGCACACCGGGCACTGCTGGACCGTGTCCTCTATCATCTTGTCAAGTCCCGGGAACCAGAGCTTGCACCTGAGGCGATTTTTTGATTTGACGATGCCTTGGTGAGCGCCATGTGCCAGGAGGGCCGCTTGTTGGGTGAGTCTGCTAGGCAGCACCAGGTGGGGGCCTCTCAGGAGACAGCCTTCAGGGGACACCGACAGTTCGTTCCTGACGAGGTAGAGCGCCTTCAGTGATGCTTGAGCCTCGGGCGTGCGAAAGGACGACGGGCTTTGGAGCGGCTTCCAGTTTCCTGACGCGACCGCTCGGATGGCCATCTGGAGACAGTCGTCCTCTTTGGTAGCCAGCGCTACCTCCTCTAGTGACATCGGCAGGGGTCGGGACCTTTCCACGATCATCCGGACATACTCCCCTGTGGTGGCCGCCTCCGTGGCTTCCACGTCCGTGGCCGGGCGGGCATGCCTGGACAGGAAATCGGCTGGGTTTCGGGCGCCTGGTCGATACTCCACTGTGAATTGGAATTCTTGGAGCTGGAGTACCCATTTCTCTATCCGCGGGGGAGGGCGGGATGAGGAGCCTTGGAACAGCGGGACTAGGGGTTTGTGATCAGTGATCACCACGAACGGGTGTCCATACAGGTAAATGTGGAAGTGGCGGCACCCCCACAGGATAGCGATGGCCTCCTTCTCGATCTGCGAGTACCGCTGCTCCGTGGGCGTGAGGGTTCGGCTTGCGTATGCGACGGGGGCCCACTCTCCACACCTCTGCTGCTGGGCTAGCACGGCCCCTAGGCCTGTCGGGCTGGCGTCTACTATGAGTTGTGACTCCAGCCGTGGGTCAAAGTACGCCAGGGTGGTGTCGGCTGAGAGCGCCTCCTTGGTTCTCTGGAATGACTCTTGCTGTGCCGGGCCCCACTCCCAGGTGGCGGAGGCTTTGGTGAGGTCGCGGAGGGGCCCGGTGAGGTCTGACAGGTCTCTGATGAACCTCCCGCAGTATGTGACCATCCCAAGAAAACTGCGGACAGCCGTCACGGAGGTAGGCGCGGGGGCCGCATGGATGTCCTTGACCTTATCCGGATCCGGGCCTATCCCTTGGTCGGAGAATCGGTACCAAATAAACTAATGTCTTTACGCAGAAAATCGCATTTATCCCTGTGGAGGGTTAGGCCTCGCTCCTGAAGCCGGGAGAACACTGCTCGGAGGCGTCGGATATGTTCGTCCAGGGTTGGGGCGTGGACTAGAATGTCGTCACTGACGTTTAAGACGCCATCCAGCCCTTGCAGGACATTCTGGATAATGTTCTGGAACACCTCAGCTGCGCTCGATATCCCAAAGTTGAGCCGGGTGTAGCGCCAGAGGCCGGCGTGCGTGGAGAAGGTGGTGATTGGGCGGGAGTCTGGGTGCAAGGGGATCTGGTGATACCCTGATCTCAGGTCCACTTTTGAAAACCATCTTGAGCCCGATAGCTCCCCAACTATGTCGTCAATGGTCGGCGTCAGGTGGCGCTCGCGCCTGATGGCCAGGTTGGGGATGCGCATGTCAACGCAGATCCGCACTGCATCCGGCTGTTTCGGCTTCTTCGCCACCACGATGGGTGACACCCATGGGGTGGGTCCGCTCACCCGTTCGATAATTCCTGCCTGCTCAAGTGTCCGTAGTTCTGCTTCCACTTTGGGTCGTAGGTGGAACGCAATGCGTCGGTGCCGGAGGGCCACCGGGGCGACTGTCCTGTCGATGTGGAGGTGTATGGCGGGTCCTTTGAGGCACCCGATTCCTTCAAACAGGGCAGCATGCTCCTGCACCAGGTGGTCCAGGTTGCGGGTTTGGACGGTGAGTGCAAAGTGGATCAGGCCCAGGTCTTGGGCTGTTCGGCACCCCAATAGGAATCCTGTTCCTTCCTGCGACACATATATTTTGGTTGGCAGCCGAGTGGTATCGTGGGACAGATCTGTCCTGAAGGCCCCGCACAGGCGTAGGGGGCGATGGGTGCCGTAGGCGTACACTTGCACCCTCGTTGGGTGGAGTGGCGGTGCGCTCCTCAGCGTCCGGTACACACTGGCAGCCATCAGGTTGATTGACGCACCGGTGTCGATCAGAGCGGTTATGGCCTGGTCCTGTACCGTGATTGTGCACACGGGTCCGGTCGACGGCGTCGCTGCCAGGGTGTTGAGCATCCGCACGACATGCACCGAAGCTACATCTGCCTCGTCGTCGTCATCCATGTCGCTGTTAGCGGAGGTGCTGGGTAGGGGTGCCAGCTGTCTTACCCTCCCAGGCGGGCCTCCTTGCTTCTTTCTTGACGTGGACAGGCATACACTCGCGAAGTGGTTGGCTTTGCCACATGCGCTGCAGATTTTGCTTTGGGCCGGGCATGCTCCTCTGTGCGGTGTCACTCCTCCGCACCACACGCAGGCTCGGCCGGTGGATGGCTGGACTGGTCTCGGGCTTCTCCGCTGGGGATGCTTCGTGCGAGTGTCGGCTACCTCCGTTTTGAGGGCGCACACCGGCTCCGTTTTGATTGCGACCGCCGGCTTCGGCTCCATGTGCGCGGCTCTGGCCTTGGACAATTCCTTCAAGCGCCCTAGCGTGAGGATGTCGCGCACGGGCATGTTGTCCGCCTCCAACACCCTTTCGCGGAGTTTGGACGACGCGCAGCCTTGGATGAACTGTGCGCGGATCTCGTCGTCCGCATCGGGGAGCGTGCACGTGCTGGCTAGCTTTTTCAGCCTGGCGTAGAAGACGTCCACCGACTCTTCTGGGAGTTGGCGGGCCTGGCGGAGCAGGAATCGTTCATGGTCCGCGCTTGCGAACGGTTCAAAGTATGCCGTGATGGCGTCGCGCAGCGTGGCGTAAGTCATGGGCGGCCCACCTTCTACCACTTCTTTTGAAATGTCATGGATCGCCTCACCTCCCAGGTGTAGCAGCATGGCACGCCTCCGCACAACCACGATGTCCGCCGCCACGAAGTAGGTCTCCAAACGTTCCACCCATTTCTTCCATCGTGCGGCTTGAGACGTCGGGGTGCCGGTGACTTCGAATGGCTCCAGGGGGGGCACGTTGGCCATGGTCGCCGAGGGCGGCGGCAGGGGGGCATCACAGACTCACTGCGGGGAGGCACACCAATCTCCCTGGCGTCGTCCGTGGGCAGGTAGGTCGAGCTGAGGGCCAGGGGCCGCTGGGGGGTATGCAGGGTCGACCAGGGACGTCCCAAACTGCAAAAACGGGCCTCACGCGAGATGCGTGAGGAACGGCAGGTCCGGGCCACGTGTTGCACGCGAGATGCGTGAGAGTCGGCAGGCGGGTCCCAACGTTCCGCGCACGCAGGCACCGCAGAAGAGGCAGGCTGCCGGAGAGGGAGGAGGCAGTCTTCGGGGCCCGGGGAAGCCGCCGGGAGCCCAGCCAAACAGGTGAGGCCAGTGGGGGACCTCGCAGGGCGTCCAGGGGGGCCAGAGGCAGCGCGGGGGCCGGGCCAACAGCTGGTGGTGCGAACCGCTCCTTGGGCAAGAGCGTGGGTTCGATATCGCGCGATGGGGTGGCGAGACCACCTCGTCGCCAGTGTAATGTCGGGCTGGCGGGCCTAGGAAACAATCACTGCGGCACACAGGTGTTACGTTGGTGGTCAGTGCAAAACCTGCCACGCCCAGCGCCCTGGGCTTTTTATTAGTGCTCGTGCGTGCCGTCCGAGGGGACGTCGGGCTCACCCAACTCCGGCCACGCTACAGGGGGGGCGTGACCCTGACACACGCGCAAGGACCCTCGGGCAATGGTTTGGTCTGTTGCGCCAACATTACAGCGCAAATTTGCACACCTCCGATTTTACCATTCTGTTACATGGAGACCATAGCGTCATATTAGTTCATGAAGGGTCTGTAAACCATTATGGGCTTATGGTGGGCAGTCCAATTCATTAATTGCTCGGATTCACACAAATACGTCATCCTTACAATTTTGCCCATAAAAATGTCACAAACAGTTCTTTCAAAATCTGACTCCGCTGCCACCAAGTGGCAGATACTATAAATGCAGTCTGCCGTGTTTTGGGCTAGAGCTAAGTGCTGGGAACACAATATTTGAATATTAGAAACAGCTGAAACGCTGTACCCTGCTCATGGGATTAGGAATTTCGAAATGCAAATATCACTCAGTAGCAGCTGAGGGCCTCTCCCTCGATGTCACGCACTCCTAAAGAATTAGCGTTGTGGGGACGGCGGGGGGAGGACGGGGGGCGCAGGAGTTAGAGGCGGGATCACGCATTGGGTCAAAATAATGCAAAAACTGTGGTAGGACACATGGAACACATTGTGATGACGCGCAAGTTAGTACTCTGCGATGTTATGCACTTGCCAATAGCAATCAACGCATTGGCGTTGCAACAACGTGCGATGTTAAAATTGACGATGTTGTGGACTTTGCGATGTATTTGAAGCGTGGTAAAATCGCGCGATGTAATGGTGTGCGATGTATCAACATACATCCATTCAATTCTCCTAGCTACTGGGAGCCAATGTAAGTGTCTCAGATGGGGGGTATATGCTGCTAGAAAGGGACCCGGTGAATCAGCCTAGATGCGACGTTTTGAACCATCTGTAATCTATGTATCAGGTAGGCAGGTAGCACCAGATACAAGCTGTTGGCATAGTCCAGCTGGGAAGTCTCTAACGCATGGACTATTATCCTGTGCCTCTTCTCCGGGAGCAGATGGAAAAAATTCCTAATGCAGCGCAGCCTCCAGAAGCATGTTGACGAGATCTGACGTACTTGAGCTTGAAAGGATAAATCCGTATCCCACTTAATGCCAAGGTTTTTGGCTGACTCTGTTTGAATCAGTGGAATTCCCATCTCAGTGGACCACCAGAGGCACACTGCAGGAGGAGGTAGCTGACCAAACAGCAGCACCTCCTTCTTATCTGCATTTAATTTCAAACAGATATTATTCATCCAGCTAGAGATGTTTGCCAGACATTCCTTGAAATTATGGAAGGCGTCAGCGGAGTGTTCTTTAAAAGAGAACACCAACTGGGTATCGTCAGCGTAGGAGACCGTTTTCACCCCACCTGCTACGACGAGTGCTGACAAAGGTGCCAAGTATATATTAAAAAGCAGCGGATTCAAAGCAGAGCCCTGAGGCACTCCGCACACTAAAGGTTTCTGGGTAGAATGAAAAGGGCTTAAGGACACCTGTTGTGGGCGATCCTCAAGATACGATTGGATCCAGGTGAGAGCCATTCCTCAAATGCCGGCCTGATAAGTCTTTCCAAGGGCTTAAGTCAAATAGAATGATTGAAAATGATCTATCCTTGCCGGACACCATTACTGCTGCAGAAAATGAAGCAGCCAACCTTAGTTTTGTCTTGATTCACTTTAGGAAAGCTGAGGCTCATTCAGTTCACTATCACTGCAGGAGTCTCTTGGAAATGAAATTGGATGGTTGAGATAATATTGTATTGGCGAAGGATTAGTTGAGTATTTTTGGTTTATCAAAAGAACAACAATCCAAGTATTAAATGAAATGCAGAGGGGTCACAAATAAATTGAAGAGCTTTGGTCCTCGGGGATGCATGCCGCAAGACAGCTTCTCAAAAGCAGAGTGAAAATAGGGATACGGAGAACCTTGGAATGTTACTACAAGAATGACATGACCTTGAGGGGTAATTTGTACGAGACTGATTGTCCATCCAGCAAGGTGAGACGACTGACCTACCCCTTCTTGATAGCCCAACTACTATTCCTCATTGGGGTTTCCCTCTATTGGCTGAGACTGTAATTATAATTATTATTACCTGTTTTACCTACTACTCACGATTTATTGCCTGTAGCACCACTGTGTTCTCCTCTATTGGCCGTAACTGTAATCATTATTTGTTTTACCTATTGCGCACGATGCACTGCCTGTATTACCACTGTGTTCTTCTTATGAAGTCCCATTGCGGCTTTCTGCTCCTACTCTGACCCTCCCACCTCCCTTTATTCTACACCCCCACTACCGGCACTGGCCCTAATCACCCACCTACACCCTGCTCCTACCCTGTCCCTCCAACCTTTATACGCTCTACTCCTGCCCACCCTCCCTCCTACAACCCTCCAACCTTTATACGTTCTACTCCTGCCCACCCACCCTATCACATCGCCCCCTACCCTAATCACTATGCCCCCCTCTCACAGCCTTGCAATGCAACCGACCACAATCTTAACTCACAGGTCTCACCCATCACGAGACATGGCCCAAATTCATGGTCCATCCCATACCCCCCTAATCTCTCATAAAACGCCAAGAAAAACTTTAAACACAAACTACTTATGGTTCACCATGAAACTCTTTTTGTTGATAACTACTGTAGCCTCTCTTCTTTAATCAAAACCAACTATATTTTTTTACTCCAACCGACCCTCCAAATGGAAAAGCATCTTCCTCCACCACCTCCCCATCACTAAGTCTTGTAAAATCCTTTATGGTTTTAAATTGTCAACCTCCCCTTCTCTTGCGTTCCCCGACGAAATAGACATCTCTGTCTACAAATCTGGTATCATCCTCATCCAAGCTTCTGAAAATCACCTCACCATTTTCGAACACAACTTCCGCACCTTCTCCTACTTCTATCCATACCACCGCCTAAATCTCCCCCCTCATCAGTCGGAATCCCTTTCACCCTCCCTTACCCTACCCTCAACCCCTCAGCCCACAGACACTTCCTCCTTGACCGATGATGTCCCACATACTCTAATACCCATCCCTCTCCATAACTCTTTACCACATCAGCTGATTGATCCCCCACACCCTCCACTTCCCTGCCCTCAACCCCTTACATCACAGTCTCCTCAACATCTTGCACAACCCCCCAAACCCTTCATCTCCCCAAAGACGACTCCCCTATACACCTCCGTTCCTCAGTGCCCCCTCCCAGCACCCTCCCCCTGCAGTTCCTACAACCCAACTGCCCATATCAACTTCAACTCCCCCATCTGCCCCCCTATACAGATTGTTATTCCCCCGCCCCCCCTCTCGACCCCATACCATATCAAAGCACTGACCACGATTTCAGACACTCGACCTCTGCCGACTCGGTCCTCGCCTCACCCATCATTCAGAAAACACCCCTCCACATCCCCCCCCCCCCCTTCAGCCTCCCAACTCCCACAATCCACAGACTGCTCCCCCCTGGCAAACCTGATCCTTCTCCTCCCCCAAACCCCCTTTCTTCTCCAGCCCCTACCACCCCATTAACTCAGACTCTATCTAATATTGAAAGCTCTCTCCTTGCCCTATCATTTGAACTCTCCCTACTCAGGAAAGATCTTAACCTGTCGCACAAACTTGATCAACTCCGGAAAGATTTTAACTCCCTCTCCTCTGAAGTCTGTCTTAACCTCTCGACCCGCCTAAGTAGTGACTCCCCTAACACCTCCAAATCTCAACAATGGAGATCCGTTCCCTGCTGCAACTGTTGCCATAGGCCCTCCCGTGCCACGACCCCTCTCTCCCCCTCAGACCTACTTGACCTCTGTAACTCTTACATCCCTAACTATGCTGCTGACCCCTCCACTCACCAAGCTACCATCCCAGTGATCTTGGGGACGAGTAGAATCCCTTCATCCCCCATCCCCCCTAGACCCCCTACTCAACTTACCACTATCCGAACCTGCCCCCCCACAACCAAACTGATTCCCCTAACATGCATGTTTATCAATTGCCGCTCAGCTGTTCGGCATGCGACTGAAATTGCTGAAACCATCCTCAGCAAAAACATCGACATTGCCTTCCTCACAGAATCCTGGCTCAAGGAACACTCTAATCCTATCCTCGACCTACTCTCCCCCCAGGTTACTCCATACTCAGGAAAGATAGACACGATAAAGTTGGAGGTGGCCTAGCCATCATCTACAAAAAGAAACTCCAAATCTCGATTGTTAAAAACACGGACCCCACTACTTTTGAATACCTCGGAGCGGAACTTAAAATCCAGGGCGCCCCCCTATTCGCCTACATAACATCTATCATCCTCCAGGCGAATCCCTTCCCTTCCCTTCGCTGAGGAACTTTCCGACCTCCTCTCCCAATCTTCACTCTCCAACTCAAAAAAACCTCTTCCTTGGTGACTTCAACCTGCACTGGAATGACAGCAAAGACCCTGCAGTCTTCCTCCTCTCGAATCTCCTTGAGATCAATGACCTCAAACAAATCTGTCATTCTCCAACCCACGCCAAAGGGGCCACTCTCGATGCCATCATCACTAATGACGATTTGGCCTCCCTTACCAACATCATCCCTATCGACTGGTCTGACCATCACCTCATCCTCTTCTCGATAACACCATGACCCCCCCCCCCCCCACCCACGCCAAAAGCTCCAAACTCAACAAACTGCACAGAAGCTTTCACCTTATCCCACCCGGTAAGCTAGAACTGAAAATTAAAACTCAACTCCTGCTAGCCCCCCCTCCCAAAATGCTAACGCCCTCACCGAACATTATAATAATTCAGTTACCGAGGTCCTAGACCAATTGGCCTCCTGCAAACCTAAAACCCAAAGAAACATTCCCTCCAAATCCTGGTTGAGCTCTGATCTCAACAACGAAAGGCGCTCTCTTAGACAATCTGAAAGAACATGGAGGCAGCACCCATCCCCCTCTCATCTAGCCCTCCTACGTTCGGCTAGGTCCAATTACAAGTAGCAAATCCTCAATGAAAAATCCGCCTTCTTCTGAACACAGCTTGATAGGTCCAAAAATAGACCTAGAGAACTTTTCAGCATCGTCAAAAACCAAACATCCTCCGCTCCCGAAAAACTAACCGCCACTAAGGAAAAATGTGAAACTATTGCTAAGCTCTTCTCTTACAAAATCACCAAAATTGACCAATCCTTCATCTTAAACCCTCTCCCTCCTCACCCTCCTCCTTCTCCCAACTTCACCCCTGTTTCCCCGCCCCATCCAAATCACCCCCCTGTTCCTGCTCATCTCCCGTCCGCTCCCCTCCCTCCGGAACCCAACCCTTCTCTCCCCCAGCAACTTAAAAACAACGCCTCCTGGCAGAACTTTATCCCTGTGACTGAACATGAAGTCTATAACATAATCGCTAAGCTGAAACCATCCTCCCACACCAAAGACCCAATGCCCCCAAACCTCGTCCAAGAACTCAAACATATCATTGACCCTTTTTGGACCACCATCATTAACTCCTCCCTGGCCTCGGGGTTTGTTCCTATCTCCCTCCAACTAGGGCAAATCACACCCATACCCAAAAATCCGAAGGCAGATCCCAACGACCCAAACAACCTCCGCCCCATCTCCAACCTCCCTCTTCTCTCCAAAGCCCTTGAAAAATGCACCCTGTTACAATTAGATAATCACATTGACACTTTTTTTTTTTAAATTATTTTTATTAAACATACTCGACATAGAGGTACAGTTCCACTCAGAGCAGTTACAGGGAACACAGCAAAACCAAGGTATACATACATAGTAGGATGATGCTTGGAAGTTACGGTGAGGGGGGACTATCACATTCGGGGTCCCCTGGGGGGGGTGCAAATGTAGCCAAGGTATGCGTTCCAGGAAGCCCAGATCCTAGACCATTTTCGGGGACAACCCCTAGCCGTATATACCGTCTTTTCCCGCAGCATACACCAGTCAAGATCTTTTTCCCAATCCACGACCCTTGGAGCATGCGTTTCCCCCCAGAGTTGAGCAATATTTCTCTTAGCAATCATGCAGCCCAATGTGACCCATTGTATAGCGTGTGAGTTAAGGTCAGTAGGTTCCCAGATATTAAGGAGGCATTTGGGGGCCTCTGGCTTTACAGTGAGTTCCAGTGTTTGGCTCATAATGCTGTGAATATTGCACCAGTAAGTCTGTATTGGGTCGCAGTGCCATATTATGTGCATGAACGTGCCTAGTTGGGTGCATCCCCGTCTGCAAAACCCGTCCGTTGGACCACCCATGTGTATCAGTTGGGGGCCAGTGATGTAGACTCTATGCAATATTTTTAGTTGCACAAGACGGAGGCGCGCTGGGATGGTGACAGTTTTGGGGGGAGGAGACTGCGGTCTGCCAGTTTTCGTTGTCCAGTTCGATACCGTCTTCAACCCATTTCTCTCGTAGGGCCAACAATGGATCATCCATATTGTTGATGAGTTTTCTGTAGATTAGGGATATGGCTTTCTCGGGCAGATGACCATCTAGTAGTCTGTCCTCTAGGGGAGAATAGTCAGGTGGGGAAGTGTCACGGAGCAGAGCTGTTTGCAAGGCGTGGCGTACTTGTAGGTAACGGAAACGCTCTGTCTCCGCCATGTCATATTGTCGTTGAAGGGAGTCAAATGACCTAATGCCGTTTTTATCCCACAGGTCTCTGATGTGGGAGATGCCAATTAAGTCCCATTTATCAAAGCCATGTAAGGTGCCCAGGTCCCCGAGTCTCTGGGGGTCCCACAGGGGTGTGGATAGGGTCAGTCTATTGGTCCAACCCAGCGATGCAGTCGCCGCGTGCCAGATATGGACAGTATGTTTAGTAGGGCCAGTGAGGGGGTATCTGTTGGGCTTGGAGTAAAGGGCCCGGGTAAAGGAACAGTTTGGGAGGAGCAGTCTGTCCATGCTAAACCCCGGGCTGTCGGGCCGACCATAGTTGCTGTGGTTTATTGCTGTTAGGTGTGAGGCCCAGTAGTATTTCTTGATATCAGGCAATCCAATCCCCCCATCAAACCAGTTGAGGGTGAGTTTTTGGAAAGCAATACGAGGCCTTCCATCCCAAAGAAGGTCTCGTTAGAGCCCCTCTATTTGTTTGAAGTACGAGTTTGGTACTGGGTCCGCCGAATTTTGAAGAACATAGAGGAAGCAGGGTAGGGACATCATTTTGAAAAGGGCCGCCTTGCCCAGCAAGGAGAGGGGGAATGATTTCCAATTTATGATATCTTGTTTTAGTCGTTGTATTGGGGGAGCAAGGTTTCGGGTAAAACGAAGAGTCCTGTCCAGTGAGATGAAAATACCCAAATATTTAAAGCCTTCTGAGACTATTGGTATGGGGCAGTCTCTGGGTATCGGAGGGGGCTTCCCACACAGGACATACAGGAGAGATTTCTGCCAGTTAATGCCGAACCCGGAGTAGCTACCAAAGACTGCCAAGATGTCAAATACAGCGATAAGGGATCTTTTGGGGGATACAAGGTATAGTAGTATATCGTCCGCGTACAAGGATATACTGTCCTCCCAGTCAGCCGACCATCGCAGCCCACGGATCATTGTGTCCCTACGGATCCAGGCCGCAAGGGGCTCAAGAGCTAAAGCGAACAGTAAAGGGGAGAGGGGGCATCCCTGGCGAGTCCCTCTGCTAAGTAGAAAGGATTCAGATTTCCTGTTATTTACAACTACCTGAGCCATTGGGGAACTGTATAGTAGTTGTACCCATTGACAGAAGCCCGGTCCAAATCCCAGCTTAGCGAGTACGGCGAAAAGATAAGGCCATTCAAGCGTGTCAAAGGCCATAGTGGCATCCAGGGAGACCACGATGGCGTCTTCGCACAAAGTCGATGCCCTGCCCAGGACCCCGTGTAGGCTACTCAGGTTCAGAGCGGTGTTCCGCCGAGGCATAAACCCAGATTGGTCAGGGTGCACCAGGTCCCCTATCACCTTAACCAGTCTGTTGGCGAGTACTTTGGCTAATATTTTGAGCTCAGCATTCAACAATGAGCTAGGCCGATAGGAGGCACAGTCATTTTTAGGTTTCCCTTCTTTATGGATTGTGACAATGGTTGCGGTTCGTTGGTCAAGGGGAAGCGATCCCTGCTCTAGACTAGTCTCAAACATAGATTTCAAATGTGGTACTAGTCTGTCCGGGCAGAGCTTGTAGAGTTCGATCAGGAGGCCATTGGGACCAAGCGCATTGCCAGGGTGGAGTGCTCTAATTGCGGTCGCAATCTCATCCGCAATAAGGGTGCTATCCATAAAAGCGCGGTCGCTGTCAGATAATACCGGCAGAGAAATGTCACGCAAGAGTTCAGAGGAGTCCGCTTCGGTGTATGGCGCGGTGGAGCAGTAAACTGTATGGAAATGGGCTGCGAAGTGGTCGACTATGTCTTGAGGATCCACTATGGATGATCCTCCAGACCTTGTCAATTCAGGAACTAGTCGGCTAGCGTGCTCCTTTTTGTCCAGCCAGGTGATTAGCTTCCCCGCCTTGTCTCCCCAGTCGTAAACTCGCCCAAGCCTATCTTGTCCTAGCAGTTTAGCCCAGTCGGTGACCAGGGCTCGGTATTCCTCCTGACGGAGTCGTAGGGCATGGAGAGTCTCCGGCGAGGGATCAGGGTCTAGGTCGCTCTCAAGGCGGTAGATTTCTTGCTCTACGTCAGAGACAGCCATCAGCTTGTCTTTTTTGGACCCCGCTATTAAGGAGAGGGCTTCGCCCTGAACTACTGTTTTGAAGGCTTCCCACAGTGTCTGTGGGGATTCGACCGTGTGTTCATTCTCCCGAAAATAGTTATCGATGGATTTAATCAAGCCGGTCCGTATTTTAGGGCTTTTAAAAGTGGATTCAAGCAAGCCTGGCTGAAGACGGCTGAAATGCCAGAAACCGGTCCTAGGAAGCTTGTTTCAGGTCCAGGGAAGACATGGCTTGGCAGTTCGGGCTGGACTGTTCCCATGAGGCACAGGGTCAGACTGATTTGCATATGGCCATGTCTGAACTGGGGTGGCAGAGTGGGCTAAAGAACGGTGATGGATTAAACCCAGATAAGTTGACTGGGGGTGAGTGCTTGCAATGTTCAACACTCCGTCCATCATTTCCTTTGGTTTTTGCTTTGTTCGCCATAAGTTGGCAGGGTATGCTCAGACGTGAGTCCCTTGCTCACTTTGCCACTGGATTCAAGCAAGCCTGGCTGAAGACAGCTGAAATGCCAGAAACCGGTCCTAGGAAGCTTGTTTCCGGTCCAGGGAAGACATGGCTTGGCAGTTCGGGCTGGACTGTTTCCATGAGGCACAGGGTCAGACTGATTTGCATATGGCCATGTCTGAACTGGGGTGGCAGAGTGGGCTAAAGAACGGTGATGGATTAAACCCAGATCAGTTGACTGGGGGTGAGTGCTTGCAATGTTCAACACTCCGTCCATCATTTCCTTTGGTTTTTACTGGTAGGTCCACACCATGCCAGGGCCCCGCGATGCCGCTCCGTCCAGTTGCTGTCCACAGTGGTATCTTAAGGCACCTGCCTTCGCCCTCGGCTGTCCATTGCAGTGCGCCCCAACACCTGGTATGTCCCACAGCCACAATGTGAGAGGAGCGAGGAAGTCAATGCCCCCAGATCGGGCCGACAGCACCAGGGGCGTGCCACCAGTTGGTGCTTCTCGGCTCAGATGCGCTGTGTCGCAGTACCGCACCTGCAGTATCATTGTATGTCCAGGATCCCCCCCGTGTACCATGCATCGAGGTCCGCGCCCAAGCAGGGTCCCGGCAGCCCCACCGACCGCTCGGAACCAGATGCAGCCTCCGCTATTGAAGAGGCAGGTCCCTCCGTGGGTCGCCGTTGAAGGCTGCCCTCAATGCAGGCACCAAGCTGGAAGTCTCGTTGTTAGAGCTGCGCCGCCGCCATTTTTAAGTCCCGCGGCCGGCGCGCTCAAGTCAGGACTCAGCGGGGGTTACTCACAGGCTCTGGATGTCGCTCAGCAGGGCCACCAGCGTCACCATTCCGTCAGGAGTGGGCAGAGTCCTTCAGACTGCGCCAGCAGGGGGGGGTCACAGCCGCGGCACGGGCCGCGGCGTCGGCGCTGAAGGGGGAGTGCGGCCCGGATCTCCTCGGCGGCCGTAGCCACCACCACAGGCCCCGGCTGCCAAGCCGCGAGTAGGCCGCGATCTGGGAGAGGCGCCCGCTTCCTTATCGTCAATCGGCCACACACCGGGCTGGGCTGGACGGGCACCGCCAGCGGTCCGATACACGGGAGCGCGTCAGGGTGCCACGGATCTGTGCACAGAATAGTTAAGGGCTGGGCGGACAACGGAGCTCACATACTACGCAGCCATTCCCAGTCCCTGCTTGGCCACGCCCCCTCACATTAACACTTTTGACCTCTTTGACTCAATGCAATCTGGGATCAGAAAAGGTTGCAGCACAGAATCTGCCATGCTCAACATAGTTGACGACATACATCACTCTCTTGACAATGGTGAGTCATGCCTTATTCTCCTGGACCTGTCCACTGCCTTTGATACTGTCAACCACACTGCCTTACTAAACACCCTCAAAATCCGCTTTGGAATCAATGGCCTTGACCTCAACTGGTTCTCCTCTTTTCTCCAACACAGAACCCAACAAATCAAAATTGAGAACTGCCTCTCCAACCCTACTCCGATCTCTCTCGGTGTCCCCCAAGGCTTCATTCTCTCTTCTGCACTCTTTAATCTCTTCATGGAACCCCTCACCCTAATCGTCGAACGTGCAGGAATCAACTACCACCTCTATGCCGACGACACTCAACTTTACTATATGATCAAATCACACTCTGATATCCTCCACCTTAATGACACCCTGACCAAGATCCAATCCTGGTTCCACCACAACCATCTCCAACTTAACCCTAAAAAAACGAAATCATTTTCTTCTCGCCTAAAATCAACCCACTCCCCATACAAGACTGGATCTCTGATCTTAATGCTCTCAGCTGCTCTCTCACCACTTCTAACTTAGTTAAATCTCTTGGCATCACCATTGATAATAACCTTGCCCTCAACCCACATATAAAATCATCAGCAAAAGGAGCTCTCTTCACTCTCCGTCATCTCAAGAAAATTAAACCCTTCACCCCGGCTGAAGACTTTAAAACCATTGTCCAATCACTGGTCTTGTCGGGAATTGACTATGGCAACGCTATCCTTGCCGGGACTCCAATCATTCACCTTACTCCACTCAAATTGGTGCTCAACCTAGCTGCTAGACTCATCTCAGGCTACAAACGCTTCAACCACATCTCCCCTGCCTTGAGAACCCTCATATGGCTCCCCATCGAAGGCAGATCCTCCTATAAGATTGCTTGTATCACGCACAAAGCCCTTCACCAAAATACTCCACGCTACCTCTCTGACAAACTGCACAAAGCAGGCTGCGCCCGACCGACAAGGAATACCAACGCCCTCATTCTTATCCCCCACCCCTGCTAAAGAAGAAACGCACACAAGTTTGCTCCTTCTCCGGAAACGCTCCCACCATCTGGAATTCTCTGCCTAAAGACATACGCTGCAACCCCTCCTACTCCAATTTAAAAAAAGAACTCAAAACATACCTCCTCCACAAATACTGGGATCCATAATGTTCCTACTTCCGATTCTGTTCTCATGCTCCGCACCCCCGTCAGGGTCCCCTCTATTTCTCACCCACATCTATCCATGCCCCCCTCCCACTCGCTACTCTTTCCCCACCCAACCACCCTCCCTGTTCTCTGTATCCACTTACGACCTCTTACTACACATACAACCTCCCACTGATTCTAACCCCCTATTTCCCTATTCTCCCTGTCTCCCTCTCACCCCCTCACCCCCTTCTCTCTCACCCTCTCCCACCTACCCTAAACTTAGTTTGAACTTCGCAAGTTAAATAATCTGGATCTCCCTTGTAAATACCATTCTTAGTATTTTGTATGCTTTTTTGACTATATGGACTCTTTGTGCAATGTTTATTATTATTATGTGTTCTTGTATACTGTATCTCCTCACATCCCTGTAAAGCGCTCTGATATCTCTGGGTCTAGCCAGCACTATAGAAAACCTTTAAAATAAATAAATAAATAAAGCAGGCTAATGCACAGTCTCTCTTTCCCACCATTGGATAACAATGCAGCATAGTGGGGTGGCAGACTAGTAAACATCAACTGAAAGGAATAAGAGAAGAAGGACTACAATACCAGCATCTGCCAGGATCATGCGTAGGTCACCAATAGCAGCTAACATTGTAGATTTAATGCCATGGTTGGCAGAGAACTGATCCAACCCTGTTGCATGATCACCTGCACTGCCATACAATTACGGAGGCCCTGTAAATAAAGTAGACTCAAAACAGTATATAGAAATGTTAGCTAAAGAACATAGACGACATGTAGTCTATTCAGCTTTATTTAAGTTTTGATTTTAGCAGCACAGAAAGCATCACAAATGTAGAATCTCTTTAGCGTCCATCTCATGCTACTGAAAACTCACAAATGTTTACTATAGTTGTTTGACTGTGTTCAATTTTTGTTCTATTCCTTTAATAAAAAATATTATTAAATGTTTTTCCTCTAATAAATGAAAGAAGAAAACACAAGAAAATCACCCAGAAAACCTATTCGATTTTACACAGATACAGATGACAAATTATTTGAGAAGGTTCAAAACATTTTCTTCAATTCACTTGATCAAATACTCAGAAACGTTCCAAAGCTTCCCTTCAGACGCCTCTAATTTTCCAGAACATTCCATATTTTGGGACGAGAATCCTTTTAGATGAATTTGATAGTTCTTAATTTATTAAAACTATTTAAGTGTCAGATGTTTTCCTTGTCTACAAACAGTCCATGATTTTGCTACATGAGTATGTTGTTATCCTTTTTAGATTAGAGGAGAAAGCATCCCTCAGTTTTAAAGATTTTAAACCACTTTTGTTTTGAGGATATTTATCCAGCAGTTGGAACAGTCTTTCTTGGAAAAAAATCATTATTTTATTTTTGCATGTGTTTATGTCAAAACAGTTGTTTTTATTGAATCATTCCATTCCTTTTAGGGCCTTCTAAAGATCCATCTGAATCTGATTAAAAACGGATTAAATCATCTGCGGGCACAAACATGTTCTATTGCATTATGAGATGGAGAAAAGGATACTTATCTGTGTGTTGTGCGAAATCAACTAGGTTTAAAGAAATAATGATGCCTCGTCTTATGCTTTTTAGGTCGAGGACTACCGGTCTGCCGAAGGCAGAACCGGAAGTCGGAAGATTTAATGTTTTCTAGAGTGGCGATTTAGCCCGCCTCTCTTTTAGCTTCTCCTCCATTGGCTGGCTTCCTAAACGGAGGCCAGCTATTGGAGGAGAGAGCCGTCCCTCCAAATAGGCTCCGTCTTTTTCAGATTCGGGGGCGTGTTTTTTGGTGTTCTTTCCACTTTTTAGCAACGCCCTTTTTAGGCGTGTTTTTCTCTCCTCCTGCCAATGGCAAGAGGAGAGAAAAAGAAACACGCCCCCGAATCTGAAACCCTCACTGCGTTTCTCCGAGGCATTTCTGCTTTGCATCGGAGAAAGGCAGTGGTGTGCTTGCCTTTTGCTCTGCCTTATTCCTGTGGTCCCAGCGTGTCCAGCGTTCCCAGCGTGTATCATCTCGGGGGCGCCCGAGGGCTTCAGTGCGCGTCTCCCGGAGAGCGAAAACAGTGCCAAGTGCCATCTTCCTTCAGACCCCGCAGGGTAGCAGGGAGGCCTACAGAGTTCCTGCACCTCCCTCCTGCATTCATGCTTTCAGGAGGTTGTGGGCTCCCTGCTCGTTTCCCGCCCTGAACAGCGTAAAACGTCAGCCTGTAATTGAAATGTCCGCCGCGGGTCTAGGAAAGAGGAGATAGAATCTACACGGCGAGAACCGTTGGGTTCGCTCTCTCTTTCGCAGCCGGGCCAACCGGTTTGACCTGGGGGTCCTGGTGCTACTGCGTTTGCTGCACTATTTATATCTGTAACCCTTGGTACGTCCAATCGTGGCAGGGACGGCTGTTGAGACCTCTATCACCCCCACCCCTCCCTGTGGGACCAACATAGTTGGTGCTGGCGTTTGGAAATTGTGACGTGTTTCCGGAAATCACTTTTTGTTGATGATTTCCACCCGGGCTTCTGGGTCGGTGTTGTCAGCACGACTTCGGTTGTGTGCATATGTCGAGGTTGCAGTGCAGATGTTTTCCTAATATCCAAGCGTGGGTCTGGAGTCCTACAGAGGTGCGGTCCACGTGCCCCCACAATGGAGCACGCTGAAGAGCGCGATCGCTGCTGGATGAAACCGCACCTCCCCCTCCCCTCAGGCCTGGGAACCACGGCTGGCAGAAGCTGCCCATCTGGCCAGGCGTGAAAAAGTGTGTCTCTTACAAATGCTCTTCACACAGGTAGCACAAGTGAGCCGGGGCGTCGGTCACACGTCGGGGGCACATGCAGGAACGGCAGGCCTCCTCTCCCCGCGGAGGTGTCACTTTCCCAGCACGCAGAAGGGCTTCACACCTCCAGCCGGGGCCTGCCAAATGTGCCTCTCGTCACCAGGTCTGTGAAAATAGGCCTGGAACGGACCTAAATCTGTTGAAAATGATCAGGTATTTTCTTAAACCTCTAAACACCTCCCCAGCCTAGGGTCGCCCTCTGCAAACACCTCCCCAGCCTAGGGTCGCCTTCTGCAAACACCTCCCCAGCCTAGGGTCGCCTTCTGCAAACACCTCCCCAGCCTAGGGTCGCCTTCTGCAAACACCTCCCCAGCCTAGGGTCGCCTTCTGTAAACTCCTCCCCAGCCTAGGGTCGCCTTCTGCAAACTCCTCCCCAGCCTAGGATCGCCTTCTGCAAACTCCTCCCCAGCCTAGGGTCGCCTTCTGAAAACGACCTGTTGTGTCTCCAACACTCCCCACACCCGCCAGCCTCCTTGCGTTCAGCAAACAGAGCCCCCCCCCCCCCCCCACCCGTGCTCTGGGATGGGCCATTACAGGGGACAATGCACAGCCCTTTGTTCCGCAAACACAGCCCCCGGGGGCTTTAGCAGTCCCATTCCAGGCGTGACCAGTTCCACCCCCTGTGCAGGCTTCAGCAAACAGAACCCGTGGGAGCCTCGTCAGGAGCAGCACAGGTGAGACCCGCCCACCCTGCCCCCTCCCCCCCCCCCTCCTCTCAGCACACAGCCCCGGGGCGTCGGCTAGAATGTATAATGCACTGTGCTGCACAGAAACGAGTAAGGTAGGACCCCCCACCCCTCCCCTTTCTGGGCTGCCCACCTCCCTCTCGTGAGGGCACAATCTGCACATGGAGGGTGGGGGTTGGGAGGGTCAGAGGCCCACTGCCCTGGGCACCTAACATCGTTCATTCCAAGAGTGGCGTTTACTGCCCCCACCAGCGCTCTCTGAAAGACAGCCCGGGTCCCCCCCCCCCCTCCCCCCGACGCCACCCACACCTGCACACCCCTGACGTGGACGCAATTCACTTAAATAGCCCTAAAAATAAGAGAGAACAAGCATTTACAATGCAATGGTCTCGGCAATATTATAGGTAGAGCTATTGGTATTGCTCATTATTTTTTTAATCATTTTTGTATCCCTAAATAAATGGCATTGTCATTTCTATTGGCATTAGCTTTTTTTTTGCATATGTGATACCTATTGCATTAGCAGAGAGAGAGTGAGGTATTGAAATAGAGAGTGAGGTAGTGAGAGAGAGTGAGGTATATAGAGAGTGAGGTAGTGAGATAGAGAGTGAGGTAGTGAAAGAGTGAGGTAGTGAGGGAGAGGGATGTTGTGAGGTAGTGATATATAAGCATAGAGTAATGTTGTGATGTAGTGAGATAGAGAGAGAGGTAGTGAAAGAGAGAGTGAAAGTGAGTTAGTGAGATAGAAAGAGTGAGGTAGTGAGATAGAGTGATTGAGGTAGTGAGTGAGAGAGTGAAGTTGTGAGGTTGTGAGGTAGTGATGTTTTGAGAGAGAGAAGTTGTGAGAGAGAGAAGTTGTGAGATAGTGAGGTAGTGAGATAGAGTGGAGTAGTGAGGTAGAGAGAGTTATGCAGTGAGAGAGAGTGAGGTAGTGAAACAGTGATGTAGTGAGGGAGAGGGATGTTGTGAGGTAGTCAGATGTAAGCAGAGTGGTGTTGTGATGTAGTGAGATAGAGAGAGGTAGTGAAAGAGACAGTGAAAGTGAGTTAGAGAGATAGAAAGAGTGAGGTAGAGAGATAGAGAGAGAGTGATGTAGTGAGTTAGAGAGAGACTGAAGTTGTGATATAGAGAGTGAGGTAGTGAGAGAGTGAGGTAGTGATCTTTTTAGAGAGAGAAGTAGTGAGATAGTGAGGTAGTGATATAGATAGAGGGAAGTAGTGATGTATAGAGTTATGTAGTGAGAGAGAGTGAGGTAGATAGAGAGTGAGGTAGTGAAAGAGTGAGTTAGTGAGTGAGGTATTTTCTGACGGCAGAACTCTCACTCACTACCTCAATCACTCTCTATCTCACTACCTCACTCTTTATCTACCTCACTCTCTCACTACCTCACTCTCTATTTCAATACCTCACTCTATCTCACTATCTCACTCTCTCTCTGCTAATGCAATAGGTATCACATATGCAAAAAAAAGCCAATAGAAATGACAATGCCATTGATTTAGGGATACAAAAATGATTTAAAAAAAAATGAGCAATACCAATAGCTCTACCTATAATATTGCCGAGACCATTGCATTGTAAATGCTTGTTTCTGTTTGCGTACCTGGGGCCATATTACAGAATACTGCACGCTCTCTTTCTTTGCGCCGGGCGCAACTTTCAAAAGGTGCGTCCTTGCGCAAACAAGGAAAGTGCGCCATATTATATTGAATGCTCTGCCCTCAGAGTAGCCGCAAAATCGTGCTGCCCTGGGAGCAGTGCATTCAAGTGAAATAAAGAGAAGCTTTGAAGCAGCCGCTTCGTGTTTCACTGTGCAGGCGGTAACCCGCCTGCACTTTTAAGGGGAATTAGAGATCCCCTTGCAGGTGAGTGCAGTGAGTGACTGCACAGCACTGACCTGCAAGGTGATGTCTGGGAGGTCCATAGGACCCCCTTTCTCCCTCCAGAGGGCTGCTATCAGGGGGCGCACTGACAATGCACCACATTAGAGGTGGCGCACTGTCAGCGCTCCTCCTTACAGCTTCTTTGCCTCCGGGTGCAGAGGCTAAGGGATTTCCTCCTTTGCATTGGGCCATGTCCTATGCAATTGAGGCAATACCCTCTGGGGATAGCCCTTGTGCTATATGTTCAGCAGTGCTATCTGTATTACAGAAATGGCCGCACAAGCATCTGCATCCCTTTCTCTAATACCAAAGTGCCCCGGGGGCACACAAAGCAGGCGCACATGCCTGTTGCGCCCCCAGTGCACTTTCCATATTAGGGCCTAGTGCCGTATTACGCAAGTGCCCTGGGAACGTAACAGGTGTTTGTGCCTCCTTTGCGCACTCCCAGGGCACTTTAGTGTTACAGAAAGGGCTTCAAATGCTTGTGCGGTCCCTTCTGTACTATAGCTAGCGCTGACACAAATATAGCGCATGCACTATCATTAGAGGGCGTTCCATCATTTGCATTGGGTAATGGCCCCATGCAAATGAGGAATCTCTTTACCTTTGCACCCACATTACTGACATGGGGCAGAGGTAAACATGCCTTTAGAAGGCGCACTGAAATTCTGCCACCCAATGGTGGCACACTTTAAGTTCATCTTCTAAATGCAGCCCTCTAAAAGGTTGAAAGGAGGTCCCAGGAACCCCCCCCCGCCCCCCAGATATCCCTTAGCACACGGGTGCAGACACTCACTGCACCCACCTGCAAGGGGATCTATAATCCCTTATAAAAGTGCAGATGGGTTGCCTCCTGCTCAGAGAAACACGAGCAGCTTCAAAACAGCGCGAGTTCATGACTGCCTCGAGGGCAGCACATTCTTCCTGTTAGGGCACACTTTCCATGTTTGCACCCTGCGCACCTATTTTAAGGTGCGTTGTGGCACAAATATGTTAAGTGCACATTATCTGTAAAACAGGCCCTGTAGTTAAACCATTGATGGTCTCCATTAAATCTTGCCCTTAGGTGTTCGGAAAAAAGTAAAGTCCCTTGGGCACTCCCACACGTTGTGACATCATAGTTTGAAGTTGATACCTACATTATGGGCATAGTGTGCATGGTGTTCTTAAATCATTCAAAGGAATTTACGATATGCCATCAAAAATCCTAAGTTTCTAAATGTGGCCTCATAAGATTAACTGCATATTTTATTTCTGCCAGTTTTGAAAGCTGCTATATTAAATTTTCTCCAGACACAAACATTTTGTGAGCCCCACTAATGCTGATTCAATCCTGAAGAAATCAATATAAGCCTGAGCTATTTTGGTCTAACTCGGGCTGGTAGCACCCCTGTGATTGAAATCACATAGATTTGTATTCATTTACTCATTTTTGGAGTTTCAAAGGATTTGAAACAAGTGCAAGACAGTGCACAACGGTGATCAAGTGGACACCTGAATTGTTGCCAAACATGTTCTTACAGTAGCAATTATTTTTAGCAATCAGCAGGAAATCAACTCTGGCCGCTGCCAGAAAGAAATTAGCAGAAGACGGTTATGTATCCAACTTTAATGTAACTACACATAAAACAGGAACATGTACCAGAATTGTGTTGAGACGTGAAATAAATTACAATAACATCAATTCATATTGCTATCCAAGAGCTTGTAGTAGAGGGCAAATCTGCCTGCTTCATGGCCTCCCCTTATACCATACTCAGGGTGGGACTAGGAATACAAACCAGCCCTGGCAATTAAGTTGGACTGGTCCCTGGTGGGGGGGTGCTGGTGGGAAACACTACTGCTCTGATTTTGTTACTGGGGGTCGATATTGCAGCACTGTTGCAAAACCGGCACCCAGTAACAAAAACGCATCCCCACCTCTCTAAAACCAGCCCCCACCCTCCCAGCCCACCGGGAAAATGCTGGTGCCCACTATGGCCAGTTCAGCCCTGACCACACTGGTGCCCCAAGGAGTGTTCTCCATACTGCAGCATGTCTTGTGAAAGACCGGGCGAAATTACATCATCGCCCCATCACCAACGTATGTGCGTTGGCTCTCCCTAGACAGATTAGCTGTCACACACTCAAGGCTATTTGTTACATCTGCTCACTCCTAGAGTTCAGCTTTATAAATGCAAATATAAATACAAATATAATAACCCTTTTTGAGGTGTCCCAATCTGCCAGATCTGTCACCTTTTGCATTATGGTTTACTTTTGCTGACATAAAGGACGCCCGTAGAAGTATTTCTTCTATGTCCGTTGCATGTTTATCTCACTCATGTAAACTCAGAGTGACAGTTCATGCCGACTTAACATGGAAGCCGCCTTGACCAAATTAATTAAAGAAATGTCAGGCGTGACAACCAAGCAAAACATTGGCGATTACTGCGGGCCATAAATAGACAGGCGGTTGCGTTCCACCGATCTTCAGGCCAGCCGCTCTCTCGACCAGTGTAATGAACCTAAATTAGGAGCACGTTTGGACAGCGAACTTGGATGTTTAGCACTTGAGAGGCCTTGTCTTTTTAGTGGCTTAGTTTCAAATAAACATACCCGTGGAACATGGCTTACATTGTTTTATCATTTATTTTGTGTTGGTGTAAATCAAAACTAACCGGTGTGATAATGAATTGACGCAGCAGGATTAGATCTGTTTAGCATTTTGCAGGCAGCTGGCCTACTGCGGATCTCGAACAATTGGATAATGAAGTCATATTTAAACGTGGCCTTGTTTCTTAAACTGAACCTTTTGCACTTGTTCACTTAAGGCCACAGAATAATTACACAGTCAAACAACCGAGTCAGTCTGTTATTATTGTCGCCCCATGGCCAACAACATGCTTGTTTTTTTCGCCAAGCAAATCTTCAGTAAAAAACACCTTAGACTATTTTCTGGTCTTTACTGGTCTCTGCTAATTATATTGTTATGGGCGTGTTCAGGTCAGGCTGTATCTGTTGTAGTTTTTCATGCCCCATTGAACCCTTACTTATATGAGTCTTGGTTTGCTGGATATGTGGCTGCCCTCAAGGTCCTTGGTGGAGATTAGTTCATTTGCCTGCCACACTGACCCCTACCCGAACAGGGCCTTATTTTGGGTGAATGTAATGTAAAAGACATTTCTAAAGCACTCTATTGCTCCAAGGAGTCTCCTGGAGCTTTGGCCCTCCAGTGATGTATAACTGAGAGAAGTAACACTAATACTACTCAAAAAGCCATGTTTTCAGTTTCTTCCGAAACAGGGGGAGTGTTGGGGTAGCTGAAATGCATCGTCACTCCAAAGGGAGTTATTTACACAATGAAGGTCCCAGAAATTAAAAGGACCTGCCCCCACCTTCTGCACCGTCGAATCCTAGGGATTTTGGCTAAAAGAGGTTGGGCTGAATGCTAACGCCTGGATGGAGCATAAAAGCTAATTCTTGCTCTGAGGTACCCGGCTTCAGACTGATGAAGAGTCCTGTGAACCAATAGCAAGGTCTTGAAAAGGATTCTCTTCCTAATGGGATGCCAATGCAGCTCCCTAAGATAGGGCGATACATGAGGTGTCAGTGGCAAGCCGAGAAGCGTGCGGGCTGCTGCATTTTAGACCACCACCAGCAGCTTACTAATAAGATAATCAGGCAGGCCCAAATGCAGTGCATTGCCGTATTCAAGCCTAGATGCTATTAAGGCTTGTACTACCAGTTTCTGAGCAGAAAAAGACAAAAAATTGAGAATCTTCATAAGCACACATAACAAACCAAAATAGGTCCCTACTACTGTATTACCCTGAGAGAAAAAGAGAGCTCACCATCACACTTAATGCCTAGATTTTTGACAGAGCTTGTGTGTCTTAGTGGAGCAGGAGCACCCTCTGGCCAAAAGGACTGTCAGGGCTTGTCTGCTCTTAGGCAAAAAAAAGTACCTCCATCTTACCAGCATTACACTTAAGCTGGTAGTGAGACAGCCATTGAAAAACTGTAGTCAAATAGGTTCTGATTTTTCCGCCAGGGAACACTTCATCACTACCCCTGGAAATAAAGTAACTGGGTGTCATCAGCATATGAAATATTTTTGCTCCCAAAGCCTCTGCCAAGAACGCAAGGGGAGTGAGACATTTATTGAATAACCTAGGGTTCAAAGCTGAACCCTGTGGCACTCTCGTTTGCAGAGGACAGGACCCAGACACAAAGGGTAGACACCTTTCCTTCCAGAATGAAGCCAACCATTCCCCCGCCTGCCCCCAAATTCCAATGACATGGAGATGGGCAAGTAGTGTGGAGTGGGGTACTGTGTCAAAGGCTGCTGACAGATCCACACAACCCTGCCCCTGACATCTAAGGCCTGACTGATGTTGAGACAGCAGACAAGTGTGTACCAGTCCTTGTGGCGGACACAGTTGCGTAATGCAAAATGATGGGGGCCCCCTGCGGAATGTGGTTAAAATGCCCTGAGTCTCCCATATGTCATGAATGTTCATTAACCCTCTGAAGGGTTGGGGCTGCAGGGGTTCCAGGGGCCTGTGTAACTCCCCCGGACAGACAGTTAACTTTAGAAATCTGCTTCACAGGAGACATGGAAGTCTGAGAACATAAATGAATTTCACGTGCACTTTGGAGGAGCCATTAGATAATAAAGCTGTTATGCTATTCAATAATCCATTGTGGTTTCAGACCTGCCAACTTGAAAATTGGTTTTACTTTGTGAGGAGGGTGCTGGGTGAAAGGGACGTGGTCCGTTGTAGGGGGTGCCTTTTGAACATATCACTACCAATCAAAATAGAGAGAGGGTGACCCTTAAAGCCTGTCACTGTCTGAGAAGATCACCCACAAAAAATTACAGATGTTTCAAAAGCTGCTCAATGTCCTGGGGAGGTTGTTAACCCCCTGATGGACTTCAGTTGGGTAAAGCTTCCACCTTCCTGCTGTGTGATATCGGGTCTTCACTGGGACCATGTGAAGTGAGCCGAAATTGTGTGACACACAGTGGCACCAAGGCTTTAAGTGAACTGTGTCCCTCCGCATCTCAGACCTGGTAATAATGAATAACAGACAATGAACTGGGTCCCTATCTGGCCATATATTCCCATGAGGCACAGGGTCAGACTGATTTGCATATGGCCATGTCTGAACTGGAGTGGCAGAGTGGGCTAAAGAACGGTGATGGATTAAACCCAGATCAGTTGACTGGGGGTGAGTGCTTGCAATGTTCAACACTCCGTCCATTATTTCCTTTGGTTTTTGCTATGTTTGCCATAAGTTGGCAGGGTATGCTCAGACGTGAGTCCCTTGCTCACTTTGCCACTGGATTCAAGCAAGACTGGCTGAAGACAGCTGAAATGCCAGAAACCGGTCCTAGGAAGCTTGTTTCCGGTCCAGGGAAGACATGGCTTGGCAGTTCGGGCTGGACTGTTCCCATGAGGCACAGGGTCAGACTGATTTGCATATGGCCATGTCTGAACTGGGGTGGCAGAGTGGGCTAAAGAACGGTGATGGATTAAACCCAGATCAGTTGACTGGGGGTGAGTGCTTGCAATGTTCAACACTCCGTCCATCATTTCCTTTGGTTTTTGCTTTGTTCGCCATAAGTTGGCAGGGTATGCTCAGACGCGAGTCCCTTGCTCACTTTGCCACTGGATTCAAGCAAGCCTGGCTGAAGACGGCTGAAATGCCAGAAACCGGTCCTAGGAAGCTTGTTTCCGGTCCAGGGAAGACATGGCTTGGCAGTTCGGGCTGGACTGTTCCCATGAGGCACAGGGTCAGACTGATTTGCATATGGCCATGTCTGAACTGGGGTGGCAGAGTGGGCTAAAGAACGGTGATGGATTAAACCCAGATCAGTTGACTGGGGGTGAGTGCTTGCAATGTTCAACACTCCGTCCATAATTTCCTTTGGTTTTTGCATATATTTACGTCCTTAACTTTAAAGGCAAAAAGCACTGACTGATTTCTGAGCATTGAATGTACAAAAACATACGGTAATCCATTTTGCATGGTTTACTTAATCATGCCTTCCTTAATCATATTAACTATTTTCTATTATGTATTTTCTTTGTGTTACATGTTAATCTTGTATGGTGCATACTTTAAACAGTCGCCTCCAGTGCTCATAAGAGGCCACAATTACTATTGAGAGCGCTGGATTTGAGGCTGACAGCAGCGTGAGTTTCTCACAGTGCCTGTCAGGGAGTCAAAAAGGTGTTCCAAATACATGGTCATTCAATCCTTGGCGTCTGTCCAGCGCGCACATAGCAAAAGTCATATATTCCAGTTGCAATTGTGATTCTGTGCAATTGTGTGTGGAAGAGATACACACAAGACGAAAGTCAAAGAAAATGCAGTGCTTGTAGGTGAATAGAAATCACAGAAATGCAATTATATGTTATACAACGCACGCCCCTTTTAGTACACCCCCACCCTCCTCACAAACACACTTTTTCCCACCTCACTTAAAGCGCTGGGAGGTGCCATGTGAATTGGCAAATCTGTGGTTTCAAGAATAATCATTAATTATGCTGCTGAACCCATTTGAACTTATAAGAGTACATATGCTAGATGTTGGCTCAGGGTATGTAGGTAGTTATCGGCCCTTCCAAACTTAACCATTGTATCTAAACCGCTGCATGTGATTCGCTGGTTTCAGTTGTACTCCGCCATGAGTGGCTGAGCTCCTTGGCTGCTGCGCGTGGTTCGCGGAGGCCATTTTGTCTGTCAGTGGTAACACAGCATGGCCTTTGGCTCCCAGATAAGAGATACAGCCTTATTGAATTGATGTCGATCCGCTCCTGAGGGCGCGGGATCAGGCTGAAGCACTGTATTAATGGTGTGGATTCTAAGTGACATGGTGTCCTGCTGCTGACACAAAACACAGTATTGACTAAGTCATTAGCGTCTGACAGATGATTGACTTCAATGAATTCATTGGAAGCAAGTGGATTAACCCCTGACTCCCTTCCATGATGAGTAAACTTGAGTTCGTATGTGTGGAACAGAAATAAAGCCCAACGTTTACCTTTTTAATAAAATCTAAATTATGAAATCCATTTTGTATTTTAACATGAGCATTTTGCATTCGCAGTCATTGTGTTGTGCCTTTTGTTATTTACTTGTTTAGCCTGGCATTCTTAAAGTGCTTGTTTTACGTCGGAGATATGATGCTGGTGAATCGAAAGACTATTTTCCATACCACGGGATGTTGACTAGTCTAGCAGAAATCCTACAATAAAAACAGTTTACGGCTTGATTTACTTATGAGTTCTTGGTCTGAAGTTTGATATAAAAGATTTGAAAGAGATGTAAAAATTACTGACAATATAAAAGAAGTACCAGAAAGGGTTAACAAGGGCAATCTGACTTTACTGTTTGTGTTCCTTTTGGCATTTTATAGTTGGTTTTAATCACATTAAAGAACATAGTTGTGTTTGTGAACCAGGGTGTATTTTTAGAAAGGTAACGTGAGTCACTACTCTGTAGTAACCTCTCCTTAATACATTTGTATGGTATTCTTGTATTTACATGTTATGTGAGTTCTTTCTTTTATTTTTTCACTGTGTTATTGATTATTTTATTTTTGGGTAGGATTTTAAATGTCCCTCATTTTAGTACTGAGGTTAGGACGGGTCATTGTGTTGTTCTCACCCTATTCAGCAAAACTATTTGTATATGCACACACGCCTTTGAAAAGTCTAGTGACATTCTGGACACCTGCTGCAGGAAATTGGATTACTGTTTGAGGGGGATGAAACCCTTCTCAAGCAGCAACCACAATTCTTGTCAGGATGAAACACAAGTAAACCACAAATAAACCTGTGCTTAACCCTCTGGAAGTTTGGCACCAAAGCAGTCAGGCTTAACTTAGAGGCAGTGTGTCAAGTATTTATGCAGCACTTCAAACAGCAATAAAGTGAAGGCACAACACAAGAAAACCCCCACACTAATTTAGAAAAACCGAGTGAAATTGAATGATTTATCTTGTACAAAACAACAAAAATCCAATCTGTAGAACCAGAAGTATGCAATTTTAAAGATGTAAGTGAAAATAGTGCCTAAAAGCACCAACTGTGCTAATCTGGTCTTGCTGGACTGGGACAAAGTGACAATGTCAGGCCAACCGCGATGGAGCACATGCTGGATACAGGGACCAAGTTAGGCTAGCTGAATAAACTACCTAAAATCCTGAGTGCGGAGCATTGTGATGCATTGGGCAGCGTCTGTTCTGAAGGCTGTAGATGGTTATGTGAAGTCCTGCGTCAGAGATGTGTTGTTCAGTGGTAATTCCGATGAGGCCATTGACAGAGCTTGAAATGCGAGGTCCTATGTTGTTGAGGTTACCATCGACGAACGCTTGCAATGTGAAGTCCTGCATCAAGGATGGGTCACAGTGGTGGTTCTGAGAAGCTGCAGTCAGTACTGCGAGGCCCCACATCAGAGATGCATTGCTCAGTTGTGTCTTGTTGCGTTAATTCTGCCCAAGAGACCACAGCTGGGCTGGCAGGGCGCTTTCAGGTTCGGGACGCGGTGGCGCCTCTTGGGGGGCAGGACTCACAGCAGACAGAGTCCAGATTCTGGGTTCAAGGTGGTTGGAGCCTTTTCTATCCCTGAGGCTTTGTAAGGAGGCCAGCCAACTAGCCCTTGGAGTCACTTGATGGTCCTTGGCTCAAGAGGCAGGTACAGCTCTCACTCAGGCAACAGGGCAGCAGAGTTTCAGCCCTTCTTGCAGAGCAGCAAAGCAGTCCTTCTGAATCTTCCATAGGTCCAGATGTGTACTGAAGAGTTGGGTCTGAGGGTCCAAAATGTATACCTGGTGCCAGCTATGAAGTAGGAGAAGGTTGTACAGGTTTTCATCCCCAGAGCTGCGTTGAATTTTCTGCCTCCCCGCCTTGGCCTCAGCTTGTCTGGGGACACAAAAGACTAGTGTGAAACCCTTTGTGAGTGTGCTCAGGCAGAGCCTTCGTGATGTGCAAGTGTGGTAGGCGACAGCTCCACTCCTCCCTTATCAAATCAGAGATTGCCCATCCTGCCAACACCTATGTCTCGATGCCTGGGAGCAATACACAAAGACCAACTGCCAGCTACACCTAGGCATGTGACCCAGGATAAAGGCTGTAGGCACCAAATGGTTGTGACAAGAAAATGCCAACTTTCTAAAAGTGGCATTGTCAGAAATGTGACTTAAAATCCAAAGTTGCCATTAAAGAGGGATTTACTATACAATTCTTTAGACACCAATGTCAGCATTCCTACCTGCTCCCAAGTGAAATTTATCACTTATTAAATGTAGTAAGGTAATCCAATGTTACCCTATGGCAGAGGCAGACCTTACAGTAGTGAAAAACAAATGTAAGAGTTTTTAACTAACAGGACATGGAAAAGTTAAACATAGTTGTCCAAGTTTTTAAATACACTCCACCCTGCCTTCTGGGCTATTTAGGGCCTACCCTATGGGGGAACTATATGTATTAAAATGGAAGGTTTAGGTGTGGCATAATGTTCATTTTTCCAGGGTGAAACGGTAGGCCTGAGATATGTTTAAAATGTTACTTAAGTAGGTGGCACAAAAACAGCTGCAGTCCCACTGGTAGCATTTAATTTACAGGCCCTGGGTGCATGCAGTACCACTTTATGAGAGTCTTACAAGAAAGTATATTAAATGTTCGAATTTGCATGTTAGCCAATATTACCATACACAAGCACTTTGCCAATGGTTAGCACTGATAAAGTGTGCCGAGTCCTAAACCCAGCAAAAACAAGAGGACGGATGGCAAAAAGTTTCAGAAAACCACCCCAAGGATGCTGTCCATCACCTACCAAACAATAATTAATTCAGGTGTAAGTACACTAACAGTAGCAATCGTGTGCTTAAGACAATCTCTGCATGGAGGTTGATAACAGTTGTGTAGGAGCCCTTAATATTGTTGATTTTCATGCCCTTCAACCTCATTGTCCCTCAGCTAATATACAGTCTGTCTGAAACGAGGATCCATGGGCTAGCTCTTAACTGAGTCATCTCTTCTCTCTATGTTCTCTCTAAAATTGTACAGTTCTCCTCAATCATTCGTCCACTTGGCCTCTCAGACTGGTAGTTCCAGTAAGTTCCCTGAGAATAAACATATAACATGGCAGACAAGTAAAAAGAAATGGACAAAATCCCCTGAAAGTCTCATTCTACTAAAAAACACATGTTACTCGTACAGGCTCCTCATCTCGTCAACCAAAGCCATTTCATATTATATCATAAACAAAGACTCCAAAGACTCCAAAACAGCTAACCACTTTTCAAGGTAGTCAAACACTGTGTGAACCCTGCACAAGTATATAATCAATCGCTTCTTCACTGAAAAGAGAAACAAAAACAGAATCCACCTAAAAAATGCCAACAGCCATTCACCCTGACTACATTCCTCCTCAAACCCCCTCCAAATGTCCAGCTTTCAACTGCCTCTTGCAAAATAGCGTCCCCTGCATCTTCATCCATCATATCACCCAATTAATATGGCATTCTGACTTCAGCTAACAAGAATTTCTTTATGGAGACTACTTCATACCCCTACCCAACATTGTTAATGCCTTGTTCAATCTAAGAACTTTCCCATTCAACCTTAAAATAGAATAAATCCTCCACCTGTCCAAGAAACCCATCCAGATCCCAGACAATCTCGCTAACTATTTAAATTAAAAAATAGATCAGCAAGTGCAGCATTCTCCAGTGCTTCCAATGTAGCTTCAGACAAAAATGCAGCATAGTGATCCTGATAATTGACAAAATTGACTCCTCTCACCTGATCCTTCTTGACTTCTCTGCAGTCTTTTAGACCATTGACAATCAAGCACTGATCCTCACACATGAAACATGCATGGACTTCTCAAACATGGTCCTGCAATACTTTGCTTTTGCTTTCTGCATTGCTAATCGCCTCCAGTTCGTCCAGATGGTAACCTCAAAGTCCCAGACAGTGCCGGTCTCCTGTGGAGTTGCCCAGGGCACCTTCATGCTCTCCATCACACTCAATCAGTAAATGAAACTCCTCAGAATCCTGTGTATCAACAGCGACATCAAGTTCCAACAATACACTGACAATGTGCAAACAATAGACCTTTACTGGTGGATTGTTGTTGCACTATGTGAAGCCTGTAGCCAGGTATTCTGTTATATGTAACGTTACAGATAATTGTAGTAGGCAAGGGTTTTTGGTGTTTGTGAGACCCCGAACATAATGTGGAGACAGAAGGTATGCACTGCAAACATTCTTGTTTATGCCCTCTTAGGAGAGATAGTATTTTGCTTTGCCAACTGTAATTATGTTTATGTTTGTACTTTTATGACTGTATGCTGGAAGGTTGCCTTCTGGAAAGAATAAGCTCAATACAATGGGCTTGAGTTGAGTATGGTGGCAAGCCAATGTTAAAGGCTATATGCCTGTTTGTTATGAGAAGTCACAATAAAAGCTATAGGCCTGGTATATTGATTGTGGAAAGTGTATGTTAAAGGCAATAGTCATTTAAGGGTGGATTGTTATTACTTTGAATTACAGCCTGCAAGAAGCTGGCTCTGTATATATTATCACTAGGTGGTAATATCGTACACAGAGTCCAAGGGTTCTCCAAAAGTGTACAGGACGCTAGGCAAAACCCAGAGTGCTCTATTAGTGGTAATGTGTGTTAACAGCCTTAGGCCTAACACAGATAGTGTGAGATATTTATTACACACACATGATCAATAAAAGACACACGACTCAAGAAGGAGATCCAGACAAATTTTATAAAATTATACTTTGTACTTTATTTTAAGACCCAGGTCTTCGTAATAAGGTAAGTATGTTTTTAATGAAAAATACTTCTCACTTTCAAAAATCGACACTTAGAAATTTTTCACACTGTCCAATGTTATCCTATGGGGAAAACAATATGGCGGTTAAACAGGAGAGTATCGAACTTACAGATTCAGTCTTCGGAGACAAAAGTCAGCAAGGGCCAGGGGTCAGGTAAGTACCAAAACTGCACCACCAGTGGCACAGGGGTGGCCTGCAGCAGAGGTCAAAATCGGAGTTCGACCCAATGTTTTCCAATAGAGACCGGGGGTGCCTGGAGCCACACTGCTGGCAGGTAACTAGATCGGTTGCAGGGCCAAGCTTTGGGGTTAGGTTAAGCACAGGCTGGGCCACAAAGCAGCAGCAAACATACACCGCCAACGGCACAGGGGCGGCTGGGTGCAGAGTGCAAATTTGACATTGGGCTCCCAATGCTTTTCAATGAGGATCTTCTTTACGGTAAAGAGGCTGCAGTCAAGAGGAAGACCAGCGACAGCAGAGGTAAGTTGGGATGTAGGGGGCCGTAGGGGCACTGTCGGTTCAGCTCACCAAGGCCCAGGGGCTTTTGGTGCAGGGGTGCCTTGGGACGTCTGAATCTTCTTAACTGAGCTGGTTGCGTTCGAGGGGAGCCTTTGGATTCACACTGCAGGTGCCGTCGTGGAGGGCTGGAGAGGTCAGCCAACACTGGACACAACGTCAGCATTACTGTGCGGATTTCACTGCACAGGTGAGCCACTCGAGCCATGGATGTCCGGTGCAGAGTGGCCAGGAGATGTAGATTCACCTGGATCTGGAGTCTTAGAAGTCTGTTTCTTCTGGACAGGTCCACTGTCCTCAGGAGATTTTAATCTTTACTGAAGGCAACAGTCTTACCAGGGGTTTTGGAGGCGTTGTTGCAAGACAGATCGCAGGGTCATCGAAGCTGGAGACAGGCTGATAGGACTGGGTGTCTTCTTTTTCTTAGGTCATGACAGATCTGATTTCTAGGTCTGGGGAGCCTCCTAAATACTACATTTAGGGGGTGTTTTAGGGGAGTAGTAGGTTGGGCCAATGGGCACCTTACCTGGGGTGACTAAACCCATTATTGTGTCACCCTGCTGTGGGAGTGGGCTTAGACCTAGTCCTGTTTGGAGGGTCCCCTCATCTTCAAAATGGAGGGGACAGAAAAGTGAGCTCAACTTCAGCTCCTCAACCAGAGGGGTGGAGTTGGCAAAGGTGGGCACACCTACTAGCCTTTCTAAGTTTTCCTGGCCAAAGTGGGGGTGTAAACCAGGGGATTCCATCTTCTGCTAATAGTAGAGTCTGGGGTTTGTACTACAAAGGCTTTAGGCCTTTAAAGCTTCCCCTTAGAGCACTGGCCCATCCTGGACTTGGAGTGTTGACACCTCTGCCCAGGATGTGCATTGTTTCTGGTCCCAGAGAGCAGAGGCTCTCCACCCAGGGGTCCAGAATCATGTCTGTGTGTGGCAGGCTGCCTAAAGCTAGTCAGTGCCAAAACCAGGGTCAGTAGGCTTTCAGGGGGAATCTCTGAGTTGCACTCTGAGGACATGTTTTAATAAATCTCACACTGGCATCAGTGTGGATTTGTTACTCCTGGGTTCAGTGAAGCCATCATGGTACTGTGGAACTCAAGTTTTCAAGTTCCCAGCCCATGTATTCTCTATGGCTTTCCTGTCACTTACAATGTTAGGGAATAGACCTTTATACTGTAGGGGCACATCTGCTCATGCAGATATGCCCACACCTGGGATATAGTGCAACCTGCCTTAGGGCTGGTAAGGCCTGCTAGAGGGATGACTTACCTATAGATCTTAGGCAATGCTAGCTGACATGGCACACAGGCAGTGTGTGTGTGCCATGTCAACTTGGTCATTTTTTCCACCTCACAGGGGCATGCCAGCTGCAGGGCAGTGGTATGGTCCTAGTGAGGGGTTCCAGGGGACCCTCTTTAGCCTCTACGCCTTTGGTACCTAGGATACCACTTACTAGGAACTTACAGGGTGGGCAGAAGTGCCAATTGTGGACATGTTTTTAAGGGAAAGAACAATGGTAGTACTGGGAATCTGGACAGCAGGGACCCATTAGTCAACGGTCAAAATTGCATCAAAAGCCAGGCAACAAGTGGGGGGTTCAGCAACAGAACCCCATTTTCTCACACAGCCTAAAGATAGGATTTTGTGTTAGTTGGAATCATATAGATTACCTTTGTAGGGAATGATTTTTGTGTTGGTTGCTGCCTCTTACAAACCATAGGGGTAGAAGATTTGCACTTTAATAATTCTTGCTAAAATTGCTTCTTAGCCGTCTTCCAGGATCTTGTAAGAAAAGAAAATAATTAAATAACGCAAAGTCTATATATATAGATGTATGCCCATATACATACATTGAGGGCCCTTGGGTCAGCTCTTTTCTGCCATTGGTCTGTCTGATTGTCATTTGCACTCTATTCTATCAGTGACAGCACACTGCATAGGGTAATGGTTCAGTCCACATCAGTTATTGCCTCTCTTGCCCTGCGAATGACAGAAGTTTCTGATTACATGTGGGCGTCTACTTGAAAATGAGTGCACCTCTGTGTTAGGCCAGTCCTTTAGTTCTGAATTTTCTCCATTTATAGTCCCCCTTTCATTTCTTTACTTCTCCTCTGTTTTTTTAATGTTTCTTAAGAGGATACAACAGATACCAGGCAGTGCTATGGGTCACTGGTTTGCTGCTCATTTCATTTGCAGTGCTCCGCATCATTAAACCAGGAGACCAATTGGACCAATTATAGAATGCTGTTATCCATAATGTATCATTGTTTTACTATTCCAAGATGGCCAACACGTTGGTTCTAAATGTGGTGACCATGCTTGAACATTACAAAAAGAAGACTATTTACAAAACCTTTGTAGGACGGACATATGCTCTTATGTTTAGTTTCATTATGGCAAGTATATGCCTGTATGTTTTAGACATCTGCATGTTTTCTTTTTTCTACTTGTATTCTTTTAATTTATCTTGCATATGTTGTTGGGTTTGTGTGTGCTTTATACAGTTGTGTTCCAGGGTGGATGCAATCACGAGTCAGTGGATGGATTAATGAAAGCAAGAGTGCAAAAATAAGTAGCAGAGTGCATGTATCATGACTTATTGGGTGCCTAAACCCATCAATAACACAGAAAGCACTGTTAATGCCTGTTAGGTTTTTCTTCACAAATGCCATAAGCAGCACTTAAATATGTCAAAGCCTACTGGAAATAATATGTATTTTGGGCTTTGGTGTGGGAAGTGCCATTGCTGGTTTTGTGATTGATTGAGCTGCTAGCTTCATGCTTTAGGAATGGATTTTTGCTTCTTTGCTGTATTTTAACAACATTGACTGTTGTCATTGTTTGATGCTGGCAGTAAAGAAACCTGCCACAAAAATAATTCAGGTCAGGCAGCACATTGCATGACAATGGCAAAGCATTTTCAGAGAAACTCTTATCAGTGACGTGGTCCATTACAATGATTCATCGCATGGGACCCTTTGTGCCCTAATGATACTTTTTAGAGGAGAACGGTGAATGAAAATACTTGCAGTTTTTTGTTACAAAAAATTTATTTGTTCAGAAGGTTTGGACATGGCAAAAGGAAAGAAAACTTTAAATAGCAAACATTGACATTTTATATTGTCTTAAGGGCCAAATGTTTCTTTTCTGCCCAGATGCATAAAAGCCACATGTTCCGTGTTCAACGTGGCACCATTTGACAGTCCTTTTTGTAATCCCTAGAACATTGTGCTCTGGGACTTGTAGTTATGATTTTCCCACTATAAGCATGAGATTGAAGTCCAGCTGGCTAAAACCTCAAGGACTGGCTGAGGGTGTCACTTATGACATGGAACACAATAACATGCTCCCCTGTTGTACATCACCACGTGCATCCAAATTATGTCATTCTGCACAGCACAATGTACTCATGTAATACTCACATCTCTGTGCCTCTTAACTGTACATCACTTAGGGCCATATGTAGGTGGCCTAATACCGGTCGGTAACGGCCGATTTTCGGTAAAAATGCCGTTACCGACCGGTATTCAGGCGTTTGGGATGTAGGGGGGACATTTCAGGATTCGGTAATTTACCGAATCGGTAAAATTACCGAATCGGTAATTTTACCGATTCGGTAAATACCGAATCCTGAAATGAGATGTAGGGGGAGTGTGTGGGTGTTGTGTGGATTCGTTATTTACCACCAACTAAAAGTTGGTGGTAAATGACGAATGTCTTAGTAAAAGCATTTTTTGGCCCTTAGAAGTGTGCAATGTGGCAGACATACATGCCCTTAGGGCATGTATGTGTGCCACATGTGCACACATGCAGGAATCAGGGGTGCAACAGGGTGTCACTGTGACACCCTGCCACCCTTGATTGTGCTCCCCCCATTACCGAAACGGTATTTACCGATTCGGTAATGGTAACTGGCTTCCCATTGATTCCTATAGGCCTCCTTAATTACCGACCAATTTTTACCGAGTCATTACCTACATAGCATTTACCACTTCATAAATACCGAATCGGTAAAATTCGGTATTTATGAAGTGATAAATGTTAGGCTACCTACATAAGGCCCTAAGTGTTTCTCTAAGGCACAACACTCACTGATTCCATAATACACAGTACTCCTGTTGGGGGTGTCCCCCAAAGCACCTAGGACTCTCATTACTCAGTGGTCTTCTTATGGTACATATTTACTGCTCCCCTTGTGCTTTTGTCAAGTGCAAAATTAAGTGTGTCAGCAGGATGGTAATGGTAGATGGCACATAACATTTATGGAAGTGTTGAGGGAGCGCTTCTCTGGCTGGAACGTTTTGTTTGTGGCATGTGTAGCTGTAGATACAAGTGCTTTACATACTCCGACCATGCAGCGTTGGACTCGGACATCTGCAACTTCTTTTTGTTCGAAGAAGTCTTTTGGAGTCATAAGGTTTGGTGACTCCACCTATTGTAGGCAATGCACATGGGCATCAGCTCCATAGTCAGATTGTTTTTCTCCTTCATCCTGTTCAGACGTCTATACGGGAGCTCTGGTTCGACACCACTAGGTGTTCTTGATAAGACTTCAACACGTCCCTCGTCTGTCACAGCGATCCCACTTTTCATCAGTCTACTGTCCGTTGTTAATCAAGGCCATTCTTTCTCTGTGGTCAACAAACTCGTACAGCAGAGCTCTGCCCCTTAGACTCCATCACCTTTGAACATTTGAAAATATCCAAGTGATGGAAAAGACTCCTTTTCAGTTCTGTCTCTCTTCCCACACCACGGTTCACAGGACAGACTTTCATGAAGTTCGTAACCTGGGCCTGTCCCCTGATCACAGACAGCAATCCTGTGCAGCAAAACAAAATGAATCTTCAGAACCATGGGGCATGTCGCATTGCCTCAGCTTCAATGGCACAGAGCCGGGGGAGAGGGAGACACTTCGAAAGCGAGGAGGAAGCTCTGCAGAAGCCAGGCTCGTCTGGCATCGAGATTGAAGAGGCATTCTCGTCAGAGGAGGCCACCTCCAACTGACATCGAAGCCCAAGGACTTCAGCCAGCCCAACGCCTGTTGCCAATGACTGCAGTGAGTACCACTACCACCCATTCTTCTGAGGCACCAGTATTTAGCTCTTGTGCTTCTTAGGATAACTTTGGGCCACCACTGCCTTATGGGCATGGTTGGCACCGAAATACAGAGCTGGACCTGATGCCCTCGCAAGCCTCTGCATCAATGTCCACCACCAAGCCTCGCCCCTCGATGCCAACCACCGATTTGTCACTGGATCTGAAGACGGCTGCTCGGCCACACCCAGAGTCAAAAACTTTGGAGCCAAAATACACTTCGAGCAATCTGGACATTGACCCACTTCAGCTTCATCCAAACTATCTTCGGCGAAGTTTGACCAACCTATCCTGCAGAGATTCCAGGAATATTTAGATGCCTGCCAACAGAGGGTCCACATCCAGCCAAGCACAGGCAGGATCCTGGCTAAACCTGCCCCACCATCCAAGGGACCCCACAAGAAGAAACTCACTTTCAAGGAGGCCCTCAGCCCTCCATCGGAGCCAACACCCAAAAAGTCTCACGTCAGGACAGCGGCACCTCTCCACTGCTGCCGGGTCATTCAAGGGTAGTCCCCTCCTCCTCCACCACCTCCTCTAACTTCTCCACAGTCCCCTCTTATGCCTACCTCCTTCTTGCTATCTGAGGACCATCACACACGCTTCCCACAAGAATATCCATATTCAGCGGACGGGGAAAGTCAAGGGTCTCCCTATGACCCCTATGATCCACCTTATGACCCCAGAGCTCCTGACCCTTGGGCTGAATATTAGACAGAACCCCCAGCAGACACAGACCAGAACGAACGGCAAGCTCTCTCCCTTTCATAATACTACCTCTTGCTGTGAGGTTCTACACAGGGAGGCCTCATTCCATTAAGCTGAGATGTACGTTCAGCCTGAGGAAGATGATTTTTTGTTGAAAACCCTCTCCACTACACAGAGGTCCCTCCAGTGTTTGCTCATGTTGAAAGGCATGCTCAATTCTTCTGGGGACATCTTAAAGAGCCTGTAAAAGCCAGAGCCATCATGCCAGAGGTGACAAACGTTTAAGGCTTCTTCATCAGCCCCCCCCCCCCTAAATCAAAGGGCAGTTACCCCTCGAATCCCTGGTGGTAAATATGGCCAGAATTCCTAGGGTGCAGGAGATGCACCCCCTCCAGACTGGGAAAGCAAGAAAATAGATTCTGCTGACAAGCATGTTGCAGCGCAATCTGCAACACTGTGACACATTGTCAACTCCATGGCTCAGCCTCCTGGTATGACTGCATCCACTGGGACCAGATGGAGGGTCTTATCCAACATCTCCCAGAGCAATAATGCAAGTTAGGGGCAAGAGCTTTTAACGGAGGGAAAGATTATCCCCAACACCAACATCCTGTGCGGATGCCGTGGACACGGCTGCTCACAGCATTAATTCTGGTCTCTTTCTCCTCTAAAATGCATGGCTGCGCGTCTCCGGGTTTCATGTACCCTTTGATGGCAGGCACCTTTTCGGACCTTAAGTCGACAAAATGCTCAAGAAAATCAAGAAGGACACAGATACAGCTAAGTCCATGGGTACCCTGCAGACTCCCACTACCCACGGCTGCTTTTGACGCCCACAGTACCATGGAGCAACCAAAGGAGTTACCACACTCAAGACTTCCACCACATACACCAGACAGCAGCAGCAGACCTGTTCACAAGGTTACTACAAGGGAGTGTACAGAGGGGGCAATGGCAAGGGTAGAGGTACAGGGGCAGCTCCCAAAAGAGCCACCGCTCCAAAACCGTGACACACTTCAGCTTCCCCCGACCATCAAACACCTGTTGGGAGCAGGTTGCAGAAGTTTCTGACTCACTGGGAGGCAGCTACTTCCGACCATTGAGTTCTAGACATCATACAGAAGGGGTATTGTTTAGAACTCACCCAAACATTCCCCCCCACACACACACATACATTGCCCTCTGAACACCATCAAGAGCTACAAGAGGAGATGCATGCACTACTTGCCAAAGGGGCCATAGAGCTACGGCCACCACTATATCACGGCAATGGGGTTTACTCTGTACTTCCTCATTCCCAAGAAAGACGGCACCCTCAGGCCTATACTCGACCTCCAGCCCCTCAAGAAGAACATTCTGTCGGAACAGTTGCACATGGTCACACTTCAGGATGTCATCTCTCTATTGCAGCAAAGTGACTTCATGACTGCCCTCGACTTGAAGGATGCCTACTTCCATATTTACATCCACCCCATCCATCGAAGATTGCCGCGGTTTGTGGCGAGTGGACAACATTATTAGTTCAAGGTTCTGCCCTTCTGGGTAACAACATCCCCCAAAGTATTTATCAGGTGTCTAACCTTAGATGTGGTGGCATCCACATGTTCCCTCACCTCGACAACTGGCTGATCAAGAGCTCCACACAGCAGCAATATCTGGCACACACGCAGACAACCATAAACCTTCTTCAAAAGCTGGGCTTCACAATAAACATAGCCAAATCCCACCTTGAGCCCCTTCAGATACAGCCCTTCCTCTGGGCTACTCTAGACTCAAGCCTTGCAAGGGTCAACGCTTTCCAAAATCTAATACATTTTTTCAAGCCAGCTCTTCAGGTAATGGTCAGGACACTAACGCATTTCTTAGGCATGATGGTGTCCTGCATTGCAATAGTTCCTCAAGCAGGGTTACCCATGAGTCCCTAACAACAGTGCCTAGCAACACAATGGTCTCGTGCTGAGGGTCTATGGGAGGATATAGTGTTGGTTTGGAGTCATACACAGCGCTCTTTGCAGTGGTGGAACACCAATAACCTATTGCAGGGACGGCCCTTTCTACACCCAGTTCCACAGGAGACCATCACCACATACACCGCGCTCTCCTGTTGGGTAGCGCATCTCCAAGATCACACAATCCTGGGCTTATGAACACCCATGCACCACAGTCTCTACATCAACCATCTGGAGACTCTGGCTATTCAATTTGAAGTTCGAGCATTCCTTACACTTATTCGCAACAAGGTTATTCTAGTCCGCACGGACCATGTTTTAGCTACTGAAGCAAGGGGGCATGCACTTACCGCAGAGCATCAGGAAGTGGGCAGTACATCACAGAGTGCAGTTGGTCATACAGTACATTCCTGGTCAGGATAATAACTAGGCAGTCCTGCTCAGCAGGATGCAGCAACAAGTCCACGAGTGGTAAGTCTACCCCCGGACGCTTCTCTTTTACTTCCGGTGGTGGGGGTTTCCTCGTATAAACGTGTTTGCCACCGCCAAAAACACAAAATGCTGAAACTTTGCGGACAGTTTACCACACCCACAGTCCATGGGCAGCGCATTATGGATGAACTGATCATGGATATTTGCCTATGCTTTTCCGCTTCTCCCGCTTCTACCATTCTTAGTTCGCAAGCTTAGGCAGCCATCACTTACCCTCATCCTAGTAGCCCCAACCTGGGCTCCCCAGCCTCGGTACACCACTCTGCTGGAACTTTCTCTAGTTCTTCATGAGAAGTTCCCATCTTGGCTGGAACTTCTCACGCAAAATCATGAAACCTTCTGACACACAATCTTGCGATATGGCTCCTGAGGTCTTAGAGTTTGGTTTCCTTAACCTATCACAGGAGTGTATGTTTATTCTTTGTAAAGTACTCAAGCCTACTATCAGGGCCTGGTATGCTGCAAAATGGATGCCCTTTGTGCACTATTGCTTTCCAAAAAATATCAGTCCTCTCACAGCATCAGTACAAGACATTGTCTATTACCTACTTCAACAGTCAGTACTTACCTACACCCCTCCATTTGGTTACATTTGGCTGCTGTGGCTGTTTACCTATTGAATAGACAGCCCACTTCGCGTTTCAGAATACCAGTAATTAGGGCCTTTGTGGAAGGCCATAAGCGGGTTATCCTTCCCCAGACGCCTCCTGCTCCAGTGTGGAATCTTAACATCAATCTGACTGGGGTCATGGGCCCTCCTTTTGAGCCCCTTTACTCTTGCGCACTTCAGTTTACCCTATGGTGCAGGAGCTCTGGAACTCCACGGGGCCCCCTCCAGCACTGCACACAGGCGGTGGGCTGAATGGGTCCAGAGTGTGTGGGGCCCCCTCCATGTAACTTTTAGGAGGGCCCTCTCAAGTTTCGTTACGCCACTGTTTCCAGTTTTCATTTCAATCAAACAATTGAGCTGCCAGTTTTCTTTCCACGTCCTGAGTCTGTAGTAGAACACACCTTAAATACCCTGGATGTCAAAAGAGCTTTAATGTATTATGTGGAAAGAACAAAACCTTTTTGTTAAACACAATAACTCTTAGTGTCCTACCCCAAACCACATAAAGGCCGAGCTGTTGTCAAAGAAGGTATTGCTCGTTGGCTTGTCAAGTGTATCGAAACTTGCTATGCTAAAACTAGAAGATATCTGCCTGCCCCTCTCAGACCCCATTCCATGCACAACAAGCATTGGCATAGCCAATAGGTCTCGCCTTTTGAACCTTATAAGTGTTTAGTTATTCAGCACAATATCCTTGGTGCAACAACATCAAGTGTTGCATGGCTAAACACTTATAAGGTCCCAAAGGAAAGACCTATTGGCTATGCCAATACTTGTTTTGAGTGAGTGGCTCGTGCAGGTATGTCACTGTGAGGTAGAGATGCTGTGAGTGCATTAACAGGAGCCCCTGTGACATTGCACCTCTTCAAAATGTATCTTGGGTCTGGTGTAATACTTCTAGCCCCTATTTCCGTCTTCTCGCACCCAATGCATCCTTAAATGTCCCACGTACATGCCGGGGTTGACACTCCTATTATCCCTGCCCTCCAGTGACACTTTACCCGTCATGGGTGGTGGTGGTGGTGGACGTGGTGGTGGTGGTGGTGGTGGTGGTGGGACGTGGTGGTAGTGGTGGATGTGGTGGTGGACGTGGTGGATGTGGTGGTGGACGTGGTGGTGGTGGTGGACGTGGTGGTGGACATGGTGGTGGTGGTGGACGTCTATTGGGAAGGAGGGTGCTGGCAGAATGCAGAAGGAGAGGAGGATCTCGAAGGGGGAACATGGGAGAGCAGAAAGAGGCCAAATATTAGAAACAAAAAACGGCGAGTAGATAGAACACAAAACAGATTTTACGGGGTGGTTCCTTCTTATAGCACATGTGAATGTTCCTTAGCACCCTGTTTTTAGTAAATTGATTAATCACGCATGATGATCGCGTGCGATTAATTGATTAATCATGCATGATGATCGCGTACGGAAGCTGGTGTTACAACATTTAGTAATCTAAATGTCAACAAATTAGGTACAAGGCTACATCTCACGGGAGGTGAGGGAAGACCACTGCTTTCACTTTTCAAGCACTCGCGGCGGCATCCACCTTGCGGGTGCAAGCAGCGGCGCGGCCACGTTAATTACAAAGAGCGTGCTGCTGCTCACTCCTGCAAGGTGGATGCCGCCACAAGCACGAGGGCTTGAAAAGTGAAGACCGATTGCTAAAGGCCCTCTCCTAGACAGTGCATGCGCGCTGCGTACACAAGACCTAAAAAGGGGGCTTCTATGGTTTTTTTTCGGGAACATAGCACAAACTGACATCTGTAAAGCAGCTACTTGGTCCACTGCTCACACTTTTACTAAATATTCATGTGTGGATGTCCTGGCTAGGCTGCACATGCTACAGATGAAAAAAATGTTACCCCGTAAGCATCTGTTTGTGGCATGTAGTGTTGTAGATTTACAAGCGCTCATCCTCCTCCCTTGCTGCCTGAGGTTTGTTGCACTCCAATCCTTTCTTTCTTACTTACCATGGTCATCTTTTCTGTTTCGCTATGCTTCAGCTAATTCTACACCCTCAAGGCAGGAAACAATTCTGACTATGGAGCCAGTACTCATGCCCATTGCCTACAATAGGTGGAGTCATCACAACGTGTGAGTTGAAAAGATTTCTCCGAACAAAAGCAAGTTGCACACATCCAAGCCCAACATTAGAAGTCAGAAGTATGCACAGCATGTGAATCTTCAGCACTAAATGACGCGACAGCTGTTTTCAGGGTATCATTTTCCTTCCCTATGAATTAACAAAATATAAGTTAACAAGAGCAAATACTCTTCCATCACATCTGTGGATGCATCAGCACACTTATGGTCTATTTCTGTATGTGAAGTTGGTTTTGCACCTGTGTACTCTCTGGGATGTGGAAGTGATTTGTGAATTTCTAAAAATTCTGAACTTTGCACCACATTCAAGAAAAACAAAAATGTAACTAATTTCTGATTTTACTGTTTTGGGGGACAGAGATTGTGGTCCAGCACAAAGTGGTGGACTCTCAAAACTTTTCACTGATCACCTAATTGCTGTATCTGACAGCATGCACGCAGGTGCAGGAAACTCCTTGTTCTCTTATTAGCTATATTCCGTTTCATGGGAATGTTTTGAATATTTACCTGTATCCCAATGTAGCTGTAGCAGGTCATTTAGCACTTTTTCGAACGAAAATGTAAGCTCTGAAAGGGCAACATTTCATTGCAAAACACGTGTTGACTGTTTTTGTTCTTATTATATGGTTCGAATTGATAGAAAATTAAAACATAGTGCGCACTCTATTTTAAAAGATGTTCAATTCTAATGGCCTCAGATTTTGTAGAGATATAAAGTAAAAACACTTGAAATATTTTTTTCTCAAAAAAACTTTGACCAATAAATAAGTAATCTAATTTTGGAGTTTTGGATAATTGGTGCCTTTTTATTTGAAATTACTAATTTCTGACTTCAATCCCAAGGGTTTTGTGAATTACATTGAATAAAGTCTAACAATGACAGGATAAGGTTTCCATTTATATGCACACAAGAAATTAGTGAATTTTTACTCAACCACGCAATGCTGATGGTATTATAGGTTGCACCACATATGACCTCACTTACTCCATCAATATGATGATGTCATGCATACCACAACTGATTAGGTAATTGCTCCCATCATAGACAGGAATGCAGGAAATGTATTTGTAAATATGGATATATACTGCCTCCAGGGTGCATGCTGCCTCGCTCCTTCTGTGCTGCTTAAAATGTTGGGCATTGCTTCATACAGTCTTGCAAAGTTCTCTCTGATGTTATTCCTATAGTCCTATAGTCGCATTTCCCTGGTGCTGCTTTAAGTTTTTGCAAAAACAACAATTGATGGACAGAATGCAGAACAATGTCATACATTCACCCCAGTACAGAGATCTGGGCCTAAATCCATCGTTTTTTTGCTCACCATGCACCATAGTCGCATTCCCCTGGTGCTGCTTTAAGTTTTTGCAGCTTAAGTCTTTCAACACAGAACTAATTAAGCTCCAATGGGGAAGATTCTATGATGATATTAAGTTTTAAATCTGAACAACATTGGATGGGCTAACCCACCTAGAGGAAAATTAAATAATAAACCAATTCCTCATATGATTCCGTTTATTGCTTTAGGTTTTGCTCAAAATGTTCGAGACCTGCTCAGGTCACGGCTCTGGCTCCTATTTGGTGTCTAAAGAAGTGCTCTCGCTAGTCAAGACGCCTAGGGCAAGCAGTGAGTTTTAGGTCTCTGTTATATTTATGCAGGTAAGATAGGATCAGGTCTGATATTTTATTGAACTTAGCTGATTCGTTTTTAAAATCTTATGTCACCTTCTCATGTTGTTAGAGTCCTCACACCATTTTAAGCCACAAATCTTGATTTGGAGGAATTTCTATACCTAGAGACCAAAGATGATTGGCTTGTTCACCAGAAGGAGTGAGATTATTTTCCCTTTGGAGGAATGCAAGGTGTGAGGATTGTGAGGTATTATGTGGTATGGTTGTGTGACCTTAGCATGTAATACACTTGCAAAACTGTCTTGGGTTCAGTCAGGCTTATTGTAAAAACCTTTAGCTCAACCCTGGGTAGCTGTGTCTTCCAGCAGAAAGGATTAAACCAAGGAACTAGTATTAAGCATTTAAAAGCACAAAACAACAAAATAGTAAAATTATACAACACTAAATAATTCAACACCAATTTATAAAAATAGATTATATTTTAATGAATTTCTAGACACCAAGATGAGCAAAATCCACCAGAGGGTTCTGTAGATATAGATTTTCATCATAAATCTCAGCTTTTTAGTCCAGAGCGTAAACAGTCGTTGGTAACTGTAAAGTTTAGAAACACTTGAAAAGTTTGAAAGAATTGTGTTCAGCTGCTCTGCCAAAGTTGGGCGACCAATTCCAGCAGGGAGAAGGTCGGGGGGGGCAAAAAGGAGTATAAGTACTCCTTTTTGCCCCCCCCCGTTACATTGTCCACAAAGCAGCCTCATGTCCAGTTCCACATTTTAGATCAAGACCGCCTAAGACTTCAGTGGAGTGGTTCTGATGCCGGGGATGCAGGATACTGGGGATGATGAAGGATGCTCAGGGTGCTGTGTGGTTCACAGGGGTGTACTTGTGGTTATTCCTCGGCTCACTCGTAGGGTGGGGCAACTTTGGCCACAGGAGTTGGTGACCCCCAAAGTCCTCTTTGAGCCAGTAGAATGCCAGCTGCGGCTGGGCTACAGATTTTAATACACAGAGGTTTCCTTTGGTGGAGACTGGTGTCCATATTTGGTGACAAATCTGGACTAACACAACACTCTCGGGTCCAACAGACTCAGTTGCTGACTGACCCTTGGACTCACAACTTCAGTCTGGGGCCCAGGAGCAACTTTTCCTCAAGCCAGGTACCACAGGTACAGTCCTTTGTTTGCTAGCCCAAGGAGCAGCAAGTGCAGTCCAGCGATTAGTGCAGCCTCTCTTGCCAGTTCCAGGGGTCAATACTTATAGATAATTCACCTCTCAACAACAGAACATTGAAATGAAACAATATTACCACAGGACCTCTGTTTCCGTCTGAATTAATCAAAGTTTATTCATGACATAGTCATTTTTGTAGGTTCATGAAGTTAATTTTCCACATTAAAGGACAATCTTGACACCACATACGCACACATTTTTCTTAAAACCATCAAACACCCACCGTCAATTCACTTTCATCCACATTTTACCAGCCCATTCCTCTCATTCTCTCACAATCATCCACTGGTACCACTATACACCCATTCAAGCAGCTAAACACATAACATACAATTCACAAAAGAACTACACTGCACATTGAAAAACTACAATTCAATTGGAAAAGCCAACAGAAGATTTAATTCAAAAAACATATCCAAAATTAATCTACAATTTTTCTTAATATTTATATACATTCAATTGGCTACAAGCAGGTCGACGCGTTTCAAACACCCTAACATTCCGGGGTTCTCCTCAGAACCGACAAGCTTAATCAAATTACTAGATCAGCCGATCTAGATTTCCAATGGCACCAAAACATTTTTCTTTCTTTAATGGTGACCAGACAAACTCGAAATGTACGGGGATGAATCCCCACTGGGGATTTTTAGGTCTCGCCTGAGCCAGCGCATGCACTATCTCAGGTGAGACATTTAGTAAGTGGGTTTTCAAAGTGCTACCCACCGGCTTTTGCTGGACTAAAGCTTGCGTTCACGCGCACAGCTGCCAGCTTTCAGTTTCCGAGGCGTCATCTGGAGCGTGATTACTTTCACTTTTGGTGCTGCTGCGCGCGTTCCACTCGAGTGTTTGCCGGCGCGCGCACCCCTGCTTTCACTTTTTCTGTCTTGTTCTTGATATAAGAGGGTGCTTCCAGAAGCCCACAATACGGGTAGTGAATAACATAGGCACTGAGATGAATAAGACACGTTTTTTAAACAAAACCACGATTTTCAGAATGAAAGATGTGCATCTTTGACTACAAGAAGTTTATATATGTATGCTTGTGTTCTGTCGGTTGCAACATTGTATATGACTTTCAGGAACAATTTTATTGGAGACGGTGGAGACTATTCATTAAATTGTGTTCTGTACCTATGTGCATAAGAATGTCATTAGTCGTGGATATTAGCAGAATGAGTGTATCTATCGCTCTTAAGAAATATCAGTATAAATTATGTCAAAGTATGTTTTGTATCAGGTTTCTTAAACCGTCTTTATTACTAGATAATAGGTAACCAAAGCTATGCCATAATTTGCCTTTTCCGGACTCATAAATTATCTGCTTTTGCATGATTTGGACCTGCATCTCTGCCTCGTTCCCGCGATCCCAGATATACTGTCCAAATTACTACCTTAAATGGACATTTCTAGATAACGTAAAACCTCAAAACTGCGCTTCCTGTAAATTATCACCCAGTGAAAACTTGACCTTTAATCTCATGTGTATGTGACCTTTAATCTCACGTTCATGTGACCTTTAACCTCACGTTTGTGTGACCTTTAATCTCACGTTCAAGTGAATTATGCATTTCAACCGTGGTTAAACCTACATCAATTTTAAAGTATGGACAAAGTGAGCAACTGCCCAGGGCCCCCACGTTCCTTGGTGACCTACTAATAGTTATCAGGAAAGTCAGGTGTCTCTTTCTCTCTCTCAACCTATCACTAGCCCTCTTTCTCTCTTAACTTGTCTTATTCTGTCTCTACATTACCTTTCCCTACTTCATTTTGTTCTCTGCTATCTTTTTGTGTCTCATCTCACCTCATGAATCACTTCTCTCTACCGCACTTCTCTAATACCCCAGTCTCTGTCTACTTCTGTCACATCTCTCTAGCACACTCTCCCTCTCTTTTTCACTGTACTCTTTCTCTGATGTCTCTCTCCTTCCTTCACCTCACATCTTCTACCTAGCCACCTATTTCTTTTTCTGTCTCCCTTTCACTCTGCCGATCTCTAGATCTCTGTGTACCTCACCTCTCTTTCGGTAGGCCTCTCTCTACCACACCTCTCTCTAACAGTCTCTGATTACCTCCCTGGCCTGGCCACTAATTCTCTGGCTTACCTCTATGGGAAACATACGTTACCCCACAGTCTTTACAACAACAAGCCTTTACAACGAAGTCAGTACCCTGCATGCGACGATACCACATGTTACTTTACCACGCAAGTCTTTACAACGACTTGCTCTAGGGGCGAATTATTGAACTGGTGTTGGATTTTTAAGTCCAAGACCTTCCCTACTGTTGCATAGACTGGAGTTGGAATAGTAATTTGTACTATTCCAAAGTCCAGCGCCCCCTAAAGCAACGACGTGCATGGTAATGTAACACACTGTAACATCGCACGCGGGGTATTGACTGTGTTGTAAAGGCGTGTGGGGTAAATGCCTGTGGGGTTTTATTATACAACCTACCTCTGCTGCTCAATTTTTCTCTGTACCTCAACCGTCTCTACAGTTCCATTAATCTATATCTCACTGTTCTGTCTCCCCTCCTGGTATCTATCCTTTTCTAGTTCACCTCTGTGTTGGCCTCGTCTTTGTCATATTCTACGGAACAATCTCCATTTCCCCAAAACTCATCTCTCTCTACCCCACCACTCTCTACTTCGACTATCTCTCAGAACCTCATTCCTCCCTCTACCTCATCTCTCTCTCTCGCTCTCCAACCTTTCTCTCTTGCTTCTTATCCACTCACATTACCTCACCATTCAATCACTACCTTGTCTCTCCAACTCGCTCTTTTTTACTTCTGTGCCCTCTACCTCACCTAGATCTTTTCTTTCGATCACACTTTATCTGCCTCCCCATCTTTTTCTTACAATAGGTCCTCTCTCTAACGCAGGAATACTAATGTATGCAATTGTAATACATGTCCCCTACCCAGCTGTTTTCCTATGGTGCTCATGGGGCTGTTTGTATGGCTTTTTCGGAAAACCAATAAAAGTTTGTTGAAAAAAGAAACAATAGGTCCTCTCTCTTCTCTCCCTCTATCTCCTTTATTATAAGTCATCCTCTCTATCTACCCCTTTCTTTCTTTCTCTCACATCTTTCTTTCTAACTATGTGCCTCTCATCACTGTATCAAAATTGCCTCTTTCTTTACATCACATCAATCTTTCTACCTTACCTCTTTTCTTTCTACATCTCTTCTCTCTTTCTGCTCGTTACTCCCCGTTCTATATTTCATGTCTTATTTGCTCTTTTGCCTACCTTGCCACCCCCTCACTAACTTGCCTCTCACCATGCGTCTCCCAGTACTTCACCTGTCTTCCTGATTATCATTAGCCCTCCATACTTCCACTTTTTTCTAACCTATCCCTTCTTTTAAATGACCTCTGCCTTTACTTCACCACTCGGTGTACTACACCCCTCTCCCTCTCTATACGTGTGATTTCCCTATCATTAGCTATCACTACCTTACTCTAAAGCCTTACCTATCGCTGTATGCCTGTTTCTTTATGTACCTCTTCTCCGTTCTACCTCTCTGTAACTTTCTTAATGCCTACCTCAACTATCTCTCTTTACCTTGTCTCCTTGCTTCACCTATCTCTGTACCTTATCTCTATCTCTACCACTCTTCTCTCTCTACTTTGTTTACCTCTCTGACTATACTGTTTTCTGGACCTTTCTACCCTTTCCCTGTTTCTGCCCCTTCCCATTACTCTCTGCAGAGCACGAGGTCACTGGATAGCTGTTGAAAGATATTTGCAGGGAGCGGAGAGTATTAATAGTCTTCAGGCTTATGGTCTCCTGGGTGGCACGGTTGCTTAAAGAAACATTTGCTGGCAGTTGAGGTAGAACTTAAACAATGCTTATACAATTTTTTTTTTTTAAAAAGGACGCAACCTCCAATATTTAATTCTCTTCAAAGTCGACGACTCCCTTCATGGGGAAAAAAGGGAGAGGGCGGGGGGGACATTTCTCGATCGGTAATCAGTCTCCTACCAACATTTGGGTGAGTCCTCATCCTCTGGCTAGCAATATCTCTGGAGCTCTCATGTAATAAAAGATAAAAGATACTCAAAATGAAAGTCATGTTTAGGGGCATGATGGGCTTAACGTCACTGTACTCTGTAACTGTCAATGACCTACTGGAAAACAACAAGCATTGGCATAGCCAATAGGTCTCGCCTGTGGAACCTTATAAGTGTTTAACCATGCAACAGTTGATGTTGTTGTTGCACCAAGGATATTGTGCTGCATAACAATGCTTGTTTAATTTGATGGACTGTCTGTAGCCGTCTCAATCGGAAGAATCCTTTGTGGTGAATAGACACACCGCAAAGTGTGGTAACCACACTTTGCGGTGAACCACCCGAATAGACACTGGAAGGATGTTTGACTCGCGTCTAAGGAAATAGAACAAGAGTACGGATTCTTCCGATTGCGACGGCTACGGACAGTCCATCAAATTAATAAAGGACTCCCACTAAAAAGAAAGAAATCCTGATCGATCCCAGTGGGGATTCATCCCCGTACATTTTGAGTTTGTCTGGTCACCATTCAAGAAAGAAAAAGGTTTGGTGCTATTGGAAATCTAGATCGGCTGATCTAGTAATTTGATTAAGCTTGTCGGTCCTGAGGAGAACCCCGTAATGTTAGGGTGTTTGAAACACGTCGACCTGCTTGTAGCCAATTGAATGTATATAAATGTTTAAAAAAGTGTACATTAATTTTGGATATGTTTTTTGAATGAAATCTTCTGTTGGCTTTTCCAATTGAATTGTAGTTTTTCAATGTGCAGTGTGGTTCTTTTGTGAATTGTATGTTGTGTGTTTAGCTGCTTGAATGGGTGTATAGTGGTACCTATGGATGATTGTGAGAGAATGAGAGGAATGGGTTGGTAAAATGTGGATGAAAGTGAATTGACGGTGGGTGTTTGATGGTTTTAAGAAAAATTAGTGCGTATGTGGTGTCAAGATTGTCCTTTAATGTGGAAAATTAACTTCATGAACCTACAAAAATGACTATGTCATGAATAATCTTTGATTAATTCAGACGGAAACAGAGGTCCTGTGGTAACATTGTTTAATTTCAATGTTCTGTTGTTGAGAGGTGAATTATCTATCAGTATTGGCATTCTGTTGTTTTTTATTGATTAGGGGCTCAGCCTTACTGATGTGAGTCTAAACCCATCTTTGTTGTTTAGGTCCAGGGGTCAGCAAGGCAGTCCTTAGTCCTCTTTCCAATCCAGATGTGATAAGAGGTTCAGGATGCAAGGGTGCCATATTTATACCCAGAAAGTGCAAAGGGGGATGATGTGGTCACTAGCTACCGGGATCCCTGTCTCCCTATGGCGACTTCTGGCTATTTGTGGCATCTAGCAATCCCAGTGTGCACTATTCTTTAAACTCTCAAGATGTCTGAACCCTTCCTTGGATGTTAGAAGCTTGGTAGCCCACTCTAGAGGTTGTGGCTACCTGTGTGCTACGCACCCCAGGAAAACCGGTCGGGCCACTGGCTTCCCATCTCTGTTTCCACTGCCAGCCTGTCTGCCTGAACAAAGGGGCAGCCCTACATGAGTGTCATTGCCATTTGCCCACAAGAGTCAGCTTCCCCCTATAAAGCTCGCGTTGTGAGCCAACACCTTATGTGGCTCCCTATAAGGGGGAGGTAACTCCTCCCTCTGTGGCAGGCTTCTATTGTTCCTGTGCCTGGGAGTCGTTCATACTACTCCCCAGAAGGTTAGAAGGCTATCTGGTGGCCAGCAACTGTACAAGGCCACTGAACAAACTGGGCAGTAGAATGGAAAATTTCTATAAGTTGGCTTTCCTTAAAAGTGACATTAAATTTGGGCATTAAGTCAGGTTGAATGCAATGATTAATTTGATACTTTGAACAATAATTTGACAAGTCCCATTCAGAAATTAGCCGGACAGAGTGGTCAGCAGGTAACCCTGAATTAGCCAATGGGGTAACTAAACTTTCCACAGAAAAATAATGACAATCTGGAAGTTTTGCGACTCGCAATTTGCGAATCGCAAAGTGGAATGTACAACAGTGTCTCAGAGACTGTTTACAATTCTTATTGGGGTCGCAAATGACGTGCCTCATCAATATTCATGAGGCAGGTTGCAATTTACGACCCATTGGGAATGCCCAGCACTCAAAGGGATGGTGGCCTGTAGGGGTCAGCAAACTACCATATCTGAGACTGCTTTTTTTATAAAGCTGTTTTTCTTTTTTTAAATGCGCCCGTTTTCCTTAGATGAAAACGGGATGCATTTAAAAAAGAAAAAGAAAAATTAAATGTTTTTGTTTGATTTTTTTAAGAGTAGGCAGTGGTCCCTGTGACCAATGCCAGCTCTTAAAAAATATGTTCGCATCCATTCACAAAGGAGAAGGGGTCCCCTGGGGACCCTTTCCCGTTTCCGAGTTGCTTAACACCTACTTGAAGTAGGTGGTAAACTGCAAGTGTTTTGCGACTGCAATTGTGGTCGCAAAACAATCGTACATGAAGTTCAACTCGCTATTGGGAAGGGACACCCTTGGCACGCCTCTTCCTAATAGTGTCTCACAAACCCTATTTTGTGTGTCAGTAATTGGTTACTGACTCGCAAAATAGGGTTTGTACATACCACCACCCTTTTTAGCAGTTGCAAACGGGCCAACTTTACGTTTGCGACCGCTAAAAACGGTAGTACATCTGGCCCATAATGGCTTACATCAGTGAGTATACAACAAACCAAATCCCATTCATAAAGCTTGGAAATACTTTACTTCTAAGTGGTGCTTGAGAGATATGGGACGGAGACAGCATGGGGAGGTAGGAAAAACAGAAATACACTATTTTTCTGACTTTAAAGCACACATACTGAATTTGTTCATTATTCAACAAAGCAAATATGTACCTTAAAGGTGGCTCAAATCTGTAGAACTTCTAATAATTCTATATATTTTTACATACACACTTAAACATTAGACAGTTGGCAGGGTTGTGTTAGTGTGAATGTCTAACGTAAACATTTCATGACTTTTGTGCATTTGGAAACCTTGACAACACTTATACAGTTTTGCAGCACAGTTGGACCTCAGTGCAGCTCTGTTAAATTTCACATTATTTGAAACTTATCGAAAATCATATAGGAATGTTTTCGTGTACGCAAGTGAAATATGTGAATTCAAAAACTTCTCCTTTTCCAAATCAATTCACACCCGGGGCGTAACACAGGCCCTCGCAGCCCCCGTGGTGCAGGGGGGCCCGAGCTGCAGGGGGCCCCCTCAGCACAGTACTCAGGCCTGAGTGCACCAGATTAAATCTGGAGCGGGGGCCCCTCTGTGTACATTGCAGGGGGGCCCCTTAAACTTTCGTTATGCCACTGATTCACACTTTAGCAAGAACAGGTGTCAGATGCATTGCCCGGGTGGTTTATGAAGCATCTTCTCCCGCTATTCAGTAAAACAATTGTTATACTACACTCTATACTGGGGGGCGCTATATTCATGCCACCGTGTTCCCTGTATAAAAACGTGGTGCTGTTAGAAACTACGACAGCGCTTTTCTGCAATAATGTCATTTATTTGGGTCATCGTGTGGCACATCTTAGGGGGCGTGGTCAGCGGGGTGCCGAGACGAGCCAGCACTACTCGACAGTGCCCTGAGGAGCTGTTAATGATGAAAACAAAGGCAAATCTGCCACTCACTGGCCGGGTGGACGAGCGACGAAGATGGCGGCCATGTTGTGACGGCTGTTATACACAGCTGGCGGCCGTACAAACCCAGGCGCAGTTAACAGCGCTGACCAGCGGAGCCCTGCGAGCCACGATGGAGGGGGAGAGTCCATTGGACACGCTGCAGCCGGCGACCTGTCCATTCTCACTGAGACGCGACCGGGCGGACGGGATCTTCGGCAAAATGGCGCCCAAACCGCAGACACCCTGCAGCAACTACTGAGGCGGCTAAGAGGCCTCCGGGGGTGGATCTCACCGGCCCCCCTGTAGGGACGTGAAACCCGTGAGTACAAGTGAGGCGTGGGGGCATGCAGCGGGCCGAGAGACACCTGCAGCTGTGTGGCACCTGGGAGGGCGAGTGGCCCAGTAGCGGTGATAGGAGTGGAGGGAGCAGCACTGCCTTGGCACCCATACCAAGGGTCAGTGGAGGGAACATCCAGGGGGACTGAGCTGCATCGGCAATATACTCCCGCTCTTGGCACTCCCTGAATGGACTGAAAGAGTGGAGAAGTGCGACCGAGGAATGCTGAGGGGAAAATAAGGAATCCCGACAGTGGGTGGCACCCATAGATTTGGCTAAGTTGAGGCGGACTTTGGAGCCATGTTCTGACACATCGCAATCAGGTGGACGCAGTGCGAAGGCGAGGGCTACATCTTTGAGGAGAGAGAGAGCAGCGCAGTGCCAGACTGAGAACGATCGGAGTGATTCCTGCTTAATCCTGTCAGTGCTCGAGCGACCCTAGCCCCCCGGAGGGGTGGCAAAGTCAGGGAGTTGGGGATCCAGTAGGATGGTAGGTGGCGACGTTGGGGCTCTCGCCTAGGAGGCGGCCTGAGTGGCGGTCGGTGCCCTGCGGCCCGGGCCGTGTGGGTGGGAGCTGACAGAGACCGCTCTCTAGCAAGCAACCCTGCATTTCCAGGGGGGCTCCCTGCGCGAATTACCAAGGACAAAGAACTAGGCCTGGAGAGTGATAACCACATACCACATGATAGCTGGCATTAAAGCCTAGAAGCATCCGGTGGGAGAGTCGTCGCTTGGCACTAGTAAAGACCGGACGGTGAACAGAACCATAAGCACATCGAGATGGGGCGAATACAAAAGAAGCGGGGGTTCGCTGCCCTCAGTGTGGACGCTCCAGAGACCCAATCCAATTTTGAGGATGAAGACCCAGAGACAGGAGTTGATACAACCCCCCGGAAACCAACACTGTCCGACATCATGCAGGCAATACCAGCCTCCAGGGAGGACTATCATTGCAAACGTAAGGACAGAGTGTCCAGCAACCAGCAAGAAATAAGTGGCCGGCCGGAGTCAGTACACGAGATGCGTCGGTCTCTCATAGATCTGGAAACTAAAGTTAAAATCCTGGAAATGCGGGCAGAAAACAGCGAAGGAAGGTCACGAAGGGACAATATTCGTGTCATAGGGATCCCTGACAAAACGGAAGGGACAAATATGGTTTGCTGTTTAGAGAACTGGCTCCAAGTTGTGGTGGCTCAGACGGGCCTGTCCCTCTTCTATGCACTGGAGAGGAAACACAGAGTTCCAGCCACGCCTCCAAAGTCAGGGGCCCCTCCAAGACACATTGTGGCACGCCTGCTACACTTTTGTGACAGAGACCACATCCTACAAAGTGCCTGCCTAAAACAGGAGTTACGAATTGACAATAGCACTTTTATGATTTTCCCAGATTTCACGAAAGAGGTCCAACAGAGCAGAGCGTCCTTCACTTCTGTCAAGGCCAAGCTAAGAAAATTGCATCTCCCTATGCAATGTTATTCCCTGCTCGACTCTGGGTGGCAGACCCAGCAGGAACCCGCTTTTTCAATGTGCCGTAGGAGTCCTGGGACTGGCTCGAGGCCAGCGTATCAGCGGATTGCCGGAAGTCTGTTCAGAGCTCCCCGCAACAAAGCCCCCGCAGACGTAAGAGTGGCTCTGGGGCCCTCTCCCCCAGGGAGCTCAGCCTCGAACGCCGCAGAGCATTGCAGGCGGTGATGTCACACAGCCAAAACAGTCCTTCCCATCACCGAGCGGGAGCGGACATCGCAAGGACAGTTAGGAGACCTTACCAAGCTGCAGTGACAACGACAGCCTGGGAATAGACTTGCCACAGGTCACACCACGAACGGCCGACGATCTCATGTGAGGACGTCAGATGCAGCGGCTCCTCAGGACCGGCTGACCACATGTTGACGGGGAAGTATCCACGAACCTGCAGTCTTTCTCTCCTTGTTTGAACTATGAATACTGTCCAACAGGTCTGGGACTTTCTGTTGAGGTCAGCTAATGGGGAGGCGATGGGCCAGGAACTTGGTGTGCTGTTTATTGGGTGCCCACCCTTGCCACTACCACCGGACGATGGAATGTTTTGATACTGTTTGGATGGGGACTCTTTTTTGGTTACGTGTCCGGGGGAGGGGGAGTTGGGGATGTTAATGCATTTGGGGACTGTCAAGGGGATCCAGACATGTCACGGGGGGAAAGTATTTTAAAGAGTCCAAACATAAGCAACAGCAATGGGACCCCCATTAGGCTTGAACTGTCTATCGTGGAATGTGAGGGGGATGCACTCCATGCTCAGGTGCCACAAAATACACTCCTATCTGGTGCGCAGAGGCATTCAGATCGCATTACTCCTAGAAACCCTCTCAGCAAAGGAAGTGAAGGCATTGCAACGCTGATGGGGAGGGCAGGCTTATTGCACCACTTAGACTTCTTTCGCGAGAGGAGTTTTAATATAGATACGAGCAGGCATTCCATTCCAATGCACAACACAGATGATTGACCCTAAGGGCAGGTATGTGGTGGTGACCGGGAGACTAGATGGTAGGGATCTTACACTAGGCAGTATATATGCACCCAACTCTGACCAGCCAGCCTTCTTTTCCCACCTATCCGGGAAACTTGCAACTGTCCTTGCGGGGTCGATATTGTTGGGGGCGATATCTGATGTTATTCGTGACCGCTCGCACCCCCGCTTCCTAATGCACCCGCACACAAACTAGCAGAGACACGCCGTAATTAGCAGCAGACATGGGGCCTAATAGATACTTGGAGGGCACACCACCCCGAGTCCTGGGACTGCTCCATCTTCTCGGCCTTACATGAATTACATGTTCGGTTGGACGCCATACTGTGCTCCCCCGATTTCCATTAGGGGATTAGCTGCAGTGAATACCTTCACCAGAACCCTCTCTGACCACAAACCTGTACTGGTAAAGTTACAATGGTCGCGAGCGTGTTCAAAAACCCCCACCTGGTGCCTGCGCCCAGAGGCCTTAGATGACCAAGCATTCCACGCTACGATAGGCTCAGCTATTAATGCCTACTTTCAAAGCAACAAGGGCACAGCCACATCATCACTTGTTGAATGGGATGCGTGCAAGGCAGTCCTTAGAGGGAGGTGCATCTCTGAACTGGTGGGGGTTCGGAAAGTAATCCTTCAAGACATAGAAAGGGATGATGAGCGTCTGCGCAACCTGGAAAGGGACAGACCTGAAAACCCGGGCAAACAACAGGAGTTATTAGAGACTAGAGAGGCAGTAGCAATACAGGTAGAGCGCTTGCAATGCTTTGATTACAAAAAATACATAACTCGGGCACACTCGGAAAGGGACAAATCAGGAGCCTTTCTGGCTTGGCTGGCAAACCTGGCCAGGCATGGTTTGGTGATCCTGGAACTTAAGGACCAGAATGGGGCAGCGAGATACGACCAGCAGGGTATCAATGATGTATTCACAGCATATTATACTGAGCTCTATTGGAGTCAGATATCCCAACGGAAGAGAAACTACTGAAGTTTACACGAGGGGTGGACCTTCTAGCCCTAGATGAAGACGCAGCAGTCTCACTGGGGCGTGTGGTTTAACTTGGGGAGGTGCGAAGAGCTATCAAGAGTATGGCTCGTAACAAAACCCCGGGCACCGATGGATTTCCAATAGAATTCTATCTCATATTTATTGACTTCCTGGATCCCAAACTAGTATAACTATATAATGATGCCAAGGGAATTGGCAAATTACCTGTATCCACTAGAGAAGCGGTCATTATCCCACTGCTCAAGCCAGGCAAACCGGCATGGGATAAAACTGCATACTGCCCATTATCCCTGCTCAATCTAGATTATAAAATACTAAGTAAAATTTTAGCTAATCGGTTGCTCCCCCACATGACCACCCTGATACACAGGGATCAATCCGGGTGTATTCCCTTCTAGAAACACAGTGCTCAATATCCGGAGGCTTATGCGAATCCTGGAAGCGGGCTCATATCATGCTGAAGAGGCTACGATATTTGCTGTGGACATAGAAAAAGCCTTCAACAGTCTGGAATGGGCTTTTCTATTTCACGTGATGCAGACAATGGGGCTGGGACCAGATTTTGTGAGCTGGACAGCTCTCCTATATACCGACTCCACTGCCAGAATTAAAACTGGGGGGGCACATATCTGACGCCTGGAAGGTGGGGTGGGGTACGCAGCAGGGGTGCCCCCTCTCTCCGGTGCTGTTTGCCCTGGCAATGGAGCCGTAAGCAGCACGGGGCAGATTGGGGCGGGGGTACCGGGGGCTCAAGGTACACGGGCATGTCCATCACATAGCCCTATATGCAGAAGACATTTTGCTTTTTCTAGTTGATTCGGGAGCAGAGCTACTGGGGACGAAACACTTGCTGCAAGCTCTCAGCAGAGTCGCTGGATTGAAAGTGAACTGGTTGAAGTCCTGCTTGTTGGCGGTAGGGTGGGCCCGCAGTATGCGGAGGAAGTGGCCTGGGAGCACAGCTGTTTGCCTTACCTGGGAGTGCATATATACCATAGCCAGGAAGATATCCTAGAAGGTAATATAGGGAAAGCCATAAGGGGGGCAAAAATGTTTTCTGAATTCTGGGGTTCCTTGCCGTTGTCTGTTGCGGGCCGAGTGGCCTTGCTTAAAATGTTAACCCTCCCGAGGTTATTGTATTACTTTGGGACCTTACCGATTTGAATCCCAACAAAATACTTCACACAGCTCAGGTCAATGATCACAGCCTTCATATGGGGCTCCTGCAGGCGCTGAGTAGTGCTCTCTACACTTATGCGACCGAGAGCGGATGGCGGACTAGCAGTCCCTGATCATAAGACCTATTACCTGGCAGCAAAATTCCAATGGCTCACGCAGTGGGTGGAGAGTTCCACCAGAGGGAAGGAAGAGCGCAGGGAGGGCTTAGGGAACCTGTAGCTGCTATCTCACATTATTCTGCGACTCCCGGTCAATACCGCAACCCTCACCCTGGAACTTAGTACTGCGAGGAAATGCTGGAACAGGTATCTGAGGCGGGCTTCGCTTAAGCGCCCCTACGCGCCAGAAATCCCATTGGGCGACTTCCTACCGTACACGGCTCTCACTGCAGCTATCAGAAAACACTGGGGAGGAGGGCTTACGGAACTGCAGACATCTCTAGGTTGCCAATATGTAGTGATGGCAGCAGGTACATTTAAAGCAGTAACGTGCCTTTATCGACATATGACACTAGAAGCACTACTTCCCTTTACGGACCTGAAACTCAAATGGGAAACGGACATAGGGGAGGCCATCCTGGAGAGGGCATGGCGCGGGTTGGTGGAGAGAGCCTGGAAGAGCACTCGAAATGCACACTTTCAGCTAGTACACTTCTGTATTTTACATAGAGCATGCCTTACCCCGAAACAACTACACAAATACTTCCGACCCATTCGGCGGCTTGCCCGAGATGCAATGCAGAAAATGCAGATTTTAAACACATGCTTTGGGATTGCCCACTCCTCGACACCTATTGAGAGGAAATAACGGCAACACTATCAGACCTCACTGATAGGGAGTTAGAACCGACCATGGCGCACTGCATCCTACACTGGTTCCCTCACAAGTCAAAGAACAAAATCACCAGTAAATTCTTAGACTTGGGGATACTACCGGCCAAAAGAAATATTACCACGCACTGGAAGGTGAAACAAGGTCCTTGAATAATAACATTGAAAGCAGGGTTCCTAAAATGGGCCGAACGTGAAGGAGTGATTTGGGTACAAGTAGTGCAACGCAGAAGGAATGAAAAGGCCCTGGAAAGGGCGAGAGCTTGGGAAGCATTAGTCGTGGCACTCAAGTCCCACGCAGATGATGCTGATGGTTCCTCTGTAGGGGACCCCGTAGTGGCCTCAAACTAGGGCAGGGGCAGGCTTACAACCATTCAGCTCTGAAGCCTGTAGTTGAACTCAGCCACTCCAGTGGAAACGCACTCCGCTGTAGGGCTATCACATGTAAACCTGGCGACTCTCGGCATAAGTGGGACTACCAACCTCTTGCAGTCTAGAACTAAGTGACACTTCTGGGGGGTGGGAGGGGTGGGATGCGGGATGATAGTTGAGGGAGGAGGTTGGGAAAGGCTCGCACAACTGTAGAAACCATTGATTGTGGTGATTGAAAAACACACCTGAAATGTGGGTACGGTTACTCTATTGTATCACATCTGTTCCTCAAATAACCTGCTTGTATCCTTCCTACCTGGCGGAGGTGCGACCCCGGGGCCACCTCTTTGTCATATGGAAAACTGATAAAATTTGTTTAAAAAAAATATCGGTATGGCACATCTTTCCAAGTACATGTACCTGTTACATGTATATTAATACGTCTACGCCTCCCTAGATTTTGAACGCCTCAGTATGAATCTTACAGTAGAATTGCATTACATATAATGCAATAGATAATAACTTTATACATATTTGCTCGCAGAACAGCGTCCTACATTGCAAGGATAATTAAAGACAGTAAAAATTCTTGGCATCCATAATGTTTAGCTGTACTCTTAGATGTAAAGACAAGCGCTCAGAAGTCCCCATGTTGAGCTCCTTTTATGGTCCGGTCTCTGTTCATTATGAGAGAAGGAACTGAAGCAGATTAAATACAGAGTAATGCTGTAAAACGCCTAATGGGAGGCTGCTTACTTGACTCCCTAGCACTGTAGGTAGCCTGTGCTGCTTACTTGACTCATAAGAGGGCTTTGTTCTGCCTTCCAGTCTAAGACATTACTGTTGAAGAGCCTCTTGTGAAGTGCTTTTTCTTAAGTGGCATGAACCGATGAGTGCTTTTCAGGCTAAACCATTAGGATGCGTTCTACAAAGCAGGGCTCTCAAAAGGTGATAACCTCCTCCTGTAGGTTTATTGCAGCATCTGAAGTAGATTCACAAATTTTGGTAGATTCGCCTTGAATCCCCAGAGTCAGGGGTGTACAAAGGGGGGGGTGTGGTGGGCGCGGGCTGCCCCGGGTGTCATCACTGAGGGGGTGACAAAATGGCAAAAATATGTGTTTTAAACATATAATTTTGCCATTTTGTCAAACCGGGGGTGACAAGAAATTTTGCGCACTGGGTACAACCTGACCTTGCTACGCCACTGCCCAGAGTACTCCTGGAAATCTACATTATTCAAAGAGCTTCATGCGTATTCTTAAAGGGCAAACTTTACTCATACACATTTGTTGACAAGGTTGAAAATCCTCATGAGTAAATTTATGTAGAAATCTGCCTTTGTAAATCTAAATTATATTTTTTCCCACCTTAAGGAAATCTTTTTGTGAAGAATCCTATCTTTGATTTTTTTGTTTAAATTTGCTTATTGAGTTTCGTAATTGCAATTCACTGCAGGTTACACAGTTGTATCACATTACAATTTTGATCAGATAAGTTTCACTGAGCAGGTTCGCAGTGCAGCGCGTGAACATTAAAAAAATACAAAAACGTATTCGATACTACAAAGATGGTTACGCTGTTCCAGCTGATATATGATAAGGTAACTTATAACATAACATCGATAGAACAAGGGTAATGTCACATTGGTTCCCTTGCTCAAATATAGAGGCATGTAAACAGTGCATCACAGTGTACATCCTAGACCACCCCCCTGTGGGTCCTAGCTATTTGCTCCCGCGCAGAGCTTGATTGTACGTAGACCTATGCAATGCCGCGCTCCAGGCTCTCATTCTGCCATGGGTGTCCATTGCATGCTGTGTTGGTTGACTTGGGAGATGTCAGTGAGGAACCTCTTCTACTTAGCCTTTTGCGAGTCGCTGAGCGTGTCATGAACATACTTTTTTGACCCTTGCACTCGAGCTGACCCGCTAGAGTTCGTACAGTGCATCACTCAGGTGCGTTGTTTGGTGCCTCGGCCTGGCTCTGCCAGAGTGTATGGAAGTCTGTCAAAATAGCGTACCAGTTTGCTGCGAGTGTCTGCTTATGAATGCCTATTGCATCTTCACGATGCAGCGCTACACTCTCAGCTTGCACACAGCAGAGGAGTGGCTGGAACCAGGCTCTTTCTGCAGGAGGCCCAGGAGACTTCCAGCGTCACGTGAAGAGGCGTTTGGCCACAACGAGTCCCAGATCAATGTATGGGGAGGTTACCTTGTATTTGCCGGACCTCCGATACAGCCACAATATGCACACTTCCCATTACCAATTTAGTGTGAGCTCTGTGCATTGCGCTAAGGATTTGGTGACCATTTCCACGTATGACTGTAGTGCAGAACAGGACCAGAGCATATGAAGAAGGTCTCTCGCCACCTCCCCACATCTGGGGCAGCTGGCGTCAGCGCAGTTAAAGTATTTATTGATTTTGGCCGGTGTCAGGTAGGCTCTATGCACAATGTGATACTGGATGAGCCGGAATCGTGAGTTGCGGGGGATATGAGTGGGGCCCTCAAGGATGGCCTCCCAATCGCGCTCGATACAGGGATGCTGTAAGTCTGCATCCCAGCGAGCTCACATAGAACATAAAACTGTGGCGCTGTGTGTATCGTTAATGACCCGCAAACCAGGTGGCTGCCTGTCCTTAGTTTGTGCAGATATTGTATGGTTAAATGTGTGGTAGGCTCTTGCGCCATACTGCCCCACGCCTCCTGCAGCATGCGGACTACTGCAGCATGTAACAGGAACTGTCCGCGTTGTAGACCGGTATTATCCGCAAGTGTATCAAAGGGCAGGAGCTGCCCGTTACTTTACTGGTCCCCCAGCGTTAGAAAGTCTACTTCTGACCATTGAGTCTGTGAGTGATGAGGAAGTCTTTAAAACTTTAAACATAAAGATCAAAAACCACTAAAAATCTGAGTAAGCAGCCTCCTTTCAGGGTGCCTATGCACGCTGTGAGTGGTGCTGTGCAATAATTAAAATACGTAACTATGATATTATCCACACTCGCACAACTATTAATATGGATAAAATCCAGGCATTGTCCTTCGACTAAAAAAACAAAGAAATATATCCTGTGCTATTTGGTTTAGGTGACAGTTCCTCTCTGGCCACACAATCCTCCATGTTCGTATTTTCAATGGGATTATGTTATTACAAACTAAATTGTTCTGCTTGTATCTCAATTCTCTATATGGAATGTGCTACTCCAGCATTCAACATAGGCTTCTGGTTTTCCACTAGCTTTGATCTGCCGCACTGTGATGGAAGTATAACTTGTCCATCTTGGATCAGCTACTTTGCCCCTAGTGTTACAGAACCACTGCAGTGCTGCTTTGTAGTTTAATTGCTTTTTCCTCCCCATGTGTTGCACTGTATATCCATCTCTTTATTATGAATAGCTCTTGTCTGTGCTTTGTCTTATCTTGGTTCATCAATAAATGTTAGCATGTTTGGTGAGAGATAGTGTTTCCCCTTCTAGGTCATTGTCTACTTTTTGTGCTGGTGATTAACTGCTTTACACGAGGTGTGGCAACAATGGTTTCACTTTCCCTTTAATAGATCTCTTTTACTAAAGCCTTTGTCTTCTTGTGTGATATTTTTCATGTGAGTGTCTGAGGATATTTTACAGACAGGAGGGGCACCGAAGAGCAAAACATCTGCTCAGATCTCATTGTTTGTCATGCCTCAAAGAATCTACTTTACAAAGGCTCAATGCACTTAATAGACCAGGCTTCTATATATACCTCCGTCAAAAAAATTGCTGTCCAGAGATTTTAATTTTTGATTTGTGTTTTTGTATCAATAGAGAAGAAATTTAGCTTGGCTATACATTGCTAATCCAGGCCAAATATTTATGGACAACATTTAAAAATGGTGTATGTGTTGCAGTGATGATGTAATATTTCAGAAACCTTGAGATCTATATACTTCATTTTGTTGTCAAAACATAGGTTTTAAGGGTCAAGTAGTCTTATAGAGACAGAAAATAACCCCTCAGAGCAACCCTACTGCCATTTTCCTGAATGGCGGCCCAATAATGATGTTTTTAGCCATTATATTGGTAATTTATTTTAATATTGTTTCAGGTTGTTCGTTGATTCAAATTTGTAAACATGAGCGACGTAGGTGGTAGCAGAGGATCTTTACCTCTGTATTCCTACCTACAAATTCTTGGGACTCCTTCAACAAAGAAAAATGTGTCATATGCCAAACTAGTCCGAAAGAAAAGATAACATCAGCTGTGGTTGACCAGAAGAGAGTTCTAGATGCTGCAGAAATACAGCAGGACGAAATTCACAAAAGATTGAAACAACAAGTGCTACAAGTCGTATACAATGGAAAAAATCCTGGAAAGCATTTGTCAATAAATAGCAGAAACCAGTGAATCACAACATGAATCTGAGTTTTCTGAGAAAGGGCACAACAACCAAACCCAACGCCCATTAACTTAGAAGATCAATGGCTACTCTTCGTCCACCTACACCAATTGATCAGGAACCAGAGGATCGTCAGTGTGTTATCTGGGGTTTAGCCAGAACAAGTGCCAAAAGGACTGATGAAAGAACAAAGTACATATGTGAGTCTCAAAGGTCAAACTGTTTTTATCTGATGGTAGTTTCTTCCAAGATGAAATTTTCAGCCGAGTAGCTGATCTCAACAGCGAGGTGAATGTTTTTGCAGTGGATTTGTATGCCCACCCGAACTGCATGCATGCGTACATTTGAAAATATGAATGTAAAAGGAGCTTTCAGCAGCAACATATCCACCAGCCTTCATTTAAATGTGAACTGTTTGAAAAAGCAAATGAAGTTTTAAAGCCACTCGTGAGTGCTGGCTACATGTTCACACCCAGTGAGATCAGAGAAATAATGGTCAATATTGATGAAACTGTATTGATCCATAATAATGAAATTAAGATTTTTCTGGTGAGAATGTACAATGACAGAATTCGTTTTTGTCAGTCTAACAAAAAGAATGAACACTTATGGTGCTCTTAGCTGATTTGACTCTTGAAGTTCTTGTTGCCAAAATAAGATCACAGCAGGCACTAAAATCAGCTGGAACCATTTTAAGAAATGTCCTGAAAGATTTAGATTTTTGACTTAATGACAACTTTTTTAATGCCCCAATTCTCTGCTAATCGTGGGAGTGAACAAGAATGCCTGATGTTGTCTTAACATTTTTTACATCGTTGTTTAATATCAGCAAAGCGAAACTGTTACAAACTAAAGTTCTTGAGTTCAGAACAAAAGCCTGCAACATCGATGATGGCTTTGAAGATATAAACAAAGAAGTGGAAGACAATCCCATGAACTGACAATCTTATGCTGTGCAAATGTACTGTTTTTTCCAAATCATGTTTTATGAATTACATCACGACAAAAAGAAAACTCCGCTACACATGATGACTGCCCATGCAGTCTATGACAAGTGCAAAAGTAGAGAGCTAATGACTTCAATGAATAGGATTGGTGTATCAACAATTTAGAATGACAAAGTACAGAGCAGGAACTTGTTAGCAGCTCATGCTGTAAAATCTTGTAAATCCGACAGCACACTACTTCCAAGTCACATTACCAGGAAAGGATTTATAATTGCTTCTCTTGATAATTTTGATTCTGAAGACTGCTCTTTGTCTGGAAAATCCAGCACATGTGATACTGCCGTGGTGCTTTTTCAAGACTGTACCAATGAAGTAGCTACTGGAAAACAAGCTGTGTCAGCCGTAGTCATAAACAAGTGAAGCTGCAAATTTATAACCCTACTGCCCTGCCAACGTGTGCAAAATCACTATAAGCCATCAACACATTCTAGTCTATCAGAAAGTTTCAAAGTGGCTAAGGACATGGATCATCTTCTACCTGATGCTGCGATCTGCAAAGCTATTTAACTGAATTAATCATATTGTTTATTCAGTAGATACTGAAGGATGAAAACATGCCAGTTTCTCTGTGGACAGGAATTCATCCTCTGATCTCCCAGAATACTGTCCCACTGAAGAAGGTTGCGCTTTTGCAAATAATACCATCTCCAGTCACAAACTATACAACAGTATGCACAGCTCTAAAAAAATTCCAAAAGGTGCATCCTCAGCCTATCCTGCCAATTTTCTGCGATGAAGGTGTTTTCCGTATTGTAGCTGTCAGTTTTATGAGCAATCCAGTACAATTTGATGATCTTTATTCAATGATTGGCGCTTTCCACATGACAACATTTGCATTGTGGTGTGTAGGAAGTTATCTCAGTGAATGTGGCATAGATAATGCACTTATTGAGGCTGAAACCATTTGAAGCCAAACAGCCCAGTCAGTATTGAGTGGAACTCTTTATGTTCATTTGTTACAAAGTATGATCATCATATCTGAGGCAATAGAAACATTGCTCGTATTGATTTCTTCAACAAGAATGACAAACTTGGTTTTGCATATATTATCTCTGAAGTGAACAAGGCACAGGGTAAAATTCATTCAAAAGACACAATGCAAAGCCAGGCAATGGTCAGTGCACTTAGTTCAAAATCTGAAAACCAAGTTTGTAGAGTTTGTCAAAGAATGTGAAGAAAAATCTGAACTTTGCAAGTACTGGTGAAATGTTTTACACATGGTAGCTCTAGTGAAAAACTTGGTACATGTTGATCGGGAACGTGGTTGAGAGCTGCACATGAAGACTGTGGAGTCATTGATAACTGTGTTTTGCGAATTCGATTGTATGAACTACTTGAGATATGTGACCTGGTATTTGGAAAGAGGGAAGAAGCTAGAGGTGAAAAAAGCATATCTCTACTGAAAATTAATCAAAAGACATTTTGTGGTGAAAGACAGAGGGGGAACGTTTAAAGTTGCGGCTCCAGATATGAAATGAAAGTGGAAAAGATGATCCAGAGATCACAGAAATGCTTCATGGGAATTGTTGGTCAGACACGTAAAAGTAAATATGTTGCTTAAAGGCAGCTTGTTTACCATGAAGTTGTTTCTATTTGCATTTGAGAGATGACAAATTCCAAATTAATGGACCATCATGAAGCTGTTCCTCACCATGAACTTTTGGGAAAGAGAAGGGAATATTTTAATAAACATGTCGAAAGCCTTCTCCATTTCATGCAGCAGCAAAATGAAACCCCTTTGAAATGGCTGAGCCTGTGCGACTACACAACTACGTGACCAAACAATATATGGATAACAATGTAAAGACACATCTACTTGATGCCCTGGAACATGGATCATAACTATATGCCATACTGAAGCAGGAGAGATTTGTATTGAAAGAGAAAAATCTGTTCCAAAATAATCACTAAGAGCCTGATTGCGAGTTTGGTGGTCCATAGGACCAACGAATCCGTGGTGGCGATCCGACCACCGCCACACTGCGAGCCCACTCGCAGTATTATGAGTGTGGTGGTCAGACCACCACAAGACTGCCGGCACCACCGGGATCAAGGGCCTAGAGGTGCATGCGGAGGAGCACATGTAGTGCCCCCTGTATTTGCATGCCCCATTTCCTGCACGGTGTGACATGTATCCCACCATGCAGGAAGGTGCAGTTGGTGCTCTGGCAGTGGCAGTCTGTATGTGAGGCTCTTCTATAAGCCTCACATACAACTGCAGGACCACCCACTAGACCAGGATTGAAGTCCTAATCTGGTGGGCAATAGTACCATGGCTTTGGCATGTCCTAGAGCGGACATCACGTTGCACCTTCTGCTGTAGGTCCAGCAATGTCCCAAAAGCTAAACTTCCAGTCTTTAATTACCATAGTAAGAGTTTCATCCAACCAATCACTACAAAACAGGTTACAACAAAAAAACTTTTGCAAGCACATAGGGAGATGGATGTAGCAAAAGAAAGGGGGCAATTTATCAAGGACATTCTGTCACGTGATCTTCTTCCAACAAATGCATTATTTGATGGAGATGCTGCAACAAAGCACAAACTCATACAAGAGTGTGAAAAAATACTTTCATCTGAAGAATTTAAATTCGATAAAATGGTGAAAACTACTGTTGTTGTGGACTATATGTCACAATTGCGAATGGTCAAGATTTCATCCATGCAAAACTTTAGAGAGGTCGTTTAGATTGTTCTACAGAAATCAAAGCCAGTATGCACCTTGCAAGAACTGCACATTGTCTTTGACAGTTATCTTGACACTATCTGTCAAAGAACGTCAGATAATCAGACGAATGTCTACAAGTGGAACAAATGACCTTGCCTGTATTAAAAATACAACACCTATACCTGCGCATCTTTCTGGTCATCAACATTGAACAAGATTAACTTGGAGATGTTAACTCACCAAAACATTGCTGAACACTGAACTTCCAATTATTGCAAGTAGAATGATTTTCAATGAGGAGTTGGTGCCTGCATAGAGATATTCAAAAGATATAGGCCATATTGTTCAAGAACTTAACAGCAAATTGGAGAAAGCTGACCTTCGTGTTGTCCCACATGTTGAGTGGGATGTTCAAAATGTTTCCAATTGAGTCATTGTACTGTCAAATGACACAGATGTTATTATTGTGCTACGTAGATTTGTGGCAATGTTCATAAGTCAAGGATTTTCACAGTTATGGATACATTATGGAACAGGCGAGAAAAGACACTTAATCTCTCTTCATATTCTGTACAAGAACCTTAAACCAGAGATGCCCAGTTACCACAGGACATATTCTTATGGGTGATGACACTATGAGCAAAATTGAAACAAAGCTTGGAGCTTTAACTGCTGTACCTGTGTAGTTTCTAAAAGGATTTGCTGAGACAGAAGAAGAGTGCGACTTTAAAGACGTAGAAAATACCTTGTGCGTGTGTGGAAACATTGTCACACTTTTGACGATCTTCGGTACAGTGAGTTCCAGAGATCAGTCCTGCTAATTGGCTTTCCACGGACATCATATTCTGTATGTGGACACATTAAAAGAGTGTTCTACTATCAGAAAATGTGTAAATGTTTTGGATCATGCATACATAGAGAAAGAACGGTGTGAATTTAATTGGGAATATATTGATCTGGTGCTAATACCTACAACATTTCTAAATCCTCTACCCACAGAACTTAAACATACATACACTTGCAAAACCTGTGCTTCAAAAAGATGTCACTGTTGATATGCTGTTTTCAAATGTTTAACATTCTGCAAATGTATCACAAGTGATTTACGAAAGAAATAAAGTGAACTACAAAAATGTGTCTTAAACAGGAATGATAAACATTTAATTTTTTTTCATATTCAGATCATAAGCATTGCTTGGGGTATACATAAAAGGATTAATGATCCCTTATTATTCTTTTCATTTCTTTGTGCGGTGAGTTGGGTGGTTAAACCACTCGCCAACAAAGTGTTTCTTCTTCCTCTATTATGGCCGCCATTTTGGTAAATAGCATAGGGTTGCTCTGAGGAGTTATTTTCTCTCTTTGTAAGACTACTTGACCCCCAAAACCTATTTTTTTACACCAAAATTAAGTATATAGGTCTCATGGTTCCTGAAATATTACATCATCGCTGCAACTCCTCTGCCATTACCCAAGCTAAACTACTCCTCAAATGATCCAAAATCACAAATCAAAAATGAAAATCTCTGGACAACAATTATTTTTACAGAGGTATATCATGGGTCAGGGATAATAATATTTCAATAATAATTATGAAAGTGAAGTTATGCAGGTGAGCAGAGCAGACATAGTGTGTATAGATATTTGTTTTGTTTTAGCCAGAATATGGATCTAAATTTACAGCAATAGGTAGTGAGCAAGATTCACACTATTGAGCACGAATCTGTATAGCTATCATGGGTCTGTGGTTTGCTGTTTTCTGAACACATCCTACAACCATAATTCACTTACAGCCTTTGTTATTTTGGTTGGTTTCCAGAGGTTAAAAACAATAGCTGCAGAATAACTAAGGCCCTCAATTAGAGTGCTGTTCTATATTTGCTTATGTGCCAGTTAACAATACCACAAATGAAATTGAAAGCATCGCCCCTCGATTTAGAGCTTTATGCCTATGAATGTACTATATCGCGTGCAATTAAAACAAATACTTGTTGGTGATACCACAGTATTTCTGTGTTTCAATTTGGAATTTTCACAGCAATGTAAAATATGCAATAATCTGGTTGTGTAAAAAGAACCTGTATTGATATTTTTGTTCACATAAATTAGCCCAACTTAATTATAAATTGGTATTGTCGAATCCTTGGGAAAGGTTTGGAGACTTTAAGAAAAACACCCTTGACAGATGACTCATAAAATACCCTGGCTTACCAAAAATATTGCTTTTGGAATGCAAGGACTGACATTGGTCCTTAAGTACATAAATATATGCAGAGCTAATTAGATTATTTCTTTTTTCTTTTTGGTAATTCAACAAAACAAAAATTATTTCTACATGTAACCAAAAAGAAACCCAATGAATGTACAAGAAGCGTACTGTCATGTTTATAAGAGAGATGGTTAAATATCATCAAAACCAGGGGTGTAGTGCACGACCCTGCAGTCAGTATAGTGCAGGGGGCCCCCAGCCCTTAAGGGACAGCCATTGTTCCAGAGAGTATTCAAAACTAAAAGACTTCCCTTTTGGGTTTATTCGAAATACTCCAATGGTAAAATCATATACAATATATAATGAACCTGAAGACAAGAAATCTAAAGACTATAGCACAGCAAAAATAGGATGTATTATTTTTATTAAAAATTCCTATATCACAAACTGTATAACAGTATTATATCCAAAACTGCTTAATGTATTGCAGTAAACATCAGAAAGCAGCAGTCATATAAAAACACAACGATAATTGTTCATTCGCAATAATTCATATTTGACGATTCTAATCAGTAGTTACACATAATAGATCTAACATGAAATAAAATAAAACACTGAAAATAAAAATAGAAAATACAATAAAGATTGAAATATAAAAACAACAAATACAATTGTGTCCTCTTGTCGACGTGTTTCGGTGTAGTTTATATTGTGTAACACCTTCTTCAGGACCAACACTTTAAAAACAGCTCACTAGCAAACACAATCAATCTATAAAAAAAGGGGATACATACAATTAGATTACATTCATGTGCTTATAGTTCTATTTCTTTTCTTCGGTTCAGAATATTTGATTATGAACCAGGCAATACGTTATATCTTATCTAATCTATTGCTTGGTGTAGAAGTACAGAAAGGACTGTACTTCATGTTTAAATAAATCAAAGATTTATTGATGCTTAATACAGGATTGTCTACTGTTGCCAAACCTCAAATATGACAGTCGAGGTGGAATATAATTATTGATAGCAAGAGGTCTCTTAAGATACATTTCTTTATTGTTTGTGAAAGAGACATACGACAGACTAGATCGTCTAGTAATCATATCACATCTTGTTTGTCGTCAAAGACGTATTAGTAGAGTTAGCCTACATTCAATCCATGTTTAGTAGTTATACTTACACAAAAGTGGGGCATCATGATCGTTATCCTAAATAGCCAGGGGGGAGTGTATCAATTCACTTTGTCCTAGTTTGTCAAAACAAATACAAATTATATAAACACATTTGTGCTTTTTTAATTTTTAATTTTCACTGTTTGTGTCATAATTTCCTTGTTATTCGCTTTTTAATTTTAATGAATTGTTTTAAAAGAAAAAGATATTTTGAGGCACCACTCACCCCAATGTCGCACTCATATCTTCTCATAATTAATCCTCAATTCTTGCACATATTTAATCGTACATAGCGTTTCATAATTTGTAAACCCTATTAGGACAGAGTGAATATAGACTAGTGTTAATATCCATATGTCACTAGTTCTCTGGATTTTTTAGGATTTAATGAAAAAAAATGTTGATAAAAATATATGAATTTCGCTCACCGTGAGAACAGTGGTATGTATTTATTTCAATTTTAGCCTTTCCAATTGTTGTCAATGTAGTTCAATTCGTTTTAATTATTCCTCATGATATCGATGGTTCTCTTGCTTTTATTAAATTCAAGCAGAGGCCAGTTCCTAAGATTTTAAAAGGAGATATCATTTGTTTACAAATTGTGTTAAGTATGAGTCCACACAAGTTATCAGTATTCACAATGAGGCTATTTTTACAAAGTTAATACTCGAAAAGCAGATTCGCTACTTTCGATGCCATTGAATCCTATAACATACCGAGTCATTTTCAAAACTGTGGGTCCTCGTCCTAGAGCGCATACTCATCTATCCATCCCATTTACAATCTGGTTTGGGGGCCTTCTTATAGGTCTCCTCCCCCCCGGTACTAATCGGAGGCGTTCTTCTTTCTGCTTGATATTCCATGTAATACGAAACCTCCTTGTTAAATTACTCCTAGGGGCCTCGTTATTGCACGTGAGATTACGTACCCTCAAATCTAATCACATTATCCGAATCGAATTAATTTCCCTAAACATTGGGGCTACTTTGTGCGATCCGCTATTGTTTTGTGTGGGCGGTATCAACTACCTAAAATCAAGCTACACGCCTGGATTATTAAAGGTCGAGCTAGCATCAAAGTCATAAAACAAGGTTTCTAACTATAAACCGATGTTATATTTACAAAACGAAACAACCTAAGTTTAAAAACAGCTATATTCCTTTCTCGGGAGTTCCCTGTCGCCTGCATTCCCTAAGACATAAAGTGTACAACTGGGTGTTGAAGGGTTATATTAAAGCTAGGCTCGAAAAAAAGATTTTGTATATTTTTTTTATTTTTTTTTAAAAAGCGTTGCCATTTAAGAACGAAACCGTCCTCCATGTCTTACCTTGTTAAACGCGTAGCGTCTCGTCTCACGGGGTTCTCAGATGTTCTAACACAAACAGCAGCGTCACATCCTTGCTACTTATATACTAACGCGATATGCGCAATTACGTATTTCCGTTAAATGCGGCCATTTTAGTAGTTCCTAACTTCATTTATTTAGGTCTTTATCTGAATCGCGCAAGCTTTATTAGACCTACAAGGTATACCTCAGACGAACAATAACATGAACATTTGGTTATCCGTTATCGTTGCCATTGCATAAAGCATATTTGTATATTTTAGATACCACTTGAAGATTTTAGTTTTCATGATTGGAATTAAGGTATTTTTAAACGTTATACAGCCTCTTTAATGGAATCGACATTTAGCAAACAGGCTTTCGTATAAACAGTTTAATCCTTAGTACAAAAAAACATACGAACAACATTGCTCATATATTTAAAAGTAATCATCCAGGAATAAACTCAAAATAGTATGCTGAGGTTATTTAAGCCATGGATATGCATAGCTGATCGTAATGCCTCACCGTAGTCTATCTGTTCACATTAGCAGAGCCATTCTTGGTTCAAAGTTCATTAGTTATTGGGTATCCCAAATTATTTCTGAATACAGGGTATTACAGAGTATTTGGGATGTATCGTGTTATAAAGGTTAAAAGCACCTACTCTAAGTGTATAGTCAGTGATGTTTATGCCAATAGAAATAATGAAGGGCCTCCTAGTTTGAATTGAGATGCCGAATCAACGCATTCATCCCTCAATCTATCATATTAATTACCATGCTTGTGTTTACTGCTTACAAGTAATCACATAATAAGCAGCTATTAAAGTACAAGCACATTCTCTAAAAAGGTAGTAATCAATAGAGACATACTGAACAAATTCCCTTATAGCATGATGGATACATTTCCTTCCATTAGTGATCAATATTGTATATTCTGTGAATCGGGGATTTATAGAATCATGCTCTATATATTATTTATACTGATATACTATAACTTTGTATTATAAGCAGAGCAATTCTGTTACCTAATAATTTTTTCCCATTCCTCTCTATTATTAAGGCCCTGATGGTAAGTTTTAAATTTGGACATGAAGAATTGTTCTCTTTGTTTTCTTTTTTTATCAATATCACCTCCTCGTGCTGACATTTTCATCTTCTCCAGAATGAACCATTTAAGATCATCTTCCTTATGTTTCATTGCTTGCCAGTGGTCTACCAGTGGAGCATTCTTTTTACCATTCTTTATGGCTGACCTATGTTCTGTCAGGCGAAACCTTATCTCTCTACTTGTTTCTCCTATGTATCCCTTCTGACAGGGACAGATTAAAAGATATATCACATTTCTAGTTCGACAATTGACCATTTCATTAATCCAATGTGATATGTCGTTTAATACTACTTTTTGTTCTTTTATGATCATTTTACAATGCGTACAAGAGCCACAAGGAAAGTTGCCTTTTAATTTCATTCCATCTTGGATATTTGTTTGTACACTACTCCTACGTTCCCTGAAGGTTTTAACCAAGTGGTTTCGGATGGTTTTATTCCTTCTGTATGAAACTAGGGGCTTGTTCAGTGGGCTCTTCCCTGGTTTATTTAGAAGATACCAATTTTTGTTTATCAGATTTTTTAATTTGTTACTCATACCATTAAAATTGCTCACCATCACAATTCCTGGTACTTTTTTGGTTTTGTCATGAGTCTCAAAAATGCTGTCACGGTTATAACACTTAGCTCTCTTATGGGCATATTTAATGAGTCTTTTAGGGTATCCACGTTGTAGAAGTTTCGGTTGCAGGGATAGTGCATGTTGTTCAAAATCTCTATTCTCACTACAATTACGTCTAATTCGTAAGAATTGACTAAAAGGAATACTGTCCTTCTGGCACTTAGGGTGATAGCTCGTATGATGCAAAAGAGTATTTCTAACTGATGGTTTAGTATAGAGCTCAACATTTAGTTTATCATCTTTTGTTTTTATGGTGATGTCTAAAAAATCCACCGACTCCTTACTTCTATTGGCCGTAAATTTCAAATTGGCATCTCCACAGTTGAGCCAGTCTAAAAAAGATACCAAATCCTCCTCATCTCCCTTCCAAACAAAAAACACATCATCTATAAATCTAGACCAGTGTTTTACATTTTCAAAATAAGGGGTGACTTCATTGTAGATGTGGCGACCTTCAAATTTGTCCACCTTGTTCCAGAGAGGCCCCATTGAACCACACGGCCAATTAATATCTGTGAGATATGGGTGACTCAGGGGCCCCATCATTTTAAGTTACGCCACTGATCAAAACTCTACGTTTGTGCCCACACCCTAATCGTATGGAAGGAGAGCACACTGGTATTCTTTATCATATGTTATTCATAAAAACAGTACTGGATGTAAGATTTCAATAACAACCATAAATAAAGTTTCTGCTTTTTAACAATTTCAAACAAAGCATTCCTTAGGAAAAGTTTCTGATTTCCTGGGCTTGAAAAATTGAAATAGTTTATTTACCTTCACAAAGTTGTCCAAATATTTACCACACAATAGGACCACAATATAAAATCAACTAGTTAATTCAGATGCAGTGCTAAGGGGCCGATTATGATGGCGGGGAGACTGCCACGACAGGCTGTCGGTGGCGGTCTCCCCGCCATCGAAGCAATGTTTCCCGCACGCCATATTACAATGGCGTGCGGGGTGATGGCGGTCGGAAAGTCCGACCACCACCCATCTGACAGGCTGCTTGAGCCTGCCGGTGTTGTGGAGGGGTTTATAGTCCCTACCATGTTGGCACTGCCAGGCACCGCCATAGGGATTACAATGTTCCTTTCCTCCTGCCTTTTTGTGGTGGGTAACCTGCCAAGAAAATGCTGGCAGAAAAGGACTTTGGGGGCCTCTAGTGGGCCCCCCCTTCCTCCCTGGCCCTTGAATTTGGGTGTCGCTCCCCAACATATCCCTGCACCATGCGGCAGGCACCGCATGGTGCCTGCCACGTAGTGCAGGGATATGTTTTCTGGCCATTGTTGTATTGTGGCGGGAATACAAAAGATGGACAGTGCGACCGCCTTGGAGGCGGTCGCATTGTAATTTGGTTGACGGAACCGCCAACTGCATGTCGGCCGGTCCTGTTGTCTGATAGCGTGGCAGGCGGACTTGAGTCCACCCGCCATTCTAATCAGGCCCTAAGATTTCAAAATGGTGTGTAAATGAGCCACGTTTCTGGAGCTACTCATAAGTGAAATTCAATCACACAAAAAATATGTTAATAAAATAAAAGGATCTTACCAATACATTATTATTTAACTGTACACGCTTTCAAAATGAGGGTCTATTTTTTGGAACTTTATAGAGTGATCTGTATGGTGCTGTTTCATTACTAGCTAGGCCTTCCTACAATGCACACGTGGGCACTATGTATGTGATCTTGTTGTAAAACAAAGGGTGTTGTATTTTTCAATTATTTCACAAACGTGCCTGAGGTGCAACAAGACGATGTGTTGCAATGTTTAAAACATGAAACCTATTTCTCCCCTCCACAGCTAATAACAAACAAAGGTACACACTTTTGAAAGAGCACATGTGGGAAAGTATTGCATGGAAAGGCATTTATGTAGGACTTTCCAAACTGCTTGTGAGGTCTAAACTGCTCATGTACAGTAAAACCACCATTTCAGTTTTTTTGTTGCATATTTAAGCCTGGTTTTCCCCATATGAGAGTAGTTACATTTTCCTTAGTTATAGCATGGCACCACAGTATACGCAGTTTTCTCCAAGGCACTACCCGTACAAGTCGCACTTTCATCTAAATGGCAGTATAATTACAGGGTGGTAGGTGGGTTCTCGAACTGAAGTGTTGTAAATAGGAAAGCATGTAATTGCAGCGTCAATGCTGGTCCTTTGTACCACGCACACAGAAAGCATCTTATTTAAAGGCCTGTGCTCTGTAATCTTATTTTCAAGCACCACACTGCCTTTGATCTCAGTTAAACGATGCAATCCAGAACACTAGTTATTTTTGGACAATTGAAATATAAAAAGAGCGGAATTATGCCTGCTTTAACAGAACCTGCAGGGCGCTGCTAAGTGTTAAATTATGCTGAGTTGTGTGTTATGTGCTAAGTGTTAAGATTTTTTTGATTACGCCTGATTGGAAACATATGCCTTTCATTTATTGTGTGAGAGAATACAAGTTAAATGTTTTAAAATCTTTTATCCTCTCTCAATCAAAGAAAGGCATACACTTTTTCAATAAGGTTTAATCAGATCCTCTTTTATAGTATTTGAGTTTTACTCTTTCCAAACCTTTCAGTTTGGTTAGTTGCGATTCTCTAATAATTCTTTCTATAATAATCATTTTAATTTTTAGTTTGGGTGTAAAACAAGCTGTAACAAGCATGGATATATTTCAAACATGCTAGAAGTAACATTGGATGGAACACTGCCAGATCAATTGGTCACACGTCACATACACTACTTGGATAAGGTTGAGTGATTGGGGATTACCTAGGCCTGTAGCAGCACAGCAGAATTATATGTGTGCCAGAGTCAGAAAGGCTCCATTAGGGCATTAAAATATTTTTGAAGTATCGTGCCACTGTTGGAACTGGCCCTTTTTGCAGGGTTATTCCCAAGCCTTTCGCCTTCTTCCTCCTATTTTTTTCTCACCTGTTTTTGTAGGACTCTGGGCACTCTACCACTGCTAACCAGTGCTAAAGTGCCTATGCTGATGTACTGATGGGTGATTGGTTTATCCATGATTGGCATATTTGATTTACTAGTAAGTCCCTAATAAAGTGCACCAAATGTGCACAGGGCCTGTAAATCAAATGCTACTAGTGGGCCTGCAGCACTGATTGTGCCACCCACATTCACCAGCGGCTGGCAAGTAGTCAGAGTGGGGGAGGGCAAATGTCTGATCAGTGCATGCATGCATGCAAGGTGAATGGTAAGAGTAAATAAAGATAAATAACCACTTACCTTGCTTGCTGCACGATGTCCGACGTTCTCCTCACTCTGTCCATGTTCTGCTCTGTTTCCAGCAAATTCCCCTAAACAATCCTCGTGCTGCTCTCACCACCATAAGAGCAGCACCAGGATTGGAGGGAGTGGCCTCTCTCGGTGCATCCGAGGGCACTGCAGGCTGGGGCTTAGTCTAACACTGCTGTCTTAAGACAGCTAACTTAGAGAAGTTTAAAATGTGCATGTCTGGCTGACCGTCGCAAGTCGGCCAACCAAAAAGACATCTGCACTTTAAACTGAAGTGCACAGCTCACTGCTGCCACTCAGCAGCAGTGGCCCCTCCCCATCCTGACGCACTGTTCAGGATGGGTGGATGAAAAATAAAATGGTAGTAAATTAACTTTAATACCATTTAATCTTACATCACTGGGGCTTTCTGGGGGGGGGGCATTTTTGACAGTAGGGAGACGCTCCTCCATTCTCACTGAGAAGCTGCCCATGCCCACATGAGTAACCCTGCAAACATGTCTCGGTCCTGCCACTGCAGTGTCTGTGTGTGCAGTTTTGAACTGCCATTTAAACCTGGCAAGTGCACCCACTTGCCAGGCCCACACCTTCCCTTTAACTACATGCAAGTCACTCCTAAGGTAGGGCCAAGGCAGCCCCCTTAGCAGGATGAAGGGTATTTAAAAGGTAGGACATGTGCTGTTGTGTTTCACATGTCTTAATAGTGAAATACTGCTAATTTTGTTTTTCTCTCTTGCAAGGATTATCTCACTCAATGGGTAACATGGGGATTGCTTTGAAATATCTTTTAAGTGTAATTTCCCATTGGGAGCTGATCGAGATTTGGAGTTTGGGGTCTCTAAACTCACAATTTAAAAAGACATCTTTTGGTGAAGTTGGGTTTTAAATTGCGTGTTTGAAAATGCCACTTTTAGAAAGTGCCTTCAAGGGATTTTGTTTCAGATCAAATATCCTATTATTCGTCAAGGAGTTTCTCTATGGGTGAGCCTACTTAGAACAGCCACCACAGTGTCAATCGATTAAATCAGAAGAATTAATGAATATATAAAAAAGCACAAATACGGGAATATCTTGTATGAAGTATATAGAAAATATTTTATATGTATAAGTCAAGTTAAAAAGAGGAGTAGAAATGAACAGTAAAATCAGCAAAAAATCATGAATGAGGAAGTCTTAAATGTATCCTACATTTCATGAAAAGACATCTATTCCAATGGAAAAAGCAATGACATATCTCCTGATGAGAATAATAATCAATAGAATATATTGAAAATTGTGGAAATAGATGATGAAGTCGACGTTTCGGTCTTGAATGGCGTCAGACCATCTTCAGGACAGTAGTTATTGCATCTAAAGAATGACCCTTTTCTTATTGGACTCAACACGAATAGTCACTTTCGTGGAGCTGGAATTCTCACCGCTTATATAAATATAGCGGAGCTGTCACGAATTAACAATTCTGGATCAGTCAGATTTTGTAGTAGCGCTTTCAAAAAGGAGATCGTGATCTCTCAACTCACGGTTTCTTAACTGTGTCTCAAAAATTCATTATATAGTGTGCGGAGGAACCGGCATCACCCCACAGCAACAGATGATAAAAAAAGGTAGGCACCATAACCTCTTATTGTCTGCCCAAGCCTTCAAGGGAATATTGGGTTTTCCCTATGTTTATAACAACTTTTAGAAAGTGGGCATTTTCTTGGTTCTCCATTCTGTGCCTCTGCCTGTCTGTAGGATCCACGTCTGGGTGAGGATGACAGTTGGTGGGCTCCTGTGCATTCGCTCTAGACAGTCACAAAAAGGGAGCTAAGGTGTGCTTTGCGTTTCCTGATGGGCCATCACCAGGTTGATGAACCTTCCTGAGCTAGAGAGGTGGGAGAAGTTGTCACTAACTCCTGTATAGGGCAGTGCCTGTCCTCACACAAAGATGTCTCCACTCCCCTGTAGTGTGTCTGGAGCCAGGTAAGGACATGGAAGGGTCTTGTGCACTACAAAGACTTTCCTTTGAAGTTTGCCTACTTCAAAGGCAGAAATGGGTTAAGTATTAGACCTCTGACACCCCAAATTCAGTATGCAAAAAGGTACGAAGTTCCTCTGTATAAAAATGCTGGACAGAACATAGGATGTTTAGTGCGGCAATGGAGGCCACTAGGTGTATGTCTGTGAGGGGAATTCCCCTTGTTGGAACTAGGGCTCTCACACACCCAGCAAGCTAGGTGTCATGCTTCATCATTTGAGCCTGCCCCTCGTCAGGTCGGCGCTGCAATACCTGACGGGCACCCAAACCGGGGCTCTTTAATGGGGATCTTTTGTTCCTGCCGGTAGGTGCAGTGGGGGTGAGGGACCTAATGAGTGTAGATGTGAGTGTGTGGGTTTAAAATAGGTCAGTTAGTCCTAACAAACCTTGATTGGGAAGGTAAACTGCCTAGTATAAAAAGAGTGAGAGGGGCACAGGACTAGTAGCAATGTGTCTAGTTGTGTATGCCCTGCTCTCAAGTGATCTATATGTTTCGTGCCGTAGGAGTCATATAGATCAGGGCACTTCCTCAGGATCAAGTGGAACGCTAACTACACTATAGAGGTAAGTAGTAAGTAAAATCTACATACCCAATTCACAGGTTGTTGACCTGTAGAGTAAATAAAAATAACTTGCAACAATGAGCCGGCGGTATAAAAGGACACCAATTGGGTCCGGCGTTAAAACGCTCCTCGTGTTGGACCTACCCTGCCGCCGACAGAACAGTTCTGTACTGAGGAAATTCTGCCAGGAAGAAGAGCTAGATGCTGTAGGAAGAACCTGCCACTGTGCCTATTGCTTTGTTGTGCTGGCCTGTTACTTGCTGCATCTGTCCTGGGAGTGAAAGGACTGGACTTTGCTTTCTGTATCTTCCTTTCCAAGGTTCTCCAAGGGCTTATGTGTGCTTGCCTCCTGGTAAGAAGTCTCAGGGCCATCAAAGACTTCACCTACCAGTGCCTGCACTCTTCTGCTGAGAGTCCTGACTTACCAAGTGGTGCCAAATCCAGTCCCTGTGTACTTGGAAGTGGAATCTGGTGAACTGAAGGAGAAAATCCACGCATCGACTCCCGGTGTCTGTTTTTATTTATGCAGCACTACAAACTGCGACGCATTGCCACTGCCAGCACTGGACCGCGGTTCCTGAATGGTGCATCGACCACGGCTTTCACCGCAGGACCCAGAAGAACTGCAGCAGCATGAGTTTCGAGCACCACATCATCAAAGTCCATGACGCAGCACTCCAACTCCGATGCAGTGCCGGCTTCATCATTGTGGGATCGATGCAGTTTATGTGGATTTTCGACACATTGTCCTGATCGACATTGCCCAGCAGTAAGGAACTGAGACTGCATGTTCAGAGACCGACACATCACCTCCCCTTCCAGTAAGGATTCGACGCATCACCTCTCCTGACAGTAAGGAACAGACACATCACCTCCTCTGTGCAGCAGTAAGGAATCGACACATCATCTCACCTGAGAGTAAGGAACCAATGCATTGCTTTGCTTTTCCAGCACCTCTCCTCCCCTGCACCTCTTTCGTGTTTGAATTATGACGCTTTGTGCTAAAAGTGATGCATCCATAGATTTCTACGGACCAAACTGATTTAACCTTTGAAAAGTGATATGTTTACTTTATTTTTGTCGTTTTGGTGTTGTTTTATCCAGATAAATATTGGCTATTTTTCTAAACTAGAGTGGACTCCTTTTGTAGTGTTTTCCCTGTGTTACTGTGTGTATATGCACAAATGCTTTACACATTGCCCTTAGAGATAAGCCTGACTGCTCGTGCCAAGCTACCAAGGGGGTGAGCAGGGGTTCTCCTATCTGTGTGACTCTCTTACCCTGACTAGAGTGAGGGTCTGTAATTAAACAGGGTGCAAACTACTGCCAACTAGAGACTCCACTTGTAACAGTCACCCATTATGTAACATGATAGATCTATTAATTGAAAATGAAACATCCGGACGGTGTGAGAGTACCATTTGGTTATTAAGTCAGATTTTAAATTTTAGGATGTTTACCTAATCTTGTGCTAGCCTTTTCTTCAGAATTGCAAAATAATGTTATCCACACACATTTGCCAACTAAGACTAGTGGTGTACTCAAACGTATTTTATGTTTTTTTTCTCGAACAGCCAGCCATAATAAATGATGCAAACGCCAAAGAGATATATTTGGAGGCTCAAGAAATACAGGGAAATGTTTATTTTCCGTAGTTAAGATTCTCAGAACCCCACCCATGATAATATTGTTTTCCGAGTCTCCCAACTTCAATAAAGGGCTGGTTTCGTACAGATTGTGATCAGCAGTGTTATTTTTGTCAATATCAGTACCATATATTAACTTCACTCATTATGGTAGAGTTTGAGTTGACCGGTATCCTCGGAGTGTCTGACAATAGAGGAACATTACTTCTTTTGACTAATGAGCCAGAACATCTTGTGTAAAACTATATTTTTTTAATGATTTTTGCATGTTTTTTTTTTTTATCTGACATTACTTTATGGCTCCTCCGCGCTGCAGCATGCCAGTGACATAGATGATCCACTTATTTTTGCCCAAGTTATCTAAGCGTGTGCATGCCAGCGATGTGTTAGATGTGATGGAGTCCTCATAGATTCAGAAACAGGCTACGTTACTGCAAATAATTTGTGATTGAAATGTTGTAGAACACCCGGGTTTCTTTGAGGACAGATGTTAACCACATCTGCAAAGATAATACAACCATACTCCTCCAGATTCCATAGATCTTAAGGCAAGTGGAACTGGTGCCAGAAAGTACTCCTTCTGATCGCTGAACTAGAAGACTTTATTGAAAAGTCTATTTTTGTGTTCTAATAATGAAATTTCGATTTCATACAGCAACCTGATAGAGAAAGGCTGGATTCTTAAATCCTTTGCCACCAGATCTCTTGTATACAGCAACACCAAGCAGGTTTACTTGTTCAAAATAGCAAAAAGTATATCTATTTGGAATCTCTTATATGGTGGGAGTGATGCTAATTATATGTTATTTATGAAGTGCACAGCTGCTCCGTATCTGCCACAGGAACAGAATCAAACATCAAGCAATCTGTCTGTGTACAGAAGATGGCCTTACTTCTAATTGTTGAGTGAGAAGGTCACTTTGAATATATGGTCCCACTGAAGTTTCCAAAGAGGTGGCATTTCCTGCATACATAACTCGCGCAGAACAAGTATTAGCCAAGCCAATAGGTCTGGCCTATGCATCCTGTTGTTTTTCCCTATCTCTATGAACAGAATATGCCACAAAAAGTTAAAGAAAAGACAACAGACTGTCACCAATATGTGATCACCACAATGTCTGCCAAAAAAGTCACTTTAAGAAACATCACAGAGGTGGCTGTTTTACTTGTGATGTTTTGTTTTTAAAAAAAACTCACGCCTCTCAGTTGTGCTATACTATTATTATAATCTTTATTCGGCATATAAGAATATGACCATAAAAGAAACATCTTAAAAAATACAAACTTCAGGCAAAGGAAGTCTTCATAGAGGCTGCCACATACACGAGGAAAACCAGGTATATATACTGTCATTATCCCCCACTTATCGCTTAATATCAAAGTGCATCCAACAAGTTTTAGTGCAGGTCTAGAATATATAAAAACAATAAAATATTCAGCTAGTTTTTTTATAGCAGCAAACCTTAGTGCAAAATAGCAAAAAAGCTTCCGGCCTTCAGGCACCCCTCCTAGTTCTTAACTTAAAGCAGATCTTAGAAAGTTGGAAAGACAGAAGAGTGTAAAAACATCTGATGACAGTTTTAAAAACAACAAGGCAACCCATGCCTGTTTAAATCTAAACCTTCTTAAGAGGCCCTTCAGGAAAAAAATTCTGGGATATGCATAGTGCGGACAGAGTAGAACAAATTGTAGGGTATCCTGTGGAGACCTATTGTCGCAGCCAAAGGGTCCTCTATGTTCTATATTCAATGTAAAACCAACTGGTACAGCCAATAGGTGATGAAATAAATGTAATCTAAAACAGGTAATTATAAATCTGTCATGTGCACTAGTTCTGAGAGATAAGTATGGTTCTATGCCCTGGATTGATTTGACTAAAATATGTTCTCTCACCGCGGATTTATAAAGTTCGCTATCCTCACGTTGCAACGTAACATAATTAAAAAACAGATCTTCAATAAGTGCCTTTTCCTGGATTCTCACCTTGTTGGGGTTAGTAAACAAATCTGCACGCCCTAATGTAGAGAAGGTGTCCTTTACATATTTTAACCACGGGATTCTGAGCGCATGGTCAAGAGAGAGACAGTCCTGGATTACCAGCCTATTAAAACCAGCCTCTTCGTTTGACCAAATCTTCGCCCAACACAATAGGGGTTTAACTGCCGCCATATCAGAAATGTATTTAGACCCCGGTTCTTCGTGGACAATGTACGCAGGGGTGCTTTGAGGAACTTTCAGCATGCGCCCAAGATATTTAATCTCTTCAGTTTGTAACTTGTTAACCTCCATTAATCCCCAGACCTCACTGCCATATAAAACTTTAGAGCAACAGATAGAGTTGTATAGCTTTAAAAGCATTCCTGGAGTCCAACAGTCTAATCAATGAGCAAAAGTAGCGTTTGATCCTGTGGACCTTATCAGAGCGAGACAATTCTCCTCTAATAAGTATTTAAAATTCAATTTTCCGTCAAATAAAATGCCCAAATATGAGAAGGCCAGAACTTTCCCTAAAATGTGTGAGCTTATTGTGTAATTATGAGGCTTACTTAGCTTCTTTCCGATTTCCATAATATATGACTTTGTTAGATTGAGGGACAAATCCAGAATATTCAATATGTGATCACCACATGTCTGCCAAAAAAGTCACTTTAGAATCATTACAGAGGTGGCTGTTTTACTTGCGCTGTTTTGTTTTTAAAAAAAACTCAAGCCTCTCAGTTGTGTTATACGTTTTGCCATTGCTTTATGTGAAGGTGACGAGAATAAATTATTGCCCAACCAAACTCTGAGATTTCAGGCAGCTATAGTGTCATTGAAACTCTTTTTAATAGCAACTTTTAAAAAACGAGACCTAAAATATATAACAGCCTAACAGACCGTCTAAAGGGAAAGCAAAATGAATATATGTGTTTTAGATTATATACAATAATAAAATGTAAAGAGCACATTTTGAAAGAGAATTATCTCTGAAAAGGAAGGAACTTTTTTGAAGCGGAAGTGATATCATGCACAAACTTTGGGCAGTCACTCAAAGTGTAGACACCTAATGTAAAAAGTGGGCTGACTCGATGCCCCATGCTATATGCTTGGTGGGTGGAATCAAAATGTGAATGACAATTCAGCAGACCAATGAATAAAGCCTGCTAACTAAAAGCCTTTTCTGTGTGTATGCTATGTGTGAATTGTTTGGACAACAATAATCTGGCGAGGCAGCTAAAGTAATCTCAAAGGCCAGACCTAAAAGAAAAAATACAGCAGTGCCTAGGTCAAAATTAGGGGCCAATCAGGATGGCGGTCGGAAAATCTCCCCGACCGCCATGGTAGCGGGAAAAGACCGCTCTCAAGGAGCGCGGCATTACCGCCGGTCCAATTAGGATGCTCCGCAGTCGAAATCCAACCACGGCAGTCGTATTCTGGCAATTAACATTGCGGTGGTTGCTGCTGCCAGCAGCAGCACCGCCGTTGTGTGAAAAGGAGCATGTCATGCATGTCACTGCACTGCGTGGCAGGCACTGCACAGTGCCTGCCACCTGGTACAGGGACATGGTACCCCCCAGTGCTCCCACACCCCCCAACACATTGGGGGCCCGCAATGGGCCCCCAGAGACATTCTCTGATGCCTTTCCATGGTGGTTCCACCCCCGCGGAAAGGCTGGCTAACGCCGGCATCGTAATCATGCTGGTGGAGCCTGGCCCTGCACCGGCATCATTGTGGAGGTCCAGTTCTGCCCGCTAGGCATGCGTGTGGACTGGTACTGGTGGAAAAGTGGCGGGTGGAGATTCTCACCGCCGCGGCTGTCACCGCCATGATAATGGGACTGGCGGTTTTCAGGGTTGCGTTCGCGGGCAGATGTCCACCACCGGTCTGGCGCTTGCCATCGCTGGCCCGGCGGCGGCCATCCTCCCGCCATCCCAATAGACCCCTTAATGTGGATAACGTAAGTGTAGGAACAAAAGCCACAGATATGTTCCATGTATGTTCTTTTTTGCACATTCTGATTCAAAATATCTTGTATACACTGTACTCTCGAACACAGAATGACAAGAAAACGTTATAAAAACTTTTGTTTTCTAGTTCTGTAAACCATAAGTAAACTATCAGTGTGTGAGGTGCAGCCATTTTCACTACTGTCAGCCATGAGAGGATGCTGGAAATGTGCCGCCTGCCTTGTTTTGCAGGATTCTCGAAAAAGTGACATTTCTGTTTGAAGTTTATCAAAAAGCAACATTTTATTTCGGGATAGAGCTCCACTAAAGAAAAGAAAATATAATTACATCTCAAATTTTCCATATATAATTAATGCAATTCAAAGTACTCATTGTCTGCATCTGAGGGTTTATCACGAATCTGTTCCTGTGGTGTCTCTGCGTCTCGTAGACCCTTAGTACCCGTCTACCTTTTACTTTGTGCCTTTACATTATCTGTGCATTTCTTACACCTCCAGAGCTCTGATTTCTTTCTCTATTCTCTGTGCCTCATAATTGTTTTTGCCCTGCACTAATGTGCCTCTGTTTTTCTCTCTCACCTCGATGCACTCACCTCTTTCACCCATGTTCTTTATATTTTTGATAGTCATTCTCTGTTTTGACAGACAGTGTTTGTATTGTTATGCCTCTTTCTAGGCGGTTAGTGTCCGGAGTTAAGGCAATAGCAAAGTGCCAGATATTTAGTGCCCTGGAGCTTGAGGGTTTGCAGGAGAGCTTGGGCAAGATATCTCTGGACCACGATTAGTCAATTGAGTCATGAATGGGTAACGTCTGTGCATGTGTGGGGGCATCCCCAACTGCATCAAGTGGGGGCAGGGCTGCAGAATTTTCTGTAACCAAAATGGCGGTGGGTTTCACTCTACGGATAGATCCTGTTAGAAGAGAAGGTTGTACATTAAGGAACAGAGAACTAGAATAGGGACATGATTAAGCAAATTTAGAACATCAACTAGTCTAATTTCTCTTCTTTGCGCTTATCACGGTGCTGAAGTAGTCTTTTATTGACATAATTTTACTGTTCTAATGTCATGTGTCATAACGTGCGTCAGGAATGCGATAATTGGAAACTGAAAAACTCTCGAAGATGGCTGACAATCTATCTAACCGGCAGATGCAATGATCTCTAGGAAGTCTTTTCCATTTTTGTCTAGATTATAAGGACCAAAACATGGCTTTATCTCAACTGTATGAACAATTCTTTTAATTCTAGGGTATAAGGTTTCCAGGCAGTCCTTACCACAAGTTTGTATATTTTGGATGGGTACGCGGCTACCACCTGATACTGACTGCTATCAATACCTTCTATAATTCCAATTTTTTACCTCTTCTGTGATTTTAGTTTACAAGGGACTGGCTATACCAAATGAAGACCAGCTATATGACCTTTCTAATAGGTGCTAGTCAGGGCTTTTATCTCAACCTATTCATAGTGTACACCGCCGACCAGAAGGCCTTGTACTCCCAGCATGTTGAATGGACATGGGCAGGCTCACCTGTGGAGTAGTTTTTTTTGTCTATGGTATGCCGACTTTGTGCCATATTTATTATGCCGACGGACATTTTGCTGCCGGCACTGCAGCGCTTAATTTAACAGTGCTACAGTTATAGGTGGGGAAATTAGTCTGCGCATGGTGGGGAGGACAGTGGGGTCACAGGTGGGGCACTTCCGGTAAAAACAAAAAAAAAACAGCAATTACTGTAGATCAAATAAAGGCGTCCAGAATTTGCGGTATTTGTCCCATGGTGAAATGACCACAAATTATTTTCTTTTAACACTACTTTGCCTTACATTACAGTTTTGACTGAAATATACAAACTTATTATTCCCTCTTCCAGCTGGAAGTAGCACTATGCAGTCTGTGGTACCTCTTACTGCCTCTCCTTTCAAGTCTGCAAGTAATGCCTACATATGGTAGACATCATCGCAGTTTCCATTTTGTATTGATGCTGTATGCTGAACTTCCTTTTCAGTAATCCTGACCCTCTCAATATATGCAGTTCTGCTTTGCCCTCCCTGATCTTCCAATACCTCTGCATTCAGCCAGAGTTACGTCTGAGCCTGGATGCATTATTTACATCCTTGATACATCAGCCTCTCAGTGAATGACATGGATCTAATTCTTGGCCTTTATTTCTCGAGGGCCTTCTTTGTGACTGTTGGAGAGTGAGCAGTGACCATTTGCTCGTCTTTGGTTTGGATTCCTCTCTGTCCTTTGAAAAAGCCATGCCATGTGTCTGTTGGCTTGAGGGTGGCACAGCAGCAGCTCTCTCCATTATATTCAGGCCGGGCCGGCAGTGCGACTGGTGCGGCCGCACTGGGCACTGACCTGTGGAGGGGGCGCCGACCTCAAAGGGGGGCGCTGTGTTTAGCAGTAGCTTACGATTGGAGAGATGAGGGACACTTTTGCCCGGTGGTAGTGAGAGAATCCGTGGAGGCCGTCATGGGATGTGGGGGCACCAAAAATGATTGTCGCACCGGGCGCCAACAGCGCTAAAGCCGGCCCTGTATTCAGGTCCTGAAACATCAGGAAACACCCATCTCTATTCAGGTGCTGAAAGCGATGGAGTGGGGATATGTTCATGGGGAAAGACATTTAAAGATTAGAGCTGAACTTAAGGGAAGGCAATAAAAAGCAAGAACATTGCGCCGTACATATTACTTAACAACAACTAAAACAGCACCATAGAAACCAGAGCACAACTGAAAATCATGTTGAAATTGTATGTAATAGAAAGATCTCTCTGAGCTGCAGGAAGGTGTAGAAAGTTTGCTAAGTGTAATCGCTGAATTTTAAACAACTTTCATGGACTGTAAATCATTATTCTAGTCTAGACAGAAATACAAGGGGATTGTCATAAAATGGCAGTGGACCCTTTACAAGGAAGTCAGCCAGTAATCACTCACTCATCAGATAAATTGACTGTACTTGGAAATCCCCCTAAAAACTATTTCCCAGCTTTATACCCACCAGCTGACAAGAGGACTGGACCCCCAAATGAGCTACTGATTAAGAACAAGTTGGGCTATGATCCCTTGGGGAGGAAAATGCAAAGGCAAACCTGAAGGGCAAGCATCTGAGCTTTTCACTCTGTTATAACTTAGTGAACAGTGTCTTCATTCAGGGAGCAGTCACTGGTTCACTTTGAGTTCATAACAGCGGAGCTAGCTTATGATGCTAGAGATGAGTGATCCAAAGATAATCATAAGGTTCCTTTTCTAAATCTGAAGTGTGGACGGTGGGCCTGTGAATACAGGGAATAGACTTCCTTCCGGTGTGACTGTGCTGCTCTACACACATAATCCATCAGTAGACTTGCATTGACCTCCCTCCCACTGCACTTGTACCTGGAGAATGTGTATAATTACCACAACTAATGAGGAAATGGACAGGCACACATCACAGGACAAAACATTCAATATCGTGGGACATTGAGTACACCATGTGTTCCACATTAAAACAATGACTAGGTTGATAGGAAGAAAATGTTTACTCTATTATTTTTTTCCCCTCATCTAAAGAATTTTGGAAGGAATTCCCATTTTTCCACAAGCGGCTGTCATTTTGAATTACATGAACAGAAAGACAGGGAGGAGCCATCCGTGGCTATGTTGCATTGACAGAGTCTGTGCAGGAATATTACCTACGGATGTTACACTGTCTGCATGCCTGATGGTGCAGTGTTGACAGGAATGCAGAAATGATGCAAATGTGGTGAAGTGGGAACCTGCGTGTAAACCCAGGAGCAGGTTTAAATTTACCTCATCTCCTCTTGCAACTCAGTCCCCTGGGGGGACCACTGCTTAATTTGAGCCGGTGGTTGCCGATGGGGGCCAGCAGCACTTATTTTTGAGGACAGGCACCTATTTTTCCACATTAGATATTTACAGGGTGCAACAGAGGAAAAACTCAAGAAAATGGAGGAAGAGAAAGAGGGCAAAGATATCACAAAGGGAGAAAGCAGAAGCCTGCAAGAGCTAGAAAAAGAGGAACGGAGTGTCTGGTGGTAGATTAAAGACTACCAGCCTTGGTATTCAGCGTGTCAACATTTAATTCCAATGGCACTCTTTGTTTTACAAATTAAGCACTGGAAGGGACACAAGAGAGGAATGGACTGTAACAACACAGGAGAGGCCAACAGGGAGAGGTCATATTCGACAACAAAATACACAGTGTGAGTGTGGTTTTGGGGTCCCCAATCAGCAAAACTCTTCCAAAGTCATTCATTGCTGGGCATGTCGCCCCTCAGAGCCAGTGTCGGCTGGTGAAGTTTGAGAGTGGTGAGGCTGTTATTGGCGGCGGGGGAAGGTGGTGATGAGAGGGGGCCCATTAGGGGTGCTCCACCCATATAAAGAGTTGCCATAGTGCAGTGGTGATACAGTAAGCCCCTCGACAACAGATTTGTAGCAGTTCTACAGAAGCAAATGCAGAATTTCATGAAGAAGTTGAATATAAAAGAAGCAACTAGATATCTCTCTTTGGATTTGAAAAAGAGGGCAGCGTAAGCCGGGCAAAACGCTCTAGCCTGACAAAGAAGTGACCGTTTACATTTTCTTTTGTTCCAATGGTTTTCCTGGAATGAAATGTTCTTGTTCCAGTCTGAACAGCCTTCTCAGTTCTAGAGAAATGGAGTGATGTAGAGAGATGTGTGCTTATATGGCAGCTTGTAAAATTCAGAGCCCAGCCTGTTGCATTAGTGTCTGTTCCTTTAGTGTCCTGAGATGACCAGCAGGAGTTCAGCCAACTTTCCCACGCAAAGGCTTGTCGTTGGTCATGGAGGCAAGCCTGCGGTTAGTTAGGGTTTCTGAAATGCTCTCATTCGTATCGATTTGAGCTGCTGCTGCGAGCCTGATGTGAGGCTGAGCAGAAGGCAGGCTCCGATGTAACTGGGCAGAAAAGTTCCAGGGGATGGCGCTGGTAAATACTATGGGTGGGCGACAATTTCCGTTCCGCTCGCAGGATATTGCGCGAATTCGACATTTACGCGTTCCTCGCGGAACGCGAAAATGTAGAAACTTCCGCGATCCGCGAGGTAAGCGGAAATTGTCGCCCACCCTTAATAATCACCATATTTCTATAAAGCTACTCGTACCCCTCTATATATGCACTTGCCTAATACATTATAGCACTCATCATAACAAATTCAATCTGTCCCCTGGGAAGGTATGAATACAACGTTTCCTTGCTCTTTTGTCACATTGCTCTCCGTGAGGCCAAAATCTACACACATTTCTTTTTTTCCCAGTCCCACACAATTGGTGATCTAAAACGTCTCTTTTTTAGATTCGGATGCAGGCGTAAACATGCCAGGCAGATTAGGCTTGACTGTTTCTACCAGGGAAGGACTGAAGCTGACTTGCATGTGCCCAGCCTCCTTCCTCTTCTGTTATACCACATGAGCTAAGATCTAACGATGCTCTGAAATATGTCAGTGGCTTCATGACTGAGAGAGATTCACTCATTTCGATGCATGGCCATTTTGCCATGCGAGTCTCACTAGTTGCCCCCATGTTTACTTGCTGTGCCAATAATGTGATTAGTACACAGATGGTCCTGTACAGAGGGGCTCTGCGTGCCTATTACACTGGGTTTATGTCACATCGGGGATTCCTTCCCAGAACACTGCACCCTCCCCGGGTATTCTCTCTGTCACGCTCTCCTCCCCGCCCAGGAAAGCAAGTCCCCTGGTCGAGTCGCTGCCCTCCGTCCACCGACTTAGATTTCCCGCGGAGGCTTTTGATACAATTAGCTATGATTTGAAGAAGCTTCCTCTCGTGCTTTCTTCCCCAGGGGCCCTCTCTCACTGACCCATTCCCCCCTTCCCCCAATGCATTATTCACGGTCCCCCTCCTCTCCATCAGATTCAATTAGGAGGTTTGGCGTCCGATTTCTCCGACGGCTCAGCTTCCAGTACGGCTCTCACAGTTGTACATTATGTGCTCTGAGGGCCGACCATATTCCGCAGTATAGAAGGGTCTCCTGCTCTACTGGTGATGCCCATACCGTAAGGAGGCCTCTTACTGATTTACGGTTGTCTGGAACGGCTCTGTTTTTGGAGGAGCGACCAGGGAAATCTGACCGAGTGGTCATTTAAATCCCATGAAACCAGAAGATACTTGTCCAAATTACAGGTTCTCCTTTGATCAAAACGTGTGACACTGTGCAAGTCACTTAGCTGCTTCACATTATTTGCCCTGCCCACACGAACATTTTCAAATATACAATACCTCGTGTCCATGATGTAATCTGAACCTTTGAGTTGTTTAACTCATGGTCTGCCAGGAGTGGCGGGTTCCATATGTTGGACCATTGAAGTCAGGGTTTGTTTTCACAGAAAGTGTTTAGATGACTCTCCTAGGTCCGTGGATGACATTATAATTCACTGCACGTGAATAGTGTAGTAGTGCAATGTTTCCACTCGTGGGAAGTGGCCTGTGTGCATCGCTCTTTCATAAACATGTCTTGAAAGCTACTCAACGTGAGCTTAAGTTATCAACAGAACAGTGTGCTCAGTAGCGTGGTGAACCCCCGCTTTAGCAGCTACAGCGTGATGGATTTCTTTGTGGGCCTCTTCTGTTTGCAACTTCGCAGTAACAATATCATTCATAACCTGAAAGGGTGCGTGAGTGAGTGCAAGTATGGATGAGTAGATAGATGTGTGAAAGGGTAGATGGATGAATGAATGAAGGGATGGATGTAAGGGTGGAGGAGTGAAAGAATGAATGGATGAGTAAAAGGGATGGTGGATGGATGGATCCACCATCCCATGGATGGATGGATGGATGAAAGGGTGAATGGATGGATGAGAGAAAAAATGGATGGATGAAAGAAAGAAAGGGAGGATGGATGGATAAAAAGCTGGATGTATGTATGAGTGAAAGGGATGTATGGATGACGAGTGAAAGGATGGATGGGAAAAGTGAAAGGATGGATGGGAAAAGTGGAAGGGAGGATGGACAGGTGGATAGAGTGAAAGAGTGGATGGATGGATAAGAGAAAGGATGGATGGAACAATTACCGAAAGGATAGATGAGTGAAAGGGTGGAGGGAGAGATGGATAGGTGAAAAGATTGATGAATAGATGAATGAATGGATGGGTTTAATGGAAAGGTTTGGAGATGGTTGGATAGGTTTGGGGATGGATGGATGGATGGACAGACGGACGAAATGGTGAAAGTCTCAAAGATGGATTTAAGAAATAGACAGAATGTTAAGGTGAAATGGTAAATTTCAGTAGGTGGGTGGAAGGATGAACGTATGAAAGGATGAATGGATAGATGCTTGGATGAAAGAGACAAGAGAGCTCTTCTAGGGAGGTCGTGATAACTAGCTCAGTGGTTTTGCTACCATAAGAGATTTGGTTCAAAGTGGGGGGTATTTTAATTTTCTGGCTACTCCCTTGGGTGTGCTTCTCTCTCCCTGCTATCCAACAAGGGTGCATCTGACCTGCTCTAGGTTATCTATTTGTCTAGGTGCCCTGGCCCTTGGCCTCCTTGCTTTGATGTACATGAATGCAGCCAGCTACTGCAGTGTTTTCCAGTGATTCTGTGTCTGCTGCAGATAACCATGTTTCAGACGGACGACACAGCTAGCCAGCGGATGCATGGACATGGCTATCTCTGTAGCTTTTTAAAACTAACTACGTTAAGAGAGATTGAGCCACATTGTGTTGCAGACTGGGGAGGATCAGACAGCGTGAACGCTGTTATGAACATGTTACGTAAAAACCTTTCACTGGTGGGCCACAGGGTCCACTGAGACAGCGGGGCTCCACACCATCACTAGGTCAACGAGTCTGCTCCTCGCAGCCAGACAGTGGATGAAGCATGCACACACGATGCATCGGAGTTGATGGCTCCCTGACAAAGTGCAATGCAGGTAACAGAAACCTTGAGTCTGCCCCGTGTATGTTCAAAAGACCCAATGACAAACTGCCCAGACTCGTTTTCTCAGCTTCCCGCTTGCAGACTCTAGCCCTCCCTTTTCCAACTTGTCACAGGGTGGGGACCCAGACCCACCCCACCCTGTGATGAGCTGAGAAAGGGTGGGGTGACAATGCTCTACACTCCCTGATTGACATGAAGCCCTAGCACTACAGGGCTTCAGTCTGAAGCACGCGGGACTAACTTCCACCCCATGTCATCAGGAGGTAGAGACTGGTCCTCCAGGCTAAGTGTTTGCCAAGTTGATGACCTCATAGGTCTCAGGTCTCTGAGATAGTCAGCCCAGCAAATAGTGTAGACTTTGGGGCAGCAGGTTTTAAGTATCACTCAGCGTCTGAAATGTGATTGCTCTGCACGGGGAGTGGCAGTATACCGCAGCCCGCTCCAGCAAGAAGAAAAATAATGAGTGTGTGTACATGCTGCATTGATTTAAAAACATACCAAACACTGGTTTTATTTTTTATTTTTATTTGATAAATCTGTTTTTATTGCTTTGCAGAGTTTACATCTTGTAGACAGGCAACAGTCATCAATTAACATCGACCATACCGTATAGTATTAGGCAATAACGGATGAGCATGACCGTGGACCAGGAACCCCTCCCCAACATACAGCAATGTCAGTGACAGCGTAGTGGGAATTTGAGCCATGGTACAGTAAACGGCATCATGCTTTGGAGATATGGGCCCAGTGGTATGGTGCACAGTGTCTACGCAGAGTCCTCAGGATGCATGCATGTACAGATATTAGAAAGAGAACATTAAAAGGGGCAAAACTTCAAGAAACCCCCAATAACCAAGAACAGCAGCATAGTCTGACATTTAAGCGTGCATCCCGCATTGTTTCCCCACTGCCTCCGCCCCCCACACCCGCCGGCATCTCACAGGCGGACACCACCACTCAGGGAGCCCAGTACTACCCACCCTGAGTATCAGATAGTACACAGCCATCTACGTGGCGGGCAATTGATCCTTGGTGGCCTATTCAGAAATCCCCAGGAGAGCGCCTCCCCCATGTACAGGATGTCCCTCCGTAGTGTCCCCCCAATCCGTGTCAAGGCCTGTAAGAGACCTTCCCATTGTTTCGGAATAGGCGTCTTCCGGAGTCCCAGTGTTTCCTCTCTCAGGAGGGCTATTCCCTCCGCCTTGGCCCACGCCTGGAGCAAATACCTACACGCCCGTATGTGCGTCGGGTCTGGCGCCTTCCAGCGTTTAGTGAGTAGACGTTTAGCCACCACCAGCCCCAAGTTGAGGAAGCGAGAGTTAACTTTCGTGGACGGCGTTCTGTGAAAGAGCTGTAGCAGGTAAACGGCCCATTCAAATGGTATTGTTCGGCCCGTGCATGTATGTAGCGCCTCTTGGATTGCCTCCTAGTAGGGGTGTGGCTTGTGGTAGCTCCACAGCATGTGTACTAGCCCAGCTCCTAATTCCGCACAGCGGGGGCAGACCGTATCTGTGCGATGAAAGTAACTGTTGATCGTTTCGGGTGTGAGGTATGCCCTGTGAAGTATAAACAGCTGTATTTGGTGGAACTGCATGTTTATGGGTATGCGTGTTGGACTCTGTAACATCTTGCCCCATTCTTAATCTTCTAGTGGCTGCGCTAGGCCTGCTACCCATTTGCGGCAGAGTGGTCTGATCGCTGCGTGTGTGCGTAGGGATGCCGCAAACCACCGAATCAAGTGCCTACCACTCCCCATAACATGGAGATACTGTATGGTAAGGTGTTAGCTCGGTTCCTCCTTCATGTCCCCCCAGCTAGCGGTCAGTATCGCAATCAGGGAACGGTGTCCGAGGAATTGCCCAGGTAGCAGCCCCGCCTCGTCAACCAGGGATTCATACATCAGGAGGTTGCCGTCCCGATAGAGGTCGCCCAGGGTCTGTATGTCCGCTTCGTGCCCCTCCACAAGTTCAGAAGTTGTGAGCGCCCCCAGCCCGCTGGGGGAGCCCTCCGGTGGTATGGCCGGAGCGTAGGGGACCAGGGTCTGGTAAGGAAGAGACTGCAGCAGTAGCATTTGTAGGCCACCACCATGAGGAATGGTGTCGGCGTTGGGGCTTTCATGGCGGGGTGAAAGAGTTTGGCAATGTCAGCTAGAGAGAGGGGAGGTGCTGTGGTTGCGGTGTCATCGCGGCCTCTGTCTGCTAGCCAGCGGGCTATCCATTGTAGTTGTGCTGCCAGATAATAATGTTCAAAGCACGGTGCAGCCAGGCCTCCCTGATCAGTGTGCAAGTACAACTTGGGTAACGCCACCCTGTGACGCGCACTACTCCAGAGGAAATCCTGGAACGACTGCGAGAGTGTGGTGAAGAAGGCCGCTGGGATATATGCTGGTAGGTTGGCAAAGAAGTACAGGAGGCGGGGGAGAATCACCATCTTGGATAAGGCCACCCTACCAGTGACTGTGAGTGGGAGCGTGTTCCAGAATCGTATTTGGGACTTAATCGCTGTTACAGCCCTGCCCAGGTTGCCCTCAATGAGGTCCGCCGGTTGGCGATATATCTGAACTCCTAAGTATCAGAAAGTGTCCGCTTTCCACTGTACACGCATGCCGTCCAGGATGTAGCCCGGTTCCAGGATATCCCCACCGAACGCATAGAGGCAGGACTTGGTGGCGTTCACCCTAAGGCCCGAGAGAGCTGCGAAGTCGAGCAATATGTGCTCCAGATTGGCCGGGATGTTGCTTACATCTCTTACGAAGACCAAGAGGTCGTCCGCATACAGTGACACCTGATGCGTCGCGTCCCCTAATGGGATACCATCTTCGAGTGTCATACGCAGTGTCGCAGCTAGGGGCTCAATTGCCAGCGCGAACAGGAGAGAGCGGGCACCCCTGCCTGGTGCCCCTGCAAATTGGTATTGCGTCAGAAATGTAGGGCCCAGTTTTCACCCTCACTGTGGGATTCTTGTACATGAGTGCGACCATCTGGAGAAACACCAGGCCTAGCCCGTAGCGCATCAGCACTGCCGCGAGATAGCCCCATTCCAGACAATCAAAGGCTTTTTCGAGGTCCAGCACAAGACAACCCACCCTAGGCCACCCTTGCACGCTATCCAACGCCACCCTGAAGAACTGTCGCAAGTTCAGTGAGGTACTACGTTTAGGTACAAAGCCATTCCGATCGCTGTGTACTAACTCAGGTACTACCGGTGCCAGGCGCTCCGCCAACACATTGGCGAATATTTTATAATCCGCGTTAAGCAGAGCCAGGGGTCAGTATGATCCCAGATTCTTGGGGTCTCCCATTTAGTTTGAGCAGGGACACCAGGTAGGCCTCGCGCATTGAAGGGGGCAGGGTGCACTCCTCGAGAGCTGCGGAGTAAAGGGCATGCAATTTCAACACTAGGGACTCCCGGTAGGCCTTATAGTATTCGTCGGGGAGGCCATCCGGCCCCGGTGCCTTTCCAGAGGCCATGGAGCCGATCGCCTCCCCAATTTCCTCCAAAGTGAGGGGACCGTCAAGCTACTCTTGGTGGTCTTCGGGAACCGTGGGCAGGCGGACAGTCTCCAGGAATCTGTCCAGCTCGGGCCCAGAGCAGCGCCCAGTGGAGCGGTACAGTTGCGCGTAATGGTCGGACATCACTTTGTGTATCTCACGCTGCGTGTATACCAGTGGCCCCTCAGGCGTGTGTATGGCCCCGATGGGTGCGTGGGTGCTCTCCTGCTTGAGCAGCCAAGCCAACAAGCGACCCACCCTGTCGGCTTTGGTATGAGTGCAGGCAGTGTGGGCTGTATAATTATGGCAACGCAGGCGTTCTCTGAGGTCTGCATGTTGCGCTCGAAGGCACACCAGATGAATTGAGTGGCGACCTCCGCCCTCGCCTTCCTGTTCATATTTGAGTAATTGCGATTTGAGGCGAGTAAGTGACAACGCCAGATGTTTACGTATGTTCCACGTTGCATCAAGGCAGTGGCCCCTGATGGCCATTTTATGGGCATCCCACTCCACCAATGCGTTACTCGCCGTCCCGTCGTTCAGTTAAAAATACTCCAGGATAGCCGTCCCCAGGGATGCACGGAATTCCGGATCCTCCGGTGCAGCCGGTTGGAGACGCCATGTGGGGACAGGGGGGCGACCGGGGTACCAGTTCAGCCGCAGCCTCAGGGGATTGTGGTCAGAATGTGTCCTCCCCAAATATTCAGCATCCTCAATCAGCGGGGTTAGTGTTTGGGAGCCCACCACCCTGTCTAGTCACACATGAAGTTCGTGTACTGCTGAGTAATAAGAATAGATACGGTCATCAGGATGTAGGCTACGCCACACATCTAACAACGCCCAGTGCGATAACCTATCTGCGAGGGCCTGCGCGTTCGAAATAGTCGGTGTGGTTCAGAGGGGTGGAAAGGACCTATCTAGTTGTATGTCTAGTACCGAATTGAAATCCCCGCCCAACAGCCAGGGGAGTCCAGCATAGGGGGCTAACGACGTGGACAGTTGCGCTAGGTATGAGGGTTTGTCAGTGTTCGGACCGTAAATGGAGCCCAACAGTATTTGCTGACCGTTAAGTGTTCCACAAGCCAAAGTGTACCTGCCTGCAGGATCTATCACTGTGTCGGTACAAATGAACGGGGTACCCGCCCGTACCCAGATTAGTGTGCCCCGCGTGTGTGCTGAATATGTGGTGCCATATAATTGGCCTCTCCAGCATTTGCACAACTTGTCTAGCTCCGGCTGCATCATATGTGTTTCCTGTAGGAGGGCAATAGCAGCGGAGTGTCTCCGAAAGTATGCGAAGATGGAGTAGCGACGCGTGAGTGTGTACATGCCACATATGTTCCACGTAATTATATCAGTGTGCGCCATCTCGGGTGAGTCAGTGCAGTGAAGGTGCCAGGGCAGGCCCAGGCGGCGTGGGGAACAGGTGGTGTCATGTCGGTGTGCTGCAACAAAAAACACAACTGTTGAACACAGAACGGTGTAACATCTGGGGCAGACATTGCGTGGTGTCCGTCCCAACCACTGTAACTGTGAAGTAGCGTAAACTAGGTCAGTAGGGTGCCTATGAGGGTGCGCGTGCTAGCGGTGTCATGCTGTGGCCATCCCCCTTGCTCCTTCATATGTTGTGTGTCATCCCTGGGAGCACCGGTGCCGCTATTTGGTACCAACAGACTGTGAGTCGGGCTGGCGGGCTAGGGGAATGCGCTTCCCCGCACGTTCACCCCCTCCCCCGTCTCCACGGAGTGATGTATGGGACGTGACCGGTGACAGGTGGGCCACCGCGGAGGCCGGGCAGTGCCCCTAGTGCAGTACACCCAACCATAACTAAGACACAGAGTGAACAGACAGTGATCTACTTGTGTGAACTGTCCATGATGATGACTATCTCAAGAAAGTCAGTTCAGATAATAACGTCGGCAGTTTGCGGAGTCACCAATGGTAATCCGGAATCTTCTGAAATGATTGTGGATGGCGAGGAGGAGCCGCTGGGTACCAGGGTGATGTGCATGTGAGAGTCCAAGTGATCTTGGGCGTGTGGGGAGCGGAGGGTGGTGACTGCTTCTAGGGCTTCCAATCTCTCCCTGTGCATGTTTTCCGGTCTCGGGGCGTTTGTCCCAGGCTGGGCGTTCTTCATGGTCCCACACCGACGGCATCTTCGGGTTCTGCCTGCCTGCCGTGGCGTCTCTTTCTGAATTCGCAGGTCTCACGCCCGACCACAGTCCCGACTCTTCGAGCCAGTCCCACGCCTCTTCTGGGGAGTCAAAGAAGTGGGTCCTCTCCTTAGTTACTACACACAGGCGGGCTGGAAACCACAATGAATATGATAGCTCTAGGGCGCGGAGTTGTCGTTTCACCACTGTGTAGTTGCTCCTACGCCTCTGTACTCGAGCTGTATAGTCGGGAAAGAGCATAACTGGGTTGCCGCCCACTTTAAGATCGTCCATCTTGCGTGTTTCACGGAGGACCACATCACAGTCTCTATAGTTGAGTAGCTTAAAGATGAACGGCCGTGGTCTGGCTTCCGTTTGGGGTTACTGTGCCGGGATGTGGTGGGCTCTCTCGACCACAAACTTGTGTGACAGTAGTCCTTGAGGCAGGAGATCGCATAGCCACTGTTCTGTGAATTGCTCCTGGTGTCTACCTTCTTCACCTTCCGGCAGGCTCACCACGTGAACGTTGTTGCGGTGGGAGCGGCCATCCGCATCATCCGCTCTGTCTTCCAGTTCGTGAACACGATCCATTAGGTCTTGCAGGACTGCATCATGACTTTGCGTGATAGGCTGGAGCTCCTTAATTGTTTGGCCTTGCGCGGTGACTTTGTCGGCCAGCTTACGATGATCAGCATGTAGGAGGGTGAAGTCCGAGGTGACCTTGTCGATCCTGGTTTCCAGGAAGGTTCTGGTGTGTTCCAGCGCGTCACCTATCCTTTCCACTGCTGAAAGGACAGAGTCCATTTTGGCTGCTAGGGCCGTGGACGTGGGTTCCGTCGCTCCTCCAGTGCTCATATTCAGGTGGTCCAGAGAGTTGCAGCGCAAGGGCCCCTGCTGCATCTTGGTCCTCATTCGGCCCATCACAAGCTGTTGCGCTGTGGGCATTCGCAGGCGGTCACCAGCCGAGGCGGTATGCTGGCAAGGAGGTTACTGACAGGGGAGGCCGCTCCCGTGGTAGCTGCACGTGGACGTGGTCCAGTGGGGTAACGCGTAGTGACTCCACCCCGTTAGTTGTGGCCAGTGCTCAGATGATGACCCGTGGGGGCCGTGGATAGACTCCGATTCAAGTGGGCCAGCGAGGGCGTCGCGGCTGGTCACGGCGGTCGTTAGGCCGGGGCGTGGGGCCGTCAGGTCGCACAGTTATATGCCAGATCAGGTGGTGTGCAGGTCTCCGTGGGTGGCTGTCTGCGCGGGCGGCTGCTTCTCTAGTGGCTGAGCCTCAGGTGCGCAGACCGCAGGGTTTTGGTGTCGTTGGCGCTCACCTAGGATGGCCTCCGTCCACTCCGAGGGTATTCCGCGGAGGCTGCCACTGCATCAGCAGCGATCGCCGATCAGCGTCCTCCTGTGTGTGGTTTGCACCCAGCACTCCCGTCCTCGTCACCCCACTCTGTCGATTGTTTCTCGGGCGCGGCGCCTGGGTGTCACACGTCCAGGCACCAGTCGGTACGGGTGTGACCACTGTGATTGATAGGTGCCGGATCACAGCAGGGCAGTCCCCGTGGGGACCCCCATGTGACGCTCCGTGGGCATGGCTCCACGTTGCTCCCACCAAGAGGCTGCTACGGTTGGCGCTACAGGCTGGCACGGGGTTGCCTACCTCTGCCTTGGCCTCTCCAGGATCTCTGTTGATTGCGCCCGACCTCCACAGTCCCGCCACCCTAGGGCCACACGTTCGCCACAGGCGCGACTCGCCGGGAATGACACCGTCAAGGCTCCAGGAGGCGTTTTATGCGCGGTATGTCATTGCCCTCCAGTGCCAGGTCTCGCCGGCGCCACGCAGCGAAGCCTGGGCAGGCACAGGCCCAGTCAGCCACCACTGCCGGCAGGCCCCCTGGCCTCCGGGCTGTATCGTCCCCGGAGGGACTGCGTGAGCAGGTTGGGCCCCGTCGGGTGCAGCGCCACTACCGCCCGGATTCACCCGGGGGGGCAGTGCGGGTGTCTGTCCCGCTCACCTCGGGTTGCACTGTCTGCATGGGAAGCACTTCGCTGACCAGGTGAGGCCATGGACCACTCACCATCGTGGACTGAACTTCGGGAAGGGGAGCAGCGCGGTCCGATGTTTACCGCCGATCGTGATGTCTCCACTGCACAGCTCGCTTGGTTCTGCTTGGAGCCAGATTCCTTCGCTGCCACTAATTACTGCATTCAAGCACGGGTGGCCATCTTACAATGTGGGGACGCAGCGCGCGGGCTGACAGCAGGCAGGGCTGTGCGATCATCACTACCGCGGCACCGGCGGTCCAAGTGTCACAGCGTACAGCTCATTTGGTGCAGGAGCGCTTCCGCCACCGGTTTTCAGCTGGCAGTAGCGTGGATGTTGGGGATTTCAAGAGAAATTGCCAAGATTGGGGGGATTAACAGCTCAAGCTTCACGGACCCGCGTCCGCCATGTCGACTGGTTAGCCACACCCACCAAACACTGATTTTATATTGGGAATTTTGTCAATTGGGGATAAAGTAAAGGAGGCGGAGCCCGACGCCCTCGACAAGAAACCGCCACTGAGTGAAGGGGTGAAAAGTCATTGTCTTGTGGGTAATTCAACCCAGGTGCTGTATTGGCAGAGAAAATGAAATGGTGAAGTCCGTGCAGTGAATATATCTAACACCATGGCGGAAATAGTGCGAACCATCACTGTCACATCACAAAAAAGAATGTGCTTGGAAAGTTAGTTAACTGAAAACTCTACATCATGCAATGGCCAGAGTCTTGTGGTCTCTTATTAGTGACATTAACTCTTGGTTGTCTCCAGTGCGAGCTAGCCCTATCAGGATGCCAGGCCACTTTAACGGTTTTCAGTATCATTTCAGAGTTGGGCTACTAAAGTATCTATTTCAAGTCAAGAGGTTAATTTTTCCCTCTCGGGATGGGTGAGTTTCAATATCTTCATGTACAAGTTGGCTGTGACTTACTTTAAAGCCTATTCATGTGGACACCACATTAATGTATGCAAACTCTGGACAGAAAAGGAGCTTTGTAGCAGTTTTCCTTTTTTAGATTGAGCCCGCTCTGCGAGGCATGCAGTATTGAGTATGCTGTGGAAGCCTCGCCTACTCTCCTCCCATATTTTTGATTCACTGGTGTCATTGTCTTTGGTAAATGCTGGCTTTAGATTGATAATGAGGCTTGTTAGCCCCTCCTTGTTACCGCCCTGTCACCTTTTGTTACCTCCCATGAGGACTGGATCTTTTACTTGTGTCGTTACACGGTCTCCTACATAAGTCGGTAAGCACTATTTTTTTTTTATTTGCAGTGCGGACTGCTTTCACTTTAGCGGTTGTGCTTGTTTATTTAATAAATTTCCCGCGCAAATGCTTGTTTTAGTATTTACGCTCAAGCTAAATCATGTTTTAGTGTCATACAAATTAGATTTTTTTAAATGGGAACAAATTACGCTTTTGCCTATGCCCATCAGGATTGCAATTTCTACTTTGTTATTCATTTCATACATAGATTTACATATGTGTTAAACATGCCCAGTGGATATGCACGTTCTGATGAAAAAAAAACTAGACTAGGTTTATGGAAACAGCACCTTCTTCTCAAAGTTGTCATGCTATGTAATGTTTGATTCTGCGGGTAGTACACTACAGGTTGACTTGTGGTGAAAACGTACAGTGGCTTCCTCTTCCACAATGACTCCTTTTGCAAGATTGCTACAGGGTCCGCAGCGCATAGTAAAGTTTTAATGCGGCCGGGTGCATCAGGTGACTTAATCGAATTGTCCCCTCTTGCAAGATTAATGCTGGTGGCCTCAACACTCTTGGAAGAGGCAATCATATACATCAATGAAGGGTTGCCAGAGGCACCGGAAGCTACTGGCTCGCCCATTTGTAACACAGTACCAGTGGCATAAGGAAACGAATGGACCCCCCTGCAAGGTAGATGGAAGACCCGCCCAACGCACTCAGTGAGGAGCTCTCAGGCCAGGTTACTGTGTCGAGAACTCCCCCTCAGCTCGTGCCCCCCCACCCCCGCACTACAGGGGCATATATTATGCCACTGGCACGGACTGCCCTTGCCGCTGTCCCTTGTTTTAGAGGTCATAAAGGCAGAATCAAGTACAGACATGTTTACAAACTTTCCATTCATCAGCCCCTCTGCAGCACAAAGGAGGCTTTTGAGAGCTTAAGGCCGGGCCAAGGCATTAACCCAGTAACGTAATTCACAGTTAAGGGGTGTATGACGCCACTCCTACTATCTTTTTGGTTAATTGTCTTCTGGGATGAGCCAAACACGCAATAATAACTGCTTAAAACGTTCACCCCAAGAGTTAGGCAATGCATTTCGAAATAAAAGTGGTAATGCTTCATTTTAGTTTTAAAGTTTCAGAAAACAAGCATTTGCAATGCAATTGGTCTCTCATTTAAGCAAGTTTAAGCTATTGGCATTGTAAATGACAATAACTTTTATTTATGTTTTAAAAACGAAAACAAAAATAAAACGCATTGTTATTTGCAATGTCAATAGATCAGACTTGCGTAAATGCAAGATCTATTGCATTACAAATGCTTGTTATGTATAGGGATTATTGTTAGCACTAATGTGGCTTCACAGCATGGTTAGATAGTCCGCGAAGCACCTGCTTCTATGCGCATGCTTAGGAGTGAGAATGGACTGGACAGGTCAGGTAGGGCACGTGTGAGGTTGGCAGTGCATAGGTGCATAAAGGTGGAGCTGGATTCTAAGTGTTTTTTGGGTGCCATGGGTGAGGGCCACAGATGTGCTCCTGTCAGGGTCCCGCAGCTGAGATGCCCTGAAGACGACTACAATCACAGGCATTTGGGGCACTGGAAGGTAGTAACAATAGTGGATGAGGAAGGGTTGGGTGGCAAAGAAATAAGAATGCACCTACCCTGACCACTAACGTTGCTTAATACCTACGAGCTCCACCTGCCCTGCAAACATGAGTGGTGCCCATTGGATTTACATGTTTTTTTAGGTCGAGCCAGAGCCTGAACCAGCGCGCGTGCACTACTCTGCGAGGCTTCTTGTGTTTACTCTGTGTGGGTCTGACTCCTCCCACACATAGGATTGGCTTTTTCGTTTGTCTTTCAATAATGAAAGCACGCAAATGGCTAAAGCAGGTGCATGTCCCATCTCTTTTTTAATGTTGACTCCCACGGCGTTTTGCTCTCTGGAGCAAGCAGCGGCGCGCAGGGTGGAAGCTGCATTCCTCGTGGGTCAGATTACACACAACGCGCCATGCTTTCGCTTTTGCTTGTTTTATGGTTGTGTTGGGGCTCCGCGCTGCCTCCCAGGCTATGATTCCTGTTCGAAGTGAGTTTGCAAGTAAACAGGAAGTCCAGTGTGCCAAGGATTGTTGTAGCTGCTTGAGGAATTCTTGGAGGTCTCCCCCGGCGCTGTACTTTAGTCTGAATTAATACCATGTCACCGCAGTGCCGCCTATAAATTATCTATTGTGGAAACATTTTATAGTGGCGCATGGGGAGCAGAGCAGGTGCTCTAAATAGGCCACACACGGAGAGCAGTGCCCAGCTATGCTTTTTGACAAAAGGTAACATTTACCTTCCATCAGGCGCCCGGTTTCATGTTTTTTTGGGGGGGTCTGTTCTGGCACGACGCTGCCTCGCACAGCGCCCGGTTTCATGTTTTTTTTATGGGTATGTTCGTATGCCACGTTGCCTCGCACGGCGCCCATTTTCATAGTTTTCTTATTTTAAATATCTGCTTTCGAATCCCTCCCCTCCGTGTGGTGTTAAATTTCTTCCCGCCTCCCTTCCTATTGTCCATGCCATCTTTACTCTTGCCCCCCTCTGGTTGTCCCCTGCCCCCCCTCCCGTTGTCCCTGACGTCTTTACTCCTTTCACCTTCCGTTTACTGCAGAAAGTACAAGAAAAGGGTCCAGGCACCTTGCACTTACCTTATTCCCTTATAAGCTACCCTTTTTAGGTCTCGCCTCGGCAGCATGCATGCGTTGCTCTAGGAGGGCCTTTAGCCATCGGTCTGCTCCTTTTCAAGCACACTCGTGCTTGTGCTGGCATCCATCTTGCGGGAGCGAGCAGCGGCGTGCGTGGTAATTGAAACCATATGGCTCTCGCTCTGCTGCTGCTCGCTCCCGCAAGGCGGATGCCAGCACAAGCACTAGTGCATTAGCCTGCTCTTTCACGGCCGCGGGGCCGGGCCGCCCTCCCTCACGCTTGTTAAACACACTGTCAGTTTCCCTTCATCTTCTACGAGGGGAAATGTGCCTTGGAAAACGGCGGTGCACAGAGTGAGCATGCTGCCACAGAGATGGCTGCCCTGTAAGATGTGCTCCGTGCGGCAGACCAGTGGAGTATTTATTGGAGGAGTTGAAATCGTCAATTCGACTTCTTCTGTGCCGTTCCTGCACACCTTTTACCCATTACCTCACCATGTCCCGCTCAGCTTTTCTCCCCAACTGTCCCTTCTTTGTCTTCCCAGCTCGCATCTCCTTTCTTTATCTCCTATTCCCTCAACCTTTTGAGCGTGTCTTCATTTCCCCCACCACCTCGCGTCTCCCTCCTTAAGTCGCATGGACTTCCTTACCGAGCTCTCTGTATTATAAAACACTCATACCTTGCAATACCCATTCCGATGTTTTTTATCCAAAATATTGTATGTGCGCACGTTTTTTGATGGCACATAGCACATGCCATGCAGAACAAATTTAAAATAAACTGAATGAACATGTTTGAAAATGAAGTTTAGTCCGTGATGAATCAACCAAGTCTACTGCTACCACCAATTTTTCACAATATATTTTATAATATTTATATCATTAAACTTGTAGAGCTATACACAAAGTTATTAAAGGCTGCACTGAATGTTGAGAGTTTTTTGAAGCATGGAAAGTAATTATAGCGCATTACCTTTACTCCCTCTTTGGCTGTGAGAAGCTCCCTTTAGACACCAATTAGAAACTCTCCTCACACTGCCCAAGCCAGTTTGTGTTCAAGTAAAGCAACCAAGCGGGCAGGGCCCCATTGATAATGGAGTCTGCACTTCCTGGGGATCCGCACTCCATGGACGTGTGGAGGAGAATGACATCCCCTTTAAAGTCCGAGGTGCCCCGCAGCCCGCTCCGCGCCCGGCCGGCTCTCACAAAGCAGCTTTTTTCCTAACGTTGTTTGTTTGACACATTCACGTCACTCTGAGCTTCCTGCGTGATATTAATGCCAGTCATCCACCTGCTCACGCAGCACTGTAAACAAACACACAAACATCTATCTCTGTGCCGATGAACAGGAGCAGATAAAAAGGCAAAATTCTATATAAATGGCTCGCCCATCTGCCGAGAGAAAATTGTTCACAATTGTCAGGGAAACAAAAGATGATTCGGACACGGAACGGGAGAGGAAAACGCCTGTTGAAAAGAAACCCCTGACTTGAAAACTCCCCCTCACACGCCCGCTCAATATTCAATGTATCCCTACAAAACAGGAGACGTACAGCTCCCACTGGCAGATGCTCTACCCAACTAGGTGCCTCTACCTGCCAGACAATCCTCTCTCCAGCCCTGGAATCTACACTCCCTCTCCTATCCACCCACTACCATCCGTCTCTCCATTATAGGCTTTAATACTTGTAAAACATGAAGAAAGTGCATCAATAGCATTTTAGGGACCATCATTTACACATGTAACAATAATACCAATAACAGCAATAACGATACGCGTTACTTGTTCGTATTATTGGTAATAGTAGCAGCAGCTGTATTAATATTAGTTGTAGTGTAATGTTATTGTGCGTCTTTAGTTCTGAGACCTTCTGTTTTATTTTGCCCTCCCCCTTACATCAAGGAACTGGTCACAGTTCCATGAAAGCGTCACTCTGCTTAATTGTTCCATACATATGAGTTTGCTATGCATCACAAGATGCACAGTAGTAGTTGTAAGTCTAGTTATTGTTATTTGATTCTGGCCGATGTTTCAGGTTCTGGCTCACTGGGAGATGCGGCAAGATTCTTGACTCTGATCGCTGCTCCTGACGTGGAGGGACCTGGTCTTGGGCTCTTCCTGACTCTTTGTCCAACCCATGGCACATAGCCTGTTTATAATGTGCTGCATAACTAAAGACTCATAAGGTCCAAAGGCGAGACCTATTGGCTATGCCAATGCTTGTTACCTTAAGATCTGGCACATTGTTAGACTCGATCACCACTAAGTTCAAGGGTAATTTTATTTTGCTTGGAGTTTCATTTTAAGGCACAGGCTTACCATTGTGATTTGAGCAAATAACCATACTCTGGATCTCACCCACACACAGGGATGCTTATGACTGCAGCACGCTCGGCTCTAAAGCAGCTGCTTCTAACACATCTCACTCACCAAGCACTCTTGCTGCCTCTGCTAAAATTGTGTGTGACCGATTAAGCAGCAGATGTGACAAAACACTTAAAAGGTCCCAAAGGCGAGACCTATTGGCTATGCCAATGCTTGTTTTTTTTTTTTTTACTATTCCCTTGAATAACTGTTTATAAAACAAAGTAACCATAGGAAGTGTGAGGAGGGACCACTTTTGTTAGGAATGGCCTTTTGAAAGTTCTCACAGACATGGACATTATGAGCAACATGATTCTCTGTCCTGGGGTCCTACTTCGACCGCTTGCCACTTAGACAAAAGAGACACAGTATAGCAGACACCCAAAGGGCTCTGAATGGTATTGTATAAGAGCAGGTACATTCTGAATTGTCTCAGGCCCTTTTAACCCTAGTCTTTGAGTTATTCTGCTATGCAGACCAGCTTTCAAGTGCCTGTTGTTTTGGGGCATTGCTCTTCTTCAGAAGGCCCTTTGTCATGGATGGCATGCTCTTCATGCCCTGTTACAGATATGTCTGGTTCTTGGGGCTGGCAGCCTGCAGTAAAAAGCAGCAGAGATATGTACCTGCTGATATCTTCCTGTGAGTGCTGCCCCCTGCCACAAGCTGAAGGCTGGATTCTCACCTAGGATAGTTTCTATAGATAACTAGTAACTTTTTCCTACCTGACAAAGTCCTTTCTCAGCAATAAATCATAAAACAGCCATTCTCACAGGAGGAATCTAAACATTGTCTTGTGTTATCAGCTGCTGACGTAATATTGTCTTTTTTTCCAGAGCGTGCATATACACAAGCCACAGTTCCTAGCACTACATTGTCAAGAAGTCGGAGGGAAAAACTATGAAGCGTCAATGGCTTATGTGGACAAGCTGGTCAAGTGAGTATTTGCTTGTATCTGGGTTATTTCAAAATCCATATAACAAAATATAATGATGTTCATATTGATATCTTGCACAGGAATGGTAAATGATCATATATTTTTCTGATAAAGTTTGGTACATACGAGTGGCGGGCACGAGTAGGGTCTGCAGGTAGGCCTTCTACCAGTGCATGATGTTTTTTTTGTCTGTCACAGCCTTGTTTTCTAACACCTCCCACCCCTACCGGATAAAATGCAAATATCCCTGTGCAGTCAATGAAGTCCCTATCTGAGCCAAATATAAAGATAGAATCTGCCTTTTTGGATCTGGGGCTGCAGCTCGCGGAAAAAGACGAGCTGTGCTTCTGTATACAAATCCAAATGCCTCTTTCTCTGCCAAATTCGAATAAAACGGGCCGCGCGCCAACCTTTGGCAAGGGCGGTGTGTTGCTCAATCTGGGACATTTCCAAATGTTTATTTTAGAACATAAACACCGTTCTTCGTCGTTTCTCTTGTCAGATCTAAAATAAAATGTTTCTATTTGCAATCCCATTGCTAAATTTGCAATTACTGAATTGTATAGGAATATTGTAGTCTGCTTCTCCTTCTCCAATTCTTCCTTTGCTTGCTAGGATTCTCTTTTCATACTTCTTCTGTAATTAACGATCTGCACATTTTCTTTTATTTTGATGATTCAGGCGGCTTTCTTCTTCTATCAATGGGGAGCTCTCATAAATGCTGGGTTTCACCTCCTCCCATGGTAATCCGAAGGGAATTTAGATAAGAGAATTCCCCGCTACCATGGAAGATGGGAAGTAGTTATTTTGTTAAATTCACACATATAGGAAATAAAAAATGCTAAAAAATGAATAGACACTGAAAGAATTAACATTTTATAGAAAAAAGGAACTTCTATTGTACCTATTGGCAAATAAGTATATTCCCCTTGAAGAAAGAATCATGGGGTCATATTAAGCGTGGTGGGCAGCCCGCAAGCCCACCCTGTCAGCAAAGGCCTTAACCTTCACTTCCCTGTTGGACCACTCATCAGAGTTACTGATTCTCGCTTACTTGTAAGGGGATCTCTATGCCTCCAGTGCATTCCTGGCAGGGCCGGACTGGTAACGCACATCATCCCTGGCAATTAAGTCGGACCTGCTGCGAGAGAGGGGGGCGGGGGATGCTGGTGGGAAACACTAATGCTGCTTTTGGTATAGGGGGCTGATATTGCAGGACGGCTGCAAAACCGGACCCCGTACCAAAAAAGCCCCCCACCAGTCCCAAACCGGCTCCCACCCTTCCATCCCACTGGGAAAAAGCCTGGTGCCCGCTACGGCCAGTCCGGCCCTAATTCCTGGGCTGTCTTACTCTCAGTCCAGCACGGTGTGTCCTGGTCTCCTACAGGCCACATTGACCTAGATGGTAACAATGACCTTCTGCACATAATGCGGTGTAAGCAGTCTCCGCAAGACAACCATTGTGGCATACTTTTGTGACTTGGGCTGGTCAATAAACCTGTGACTGCGAGCTGCATACCCCAGAACTCTCATGCTCTTTGTTATGCACCTGGCTTCTGACCTCCAGCAGACCACACTGATGCAACTATGAATGCCTAAAGACCTAACCCGGCAAATGGTGCAGTACTGCCATTTTGGGGAACTTAAGTATGTGAAAACAAGTTTAGGGTCGCTTATGTTCCTGTCAGGAGAAGACATGTGGGGCAATTCAGGCTCGTCCGCTCCTTCTGGATTAGGATCAAGACTTATTTGCATAAACTGATGTCTGTCTAAAGCGGTGTAGTGAGCAAAAAAAAGATGGACTGGAATGTGGCTCTGAGCACTCGCTAGTGGCCAAGAATAATTCAGGCATTCCATTTATCATTTTGCTCTTTGTTACAGATGATGCCGTAAGTGTGGTGGATATGCCCAGGGCCACTGGAATTATGCAGCAGAGGAGGGCCAGATTATGCAGCAGGGTTCAGTTAATTATGCTGCAAGAAAATGCAAACTATGCCGCGTAGTATGGCACATTTTATGATGGTACTACTTCATTATTTTACCATTTTTACACTTGTTAACACTGTCTGTGCAAATATTGCACTTCATTAGTACCATTTTAACATCCAAATATAGGAATGAGCAACCGAATGGTGCTTAGTCAACCTTTGCAAAGGGCCTTCCACTGTGAGGTAACGTGTCACTGTGTTTTTAGTAACTTTTGAACTGTTTGAGCTAGAAATAATTTTTGGGTTAAAACCTGCTGACTATGCTGCAGATGATGGACTGTGTTGCAAATTCGGCAAATCTATAATTATACTAAAAAAAACCCGCAAAACCGCGTAATTCCAATGGCCCTGCATATTCCCAAATGTGTGGCCCCATGATCACTGTGCCACAGTATTCCAACTATGCCATACTGATGAGGCCTAATTAAGCCAAAACCAGTCTAGCGTGGCAAGTGTTCAGCCTGGAGGAAACTAGCTCTTGCACATCTGGCCGGGCTGTTACTATTGGAGAAGTGCCATGACTGTTCTACATGTGTCTGGTGTCTGTTTATGGTTGCATAGTGGGTGAAAAAAATGGACTGGGATGTAGCCCTGAGCAATCGATTTGATCATTCCATTCATCACTTCGTTGTTTTTGCTATAGAGGAACCATGACATGTGTTGCTGAGCACACAATTAAAGCAAAGAAGATGGATGCAGTGGAAAACAAATGAAGACTACAATTTTGACACTCATGCCCAGATACTGACATAAATAAGCAAGCAAAAACACCTGCTGCAGTCCAAAACAGTTACAAAAGGATCGCTAAGTTCAAAACGATCATAAAAAGATTGCTATGTGTATACAGTACATGGATTAGGTTAGACCTGACATCCTTGGTGTGGTATTACCTCAACATTTTGCCTTTCCTCCCACCATTTGGCTGAACTTGTTCTTGTTGGCGTTAGGACTCTGTACACTTAACCCCTTCTAACCAGTGCTAAAGCACATGCGCTGTCTCTTTTAAAAACAGTTAACATTTGCCTACACCTAATTGGCGTATTTAATTTACTTGTAAGTCTCCAGAAAATGGTTCTCCATGTACCCAGGGCCTATAAATTAAATGCTACTAGTGGGCAGTAGCACTCATTGTGTCACCCACTAAAGTAGCCCTTTATACCATGTCTCAGTTCTGCCACTGTACCCTGTAGTGGAGTTTTAAACTGTCTTTTCAACCTAGTAAAAATAAACCTTTTGCCAGGCTTAAGCCTTTTTTTTCTAATTGTATAACTCACCCCTAAGGTAGGCACTAACCATCCTAAGGCAGGGTGCATGGCATTTAAAAAGTGGGACATGCGTGTTTACGTTTTTATGTCCTGACAGGGAAAAACTCTAACATTATTTTCTCATTGCTGTAAGCCTATCACTCCCTTATACTAGCACTGGGTTACCTTATTACACTTAATAAGTACTAACTTCAAATTGGGAGCAGATAGAGATATGCTGTTTCCACTGAAATATATTGTACCTTAAAATAGTCTTTAATAGTAAAGTCAGAATTTGAGTTACACTTTATATAATGCCACTTTTTGAAAGTTGTAACAAAAACATCTTCCAGAATGCATGTGGGTGTTAAATAAGTTCCCAGGAGTGGACATTGATGTTCTCTGCGACATGCAGTAATCTACTCAGCTGACACTTTGGTCTCTCTTTAAACCACATATTTTAGGGTTTTAGGTTCAACGTGTAATTGTGCTTCTCTAATGTGCATTGGCACATCCTCCTTCAGCAACTGGAGTCCTTGGCTCAAGAGTCTTCAGCAATTGACTATAGACTTTGTCAGTCAGAACTTGGAGCACTCAAATGAGCATGTTTGTCTTAACTTCTTTGTATGAGGTGTTTAGGTGTAGCCTTCTGCCTCTAACAGAATGCATGAGGGAATATTTTATATCTGAAAACTACAGTCTGTCTTCACACATTTTTTAAATCTGAAAACAAGATGGGCGTTGAGAGTGTTGTAAGCATGAATCAAGTAATAAACACAATCCTTGTCAAGGTGAGCCACCAAAGTCACTAAATTAACCTACGCTTAATGCTCTGGTAGCTTGGCATAAAAGCCATCAGGCTTAGCAGAGGCAACGTGTAAAGTTTTTATGCAGCACACAAACAGTAGTAAAGTGAAAACACATCACAAGAATAATCCCAAACGAATTTGGAAATATCAAAGCACAAATTGGGCACACGCAATTTGCCTTCAAATGCATTTGTTTTGGGCGACTGAATGTATACTTATTTTATTCAACTATAGAATTGATCCAGGGTAAGCATCAGCAAGAGGCATGTTTTCCACCAAAGCTCTATAAGATCTTTGTTATAGAGAGGCCTGCGATGGAAAACAGGCCATTGTTCACACTAACGTAAGTACAATTTAATATCTTCTAACACTTCCTCCCATTCTTCCACAACCCAAATGAGATGCTTTCATCCACATGCAGAGATTTGAAGGCGAAGCGCTGTTTTCTGCAACCATATGTATAATACAGACACCTGTCTGTGTCCCCATCTCTAAAAAAGAAACATCCTTGACTTGCTACCGTCACTCTCATGAGTTACTCACTACCTCCCTACTACGTATATGTACATTTACAAAAGAAACCTCAGTCCCCTACGTCTCTCTCACCACTCTTAGCATTTGATACTCACTTGTATCACTTTTAGTGTGACCTACCACCCTCCTCCTTCTGCTGATTCACCAGACCCAAGAATTAAAAGTAAAACCTAATTGACATTGTGTTACTCTCCCCACCTCTAAGGATATCTTGCTCCGCTTTGAAAACATTGTGCTTACACTGCTTCTGCAGTTCTCTCAGCGCTTTCTCTCTCTCTCTCTGTCCCTGCGTCTGTGAGTAGTGCGTGCTTCTAATCTTGAAGACTGCAGGAGCAGCCTTCGCTTGGCAGCAGTTCTATCCTAGCGACAGAGCTGCTGAGGAGAATGACAATATTTATCCTGATCTCCTGGGTTTCTGTGGACCCAGGTGAGGCAGGGGAAGGTGTCTGGAGGTAGTGTTTCAGCAGAAGAATCTTCTTCTCCATTCCTCAGGTCTGAGGAGAGCCAAGGGAGAGAAGGGTCTATGGCTGAAATTGATGTCGCACCACCTCCTTATCTCCGGTTCTCCTCGGGTCTGTGGTGACTCGGAGGAGGCAGGAGGGGATTCAGCAGCTTAAGACAATTTCCCAACAGTCAGAGGAGACCCAAGTGGAGGCATCTTCAGTCTTTGAGAAGTTGTCATTTAGCATCTAAACTGGTTGACAAATTTATCACAGTAATGATTTATGCTAAAATTATTTATTGTATGTCAACATTTTAATTCTGAAACGTCCTAAATACGGACCTTCCAACTTCAAAAAATATTGTCACCATTTGAGGAGGGGGTGGAGCTTCATCAGTGATTGAGACACACTCCTGCTCCCTCATATTGCTGCCACCACCTCTCAAAAAACAACAAAAAACTTTGCTGGGACTGCCGGCAATGTCCTCCGATGTTTCAAAACACTTAGGGATGGATTACGAGTATAGGTGCTATTTAACGCACCCTATAAATAACGATACCATGGGGTACATTATTTTTCAAGTGAAATGATACAACCTTTTACGAATTTCTGTGGTATAACATGGGGATTTTGGTTTTTAATGCACCGAAATCCACATGTAATGGTAAACACTGTATGCTTTTCCCCTGTTAAATTTCGGCAGGTTTGACAATTGATAATTGATAGCTGATAATTATCGGATGCGTTAAATAACACTCAACTCAAAATTCCGACACCTGCTCAAACAGGAGTTTGCGCAGGGTCAGAAAATAAGGGCCAACTCACAATTAGGCCCTTAATAGACTCCTGCTCCTCAGAGCCTCCATACAAGCTGGAAACCCATAAAATGCTGCGGTTTCCAGCTCCCCTCTCTCCACCATATTATATTGGCTCTTCACCGGGTGGCTGTGTGACGGGAACCCATATCATGAGGCACACTGTGGCACAGTGAGTTGGGAGGTCTGCACATAAAGAAACACAGAAATAGCCTTTCTTTAGTCAGAGTTGCTGAGCCCTTGCTAAGTGGCTGGTGTACGTGAAAATGTCTGCAGCTTAAGTCATTTGGTGTTCTTGCTTTGTCTTTTAGAGAACTACTATCAAGTGATGCAATGAAGGAGTTCAACAGAGCCCGAGTATATCTAGATGAGAACTACAAGTCACAGGAAAACTTTACTGTAAGTTTAGTCATCTTTCAATTTTTCACCACGAAAAGATTAAGCATGAAGACTGAAAAATGAGATTGTGTTTTTCTGATGAGCATAGTTCTTTGTGCATTGCATATGTCACATTGGTTAGCTCCATATTGAAAAAGCAAGTTAGCAAGTAAATTAAGTCTGCTGTTAGCATGGACCTCGAAACAAACACTGAGGATTGAGTCCTTAGGAAATATTTGACTGTACTAAGAAGTAGTGGCGGCTGGTGGATTCTAAAAGTAGTGAGGCGGAAAGGTGAGTTCGAGATGTAAATGCGAGCGAGCTTGAACTGAAAGGGAGGTACGGGTAGTGCATTCTCCCATACAAGAAAAATTGAAAAACATGGGCTTAAATAGTATATTCTGGGCCTTGTACCAACAAATTATGCCGCAGTATGTCTCCCCTGGCCATTTGGTATAAAACAAATGGACATGGAAGCGATAAACATCCCTGATCTATGCAGCTTCCTTCTATCCAAAACTCCATAGGTCAGAGTGAGGAGCTTCTGACCCTGAAGAAAAATGGTATCTTATAGGCAGGGATGTACCCAACACTTATGGTGGTGTACCAGAACCAATACTATATTTCCAGCACAGTGATTGTGTATTATGATGCTAGAACTGTTCATATTAAAGCTCAATAATGTGTTTCTTTACCCAGGGTGGTTCTATGTCTGCACAAGATGGCTAATTAGCTTTCATCACAATGGGCAAAGTAATGCAAGCATTATGGGCTGATGGACAGTCCACTCTGGAGATCACAGATTTGTCTTTACTGGACAATAACTCTTTATAGCTTTTACTATTTCGTTAACTCACTAAAAGGATAATTTCATGATTTTTATAACTGGTGGTGTTGCCAGGGCTTTCCAGTACATCTGTTTGATTCCTTTAAAAGAAAAATAATAATTAGCCTCAATGTACACCCCTTTTTAGGTCTCGCTGAGTCAGCACGCATGCGCTGCTCGGAGAGACATTTTGTTTGTTGAGTTTTCAAAGTGCTGCTGGCTGGCCTAGCGCTTGCGTTCACGCGAGCGTGCACGCGCAAACCGCCAGCCTTCAGAAGCACTTTGAAAACTCGCTCTGCCTCTCCGCAATCATTGCTGTGCGATGACGTGCTCAACCAATGGTTTATTTGCTGAGATGGACGCCGCAACACTCCCTCGTCATTCTTTCGAGCCGCCAGCTTTGTTTACTTTTGCTCAAGGCCGCGTGATGTCTTTAAGCATTTTTTTTTAATCCTCTCCCCTACACCCTCCCTTCTCCGACTCCCTCGTCATTCTTTTGTTATTCTTATGCTTTTGTAGCAGGCACCCGCGCACCAGTCGCCAGTCTGCTTTTGCCGTCGCAAGCGCACTGCTTGCTCGGCGCGCACGCTTGTTTCTTTTCTCTCTTTGCTGAGATGGGGGCCACAACACTCCCTCGTCATTCTTTCGAGCCACCAGCTTTGTTTACTTTTGCTCAAGGCCGCGCGATGTCTTTAAGCATTTTCTTTAATCCTCACCCCTACACCCTCCCTTCTTCGACTCCCTCGTCATTCTTTCGTTATTCTTATGCTTTGTAGCAGGCACCCGCGCACCACTCGCCAGCCTACTTTTGCCGTCACGTGCACATCACTCGCTCGGCGCGCACGCTTGTTTCTTTTCTCTCTCGTCCTCGTTTCTCTGCCATCACTCTCCCTCTCTCTTCTCGCTCATCTAATCCTCAGTTCTCTACTTTTATCTCCACTCTCTTACGACCATCTGTCCTCCCAACAATCCACCCTCCCCGACATCTTCCCTCTACTACTGCCTCGCTGTTCCCTCTCACACCCTAGCCCCTCCTTCCCCCATGCACGCGCCCTTTCCTTCTCACTGTCACGATTCTCCCTGATCACACGCCTTGAATTTAGAATCATCCCCTGGGATTTGGATGCTTACTAAAGTAATGTGCTAAAAACTGCCAGGTTTTCCAATCGCCCATCTCTTGGTTCCCTCGCCTCACTTAGCTGTAGAGGACCTGAGTAGTTTCCCACAGCGAAGCCTGCAGGTTTTTACACTGGACTCACCCTACGAGGATGCCAGCCACCAGAGAACCAAAATCCGCAATGTTCTTGGAAGGCCAGACCCAGGTCGGACAACTTTTGCCATCGCACGCGCGCACCACTACCATTCTCTAATGGCGGTCTCTTTTCCCAAGCTTCAGCAGGGATCTTTTCACTCTAGTGTTGTCATCCGGAAGCTCCGCCCTTTATAAACCTGACGGTGCTTGAAATAAAGGATGTATTTTGGGCGCTCTATCTTTTGCTCAGGACGCATGCCCGCTTAAACTTCTGTCTCAGCTGTAAGTTACTTTCCACAAATACCGCGCTGCTGTATTCAAGGCACAGGACATTGGTGTTTTCAAAATAAAAATTGTTTTGAACAGTTATTTTCCTTGAGCATTTCTGCCGATCTAGGGGTTGCACCAGCCTTGTACTTAAAACAACATTTAAGTACTACTGTGTTTGCATTCATTACTCTACTTCCAAAGCACTATACTATGTTTGTACACTTGCCAAATGTTAGCCATACTTTGCAAAGAGCAGAAATCACGCCATTCTTTTAGGATTCCAGCGAGCTCTAAACTATATCCCTCATCTTAGAATCAGTCTACATGGTTTCACGTTACGTTGACATGGGCATGTTCCCAATATTTTCGTTGATTTGCTTTATCATGAGGAAGTCTCTAAACAAACCTTGTGTGATTTTAAAACTATGGCAGTCGTCGTTTGTTTTTTAGCTTATCAGCCCTAAAACTCAATGATCAGATTATCCGAGCACAGAGAGTTAGTTACATTCTTCATACGAAGTCATGCCATTCCATAGACCAATGGAAAACAGGGTATTTGGAGCAATTTTACCACCTCACGACGAACAGGGCTTTAAGGATGAACAAGCATTGGCATTGCCAATAGGTCTCGCCTTTGGGACCTTATACGTGTTTAGCCATGCAACAGTTGATGCTGTTGTACCAATGATATTGTGCTGCATAACTAAATACTTATAAGGTCCCAAAGGCGAGACCTATTGGCTATGCCAATGCTTGTTGTAATCGTGAGCACTACAAATAATGTCTCTTTCCAAGAAAGGCAGAACAGAATCATGTGCCGGGATTGCTTCCCCGGGTGCAGCTCCAGGGGCAAGGATTTTTGGAGATTCAGACAAATGTCATCCTGCTGTTTGTGCACACCCTTTGCCCCAGCAGCATAGCCATTTTAGGCCACTTGTTCAAATCTGGCAGTCTTGTGGTGTTTGGTGGTTGTGCTGTAGGACAGCTTAGCTGCCTATCATGATCTTAGTGTAGCAACGCCCTCTGTCTCCTGGCTGCTGCCCATGGCCCCAGTGAGTAGAAACTCTAAAGGTACGCCGAGAGGCAGGCTGGGCCAGTCACAGACACACTTGGGGACTCCACTGCTTTCTCTGCCTCTCCTGCTACCTTTTTGCCTCTAGTGTTTCCACTATTTCTACTGACACTTGTAGTAAGTTCTCTGTCTCAATAACGGGCTGTATATTCGTATTCTGCATATTCTTTGCTGAGTTAGAGGGAGCTTGAATCCGTGGTCAAAGCACTTTCCATTGGGCCAGCTAAGGTCTCACTGCCTGCCTTGTGCCACCCATGTTGCGTTTTTGGTGGGGGCCGTCAGGGTCGAGGGGCCTGAGGCGAGTTCTCCGCCTCCAGACTGCAGCGTGAGTTTTTGATGCCGACCATGGTCATTTGGCAGCGGATCTAGAGCTGCCGTATTCTTTTCAGCTAGGTTTTCCTGTTTTTTATATAGCGCTATCTCGACCCGAAAGTATCGGAGCGCTTTACATAAGCATCAGTTACATTATGCAAGTTACATATGCAAAGACACATGGATTTATTTTCAGGCACAAGAGAGATTAAGTGATTTGTCCAGGATCAAATGATGTAAAGCGGACAATATTAAAATATCTCTATTATGTAGGTATTATTTGTATAGCAAGGCTCAGTTCTGTAAGGGTAAATATTAGTAATGTGTGGCTAAGTACTGCATTATATATTTGAATTCAGGAGTCAAACGAGAAAGTGTTGAGGAGGTATGGAATTAGTGTATTTAATTTTTAATGTGAGGTGTTGGAAAGAGATGTCCACTGCATGCTAAACATACATGTCTCCCCTGTAATCCAACATCATGTGAAACTGGTATCCTGAGTTTTGTTGGTCCAGCTGACACACACACACACACACACACACACACACTAGGCATATCCATGGTGACTCCAAACCCAGAACCTGTTCTTTGGCATGGAGGGACACACCAAGCATGCCCTCTTTATTGACATGAGACTGGGATTGATGTCCTGGGTTGATGACATGAAGCAGTTAAGGCAGCGTGCCAATATTTTTATGGGTTGAAATTACAAAGCAGACCTTTATTGTGTTTTTGGGGGAGCGCAGCTTGAAGGAGACATTCCTTAACCTCTTCAGTGCCCATGACGAGATAGTCTCGTCATGGAGCACGGTTGCGCTGTGCCCATGACGAGACTATCTCGTCATGAACCCCACCCACTAGTGCAACGCCCGGCACAGGAGGGGGAAAGGGCGTGGCCCTGAAGGGGTTAAGGCCTTTTAGCAGAGTGTGCTAATTAGTCCTTCTCGAGCACTGCCATTCGGTGAAAGGTTGGGAAGAGGAAATGAGTCATCCGATTCTGTTGTTAAGGGTGAGGAAGACCCTAGGCCGGTCCTGCCCTTTAGTTTTTCCCCGATTGCTACTTCATGAAGGCTGATGACAGCCAGGGGCAGAATCTTCACGCCCCATTGAACTCATGTTTTTCATACTTCTGCAAGGAGCCAGCAACATCAATTTCTGCTGTAAAAGCCATCACCTTGCACAAAGGCTGTGTCTGCACTACATCCAAAAATGACATTTGAAAGGGAACCAGTGCAAAACTGTCCTAGGACTTTAGACAGTGGATCAACATACCCTCTCTAGAAAATGTGTATAAAGGTGGAACCCAAACCATCTCACTTTGTTCCAGTTCCAAGTTCTTGGCCAGTGAAGAGTGTACTCTTCAGCAGAGTGAGCGTTTGCCTGGCAGCGAGTCACCCAGAGGTGAGGGAACATCACCTGGCACGTTCATAACTTGCTGTAGAAACTGTGGGTCTGTCTAGTGCCCAGAACACTTCCTTTCTGCTCAGAAAGGGAAGGAGATTGCCTGGCTCTGTAGGAGTAGAAACTGTCCAAGAGAAGAAGACCTAGCCATGTTCCTGGTGCGTGGAACCCCCAGAAGGAGTGTTTATTGCATTTAGCGGTTCCCCTCATAAGCCAAATAGTGAAAATCACATCTGAGCCAATTCTCGCCATACGTTTTCCTGCATTGATAGATCACTGTAGTAGAGTGGGGGCTGTAGTCAGGGTGAAAGGCTACTATAGTGGGGCAGGAACTGCCACCATTGAACTATAAGAATTGGTTACTGACTGTAGTGTTGTAGAACTCTGTAACTTAACCCTAACACTGTGTGTAGTTTTTGGTTTTGCTCTGATATTATAAAGTACTTCTCTTTTTTTCAAAGACAACCATTGGCTGGACAGTATGACATGGAGTCTGTTGGTTGACTGTTGAGTTTGGAGTCTGCCTCCCACGTTACCTCACTGGAAAAGCCTTTGACTGTTCGCTACCCTGAGATCCAAGTGTGGAAAGTGTGTACTTGCCCCAGTTTGAAAAGCATTAATAGGTCCGACCTCAAGCACCATGGTTCTGATTCTAAAGACCCTGCCAGTGGTCCCTCAAATGGGGTCTAACAGGAGTCTAACAATAGTTATTTATTTTGAGAGGCTCTGTATTGTATTAGTAATATATGCCCTGTGATGCTCTGCATTGTGTGTGTGTGTGTGCGTGCATATGCATATAATCGAATTGTTGTTTCCTCATTGTTTGTCAGCATTCTGTGGCACATTTACATGAAATCACTCCAGATACCGGGAGGCAGTTTGCCTGAGATATCATATTTGACACAAAACAGCATCTTTTGGCTGCACAATGGCAGAGGCCTCAGACCAACGCATGTTCGTTTAAAGTGCAAGAAAAGTCAACAGTTGGTCAAACGTGATTAATTCGGTTAGAAAAAAAAGCCCCGGGCTTGATTTCATGTTAGCACACACTACTTTGATTCAAGTGATTAATTTTGTTCTGTTCCGTGCTCGGGTGTACGCGGCCATTAGGCAGTAAGTTCACATAAAAATTCCCTTCTGAACATATTTTTAGCCGGTGAGTGGGCCGCGCGCCTCAATGTCCTCCTTTGTGTGTGTGTGAGGGGTGTGCAGAGGAGAAGTGTGGAACCACTACAGCGTGTCCATCTAGGGTAAAGCTCTGCTCTTATCTGGAGTGTGGTTTGGAAGGCTACCGCGCGGCTATGAATATTGAACAAGGCCCCATTAGTTGTTTGTGATCGCAAAAACCTTGGCTCCTCCATTTCTTTCCACTCCCTATATGGCTGCGGGTTGGAGGCAGGACGCCATTGGTGTTAGTCAAACAAACCAGCGTCTCGTGCTTGTGACGCATGTCAGATGCTTTGGTACAAGTTAAACTCTGTTCTGTACTGTGCAAAACCTCGACTTCTTAAGGGGCGACGTATTTAGGGAAGTCTAAATGGAAAGGGCATGAGGCAATCATGCTGAGTCCTTTTACTAATTAAACACAATGGCCCAGATATACTAACATTGTGCGTCGTATTTGTGCCTCTTTTTTGGTGCAGCCACAATGCAAACTGTCAGTTGGCATTTACTACCACACAAAGGCTGACTGTGTCGCCTTGCACGGCTTGGTAAAGTAAGTGTAACGCAATGAAGCATCTGGCGCTGCGTTGTGTTACACTCCGTCAGGGATGCCTTCTATGGGTGAAGCATTGGCATTCCCATGGATCCACGCATGTATTTTGGTGCATTGCCAGACTCACTAAAACTAGTAACCCTTGGAATGCGTCAAAACGCGACGCCTTCCCCAGTGGGGCGTAACCAGGAGAAATATTTGTATTTCTCCTCATTACTTCCTCTTTCTATGCGTGCTGCATTCCGTATAACGCATAGAAAGAAGAAAATGCTTCTAAGGATTATTTATGTTCCGGAAGGTATCCCTTCGTGCTCAAAAACAATCCACTCCATAACGCAGACACCATTGCACTATAGCGCAAGGGTGTCTGCGTTGGCGCTAGGATTCACACTGTGCACCAGCGCAAGGAGAAAGCAAAATGCACCATATCTTTATAAAAATAGTGCATCCCTGCTCTCTCACTTTCATGCAACCCAGCACAGCTTTGCATAAATGATTCATAAATATGCCACCCTTTCTTTATTATTTATTGCTTTGAGCTTTAACTGGTGTGATAGAACCTGTACATCTTTGAAAAGCACCAATCAGCTACCAGGCAGCAACCATTTCAGAAAGTCAAAGACCACAAAATAGAAACAACAAATGCACGCCCCACCAGACCCGGTGTAATAAGTCATTCAGCAATGTTTGTAGTTTTGAGAAATATTAGACTTTGAATTTACTGCTGTATACTTTTATGTGAAGTATACAAAAAAAGTGATGGGTGAAATGCTTGAATAATCTCAGACACTGGTAATTACTTGGGTACCATCCCAGTCCATTGTTATTTTGCCCACTATGCCACCTCAGATTAGACCCAGCCGTATGCAAATCAGTGTTGAGCCTGTTACAATAGGAATAGTACAGGCTGAACTAACAGGCCCGGCCCGGCCCTCCCTGAACCAGAACTCAAGTTACCCAAGACCGGTTTCACCCTGCTTGGAGTTCTTCAGTCAGTTGTAGCGTGGTTCAAACTAAGGTGGCATCGTGGGCAAAATAAAAATGGGTTGGAATGCTACCCCAGCGGTTGCCAATGGCTAGACGTTTTGCAAGTATTCCTCCCTTCTCCTTTTGTGTGTTTGGTGTACTCTTATGTGACCGGTGAAGACAGTAGTCATAAAAATGGTCTCTTCAGATAAAGCGTATAATGGACTTTTCAGAAGTGTGTGAGCTATTTGTTTAGCACAGCGAAAGCACTCAAAATGTATGATTTTAACTTAGAAAACATATTTGCTGCAAACTCAATTTCAAGCTTCATCACTGTTAGCCTTTAATTGCAAGTGGCTTTAATTTCTGATTTAGCCAGTAACAGGGGTTATCGCCTGAATCAGGAATTGTCTGTACTGTAGGACACACACCTACAAACACACAAAAGGTGAGGGTGAAACTAGGCCTCACTGTGAGGGAAAAGTATGCAAGAATTTGCTTGAAAAAAACTGCTGTTATTCCCATTTCCCAGGGGCCAGCATGTAATTTCTGGCATTCCAGCATCCTAGAAGTAGTGAGACCCCACATGTTGGTAAGTTTGGGTGTGGCAATATCCACAGCGGGAATACAATATAATTTGGGAGATGCTAATGGAAACCATTGACACAATGGAAGAAACCCAATACAGGATGATAACAAATGGAAATAATCCCTTCAATGTTTATATTGTTGGGGAAAAGTTTGATTTTCTTGTTGTATATCCCTATTAATAAACTAGAACTAAGTCTTCATCCAGAAGCCCAGCTTTTTCACATTTGCGTCTGTACATACCCTAATCGAACATGCCAATACATTGTTGGCTGATAGCACCTCTTATTTTTAGACTAGTAAATAAAAAAAGCGGTGTTGGAGGACAGGTATCTTGCTCTGCTTCATAGATGCGTGGGCTTGTGAGAGCACACCCATATTAGATAAGGGTGGAGACAGTGCAGGGCCCTATAGAACCCCAAAGTTTTGCTACCTGACTTATGTTTGGAATATTAGATGTTCATGCTGCCTTCTTTGAATAAGGAAGGATTGAATCTTATTCTTAACATTGACCTGGGAAAGTGTTTTTTGGGAGGTAGTTGTTCGTGACCTCATTAGACCTAAAAGGATGATGTTTATTTTCCACATCCCCCCGAAGACTGTACAGGACTTCTATTTACACTAATTCAGACCAAGGATCTAAGATGCATTTTTTTTTAAAGAAGTCTTCTATTGGGTATTTTCTTTATATTTTTTGTGGGTTTTTAGCTAGGTATTGCAACTTTTACACAAGCCTAAAATCAAGAAGGGCGTGATTTAAAGTTTGGTGGACAGGTTGCTTTGTCACAAGCGTGACAAATACCTTATTAGAAGTGCATTATATCCTATGGCACTTGTAATAAGGCGGATGGAGCATCTGTCACATTTGCGTTGTAATACGCATTCTCCAAACTCTGAATCAGGCCTGAGGTTTTACAATGTCAGTTTTATTTTAGCTGATGCTTGGTCTAGAATCCTTACATGTTACAGGATCTATTCCTGAAATAATTGAGTTAATCAGGAAATTGCGGCCGAGAATTTTCTTCTAGTGATCCAGGGTATTCTGTACCAAGCTTGCTTTTTACAGTCCTCTCGTGCTTGAAGATCAATGCACACATCCTGCAGCAGTGTTCTTAATTCCTGAATATTTGATGGTTTAGAGATACTCAGTAGGTATAATTTCGAGATTTTTATTAAACAATTGCATGTAAATGCGTTTAAATATATAAGAGAATTAGATAAGCATGAAAAGGGGAAGAAAAAGGTGGAAAAGAAGTCTGAGATAAGCGATGGTGGGAACAGCAATGACAAGTAGGAATTAAAAGTAACAATAGCCAATATGCGATGTAAGTAGACATGTAATCACCCCTTCCCTTTGTTCCCCTAAATCTTTTGTTGCCCATTTCCTATACGTTCTCTAATGGAGGAGTTATATGCAGCAGAAAGGGCCATTGCTTGCCATATGAATAGCCGTTTGTGCACTATGTAGGCGCCAAAGGAAAGAAGAAACAAGTATTGGCAAAGTCAATATGTCTCGCTTATGTAATATCGGTTGGGTTTTTCAATATTTTTTTAGCTATGTTGAACAGCAGAACAGCTGCTCTGCATCTTGGCTGAATGTTTTAAAAAACCGCAATGACGCTGTCAATGCTGGCCATGTCATAGCACTTATTTTCTTTTACTTTCAACGGTGCTGCACAGCATGGTAATAAAACCTTGACAAAGACAAATAGCTCTACATGTTGCACAGCAGCACAGCTGTTGTGCAACATGGTTAAAAGTAAAAAAGCCCTGGATGTAGAGAACAGGCCCAGTCGTTCTCTCTCCCAGGCAAGAAGCAGAAGGCAGCAGGCTAACACAGCAATGCAGTTAGCAAAGTGTCAGGCCCTTCCACAGCACAGCAGCTCTTCTTCCAGGCATAATGTACTTGGTCCAGCAAAGTTCTGGTGGTGTAAGGGGTCCAGTACTTATATCCAGATGTGCCGTTGAAGTGGGGGAGATGTCAAAGAGGCCATTGAAGATCGCAAGGTGCCTGCATCTCGTGCCCTGGCTCACTACAGAGGGGTATGTAGCTCATTGTGTGGGGACAGGCACAACCCTATTCAGGTGCAAGTGTCCACTCCTCCCTCCTAATCTACCTCAGGGAGGCCCATCAGCCTGGTGATGGGTGATCAGGATGCACATGTCACACCCCAACTCCCTCTGAGTTAGTGTCTAGAGGGAATGCACAAAGCCCAGCTGTCACCCAACCCAGACGTGTACTCGGAGACCGGCAGAGGCACTGAATGGTTAAAGTAAGAAAATGCCAACTTTCGAAACAATTCCATTTTCAGTCTTACAATTTAAAATCTGACTTCACCATAAGTTCTGTTTTTTTTTAAGAACTTTATTTTTCCGTATTAGAACACAGTACAAAGAACCAGGCAGAAAGTAGTGGAATGTACAGTGTGAGCGATAGAGACAGATATCATGTACAGTTTTACATATGACATTGTTAAAAGCACCAGACACAGCAGGCTCCTCAATAGGACATCCAACCTCACCCCTCTAGGCTTGAACCCCCCTCCCCTTCATCATGTCCCATCTTAGACACCTCATCCATAAATTCCTCCCCTCTATCATCAGCACCTTCACTTCCTGAAGAAGGCACATCCGAAGCAGGATTTAGGAGGACATCAGTCCGTTAGATCCTCTGCTAATTTGTCATCACATCTGTGTAATTTTATTCAACTTTCTTCTGCTAGTGAACACTCCTTTATGTCCCTGTGCCAATATGTTGTGATTTTAAATTGTGTGTCCAGAGACACCAAACTCCAAATCTCTGTCTTTTCCCAATTAGAAATTAGACTTTAAAGTGTGTTAAGGCAATCCCAATGTTAAGCTATGGAAGAGATATACCTTGCAGTGGTGAAAAATGAATTTAGCAGTTTTTTACTACCAGGACATGTAAAACTCAAAAGTGCATCTCCTATATTTTAAATACAATGCATCCTGCCCATAGGGCTGCCTAGGGCCTACCTACGTAATAAAAAGAAGGGTTTGGGCCTGGCAAGTGGGCTAACTTGCCTGGTTGAAATGGCAGTTTAAACTGCACACACAGGCTCTGCAAGTGGCAGGCCTGAGACATGTTTAAAGGCTACTGAAGGGGTGGCACAGCCAGTGCTGCAGGCCCACTGGTAGCATTTAATTTACAGACCCTGGGCACATATAGTGCACTGTACTAGGGACTTATGAGTAATTTAAATATGCTAATTGTGGATAAGCCAATGTTACCATGTTTAGAGTACAGAGCATATGTACTTTAGCACTGGTTATCAGTGGTAAAGTGCCCAGAATCCTAAAGTGGCAACAATTAAGTCAGCAAAACAGGAGGTCAGAAGACAAAAAATCAGGGGAACCACACAAGGATGCCAGGTCTAACAACCATGAACAGACAATATGGAGACTGAAAGTTTTGAGAAGTGTTGGTAAGAATCTGCATTAATTTAATCTTCAGTCTAGAGATGGAATATAAAGCACAGGCTTTTGTGACCAAAGTTTTGACATCAATAGATATCAGTTCCTGCATTGTAACTATGGTATGAAGCGAGCAAAGTGGGTACCATTTCTAGACCAGTATAAAATACCCCCCTGAAAAAATACACTTTCCTTTCAACAGTATCAACTGTACTAAATTGCATTTGAAAGAGCAAATACACATCTCAAAATGTACACACATAATTATGTTGAATTTTGTTTTTATACAACTTTAAATAATTGTAAAAAATGACTTTAACAACTCGCTGAACTTGTTTAAAAAAAGAGAGTAGCTTATATAATTATTGATCTTTGTCACACCCTTACACAACATTAATCCATACAACCATGTCTGTTTTATACTGGTTATAATTTATCTCTTGGACATATAATGAATAATTGTAAATTGTGGAGATCTCTGTAGGGCTTCATGGTCAAACTTCTTGAACATGTGTTAGATCAGCCCTTTTGTGTGGATTTTGTACCCATGCTTCCTCCTTTTATGACTTAGTCAAACAGACCTCTTTACAAGACCCAGCGAAATAGAATGTTCTAAATGAATTAAAAGCTTTTTCTGATTCTCACCAGATGAAGTACATTAATTTATTATGAAACTGCCCAATGACTGATGGGGAATCACCTAAGCATACAGATGCATACATAATCAAAGTGCTACAAACACTTCCCCTTTCTATAGACAAGAACATTCACTAGAAGTATAGTAAGTCAAAGTCTATGTTAGGGGCGGAGACTCTAAACTACTCCATTTAATTAAGCTTGGAATACAGACTGAGGGAGTGTGAGTGTGTGCTTTGGTATCGCTACCGGATTCCACTCTCCAATCTAAGTGCAGTAGTGTTAGATCTGGGGGTCTCTAGTTGGCAGGGTAGGTACCACTGTCCAAGTAGGGACCCTTGCTTCTAGTCAGGGAAGGGGGGATACACTGTTAAGATAACCCCTGCTCACCCTCTAGGTAGCTTGGCCTGAGCAGTCTAGGCTATCAAAGGCAATGTGTAAAGTATTTGTACCAACACTCACAGTAACACAGTGAAAACACCACAGATTTACTCCACACCAGTTTTAGAAAAATAAGGTATCTTTACTAAAAACTTCACAAGACCAAATATTACAGACAAACCAACATATAATTCAAAAGGTTACTTTAAAGATAGTTCAAGAGTTTGCAGAAAGTACTCCAGGATGTCAAAATCAGTGTCCTGCACAGTGCGACTCTCAATGCACAAAATGCGACACTCTTGTGCCCAACAGTACCTGTAGTTGCGATAAGGTTCCCAAAAGCTATAACAAGGAAGATGGCAAAGGCGATGCGATGCTCCTGAGATCCTGGGGAGGCTTTGCAGCAGCCCTGCTTCACGCAGCAGAGGTGGATGCGCCGGCTCCGATCTGTAGGGGGAGGATGCGATACCTTTGGCTTTCGTTGCGTAGGTTTCTTAGGGGGAAGCTTCACGCACAGGTTCGATGCGACACTCTTCGATGTGGTGCGATGCGTGGCGCAGCGTTGCCTTCCGGCGCCGCAACTCTCGATGCGCCACGGAACGGGACTCTGTGTCGACGCACGCAGCGATTGGAGACTTTTCACGCACCGGCAGTGGTGCGGCCCGCAAACTGGTTCTGCGACAACCCTCGCAATGGCAGGAAGCTTCACGCTTCGGGACGATGCTCGACGCACTCGGCGATGCGGAGACCCTGCGTGTTGCGATGGTGCCGCGATGAAATTTTCCACGCACTCTCGTCTTGCGACACGCAATCGGATGATGCGTTGGGTACCAGTCACTCTTGTTCACGCTTCTGCTTCCCAGCTCCCAAACACAGCAAAACGACCTCCTGAGGCCCCAAGACTGGGCAAGCACTCCAAGGCAGGTCAGAACTCCTTCAGCAGAGTTCCAGGGGAGCTGGTGGTGAAGTCCTTTTGTTCCTGGGACTTCTTAACAGGGAGCCAGCTCTTCTCTGGCCCTTGGAGATCAGAATCAAAAGAAGGGGACACAGCAAAGTCCTTCCCCTCTCCTTGGCAGCAAAGCAAAACAGCAAGCAGGCAGTCTTCTCCTCTTCAGTTCTTTTCAGCTTTCTCCTTGGCAGAGGTTTCTTCTTAGTTCCAAAGTGATCTAAAATTTAGGTGTCTGGGGTCCTCTTCTTATACCCCTCCAAGTCTTTGTCTCTTGTGTTTCAGTGGGGGGATTCCCCTGCTCAAACCAGTTCCTGGGTGTGCTCTGCTCTGGAGCACCTGGTTCCTTTCAGAGTGAGGGGCAGGGTCGTTAGACGCTCAGCAGGAGGTGGAGCCTTCTTTGTGCCAGCAGAGGCAGAGTCCTCAGCCTGGCCAGCAGGGGGTGGAGCCAGCTTTGTGTTTGTCAGGGGCAGCCCTATTCAGACCCAGGGACTACTCCTCCCACCCATCTAAAGCAGATCTCCCTATTCACCCTGCTGCTGACTCATCCAGGCTCCTGGAGCCACCTAGCACATCACCTGACACCAGTCAGCCAACCAGCACACAGGCACACAGGAAGGTTAAACAGGAGAATAGCTACTTTCTAAAAAGTGCTATTCCCACACCGTGAATTTAAAAACCATCTTGCTAAAAAGATGTATAATTAAATTCTGAACACAGAGATACCAAACTTGGATTTTCTACCTTGCCCCTATGGGAAGATAGGCATGTAAACAGCCTTCCCCATTCTATCCTATGGGCAAGATAGCCTCTCAGCAGTGAAAAACGAAAATGGCTGTAATTCACTACCAGGGCATGTTACACACCTCAGTACATGCCCTACCTTTCAGATACACTGCACCCAGCCCAGGGGGGTACCTAGGGCCACCATAGGGATGCCTGACATGTACAGAAAGGGAAGGATAAGGCCTGGTCAGTGGGTGCACTGGCCAGGTCGACATGGCAGTCCTGGACTGCACATAGGCACTGCAAGCAGGCCTAAGACATCATTTTAGCGCTACTCCTGTGGGTGGCACAATCAGTGCTGCAGCCCACTAGTAGCATTTGAATCACCAGCCCTGGCACACGCAGTGCACTTTACTAGGGGCTAACAGGTGAAACAAATATACCAATCATGGATAACCAATCAACACAATAATTTACCAAGGGAGCACTTGCACTTTGACACTGATCAGCAGTGGCAAAGTGCCCAAAGCATCTAAACCAGCAAAAACGAAATCCAGCATAGCATCAAAAATACAGGAGGTAGAGGCAAAAAGTCAGGGGTAACCACGCCAAAGATGCCAGGTCTAACAAGTAGCATAAGTGGCTGCATGTTGATTCGGAAGGAGCCAGGCGGATGAATGTTCTGCATCTATCCGAGGAGATGAAGTTAGAATTGGTCCATTTGTTTCTCATTACTGATATATAATCACAGACAAAGTATGGAATCCAGGTGAAAGCCAAGAGCTCTGGCTTAATCTTCCAGGATCTGGAGATGCTGTGGTCATCTCCTAGATTGAACAGGACGTATACTGTATTTGTGGGGCTGATTGTAAAGTGCCCGCAGTTGTCCAGGTCTGAAACATGGAGGCAGTTCTGTAATTGATGATCATCATTTTCTAATTCTGGAAGATACAGCTAGGTGTCATCAGCATAGTGTGCAAAGTAAATACCACAGCTGCTCAATAGCTGACCTAGTGGTGTATTTTAAAGGCTGAAAGCCAATGGGCCAGACTGTAAACTGGTTGGCCACCACATGACTTACTGTAGTTTTTAGGTCTTGCCTGGCGTAGGCTGCGTACATGCACAGTCTCGCTGGCGAGATTTAATGATTTGGGGTATTTTGTGTAAAGGGCATTAAGCCCGCCCCTCTTTTCCATTGGCTGGCGTCACCGTTTATGCTAAACGGTGGCCAGCCATTGGAAAAGAGTTGGTAGTGACGTTTTCGTTCAACTTTTTCTGCCGTCCCACTTGGACGGCCTCGCCTGCTTTCCTTCTGAAGTAAAAGGTTTCTTATCTTTATGGGGCCAAACACATGGCCCCATAAAGATAAGAAACCTTTTAGCGGGCGAGGCCGTCGAAGTGGGACGGCAGAAAAAGAGGAAAGTATACGTCATGGCGACCGCTTGTTAAAGCTTCTGTTGCTGTTTGCTTTTTCCTTTGGGCTCGGCAGGGGGGCAGAGCAGTTACTATGCCACGCCCCACACTGCTTCCAGCTGCCCGACCTCCGCTCATTGTCGCCGTGTTTACAACTGCGACACCCGTGACTAGAAGCACACGCCTTTACAGCAAACTCATTAGCTGGGATGGGGATCCTATGTCGTCACCAGATTCCCATCATGCCCCGGGCTGTATCACAGACGCACTGAGACAAAACTCCAAAGGCTTCGGTGAGTGCAGACAAGCAAGATGGCGGGCTCCTCTGATCCCCTGGAGGAGATGCTCTTCTCCGAGGTGGATGAAAAAGCCGTCAGCAATTTAGTGGGTTCTCTCTAATCGCAGCTGACTGGACACGGGCCTGGTGCAGCAGGGGTGTAACTTGGGCTTCTTGGGGGCTGACCACTGCTCAGCAGCAGCACAGAACTGGTGGCTCAGTGCTCAGTAGAGGAGCGACTGTGAGTGGCAGCAAGAGCCAGCTTCTCTCTACTGTCAGTGCTCAGCCTGTTGCAGGTGCGCATGTAAACAGTCAGGGCAGGCAGCAGCAGCCGTCGCATGGAGCACCCCATGTCACAACATCGATGGCTCCCCATGCCAGGGTATCACTAATGAGCCCGTCTGTCCCAAACACAGCGCTAAGAAGTTCCAAATCACTGGCAGCCACTTTGCCACTGGTGAACCCTTCTGCCCCTGCAATAAAGACGAACTCCGCACCCCTAGCTTCTTTATCTACACCTATCAGGAGCTCGACTCTGCCTGCTGCAAACAGTCACTTCCACCACCCTACTCAGCACAGCTCCGCGTCGCATACGTATCCTGCAGGGGCAGTCGGCGGTGCAAGCAGCAGAAGTTCAAACATGACTATTCTATGCAGTCCCAAAAGTGCATCTCCCGCCGCTCATCAAAGTCTGCTTCAAGCCAGCTTGATGTATGGTGCCAACCAGTCCTCTGTCCATTTTCAAAGACCTCAAGCTCACATAGCAGCCATTACACAAAATGGGCATTGTAGCTCAGTTGACCCTGTATTTATGCAGAATGTGGACTGTGCATGGCGCACTTACGCACCAACGTCAGTAGCACACGTTGTCAACCACCAGAATCCATCTATAACTCACTGTAAACTGGACTCGCAAATGCAGCCTAATTCATCAGTACTTCACCATGCTGCAGGAGCCTCGCCTTGCAAACCCTCAACGTCTCTTCCAATGATGATGCCTCCCACTAGCATAATGCACGATACTCCATGTTCTGCCTCTGTAGTGTCCAACAACGACACCCTGCGCACCAGTATTACACCGTCACCCCTTGGGTTGGGTGTTCCATGTTCTGCTGCAGGTGGCCTGCAGCAGAGCACAGTTGCACATGTCATGTCCAACCCATCACTGTCGCCATCACTGAGGCATGCGATGGCGACTCCTCCGAGAGTATTTGCCCCACAGCTCATTATGCGGCCTCCTCAACAAAGCACAATCCAGTTGCCTCGAGGCCTTTCTATACCACCTGGTAAGTGAAATTGTGATAATTGGAGCTGCCTTAAGTTTTTAATTTGGACACACCATTCTGTATTCCATATTTGATTTGATGATACCTATACATGAATTATAGTTATGGGAAAAACTTTCTAGACTTTTCACATATTTTGAAACTAAGCATAGATACGAATAGATTATTAATTCCTCAGTGATTTCAGAATTTAAGGACCATGGTGAGATCCTAAAGAAAAAAATCATTTAAAGGATTGTGTTTATAGTTGTTTTGTTTTATGTAAAAATATCTGTTGGACGTGTGAATTTGTTTTGATAGACTCAAGTGAGATCCAAACCTTGTATTTTTTGATTGAAACATAACAGGCTCATTGTGAGATCGCCTCAACAAAGCATCATTCAGTTGCCTCCAGGTCTTACTATTATACCACATGGTAGGGAAAATTGTAATCCATGGAGCCTTCTTGCCTTTTCAATTTGGACACACCATTCTGCATTCCAGGAATACAGAGTGGTGTGTGATACCACCCCATTGGTTGAAAAAATGGTGAAGATAAGATCAACTATGGAGGAGTGGGAAATCGTCTAGAAAATGTGTGATTACTACATTTCCTTATATTTCACACCTACACTGACTGGTGATCACAATATGAGATGAGGGAGGGTGACTGTATTTAGGGAATTTATGTCTTTTGAGCATTTTTTTAAGAAAAATGGAGATGACAAAAGGCTCGTCTTCGGAATATATATTCCTTGCTGGAGAGACTTGAAGATATGGCCTTGTATATCAAGATGAGAGAGGGCGGTGGGAGAACCAACATCATTATTATAGACATCTGTACCGAAAGTATCAATACATGTGTTGAATCAAGAACATTTGCATAAAGTTATGTTTAATTGGCTCTATATGCCCCAAAACCAGAAAACCATGTTCCGTATATCTAGTGAATGATGTTGGCGACAGTGTTGCAAAGGCTTTGCATCACCCGTCAGTGTCAGCCACATTTAAGCAGGACATCTGTCCCTTTCTTGCACTCAGGTGTCTAAGGGTGATGCGAGACCCGTAACCTGTCTAAGCAATTGAAACTGTTTAAGTACTTAAATGTCAGGTTCCATAGGAGGGTTGCAAAGTGTATAACTGACGATATGTTGTATTATTCATGTTTTTCAGAATTTCCCCTGAGGAAGGAACAATGTAGTTCCGAAATGCATTGGGCTTATTACTAAGTGAAAAATTCATTTGCATATTTGTATTTTTGTTTGGATATTAGCATCTATAATGCACTGATGCCTGTTTTAATAACAAGAGTATTTGTGTTAACCTAAATGTTTTAAAGCAAAAAACATTTGGAAAAAATGTATGCAGCAAATAGACACACATGGATTAAAAGAATTATTATGAGAATACAATCGCATTAGTGTTTGAATTCATGTTTATAATAGTTTAGGTGCTTATACACCAGGTGAACAGTGCGCAGCTTATACAAGTCCTTTGACTTCTTATTAACTGAAGTATTCATAGCATTAGTGGACAACTCATGCTTGCTGCAGCACCAAAAAGAACTTGATTAATTTGGATTTATTTGGAGTGCACTCCCTTTTCTTCATTTCTAGGTTCCATAGGAGGCCACAATAATCAAATAAAAACAATTGAAAAGACAGTCCCTTGCTCCATTTTCATCGCTGCTTTGACTTTCATTGGTTGTGTGTTATGGTACCGCTGTTGCCACATTTGTACTTTGCTGCATCTTAAGTGTCGCACTACTTCCACAGCGCGTTTGTTTGGTCACCGTGCTGTTGTCTGTTCTTGGACTGCATATGCTCCTGTCTTTCCACCTGAAGCATCTGTCCTTCAGTCTTTAAATTATAATACCTAAAGGATTCAGTGTTGTCAACATTCTGTCTTTGGATGTACCTCACTATTGCTTACTTACCACCAGTATGGTTTGAAACTCAATCGAAGAGAGCGTTTTAATGATTATCAATTAATCTGCACAATTAAACAAAGTGTATGTATTGTTTAAGTTAGCCATTGAGAAGGGTTCATTTCCAGAGTAAGGATGAATTGTATTACTTTTTCCCTTGACGAAGGCTTACCCGAAATGCATTGTGTTGAATTTTGCTGCATTAATAAGAAGGACTAAAATAGATTATTTTTGAAGAACATTTGTTGTGACCATAATTAAAAGGATTAACCCTTGATAGAGACAAACTTTGCTTCTCACGTTAATTTGTGTGTGCATAACCATTGATTGCTTTGACATCTGAACCAGAAAAGGCTTGTTGGGGTAGCACGCCTTAAATTGTTATTTTCTACACAAAACTTACTGAGTTCACTCGCATGGTGTGGTACATGTTCTTAAGTTTCTGGTTGTTTATCAGCCATGGTGTTTCAGTGATATTCATTTTACATGCCCAACATTGAGGCCATGAGGAGATTTGCTTTCCTTAGCTGGTACGCGATAAACGCTGGAGAATATCTCTGTGTGTCTACTGGCTAGTATATAATGGGCCAGAATACAGTGCCTAAGATTGATGTGTTCGTTTGAATATCCTCTTTCCGTCCTTTTCCAGTTCCCCATACTGAGTGTTACCTGTTTTTGGTGACATCAGACTGAGCAGACTTGAGGCAATCAGAGACTTCCCTTTCTGATATGAGTTAATAGAAACTTTGGGGAAGTTCTCCCCCCCCACCCACAGAAAGCTGGGAAGGAAGTAGTGGTGGCCCACCAGTGGCCCCGTAGGAGCAGAGAGTATGCTGGTAGGTGAGTTAGTGTAGAGTGGGGCAGTTGCTTGAAGTAGGAACATCATTGTGAACACCATCGTGGTTCTAACCTCAGTGACCAAGATCGTGGATGTGGGTCAGCGTTCTGGGTGCTTCTTGCCAACTAGAACCAAGATGGCGTAAGCAGTCTCAGTGAATGGAAAGGGGGAGCTGGACTCCCCTATACCTACTGATGCTAGAGGGCCCCATATACATAATTGGTTGAGAGCAAACCTTTGCACAAGCTGCGCATCGATCTACACAAATCTGAAGTAAACGTCCTGATCGGATCTCTGATACAGCAAAGTATCAATCGGCCACAGAAATAAGAGTGGGGAGTTGGAAGAATTCTTAAATCTTTAGCAAGGGACATAAAGCAGGTCAGTTGCTTGTAAATATAATGAGCAAACAAGGCATGAGTGGCATGTCTAAATGAACAGCGAAATGTTGGCCATTCTTAGGCTATTTGTCTGTGTGGCAGACAAATGTATGCAGGTCTTCTTGGACAAAATGGGAAAACACAATAAATGCAATTGTGGGAGTCCAGCGAAATGTCATGGTGCTCCAGGGGCTCGTTGCTGCAACTGTGTACAAGCTTGAGAGTAAGGTAGAGGTATCCAGGAAGCCCCCTATCAATTTTGGAGTACCCCAGGGCTTTGTCATGTCTGCCATCATCTTCACCCTCCACATGACACCATTTTGAACCTACTCACTAACAGCCAACATCAAAATTCACCAATTTGTTGACAGCACACCACTCTACATAAATTAATCCTCTGCTGTTAACATTGATTAACTTAAGCTCTACCTCTTTCTCATTCAGATCTGGATTTTACGCACCTCCTTTAAGCTCATCCTCAACAAGACCCAATTTCTCCATATTTGCCAACAGCAACAAACAACATCTAGTCCAAACCTGGCTCATCTACATAATTCTCGATATGAGAGAGTTCGTGTTGTTTGAAAGTTGTGTCTAATATATCTTTAACATGCAGCTGCAACCAGTGCCAGTTCACTTGGATTCAGCGTCCACACTGACCTGTCCATCAGTGAACAAAGTCCCAAGAAGACAAAGATTATATAGTACCAGCTCTCCCTCTTGAAAATAGTGAATCCTTACCTCCATTGACAGTGTTTTCAAAAGTGCTGTACAAGCCCTACCACTCTCTCGTCCTTTTTTAGGTCTCGCCTGAGCCAGCACGCATGAGGTGCTCTGCGAGACTTTAAGTAAGGGCTTTTTAACTTTAAACACACGCTCGTGCGTGTGCTTTATTTTTTAACCACACCTATTGGCCTTTGCGTGCATCTTTCTGAGAAAGACAACACGCTATTGGCCAAAGGCGGGTGCATGGCCTGCCTTGGCCTAGGGTCCGCGGGGGCGAGGAGCAGTGCCATCTGTAACCAATTATCTTAATTGGACACAGATGGCAGTCAGTGCTGGTCGCATTGGGTTGCCCTTGTAGCATGTGCGCGCGTTATTAGCGCGTTCGCCCCGCTGCCCTGCTTGTTCATTTTATTATTGTCTTTACAGGGAAAGCAACCACCAGGGCTACTTAAGAAACTTCAGGGCAGATGAGTACTGAGGGGTGTGACTGGCAGTGGGTCTGAATACTTAAAACCAAGCGCCCCTTATGCCTCTTGCCTCATAACATATAAAAGCATACTCTGCCCTTTAGGTTGCATTTTTTACATGGGAAACTGCTGCCATTACTGCCCTGGCTACTTCCTTATACAAGCCTAGTCTTCTCCGCCCTGAATACTTAAAACCAAGCGCCCCTTATGCCTCTTGCCTCATCACATATAAAAGCATAGTCTGCCCGTTAGGTTGCATTTTTTACATGGGAAACTGCTGCCATTACTGCCCTGGCTACTTCCTCATACAAGCCTAGTGTTCTCCGCCTGCACTCGCGCCCATGCATAGGGCAGTGTTATATTCTAGGTTAATCTTCTATGGTGCACGCGGACACCACCTATTCCCATACTCCTTCATCAACACATGTCCCAAGTTGCAATCCACGCGATGGCTGACATGGAAAACGCACGGGTATTTATTTAGTGCTTGTTTACTTCCACAATTCACACGTGGCTGCCCCGGCCCGCGCGGGCTCGAGGCCAGAGGGGCCTGGTTCGGGCATGGTCAGAGGGTGCGTGCCCGATGCGGGGGGGATGGAGGGAGACAATAGAGCGCTCGCCATGCCCCCTCTCCCCTGGAGGTATTGACCCACCATAGGGTGCATCCGGGAGCTGGCACACAGCTGAGCTCCGGGGAAGAAGACGCACTGCTTGCTGGGGGAGGGGCTGCAGAAGGACGTGATCCTACAATTGCCTCCGGCAGAACCTGCCAATGCCCACTGCAGGCAGCGCCAGTGTTCCCGAGCTCCCTGGACTGCTGCTTGGCTCCGCAACTGGCTGAGCCGTGAGTCTGCCAGAAGGTAGCGGTGTGCAGCCTCTGCCGGAGCCAGCCGCCCTGCAGGCTGGGCGCTGGTACGTGGAAATTGCCCCAAGTGGACTCCGGAGCCCGGGTGTGAATGGGACTGCTCGCCCTCTTCCTGCTTTCTGTCTCAGAGATACCCTGGCCAGGCGGGGACCGACAGCTCTGGCCAACATCGTTCTAATTTTGGACCAATTACATGACATGAGTACCAGGTAATTTTCCGGAATATGTGTGATTCAAACAATATTGGGCTCCGTACGCCTCGGGTGCCTGTGCGCACGCTGCTCTCAGATGTGATGGAGATGTCGGTTTGTGCTGGTAGTGTCACCTGTACACATCTCATAGTGAGAGCCCCCGCCTACTGAGTAGTTGAAATAGAAGGTATGAACTTCGTCGGCTGTTGCGTTTTTATCCTGGAAAAAGCTTAGTAAAAAGTCATGTCAGAGAAGGGGCCAGTGGGTCGTTATGGCCGGCTGAGTAGTGTGTGGAGGGGTCATTTGCGGTAGTGTGGGTGGCACCGTTAATAAGCAGAAAGCACCCGCGGCGACAAATGTCCTACCCGAGCTGTAAATAACAGAGGTTACTGTTAACAAATTTACTGTATTTCATTTACTGACCTTAGGGTGGTTGGAAGCGGGAGTCTGACTCATTACCCGCAAGGCAGCAGTGTTTTTAAACACATAATGATTTGAAGAACTACTTGCACAATTTCTTGTCCACATCACATTTCAGGGTTGATGTTCCATGAAACATTCTCTTACGTAGTATGTCTTCAGTATTAACAATACAAAGAAGTGCTGAGGAAAATGTTCACTTAATGTTTGTGCTTATTGCACTTTCTCAGATGTATTTGATGCACCCGAGGACTTACTGGCCGATTAACAAAAAAACAACAAAAAAACAAGCATTGGCATAGCCAATATGTCTCGCCTTTGGGACCTTATAAGTATTTAATTACGCAGCACAATATCCTTGGTGCAACATCAACTTCTGCATGGCTTAACACTTATAATGTCCCAAAGGCGATACCTATTGGCTATGCCAATGCTTGTTAGAGTTTCTTCTTGTTCAGCATCCCAAAAACATTTGAAAAATAAGGCTGCCACAGCCAGCCCCCGAAAGGAAAGTCTTGGGCAGAGAGCTAGTACTCACCTTGCTGTTGGAATTGAACACTATCATCAAATTATAATATCCCATACTAAATTTGTCTTTCTTAAAATGTAGTTAGTGCCAAACTGTGCTTCTCTCAATTTTCAGCACCCAGGCTGTGGATTTTAAAGAACATTGCAAGATTTCTTCTGAGACAGGCCCATCACTCCAGCTATTTATGTTATAAGGGCACAGTCTAGCACTGACAGTGCATTTTTGTGATTTTGGAGGACGCGTCATAGCTGCTAAGATATTTCCGAGGTATCTATTGCCGGAGTTTGATTCAACTTGTAAAAATGTGATCTTTGTAGGGATTTTCATCTTCATTGAACTCTGGGTGAATGCTATTGGTGTTTGAAGGGTGGGACTGAACAGCTGTACTTAATTGTTTCTGCATGTTTTAGAGAGAGATTCATGCTTGTTGCCATACAGAGGTTTAGTTGTGTAGGGCAATTGGTGGTAGTAAGATCTGTTGATTGCCGTCATAACCAATTAATGTCAAGTCAAGGAAAACTTTATTCGATTGCTTTTTTAGACAATCATAAAAGCACATAAAACACACAATTCATTTACTCATAAATAGACAGGTATAAAAAGAAAGAAAAATAGTTTGTGCAGAATTATTTTTAAAAGTCAAACTTGATAAAAAAAATATGACAATGTGCCCGTAGTCTCAGTACTTAAATTACAATGTGTTTCCTTTGATATAATACTTTCTTTGAGAACATGGCCTTCCTCCATGCTATATGTTCATTCTCCAAGAGCTGCATTCTAATCAGTGCCGTGTGACATTGTCTTATCCCAAATCCATAGCTTCCTTAACTCCCCATAAAATTTACAAAATAAAACAACATGGATAGTAGATTGAGCTGACTGGTTGTCGCATGGACCCAGTTGCAAATTTCGGGCCCAGTCGTTCATGTTAGAAAAAAGGTTACAAATCTATGAAAGGTCCCCAGCCTAAATCTAGTTAAAAGTTACCTATCGTACCCATTAGGTACAAACGTTAAGTAAGATTGTATGCTAAAAGTTGTTAAAATCAGCTGATCATGAAGGACACTGGGCTTTAAAATCTCTACCGATATTCTTAATGTGTCCAGTAGTTGGAGACTCTCCTTTTGTTGGTCCTTTCTGGAGACTGTCTGGATAGTACTCCAGTCTGTAAAGTATTCTAAGTGACCTAAATCGCACATAAAGTTTTGAACGTACCTTACCCACGGAATCTTTAGTGCCCCTTCCAATTTCAGACTATCTGTTAAGATGTCCCTGTTCAATTTTATCTCTTCTTTCGTCCAAATGCCATTGGAGAATAGGTTCCAATTTAATAAGATCAGAAATATATGTAAGCCCCAGCTCAGCATGGCAAACATACGAGGAAGTACTAGCCGGTTCAGACAAAATATATCTTAAGAAGGTGTTTTCCACTAGCTGTAGCGGGTTAATATCTGTAAATCTCCACACCCCTGCCCCATACATAGCAGTGGCAATACATTTTGCTTTGTAAATTTTAATAAGCTCTACAGGAGGTCTTCTGCCCAGTTTTCTTAAAAAATTCATATGGGCTGTTGTTGTTCTTAGAAACGCCAGTGTTTTTTTACTGAGACAGCCTGGGTCCATGAGTCATTTTTATGAAATATTATACCAAGATATGAGAAACTCTTTGTGGACTCTATTGTCTGTCCGTCCACAAACATGTCCCTGGACCTCTGACTACCCCAGCCACACCTCATTATATAGGTCTTCGAAGTGTTCACACTAAGATCAAGGTCATTCATAACATTTGAAAAACTGTCTGGGACACTCTGTAGGCCTATTTGCGTATGAGACATCAAAACTGCGTCATCCGCTTAAAGGAGCGCAGATATTGGGCATCCGGTTATTTGAGGAAAATCTCGGCCGTCTTAAAGGAGGGCCTGACCCAGCCCATTATTATATAAATTAAAAAGGAAGGGGGCCAAAACACACCCATGCCTAACCCCCCTCCTAATTGGAAAAGGAGCCTTACTTTCACCACCCAAACCATAACACACTTGTGTCTTAGCGTCATTATAAAAACACTTAAGAAAGTGGATAATTTTTACATCCACTCCCATCGTCTCGAGGATCTCCCATAGTTTACCGTGGCTCACAGAATCGAAGACCGCGGTGAGATCCACGAAAGCTAAAAACAGCCTGCCCTTCTTCACCCGGGTATATTTCCCAACAAGAATAGCTATGTTTAGACTCAGTTCAGTGGTCCCTAAGCCCTCACGGAAATCCCTCTCCCCATCAGACTACTGGTCTTTTCTTGCTAGTTTCCTGCTAGAAAGAGACTTGTAGTATTCCTGGCTGCAACTCCTTCCACTGATGAAGGCAAAAGTTTCACCTCTTTGGTTTGTACATTAGTTTATTGTTAGATCGGGGAATCTGCCCTGTGAAAACAAATGACTGCTGTGGGTACAGCACAACTGCTTGCTGTGGGTATAACTAGTGCAAAGAAAGTTCTTTCAGAGTGCACAAGAGGTAGTAGACAAAGGCTGCCTAAGTCAAGTAGTTACGCAATGTCAGTATGTAATGCGAAGTAAATGTATGATGAAGCGTAGATGTACTTATGTAACAGTTAATACCAGTGTGCCTGCCCTAGCAGTCGCTGTTACAGAACACGTGAGGCTCCCACAGAGCATTTGAGGCAGCTCAATGCCGGTCAGCACTTGAAGCCTTTTACCGCAGCGTTGTGAGATAACCCGCTACAGAAACATAGGCATTTGCAGTGGGATTCTTTGAACCTGCTCCCTCCTAAACAACAACTGCAGCCTCCAGATCTACACTGTCCCTTTTCTCTTCTTAACCACTCTAAATAAACCAGTAACACTATTTCACCTACGCTAGGGTGACCAGACGGCCTGGATTTCCCTGGAGAGTCCAAGTTTTCAAAGGACTGTCCCGGTGTCCGACACTTTTCTTAATTTTAGGTAAATGTCCTGGTTTTGGGACACTGGTCAGGTCATTCTGCAAAGTTATACGCTCCATTCAAAAGCACCTCGGAAGACTGAAATTTTAAGGTAATTTATCTGTTTCTGTCAGGCAGCACAGGAGGGGGACCAATGCATACTCCCAGCAGAGAGGAGACAGGGTGGCTAAGAGCGCTGGGGAGCTCAGTATGGAGGTCCTGCTCTATATGTGTGTGTGTGTATCTGTGTGTGTATGTATATATATATATATATATATATATATATATATCGAGGAAGCTGCTTTTCACCTTTTGACCTCCCGTCCAATTTCTTTTTCGGCAAAGCAGACACGGACCCAGATTTATGTGCTTAGGATAGCTTTTTAATGTCGGCCATAATATATATATATATATATATATTCTGCTCCAAAGGTTGTCCACCAGGTGAGCAGCACTCGATCAGCAGCTTTGTTTATGATAGGCATGGACGAGGATCCGCTTGTAGAAGCCGCTCCGTAGTGGAATTGCCTGACGCGTTTCGAAGCTCCATATGCTTCTCTTCAGAGGCTTTAACGGAGACGGTGTGTGCAAGCGCTGAACCTACTTCGCCATTTTCATATTGCACTCCCACCAATGGGAAGCTCGAATGAGACTGTGCATTGTGGGAAATATGGTCCGGATAGCACACAAATCTTGTCCTGTATGGACCCTGCAAGTGGACTCGTCCTCAATCCTGTTTGCCGCTGCTGACCCACATTACTGACATGATGGTTACCATGTCAGGTGGCCCCCGTAACATTACGGGGTGGTGCAAGCTCCGCGGCAGGACGGCCGCGTGTTACATTCTGCTCCAAAGGTTGTCCACCAGGTGAGCAGCACTCGATCAGCAGCTTTGTTTATGATAGGCATGGACGAGGATCCGCTTGTAGAAGCCGCTCCGTAGTGGAATTGCCTGACGCGTTTCGAAGCTCCATATGCTTCTCTTCAGAGGCTTTAACGGAGACGGTGTGTGCAAGCGCTGAACCTACTTCGCCATTTTCATATTGCACTCCCACCAATGGGAAGCTCGAATGAGACTGTGCATTGTGGGAAATATGGTCCGGATAGCACACAAATCTTGTCCTGTATGGACCCTGCAAGTGGACTCGTCCTCAATCCTGTTTGCCGCTGCTGACCCACATTACTGACATGATGGTTACCATGTCAGGTGGCCCCCGTAACATTGCGGGGTGGTGCAAGCTCCGCGGCAGGACGGCCGCGTGTTACATTCTGCTCCAAAGGTTGTCCACCAGGTGAGCAGCACTCGATCAGCAGCTTTGTTTATGATAGGCATGGACGAGGATCCGCTTGTAGAAGCCGCTCCGTAGTGGAATTGCCTGACGCGTTTCGAAGCTCCATATGCTTCTCTTCAGAGGCTTTAACGGAGACGGTGTGTGCAAGCGCTGAACCTACTTCGCCATTTTCATATTGCACTCCCACCAATGGGAAGCTCGAATGAGACTGTGCATTGTGGGAAATATGGTCCGGATAGCACACAAATCTTGTCCTGTATGGACCCTGCAAGTGGACTCGTCCTCAATCCTGTTTGCCGCTGCTGACCCACATTACTGACATGATGGTTACCATGTCAGGTGGCCCCCGTAACATTACGGGGTGGTGCAAGCTCCGCGGCAGGACGGCCGCGTGTTACATTCTGCTCCAAAGGTTGTCCACCAGGTGAGCAGCACTCGATCAGCAGCTTTGTTTATGATAGGCATGGACGAGGATCCGCTTGTAGAAGCCGCTCCGTAGTGGAATTGCCTGACGCGTTTCGAAGCTCCATATGCTTCTCTTCAGAGGCTTTAACGGAGACGGTGTGTGCAAGCGCTGAACCTACTTCGCCATTTTCATATTGCACTCCCACCAATGGGAAGCTCGAATGAGACTGTGCATTGTGGGAAATATGGTCCGGATAGCACACAAATCTTGTCCTGTATGGACCCTGCAAGTGGACTCGTCCTCAATCCTGTTTGCCGCTGCTGACCCACATTACTGACATGATGGTTACCATGTCAGGTGGCCCCCGTAACATTACGGGGTGGTGCAAGCTCCGCGGCAGGACGGCCGCGTGTTACATTCTGCTCCAAAGGTTGTCCACCAGGTGAGCAGCACTCGATCAGCAGCTTTGTTTATGATAGGCATGGACGAGGATCCGCTTGTAGAAGCCGCTCCGTAGTGGAATTGCCTGACGCGTTTCGAAGCTCCATATGCTTCTCTTCAGAGGCTTTAACGGAGACGGTGTGTGCAAGCGCTGAACCTACTTCGCCATTTTCATATTGCACTCCCACCAATGGGAAGCTCGAATGAGACTGTGCATTGTGGGAAATATGGTCCGGATAGCACACAAATCTTGTCCTGTATGGACCCTGCAAGTGGACTCGTCCTCAATCCTGTTTGCCGCTGCTGACCCACATTACTGACATGATGGTTACCATGTCAGGTGGCCCCCGTAACATTACGGGGTGGTGCAAGCTCCGCGGCAGGACGGCCGCGTGTTACATTCTGCTCCAAAGGTTGTCCACCAGGTGAGCAGCACTCGATCAGCAGCTTTGTTTATGATAGGCATGGACGAGGATCCGCTTGTAGAAGCCGCTCCGTAGTGGAATTGCCTGACGCGTTTCGAAGCTCCATATGCTTCTCTTCAGAGGCTTTAACGGAGACGGTGTGTGCAAGCGCTGAACCTACTTCGCCATTTTCATATTGCACTCCCACCAATGGGAAGCTCGAATGAGACTGCGCATTGTGGGAAATATGGTCCGGATAGCACACAAATCTTGTCCTGTATGGACCCTGCAAGTGGACTCGTCCTCAATCCTGTTTGCCGCTGCTGACCCACATTACTGACATGATGGTTACCATGTCAGGTGGCCCCCGTAACATTACGGGGTGGTGCAAGCTCCGCGGCAGGACGGCCGCGTGTTACATTCTGCTCCAAAGGTTGTCCACCAGGTGAGCAGCACTCGATCAGCAGCTTTGTTTATGATAGGCATGGACGAGGATCCGCTTGTAGAAGCCGCTCCGTAGTGGAATTGCCTGACGCGTTTCGAAGCTCCATATGCTTCTCTTCAGAGGCTTTAACGGAGACGGTGTGTGCAAGCGCTGAACCTACTTCGCCATTTTCATATTGCACTCCCACCAATGGGAAGCTCGAATGAGACTGTGCATTGTGGGAAATATGGTCCGGATAGCACACAAATCTTGTCCTGTATGGACCCTGCAAGTGGACTCGTCCTCAATCCTGTTTGCCGCTGCTGACCCACATTACTGACATGATGGTTACCATGTCAGGTGGCCCCCGTAACATTACGGGTGGGAGTGCAATATGAAAATGGCGAAGTAGGTTCAGCGCTTGCACACACCGTCTCCGTTAAAGCCTCTGAAGAGAAGCATATGGAGCTTCGAAACGCATCAGGCAATTCCACTACGGAGCGGCTCCTACAAGCGGATCCTCGTCCATGCCTATCATAAACAAAGCTGCTGATCGAGTGCTGCTCACCAGGTGGACATCCTTTGGAGCAGAATATATATATATATATATATATATATATATATATATATATATATATTATCTACTGGCGGTCGCCAGTAGATAGTTATAGTTAGGACCGTGTTTCCATAGGAAATCCGCAACATTCTATTTGGAATAACTTTGGCGCCGGTTGACGAATCCTCGCGAAATTTTCAAAATAGGTGGGGCGCTCCGCTCCGCTCCTACCCTGAAAGTCTCGGGGGGGATTCGTCAAGCGGGGGCTGAGAAAAAAGGGGGATCCCAAAACGCGTTTTCCCCTTGCATTTTCCCATAGGACATTTAGTCCGAGCTACAGCCCGAACGGCTGAACAGAATTACTTGAAATTTGGCAGAGAGGTAGTCCTCAGGTCAGAGATGTGCCTTTTGCAGGTCTGGTGTAAATCTGTTCAGTAGGTCCTGAGAAAATAGCATTTAAATCAATATATATATCTGTAAGCGCGCTCCGTGCGCTTACGGTAAGCTTACCGTACGCGTACGGTGCCGTGCGCGAGCTCAATTCTGATTGGTGGTTACATGACTGTAAACATTCGAATCGGTCGAAATCAGAAAGTGTCGGCCGCCATTTTCTGTCTCTCGCACTGAAAAACAAAGGTGGATAACGTGAAAAGGGGGCAACGAAGAGAGTTGCAGACCCCCTAGCGTTTGTCAGGGGGTCCACGAAGGACCAAAAAGTACGAAAAATACATTTAATAAAATTTAAAAAAAATCGCGGAGTGCGCGTACGGTAAGCTTACCGTACGCGCACGGCAAAAAAAAAAACGAAATAACAATCACATTTATTAAATAAATTGAAGGACCCGCAAGGGAGAAAAAAAAATTGTTACTGTGTAAAAAAAAGGCGAGGCGCGCACGGTATGAACTGCGCAACGTGGGCGCTCGGTGCGCGAAGTGCACCATGCGCGCAGGGTGTGCGCACGGTGAAAAATCAGAAAAAAAAATAAAAAATAAATACATAACTTAGCATTTAAAAAAACGTACAAATTCACTGAAAAAACCATAGGTTTCACACACGTTATAGTTTGGAATTAGCATTTAAAAAACCTTGCAAATTCACTTAAAAAACCATAGGTTTCACACATGTTATAGTTAGCTGTACATTTCACTCGTAAAAAACCAATGAAATTCCACGTTATAGTTAGATCAGGTAACTATAACTTGCGCGACCGCAATCCACAATGTGTAATTTCAGATGTCATCATTGATGTGATGAGTGATGTCACTGACCATGTCATGAGTGATGTAATATGTGACGTCATCAGCAGTTTATTGTGGGCGCGCAAGTTATAGTTACCTGATCTAACTATAACGTGGAATTTCATTGGTTTTTTACGAGTGAAATGTACAGCTAACTATAACATGTGTGAAACCTATGGTTTTTTAAGTGAATATATATATAGATACACACACACATACACAAATACAAATACATTTACATGCCTATTCTGTGAGTACGCATAATTGTGCACATATTTACAAGCCTATGCAAAAAACAGCACAAGCCAAATAGAGAAGAAAGACTAGAGGCTTTAGTCCAACTTTTATGTCTGGCCTGTCCCGGTTTTCGCTTCTCAAAATCTGGTCACTCTTCCCTACACCTCATAGTGCTCTATTAATCACCTCTTGCCCCCTCCCCCCCATTAATCACGTGGGCTCTCCGGTGTTGCTTTCCCCAAATATATTATATACTCTGAAACACACTGCTGTCCTTGCTAAGGAACTGCCCTGCCTTCTAGGGTGGATATATAGTTACTGGTATGAGGGCAGCCTGGATTTCTTTTTGGTTGTATTTTAACTGCTTTTATTATTGTGCACTTTTTAAAATGTTGTTATTGTGGGACTGTTACTACTAGTTGCAGAAGGTACACCTATCAGTGGTCTCCTGACACAGTTTCATTAACTGCTGAGATTTCTGGTATAGTATAGCTACTTGCAGCTCCTATTGCAACAAGTCACTTTGGCAGACACATGCCATGCATTTAGCATGGCATGTGTCTCGGTGCCCGTTCTCACCTTCCTGTTCTCTTCCCTCTTTCGAGAGCACATTTTCATTCCCTCTTTTTTGCCTCTTTCACCTATGCTGTTCACTCCAAACCCTCAAACGCATCTTTACTGCATTCAGCTCAGCCATTTCGCAAACCTCCAATGCATTCTGGGCCACTTTCTCTTAGCAAGTCTGGCTTTAGCCAATACCTTGTGATTTTACTAAAAGTATATATTTCATGTATTCACTCATTAACCTTCTTCATCCATTGGTCTCAGTACTTAATTTGAGCCAGTGTTTCCTCATTAGACTTTGACCCAGAACAAGAAAGAGAAAAATACAAGACAGAACAAAATGGTAGAAAACAAAGATGGAAAACGATGACAAAGGCAGAAAGCTGGAATCTCTAAAAGTGAGATTAAGGGGCAGAAATTGGCAGATTAAAGACACATTGGTTAGATCAAGACTACATAGGCATGGCATTCAGCATGCCAACATCCAGTAGCACTGCTTGTGGGCTTCTGAGCAAAACATTGGTGCAATGGTCCATGGCACTTATTCTCTTACAATGTAAGCATCGATTGTTCTGGTATTGTGTCATTCACATTTGTCATCTGCCCACTACAGCAGATAGCATGAGGCAATGGGTCAACCCATTTCAACTGTTGGCTAACTTCGCTGTGAGTGACCGCAGCCAGCCCTCTCACAAGGTGCACATCCACACACAATGCCAGGAAACACTATGGAAACATGTGCCCTTTTTTATTTTGGGTTTTAGCCAATGTTTTTTGTTTTTTAGATTGGCGAGGGTCTTCCACCTTCCTCAACAAAATAATGCAAACATCATGACTAAACAACAGAAGTGTTGACTAAGCCAAACTAGATGCATGCAATGCCAGATCTATTGGCTTTGCTAATGCTTGTTATAGTTTGCATCTGTTTGTCACCTGCTTCCAAATCATGGTCATTTCTGAGTTCAAAATGCTGTTTTCCAACCATGCGCATATTGTGAATGGTTAGTACAATGCATTTATGATGTGTTGAATGATGATTCTAACTATATGCACTTAGGCTGGCCAAAAATCCAGTATTTGTAAAGCGTGAACTATTCACCCCTACGGGTCTCAAGGCGCTGAGGGCCATCGTGGAAATTAAGTGAGCTATTGCCCATAGTCACACATGCTGAGCTTTGCTGCCGCTGGAACCTGGGATCGAACCGTGAGCCCTGTGCTCCGGAGTCAGCTGCCCTGGCCGCTGTGCCACACCTCCACACATGCGCACTTAGGTTTCACAGCACAGCCGGTTTGGAGAAACAGCACAGACTCCCTGTCCTGAGTGGAGCATCAAACCAGCCTGCTCAGGCCAATCCCCGCTCTGCTCTCATAGTATGAGTGCAGCGCTGGGATTGCACAGGGTGTCTGTGATGCTGGCCGAGGGGCTGCTGGGACCAGGAAGAATGAAGTGCGGCATGGGAGGCGAACAGCAGCTGCAGGTAAGTGTCTTTTTTTCAAATTAGTATTATGAAACCTCCTCCTCTCACGCTCCCCTCGCGCCCCTCTACCCACCCAACCACTGTTTGTTTGTGGCGGCCACCACTGTCCAAAAAGCCCATGTCTGACCGTTAAACTGAATGTCAATGAGAACTGTAAGCGGGACAATTGCATACATAAATATGCATAAGACATTATGCCGTTGTGAAGAACCATGTATCAAGTTATATCAGTGCTGTTCCGACAGATATTGGATTTTACAATCTAATGGGCTATAAGATACAGTTTAATTACATCAGGGCATTCGCTTTCCATGACCCCCTACAATTTAATTAAATTTGAAAAGACGTGCTGAGTAAAGTATTGCGAAATAAATTGTTCGTATATTTTTAAAAGAGAGAAGAAATTTTAAAGACCTATTCTTGATAAAATAAAACAGGCCCTCTAAATGAATTCAGGTTAATGTTACTTTTAATTGTTATCATTTGAAATAAATCCATGTGAAAAGTGAGCTGGCAGGAGGGGGGCTTGAAATGGGAAGCAGAGATGGACAGCTACATTACTCTCGCTGTGTTTCAATTAGAAAGGGCTCCTTACAAGTATGAATTTAGTAAAGGACCACCTTCTAAAACGAAAACGTCGATCAACATTTATTTAATTTTCGAACGTTTCTCTTTTTTTATTTTTTGGTAAATTATGTTCTTTTTACTAAGCCAGCGCAAAAGTTAATTTTTGTTAGATTAATGAGGTACGAGCAATATTTTTAGTTGAGCTCGGTTCTGATAATTGGCTATTAATTGAAAAAGGAAATTGAATTGAATTTATATGCACATAAATCATATCAAAGTTATTTATGGGTCTCAGAAAGCCTCATCCTGTTCCCAGAAATGAATGAAGCTCACTGATTCTTCTGGGCATATTAACTGTGTCAGGTCTCAGGAATGTGTTAAATGCAAAAGTGATTTAGGAAGATGGACACAATTGAGCTGAATACAGAGTAAAATGAAACGACTAGATTGCTTTAAATAATAAAAAAAGGTGTTATTCTAGGCTGAAAATCTCCTCCGTGAGGTTAATTTTTAGTTCAATCCCGCTTTCCCCCGGCAGGTGGCAGTGCAGCATTAGTTTTCGAAATGTAAATGTTTCTTTGCAGAGCATTTTTTCTGTTCATTTGGATAACTCTGTAAAAAGGGCGCAGATATAAGAGGCAGTATCACATAAATTGAGCACTGCCCGAGCTGATTTAAGCTGCACTCTCTACCACAGTTTTCGGACAATGTTGTGTGAAATATTTGAAGATCTGGAGCAGCACTGTAATACAACCTTAGCTTAGACAGTGGTAAATGGCTGCTGAGCACAGGAACTTTAAAGGTATGCATCATGTGCTGCTTTGGCTGTGAAATGTAGCAGCATTTGTTGAAATATGTAAAGAGACAACACAATGTAACACAATAACATACGCCAACAATAATACACGGTTCAGATCCACCAGGACTTTGGGACATGAGTTTGCCAATTTTGCAGCAAAAACAGAAAAGCTAAATATATGGCCAAAACCACACACATTTGCAGTATTTTTGTGGTTGGCAGCAAATGTGACATGTCACAGTGTCTGGGCTGGCAGAGTCTTCAGTAGCACTTTGGGATTTATCATCAACAGGCAGCGATAATTATCGCTAAGCGCGCTTAGCCGGCTATCGCTGGATTACATCGCCGAGTTAGTGCGTTATCATCAACGCTTAACTACAAAGCAATAAAAAATCCAGCGATAGCGGCGAAAGGCCTGAATATCGCTGGAAATCCAGCGATAAAAAAGCAGCGATAGGGAAATCGTTGATAATAAGCCATGGTGGACTTATCCTGACAATCCACCTCCCATTGACAAGATTGATAAGTCAGGTTTCAATCAGGCGTTCAAAAACCAGCGATATTCACGGTTAGCGCTACTTTTATTATCGCTATGCGGGTCCAGGGCCGGATTGATAATAGAGGGAAGTTGTGTTAGCGACAGTTTTCATGGTATTTTAGTGAGGAACGCCTATTTTGCATATTAGTAGCGATAAATATCGCTGACATGCAAAGCGGCAGGATAAACGGCAGCTATTGCAAGGATACTAGCTCTAATGTATGTTAGCGAGTCCTTGGTGATAGTGCGATAGGAAATTTGCGGCTTTCCCGGCGATATGTGCCGGAAAAGCGTCAAAACTTTCCTTGATAATATGCCCCTTTGACTCAGAGCAGGAGGTTGTCTGCTGCCAAAGAGTGCGGAGAGCAGTTTGAAAGCTCTGCTCTCTCTGGTCCCAAACAACCTATTTCAAGTGCACAGGAGAGCAGAGGGCGAGCAGGGAGGTTAGAGACGGGAGGGAGGCACAGGCAGCAGGAGGGTGTTGTTAGTAGTCTGAAAGGTCTGGAGGTGCGAAAAAGGCCAAATGAGTCCCAGAAGGAGGCACAAAAAGGAGAACTACTGGGTGGGGGGGGGGTGCAGAGAAGTCAAGGGGCCATGGGGTGTGTGGGACAGAGGAGCTATGGAAGTGGTAAATAAATATTAAGATAATTCCATCGCCTACCTCTATCACTAAAGTGCATGGGGCAAGAAATATTTGTTTACTGTTAGTATGAAGTGCACAGAAAATAAGCATGCAGTGCCTGAGTCTCGATTAATATCTCAATAGACGTGTCCAATCACATTGGTCAGGATCTTTTATGAAAAGCCTTCTAGAGCTTAAAGGGACGTTTAAGATTGTTTGGAATATTTTAAACAGTTTTAGATTGTTTTTTTCCTTCGTCTGCTATCTTTGGTTTAAGGAGGTTTTTCTGATATACTCTAGACTTCATTGAGGTCTGTTATATTTTTGAGGGTTGGATGGTGTTTTCAAATTTTTTGACTGTTTTGCCTCTTCTCTGAGGTGTTTTGACAACCACAGAGGTGATTTTTTTGCTGTCTTTCTCTTTAGTGTGATTCTGATTATATTATTGATGATATGTGTTACTGATTCATTGTAAAGCAATATTCATTTGTTTGCATCGCTCTTCTCGGCCTTTGCGTGTAGTAAGGCTGTGGTACCATCTCTGCAGAATTCTTTCTCTGACGATTAAATATTTTTTCAGCTGTTAAGTCCTTTAAGTTTTATTTTAGTAAAAAATACTTGAAAAGAGTTTGCAGGTGGAATGACCAGTCTACCCCAGTAGGATCCTGCAATGTTAGTGCTCCTCTCTGAAAATGTTCATGTCTAGTTGGAGTCTTATTTTGTGTGGGTTTGATTAGGTGTTGAATAATATTCTTGTTTTCTACAGATAATATGAGATTCCTCACTCTTAGAACAAGGTTATCAACTAAATGGAATTTGAGGCCATCCAGACAGATGGAGTTTTTTCAGGATAGTTTTGGGCATCTGGTTTTTCATAAATTGCACCCCCAATGGAAGGTAGCTATGTTCATGCATATGTGGGCGTCACTTAGTGTACTCATTCTGTCTCTTGGAATTTCAAATGTTGTGACTGGACTCGCTGATTAGCTTGTGTTTGAGTGCATCTCTGTGAGTTTGGGTTTATCCTCCATCTGTTCTTTCTGCTCTGTCCATACTTGGGATGACTAAGTCCAATGGAAGCAGCTATGAAGTTGGTGTTTCAAGGACTGTTTAACAAAGCCTCTTGTTCCGATAGTCTGTCCCTTGCATCTTCTGTGTGGGCTTCCGGTGACGTACAGTTGTGAAGGTTTCTGTTGCGTTGGCTTTGCTTGTTTTTATGGGTAGATTTGATTGCTAATGGTTGTTTGGGTTGCTATCACTAAATGAACATTTTGACTTAGTACAGTGTCTATTTAAGGAGATAATTGGAGTAATCATTCCTTCTTAAGTTCTGAGCACTTTTTTTTAATGTAATTTCCTTCTTTATTAGGCGTATTTTGCAGTGGCTGGTACTTTGGGTATTTTGGTCGCGAGAGTGTGGGTCTGCTAGCTCCTGTTTTTAAGGTCAATTTAAAATTTTTGTAATAGGGTTTCTAAGGTACAAACATTGTTTGATAGAATGTTGTACACTATGTCGTGTGGGAGACTTTGGTGGCTATGTTCTATTTTCCCACAATGGGAGGAGTTGGATAGCCTCGTTGGGGTTCGGATGGTCCTTTTTGTCTGTCGTCAGGTACAGTTTGCAGCACGGTTAACCCATATGCACCAGTTAGAGCGGTAATTCATATTAAGGGAATCTGTATTTGATTTTATGAAAATTAGGATGGCAAGGCTTCACAGTTGGGCTCTTTCTGTTTCTTTTTTGGTGTTGATGTGAATTGCTTGTTGGTGCTTGCCTTTCTTGAACTTTATATTTGTGTGGCCTAATGTATGTTTATTACTCTTATCACAGTTATCACCTCTTGGTTCATTTGTCTTGTGCTTTGTGTGTTCAGGGAATGTCTTCGACTGTCTTTTGCTGCCATTGTCTTATTTAGTTGGAAGAACTTTCTCTGATCCTTTATCTGAGTCAATGTCAACAACATCTGTGGGGCATGCTGAGCCTCAGTGTTGAATATTAGAGCTTGTGCGTCCAAGCCTTGTTGTCATTGAGACATTGTTCTTTGGATATGGTGGAGGATTAGGCCTGCCTTGAGGTTTCTGTTTGTTGTGGATATACTGGGTTTGTAGTGTTATTTGTCTTCTTACCTTTGGTGACCGGGAAAGTTCTTTTGAAGATATGTAGGCTTTTGCCAGACTCCTCTACCATGGTTTTGTAATTGTATGTAGAAATCGACACTTCACATATTTCTTGGCTTGTGGCAGAAATATGTGCCATAAGCCATACAAAATATGTAGACAAAGGCAATGAGCCTTTGTCTACATTTAATTCTGCTCTTCAGTGGGTATTATTTTTATTTTGAGATGCTCATGGTTCTAAGCAAGGGATCCTAAGTGGAAACTGAATTGGATCGTTTGCGTACGGAGGAAAGAATGCCTGTGTTGTGTGGTGGGCTCTTATATGATTATAGGTGCATTATATCGCTCTGTCTGTCATTTGTGTGGCTGCTACTCACAGTCTATATCTCCCATCCTTTGAGGGTCCAGGGTTGCATTAAGCCACTCATTGAATAGGAAAGTTCTATTTTTATTAATCTGGAGTGTGTGCAGGTATTCATATCATTTTCAATGTGTTTTAGGTGTGTAATTCATTGAAGGTTTCTGTGGCTTTTTACCAATAGAGGATTGTTTATTAGCCGGTGACCTGGCAGAAGCTACTATTGACACAACCCGTGAGCATGCGCTCTGGATGCAGATGGATGCCACTACTCAGGAGCAGTGATTCATCTGTAAATAAAAAATAAGTGCAGGGCACTTGTCAAGAGTCCTCTGCAGCTCACACCTCCCATAGCTCCAGCCAACGCTGCCAATGATGGTACCTACACAACTACTAGCCATCACACTGCTACAACTGAGGCAATTCAGACAGTAAGAAGCCCCCAAAGCTCAGATGGTATGGGCGACATGCGATTTGTTTCTTTCAATGATCAAACAAGTGTTGTCCTACTCATTTCTAAATTGCACAAAAGGCTGGCAGCTGTCACAAGTGCCAGTGTTGACAAATAAAGTGCTGCTGCCGAGCACCGGAAACCACCAGCTCAAATTAAGCACTTCTCAGGAGAGAACACAGTGACAGGCGGCTGGTTTGATCAAGCAATGCATCATACATCTCACTGCCTGTAATGGTATTCTCCGCCCGTGCGCACCCCCAATAGGGCATGAAGCAGCAACCCAGTAAAGGCCGGCCAATAAGATCCTTCGCATGCAAGGCGTCCAAGAGACATTAGGAATGCTTCGGGCGAGGATGCCTGCATTGGCTTTGCCTGTAAGTCCCTGAGTTGCACCTCTTTCAGAGATGAAAGCCAGCTGCCTAGGCATCCACAGAGGTCCTAGGAAAGGGGAGGATGTGTGGACTTCGAAACACAGTAAAAAGGGTTTGCATTCATTCCTTCTGTGGAATATGGAATTCTCAGAGAACACAGGTTGAGGCACAAAGGAACATGCTGCAATACACTGTGGACTTATTTTGCATAGTACCATGTCACATGTAACATCAAAAAACCTTAATCCACCTTCCGTTTGGTAGTTTGTAGTTTCTGCACGTTTCCTTCTTAAGTTCCACTTAATATTCCTGTAACCCCATACGTGCTGTTGCAAGTGAGGCTAAATTAAACCAGGTGTGTTTGAGACTTATGTATAACAGTAAATTAGAAATGTTTTCTTTATTCGCCTATAACTACAGTGTTTTGAGTTTGTGAAGCAAGTCTAAATTATGCTTGTGTAAATTGTGACTTTTTCCAGAAATAATTTACACTTCCCCCTGGAAAACTGTGCCAGTGAATCTGACCTATATAGACACTTTTTATTGACATCAGTAATTGTTTAGTGTTATGTATAATTTGATTTTAAACTGTAAAACTAATAGCATAATCGCCATTGTCGATGATAATGCAGGTAGCACCAGAACTTACCTGTTCGGTAGACTGTTGCCATAGCAGGTTTCTAGCTGCCTTTCTTGTGTTTGAGGGGGAGAGAGGGTGACAGTGACGTTTATCGAGCATTGTGCTGCCCCAGCAGCATAATTTCTGGTTATAGCAATATTTAGCACTAAGAGATGTCGTTTTTGACAGTATCAGTACTTAGGGTCAACTTAATTTCAGTGTTTGGTCTTTTGCCAGAAAAGTTCTTTAGAAATTGTCTCTTATAATTGGTTTTTGCTGCAGTTGCTGTATAGTGAGATCTCTAGTTATAAGCCTAAAGTGCTGAAAGATTTCTTCGTTATTTCTGGTATGCCACATTTGATTGATTCCTGCAGGGTTATGTTCTTTCTATTTAATTTACAACATAAACTCGTATAGATATTACCTATATTTCACTTACGCGAGCACCCATCACCGCGCACTTGCCACATTTAGTTTTGTGCTTTTTATCCAATCATTATACTAATATCTGTCTTGATAGTGGTTATGTCACATTTCAATGGTCAACAGTTTTTGCCACCTTACTTCGTATTTTGATTTTAAATATCTCTGAAAACATCTCATACCATACACTAAAATTTAATTACAATGTAGTATGTGTTTTTAAGAGCTTTTCTCAGATTTAGTTCCCACAATTTAGCTGAAATAATCTCCCTGTACCTAACACAAATGAATGTGTCCTCATGTAATGCAACTGGTGCTATGCAAAGCGCTCTGATACCCGATTCGGGTCAAGTTCGCGCTATATAAAACCCTGGAAAAAAAAAGTCTGTAGTCCTGTTTTTCCTGCTGGGGGCATTATCTAATAGTTCTGGACCAATGTGTCTTCTCTTCCAAACTTGCGCGTGCCATTCGCTGCCTGTATGGCAGGAGGAAATCCTGTGCCTTAGATCAAATTCTGTGAGGACAAGAGACACATATTACATTCCTTCCCACGTAAACTCTGATGCCCCTTCTTTTATACATTGAAGTGCGAAATTTGTGTGATTTCTGTTTGCGTAATTAAGTGACATTTTGGGAAATTACGCAAAACGCAAATCTAGAATTATTTGCTATTTTTTTACCACAAAGAGTGGCTATTTGATGCAATGACACACTTCAGGCATGAAACAAATTGCGCAAAAAGCAGAAGTGACCCAAGTTACCCAGACAACCCTTGATTATGCCATGTGGCGTAATGGCATAATGTTACAAAAAAAAGTAACATGAAATGCAGATGAGGCCAGCGTAATTTAAATTTTACCCAGGCCTACTTTCATCCCAATGTACGCCTTGCTCCTCTTTACTTTCTTTCCCTGGTTTCTAGTGATACCTGGAATCTGTACTGCTATTTTCTTTCTTGCCAAAGTCCCATTTTGGGGCCAGATCACATCAAAAATTAGACTTGCAGCTTGGAATATAAAATTGTAAAAATCTACATTTTTAGCTTGTGCATACCATTAGTTAATTGTAGCCAATATGTTTGGTCTGAAATTGTCACATTTTTTAAGAAGTGCATATGAACTCAGTCATCAAATGAAACTAATTTATTTATTTATGATTTTCTATAGCACTGCTATGCCTAAAATGTAAGTATTTTCGGTACGACACAGTCAGTTAACTTCTTCCCTGCGGGGGTAGTTCCCCCGCAATGCGGGGGGTGGGTGGGGCCGTGGCAGCGCTGTGCTCGTGACGAGTGGAGCTGCGCTCATGACGAGCTGAGCTCGTCACGACCCCACCCACTGATTAATTCTCCCGCACAGGCGGGGAATCAATCGCGCGTGGGCGGGCCGCGACCGTTATGACGAGCTGAGCTCATCATGAGTACAGCTCCACTGTGACTCATGACGAGCTCAGCTCGTCATGAGCACTCAAGCAGTTAAGGTAGAACAGGTACAAGTAAGTTTTCTATGCCTTGGAAGGAAGTTCCAGAGGCTAGATGCAGAACTAGTGAAGATGTAAGGGCCAGTGAAGATGGACCAGATGCTAGGTGGTGCAGGTTAATTAGATTTAGAGCCTTGTTAGTCAGGCAACCGATTCTGAATTGTACTTTGGCATGGATGAGTAGGCAGTGAAGTTCCTTTAGCACCAGCAAAATGAAATTGAATTTCCCCTTCAAAGAGATGAGCCAACCCGTAGCGTGGAAATTCAGGGTGATGGGAGAAAGAGAGGAGTGAGGCACCCTGCAAGAACTGTATCCACATCATCTACAAAGATATTTTAAAACACTTATGTTGTAGAATGTAAGAAACTGGAGTATTAGTTGAGGGGAGTGAGAACCCACCTAAAAAAATAATCGCACTCCTTGTCAGGGTGAACTAGAAGCATCACTAAATAAACCTGTGCTTACTATCTGGTAGCTTGGTACAAAGCATTCAGACTTAATGTAGAGATAATGTGTAAAATATGCAGGCGCAGAAAGGGCGGTGGGGGGGTGGGGTGGAGTTGACAGATGGAATGGTAAAATTAAATAAACAAATTTAATAAAACCACTTGTCCTGTTGTTATTTGGCGAGTGGTTTTATTTTTATTTTTATTTAAATGTACCTATCCCATCGTCTGTGGACTTTCCGCCCCACTGCTCTTACCTGCACTGGCCACGCCTGAAAATATGCATGCAGTACTCAAACAGTCATAAAGTGAAAACCCAGCAGAATCACAAACCAATTTAGAACAATAGAGTGTATTTTTATTAATAAAATGAAACCAAAATGACAGAAATCCAAAAAGTAGAAGTGACAATATGAATTTTCAGAATTTGAATTCAAAAAAGCACCAAAAAGCACAAAGTGCCAACTGCAATTATCTGGTCACAGCAGCAGGGTCAAAGTCAAAAGTTAAGGCTGACCACAATGAATCTCAAGTCGGATACAGGTACCCGGTTCCTTGCAGTGGAGAGATACCGTCAGACTCAGAAACTTTAATGGAAGTTGGATCTCCTTCAGTGGGGTGAATCAAGTTGAGGAGGTCCGGAAATTTAACAGCTGCAACTTCGATGGCGACCCCCGTCTCTTTCAGTTTTCCAGGCAGAAAGTTGCCACAATCTTTCCAAGTCCCACTTCCTCCAGTTTGGGGACAGGAGGAGTACACTGTAACACCAGCTAAGTGTCCAGTACCTGTGGGGGAGTTGTGGGGGGGGGCGGCACTTGGTGGTTAGGGCTCACTTCAGCAGGGCCTATGGAAGATCCAGTTGGAACTGGTCAGCTGGGCAGTTGCAGGGAGAGTGGCCCTGGAAACTTGTTGTGTCCCTTTAACTCAAACAGGAGGTCTGTCAGCTGACCCTTGGATTCAGTTGTGAGCAAGCAGGTCCAGCCTATCCTCAGACAGCAGGACAGTTCTTCTTCTGATTCCTCACAGGTCCAGGAGTGTTCCGGGGAGCGTGCTAGCATACATGGCAGTATTTTAGAACAGGCGAGAGGGAGATTAAAAAAAATTGTAGAAATGGATTTTCCCCTTTTACTTCTGTTGAAGCATAGGCAATTGTAGGTGGGAGACAGCTAAAATAAAGCAATTTTTTGCATAAAAATCAAGAGTCGCCCATGTGAATTGGGTCTGTTGGCATATTTTTACTGGGGATGCTACATTTATGGGAAGTGCCAGCCTGTGGGTGGAGGAAACTCCTGGCTAGTCCCTAGCCAATGGGGTACATGTTCCCAGAGGTGACCCTACCTACTTTTGTGGACTTCCTGTGTGCTTACTATACACTATCCAACAGTACCCCTCTTTCCAAAAATCCAACATGACAGAACCTTTCTTACCCTGGTCATAGCACCCTATGCCTACCCAGAAGTGTGGCTATGATAAGAGGCAAACCCTCCGTTGTAGTCACTCCAAATTAGTTCTGGTGCAGCGCCCCCTCTCCTGGATTTGGGATCACATTTTCTAAGAAGACACAAATGAGTCAAGCCTAGGTGTGAGCTACATTTGCTCGTGACAGGGTAGGCGTCCTTTGGAGCTTCGGAAGGGTCTTTGAATAGCTCGCAGGCCATCCTACGCAACAAAGAAAAACACCTCCCCCCAGGCAAGCCCTTTTCCACTGTCTGGGACCAATCCACATCTGAGCTCAGGAGAACAATCAACAGCCATGTGACACACGACACTGGCCAAAAGGCCATTTTGGATTTGTTCAGACAACATTCTAAAAGTGAAAAGTGTTTTTTTCAATATAGTGATATATAATCCAACTTGACCATTAACATGGATTTTACATTTGTATAAAATGAGTCACTGAATCATTTTAGTAGTTGCTCCCAAATCGAAATTAAGCACTATGATGTGTTATAGTAAACCTTAGTGGTGACCTATATGTATTAAAAAGAAACATTAAGTTCTGATAAAAGATTTGTTTTCTAGGTGGAAGTGGCTGTTTAAAATCCAGGTTTAGATTATTAAGACTGTGTGTTTGACTTTAAGGGTTTTGGGCCATATTACTTTGGCGGAACTCACATCCTCCCCAACTAATATCCTGTTTTCTTAGCAATGCATTTAGTAATGCTCTTAACACTTGCACTGGAGCCACAATGTTAGAATTCAGTATGCGTAAGGTTACTACATTGAATAAGTGAGTAATAAAATACATTCAAAATACTTAGTCAGAAACATAAGTATGTTGAAAAGCACCTTAGTGGTTTTCACTTAGTGTACTTTGAATACTGTCTAGGTCTGGATGGATTTCTTTACTGTTTTCCTGCAATACCATTTATCTTTGGCATATTGAAGGCGTGAAGGTGAGCCGTATTGGATTGGACTTATATAGTGCTTTGTTCTTGTTGTATATTTATATTTATATACTAATATGCAACGGTGGAGTTTTCAGAGGACAATGACGTGAATATAGAGACCTGTTTTGAAACCAAAACATTGTGTAATTTTGTTGGGTACAAATTAATAGTAGACAGGCATGGAGGGGGCAGGGCGTTTTGCCAAAACGCATTGTGGAAATTGGTGCAGGAATAGGAGGTTCCTCGGGGGCGTAGTTTTTCTATCACTTTGTTTCAATTTTCAAAATGTATTTGAAGAGGACGGGGTGGTGTGCCAACTTTCTGACAATACTTGAATCTTTGCATGTGGTGTATATCATGCTAGTTGTTTATTTGAAACTAATGTCTGATGTGAATCATTTTCATTTGAGTTCAAATTAGCTCGTACCAATAACCAATTTTAGTAAAATACATTTGATCACTTTAATCCAGCAAGAAATATGCATTTCTGCCTGATCTCACTTGATTTTGCACCTTTACCTTTTAAGTGGATATTGGAATTTTGTGCTCTGTGGCATTGCCAATCAGTGCCACAGTGACTGTGTTACATCAGCAACAATGGTATTGTGAAACTAGTTTCACCTAATTGGTGTATTTAACTTTCCAGTAAGGTCATTGTAGGTATAAGCAGAAATTGCACCAGTGGTGTGGAAGTTAAATGTCATATATAAGCTTTAACTTGTATTTACACCAGTCACATATGGGTTAAAATACATTACTCCCAGGAGCACTGTTGTACTGTAGCTGAACTGCAGTTTAAAAGCACTGCAATGAGACATTGAAAGGAAAGCTGACTTTTTCATATAGTAAAACATATTTTTATATATTAATAAATCACCTCTAAAGAATGCCTTATAAGCCTACATGGTTGGGTGCATAATAAAGAAAGAAAAAAAGCACACTGTATATTTCAAATTGTGTGCCCTCTTAGTGAATACATCACCAAAAGCTATTTTCACTATGTAGTTGAAGCTAGGTTTTCCATGACCAAGGCGTAGGTGTAATTAAAATATTTTTTTCACAACTCTGCCTCGAAAAATGCTAGAAAAATGATTCACATTTATTTCCCACACACTTTTAAAAGTCTGGTTTAATGGTGAAAGCAAAATTTTGAAAATGTTAGAGGAAAATAGCTTCATAAAAGTGTACATTGTGCTGTCCAGCCAAAACCGGTTACTGTTTAGAACCAGTTTGCACTAAGCCCACTTTCAGAGGATCAATATACATTTCTATCGAGCATTTACTGACACTGCTCCCGGAGGACATTGTCTCAGCCTCTGGGCCCAGTAAGGCCAAGTTGCTGTCAACAGATGGCCACTTAACAGGGATGATCTATCTGGGAGGAGGACAGCATCAGTTGGCAGAACACAGGACAGCCTTCACACTTCCACTTTTGACTTGGAGATTTCAGATTGGCCTGAGAGCTGGGAAGGGAACACCTAAAGAATGAAGACCCTGCTGGAAGAACATTTCTGACTCCTAATGGCACCCACAAACTGGAACTGCTCTTCAAGTTGTCAGTGGTTGACCATCTGTTTTCCTGTTCCAGGGACACAAAAAGCAGAAGGACCCCTTGCTATCTGTTGACCAGCTGACCACTGGGGGCTGTATCCTGCTGGAGGCCTGACTGAAGAGAGATGTGGTGCCTAGACACATACCCATGGGACTGCATGAGAGACCAGAAATAATTTTTGAAGCAGTTGGGAAAATGGGACCTACTCCTTTTTTTCACCTCTAGAGGACCAGGCCTGGTTTCTTAGCCTGGCTCTTGTAGAGTGTACCCTGGCAGGGAAGAAAACCAGATTTGCTAGCCTCAGAGTATTTTGCCATACATTTCTGTAGCCCTGGGTACAAGAGGCCCTAGTGCTTTTGAAGGTCTTGGCTATACAGCACATGCGCTGTCTCAAAGAGACATGTTTTGTTTAATCTGTGTGCTTCAGCCCTCACACAGGCTTCCCATTTGCTTCCTCCATCATCTTTCTCCTATTCTTTATCAGCATGTGTCCCTCGCTGTATGCATAAGCATGCCTCTTGTGTTCAGTCTTTCCCCCCCAGAGCATGGACTAAGTACTTGTAAACACCCACTGCTCCCGTTTTAGGACCATTTTAGGACCAACTTTTATCTTTCTTTGTCAGCAATCTACAGAGTGTTTGTGCTTTTACCAGCTCTGTCTCCTCTTACCCACTCTCATGCCCCATCTACAGACCACCCTGTCACTGTTTTTCCTTTTGTTGCCGCTTTCCATTTCCTCACCTCCTCCCTTCCGTCGCTGCTTGCTCCCTCACACCTTTTGGTGCTTGCCCGATGTACAGATCACCCCATCCCACTTCAGCTCCACCTCCCCTCTCACTGCTTTTCCCTTCATTGCTGCTTTCTGTTTCCCCCACCTCTTGCTCCCTTGCACCTCCTGGTGCTTGCACCATCCACAAATCACCCCTACCCACGACCCCATCACTGCTTTAAACTCCCATTGTTGTTTTGTTCTAGTGAGTAGTTGTGTTCTTCCTTTTAATGTCTTGATATTGTATAGTTGATGTGCTGATTGAAGCATGTGTGCATGGCTGCTATTACTTGCCACAGGTGCAGTCTCAGTATTTTTTCCATGCGTGCGAGTACTAAGTGTGTGTGCATGCTTCACCATATGTGGTCGTTCGGTAATGGTGTTTATAGCTAGAAAATCAGACCTCAAGTAAATCAGGTGTGCATTATCACAGGGCATGTCAGAACTTCTGAGGTACCTGTGTCTTCTGTTGTAATCTCATAGGCACATTTCCCCTGTGCAAAATGATTGTACTGTTTGTCTGACCTTATTACTTCTCATTTCACAGGGTGGGACTCTATTTCTTCAAATTTTTCCTGTCGGTACACTTTCTTACTTTCCCCACATACACCAGTGAAGTATTTCCGTTCGCCATTGTTGCTTAGCTTGAATTCTCTTCAAAGAGCAAGGCTGTGTTTTGAAGTCATCAAGGTCTATCTGTCCCTCAGTGTTGATTGCAAAAGTATTCTTTTTAATGTGGTTGCCGATGTGATGTATTTCCTCATGTAAACCAGCCTAGAACCATGATTCTTTCTGGGTTTTTCGTGCCATTTTATATAGCGCCAACACCCCCCAAAGATATTGAAGTGCTTAAGGGTAGCACCAGCTCCTTTGCACAAGGACACATTCATTTTTGTAGGCCCGGGGAGATTAAGTGATTTGCCCAGAATCAAGGATGTTAAGCCGACACTGAAACTCAAACCCGGTTTCTAAGCCTCATAGTCAGCAGCTGTGGTCCTTTCGCCAAATCCTCCCCAGGACGACGCCACATCGTCTCTCTAGCCTCGACCTCAGTTCCACATTTTGTGATTACGGCAAAATCACTTAATCTTCCTGTTGCTGCTTACACTGCTGCACTCCGTTACACAGATCCCCTCCCCTCGACTCTGCTTTTCACATTTACTTTTCTTGTGCAGTTTTATTTAGGGCCAATACCACCCAAAGGTATTGGAGCACTTACCATAAGCACCAGTTACAAATTTTTTGTGCAGTTTTATATAGCGCCAAACATTACCCAAAGGTATTGGAGCGCTTTACATTAGCACATTCATTCTTGCAAGCATGTTGAGATTAAGTGATTTGTCCATCATCAAGGATGTTAAGCTGGTGTTGCAACTCAAACCTAGTTTCCCAGCTCCATAGTCGCTAGATGTGGCCTTTACGCCACATCCTCTCCCAAGAGGACGCCACATTATCTCCCTAGCCTCTGTCTCATTTCCACATTTTATGATTGCGGCCAAATTACTTAATCTCCCTGTGGCTGTCTGCATTTGCTGTTGATTACCCTACCACCTCCTGCTCATTACTGCTTACCCCCACTGAACTCCGTTGCACAGATCTCCTTCTCCACTGACTGTTTTTCATATTTTTTTGCAGTTTTATGTAGCGTCAACACCACCTGAAGATATTGCAGTACTTTACATAAGCACCAGTTACTTTTTTTGGTGCAGTTTTATATCGTGCCAACACCACCCGCAGGTATTGGAGGGCTTTACATTAGTACCAGTAACTCTACACAAGGACACATTCATTTTTGTACGCACAGTGAAATTAAGTGATTTGCCCAAAATCAAGGATTTTAAGCTGATGCAAAAACTTGAACCCGGTTTACCAGCATCATAGTCGGCAGCTCTGGCCCTTACGCCACATCCTCTCCTGAAAGAACACCATATCATTTCCCTAGCCTCAGCCTGAGTTCCACATTTTGTTTTTGGGGATAAATCACTTAATCTCCCCGTTTCTAAACACAACAAGCATTAGCAAAGCCAGTAGGTTTTGCCTGTGCAAAATCTATTGTTTTTAGGTCACGGCTAGACAGTGCATGTCCTGCTCAGCTAGACAGCGCACGTGCTGTCTCAGAGACATGATGTGTTCCATCTGCAGGCTTACAGACCGCCCCTCTCCTACCATTGGTAAACTACAGTATCGCTTTTATTTTCTTGATGCCATTCATCATGCCCTCTTCTTGTGTTTGGCCCTCCCGTAGCGCATGGACCAAGTACATGTCTCCTTACACTGTTCCCGGTTTGCAGAGCTATTTTTTATTTGTTTTCAAGCACTCCATAGGGGTACTTGTGTTTTCAGGCCATCTTACTTGTACACATGCACACATACCACAAAAATGCATGCACGTGTACACAAACTAATGCATTTCTTAAAAGGTTGTTGAAACACGAACAGCACTTGCTTATTTTTTTTTTTGGGGATGATCCAATGGTATTGGAGCGCTCACTCCATCCTCCGTCTTGCCATAGAGCGAACACGAGGCGATGGTATTGGAGAGTTTTAAGTGCTCACCAGTTACATTCATTAAGGACACATTCATTTTTGTTGCTGATCCTGCTTCAATTAAGGTATTTTCTTACCCCTTCATTGCTGCTTCCTCCCGCCCTCGCTTGCCTAGCTCTCCATCCCCCTCCTGTTTGACTCACCCCCCCCACTACCTCCCTCGTAGCTACTGCTTTTATTTAGTTTTTGCACAATCCGATGGTGTTGGAGCACTTGTTCCGTCGTCCATCTTGCCATAGTGCTAACACCAGCCCAAGGTATTGGAGCACTCACCAGTGACATTACACAATGGCACATTCATTATCGTAAGCGGGGGAAGCGTAGATGATTTGCCCAGAATCACAAGCTGTTCAACTGACCCAGAGATTTTAACCCTGTCAGCAGCTCTGGCTGTTACTCCACATCCTCACTTCAAAGCTCTTCAGCGGTTTCTCACTATCACTTCTACATTTGTCCAGCAAGACCCCATCAACACCGAAAAAGCATTGGCAAAGACATTGGATCTCGCTGATGCCCAAGCTATTGGCCTTGTCAATGTGACTGTCTTTTAGCCGTGTTGTCTAACAGCGCATCTGCTGTTCAGCATGACTCAAAGTCACTGAAAAAATCGCTACGATGCGGCCAGTGCAGGCCACGTCATAGCGCTTTTTTGTGTTAGGAGGGCCAGGACAATAAACTCAACATGGGGGTGAGGAGACTCGGCATCAGCTCAACATCCTGTGATTCCGGCCTTTCAGTGACTTTCAGCCATGCTGAACAGCAGATCTGCTGCTAGACAAATTTGCTAAAAGGCATTCACATTGACAAGGCCAATAGCTCGGAAATTGCTGAGACCTATTGGCTTTGCCAATGCTTCTTTATTGAATGGAGTTGTGACTTTCTCTTATGCAGCATTAAAAACATTTCCGCCTGACAGGTATTTTTCGAATGGTTTTGTGAATCAAAGCCTTTTAATGTAAACGTATTCCATTTATTGTTGGGCCCACTCAAACCTTGTAATGTAATCTAAAAATGCATACAGTTGTGTAATCCTTCTAGCTATTAATAGTCCAGGTTAGGACTTAAATCAGTAGCAGGGACAAGTCCCAAACAATCTCAAAACAAAATGAGTCACGCGTGTGCTCGTACATTAAACTGAGTAAATATACTACTTTATATAACCTAGATTGGGCAATGAGACTTCAAGGACGCTTTGACCCGAGCATAAAGGTAATGAAAGCTGGAAGATGCTCGCAACACACTGTTCCCTGTTAAGACGCGCATTGCTCACTTTTAAATTGTGTGTTAATTTAATTTACTCTCAGTCTACTAAAAGCAGAGTTCTTCAAGAAAGTAATTGCAGACAAGACACACTGTTCGATATAAATAACCCATTAACGTTATGCTTTGCCTTTGGTACACAGTAACTGACAAGCTTTTAGAAATAGTTTATGTGATGTTTGCCTGCCGAAAATAAATGACTGCCATAGATTAATTAATAGCTGCAGAGGCTGCACGGGTGCAGCAGAAACTCTCTTCCCACACTGCACCGCTAAAATCAAACTGTACAACTCGTAAGAACTGGATCGCTCTCTTTACCTCCATTTACTGTTCACAATTTGGTAATTTGTAGAAGTCGTGCCAACAATCTCCTCTACATCTGTCTCATCTCCCACTCTCCATTCCAACCCTTCCCAGATGTATGCTCATAAAACACGCATCAGAGATAAAATAAACACTTGACACCCACTGAAAGGGGCTGGGACATTCATTACTTCTACAGCATCAGACAGAATGTCACCAGCATGCAAACTCCTCCTCGGCAATGTCACCCAAGGTCATGGCTGAGATGTGGCAAATGCAGAGAAGACAATACTTCCATCCAGGCTCCTTCAGCACTCTGCTCACACCTCTTCTGAATCAGAATTGACCAGGAGGAAGGTACCAAAAATCCCATCATGCTTATTGGACAAACGTGTGTACTGATGCAACATACTCCTAGACTGGCACCGCTTCCCATTTCTACAAAGACCACAATAACCTCACTTTTAGAGTAGACTCTAGGTATAAGGAAGACAAACATGATAGTCCAGCCTCTCGCAGTCTTATTGACATTCTATAATCACTGCTATTGCCCAAGCTATTTTCAGGATTCGGCTACAAAGCATGTCACACATTGCCTTCACTTCTCTAGTCCTCAAACAAGCCTTCATTTTCTGATGTGGATTCGTCGTCCAAGATCAAAGAACTCTAATGTGGAAAACAGAAAACAACTATTTTTGAGTACATATGTGGGAAGGCATAATTATCTAACATTCTCTGAATTTGCTTTGTCATTATGAGTTAGACGCTCAGAATCATGGCTATTTTGATTTTTTATTATAGGGCAAACTCGGCCTGAAGGTATTGGAACGCTTTACATGAGCACCAGTTACACTACACAAGGACACATTCAATTTTGGTAGGGATGGAGAGATTACATGATTTGCTGAGAATGACAGGATGTTCAGCTGATGCCAAGACTCGAACCTGGCACCCCAGCTTCAGAGTCAGCAATACGCCACATCCTCTATGGGAGCCGATTTCCTCTCTCTGCCCCCTGCGTACGAGGTTCCGGGATGCTATTAAGATGGAAACATAAGTTTCTTTATGACACCATCCTCACAAAACCTACTATGATCTTATCAAGATTGTGAGGGAGGTATCATAAGAAGTGATTAATTTCTCCCGCTCTTTATGTGTTTTTAATGTTGCCTGGAACAGGACTTTTCCAAACATGAACTCTGGGTATACTCGTCGTAATGCAGTTTTGGCTGAGTAGCGACCCTTCAACATTTCTGCCTGTTTGTCATTCATAGAAACACAATAAAAGACTCCAAGAGCTCTGGATAGTCAACCAATAAATGTACATTGACCTCTGTTGACGTGCTGACAATGGAGCAACCCTGAGGGTGAAGCATGTCACCTACTGCGGATGAGGGGTTGCATCATTTTTGAGGAATTGCTTCCTCAATAAAACTTCATGTCTACCAACATAGGGCTCATCGACCAATGGGTCATTACCACGACTAGCCATAAACACATAAACAAAGACTCTAGTAGCAGAAGTTGTAGCCTCTGGCAAGATGTACAGCATACCTGGCTTTAAATTTTTTATATGCCTTAAGTATCGGAAGCAGTACTGAGTCAGGCTGTCATAAAAATCATCAAAATTCATCAACTTTGTTTCAGTTGCCTTTGGTGGATGTCCATCCTTAGACTGCCACCATTTAGACACACCTGGGATAGACAAAAGGGCAGCATGTAGATGGGAGTACCATGGCCGAGATCAACCTTGTGGGATAAACCAATGGTGTTCAGGAAGGTCACATGGCCTGCAGACATGGCTGGATCCTTCTGTCAGAGACGCACCATTCAAACAAAGCGACTACACAGGTAAGTATACTCCATAGATGCTCGCCAGCTTCAGTATTGTGCACAGTGGAATATGTCCAGCTCCTCGACGAAGTACTTGATGAAGAGGGGTCATAGTGCTCTTCCTATCCCCAGTCTTCTGTACCGTGCTGTCCTCTCAAAGATAAAGGATCCTAATAGTTATACAAGGTGTACGTTAAAAATGCATCACTCCTCTGCTTATCTGAGCAGAGTCTGCGGGACATTGGAGAAGATGAAGACGAAGCCGCAAGAGATACAAGGGCCTCCTGCACTGCACTATACTGATCCTCTGAGTGTCAATGGCCTTCCATATGGTGTATGAGGAGGAGGAGAAGGAAGAGACAGATTAGGAACCAAGAGATAAATATATTTGTATATACTAAACCTCAGGTACAACCACACATTTGTAAGATTAAGGAATTCCCAGCAATCTTGGAGCTGAGTTGAGTCTCATGATTAGACATGTTCCTGGATTCCTTTGCTGTCTAAAGTAAGATCATTTATTCCGTGGGGAGAGAGGACTGGAGAGGATCTCCACGCCTTGATTCCTGTTCAGAGTGCAGTAGCTCATGAGAAGAGAGGAGTTTGTCCCAGAGAGAGTAACGGTGGACTCTGTTGGTTATCTGGCAAGATCACCTTCCCATTGTAGTGGGAGTATTAGGTCCTCCTTTAGAGTGTGTCAGACGGTCTGCCAGGCCAGCAGAACCATGCCATCCTATGACCTGGTGGAGGGCCACCCATCATAGTTGGAGATCTATGTCAGGAAGGCAAAGATCTCTCTGCTATCCTTAAAGCTGCCACTGTGGTGGCTTAGTTGAAGGCACCAATGCTTTTCTGAGCGGAAGCCATGCTTAATGCACCCACACAGCAAAGCAGCAGTCGGTTATTGATGACAAAATGGACATTTCCTAACGTGGGGAGTTTTTCAGAGCTCGCGGGGGGGGGGGGGGGGGGGGTCATTTCATTGGTTTCCTGTGTGGGGTTTTCTTGGCAGTTCCAAACAGGAAAAAAATGTCTGAAGGAACAACCTCCTTTAATATGGCAAATTTTCTTTCATAGATTGACCAACAGCAGAGTGACAGACAGGTTGTGAGTCAAAGGTTCTCGCCAGCCAAGCCAGTGGAGGCCCTGTCACTTTGCGAACTCTAAATACAGTGGGAGAATGGTGAATTTGGTAGATGTGTCAACTGCTGTTTTTTGGTGGATGTTCCTCATCCACATACTCTAAATGATGTCTTTGGTCCATACTGACCCTATGGATATGAAGGTGGATTGATCTAGATTCCACTGGGCACTAAGGGTGAATGATTTACTTTGCTTGTACTTTGGACTCATTGCTCAAAGACTTTCAGAGGTACGGAAAAACAAAACGTATGGGTCTGAATGTTTGAAGCGCCTTGTAATAATGCAGGAGCTATAAAAGCAGTTACACTCGAGCCATAGACTTGGTTTTTGGAACATGTTTTGCTCCAAAAGACTCGTTCATATCCAAGAATGGAAGACTGTTGCAGATAAGAAGGAAGCATGGTTAAATATTTCCATCTATGGAGTCTGGTTTTTGGAGACCAACTGAAAGACAGTGTACCAAAGTTATTTGAAAGTTGGAACCATGCTTACACCCTTTATGAGAAACCAAAAGTGTCTTTCCTGGTGTCTCCTTCAGACAGTCAATAGTCATTCCACAAAGGCTGATCATATTCTAAGTTTTGAACTATGCAGGCTCCATCTCCACTTTAGTGTTAGTCATCCCACACTTTAGAATAAGAATATGCATTCCTTCCTTTGCCAGGGTGAGTGTAGAATTGCTATTTCCTGAGCACCAGTTCATCTTCAGGGAGGCTTTAAAGCCAGCTTCTTCAGATCAGTGGGTACCAAACCTCTTCAGGAAGGGGTAAAGTGTGCAACTCAGATTGCTATCTCCTGATACTGAGACATTCCTTGCACATTATCTAGAGACCCAATGAAGTTGAAGTTTATTCTGGATTCAGCAAGGGACCAACAGGATAACAGGTACTGGCTTTACCTCCATTTAGGTCTTCGCTTCATAAACTAATGTATGAGTTCAACAAGTCTTAGTCAAGTAGGCATGCTGCCACTTTTTGTAACTTGTCAGCTCAGCATTGAGAGGCTCTTTTAGTGATGTTGTGAATTGGAGATATTGACTATGTGTAGGATGGGCCAGTCTTGATGTTAGCTTGACCTAGTACATTCTCTTTTTAACTCCCCGGATAGCATTTTGTGGCTCCAGCCTTGGCTGCATTGCATTGGCTCCCAATACAGAAAAAGATCCAATATAAAGTCCAATGTGTGACCCACCGAGCAATGCATGGAAAAGGTTCCCTTCTTATTCGGCGGCGACTCCTGCCTCAAAGAGGTTACAGATTGGATGTCAGCCGGCAGCCTCAAACTTAATGGAGGAAAAACAAAAAACAGGGGTGTTGTTTTCAGCAGTAACACATCAAACTGGAGGGAACTAGAATGGCTGCAATGCCTTGGAGGTCGACCAGCACCCTCCACCGCAGTAAAAAGCCTTGGCTTCTGGTTGGACAATAAACTCACTATGGAAATCCAAGCTAAGAAACAGTCCACAACCGCCTTCAGACTGTTAAGAACACTAAGAAAAATCATGCAGTGGCTCCCACCCTCTTCCAATAGGGTGGTCTTACAGGGTTTAATTAATTCTCGTCTTGACTACGGGAGCTCTCTTTATTTGGGGAGCCCCAAATACGTTCTAAAATACATTCAAGTCGTCCAAAATGCCACAGCGCGTTCTCTTTTTAAAGTTTCCAGATACCATTCTGCAGCTCCAGCATTGGCTGCGCGGCACTGGCTTCCAGTACAAAAAAGATCCCATTTAAAGTCCTATGTAGGGCCCACCGAGAAATGCATGGAAAAGGTCCCCTTCTTATTCAGAAACTCCTCATTGCCTATCTTCCAAGATCATTACATTCAGAGAATGTTTTTCTATTGACCATCCCAAAGGTCAGTAGGGCAAGGTGTGGTAGTCGCTTCTTTGCCTTCCTAACCGCTAAGCTGTGGAATACCCTCCAGGCCAATCTCAGACTAACCCGGCCAGAAACTACTTTCAGAAAGCTCATAAAAACCTACCGATTCTAGCTGTCATGTTCTCTGTATGGCTTGCCTAGGTATTGCAGGTTGTGTTTGTCTCAGTGCCGGGAGGCCTTACAGGTCAGCTGTGCACGATACAGAACTGCTTGAATAGAATAGAATACAGTGGCATAGACTGCAGTGGTGTATGGTAGAGTGGTGCAGAGTAGAGTGGTATAGAATGGCATACAGTGCAGTGGAGTGGTGCAGAGCAGAGTGGCCTAGGTTGCAATGGCACAGAGTAGAGAAGCATTAAGTGCATTGACGTACAGTTCAGTGGCATAGAGTTCCGTGACATAGAGTAGAGTGGTGCAACATAGAGTAGAGTGCAATGGCACAGAGTGGAGGGGCATAGAGTAAAGTGGTGCAGAGTAGAGTAGAGGGTGTAGAGCAGTGGTACTCATAGTACGGCCCGCGGGCCGCCAGCGGCCCGGCAAGCCTTTCTTGGCGGCCCGCGGACCTTGCAGACATCGTACCGGTGTTTGTTTAACAGTGGCAGCAAACACGTGGAGCTGCTGGGGCGCTAAGAGGTGAAATACAACAAAGCCTCGTTATCATGCAAATGGTCTCTTAAAGACCTGTGAAGTACTCGGGTGGGGATGTGTGTGTGCCCTGGAAGGGAAGCTGCCTCAGCTGCCAGGGGCATAACGCAGCCCCTGCAGTGCGGGGGGCCCCCACGCTCCAGGGGCCCCCTCACTCTAAGCGAGGGAGACGGCTGCGCCTGGAAGCAATCCTCTTCAGCCTCCCCAAGTCCCCATAAATTAAACTGTGCGCGCACACCACGGTGACGGCATCTAAGCCTCAGTCTTCCCTCTCATTCTATCTCGCTCCTCAGTTAGTGAAAGCCAAGACTACAAGAAACGGGTATTACCCTCTCTTTCCTCCTTTTGTTTATTTGCTCCCCTGTGAAATGGATCCAAAAAAGAATAACATTTTTGCTGGAAACGTTGTCTTTCTCTGACACAAGTGCAGCCTCCGGGTGGAGAGAAATAAAACATTCCAAATGTGTAAAATAAATAACTAATTAAAGCAAGTCAGAGTGGTTGCAAGATGTCCAGATTGATTTATTTACACCTAAACACATTAGCGCCACTTTACAGTGTTTGCCAGCAAAGTGATACTTTTGTTTACTCCTCTTTCTGTGAACAACATAGTTTTCCCTGTGTGGGAAAGTGCACCTTGCCTAGAGGTACTGAAATACCTGCTTGATGGGTGAATTGGAAAACAAAATGTGTACAGCGACTGTGTGTTTACGAATGTGGTCTTTTTATACCATACTGCCTAAGTTTTGAAAGAATATAAGCAATGGGCACTGAAACGGGTCCCTTCCGGGCCCTGTAGTCATGGCCTTACCTTTTCATGCAAAAGCACTCACTAATTTCAGAATAATGAGTGTAAAAGGAAAAAGGTAACCATGACTGAGAGGGAGGGAGACGGGGAGAGGGAGGGAGACGGAGAGGGAGGGAGAGAGGAGAAGAGGGGGAGAGGGGGAGGGAGGGAGGGAGACTGAGAGGGAGGGAGACGGAGGAGGGAGGGAGGGAGATAGAGAGATAGAGAGATATGTGTATGCCGGGTCCAGTGGCTCAGTGGACGAAGGCGTCCGCTGCAGGGACCTGTGTTCCACCTCATGGTCACAGTTTTTTTTTGTTGCTCTTGCCCCGCCCCCTCCCCCAATGACCCCGCCCCCAAGGTGCGGCCCTCGGCCACAAACCACACTGTAAATTTGGCCCCCAAGAGAAAGTGTGTGAGTACCCCTGGCGTAGAGTAAAGTGGCATAGAGTGCAGTGGCATAATTTACAGTGTTGTAGAGTAGAATGACGTAGAGTGCAGTGGTGAAGTGTAGAGGTGTAAAGCAATGTGTAGTGGCGGATATTGGTGTAGAGTAGAGTGTAGTGGCGTACCCTACACTACTCTGCAACAGTGGCATAGGGTGCAGTGGCATAGAGTGCAGTGGCGTAGAGTGCAGTGTCTCTGTACGCTGATAAATAAAAGTAACCCAGGCTATCTCCATTAGGCTACTTTTATTTATCAGCTAACGGTCAGAAATTCTCTAATTTGTCCCGAAAATGTGTCAGTTGTTTAAAACTAAATGTCCTTTTCAGACCTACTATTTCTAATGGCACAGAAAACAGTTTTGATATAAATCTAATGTATTGTTGCTTGAGGTTTTCAGTTCAAGGTTTTGTAAAGAACTGTTTGTTTATTATTTGTACAAGGCAAGATTGTAGTCCCCTCTATTTGGCCACACCCTTTGTTACATAGACTGTGCCTCCTTTGAGACCTCCCCCCACCTATTTGACCCCCCACCCCACCTTTTCCATCCCACTTAAAACGCTGTGTAAGGCTAAACCCTCAGAAAAAGAATCCAGGCATCTTCATTGACTTGATCATCGAAGGCAACAAACCTCTTTCATCCAGGCCTGCTTCTTCCACATGAAATGTCTATGCTGCATTCCCACTTTCTGTCAGTTCCTCACCCTGTGACGAGTATCAAGGCAGTGACTTCCTGGACAATAATTTCACTGATTCCTTCTCAGCTCACATCCTGAAAATTAAAAGTGCAGCAAATCACATAATCAGTCAACATGCTCACCCACGGTTACGTCTCTGCTGTGATAGGATCCCGCCACTGGTCGTCAGTTGCTATTTCCTCTGTCCACTGGGCAGACAATTACATTACTTCTTTCCTTATCTTCGACTTTACAGATTGTTGACATAACCCCTTAATGAGAGCTGCTAAAGCCAGTTCTTTAAGGTGCTCACCAGTGCCTAATTTGAGCCGGTGGTTTCCGGGGCTCAACACCTGCACTTAAATATCAACACCAGCACTTATGACAGTCTGCCACATGGTGGCGATGCTTGTCTAATTTAGAGATTAGCTCAACAAGAGTAGTTTATGAATTCAATTATACATAAAAAAAAAATGAGTAATACCTTCCACCCATTCATTCTTATAGCTTTGGGGGCCTGGAAGAGTCTAAGCTGTCACTCTTATGAGAGCATGATGGTTAGTACTTGTGTCGGTGCTTTCACTGACAGTGGCAATGGGTTGTGCAAGCTGCAGTGACCTCATGAGGGCTCTGGCAAATTATATATATATTTTTTTTTTACAAATTATGCACTGGTTCCCACTGTGAATAATGCCTGGAAAAGTCTCAGATCTTACTCGTACCATCAGTCTCTACAATTGTCTGCCTCTACCATAGAAAACGAAAACCACATCAACTTCAGAAAAGCAAGAGCCATTTTCCCAAAAATTATTTTCCTCTTCTCTGTCACGATATCTTGTTATCAAGCGCTGCAGGGCATTGTTTAGCATGTTTGACTATACATATCAAACGTACATTCATACAGATATGCTGCCTTTGATTTGACTAGAGTCCCTTCAAATTGGAAGAGGTGGTTTGTTGATATGTGATCAGTTCTCTAACTAAAAGAATGAGCATCGCCATACTAGCATATCGTTAATGGCGTTACACTGCATTCCTGCTTTCGAGTCCCTTTCGCGCATTGTTCTGTTCTCCTGTCTCGCTTGCTGTATTCTTACACATTCTTTTCTTCTGTAATCCAATTCATAAATAGTAATGTTCCCAGTGGAGAACTGGTACTCGCAAGTCGCAACACTGTTTTCTCATGTTTATAGACTAAAGTGTTATACGTTACATGCAGAACCCAGAAATACCACATGGTGGCACTGTCTTTCAGTTAATTATATTTCGGCCAGCACGCCTGCCCTGTTTTTAAGCTACAAAAAAACGTGCAGCGTATGAAATTCGTGCTTGGAAAGGTCAATCATTCTGAACTAGAATAGAAGCTTTAATATTCGCAATGATTAACCAGGTATTTCCCCCCCTGCTGCACAAGAACTTTAGGACAAATTACAGTAAGTAATCTAAGATGTTAATTTCCGTTTTGAAAATGGCAATAACAATGAAAGATATATTCATTTGTTGTATCTTTTATTTTTCTTTAAAAATGCAGTTTTTCAAACATCTAATAGAAAAATGTGTAATTTTTCCTAACCTTTCACTCTCACTTGTGTGTCGATACACACTGGGCAGCAAGAGGTTATCACGGATGCTGTGTTAAAATCCTAGGGGCGGATTTAAAACTGACGCATCTGCATAGATGCATCAGTTTCCTTGCCCCAGTGCCAAATCTCCTTGCGCCACCATGGGTACGCTGTATTTACAATACAGTGCTCCATTGCACTAGGATTAACAGATGCGTCAGAAATACTGACGCATCTGTTGCCACAAAAGTGACGCATTGCTGGAGTTGCTCATGAAAGTGACGCAACTCCAGCAATGTGCCACAACAGATAGGTGAGCTCCATACAGAAAGCCCTGCGTCATTCCTTACGCCTGGGCTGAGCAAGCATAGGGATTTTGACGCAGTGAAGGGGTAGGGTGACGCAGTGAAATGTAATTTTCTCTGCGTCAGTTCTACATGGCTTTTTGCGTGGGAACGCCCACCCTGCATACATTGTACCTGACACAGGTATAATGTGACGCTGTGCTTTACAACGTTACGCATCTCCCTAGATGTGTCACGTTGTAAATTGGCCGCATTGTTTGTGCCGCTGTTGCATCAAAAAAAAGAGACGCAACGGCGGCTCAAGGAGGCGCAAGGGGCTTGTACATCTGCCCCCTATAGGTTAAGTCGAGCTAAACGAGCATTGCTTGACTAAGTCTGGCCTCCTGGTTTTTGTACAGACAAAAGTTTTCTCAAGCTTCAGTAGTACACCCAGATAATGTACCACATTGGTGCTCCTAAACAAAGCTTTCCTATTTCAATTCCCAGAATGCTTAGTTCTGTTTGCTGGAAAATTAGGTCTGGCTAAAAGTAACTCTCACAACATGTTACCGGTTGATCGCCATCTTGCGATTTCATATGTGGAAATAAACACCCCAAACAAGTCATTGCTTGTTTGCCACACTTTCCCCAAGAAAGGAAAACAAGGCTAATTAAGAATGTGCTTTTCCCCAAGATGTCTTCGTGGCCGCGAAACAAAAATCCTGTTATATACATATGTTTAAAATATTGTGAGAGGCAGTGATCTGGTTCTTATGTGTGTTAGGTCTTAAGGAGCCATCTTTGGAAAAACAATCAGTGTAGCCAAGCAAATTGACAACACTAATTCGTATGTTAAAAAATTGAAGGTAAAAGAAGAAGTGTGTAAAATTGATTAAAAACTTGCAGAAACAGGAATGGAAGAGACACAACATTCTTGAAGATCAAGGGCAATGGAAGGAGTAGGGAGCATATGTGGACTGATTACAATAAGAAAATATGCTTTAGGTGTGGTACCATCAAGCATAAAGCGGCTTGGACCATTTTTCCAGCTGTGAAAGCTAAATGTTTTAAATGTAAAAAATGTGGACACTTTCCTTGAGTGTGCAAGAGTGAAGTAAATAGGAACAAGCCCGGTGTGAATGTACTGAGATCCAACAAGTGTGGAAAGGACAAGATGATACTGAGAGTGATGAAGGACATTGAAGTGCTATTTGTGCGTGAAAAAGACGTGCTACTAGAACACGTAAATGTGGTAAATTAACCATATAGACCTCCTAAGTGTTCTGTGGAAATTTGTGGTCTAGAGGTTCCAATGTGAGCAGATTCCTGTTCGCCATTTATGTTTATTGACAAGAATATCTGGGAAGCTTTTGGGGGAATGGATTTTACAGAAACAGTGGTACAGCCAGAAGGATGTTGTGGTGTGAAGTTGTCTATGTCAGGTTATTTTAATACCATGATAATGTTCAACTGCAGACATGTTGAAACTGAGCTTTATGTTGTAATAAAAGGAAAACTTTATTGGGTTGGAGGGAAAAACGAGTCTTGGGAATTACGTTAAATCCAAATATTCCTGAATAGATGCTAGTGACAGTTCAGGATGAAGCAGAGGTGGAAACAGTCTTTTCCTGATTTGTTCAGCAATAGGTTCAGTTGTTGTAAAACATTTACTTCACAGTTCAGCTATCTATGGCTTACTGATACCAATTCTCTAACATACGCAGAGAGTGGACTTTGTCTTCACCCACAGGAGTATACTCTCTCCCCTCATGCAATTGGCCCTTTGGTTAATCTTATAGCTTTCTAGGTAATGTTTCCATTGACACACGTAAAGGACTATTTTGCATCTGAACGTACACTTAATCTTCACAATATTTGTCACATTCAATTATTTGTTGCCTATATACATTGCAGACAAAAAGCAGTCTCTTTTCACTGTTTTTTCCTGCCATTGACAAAGTCAAGAGGGGCTGCTCAAATGTATTAAAGAGCATTTGTTCATGCAACATTTGTGAACAGCATTTGTGAATTCCTGGCCTGTGTTTACATGTATTAGCATGTTAAAGCCAAAGCTGTTGGCTTTGACATTGCTTGTTTTGCTGGGAGTCAGGGGGAGCCTTTAGGCAACCCCATGTCAGACCTGAGTAACTCATCTAGTCCACGTTATTTTCTTTGCATTCTGGTAAATGTATTCCTATACATTGACAACTGCAAATGCCATAATGCAAAACAAAGACCTGATCTGAATGAACTACTAACTAATGAACCTAATAGGTGAAATCTCTCTTAGTGACTGTAGTGTGGGTTCTGAGGAAGCTATGACTCCAGTTGCAATCTATTTGCAATACCTTTTTTGCGATGGTGCTGAAGTGCTTAATAGGCTAAAATGTAGAACTGGCAGGCCCCAGGAAAAGATTTGAGGGAGTGAGAGCTACGCAGTAGAAATGTAGTCTTCTCAAACATTAACTTTTGTCTGGATTATGACTTTAGTTGTAGAAAGGATGGACATTTATCTATTTCTGGTAATTGTATGTTTTGTAGCACATGCTTTCTCCCTGCCAGTCCTTCACAATCATGTTAATAATAGGTTCCTATGGTCCTGCCGAAGAGCCAATAGGGGCAAGGCTCGAAACATGTTGACCATGAAAAACGTAGGCGCATCATAACCTAATTTTTTCATGCCAAGCCCTGATTATAAATTATACCGACTAGAGGCAGGAATAAAGCAAAGAGACCTACTAGTCAGGTATTTTTAATTTAGTTTAGCACCCCCCTCCACTCTAATCCCATATCATCGTCTTTATCATTTTATATAACACCATTAAGTGCTCCGCGTGTCCACAGGTTGCAGCACACCCGATCCGCAGCGGATCGGGAGGAACCCCAATGATGAAGCATGGCACCAAGGGGCATCCCTGGTGGGTGAGGGTTTTATAATAAAAACAGAGTTTTCTTTTCCGTGTAGAGTTTTGTTTTGGTTAAGTATCCCCTGCTGGGTTCCCATTTTTTGTATTGATAATGTGACATTGAGGAGGACGAACCCAGTTATCCTCTTCCTCCCCCTTTTGTTTGGATTAAGATGGAGTCCCCAAAAAAGGGATCTAAGTAGTTGTGTAAGCTTCATTCTCCCTCCCTCTAAACTCCGACACCCCAACCATCTTTCTCTGTTTACCTCGAGCCCAGACTTGGTATAACCATATCCCAATTTTAGGAACTGTACGAAATGTGATGGGGGATGCCAAGTTGTCTACCTGTATTAATGCCAATCACAAGCCTACCTCACCTAACAACAAAATATGAAGCAAAATAATCACTCTGTCAACAGAAGTAATTAAACAATCCTTCCCTTACACCATCTTGCAACTTGTCCACCAAACTGATGAAAAAGGAAACCTCATTGAGGCTTCACAGGCAGGAGGTGGCTAGGGAGTCAAGGCAAAGAGGTCGGCTAACCCAAGTTTTGCAAATTTAACCTCTTCAGTGCCCATGACGAGATAGTCTCGTCATGGAGCACGGTTTCGCTGTGCCCATGACGAGACTATCTCGTCATGAACCCCACCCACTAGTGCAACGCCCGGCACAGGAGGGGGAAAGGGCGTGGCACTGAAGGGGTTAAAGGAATTGCCAGACCCGCCCCAGGCACCACTGGCCACCTCAGCCCCCTCCCTAGTCCCTGCATAAGCCCACCTTTGTGGGCTCTCACTCCCTCCAGCTTGAAATCCACCAGCTTCCCCTCGCTAGTAGTGCCCACACCTATTATTAGCACCCTGCACAATTGGAGTGTGTTTGTGTGCATAGGAGCATGGTGCAGAACAGGGAGGGCCTCAGAGCAAGTATCACACAACGAACCAACTCATTGCCTGGCTGGGATCAATGAGCACCATCAGTATGAAAAGAAATGCTTCCCTCCAGACTACCATGGGTGATAGTCTGTAGGCACTCTGTACTAAGATGTCTAAACATATAGCTGTTCAACCTCTTCGCTGAATTATTGAGGTCGTTTACAGAAGACCCACACCACTAGTGTCTTCTCAGAATAATGTGTGACCAGGCAATAACTGTCTTGGGATCCTTCCTAGCCAGACAGGCAATGTCCGCCGTGGAGAGTTCAATAAGACCCCTTCTGCCACGGTGAACCAAATCCTTCTTTTCATTGAGGATAATGATGGCAAGTAGCTTTAGCCACTCTCCTGGAGTCCTTTCAACAGCCTGTCTTAAATGGCGCACACCATTTGTCATTTGTGCGTATCACTTAAATTTATGATGATGGAAAGTGCTCGCTGTCTGCTGGACATAAGTGTGACCCCGAATCAAACTGGAGCCATAAAATCTAACTCACATATGAAGATGAAAGAGCAAAAATTCATACCATATCCATAAGAGACCTTGTCCACTTCCACCAGCACATGGTTAAATCATGTTAGGCTGCACATATCACTTATAACAGTCAGACCTCCATCTCCCAATACGTTTAACTTGGGCTGGTTCAAACCCCAACCACACAGCAGAAGTGCAGCCTCAATCTTAAAGGAAAGAGATCTAAAATTAAATGATTCTGCTGAACTGGAACCTTGGAAGAGGCCCTCTGTTGGAATGTACAAATAAAGTAGTGGCTTGGAATGCTGTGCGAAAGTGTTTACGTCCCTCATACTCTGGCACTGGGCAACACAGGTGACCTACTGCCTGTCTAAGCATTATATGATCCCCTCCTTCCCAGGTGGCAGGTATCAGAAAAGGGGTGGGAGACATATGTGGATTTGCGCAGCCAGGTTACATTGGCAAGGAGCGATCTACCACACAAGTCCGCTTTGGAGCTTGCAGTCAGATCCCTAATTATAAATGGCCTGATAAAAGCTTCTCTGGAAGCTGTTGTGAAATTATCTGCCTCATAAACAGAGATACAGAGATGGGAGACGCATAATTATCCTAAGTAATCTTTCCATGTTGAGGGGCTGCCCTACATCCTCCCTGTTGCCCTCAAGCTTCTTTCACCTTGCATGTGTGAAGAGAGGTGGCGTAATCGGATACCCCTGGCAAAGAAATCCAAGGCTGCGACATGTCTTCTGGCACAAGGTGCTGACCTCCCTTCCCCCTGCAGGTATTCCAGGATGGGGACCCAAGACTTGTGTGAGAAAAGTCCAACCCTGTGGCCTCTTCCGGAAAAACCAAGTAGTGATGGGATGCCCTTCATCGGCTTTTTTGGCCTTTGGCACTAGACTGGCTGAGATGAGGACTGGCAATACTGGGCATCATGATTCCAAAGATTTGTAGTGAGTGGAGTGTTTTCCTCTGCTGCCCGTGGGTGAAATCCTTCATCTTAAAATGAGACAAGGCACCTGCAGCTGTATTCATCACATGAGGAACCTGTTTAGCCTAAGGTAAGATGTTATTTCTTAAGCAAATTAGCGCAATCTGTTTCCGAAGCCTTAACGCCATCTGAAACTTAAAATGTTGAAGGTTGATTGACTTTGCAAAAGACGTACTTTCAGATCACAACACCAAGGACCTGTCACAAAAGTGATCAGCCCACAATTAAAGAGCTACCAGAATGGGGAAAAGTTCTAACAATGTCACATTTTAAATGGCCCTGACTCAAACCACTCAACAGTGCATCAGTGCATGTATGAATGCACCAATCAGACCCTTACATGGCACCAAAAACTGCACTTCCCACTGCGTCCATGAACATGTCCATTTTCTGACTTGATATATTGGGAGTAGGCCACAGTACACAGGTATTACATTTGTTCACAAAAGATGCCCAAATCAAAAAGCCCTTTATAATTTTAGTAGAAAGTCTGGTTCTGTAGTCTTTTTCCTTCAAACGTGACGTGTGTCCAATTAGGATGATGCAGAGAGCTACTTTAAGATGACCAATTAGTACCTGGAGTTGATGCAAAGTCAATTTGCAAGCCCCCAAAGAGAACCTTTTTAAATCCTTGATTGCTTCAATCTTCCTAGGTGGTAAACAACAGCCCGCTTTCACAATATCAATCTCAGACTCAAGGAAAACAAAAGTGATGGCCCAGCATTTGGTCTTGTGCCATACCAAAGGCACCCCAAACCTTGCTATCAATTCAGTAAAGCGAGAACAAGTTTCTACACTGCTTGGAGCTTTGCGTCTAGGGACAGGAAATCATGTAGTAATATGAATAGGTTCCTACTTCACCATGCGGGACTTCACTGTCAGGGTGGAGATCTCCACATGCTAAGGTATCGGGAGTAATAAAAAAAGTTTAATTAACTAATAAATAAATATTACAAATTTTTTTTTTATTAAATATTAATGTAAAATCATTTTCTATACTTATTTTAAATGTATACCAAAGTGAAAAATGCTGCCGCTCCCTTAACTCATTTTTGAAATAGTTTTTAACTACCGAAATGGAAATATATTAAATTAAAAGAAAATATCTTGTGAAGTTTAAATAAAATAATTCCCACCTATAGAAAAAATATACCTCATGTATTAATAATTATTCAAAGTGATATGTAGAATTAATTAAAATTCATTGTTTTAAGAAAAAAATCTTATTACATTAATTTTGAAAAATAGGGTGTTAAATTATTTTAGATTCAAATAATAATTATGTACTGTTTTTACATTTTTAACATTAAAGTATATTTATGTACATTTTTAACAATTTTAAACAATTTCATTTAATTTAACATTATTTTCTATGAGGTTTTATTTTAATTCCCTACCACAATTATTTTTTATTGAAGGGTGCTGCAGTACAAGTGGTTTACCATGTGTGATGCTGGATTTACAACTGTGTTTTTAGCAGTAGTAACTTACATTCGGACTTTATGAATAAGCAAAAAGTAATAAACTTATTCGTAAGAGTGAATTTGCATCCTCATAAATGTTTATTTGGTTTAAATATCATAAACCATCAAAGAAATCGATAAAATTATATATAAAGTGATAAAATAGCAAAAAAAATATTTAACAGCAATAAAATATTACAGATCATTCTTGTAACTCCAACAGTCACTATTTTAAAATATTTACCTTTTTCCTCACTTGAATTGCCACTATTCACATAAGAGTACTTGATGCTGATGAACAAATTACTTAAAAGTGAATGTTACCTTTGTGAATCGGACCCCTTTTTTAGGTCTCGCCTGACCCAGTACCTTTGTGAATCGGACCCCTTTTTTAGGTCTCGCCTGACCCAGCGCATGCGCTGGTCAGGCGAGACTTATTGAGAGGGCTCCAAAAAGTGCTTCCAGGCCAGCCTAGAGCTACAGTGCATGTGCGTGGGCGCGCGCGCGCGCCGCGCTTGACCGCGATTACTTTCATTTTCGCTTGGCATAGTCAATAGGTCTTCCTTTTGGGACCTTATAAGTACTTTGTTGCATGGCTAAACACTTATAAGGTCCCAAAGGCGATACCTATTGGCTATGCCAATGCTTGTTAGAAAAGTGGCAGGAGGAAACCTATTTCATTATTTACCCACTCCTCTCACCATCCAAGTCCACGTAGCCAAAGTACAGATATAACCTGACTTCATTACCATTAAAAGCAAAATACAGTAATGTTTTGAGATGCTTTAAGGTTTCAAACTGTGCAGAACTGCAAAGAAAGCCAAGTGGAGGGTCTCTGGACACATCTTGTGCACTGAACTCTTTATCAATGTGTCTAAGAAGTTTCAAGGTACTGCAAAGCAACAACGTCATCTTTGTTTAACTTTCATACATTTAGCTTCATGTTGCATGGTATATTAAAGTATCTCCTTTTCCCAGATGTTGTCTTTTTGTTTTGTTTTTCAAGTAACACATGACCAGTGTATAGGGTATATACTTCATACTAAGCCACCTCAAGATGTCTGGGTGAGTTCAGGAACCGGAGAGGGGTGTTCATGTGGAGCACAATTGAAAGCTGTGTAGCTGAGGCTGAAAGGCAGTGTGAGTTCATAAGACATATAGGTGTTCAGATTACAAGCCCATTCAATCCTTGGCCTCTCTGAAGAGCAGAGGGAGTAATGGTTACATACGTGGCAGTTGTTTTTATTATTATTATATGGGGAAGTGTGTGAAGCAGGCACACAACACTCAAGATAGTGACAGCACAAAAGGAAAATAAGATGCTCTTTTTAAAGATGGGGAGGGTGGGTGTGTAAGAAATGATGGTGAAGTGTAGGAGACAAAAGTAAATGCATGCAGATTTAGTGAAAAGATATCGATAAAGAGGGAGGAGATGACATGTGAGACATGGACAGACTTCAGAAAGAGAGACATGGGCCTGAAATTGGCATAGATGACCAACACGGAGAGACAAATTATAGAGGAAAGCGATTGAATGGGTATATAAGGGTGACAGACACACTCATAAAGGCACTTCCCCTTCTGCAAACATTGTTACGTTTAATTCACAATCTGATAGTTTCAGAAATTTTCAGAATCTCATGTTTTCCTGATTGAACTATTTCAATTCTAATTATTCACAACATTGTATGTGTTACTCGTATACCCGATATTGAATTAAAATCCTTGCTAACAAGCATTGTCAAACCATTAGGTCTGGCTTGTTTTAGTTCAATACGGCCTTTGTTGTATTCGCCGAACTGATGTTTTTTACCTGTTGCTAACATTTTATTTGAAGACCACCTCAACATCAGAAAAGCACACACCCTTTCCAACCCACAAATCCTTTCAACTTTCCTGCTACCACATCTTGTGTTAAGCGCTGCAAGGCCACTGATGGGCATGGACCTGATCTACATGTAAAACATACATCCTATCCTGTCCAGTTGGTTTGACTGTTGTCCCTTCGATTGCGAAGAAGTGATTATGATCTGATTTTTGTGTGATGCGGATATGTGTGCGATAATCAACACTATAACTAAATGAATGCATATATCTGAATGTATACATATATTTAGGGTCTTAACATTTTAATTCTGCTTTAGGTTCCCTCTAGCACAATCATGTCTCACTTGCTGTACACGTGCACATTATTACCTCTGGTGAATCAATTCATAAATCTTATCATTCCAAGTATGGAGAAGCTGGTGCTGAGAACGCTATTGCCCTCACATATGTGAATCAGGGTGTGTGGTCCATTGCATGCAGAATCCATTAGAACCACACGATGGCACTGTCTTTCAGTTAATTATACCTCTGGCAGCACACTGATCGTGTGATGTTTGAACGCATTAACATAAAACTCACAAAGAGGCACACAAACACTGGTAAGGTGGCATGATGTGTCAAGTACAGTATTTCAGTCAACATTGTTCCGACCACAGCCCTGGTTATATGAGGCACAGCTTTGTATGTGTAGGCCACGCCCTTATTTACATAAGCCACGCCTCTGGCAAAGAATTCATAGTTGGCAAGCTTCTTTGGCCACTCCCCTTTCAGAGACCTCTCACCTTCCACGTAAATCACTGCTGCTGCCTAAAGGCGCTGCCCTTCAGTTGAGAAACCTGCTGTCATGTGTTTAATGGTTGCAGGCCTAGTTCAGGCTCTGTGACAGGTCACTCCCAACTATTAATGGATGGTAAGTCTGAGAGAAGCACCAGGGTGCTTGCGTCTAGCGCTTCTGAAAAGATTTTAAGTCAGGGTCGGACTGGCCTGTAGGGCAGTCAGGCAGTGCCCAATGGGCAGGTCTCACAGATCAGTGTGTGGCCGGTTTTTTAGCAGTTTGTGGGCGTGTTTTATCGCCAGGTAGGCCGGTTTTTAGTGTTGATTTCCCTGAGAATACCACAAACATTGCCAACGGCAAACACAATGCATGCAGTATCCCCTACCTTGCAAAAATACTCATACAGCGTGGCTTACAAATATTTTTTTTAAAACTGCTCTAATTTACAGATGTGGGCCACTTTTTTCTCGCTATCTGGTTGATAATGGGAGACACTTTTATTTTGGTGCCTGGGTCTATTTTTTATCCCAGTCTAACACTAGCTAAAGACAGTGGTTATACGTGCCAACATTGTAGAAGAGGAAAGTTGGAGATTTTTAAACAATAATCGGAAGAATGTATTTCTCCCATCGTCTTTTATTGAAACCGAGGCAATTTCAACCTAAAAGGCATCCTAAATTCAGCAATTTTGGCTTCAAAAAGCGTGAGTCTCTCACCTGAATCGGGTCTACTGGCATATATTTTGGTGTGTCATATGGCGTTTCCGGTGGCACCTGCTCCTCCTCATTGGACATTGCTCTTGGAAGCAATGTCCAGTGTTTCTAAGCCCTATTTTCAAGGGCGCTCACAAACAGCAATATTCTGCTTAACGAATGAGATACATCTATTGCCCCCAAACAGGTTCATAAAGGGAATCGCTTGAATTACGGTCACTCGACTGATAGTTGTCAATTGGCTATATGCTATGAAGGTGACTTTCAGCTTCAATCAACAACTGTAAACATGCAGGGAGTTGCAGGCTAGCGTTGTGAAGAGAAAGTGAGAATTCTAGTCCCAGCTTGCTTAAAGTCATTTGTTGACAATTTAAAGCTGACTGGAAGTTCCCTTTATTACATGTCGCCATTTGACAAATATAACTGGCTGCTATTAAAAAACTAAGCATTCTTGTATTCCACGGCCCAGCACAACTTACATTTTTTAATTCCAAACATAGATTCGGCCAGAAGTGCATGATGCTTGCATGAATTCCCACTGTCAGTACGTTTTGGTGACGAACCTAACACATTTTCCAATGCTCCCTATCTTCTCACCCAGCACGGTTAACCAACAGGTCGTTTGACTATGTTGCTGTTTTCTCATAAACAAGAAACATTTTATTGTGAGTCTTTCATATGCATTTGCGACCTGATTTCATAAATGCCTTCGTTATGATATTTTTTGACTTGTGCGCACCTGGAATGTAGCATAACTCCATCATGATCTGGCTTGTTAGCCACCAGAAACTTTAGTACATTTTTTAGGCCATCTTTGTCAGGGCCGGACGGGCCATAGCGGGCACCCGGCAATCCCCCGGTGCGCCGCACGGGCGTGGGCCGGTTTTGGGCCCCTGGGGGCCGGTTAACAAAATCGGCCGAAAACCGGCCGCCGCAAAGAGCTCGGCAGCACCCCCAAGGCCCGGGGGCCGGACGAGCACTTTGCCAGGGCCGGTTTTGGTTCCCAGTCTGGCCCTGATCCTTGTGTCTTAAAAATGAAAGTAAAAGTTCAACGATTCCACATGCTGCTAAAAAGCTTCAGGCATGTCACAGGGCTATGCATCCAGGTACTGTTTAGCACAGTGTTGCTGCAAAATTGTTAAAATGGCTGAACTGTAAGTTGACCTATTTCTTTTTGTCTCTGTCTTTGCTAATTTATCCAGCAACGATTAGATGTTGTCAGTTTTTGTTGAGATTGGGCCGTCCCAGGCGAAGTTGTATTTGGCCTATTTCCGGCGTTGAAATCGTTCATGCCTCTCATCAGCTACTCTTCCTACCTGTGGGGAAGGGTCCCGCCCATTTCCCTTTTAAACGGCACTCTTTGCAATCGAGGGATAGGCAGTCGCAGTTATGCAGTCACTCAGGTCTCTGCCTCGCGAGCCGCTCTCACTCTTCACTTAGTAACTGCTTCAAAGCCAACAGTGCTAAGATGTTTGTTCTCAACCCTGCTTCATCAGTGGGGGTTAGGGTGCACTCTCAGTGAATTAGGCGAGGTCTCTTTAAATCCGCCACTCCGCCCGTGTTCCCCCTGTGTGGCCAGCCCATACCTGCCTCCATCTGAGGGCTCCATGCAAATGAAGATGCAGTGCTTGCTGACTGTTGCCCCTCAGATAATGTGCTGACTGGACAAGCAAGATTATCCCTTTCTCAGCAGCTGTTCAGCTCTTTCAGCAGATAGTGTCATTCTATGCACCTGTTGAGCAAATGGGAGTTAATATTCAAACCTGGTGAAGCCTCATATTAACCCTGAAACTGCTGTGGCACGCTATTTTTTTGGGGCAATTTAAGAGCAAAAAGCACATAGTGCTTGAGAAACCCGAGGAGCATGACATATGTTGCTTTAGCGTTTCAGGTGATTTTAGAATATATAAGATCATTTTCGTTTCTCTTATGATCCTAAAGTTATATGATAAATTGTCACCGCTACTCATCTTTCTCACGAGCCCCCCTCCCTATTGGCAGCTGGTGTGATCTGCAGGTCATGGATTTCAAACCCAGCAGTACTAATTCAGGTTTTCATTTATACAAAGTTGATAAATTGAGTACAGTGAATATAGAAATGTTACAATATTACGCAAGTAAGCATTATATAAAATATATAAGACCATTGCTGGCATTTTTAAAATTCAATTAATCTTTTGAACTTATACTTCGAACTGGACATTCTTTAGGACTTCTCTGTCTTTTTTAAAAAAAAGTTGTATTTTCTGCATTTGCATATGTCCTCTTGTTTTAGCAAAAGTATCTGCTGGAAAAGGCTTGTCACTACTATGTTGTGTATTCCACTTTAAAATGTTCTGTTCATCCCCTTTGCTCTTTTGTTCCAGTGATGTGTGTGGATATATATATATATATATATATTCAGTGAAAAAACCATAGGTTTCACACACGTTATAGTTAGGAATTAGCATTTAAAAAACCTTAGAAATTCAGTGAAAAAACCATAGGTTTCACACATGGTATAGTTAGCTGGACATTTTACTCGTATAAAACCAATGAAATTCCCCCGTTATAGTTAGTTCAGCTAACTATAACTCGCGCGCCCGCAATGCACTGCTGATGACGTCACATATTACATCACTCATGACATGGTCAGTGACATCACTCATGACATCACTGATGACATCTCAAATGACATCACTGATGACCTCACTGATGACATCATCCAGTGAATGTGTGTTTTTCTGAAAATTAAATATGTTTTATATATGTATATCTCAAGGTCGATGGAAGAATAAATGGGTATATTACTGTCTAAATGGATGATTTCTTTTTGAAAAATTGATTGTGTAACTGACTGATTAAGTGTATCATAGTGAATACATGGCTTAGTGAGTAATGTTTAAATATATAAATATCTGTATCATTTTTTCACTTTGTGTATAAGTGGCTGCATGGGTTGGTGAGTAGCTACATGGGTGTCTATATAGGTTATTAGTTGGTTTTTTGAGTATCAGTATGAGTGTCTGCATGGTTTGGTGGGGGGTATTACGTAGTGCATAGGTGCATGAATGAGTGACTCACTGTTTGTATGTGTTGAACAGAGCATGTGTGCAGGACTGCATGGGTGGATGTGTGTGTGTATGGGTGTGTTAGTGAGTGAATGACTGTCTCAATAGTGTCTTTATGAGTAACTACATATGTTTAAAACTAGTATATGTGACTATTGGTTTATATATGTGAGTATATGTGAGAGTGAGAGATTGAAAGAGTTCCTGTATGAATAAGTATGTATTTCTATAAGTGATTGTTTAAAAGACTAAGTATGTGTAAGTTTCCGTAGAAGTAAGTGTGGTGGTGTGTGTATAACTGTATATGCAAGTAAATGTATGTTTGATTCTTTATTAGCATGAGTGACTATGTGTGTGAGTAGCTCTATGGATGAGTGGCATTGTGTAACAGGATGTATAGGTGTATGAGTACATATGATAAGTGAGTACATGTATGAGTGACTGTATTGGACTGTTGGTGAATGAGTGGATGTGTATGTGGATCTTAGAATTACTGAAGAGGTTGTTGTAACTGTTATTGGTATGTCCATTCTTTTGTAAATTTTAGTCTCTATTTTTGAATGTGTGTATCAAAGGTTTTATTAGGGGAAGAGGAGGTCTGCCACTCTATCACAAGGATGATGTCATCAGTGAGGTCATCAGTGATGTCATTTGAGATGTCATCAGTGATGTCATGAGTGATGTCACTGACCATGTCATGAGTGATGTAATATGTGACGTCATCAGCAGTGCATTGCGGGCGCGCGAGTTATAGTTAGCTGAACTAACTATAACGGGGGAATTTCATTGGTTTTTTACGAGTAAAATGTCCAGCTAACTATAACATGTGTGAAACCTATGGTTTTTTCACTGAATTTCTAAGGTTTTTTAAATGCTAATTCCTAACTATAACGTGTGTGAAACCTATGGTTTTTTCACTGAATTTCTAAGGTTTTTTAAATGCTAATTCCTAACTATAACGTGTGTGAAACCCATGGTTTTTTCAGTGAATTTGCAAGGTTTTTTAAATGCTAATTGTTTTTTTTTCTTCTATTTTTTTTAACATATTTTTATTTTAATTTTCTTACCTTTTATAAAGACTATGGTTAAATTTTTAAAATTCTTTAATATGTTTTTTTTAAATATATTTTTTAAAATAAACATGTAAAATTTATTTGCAGTACATTTTTTTTTTTTTATTATTATTTTTTTAGTACGCGTACCGTAAGCTTACGGTAAGCGTACGGTTTACGCAACGCCCGTAATTTTTCTACGCTGCTTGCGTATAGTTACGCAATTTGCGTAGCCGCGCGTACTCCGCGTGGGACGCGTGCGCGCGTACGCTACACGCGCACGTTACGCGGAAGTGTCGGGTAGTGACTGTTATGCGCATGCGCGCAAGCGCGTGTCTTTTTTACGCGCATGCGCACTTTTGCCGTAAGCGTACCGTAAGCGTACGGTAGGTCATGTGATCATGAAACACAACTTTTGATTGGTTGAAACTACTTTCAGTTCTAGAACTCTCCTACACCACACCCATTCCTCTCATTTCTGCTTGTGATCCCTTAGGAGAAGGAGCTGGGTTGTCTTTGTGATACGATGGCAGAACAGCAGAAATCACTTTTACAGACTGACACATTATGAATCCACTTTTCAGATTTTTTAAAAAGCACATGTCCAAACTGCTTTTTCAGACCACCACCATGTGTAACCTGGGTGGCTGCCTACATTCCAGCAAGGGCAACCAGCCTTAGTGATGCTGAATGTATGTGCATTACAGACTAAAACCTGAAAACCCCACTCGCTTGTAAATACTGTGCATGATTATACATGGCAAGCAGATGGGTGTGTGCTAAGAGTCTGCTTCTTCCCCCAAAAAATCGCTCCCCCTTTTTCCTACTAATGCAACTGTGAAATCACCAGAAAAAAACGCAATAAATCTCTGCCTGTAATTCCTATTTCCACACAGAGTCATGTTTTCACATTAGTCCCAAAACGAAATTTCTTTGCCAATTTGAATGCACACTTACTGCTCTTTTTTTTTGGCAAGTGAAAATCACTTTTACAGACTGACACATTATGAAACCACTTTTTTGATTTTTTTAAATGCACATGTCCAAACTGCTTTTTCAGACCACCACCATGTGTAACCTGGGTGGCTGCCTACATTCCAGCAAGGGCAACCAGCCTTAGTGATGCTGAATGTATTTGCATTACAGACTAAAACCTGAAAACCCCACTCGCTTGTAAATACTGTGCATGATTATACATGGCAAGCAGATGGGTGTGTGCTAAGAGTCTGCTTCTTCCCCCAAAAAATCGCTCCCCCTTTTTCCTACTAATGCAACTGTGAAATCACCAGAAAAAAACGCAATAAATCTCTGCCTGTAATTCCTATTTCCACACAGAGTCATGTTTTCACATTAGTCCCAAAACAAAATTTCTTTGCCAATTTGAATGCACACTTACTGCTCTTTTTTTTTGGCAAGTGAAAATCACTTTTACAGACTGACACATTATGAAACCACTTTTTTGATTTTTTTAAATGCACATGTCCAAACTGCTTTTTCAGACCACCACCATGTGTAACCTGGGTGGCTGCCTACATTCCAGCAAGGGCAACCAGCCTTAGTGATGCTGAATGTATTTGCATTACAGACTAAAACCTGAAAACCCCACTCGCTTGTAAATACTGTGCATGATTATACATGGCAAGCAGATGGGTGTGTGCTAAGAGTCTGCTTCTTCCCCCAAAAAATCGCTCCCCCTTTTTCCTACTAATGCAACTGTGAAATCACCAGAAAAAAAACGCAATAAATCTCTGCCTGTAATTCCTATTTCCACACAGAGTCATGTTTTCACATTAGTCCCAAAACAAAATTTCTTTGCCAATTTGAATGCACACTTACTGCTCTTTTTTTTTGGCAAGTGAAAATCACTTTTACAGACTGACACATTATGAAACCACTTTTTTGATTTTTTTAAATGCACATGTCCAAACTGCTTTTTCAGACCACCACCATGTGTAACCTGGGTGGCTGCCTACATTCCAGCAAGGGCAACCAGCCTTAGTGATGCTGAATGTATTTGCATTACTGAGTCCAACCTCAAACCCTTAAACTATTCTTTTTTTTTCCAGTACACCTTAATTTATCGTGAAAACATAGTCCATATTATTTTACATGTTCCTCACATTTAAATTTCTCCCAAAACAGAAAATGATAAACGCAACTTCAACAAAAAGAATTTCCATTTCTATTATTCATTTCTTAATTTACCATATACATCTCCTCTCAAACTCTAACCTCACCTTTAAAATTAGTTAGTTGTGAAAGAAATGTGGCACTCAAACAGCAGATTATCAGAGCCAGGATCTCTGTTCTGTTCACCTCTCTCCTCTCAGCAGAACCAGATAATGGCAAACTTTCCCTCTATTTTTCCACACATATACATGTAAGTTTCAAATCTCAGTGCTTCCCCCTTTTTTTCAAATGTAATCACACATTTCTATTGGTTGAAAACCAACCCTTTTCCAAAAGTACCCTGCCCCCAACTTGACTTCTGCCTAGTACCCTTCCCCCAACTTGACTTCTGCCTGCTACCATAGCAACAGCTCATGGAACACTGCTGTGTGGAGTTAGGTCAGAAGTTCGCCACACAATGTTTCAATTCCACAGAGCAAGAGTGCTTGACTTTTCAAACCTAACAGCAAATCCATAGTACTGTTCTTTGGTAACACATTTTTTTGTACCAATACAAAACATGCTTCTATTAATTTACACATACAGCCTAGTTTTTATTCTAGAATGGTATGAAACAGCCAATCAGTTCTTTTTGTTTTGAAAAAAATATGTATGCCTCCATTTCCAAACTGTCTTTCTTTTCATATTGCCATTCTACTGAAAGACACCTCCTGAGTGCATCCAGTTCTCCTTTGAAGATGTTCACAGTGTGGATTGTAGGGCACAGCTATGTCTTCTGGAGTGAAAAGTTTGCAGAGAAAACAGATATGGTGAGAGACCTTGCTTTGCCAAATGTAGACATTAAATGGATTGGTCAGAGAGGGTTAAAGTGGCACCAATTGATGCCATTGGTGAAATCCTTCATGCAAATCCAACACCCTGACCTCATAATAGTGCACTGTGGTGGCAATGACCTAGGCACTTTGACTGGGGTAGGTCTGGAAATGCTTATGAAGGACACCTTTGCACAACTGTTTTCACTTTTCCCTAAAACTGCCTTTGTGTTTTCCAACATATGCCAAAGGCAAAAATGGAACTGGTCCAATCATTTCTGTCCGCAGATTGACAAAGCAAGAAAGCACGTCAACAAATCTGTTTCTGCTTTCCTCCGTGACTATGGTATGGGTGCCATTTACCACAACAACTTGCGTTATGATATGCAAGACATTTATAGAGAAGATGGTGTGCACTTCAATGATGAAGGGAACAGAGTCTTCCTCTTGAACCTTAGACTCTGCATCGGTACTTACTTGTAGGTACCACTAACAAAATGACTTCATAAACACAACAGCTCTTTTTAGAGCTCCCTAATATCTAAACTCTTAAATCTGCATTTCATTTCTTTTTTAATTTCTTTTTTCTTCCGTACGCTTACCGTAAGCTTACCGTACGCGTACCCCGTGATTTTTTTAAAAATCAATAAATGTTTTCTTTGTACTTTACAGTCCTTCTTTGACCCCCTCACAGGGGTCTGTAACTCTCCTCATTGCCCCCTTTTCTTGTTTTCACTCTTTTTTTTCTGAGTGAAACACACAAAATGGCGGCCGCCGCTTCCTGGTTTCGGCCGATTCGAATGTTTACTAAGATCTAACAGCCAATCAGAATCTCGCTCGCGCACGCCACCGTACGCGTACGGTAAGCGTACCGTAAGCGTACCGTAAGCGGGCTCAGATATATATATTGATTTAAAGGCTATTTTCTCAGAATCTACTGAACAGATTTACACCAAACCTACAAAAGGCACTTCCTTGACCTACGGACTACCTCTCTGCCAAATTTCTAGTAATTCTGTTCAGCCGTTCGGGCTGTAGCTCGTTCTAAAGGTCCTATGGAAAAATGCATGGGAAAAACGCGTTTTGGGACCCCCCTTTTATCTCAGCCTCCGCTTGACGAATCCCCCCGAGACTTTCAGGGTAGGAGCGGAGCGTAGCGCCCCACCTATTTTGAGAAATTCGCGAGGATTCATCGACCGGCGCCAAAGTTATTCAAAATAGAATGTTGCGGATTTCCTATGGAAAAGGGGTCCTAACTATAACTACCTACTGGCGACCGCCAGTAGGTAATATATATATATATATATATATATATATATAGAAACAAAACACCCCTCCGGTTGGAAAAGGAAAGAGGCCACTCGGGGAAACCTTCAGGAAGCCGTTTATTCAGATCCCACAGCATGATGCATTTCGGCATAAATTGCCTTCCTCAGATGCTGCTACACACACGATAGAACTCCACCCACGTCTTTTAAAGTGTCCTGTCTTGTCATCATTGGACGGTAAGTTCCAACCCCAGATCACATGTTCGTTCACCCAAAGAAGTTCAAAGCGAACTGCATTTCCCAGAAAGCACCGTTCCCCGGTGGGTGCAACGTGGAGACGGAATCACTGGTCAGGGCAAAGACGCGGTATCAAACATGGAGTGTCCCGGTAAAATAGTATCCTCAGGCTCCCTTAGGTCCCCTTTACGCTCCAACCTCCAGTGCAGATGTCCGCCGGGCTGTGAGTCGTCAATGCAGTGATTGCGGCTCCTCGTGCAGTCATGAGCTGCACCTGGCAGCAGTCCTTGGCTGAGACAACACTCGGGGCGGGCAGGAGTTGTTTCGATACCACGAAGGAAAGTTAAAGCTGCAACAGCTGGTGCCAGTGTCTCTCCTACCACTTTGTAGAGCGGGGTCTCTTGTACACCTCTGGCTGGTGCACCAATCGAATAGAAACAAAACACCCCTCCGGTTGGAAAAGGAAAGAGGCCACTCGGGGAAACCTTCAGGAAGCCGTTTATTCAGATCCCACAGCATGATGCATTTCGGCATAAATTGCCTTCCTCAGATGCTGCTACACACACGATAGAACTCCACCCACGTCTTTTAAAGTGTCCTGTCTTGTCATCATTGGACGGTAAGTTCCAACCCCAGATCACATGTTCGTTCACCCAAAGAAGTTCAAAGCGAACTGCATTTCCCAGAAAGCACCGCTCCCCGGTGGGTGCAACGTGGAGACGGAATCACTGGTCAGGGCAAAGACGCGGTATCAAACATGGAGTGTCCCGGTAAAATAGTATCCTCAGGCTCCCTTAGGTCCCCTTTACGCTCCAACCTCCAGTGCAGTTGTCCGCCGGGCTGTGAGTCGTCAATGCAGTGATTGCGGCTCCTCGTGCAGTCACGAGCTGCACCTGGCAGCAGTCCTTGGCTGAGACAACACTCGGGGCGGGCAGGAGTTGTTTCGATACCACGAAGGAAAGTTAAAGCTGCAACAGCTGGTGCCAGTGTCTCTCCTACCACTTTGTAGAGCGGGGTCTCTTGTACACCTCTGGCTGGTGCACCAATCGAATAGAAACAAAACACCCCTCCGGTTGGAAAAGGAAAGAGGCCACTCGGGGAAACCTTCAGGAAGCCGTTTATTCAGATCCCACAGCATGATGCATTTCGGCATAAATTGCCTTCCTCAGATGCTGCTACACACACGATAGAACTCCACCCACGTCTTTTAAAGTGTCCTGTCTTGTCATCATTGGACGGTAAGTTCCAACCCCAGATCACATGTTCTTTCACCCAAAGAAGTTCAAAGCGAACTGCATTTCCCAGAAAGCACCGCTCCCCGGTGGGTGCAACGTGGAGACGGAATCACTGGTCAGGGCAAAGACGCGGTATCAAACATGGAGTGTCCCGGTAAAATAGTATCCTCAGGCTCCCTTAGGTCCCCTTTACGCTCCAACCTCCAGTGCAGATGTCCGCCGGGCTGTGAGTCGTCAATGCAGTGTTTGCGGCTCCTCGTGCAGTCACGAGCTGCACCTGGCAGCAGTCCTTGGCTGAGACAACACTCGGGGCGGGCAGGAGTTGTTTCGATACCACGAAGGAAAGTTAAAGCTGCAACAGCTGGTGCCAGTGTCTCTCCTACCACTTTGTAGAGCGGGGTCTCTTGTACACCTCTGGCTGGTGCACCAATCGAATAGAAACAAAACACCCCTCCGGTTGGAAAAGGAAAGAGGCCACTCGGGGAAACCTTCAGGAAGCCGTTTATTCAGATCCCACAGCATGATGCATTTCGGCATAAATTGCCTTCCTCAGATGCTGCTACACACACGATAGAACTCCACCCACGTCTTTTAAAGTGTCCTGTCTTGTCATCATTGGACGGTAAGTTCCAACCCCAGATCACATGTTCGTTCACCCAAAGAAGTTCAAAGCGAACTGCATTTCCCAGAAAGCACCGCTCCCCGGTGGGTGCAACGTGGAGACGGAATCACTGGTCAGGGCAAAGACGCGGTATCAAACATGGAGTGTCCCGGTAAAATAGTATCCTCAGGCTCCCTTAGGTCCCCTTTACGCTCCAACCTCCAGTGCAGATGTCCGCCGGGCTGTGAGTCGTCAATGCAGTGATTGCGGCTCCTCGTGCAGTCACGAGCTGCACCTGGCAGCAGTCCTTGGCTGAGACAACACTCGGGGCGGGCAGGAGTTGTTTCGATACCACGAAGGAAAGTTAAAGCTGCAACAGCTGGTGCCAGTGTCTCTCCTACCACTTTGTAGAGCGGGGTCTCTTGTACACCTCTGGCTGGTGCACCAATCGAATAGAAACAAAACACCCCTCCGGTTGGAAAAGGAAAGAGGCCACTCGGGGAAACCTTCAGGAAGCCGTTTATTCAGATCCCACAGCATGATGCATTTCGGCATAAATTGCCTTCCTCAGATGCTGCTACACACACGATAGAACTCCACCCACGTCTTTTAAAGTGTCCTGTCTTGTCATCATTGGACGGTAAGTTCCAACCCCAGATCACATGTTCGTTCACCCAAAGAAGTTCAAAGCGAACTGCATTTCCCAGAAAGCACCGCTCCCCGGTGGGTGCAACGTGGAGACGGAATCACTGGTCAGGGCAAAGACGCGGTATCAAACATGGAGTGTCCCGGTAAAATAGTATCCTCAGGCTCCCTTAGGTCCCCTTTACGCTCCAACCTCCAGTGCAGATGTCCGCCGGGCTGTGAGTCGTCAATGCAGTGATTGCGGCTCCTCGTGCAGTCACGAGCTGCACCTGGCAGCAGTCCTTGGCTGAGACAACACTCGGGGCGGGCAGGAGTTGTTTCGATACCACGAAGGAAAGTTAAAGCTGCAACAGCTGGTGCCAGTGTCTCTCCTACCACTTTGTAGAGCGGGGTCTCTTGTACACCTCTGGCTGGTGCACCAATCGAATAGAAACAAAACACCCCTCCGGTTGGAAAAGGAAAGAGGCCACTCGGGAAATATATATATATACTACTGACTACTGTAGTCTTTATCTCATGAACGACATTGAGGACTTTTGTAAACAACTCTTTTGTTTGTGACCAAGTCTGTTTTCACTGTTTATTAGTGCACGCTGCGACGTGCCGGAATTGAAACTTGCATTTATACTTCCTGGTTCAAAGACGAGGTCATGTGACCAAGGCTGCTTGTCAGCCGAAACGCGTCTTCTGCCGTTGGTGTGAATAAACTTTACACTATTTCCTGCAAGACTGGTGTGGCTCGTCTTCTTTCCCTATGGATGTGCGGGGAGGACTTCTGTGCAATATATATATATACACATACAAATTCCACTCCTCTGCAACAAAGGATTGACGACGCCGTGTTTTGACAAATAATACGTTTTATTTGTCGGCTGATTGGACGCATTTCGCCTGTACCAGCAGGCTTGTTCACCATCGTTGGTAAACAAACGTGCTGGTACAGGCGAAACGCGTCCAATCAGCCAACAAACAAAACTTATTATTTGTCAAACACGGCGTCGTCAATCTTTTGTTGCAGAGGAGTGGAATTTGCATAAGTTCGGACCGAGCTTGGGTGGTCTGGTGTGACGACGCACCCTCTGTTCAGGAGTTAGCGGTGGTTGCTACACAAGCAAAGCGGAGTAATATATATATATATATATATATATATATATATATATATATATATATATATATATATATATATTATTCACTGAAAAAACAAAAGTGACAGGGACATTATAGTTAGGCTCAGATTTCACTCATGTAGACCCATTGAAATTCAGCAGTTATATTTGCCTGGGCTAACTATACCTTACACCCCCAGAATGCACTGATTGTGACCTCACATATTACATCACCCATGACATAGTCAGTGACATCCCTCATGACATCATCCAGTAGCATAAGAGTTTCAAAAACGTTTCTGAACCTCAAAGATATATACTAAGCTACTGCATAAGTTAAATTACTATTCCTTCTATACTACTATTGAGTGATACTGTTTCTAACATGTCATCTGAGTGGCTGTGTGAGTGGCTGTCTGTATGGGTGTGTGCTACAAAGGGCAGGGTTTCAATGTATGTGGTAGGAAATGGTGCCTACAACGGGTGTGCGGATTGTGTGTAGCTGTAGATGTATGTGGGACGGTGCCACAGGTAGGGGTTAACCCTGAATACAGACACAAGGTCAACACAACAACAATGCGCCTGTGCACATGTCGACAGTGTATGCAGAGCAATTTCTCTGTATCAAAACTTCTCACAGGTTGGTGATATGGTGTATATTACAAATGAAGATGAACAGCCAGGAATATTATTTGTTCTTCTTTTTAATTCTGAACGGTTGCCCAGCTAACATGTGTTTCTTCTGGGGAAGTACTCCAAGACTTCTTCAGGGCTTATAGGCAAATGAAAGTCATGCTGGATCTCTCTGCCGGTCACTTCATGTGGTGTGCCATAGTCTGAGACACTGCGGTCGTCGAAGCGTGCAGCGTACTCGCTGCCACAAGCTACAGGTATCCTCATTGGCTCCCACTACCCAAACTTGTTCCGGGTACAACCATGAAGCATGCTGCCGAATACTATGGCACACCACATGAAGTGAAGCCTCAACTCTCTGCTCCACGACATAGTCCTCACCTCTGGACCTGACACAATTTTAGATTTCCAACTTTCCTACGCCAGCCGGGACAGAATTACAACTGGCAGAGAGAACCAGCACGATTTTCTTCCCCTATAAGCCCTGAAGAAGTCTTGGGGTACTTCCCCAGACGAAACACGTTTAGGCTGGGCAACAGTTCAGAATTAAAAAGAAGAACAAATAATATTCCTGACTGTTCATCTTCATTTGTAATATACTGTGTAACACCATATAACCAACCTATGAGAAGTTTTGATACAGAGAAATTGCTCTGCATACACTGTTGACATGTGCGAAGGCCCATTGTTGTTGTATGGGTGTGTGAGTGGGTGAGTGGGTGTGTCAGTGGCTTTATGGATCTGTCAAGTGGTTGTGTGAATGGCTATATAGGTATACCAGTGGGTATGTGAGTGGTTGTATGGGTCTGTGAATGGGGTTGTAAGTGGTTTTGTGGGTGTGTGAGTGGTTGTATGAGTGTGTAAGTGGTTTTATGGCTGTCAGTGGTTGTAGGGGTGTGTGGGTGGGTGTGTGAGTGGTTGTATGGGTATGTGAGTCGCTGTTTGAGTGGGTGCTTGGTTAAGTTAGTTGGTGTGTCAGTGGCTGTATTGGAGAGTGAGTGTGTCAGTGGCTGTACGGGTATGTGAGTGGTTGTGTGGATGTATGAATGGGCATATAAGTGGTTGTATCCCTGTGTGAGTGACTGTATGAGTAAGTGAGTGGTTGTGTGAGTTGCTGTATGGGTGAATGAGTGGTTGTGTGTGACTATTATTGATTGAGTGGGTGTGTGAGTGGCTCTATGGATGAGTGAATGGGTGTGTGAGTTGTTGTATGGATCTGTGCATGGGTATGTGAGTGGTTCTGTGGGTGTGAGTGGGTGTATGAGAGGCTGTATGGAGTTGTGAGCGGGTGTGTGAGTTGTTCTGTGATTTCCCTGATTGATTCTGTGGATGATGTCATCAGTGATGCTCATGACCCTGTCATGATTGATGTCATAAGCAGTGCATTGCAGGGGCGTAAGTTATAGTTAGCTCAGGTAACTATGAGTGCTGAATTTCAATGGTTTTGTACGAGTAAAATCTGAGCCTAATTATAACGTCCCTGTATACTTTGTTTTTTTCAGTGAATTTCTTAGTGTTTTGTAATTCTATTTCCTAACTATTACGTCCCTGTATACTTTGGTTTTTCCAGTGAATTTTTAAGGTTTTTCAAATTTCATTTCTAAAATATTTTGTCCTTCTAATGTTCACTTTATTAGTTAATTTGTAGGTTTTGTTTTTAATACTAAGGGGCCGAATCCGATTCCGGTCGGAGCCCTTCCGACCGATTCGGATCATGTCAGCCGGATTCCTTGCCGACCGAGCCATTCCGATGGGCTCGGTTGGAAAGGAATCCGACACGGATTTCCGGATTGTGGACGACAGGCTCTGAGAGCCCGTCCGCCGTCCGGAAATCTCCCAGTACTCCCCCGGCCACCTCTTTGCGACCGAGGGAGTTCGATGGCAGTTTTTCACTGCCTTTTCGTGACGGTTATTCCGGCACGAAAAGGCAGTCGGAAACTGTCTTTGGGTGCCCCCAGTAGGGCCCCCATGGGTGCGAGGCTGCCATATGGCGGCCTGGGGGCACCTTTGGTGCCCCTCTGTGGATCCCTGCACCCGCTGGCAGGCATCTTGGGGTGCCGCCCACAGGGTGCAGGGATGAACTGCACCCCTGCTTTCCACAATGCAGGCATGCATTCCGCTCGGAATGCATGCTTGCATTGTGTTGGATACGAGTGCGACCAAACCCTGTTCAGTCGCATCGTACTAGCAGGGCCATAACCGACGACAGCAGGTCGGTCGGTTACAGCTCCTGCCCGATGTCAGACGGACCTGAGTCCGTCCAACATCGGAATCGGCCCCTTAGTGTACTACAAATTACTTTTTTAATAATGTTTTTTTATTCACCGTATTCTTTTTTTTTACAAATAAACTTTTTATATGTTTTAAAATATTAAAATCACAGATGTACATAATGTAAAGTAAATAAAGTTTTAAAAGTAGTTAAACAAATGTAATAACATTTTTTTATTTTTTGTGGTACCTTTGTGGGTCCGTAAATATGCAATCACTTCAAATACATGCAGGTATATCTTTACAGCTGCACAAATTAAAGTGATGTCTGGAAACATTTTAAAATACCTTTAGGGGAAAAGATTACAGCTAAATATGTACAGTATAATATTTGCGTCATACAGTTACCCTGCAGCACTTCCAAGAAGTATTTACATGGGACACATTCCAATTAGAGGCACTTAAAAGCAATTCATGAAAGGGTGTACAACTGAATGATGCAGAAGAAACTAGGTGCAACAGAATATTCCACCACTACATGTTGTGAAATTTAGGAACACTAGCTTGGTTTCTAACCCTGAGTTGTGCAGAACATCCAGTGAATCACTTACATTACATTCTGAGAGAAGCAAACTCTAACAGTAAAGGTTTCACCCACTGAGCCTCTAAAAGGGCTTAAAGGTACAGTTGTGTATTTTCCTTTAGATGTCGAACACTATATTGAAACTGTGGGTGTAGAGACAGATTTAGAAGAACCTCTTGTTATTCTAGTAATTGGTGTGCCAAAGAAAAACAACAAAATCTGTCAGGAACTACTGGATGTAAATAAGGTGAAGAAAGCGACATCACAATAATGTGTACTATAAATATGTAGATGTTCTAAATGGAAGTTGCATGATGGAAGAAATGCTGCCTACAAATGGACAGTTTGAAAAAGTGGATAGAAGTAGATCTGAAGAAATATATGAGCATTATAGTATCCATCTACTACATTCAAAAGAGATTCTGGGGATGCCATTGAACTGTATCCGATGAAACAAGCTGAAAGAACTCCAATAAGTGTCTGGAGAAAAGCTTCCTCAAGTTGCGTATTTTAAGTCCTCTTTGAATAGAAAGAAAAAGTATAAAACGGTTAAAAACACCTTCTTTAAAAAAGCAGTACTTTTTACAAACATTTCAAAACTACCCCACAAAATTCTTCCAGTAGTAGTCACACAGTTTTGGACTAACACTGAATTTATACCTGTACTTCTCTGGGGTTAATTCATACTTACTGACAAGGACCTCTTCCCCTTTCTCTAGAGCCATTTTGTTGTCCGTCCTATCACCATGAATATGACTTCAAAGGCACGTCTACAATTGTCCTAAGAAATCCTCTGTATCACCACAGCTACTTCTTCTGTCAGAAATAACTTGTCTATATCAAACCCCTCCTAAAAGTCAGGCACCAAGTCTTTGAATATATGAACTCTTTCTTCTGCACTGGACAAAGTAGTCCTGCTCACAACTTTTTTGCTAGACTATAACAGATATTTGGATTGCACGCGCACCTCCTTAACACTCTAGCCAGCAAGACCCTTTTCTCCTCCAAGATTCTCTTAACCTCACCCCTTCTCTCCTCCTTACCTTGCTTGCCCAGTTGTGGTCTCAGGTCCCACTCAACCTATCTGTCCTTGAGGTCCTCAAGGAACTGGGTTTGGGAGGAGAAAGTACTTCCTGCACTGTATCCAAAAGAGAAGACTCTCTTTGGGGGATCCTGTCTCTCCTATGGAGACTTTACCCTCTCATTTCTCCACCCCTCTCCCTCCTTCTAGAACTCACTACCCTCTGGGACCCTGATTCTGAAGTCAACTACGATCAGGGTTCTGCCTTTTCAAGAGTGCAGAAGTAGCCCTCTTCAAACTCTTCTTGTGGTTCATATTGCATTCTGCGCATGTCCTCCCAGGCTCTAAGGGTGAACTAGTACTCAAACTTGGATGTATGGTTGAATAAATGGGTGTGTGAATGGTTTTATGGTTATGTGACTTAGTGTTGCAGTCACTGTCTAGCTATATGAGTGGTGGGTACATAAGCGCTTCTGTGGGAGTGTAACTGGATATAAAAGTGCCTAATTGTGAGTGTGTGCATACATACTATTAAATTACATACTGTAAACAAACACCTACATTTAATTTCTAACACATTCATTCATGCTGGCTTAATACAATTACTAAACTCTCTCAGTATGCCAATTTCTCTTTCTCCTCAATGTATTTTTAGTTAATGTTCTCATCTAAGCTCCCTTCTATTTTCCCTTCTAGTATAATCTTTAGAAGGTACACCATCTCCTTCAGCTTACATACACTCACAAAGAAGCTACCATGGTATACCAGTGCCACAGATATCACTAAGTTTTAGTGCCTTACAACAACAAAATGGCTGAATGTATTTTCGTGAAACCTTAAAAAGGATCCTTTCTAGACCATAATCTTTATTTCTGCCAAATTTAATTAAATTACGTTTGCCGTTTTAGCACATCTGTTTTATTTTTCAAAATAAATTTTTATGTTTAAAACAATGCAGTAGGAGCAAAGAAAAACCCAATATGATCAGTCTGGAGTCCTACCCCAGTGACCATCGAACAGTCGCTACAGTCATTAAAAACCCACCCCCACCATCCTCCCCATCTCCAGATGCTTATCTGCCAGCACAGGTTCGGCATCAATAGTAAGCACCAAGATATAATCTCCATGACATCAGTCAACATTTCATCTGCACGCATCAGGTCACCACTTGGCTCTGTATCCCATTGTCGCCCACCATCTCCAAAGAACAGTATTAAATCCATTTACCACACACCTTTTAACATTTTCAGGTGCTGCCCCTGTTGACATAAGTTACTTTGTCAGCCACCATATACATATCCATTCCCCGTTTCCATTCTTGTAACGTTGGGCATTCAAGTACCCCTTAGTGCCGAGCTATATCTCTTTTGACTAGTACTAGGCCAAGACCACAAAGCAGGAGCTGAGCAACACAGTAGGTCAATTTCCTTAGGGATTCTCAAATTGATGAACTTAGGGTCCAGCGGGATCTGTGCAGAGAGCATTCTACTAAGTTCTGGAAAAGAGCTAACCTGTCCGAATTCCATGACATTCTCGCTTCTACTGCTCCTATATCTCTGACCTCTCTTGAGGTTCAGGCAGCTAATCTTGAAGAATGGATACGTCAGGCTAGTGACAAAGTAGCCGCTCTAAACAAGATCAAAACTAAGCGCCCCCATGACGCGCAACGATGGTTTACGGACCAACTCAAAGCAGATAAACTTGCCTTGCGGCAAGCTGAACGCCGTTGGCGTCACCACTATGACCCACAGTTAAAACTTGTCTATATTGGGGCTCTAAAAACCTATAAACAAGCGATCTTAACAGCCAAGACGGCATACTTCTCCCAATTAATCCTGGACTCTAACAACAAATCGAAAGACATCTTCTCGATAGTAAATGAGCTTTCCTTGCCAGACAGGGTTATCCCTCAGCCCCAGCCGACCCAAACCCTCTGTAACGCACTAAACACTTACTTTATAGAGAAAATAACAACCATAAGGAACAATATCCCTAACCCGGCATCTCCTGTCTCCCCCCTCTTCCTCCCAGAAACATCAGTATCTTGTCGGAATTTCCACCTATCTCCCTTCAAGAATTCACCTCACTCCTTCTCAAAGTCAAGTCAGGTTCCCCTAATGATTGCTGCCCCCCGCAGATTTTGAGAGAGGCCTTTCTTGCTTGTCCTGGCCCCCCCCTTGCTTTATTAAACAACTCTCTTGCAAAGGGGGAGGTCCCTCTCTCTTTCAAGCAAGCCGCTATCCTACCCATCTTGAAGAAGTCTAACGCTGATCCCACTATACTTAGTAATTATAGACCTATCTCTCTCCTCCCTTACTTAGGAAAAATTCTGGAGACTTATGTTACCCGCTGTTTGAGCTCTTTTATAGAGAAATCCTCTTATTTGGATCCTCAACAAGCGGGATTCAGACCCCTCCATTCCACCGAGGCGGTCACAGTAGCAGTCTTGGACACCCTCAGGAAGGGCGCTGACAATAATATATCTCAGGCCCTTGTCCTACTAGATCTCTCAGCGGCGTTCGACACGGTCGATCATACCATCTTGATCGACCGTGTCCACAATGCCGGCATCCAGGGAGTGGTCCTCGACTGGCTCAGATCTTTTCTCCACCAGCGATCACAGTCCGTCTATCTTTCCACTTTGTCCGCACCCTTTGTTTCCCTCCCTTGCGGAGTCCCACAGGGCTCGGCATTATCCCCGCTTCTTTTTAATTTGTATCTCCAACCCTTATTAGCCTCCCTCCGAAACTCTCCAGCCACAATCTTTAATTATGCGGACGACCTCCAGTTAATTTTTCCTATTGACCCTCTTCCCTCCTCCCGTGTTAATTTTCAGACTACTATGCTGACTATCGCAGAGTGGATGTATCACAGCCACTTAAAACTGAACCCTACCAAGACCGAGCTTGTCTTGGTAGGTGGCCCTAACCACCCATGGAATTCCACCTACTGGCCAACATCTCTGGGGGCCGCACCGACTCCCGTGCGTTCAGTCAAAAGCCTCGGGTGATCATTTCGGAAGATCTTTCAATGAAATCGCAAATCAACTCGGTCACTTCAGCCTGTTTTTTCCATCTCAGGCAGATCCGTAAGATTAGCAGGTTTCTTACCAAAGATGCTTTGACCCAAGTTGTTATTGCACTTATTACCTCAAGGCTTGACTATGCCAATATGCTGTATGCGGGTATCCCAGCCGGTCTCCTTCATCGACTTCAGCTGGTCCAGAATCAAGCTGCCCGCCTGATTTACCACCAGCCCAAATATCAGCATGTTACTCCCCTCCTCTTTAGTCTGCATTGGCTCCCCATCTCCAAGCGTTGCATCTACAAATTGGCATGTTCCACCTTCAAGGCCCTCTCGAATGCAGCCCCTGCGTTCATCTCCTCGTGCCTGACTCGCTATACTCCCTCTAGGGCCCTTCGCTCAGCTTCTCTCAATCTCCTCGAGGTCCCCAAATTTAAAAGGAAGAAGCACGGTGGCTTGAGTTTTTCAGTCCAGGCTTCCTCTACCTGGAACTCCCTGCCACTCTCACTCCGCCTCTGTCCTCAGTATGATTCCTTTCGCAGACTTTTAAAAACTCTGCTTTTTCGTTCTGCATATGATTAACCCTCTCTCCTGAATCACGCTACTGGTCAATTGAGCGCCAAGAAACCTATGGTGATAGTGCGCGTTACAAATTTCTTTTAACATAACATAACATAACAGGGTCCAGCGGGATCTGTGCAGAGAGCATTCTACTAAGTTCCCCCTGTGATTGCAGCCCAGTAGTCCTGTATCAAGAGGCAGCTCTGGAGCGTATGAAAAAAGAAATCATCCTCTCTTGGCATCACAAATAATGTGGAGTCTATGCCCCTCCCATTGCGCGCAACCAATGTCTATCATAGAACACTGAGTGTAATATTTTAAATTGCACAAGACAAAGCTTTCATTTGATTGGTACTTCCCTTGTGTGCATTAGGGCCGCTTCCTCCAGTTTCCCCATCTCCTCCAAGCCTTTTCCTCGCAACGTATGAAGGGTATCAGGCATATTATTATTAAGGGTTTTGTATGTGAGGGAAATCGCCCCCCCCACCTAGTTCCTCCTGTATAAGCCGACCCTCTATAGGGCATATTCTGGGATACCATCCCCGGGGAGTCCATGGCATAGATGAGCATATTTTAGCAGTTGATTTAGATTCATCCCGGATTCTTTTTGGAGCGAGAAAAACTGAATAATATCGCCATCTTCAATCAGGTCTCCTACCCTGGATATTCCAATCAAGTCCAAGGTCTGAAATCCCTTCAACTTCATATCTCAGGAAGTCAATTCCCCTCCCATAAGGGTGTTTCCCTCGAAGGTTTATCATAGCCATGGCCCAGGCCGCTATCATGACCTGAGTGGCAGGGAGGAAACTCTGAGTTCCCTTACCATCATACAAATAATGTAAACAGGACCTCCTACCCCATTGCTCCCACTACTGCCTGAAAGTTGGGTGGTCCAGGGGAGTAAATACCCAATAATTTTCATTTATAAAGTGCGCAGCCCAGTAGTAGGCACATATATCTGGCAATGCCAACACACCATTATATTGATTCTGTTGCAGAGTCTGAAGGGCAATTCTTGGGTGTTTGCCCTCCCATAGTAGAGCATGCATGTCCCTCTCAATCACCCTGAGGGTCTCGGTGTGGAGGGGATCCGGTAGGATGCATGTTGCAGTGCATATAGCAATTTGGGTAAGGAAATCATCTTAAAGAGTGCTGCCCTCCCCATCAACGTAAAGTGCAGTCCCCACGACCTCTCAATGTCTTCTCGATAGGTTCGCATCACCCTCCCTAGATTGCGCTCAATACAAACTTCACTCTCCAGTGTCATATATATAGCTAAGTATTTGAATCCATGGACCGTGTGCATCAGATGACGTGGGAGTGAGGGCACATCTGTCCCACTTTGCTGAAGATAAAGCACTGATTTGCCTCAATTAATGCTGTAACCTGAGTACCTTCCATAATCCTCAAATAGGTGGAAGGTCGATGGAAGGGATAGGGTTGGTTCTATAAGGTAGAGAAAGATATCATCCACGTAAAGCGAAATCTTCACTTCACCCACAGTCATGCCTATGATCCGGGAGCCATGGATCCCGGGATGGTCACGGATCACACAGTATGGAGATGCTGTGGTGAGGGTGAACAGTAGAGGGGACGGGGGCAACCCTGTCTCGTACCACTACCAATGGGGAGCTCCCTCAACAATTCCCACGGTATTAGGGGCCTGGTATAATAGTTTGACCCATTTCCTATAGCGGGACCAAACCCAAACTTGACTAGTGTATGTATAAGAAAGGGCCAGCGCATTGTATTAAATGCCTTTTCTGTATTAAGTGCTAGAAAGACGTGCAGATCTGATCGGCCTCTAATTTCGTGCAGCCAATTATGGGTAATGTGTCTTGTGAATCTACCAGGCATAAACAGGACCACAGGGACTGCATCAGACTCGAACTAGTTTTTGATATGTAACATATGAAAAAAACACTGCCTTGAGAAAGCCCTTGGCCTATTAGGCGCCACGGGCAAAAACCGTGTTGGCTGTTTGTTTCTTCCCTTGTTTGTGAACCTGATCACACAACACTAAATAAAAGGACATCAAAACAAGAAATGCATTTTGGATGACATTATTTCTAAAACTTCAAATATGAGTGCATCTTCTTTCCTCTAACACCTCGGCAGCCATAAAGCCTGACTGGTCCCTATGGATTGGAGGCTTGTAGAAGTATATGGCCAGTATAGTGGCCAAAATGTTAACCTCTGTGTTGAGTAATGATATCGGGCGATATAAGTCAAAACACTCCTTTGGATTGCCTCCTTTATGAATGACTACTATGAATGCCCTTTAGAGGTCACTTGGTAGGGTGTCCTGTTTATCAGCTTCCAAATACATGTTCATGAAATGAGGTCCCACATACCCTATATATCGCTTATAAAATTCAGCGGGAATCACGTTGGGCCCTGGGGTCTTGCTAGAGTTCAGTTTCACTGTAGCGACTTGAACTTCTGTCAACATGATTCCAGCATCGAGTACCCCTTGAGGCTCTGCGTCTAGCGCAGGAGTGTTCACTGACTCCAGGTAGTGTTCAATTTGGGGTCAGGTCCACAATGGCCTGGCCCTATAAAATTCCTCATAATAGTGAGCGAAGGCATGCTATTGCTTCATCTGTGTACACACTGTCCTCCTCCTCCACCCCCCCAATTCAACTGTTTGGTTTACCCATCTGGCCTCCACCTACCTTTTTCCCATGCCATGCCAGGAGCTTTCTGGCCTTCTCACCGTGTCGTATAGTTGGTGTAACGTGGCCAGCATTTGGGTTTTTTCACATTCTTGTGCTAGAGCTCGATATTCATCTTTTAGGAGGGCTAATTTCCTAAGAGTAAGGGGATCTGGTTCTTGACCCAGGGTTCCCTCAATCTCCAGCAGTTGACTCAAGTTTCTCCAGTGTTTCCACATCTCTCCTCCTCTTTTGGGCTATCAGTTTCTGGGCACTATCTTGAAGAACCATTTTATAGGCCTCCCAGAGCACTACTTCAGAAGGGACTGAGCCTTTATTTTCTTGGAAGTAGAGCTCGGGGTCCACCCTCATTCCCACTGCCACCTCCGTGCCCCGTAGATCCCAGGCATTAAGTCTCCAACCCTTCTCCCCACTACAACACCTACCCACCTTCACCAATGGGGGGTGATTAGAGAGGCTGCGGGCCAAATAGTATGCTTGCAATATGGTGCCATCTTCCCCTGCTAGGGCGAAGACATAGTCTAGACCGGAGAACACCCTATGGGCCTCTGAGAAATAGGAACATTTATTTCCAGTGGGTGAGCACACCTTCAGAGATCTGTGAGACCAAAGCCAGCTGCAAATCTTGGGAGTGGGATGGGTTGCGTGGCTGGGCCAGTGGATCCTGTCCATCATTAAAATCTCCTCCCACAATGTGGATCAAGGAGTCTGCCTCCAGGATTATTCCAGCTAGTTTCACCATGGTGGGGGGTTCTGTAACCTAGAAGATGTGTATACAGTAAGCAGCGTAACATCCATTCGTCCCCAGAACCCTTTCACTCCCACATATTTCCCGAAGGGGTCCGTCCACCTCTTAGTTATTCGGAGAGGTGGATCTTTCTAGATCAAAATAGCCACACCCCTGGAGCCTGACGTGTACCTGCAAGTGCCAGTGTAGTGTAGGCTCTTCTCCCCAAGAAGCTGCACTTAGTCCCCTTAAGATGTGTCTACTGTAAGAGCACCACATCTGCCTACAGTCATCTAATGTACTGGTTCACCAATCCTCTCTTGACCTTGTCACCCAGGCTGTTCACATTCCAGGACTAGATCAACAGGTTCCTATATGCTAATTGTGGAGTACTTATCCTGGGTCTAAAAATGGATCCGGGATGCGCAAAAGAAGTGATGGGTGTCTAAATACCAGCTGCTGAGTGATGTAGTGCATGTTGTCACAGTGGAGGCCTGGCATCGGCCCACTTGGCCTTGACTGTTCTCCCTAAATTGTACCATCATTCTGAAGCTGTCCAGTGCCTAGCCGACATATCGGTATCTGCCCCCCTTAATATAGCCCATCCTAAACCCCAAACTAGGAACCCATTCCACCCTCCACCCCACCCCACCAGGACTCCTGTAAGGGAATGCTGTCATAGTTAAAATGTAATTACTCTAAAGGGGGGACTGAGAAGTCTGCAGCCCACCACCCCCTCCCACTAGCTCAGTCCCCAAAACCTCCATCCACCCCTAAAAGCGGTGGCTTAGTACCTATAAGTGTGAACAACAACCACTCCAACTTAGTGAGCTGTCCATAACGAGGCAAGGAGAATCATACTCCTAAGCCCTGGATCAAACCATCAGTCCCACAATGATTGTCCTGCCGCCAGCCCGGATGCTGTGGCATCTGATGGGTAACAACATTTTTGTGTTCTAGATGTGCAATGGCTACTGCCAGAGGGTGTGGGTTTCCGATCTCTGGTCGTCACCTATATATATATATATCCATGTGTGTATTCCCCCTCCGGAGCTGCAGTCTTACTCCTCTTGGTGGTGACCTCTGTGAGGCGAGGAGACCTCTAATCGCTGATCGGGGCCTGCAAATGGCTACCCCACTTATGGGCTGCCTCCAGTCCCGAGGGCGGGCCCTCTCTAACCAGTGACCAAAGTAAACCAAAAATCAAGGCTCACACAAAATCCTTAAAAACCAAGTGGACTATAGCCACGTATGCAGTTCCTCATCTGTGTTTAGCCCATTCAGAGTCAAGATCAAGAATGTATTGAGTTTCCAATCTGTGGAAGGCTGCTTCTCGGTCACCTCCGCGTCTATTAGGTGGTATAGAGTCTATGATAAAGTATGACATATACTTTACTTCGCTTCCATGAAATACAGCACAATGTAGTGCTACTGGGTTCAAAGGGTCACCATTGGTGGATGCCTGCATGTGCTGCAGTATGCACTTATGTAACTGTATCACAGTGCTCCCAACATAACACAGACTGCAGCTACATGTGAGCGCATACACTGCAAATGCTGTTCTTCAGCTGTAAGTGCCCTTAATATTTCTCAGTCGCTTCTAAAAAGGGGTTTCGTACTCAGTGCAGTTCCTTCCAATCAAACATGCCCTGCATCTAGTACACTTAAAAAAGTCTTTTTTAGGCTTCAACCATGAATGCGTTCTAACTTCTTCAGGGCTAGACTTGACAAGGGCGTAGATCATGGAGTAGGCTCAACAACGTGTAATGAGGGGATTTCTGGGGACCAGAGGGCCAATTATCTGATCTGATTTGATTATGTGCCAAATTTTCCTCACTAGTGACTGCAGAACACCTTCCTGTGTGTTGCATATACATAGGCTCAGAGGGCTGCCTAAAATTATGCACAAAAAAAGAAGCAGAGAACTCTGGTTAGTTCCCAGGTTTCGGTGGAGAGCAGCTCCTATGTAGAGCAACCCACAATACCGGCGACACGCTAAAATCTGCTCACCTCAAATGTCTGATTTTTAGTAAAGTTTTTAAGCAAAGGATTAGAACAGTGCCATGCATGGCGGGCTAGAAAGGGACAAAGTATTTTGCCATTTAAACATTAAAGTCTTAAAGCACTGGATTAGCTAGTGCCATCCATGCCGAGCTGTTAAATTACAAAAGCCTCTTGCCACTCCAAGCACCGTATTATAGCTTTGGATTGGTAAAATACCATCCAGGCTAACCTAGAATTAATAAAAGCAACCCTTGACATGGGTTTTGAGTTTCACTGTCATTACAGCTCCTCAGAATGGTTTAGCTTTGTCCAGACACAAGGGAGCACTCAGTATAAGGCAAAACAATACCCTTTCAGGCTTAGAGTGCCACATAAATTAAGCAAAAAATAAGCAGAAATTTCTGGTAGTTCTCAAGTTTAGGTGGACACCCACTCCTATATAGAGTAAACCTTGAACACCGGTGACACTCTAAAATCTGCTCACCTCAACACACTGTGCTAATACTATGTTTAAAATCTTTGCTAGAAAAACAGATAGAACATTTCCAGAGGATTGTTTGATTATGATCCAAAACTTAAAAACTACTCAAATCCTCAGTTATGGCTCTCGAGGCTAAAAAAATGACTCTCCAGATTACTGCTCATGACCTGCGATGACATCACAAGCGACACCATCAACGACATCACCAGACCTGCAATCTTGAGATAATTTTCCCTGTGGTATCATTCAGAGAAGGGGGCATGGCCTTGGCAAGGGGGTGGGGACATAGTGCATAGAAGTTTTGCTGTCAAGCTCCAACACCCTCCCTCTTGTACCTCTGCTCCATTGCCCCAAAGCAAAAATTTGCATCTGGAGCCACACAGATGCCCTGTGGGGGCTTAAAATGGAGCCCGAGCTGTGTGAAACATTCACACCTGAGATGAAAGGGTTTCCAGCTCACCGTGTGACAGTGCCTCTTCACTGGGTCCCCCGTGATGATGTGCGTACCTGTGTATCGTGCAGCAGCACCATGTGAGTTGCCGGTTGGCGAGCCTGCATCACGGATTTAGCAACATCGTTTGCATTACTTTTAAATTAATGACTAATACTGAGTTCATTAAAAGTAATGCAAGGCCTGGCATTTGCAAACCTGCAGTACCACTGTTACCATCTAGATGTCGGTGCAGGTGATATGCAGAGAGGAGAATGGCTGCTGCATGTGCTCTGCACAGACATTAGGAGCAGTTGTGTGGATGCAGTACCAGTGTTAATATCTAGATAACCGCACACTCAATATGGTAACATGAAAGGTTCCATAGTTGAACTTCCAAACCATACATATTGTGATATGCAGTTGTAAGGCTGATGTACAGCTATCCAGAATCATTCACAGTAGTCAGTGCCCTGCGCCTGGTTTGAAGAGGTCATTTCCACTATTACACATTGTCATTATGAGATTTCTCATGACAAATGCTTGATTTTTTCAAGGAAACTTAGCCATTCATCCATACTGGGTGTAGAATTGCCAATTCTCTCTTTATAATGGCGGTGATCTGCACCTTGCAAGAGAGTTTAGGGCTGAATGCTGATCACTGCAAATAGTGTTGCATTGCTGAGTGTAAAAGGGAATTAATGCTTTCAGCAAAATGATGTACTGCGCATTTGATTATTTGAGGGACTACAGTCGGGGATAATATTAGGATTTATTTAGACCAGTTAACAACTTTATTAAGATAGATGGCTTTCCATGAAAAATAAAATGTATTCCTTGAGGCAAAGCTGAATAGTGTTTAAGTAACCTGCTAATGTGCTCGCCTGGAGGCTTTTGAGCAAAACATAAATAAGAGCAACATCACTGACTGTAGAAACAACAAGACTGCAATTTCTGTATATGAGCTAATAGGTTTATTAGTGCTTGTGAACATTTAAACGTTAATCTTTGATAGCAGAATGGGATTAGTCACTCTGTGTACTCAGTTATAAATGAGAGCACACATCATAGTTGTATAAACTTTGTCTGTGTTGATTGGTTTAAATAATGGGTACTCATAAGCATTTTCTCAAGGGCCGACATGTGATGTGACCACGGCTGCATCGATGCCAGCAGGGTGGTGATTGGGGGTTGGTGGTAAGGTGTATATAGGGGAACCCAAGCATATACATCTATTGGCTGAATTGCACAATGTGAAACCAGAAAGACTGAGATCTATCCCAGCTTCCCCACTCTACCAAGTTGTGTAGAATGAAATAAACTATTTGAATTTTGAAGAGACCGTATCATATTTGCACACTTTTGCTGCAAGATATCTTCGAAAATAAAGGTGTTCCTATAGTTATGTGGAGCAGGACAACCTAGTTACTTACTTTTTTTAAACTTCAATTAACCTTTAAATAAAGGTACGCCTGTATATTTAACGTCTTTTTGAAGTTAGTGCTGAGTTCAGTGAACAGCAGCCCAGTGCTGCTGTTGATCAGGGGGCCACATGTAAAGGTCAGGAGAGGGCCACATGTATAGGTCTGGAGGGCCGTACTTTGAGTGTCACTGATTATTATTCTTGTGGTGTAGATATTTCGGCATAAGTAAGCTTGAACAGTGGCCATGTTTTCCAAAGAGGAGTTTTGGGTCTGTTCCACTAAAAACAATGTTAGTGCCGCAGTACAATCTTCAATTCTTCATTAACTGTTGATCCCTTATGGACATTGGGAGGTGCCGACATTCAGACTTTAAGGTGTTGTATCATTAATTTTCAATATTCGATAGTTCTAAGGATCGCATAACTTTTTCCAAAACATTTGGATGGATATGCAATTCAATGGCTGGTGTATTTGCATGGTCAAGCCTTTAACGATCAAGAAGACACCTAGACCTAATTTTTCATAATTCCTCCATGGCGTCTTAAATGTTCAATATCCGTCCACCAGCTAATTGCAGTGAAGTAAATCTCTTTTGGCCTAACAATTTGAACCACACATCTTTCATCTGAGAGAAAAGTTCTGGACAGTCAGGCTTTTGATCATCACTTGTGCAAATCGCCCTTTTAGGTGAAGAACAACTGATTATATGATAAAAGTAAAAAAAAATAATGCTAATAAGTAACAAGCAATGAGCACTGTTCTGCGAACAGATAACAAAGAGAAGCTGTAAGATGCTCTTGGCGTTCTGTTTCAATAGGTTTCAATAGACAGGGTTCTCCAAAGTCTGTCCTGGAGGGCCGGATCCAGGCCAGATTTTTAGCATATCCCCATTTATATGAATGTTATTTTGTTCAAAATCTGGCATGGATCCGGACCTCCAGGACCAACTTTGGAAATCCTGCGTTAGGAAATGGGAACAAGACCAGATATGGAAGCGCCCACTGAGGACCAGTGTAAGTGACTCCTGGATATGTAATGTCTTTTGGCGTATGGTACCCATTCTTAAGTCTAAGTGGGGCCAGTGCCCTTCTGCTGAGACAAAGGTTTCCTGAAGCCTTACAGAATTATAACCTAGGTAAGTTACCAAAAGTAGTCCAGAAAGACAGCGCATTGGAGAACCAAGACACAGTCTTCTCCAGTGCCAAGGATTACAGGAAGCCTTCATTTACATTGATACTGTGCACAGAGGTAACTGTTCATCTATCAAAGATTGTCCAAGTGATATCTTGCTTCCACAAGCCCTTTTTCAAATGTCCTCCCTCTCCTGAATGGAAACATCATGCTATTGTGGTAATCTTGCTTTCCCACACAGGAGTACAGGTAGAAATGCCTAGTCTGCCCCTGATCCAGGACCATTTACATTCAGTCTATTCTTGTTTAACTCTTCCTATTTTACGTATGACCATAAATGCGCCAGCATACAAAGCGCTGCCGGCCAAAATGTCAGGACATATAGATAGTATCTCACATGACAGTAGGCCACTTGGCACCTATGGGTTTGTAGTAAAAAGATCTCTTTCTTCTGGTCCCAGCTACCCATGCGTTGACACCCATTTGAAAAGCGTTTTGGCTTTTTAGATCGGGTTGTAGAGGTAACTTTTTTTTCCACGTCTTCTATATCACCCCTTTGTAAACAACTTACTTGTTCCAGAGGTGTGGTTTTGTATCAGAGAAAGTTAAACATTATTTGCCTCACAAGTGAAAGAAGTGCATAGATCATACAACCTAACCTTTGGAGGCAAAGAAGGCATATCTCTGGTAATGGGATAAAGAAGGCAGGGCACTGTGTCCTGCATAGGCGTCCCCCATAGAAGACTCCAACATCATGGTGGTAAGCACGCAGTTCATTTAAGCAGTATGATCCAAAGAGCGCTTCCTGCTTCATGTTGCTCAGTGATTGAGCAAGAGGGCCTGAGGATCAGCCACCTGCAGGTGTGGTGTCACAGCAATTTCTCATAGTGGCGGAATACCACAGAATACTGTTCTCCGCCCTGCAGATAGATTTCCCCAAAGGAGCACCAAATAAAAGTAATTACGCTGGTGGGATACCGGTCATTTTGGCCTTTTTCCCAACTGTCTGGGTGTTTAAGAATGACTTTATGTAATCCCTACTCGCCACAGCGTTTCCATCCAGTGTAAAATAACCTGTGCTGGTGAATACATCATTTATTACATGATTGTGTTCATCACAGATAGATGTTATATAATGACAACATACTGATACGTGGTTATACCTCTAGAGAGGATTGGTTGAATTTCTGACTAAACTTTTTTCCTAGTGAAGCCAATCAGAATCCAGCATTTTGGTGTTGCACCTCTGTCTGATTTCCAACCCTCTTTAAATATTGTAAACACGGTGTCATTAACACCATGCATGTATTTGGTATTATCCAAAAATGCTCTCAGGTTGTGCACCCATTGATATTCTGGGCATGTTTAGCTTCTGCGTGGAGGACGTATTGGGTGTTAATACCCCTCCTGATTGGCAGATCATTTATTTTCTCAAAGTAAATGGAAGCGGTGACAAGATGACCTATTTCTTCCTCCCGAAGTGAAAACATCCCTAATAAATTGATCCGAAGTACCTTCAATTTAGAATATGGATTTGCTTGCCTTTGTTTTTGAAGATCTCGGATTATGCCACCGACATCTGTACTAACACATCATTTTATAGTGACATTTAAGTACATATTTACAGCCTCTCAAAGATCCTGTAAATGAAAGCTCAACCTGCCGCATGGCACCTGATTTTAATTGCCCCCTGGGGTGGGGGGAGGAGCCGGTTTAGTGGATTGAACACTCACCTTTCACCCCAGGCACAGTGGTTCATGTCTGTCTGGGGACCTGCCTATGATTAGTTGGACGTGTTGGCTCAGCCAGCAAGAGGTTAGGTCTTCAGCTCGTGTTATTTGGCCCCAAATGGCAGGTGAGGGGGTGGGGGGGGGGCTGAAGTGGTGTGGAACAGTGGCGGCCGTACACCCCTTCATTGCCACTGATAGTCCATCAATATCAGAGTGGAGTGGGCTCTTGGGAGCCACCCGGGGCTGCCCCAGAAATGTCCTGCCGGCCTGTAGATTATGTCCCTCTGCTGCCAGTGCTTAACCTCACAGAGCACAACTAATCTTTTTAAAGTATTATTGAAAAATGTGATTGACCAAAGTGATTGGACTGCAGTTAATAAATCAAAATATAAAATAATGAAATGGCTTTCGTCATCGTATATTGTGAAGGCGAAAAGTCAAGTTGTGAGAAGTCAGTATAAATTTACAACGTGAGAAAGTGTTGTGGACCTCAGAGGAGTGTGAAATGTGCCACGGCCTTTCTTGTCTGCTGCTTAGTGTGGAAACCCCTGACACTGAGGCAGTGTTTCCACTTAGTTTTATAGGGCCTTCCAAGGGTCTATTGATCAGTCCTCTCTAACTGCTCAGAAATAATGTGTCTAATTTAACTGGCCGCTTGGAGGAGTATAGAAAAAGCATTATTTATTCGTCCAAGGGCTTGGAACATCAATAGGAGAACATAACATGAACGACTTTTCTATACACCGCCTCCAAAAATGGGCAAACGAGGAAGAAATTGCAAGATTATTTTCCTATAATTTCAGCAGAGTCTTGTTTTATTGCAGAAGTGCAATGATAAGAAGAGAAATGCCGCCGAAGGACTTCTTTACTGGTAAATTGTCTGATCTGCACATTATCCAATAATGACACGTTCATTGCGATGCAGATTATAATTCTTTTATGCACGCAAGGATCAGAAGAAACCAAGCACCTCGGAAGGGCAAGCAGCGTTGGGATGTATTTCCTAAAGCTGCTCCTGGGGTGGCACATGCTGTTTATCCAGAATTCAGTATTTCATTAAATGAATTAAAACAGCCATATTGAAGTTGGCCAAGATCACACAGTGTGAAACATGTGTCAACAAAGAATAAACAACCTTGGTTTTCCTATGAAAAAGTGAATAGATTTTCTGGACTTTGCGAATGGTTCCTGTAAAAATGAAAGCCAGGTTGCAGTTGGAACCACATTCTGATTCAAGTATCTGTGCCTGTAAGGATACATCAAGAAAAAGCAATCTGATTAGTTTTGACTGTAAATCTTCTCCTGGTATCTATAGTAAACCCTCAAACAGTGTCTTGGGTGTAAACTCAAGGTCCATACTCATCTGCTTTAGGAAGCCCACCACCATTGCCAAATCCACAAAAATGTTGACATCTTCCTCGCCTCGATAACAACCTGTTCATTCTTGCAAATACTCTCAGTAAAACGAGGTGATTTTGTTTCTAATTTCATAGATCAAAAACTATGTAATTCACCTTCGCCAACAATGACATAAGCACACTAATCATAGTCCCATTCATTAACTCTAAACTTGAAGATGTCAGTGATGTACATGCTAGTCTTCCTGATTACCACATTTTCCGCGGCTAAAGGTCAAGACCTCTTTCCTCGTACCAAAAGCGGGCCAGAAACAATGACCAACTATTCACAATTAAATGTATGCCTCCTCTACTTTACCAATGCCATGTACATATGGAGGAGCTCCTCATCCTCACTGAAATATTTTGTAGGTAACAACCTTTAACTTTAATGCTAAGCTCATTCTCTCCAGGAAAGGGTACACCTTGGGTGCTGTTATGGACCCAGAAAGCCCTTGACCTCTTGCAGAGAGAGGCGCATATCAGACCTGTACAGATATATTAATTTGACAGACCATCACCCTGCACTGTAAAAACTTCTAAAGCCCATTGTGATGTAAAGGTTCCTCCCTGATGCTATTATTAGATCACTCAATTTTTCTACATATGATAGGATCCTTCCTTTAATCCATGCTCAGTTCTGCCTTTGAGAGAGACACTATTCTCAGAGACCTACTGCATGGTATTGAGTTATCAATTTGCATGAATTAAAAAATATGTTAGTGAGACGTTGCTTTTGCCTAATTTAATGTTACTAATCCTCAGGAAGGCATTCTTTCTACTAGGGCTTCAATTAGGGTCAACAAGAATATTTTAGATCCCTGTGGTAACTTTTGATACTATACATATCGCAATTACAAGTTGTGTAATAAGTACCTCACCCCCACATTTTTCCCTAGGTAAATCTTGACAGGTTAAGCCTGGAAAAAATGCCCTGTAAACACGGAACATGTGTATTTTGGTGTCATAAGCACCAAAATCCAAATTCTATGTCCCATTCTGAGTGCAGTAATCATATTTGGGTATTAACTATTGCACCCAATATATTCTTAACTCTACAGAATCAGAATATATTGAATGCAATAGATATTCTGGGCTGACAATAATCGGAGTCTTTATAGGATAATTCATTTCAGGATGCTTAGGTGAGGTTTCTGGTTTCACCCATCTTCCTCCAGTGGCTAGGCAAGCAAATATATATATATTCACTTGAAATACCAAAGTTTACAGGGACATTCACATCACTCATGACATTGGCAGTGACATTACTGATGACATCTATAATGACATTACTGATGACATCATTCCGTGAGTGTAAGTGTTTCGTAAACGTTTCTGAGACTTAAAGATATATTCCAAGTTACAGCATAAGTTAAATTACTATTCTTTCTGTACTAGTAATTAGCCATACTATTTCTAACATATCTCATCTGAATTGCTGTGTGACTGTTTGTATCAGTGTGTGAGTGGGTGTCTGAGTGGCTGTATGGGAGTCTCTATGTGAGTATGGGTGACGGATTGGCTGTATTGGAGAGTAAGTGGATGTGTGAGTGGCTGTATGAGTGAGTTAGTGGCTGTGTGAGTGGCTGTATAGGTGTGTGAGTAGGTGTATGATTGACTGTATGGGTGACTGAGTGACTGTGAGTTTAGCTGTATGGATGAGGGAATAGGTGTGTGAGTGGCTGTATGTGTGAGTGAGTAGCTGTATAAGTGTGTGTAGAGGTAAGTGACTGTGTGTGACTGGCTGTATTAGAGTGTAAACGTTTGTACAAGTGATTGTAAGGGTGAGTAGTGTGTGTGTGAGTGGTTGTGTGGATGTGTGAATGGATATGTAAGTGGTTCTGTGGGTGTGTGATTGGTTTCATGCATGAGTGGCTGTATCGGTTAGTGGATATGTGAGCAGCTGTATTGGTGAGTAATTGGCAGTGTGAGTGGCTATATGGATGAGTGTGTGGATGTGTGAGTACATTTTTGGGTGAGTGAGTGGCTGTGTGAGTCTCTGTATGGGTGATTGAGTGGGTGGGTGTGTAAGTGTCTGTATACCTGTATGAGTGGGTGCGTGAGTGGCTGTATTGGTGAGTGAGCTGACACATGAGTGGCTGTATGGTTGAATTAGTGGGTTTGTGAGTAGTAGTATGAGTGGCTCTATGGATGAGTGATTGGTTGTGTGAGTGGTGGTATGGGTCTGTAAATGGGTATGTGAGGGGTTGAGTGGGAATGGGTGTATGAGAGGTTCTATGGAGGTGTGTGTGAGTGGTTATGTGGATGATGTAATCAGTGATGGCATTTGAGAGGTCATCAGTGATGTCATCAGTAATGTCCCTGACCACGAGTGATGTAATATGTGAAGTCATAAGCAGTGCATTACGGGGGCGTAATTTATAATTAGCTCAGGCAACAAGAACTGCTGCATTTCTCTGGTTTTCTATGAGTGAACTGGGAAGCTAACTATAATGTCCCTGTAACCTTTATTTTTTTCAGTGAATTTCTAAGGTTTTTTTAAATTCTATTTCCTCACTATAACATCCCTGTAACCTTTGTTTTTAGGGAATTTCTATTTTTTTAAATTGTATTTATTAAGTGCAACATGTAAACTTTGAGAGTGAGTATGCAAATGAGTACATGAGTGTCTCAGTGGGTGTGTGAGTTAGTGCATGAGTGTCCCAATGGGTGTGTGTGCATGAGTGTCTCAGTGGGTCTGTGAGCGGGTGTGAAAATGTCTGAGCGGGTTTGGGAATGCCTCCATGTGTGTGTGAGTCAGTCTGTGAGTGGGTGCATAGGTCTGTGAGTGACTGTCAGAATATCAATGGGTCTGTTAGTAAGAGCACATGTGTCTGGATGGGTCTCTAAGTGAGTGAATGACAATATGAGTGGGTCTCTGAGTGAGTACATGAGTGTCTGGGTACATCTGTGAGTGGATGCCTCAGTCTCTGAGTGGGTCATTGGGTGGCTGTTTGAATCTCTGAGTGGGTCTGTGAGTGGGTACATGAGTCTCTGATTGGGTCTGTAAGTGGGTGCGTGAGTCTCTGCGTGGGTCTGTCAGTGGGCACGTCTGTCTCTGAGTGAGTGGCTAAGTGGGTGTGTGAGTGCCTTAGTGAAACTAAGTTTAAACATAATTTTTTCAAAAGCATTTTCACTGATATTCGCATATTTGTTGGGATGTATATTCGAGAATTCCTCACAACGTTACAAGGTGGGGGCGTGCTGACAGTCACACCAAATTCGCAAATATTGCGAGTGTAAAAAACCCTTTTTTCCAACATATTATACTCATATGGGTTACCTTAAACTCCCCTATAGTGCTCTCATGGGATTAGGCCACAGGCAATCTGATCCCTCATGCCACTTTCTGCCATTTGGTTTTGAGCCCTGGAGACCGCTCCAATAAGGTAAAATGGCATTTGGAACTTTCTGCTCAACTTGCGGCCACCCAATCATGGCATGCCTGTTTGCACGCACATTCACGATTAATTGCGAACTCGTCACGAATTAACCGGGATCCCAGATAAACAAATTTGGGTTCCCTTATATTTCTCAACAGTTACTGAACAGCTTAACACCGGATAACTGCAAGCGTGATCTGCGATCCAAAATCTACCTTCCTGCCAAATTTGGTGTTATTCCGTCTAGCGGTTCGGGCTGCAGTCGTGTCTAAAGCTCATATGGCAATTAACATGGTAGGGAAAACACAAGAAGATGATGGACGGAGTCCTGAAACTTTTCAGACACTCACCCCCCAGTCACAGATCATCGTTCTTTAGCTCACTTTGCCACCCCAGTTCAGACTCAGCTATATGCAAATCAGTCTTGACCCTATGCCTCATGGGAAAACACACTGTTTTTTTGCCCCCCTCTTATTCTCTCCCCACTTGACGTATCACCCCAAACCTTTCCATGCACAACACGTTTTGGGGTGTAGGCACATATAGTGATAATGTTTTTGAGTTTCCAGTGTATTTTTGTTCAGCAGCAAAATAGCATTTATTTCTATATAAATATTCTTGCCAACTTATGTGGAGATAAGAACGTTTTACCTTATGATTTGCATTCGGAGAACCAGTAACCTATTGAACTGCTAAACCAGAAAGGCCAAAAATGTATACTTTTTCCACGTGTTCTCTCCAGAATTGTGGAGAGATATCCTTGATAAATACATGAATTTATTAAAAAGGATAACTGGTTAACTCTTTACTAACTTATTAAGAAGCCCCTTTGTTCACCTATCAGTGTATAATCTTGAGATCTTAAAATGTTACCACAATAAGCCCTGAAACTATATTTTTATTGGAAACAAGAAAAGGTTTTCACTGAACACGAGGTGCAAAATAAGATCACCCTGTGATCTCAAGGAACACATAATTGACAAGGAGGAAACCAAGATGGGCTGTCACAGACGAGTGCAAAAAAGGTGTCAGGATGGCAAGGGGGGTCACAGGGATGGTAAGCAGGTGTCAGTACCTAAGGAGTACAAGGAACCAAGGATGGTAGGATAGTACAACGATGGCAAAGAAGTAGTATGACTGGAAGCAAGTATGTAGATGTGAGGGAGACTAGTGCAAGCATAGCAAATGGGTGTCAAGGAGCTTAGAATTGTGGCAAAATAATTGCTTGTGTTACAAGGGGTATTAGTGCCACCTTGCCAGACAAATTGCTGTGATGCAGCACATGGATGACAAAGGGGCAAAGAGAAGGTAAAGGGGATGCATGTGTCGCAAGAATTATATTGTCAGGTTTGGTGCACGGATAGCAAAGGGGCACAAGCTTAAAAATGACAGTAGGGCGGACTAAGTAAGGAAGGTACCGATGGGGTTCAAGGAGTAGATGGGTAGTTCAAGGAGCATAAGAGAGCAGGGAAGACAGTTACAGCAGAGGGGCTTGGACGTATTAAGAGAGAACGAGGCATAGCAAGGTAGTACCATGGTGAGAAGGCAGCATAGGGATAGACGAAGAAGCAGAAGGAAAACATTGGGGAACAGAAATGACATAGAGACATGACCAAGGTAGTGGACCATTGGAACTGTGCCAGTTGTCCCACTCACTGCTGCTCTATGAAATGCGTGTTGAAGTTGAAAGGTACCTTGTGTTTCAGACAATGCAGCACCGCCTCCTTGACCTTCAGGCATAGCTCTGTTGGATGCAGGCAGCTCAGCGACTGGTGTTTCCATTGTTCTTTAGTCAGGAGTGTGGTTTTCTCAGATCTCACTACATGAGCTCCGGTTCCAGCTCCGTGAACCTGCCTGACATGTCCTTAAAGACATTTCTGTACCCAAATACGTTAATTCTTCATTCCTGTCCTTCCTTGTCAAGGTCCTTGGAGCATTTTACCTGCAGTGCTTGGCAGACTGCTTCCTGGGTTATCACAAAATGCTGACAACAACAGTAGGTAGCTATAACATATAGGTTTTTGAGGCAGGATCTTCTTTTATTGACATACGATGGCGGCAATAGTTAATGGCAAAAAAAATTTACTAACCTAAATGATAGGACCCCTGCTTTCACATCGAATTCCGGTAGGATCTACACACAATAGTAATAACTTCACAATCCCTGTTCTTTCTACATCTGTAAGTTATATCTGATGGCGAAGACCTAAATCCCAATATTTGAAACAAGAGCACGCTTCTACAGCTCTAAGATTATATGAATCCCTTCCTCTGACACTTTTTTCAAAGCATGATAGAATCTAATCCCTTGCTTAATATGGTAGATGCAACTAGATGACACGCTGACATGTCGTGTGACCTTTTCCTGATCTGATGCTAAAATAAATTAACTAAAAATGATTTCAAAGCTGTGTCTGGATAATATATTCAAATTTTGATTGACTGTTGAAGTCAGTTTCATCATCTATAAAAAGAAATACATGTCTTAGTTTTATTTATCATTTTCTTACATCGATTCCATTGAATTAGTTCAAGAACAGGTATGGTGTGAGTTTAATTGTGTCACTCTGTTTTTTACTCGTTTGAAATCCAGGATCAGGTCCAGTATTGTCCTTCTGTGGTTTCTGGTTAACATTATTGTACAGTGTCTCCATACCTGTACTCTATCTCAACATCAATTCTGTTTTGGCTTTTGCTATAAAATATATGAATTGTAGGTATACAGTATGTATATGGTATTTCTATAGCTAAACCTAGTCATAAGGCAGCCGTAAGCTGTACATTGTCAAGCATAATGTCAACGAGTAACAGAAGAGGAAGCCGGGTTGGTGGGGGTTAATGCATTGTAATGTTATGTTCTGTATAGAGGCGAGTCTTCAACTCTTTCCTAAATTGGAGCAGCGTTGGGGCGGTCCAGATGGGTACAGGGATGCTGTTCCAGATCCAGGGTGCATGAATAGAAAAGTCCTGCTGTCTTGTTTTTTTTTGTTACACTAATAAATTATATACAAATAAAATGTATTGTTCTAGAAATATTTATTAGGGAATGGATCAAAAAGCTATTAACTAATGAATAAAAAATTATCCATGCTCATCTTTGCATATTGTAATTAGCTATAATATGTGGGTTTATCAAAGCACTAAACAAAAATATCAAATATGATAGTGGTTGGTGCAGTGCAGGCTAAGCTATATCGAGTGTGAACCAAGTCAAATACACAAGACACTGTGCTCCTGCTTATGGGTGAAAAAACAACTTGAGCACCGGTGTTTGTAGCTTCTTAAGTTAAGGCTTGGAATACTAATATTAGCAGTATTTTAAAGTTGTAACTTACAAATGTCTGAGACAAAGGAGAGACACGAGTCAACGATAACTGTCGGGTTGTTGGCAGCAGGAGAACAAGGGATGAAGTTTGGCTGGAAAATGATGGAATGAAAAGCAAAAGAGTCATAGTGTGATGAGGCAAGCAAAAAAATCATCTTGATTTTAGAGTCAGCCAGCAGATTAAAGAAGTAAACTGTTCAAAATATATGCTGAGACCACTGTAGCTGAGACATTTAAAAACAGGCATTTACAAAGCAATAGGTCTCGCAATCGCGAGCCTTCGAGCCATTGGCACTGTAAATGGCAATACCTTGTACAAAAAATTAAAAGGCATTGTCATTTACAATACCAACAGTCCAAAGTCCCGCAAAATCAATACCCATTGCATTGCAGAGCGCGGTGTCCGTGAAGCAGGCCCCGCGCTCATTATTAAAGTTAGAAGAAGAAAATAATTAAACCGAGCGTGGTGTCCCTGAAGCGGGCACCGCGCTCAGTATTAATGTAAAAAAAAAAAATGAAACCGAGCGTGGTGTCCCTGATGCGGGCGCCACACTTAGTATTAAAGTTTTAAAATAAATATATAAACAAAGAGCGGTGTTCCTAAAGTGGGCGCCGCGCTCAACATCAAAGTTTTAGAAATTAAACTTAAACTGAGCGTGGTGTCCCAAAAGCGGGCACAGCCCTCAGCATGCAAATACAAAAAAAAGAAGCCGCCATTGTCCCCATCAGTGTCAATAAACAAAATAGTGCTCACCCACTTATAATGCAGACCGTGTAACAAGCCAAGTAAAAGGTCCAGACCTTATGCAGACAAGGTGGTACCAAGGAGGGACTAACAAGTCTATGAATGAATCAGAAGCCAGCATTTAAGAAGGGCAATGATACAAACCAAAGACAAATATGGACGGAGAGTGGGCGGGGCTTCCACTGCATACTCTATTACAGCATGCCTCGCAGAGCGAGCAGCGCATGAGCGCTGCCGCTAGGTTCGACCTAAAAATGGGCCTATTGGCATTTCACACAATTAGCCCCTGTGCATAATGCCTGATAATTCTATGTGGTATAATTGAATCAAAGCCCATTGTTTAGAGTGGCAATGTATGGACTCATCTGCCAAGAGGTCCGTGTAAATGTAATATTATCCTTAATCTACATGTAGCATATATGCATATTTATTTCTGCCGTTACTTGTACATTTGTATTTGATGCAATGCAAGGTGTGGGGGAAATGTATAGACAGAGAGTAACACATTGCCAAGTAAAACCTCTGAATCTGTTTGATAAAAAAATTATATACTAAGTGACTACAGAGGTAGAACACATTAATTGTTACCGGAAGGCTCTGTGTTCGACATTATTTCTACACAGACCTTCGATAAGACATACCTGTACTTTGATGAAGGTGTACAGGTTATATAAATAAATCAGTTAATGAGCAACTGTATCTTCAGGGTCTTCAACAGAGAGGTGCAATATTGTAATCAATAGTTTATACACCAGACTCTTGTAATTGTACATAAAAAAACACTAAATAAAAGTGCTGCAAAAACCATAAATCAAATAGGACTTCAAGTTGGAGAAGCAAACAACCGTTGTGAGCCTACTTCAAAGGTTTAGCTTAAAGGATCATACCATAGAGTAAGCATTAAAGGTGTGGAAATTAATGGCGGGAAGTAGTGTTAGAGACTCGATCATCTGTAATGCAGAAGTGTTGCTAAATAATGCAGTGAGAAAATACATATTTCAAGGGAACATGTTTTATACACAGTAGACAAGCAAGTCTTGCTCAGTTTGGGACTTCATATTTTCTGCAACTTGATCTTATGCAAGGCAGAAACGTCTTGCCAAACTTTAAAAATATACAGTAGTGGTAAGGACAACATAGTATATGTACTACTCCAGAAAGCGAAGCACAACCTATTTTAGGAGATAGAATTCTTACACGTGCCTTCTAACAGCACTGCAAAGATCACTTTGAGAAAAAGAACCCCCCAAAATGTTCAAAGCCCCCCTGCTTCCAAACCGTTTGTTGTGTTATGTGTATCTGTAATGCACATCATCACCCGCAAGAGTATCCTGGCACTGAGCAGTTGTGTGTGTCTAGCCCTGCCTAGGATTGGCTGGTTAGTTGAAAAGCAATGACGTCATATTTTTGCAGTATTCAAGAAGAGAGGTGTAGGCCCTCGTTTGGAGTAGGAGGTTGTTGCACTCATTAGGAGCATTGTAAGAGAACTAAAAAACAAAATCTTTCCCCTAGGTTAACACTAACCGTACGGCAATCCCCCACTCATCAATCGCAACAATTTATCAAATACAACACAACCAATTACTGCTGAAGTTTGAATTTTTTTTAAACGGTTTTAAGAATCTATAAACATTCATGCATTTAACATTTTAAATACATTAAAACACATGAACATAACATATAGAAAACAGAAGGGGGAGCTTTGAAGACAATCCAATTCCCCTTTTCAAAGGATGCACTTCTACTTCTTGTGTCACTGGGTCTCCATGAATATATTCAATAACCTATAAACATCGTCAGTGGACTGTAGATCATGTTTTCAAATTCCGTCAACATGTTTCGGTTGCACCAACATACAAAAAACTATTTTTTCAGGACTTGTATTTAAATATCACCGCTCCCGTATAATTCCAAATAATATCTCATTCACAATTGACCCAGGACCCACATCTTTCACTCAGTCCACTTCTGGTTAACCAGTCTGTTCACCTCAAGTGGACCTCCTCAATGTGCCTGGAATATCCACCACCACACTATAGACTGAATTCATCAACAATACATTGTCAGTCAAGGGGTCGCTGTAGTAAATTCCTCTGAATAATGGGCCATCATAGCTGTGTAGTACCTCAACGCTCTAAAATTACAGTTGTGCAGATTGAAATATGGACCTGTTGGTGGCTGCATTTGCTGCTTTACAGAAAAGGTTTGAAGGTGTAGTATCCGAACATTGGTGGGTAAATGGAGTACAGCTCCTTTTTAATGTTATGAAGAGTGGAGTATTTTTGGAAAAGTTGAGGCAGTACACAACTGTAATTTTACAGAGTGGGGTGTGCAGTGGTGACAAATGGTCTTTCCAGACAGCTACAATTGCCTTTGCTAGACCTAAACAATTGTCCACGTTTTCAGATAGCAACCAATCCAGTTCATTTTCATTTCATTCTGTTACTTGTTGCTTGTTTTCCCTTTGTTACTGTATGGCTACAAGTATACCAATGCAAAGAAATACATGCCTGGAGTGGGCAACCTAATCTGTCCTGGCACTGAACAACTTGAGATCAATCTATGCATGTGGAATGAGGCTACTCTGAAATATATCACAAAATCCAGTATATAACTGATATATATTTGCATTTAGTACAAACCTATCTGGGGATTAACATAGCAGTGTACATAGGAGTTGTGATACTGCGGAATAATGTCAGGGAAAGGGAAAAATCGGGTACAACAGTGACCCGGCACAGATGTTCAAGTGGAGAATTAAGTCTCAAATACCACATCACAAGTGAATGATAGTTTAATCCTACGATCAGTGCACGTATTTTTAATGAGTAGACATTGTAAGCATTTGTAAATGTGTTGTACAGCTTTGTAGGGTATAGATTATTTGAAACCTACATTATGGTATGACTCAGGAACCAACAGCAGTTTTCATTGCAATGTAAGCGGAGGTGGTGCGCAGTAACATGTGGTCTGAAAAGCATCAGTTGCAAGGACCCTTGCCTCAAGATCACCATGAGTGGGCAGCAGTCAAAGTGAGGCGGCGCCTTTGTCTCTTTACCGTATGGTTGGGAGGCGGGGCTTTACGTACATGGGGTTGTACATCAGGACCTGCCCATGTTACTACATCAACATGGAGAAACCCATGCAGTCAAATCCCAGGCCTTTATTCTGACCTTAGCTTAGTTAATAAAGAATTTCTCCCATAACCTCACTCCTCAGTTTTTATCGGAGAATGTCACAAAATGTTTCCAAGATGTGTAATGTTTATTCTGGTGACTGCCAATACAGGAATGAGAGGAAGGTTAGTTTGACATGTTGTCATTTGTACTTTAATGCAGAACGTTTCTTACTACCTGTGGTTTTCTGATGATTAATGTGCAAAGTTAAGTGTATAGTGCCTCAAGGATGCCTGAAAACGTTCGAAATGTTTGAGCTGTTCAATTACATAATTACAACATTATAAACAATATTGAAGCCGTCAATGACATTACAAACACCTAAAATGGAAGGGGAACATTGGGCTATATACCAAATTCAAAATACTAATACCTTCTAAAATGTAATCAGCATAGCATTTTTTTTTTTTTTTAAACGTCTTTTTATTGACCAAAAAAACACAACCAAATGCAAATACAGTTACATAGCATTATTCATAATGTACATTTCTCTTACTTCTCTAATATCCCCAAGGCGATCCCCATTTTCCCAAGAGCACGTTGGTAGGTGAAGCCCTTCAATCGGTCAATAAATCCCCATGGTATGCCATCCAGGCCCCCCAAATCATTTCCCACTTCCGCGGGCACCCTCTGCTCTGGTACACAGTATGTTCTGCCTTTTGACACCAGTCAAGATCCCTTTTCCAGCCCCCTACTGAGGGAACCTCACTAGCCCCCCAGAGTCTGGCTATGTTTCGTTTCGCCACTATGCCCGCCAATGCGAGCCAGATCATAGCCCATTTGAGCCATACTACTTCCCCAGTCACTCCAAGGATATGCCACCTACCATCCACAGGAACCGTGGAACCCACCACGTCAGACATGACCTGGGCCTCCTTCTCCCAATACCTTTGTATCGGAGGACATTCCCACAGGATATGGAAGAATGTCCCAGTCTTGTTACATCCCTGCATGCACTTGTCAGACCCACAGTAGCCAATGAGATGTTGCACTGTCCTAGGGACGTATGAACGATGAAGAATTCGAAGCTGGACAAGACGAAACCGTGCCCTTATCGCTATTTCTCTGGGGCTCTGTAGGGCTTCTGACCAGTCATCACCCTAGAGAAGGCCCTCGTCTGATTCCCAGGCCTCTCGTAATGGTCCCAGGGGGTCTGGCGTGTTGTTAATGAGTTTTTTATATGTGAGTGAGATAGCTTTATCAATCATTGGATGAAGCAGAAGCCTGTATTCCAACAGGGCATACTCTACCAATCTTTCCCCATCCTTCAGCTGACTGTGTATTGCGTGCCTGACCTGGAGATAGCAGAAATATTCCCCCGCCCCCATCTGATATATCTGACCTCCCTTTTTTCCAGACGTCACACAGGACATCTATACCGATGTCGCTCCAGCCACGGAGGCCTCTGAGGCGCTCAGTTTCCGACAGAAAATCCCCTTCTTATAGGGGGGTCTGTTCCGTAAGTTTAGCTTCCCACCCCGTCATCTTAGTTGCCTTCCGCCATAGAGCGACCACTGTCTCCGTATGAGTTGGGAGAGTGGATGTGCCCTTCTGATTCGTGTATAGGGCTCCAAGATAGCTGCCCCTCCCCAGAGCCATACGATCCACCCGATACGCTGGTTCCTCAGTGGAGGAAAATACCCATCCATCAATGTTTACCATCTGCGTCGCCCAATAATACTTTCTGAGGTCCGACACAGCCATTCCTCCCTCATAGACCCCCAATTGGAGCTTCCTTAGGGTGATTCTGTGGCTCCCACCCCCCCCCCCACAGCAGTGTGCGCTGCTCTGCTTTCTGTGCATGAAAAAAGACTCTCCGGGACTAGGAGGGGAGTATTCTGTAGCGCATCCACTAGGCTCGGGAGGGTCATAATTTTAAACAGGACAGCATGTCTCATGAGCTAAACCGGCAGACTCAGCCAGTGGGTGACATCTCCCTTTAATCTATCCAATTGTGTTTAGACGTTGAGGCACATAAAGGCCGATTCTGATTTCATGATCCATATACCCAGATACTTAAATGTCCCCTTACATGTCAGGTCTTTACACACCGATGTCAGCACCGGAGGCGCACCCGCAAGCACGAACACAAGTGACTTGCCCCAGTTAATGGGGTAACCATAGTAATCTCCGAAAGAGCTTAATATGTGGATGAGCTTATGGAAAGTTTGTCTGGGGCAGTGTGCATAGAGTAAGACATCATCGGCGTAAAGGGAGATGCTCTCCTCCCATCCTCCCCCTGTGTCAATGCCCCGCACCAGCGGGTCACTCCACACCCACGATGCCAGCGGCTCAAGCGCGAAGAGAATCGGGGAGAGCGGACAGCCATGACGTGTGCCTCTGTGCAGTTCGAAGACTCTAGACACTTTCCCATTCACTCTGACCTGCGCCCGCGGTGCTGTATATAAGAGCCTAACCCACGCCCGGAAGTTCGGTCCAAAGCCTAACTTTGCCAGGACCACAAATAAGAATGCCCATTCGATACTGTCAAACGCCATATGAGCGTCAAGTGACAGGAGCGCGGGCTGTGTTTGCGGGTGTTGCGATACCATGTGTATCACACTATAAAGACGTCGGAGGTTAAGCCGAATGCTCCTATGGGGCATAAAGCTAGATTGGTCCGGATGTATCCGAGATTGAATGACCGGGCTTAACTGGTTTGCCAAATACCTTTGCGAGCGATTTAGTTGCAAAATTAAGTAAGGAGATTGGCCTGTAGGAGCTACACAGCTCCTGCGGCTTGTCCAGTTTATGAATCACGACAATGGTCACCCTTCTTAGATCTTCCAGCAGTTGGCCTGCTACCTGTGCATCATTGAACATATTCAACATGTATGGGGCGACCGTCCCCGCCACACATTTGAAGGACTCTGCAGGGAATCCATTGGGGCCCGGTACCTTCCCTGCCTGCAGATCCCTTATGGCCCCTTCAACTTCCTCAACTGTCAGGTCCGAGTCCGCTGCCTCTCGTTCTTCCTGTTAAAGCGTGGGCACCGTTATATCTTTGAGAAACTCAAGACAGTCCTCCTCCCCTTGCCCCATCTGCGACTGGTATACCCCCTCATAGGCTGTGCAAATTCCTCCACAATATCCTTCCCCACCAGTCTTAGTGTGCCCTCATTGGATTGAATGCCTGAGAACCAATTTCTTCTCTTATCCCTCCTTTCTAGCCAGGCAATAACTTTGTTAGCTTTGTCCCCCAGGTCATACACATGTCTCTGTGTTGCTATCGCATGCACACGTGCCAAATTCTCTCCAATATCTCTGGGCTCCTTCTGCTTAAGCTGAATTGCGTGTTTACGTCCTGCCTCACTCACCGAACCCGGGTTTCCCCCGTCTCTAGTAATAATATTTCTCATTCCAGATCATCACATTGCGCCCGTTTTTGCTTGCGTCTGGCTCCTACTTTTGCTTGCGTAAAATCCCCTGCCACCGTCTTATATGCCTCCCAAGACACACATTGGGATTGCACCGTCCCGGCATTCTCGGCAAAATATTACTCCATTCGTTCCTGATACCGGTCCTGGAACTCACGGTATCTGAATAAATATGGGTCTAGACGTCCACTCTCTCTCAGGGCCCCATAGCCACACCTCCACAGGAGAGTGGTCCGATATGCCTCTGGCCCTGTGGCAACTGGCTCTGATCAGGCCAGCCGAGGTCGTGTGTGTAAAGATGTAGTCTAAGCGGGCGCTGCTACCGTGTCCCGCAGAGATGTGCGTGTATTGTCGAGCATCAGGATTGTGTGTTTTCCATAGGTCCACCAATCCCATTGCATTCACAAATGTAGTCAGTGGTCGTGTCCCTTGGGTTCTATGTGTTAGAGTGTCCCTATCAAGGTCCTGCGACATCATCTCATTCATGTCTCCCCCCATAATCAAAGTGCCCATGGGCATATCTAGCAGGAGCTCACTAAGGTCGGGAAATGCCACCCCGTGCATCATGCATAGAATTTTTTTTATTATTTTATCATCCTATGAAAAATCTATATATCTATTTTCAAATGGTTTTGAAGTGCAGAAAATATTTATACAGAACTTAGCAAGCAGAATCTTCAATCATTAATACGCTAAAATCATGGTCGAATTAGCCATAAGGAGTCTTAAGCATGAAGGGTGCCAGATTGGTGATTTAATGCTGTACAACAAATGTTGTTATGATCGTGGTGCTGCATCAGTTTAAAGTGTGCTGGTAATTAGCAATAACACTTATAGACCTGTTTTAGGTGCCGCAAACCAACTTAAAATCTAGGTTGGAGTACTTTGATCATGTTGCTAGCTGCCATGCTCCGTGCATGATATGGATTACCAGGTTTCCTTCTTTTGATCGAAAAATCAACTATAGTAAGCAATTGTGGGTGCCCCTAACAAGCCTGTATAATATCTTTGTTGCCCATGAATTAGGTGATAGCAAACCATTGTGGTACGCAGAGTCTACTTTGACATACCATGTCTGGTCTGGAGGAAGCTGTATTCCATCACTTTTCTTTTTGATATGGAGAAGGAAGTCCAGACTTAAACCATTTAAATGGAACAGATGTCAGAGCAGTAATACACTTGAGCCATAACTCTTCGGCCCCTACCCTCCACCGTACCGAGTAGCGATCAATGAAGCCGCCATTGGATATGAATTATAGTTAAGGGTTCTGGAGCTCTGGTTTCAGCTTTGAATAATTTTGTTTGGGAATTTATGGAAAATTAATTATGGTTTACAGATGTTCCCTAGTTCAAGGGAAAACAAATTGGATGCATTTATGATGAGGGACGCAATCTGCCTTATAAAACAGATCATGCCATCCTTATCTCCCCCCGCCCGCCCCGTCCCGGAAGACAGGTCTGATAAAGTGAACGAAACAAGATTGGTTTTCTAAGGGCACGGGGCCCTTCATGATAAGCTAAATCATGGCTGTCGGAATCCATGGCGGGATAATGATATGATCCCCGCTCAGTGGCACCTGCACCCCCCCTTCTTCATGTACATTATGATGTGCGGCAGTCAACTGCTGGGGTCTGGAGTGAAGGTGAAGCTGTCATATCGATCTTTTTAGCACTAAAATATGAGCCACTTTACTCTGCTCCCCAATGCTGTGATGTGAAAAATAATAACTCGGAGCCAAATTAAAAATATTGATCCCTGGAAGGTACTGAAAGTAAATAAACACTGCCCGAAGTTTTCAGGTCAGCCAAGAAATGGTATTCAGCAATAAATGTGTCTCCATGTCAGGATTCAGGGTGCATGATCTGTTTTTCCTTTGAATTGATTTCTCATTATTTACTTCCTAAAAGTGTTGGAATCTTGTCCCCTTCTGTTCAATCTCAGTGTTTGGTCAAATTATTTATTTTGGGCTCATGAGGTGCTTCTAATCCACTCGCTCATTGATTGATTGATTTTTGACTCAATAAACTTGCTTTGCCCTCGCTTTATTTAGGGCTTCCATCATAATTTTTTGCACATTTAGACTTGACTTTTTTATTTCCTTCTAACAGATGAGCTGACATTGGTCTATCAAACATGTGGGAAAACAATTGCCACAAGGTTAATTTTATTGCTGGCTTCTATGCATTTTAAGTAGGTGCCAGGTATTTCCACTACGGGCTGACAAATTGTACTTGAACCAGAAAAGCATTAGCTTGACTGGAAGCGCTGACAAGAGAAGCCCATAAATGAATGACAGACCCAAGATTTAAATGCTTTTTTTTTTTGTTAGCTTTTGTAGGTTACCTTTATTTTTTACGTTCAAAAGAAAAGTATCAATGCTTGTTATTTTATGAGGGTGCCTTAACTTTATCTGAAATAAACTTCTTCAGAGTTAATCGTTTGTAATGATTAAACAAAATTATTTCCCCTGCACAATATGTATTTTTACACCATTATTGTATGCCTGCATTGTGCTTTGTTATATAAAATCGGAATATTCACTATTGAAATCAATTCTACGGTGTGTAAACTCGACGCAAAGATGTCACCAATTGGGGCTGCTGTAAAACCATCTGCAAATGCTTTGTAAAAGGTTTGCAAGGGATTTATTTCAAAAGGGTCATTAATAAGGGTCCTGAGCCGTATGGTGGATTTCTAAAGGCTTGGACCACTCCACGTTTCTGCTAACATTATTTCCGTCACAGAAGACTTCAACATCAAATCGCTTCATGGCTGCATTTAGCGGCTGTGCTTTACATGGTCAGGGTGACTGCCCCAAACATGCCATAAGGGGGAGCTAAACAATGTTGTCCCACCTGACCAGCTGAAAGTTCTGGGCACAATCTCAGATCTGTACCTCCCTCTTACCTGGGTATTTCCAGCCCTCTTCCATCTCTTTAGTGAGCATTCAGGGCTTAAGAACCAATGCGACTGACCCATTTTGTAACATACCCCAAGACCATCCTTTGCATAGATGCTGGAGAAGGTACTATTGAGGAAATTAATAAGAGACATCGGCTTTCCCCACACACAATGAAGAAAAAGCCAACCTAAACAATCACACTTTAAAAGGAAGTCATAGCTTAAAGAGAGTTTGAATTTAAGTTACACAATATATGAAAGTAGCCCAGATTCACAGTGGAGAAGAAAGGAACATCATAGTGAAAAGCAACACACAAGCGTATAATATGTACACCTTTAAAACACCAACTAATGGATGGTGTGCAAGAAAACTGAGTTTGAGTGCAGGAAGTGAAGCCAATCAATGGTAGCTGGTGGCTCTTTTATAGAGCCCCAGCCTTCCACATCTCCTGATTGCTTCTCAGACGTTAGGTGGGCTTCCCCCTACTGATGTGTGGCCAGGAAATCGTACAAATTACCCGGAAGATGCTAGGCCTGCCGGTCTTGGCACCCACTGACTTCACAATAGCTACTCTCTTCATAAAGTCACATTTGTATTTGATTGCATGTTGTGTTTTTACTTACCAAGCGTGAAACGAGGAATAATGGAAAGCTTTGCTTGCAATAAGTGGCTAGGGATTCATTTAAGACCATGTCAATAACTGGGCACCTGGAAAGAAGCCTGATGTCAGCCTATGATGCTTGGGGATTAGAGAGGGTCATCACGTCAAGAGTTGTGTTCTGAGGTCCTTTACCCAGTACAGGAGGGAAGAGGAGAGTATGCAGTTTAGAGAGGGGTGGACATTGTTCCAGAGTGCATAGCTTTCAAAGGATTGTCTTCTGAACTTTTTTTTTCCTTATTTAAAGTGTTGCAATGTTGCAGCCTTTTGTAGTAGGGTAACTTCCTGAAATGCTCATCCTTTCAGCCAGATGGTGTGAGGTACAGTTTTCACTACATTCTTCTTAATGTGGCGTGTCTTGAAGGTAGCACAGCTTGTTGAAACTGTAAAGTCAGGCCCACCATCTTCGGAGTGATGTGGTCCTACTTCTTTAGCCCCTTTATAAGACAAAAAACAGCATGAAAGGTGCAGGAGTCAGATTGAAGCCACAGATTCACGCATGTAGTTCTTTGTTACTAAGTGGATGTTCATTCTGAAGGCCACATCTGGGAGGGCCAGTTTAATCCTCTCTAGAGGGGAGAGGTAGTGCCTGGATCAATGAGATTCCTAGGCAAAATGGGCTGTGAAAGGTTGGTAACTGTTGATAATGAAGCAGAGTGGATCTATGTTTTGTACAAAGTTGGGTTGTGAATCCATAGAGGTTCATGGGGAGGACTACTCCTTGAGATAAGTTGTTTTGAGTTATTAGTAGCAGCCTTTGTTGGGTCCAGTTTCGTAAAAAAAAAAGCACGTGGCATTGAAGCTTGGATGAGATCGACATACAATTTTTGAGTCAGAGGATGTCTTTGATTTTTTCGACTTTAGCATACATTTGGGTATCATTAGCAAGTAGCTGAATGTTGATGCATGTTTGATGAGGATGATTCTGAGGGCGCATGGACATATTAAAGTTTACATCGGAGAGCTTAGATGCTTAAGGTACTTAAAAAACAAAATTCACCAGCATTTTTGATCAGGGTTGTGGTCATCTGGACAAATTGGCATAGGTTAGGCAGGTAGAACACACAATGACAGTCCATGTTTATGGGGTGTTGATAAGGGCATGACGGTTGTAGTTACTGCATAGTGCCTGAAGATGTAGCAGGATCTGAAGGCAGTGCTCATCATTATCTGTGAAGTGCCAGACATAATACACACCTTGGGTGGTGCATATCTCAATGCTGCATTTATATATGAAGCTTGGCTCGAAGTCAAGTGGGAGGTGAATGCTGTTGATTTAGACTTGCTGTTCCATGAAGAATTGTAGGTATTTGATGGGATAATAGTAAAGTTGTTTGAATTGATGTTTTTTTACAGTAGTGGAATGATCTGTTCTGGGGTGAGTGCCTGTTTGAAGAGGTCTTGTTTAATGGTGGGATTCATTCGTTGAAGACTGTTGGGATTGCTTCTAGGGTGATGGGTGTCAGGATTTTAGGCAAGGTGATGGATTTTGTTTTGTATATGCTGGTCTCAAAGATAAAGGTTTCAGTACTGTTGGATTGAGAGCATCTTGGAGGGTGCTTTTAGATGCGTTGCATGGTGGAATGAATAGAATATTGTGAGTTTGTTTCATGCTGTTGATGTGTTGCCTGTTTGCATCTATATTCTATGTGATTAATTGGCTTATGACACTGTGCTTTTCAGTTGACTGAACAATCAGTAGACCAGAACTGCCTGCAGTAGGGCTTTGAAGAGTGCACTGCATCTGTTAAATGCATTTAAAATACAAACTTCGTAGTAGACTGATTTAGCTGTGCGAAATAGAACATTTTCTTGTTTTTTCATTTAGATTTGGTTTTTGGTTTTGAACTATTTCTTATTTCACACATGGGAGCCTAATTTCCTTTTAATGAATATTTGGGTGTATTTTGTCATGTCGAGTGTTCATTTTAGTTGATCATTAGTTCAGTGTCATGAAACTGGCTTTCAGGGTGAGCGTGAGAGAGGCGAGGATGGTGTTGACATTGTATGGACAAGTCCTTCAAATAACAAGGCCGTTCTTTAAAGTGTTAGGTCATCAATGATGGGAAAGTGGTGTGTGGTAGAGAAATATTGCAATGATAAAACAGAATGCCAGTCCCGGTATTTTGACACTAGTGTTGAAGTGGAGGAGAGCATCAGACCTAGGTTGTTACCTTTATAGAGGGATTGTTTGGTGATGTAATATTTGAAGGTCAATGTGTTGAGGAGATTGAAAGGTGCTTCCTTTGATTTACTGGTTGATACATTTCCTGAGAGCTTTATAGTGTTATCAAAGTGGTGATGATGAGTTTGTAACCTTCAGGTTGCTGCATCATATTTTGACTACCAGTGGGCACAGTTATATACGTATAGTGACTCAGATCGACTTGTTCATATCTGGATTACTAGTGAGTAGAAATATAAACTTAAGGTGGCATCATAAAGTATCTGAAAACAGATGCATGTCAGTTAAACAGGAAAATGTATTTTGGTCATCCATTATGGAGGCTGATTTGCCTCCATATTGGACGACCTTTGCACATGTAGACTTATTTGGTTTCCGTGACATCAAGTACCAGCTTCAAATGCTGATGTCTAAAAAGGGCATGTACAGATAGCCCTGTGGTTGGCTGTGTGAGGTTGCTTCTTCTGTTCTCTGTTATATTTGACATTGCCCCCCCTATGACTGCATCATACAATGTACTCTGTGTAGGTTGATGTGAGACATAGTGGAGTGATCCTGGTCACTGAAGCCTCCAATAGCTGGCGAATACCACTATTTGAGAATCTTGGGGAAAAAACAAATTGCCTTGGAGGGTCGGGTTTCGGGTGAGGGTTTTATTAAAGGATGTTCCTTTTAAACGTTAGTGTTTGCCCTTAGTGTAGATGAGATTTTCAATACAGCATCCAACCTGAAGTTGTACTCCCTTTGGTAGTCTCACTGTTGTGGCTAGATGCCATTTTCCACTCACTGAAGAATGCTCTCGTTTAAATAGTGCTGAAACTGCCTAGTTTATAAATTTTCATTAGAGTTGCGGGACCTTTTGTTCAAAAACTGTCATTATCTGATTGATGATGCTGAGTCAGATTAGCACAGTCTGGGGATTACAACTGGTTAGCAGGGAGGCACATAACAAATAATCCCAGTTCTTCCTGTGAAGAAATGTTGTCTACAGCTAGAAAATCCAGTCTCACATTCAATTAGAGCAAACTCATTTAAGAAACAAAGCCAACTGTTGAATCTCTTTATTTAATTTTAGTTTCCAAGGCAAACTCCTTCTTTGATCCAAAAAGGGAGATGTATGCTCCCATCACCATTGGTGGAGTACACCACTTAATCCTCTAACTGCTATCTTAAGGTCTTTCCTCTGAAAGTGAAGTAATGCATGTAAACACTACAATTGCCTCTCAGAGGTCGCAGAAATCTACACATGTGCACACTCCATTTAAATCTTAAGAAAAAGCATCTCCATCATTTGTCCAGTTTTAAAGTTGCATTGAGACCACGTTAAAATATGCCTCAGAAAAAAACACGCATTTATTTCCACTGCCAACCAACACTCACAATAAAATATTGGCAGTTTGCCGATAAAATCTATTCCAGTGCCTACACATGATGACAATGATAAACACCACATACCATGGGTTTCTCCCAAAAGTCATGTCATACAGGAGAACCCCTTTGTGTAATATATCATTACTGAGTGCTATAACGGTTCTTAAATGCCCTCTTCCCGAGTTATAAGCCCAAGTGCATGTGAGGGTCAATAACAGCTGACATACACTAAGATGAAGCAAACACAAGGAGATGATGGACGGAGCGCTAAAACTTATCAGACACTCGCCACCAGTCACAGATCCGGGTTGAATCCTTCATCGTTCTTTAGCTCACTTCAACACCCCAGTTCAGACCCAGCCATATGCAAATCAGTCTTTGATCCAAAAAGTGAGTTGTATGCTCCCATCACCATTGGTGGAGTACACCACCTAATCCTCCAACTGCTATCTTAAGTTCTTTCCTCTGAAAGTGAAGTAATGCATGTAATCACTACATATGCAAATCAGTCTTGTCCATGTTCCTCGTGGTAACAGTCCAGCCCGAACAGCCAAGCCAGTACCCCAAGATGAAACATGACAGTGTCTAAAAAAAATTTAATGTTTAGAGTTTCATTGAGGACAATTAAATGGCTGAATGCCAGCTGGTGTAGACCTTCTTCTCCAACATTCCTATGCTTGTCTATTTGTTACTCACAGTTTATTTAGAACGTCTTCAGTGGTGGAATGTTCTAATGCCATTATAACTACTCTCTCTCCAAAGAACTTGAAACCTATGCAATAATCTTCCCTTCCATTGTGGACACTTTGTACTGAAAATAAATGTAATTAAACTTAGAGGTGGTGACCTTGTTACTCTTGCAAGATCATGGAAATAGATATGTCCCTTCTTAGAAAAAGAAAGTCCCCCAAAATAAGTAGAGTTGTAAACTAGTATTTAATTTATAGTTTCTTACCTTCTTCCTAATTATTAGAAGCAATAAAGCTGATGTGGCTTGTATATATCTGCAACCATGTTCTAATCCTTTGGTGCAGTCGTACATGTTGAGCAGTTTATTTATTAACTTTGAGTATATTAAGTTAAAGATGTCAGGAATCATTGGATTTGTTAGCACATTCAAAATAGTTGAAAATCTCTGTGGATTGCAACAGGCTCAATATTGTGTAAATAGAACACATGTTCAAAATAGTAAAATCATATTCATAATTTGGTTATCAATATCTTGTCCTCTGCCACAATTTTTATGAGACTTCAGCAATTATAAATTAACTCCCATAGTGAAGGATATGCCTTTTAACCCCTTCTGTGCCATAGATGAACCACACATTCATTCATCCAAAGCCCTTGGTCCTGGACATGAGGGCAAACTGTACCTTGATATTGCCTGCAGTTTGTTAAGTGCAAATGTGCCAAATTCATGGTTATAACAAGGAATAGAGGGACATGATTATGTATGGGTTATAGTATGTCATGGTCACAATACAGCTCTGTCTAAGATTGTCAGCTGTTTAGTGATTAAAAGGGTCGATTAGGGCAATTTATGTCCCAAAGGATGAGGGCCGTAGCTACGGAAATACAAGAAAACCAACATAGGGAAATCCACCCAGACAAAGATTTCAGTACAAACCATGAAGGCTTATTTAAAACGTAGAATTATTACAGAAGACAAATGGTTCGTCAATTCAATTCAAACCTTCAATGTATACTCAGAATGTAATTAAATGAAAATAGCATAAGGCTAGTAGACACACATGAAAAGATCTAAACAATGACAAGTCATGAAAAATCTTTAAGTATTGAGTTAAAGACAGAGTAATGTGAAGTCTGCTCTCTAGGGAAAGCCAAAAGTGTCTTGAAAATATTCTGTGTGCTAAAGCAATAAGATGTTTGACGTGAAGTCATCCTCTGGAAAGACCAGAGAAAATACTGGCTCAGATCCCAGACACGGTGTGTTAAATATGGTTTTTCGAGCAAAGTAATCCTTTTGTCAATGTGGTGAGAAACAAAATTTGCGTTATAATTTCCAGTCACAAAACAGAAAATACATCCCATGGAAAATAAGAACACCATTCTGCATACAAAACAAAATGAGGTATTTTACCCTAAAAAAAAGAGAACAGCAACAATGGCACATATGAAATTACATGTGTGACATCTGTTAGCCAGAGGTGATGACCTTTTAAAGGTACAGTCAAGCTTTCCCTCTGAAAAATTATAAAAACACAAAAATACATAGTAAAGATAAATCAGAACAGGACCATAAAACTACTTGAATTAAGAAGGATTTTTGTTAAATGCTGAAGGACATTTTTTTAACACTACCTGCAAAGACAGAAATGAGGAACCAGTGCAAATGGATTTGAGACCTAGTTATGTCAACTTTAAAACTTCATTGAGGAAAAATACAGTGGATTTACACTATTTGCGATACATCTATTTTACTTAAACACACAAAATTGTTAATTTCACATTCTCTCTCAGAAGACATACCAATGGTGATGGTCATATTTGGTTTGGGCAGAAAATACCCTTGTTTCTCATTTTCACTGGCTACTCATTGGTATTTCTATTTGTAAAGGCCAAGGTAGATGATTGCAAAACAAGAATGATTCCTCAGAAAATCATTTGGTCTCAAAAATTTGGAATGGAGAACTGGGGCGAATTTGCACCAAAGGTTTTAAAGAAAGGCTCCTTGCCTACATTGTGTTGGACTGAGTATTCAAAACGCACATTTGCTCTTCTTGTCTACATCTGAATATGTTGAACGATAGGTAGATTAGGTTTTTAAAATGTGGCACATTTGACCTAGAAGTGCATGTTGCGATGCATCACAATGCCATATGGTAAAGACATGATGTCACTATTGGGAGACATTAATCGACATCTTGTAATGATATACAGCCTCAATATTGTAAATGTTGAAAAGATACTTAAGGCTTTTTATGTCCAGTGGTGGCTTTAATAAAAGATGTTTATGGGTTGAAATAGGATCACGTTCAACCCCAGAGAAATTGTGTTGTGGAAAACGAATGTACCGTCTTAGTAGTATCGAAGAGGATTTTAATTTTGTGTTTTCACAGATGACCACAAGGATCAGATTGCAGTACCACATTGCTTTGCTTCAACATCTCCATTCACTCGCTCAACAGCTACCAGTTAACACCATCTTATTATTAGCACTTCCTTTGTTGCTGTATGTACTCAAAGAAATTCTAGTTTACTACAAGAAGTTTGATGTAATGTAATGTAATATAACTTATAAAGCGCAGTCTCCTGCCCTGGCTACTTAATAAGTAGGATGAGCATACAGTGCTCATGTCAAAAGTCGTTCTAGGGATCTATAGAAATGATAATACCAGATCCGCTTTAGATCTTTTCTAAATAGCAGTCTGCTGTGTTTCGAGAAGCTATTTGTTATAGAACCATTGACGAGAACTGGTCTGCGGAATGGATTTATTTATGTTACTGGGCTACCAATATATTTGTTAGTTTTCTTTTTAAACAATTATTAAAAAATTATTTTCATGACACTGGTGGCCATCATAACAAACCTAAGCCCACAAAGACATGTTGTCAGATGTACCACATGCACGAGGAATAGTGTGCCTGTGTTGTTTCCATGTTTGTTTGTAATTCAGGGCAATTTTTTTAAGGAAGAGGTGAATTTCCACTCATTGAAGTTGCCATATTGATGTTGCACCATAAAGGAACGAGTCCCCTGTAATGTTTTATTGTCCATACTCAGTTTATTAGAGGCTTCTCTCGTATGGACTAATTTGTCTTGCATTCCCTAAACCCATTTAAAGGTAAACCCTTTTGAAGGCAAAAGGACTATATAATGAATATGTTGATTTTTGTTACTTTTATATATCTAGTTTGAAAATAGCATATAGGTCTTGACCATTTTGATTTAACCCTGGCGTCACTGAAAGCAGCCTTCTCCATCTCTGGTCATTTCCATGCCATGTGCAGCACCACAGTTGCAAGTATAGTGCTCTGAAAAATCCAGAAGGAAAGGACAAGAAGACAGTGCAGCTATGGCAATGGAGCCCGGTTGTGTCTGAATAAGAATAAGCTAGAATCAATAGATGTGAGAATGGTGGGTTTCCATTATGCTGACACTCAACCTCGTCTGTTCCCATTCTTGACAGAAGAAAGTATAAATGGGCAAAAAGCTTCTGGTTTAGTGAACAGTAGATATTTAAAGATAGTAACCCTACCCCATATTCCAGAAGACAGTAAGGTGCATAGTAAGGTGTAACAAAATTGTAACATAATTGTGTAGTTTCAAAATATGTGTTACATTATGTTTTAAATTCAAAATAGGTTGTTAAATATTTATTATTAAATAATTAATATGTACTTTTCAGGTCTCGCCTGACCCAGCGCATGCGCTGGTCTGGCGAGACTTATTGAGAGAGCTCCAAAAAGTGCTACCAGGCCAGCCCAGAGCTACAGTGAATGTGTGCGGGCGCACGCGCCTCGCTTGACCGCGATTACTTTCACTTTCGCGGCCGCAGGGCTGCTTTGATGTTTGATCGCGATCACTTTCACTTTCACGGCCGCTTGGCATAGCCAATAGGTCTTGCTTTTGGGACCTTATAAGTATTTAGTTATGCAACTGTTGCATGGCTAAACACTTATAAGGTCCCAAAGGCGAGACCTATTGGCTATGCCAATGCTTGTTTATGTAGTATTATAAAATTAATGTATATATATTTATTTTTAACTACTTAATTTAATTTAATATTAGTCACTGTTGGGTTTTCGTTTAAGCCCCTATCTCCATTATTTTGTGTAAGAGGCTTTTGCATTACAAGTGGCCGGGCATGTGTATTGTTGGACTTACTAAAAAGTGAATATTGCTACAAAAAGGTATGCTACTACAAAAGTGCAGTTTGTGAATACTGAAAAGTAGTAAGCTCAATCAAAAGAAAGGACTTACTCAAAATTGCATTTTGTGAATCAGGCTCATTCAGTTTGATCTGCATGTGACTCCTGCTATCTCCGAATATCTAAAGACCAAAGTGTGGGTCCCACATCAAGATAGCTCACATAATTGTATTCAGTCCAACACAAGAGTATTATTCTCATCTTACACTGTTAAAGAGAGTACTTGAGTGCTTTCTCGCTCATGTTAAACTGCTTATCCTGCAAAATCACTCTTGTGGCTAAACATCTGAAATATGTGGGATGCACCTTTAGGGTGGTCTAGTGAAACCTTAGATTGATACTGTATAAGTCTTGCAACATATTCCCTGGCCTGTATGAAAAAAAGAGGTTGGGGCATTCCTGGGATTCATCTGGTATTACTAGAAGTTTATCCCCATTTTTTTCCAACTTGGCAGCTCCCCTCACAGCACTCTTGCGGAAATCTGTTTCCGGTTATGCCTCTTGGATGGAGACACATGACTAGGCCATTGTCGTGTTGAGAGAGACCCTTTCAGCAGGATCTATTTTTTTGATGCTCAGACTTTCATGCTTCAAATCAATGTCTTGGTGAGTTGTTTAGGGGCAGTTTTAGCTCAGGGCTTCCCTTACGTGATACACTGGTACTTTACATTTGCAGAATGCTCTTAAGACATGTGGTTATCAAATAGGCAGTGAAAGACCTCTCCTATTATTTGCTAGGCTGGCTTTTCCAAATCTTTACGTATCATGCTCCACTACATTATCTCTCTATAGGGTTCTAAACCCCATGTGTTACTTAGGTCCTTGCTCTGGCATTTTCTTATTCAGTGTGTCATCTCCCTGGCCCTCTCAGCACAATGTGGACTACTTGTGTATGTATGCCTTTCCCCAATAATCATCAGGACTTAAGAGAGAGATGTATGGTAAGATGTGGGGGTCTACATGGCCTCGAGAAAGGAGACCCTGAGAAAAGCAGCTCCCGCTCCTCTGTTATGGTGGCTACGGTAGATATGCCCCACAGTCCCTGTTAGTCTAAGAGCAAGTTGTGCTCTGCTGTACTTCTATTTGATTCTTCTCATAAGGTTTTCTATAGTCATGCAGGTTCTCTGGGATAGCATTAATAGTTATTAGGTTTACGTAATGCACACTTACAGGTTTATTATGTTACTGGGCTACGATATCTAATTGCACTATGTGTCATTAATAGCCCGTTGTAAGTGTTGATATTAAACTAGTATTTGGATGTTTCTTGCCAAATTCTTCGTAGACCTCTTCAAACTCCTATGTCTACCATCAGTTGTTTACTCATAGACTGAGACATGCTGTTAGTCACTGTTGTGTGTAAATCTAAACAAGTGTCCTTATGGCTGCTCTCTTATCTAAGAAACAAATAATACTGCAAGGTCATTATTTATGAGTGTGATAAATTGCACCTATTACAATGTTTCCACAAAAATGGGAATATGGTGTTAACCTCACCACAATCCACTTCCAGTACTACCAGAAATTTTGCCATCAATAAATACCAGCATATTTGACCTGCTGAACTTTATCCGGGGATAAGGTTTTTTTGCACCCAGTACTTACCGGATGCCATTAAAAAAAACCTGAGTTTATGAGATCACTGGATTGTACTCCTGAGGCACAGCCGGGAGCATTGTTTTTAAAAAGTTAGCGCTGTAATTTTATCTTGTGTGTAAAAACTTTCACTGGGAAACCTACCTTTTTCACCCAATTGCACGTAGACTAGGGGCTTCATTTCACACCCTCACTGCCTAGCAGCAGAGCTAATCGCTGCAGCGGGAAACGCCCAAGTAATTGTCGCCAGCAGCGAGTGAGCCGGTCATGTGGCCACGCCCACTCGCTCGAGGCCACGCCCACTCCGCCTACAAAAAAATGTGCACCTCACGTACGCGCAGCGGACGGGCGCAGCGGGCGCGCCGTCAGCTCGCCGAAGGCGCGCCTAAGGCAAGCCCGTCTGGGCCCGTCCGGGCCCAGTCGGACCCAGGCCTAGGAACTCTGCCGGATTTGGCGCCTGGGCGTCTGGTGTACACAAGTGACATGCTTCGGGCTCTCCACCTGGAAAAAAATCAGGAATGTCGCTACATCCATGATGAAGGCAAACCGTATATCAACTGTGCACGCTGTAACCCAGTTGCCCAGACTCCGGTACAGCCTGGACTACAGATGGGCCTTCTTAACTGCCGTTCCCTCCCCAAGCACGCGCACGAAACCAACTTGCTGATACAAGATCATGAACTGGACGTATTGTTTCTCACAGAAACCTGGCTTTCTGCTTGCTCAGATTTTGATATTGTCAATACCCTTCCCCCAGGTTATCTTATCCAAACTCTGCACAGACCTAAAGGGAGAGGAGGGGGACTGGCAATAATCCACAAAGAACACCTAGTTTGCAGAACCAGCAATGCTAACATTGAAGACTGCGAAAGCTGTCAAACCTCCCCGGCACACTCCATAACAGGACTGTTGATCTATCGACCTCCGGGTACACCAGGGAAATTCATTACCGCTCTCACCGAAACGGTGGCACAACTAGCTTCTTCCGCCTCTAACTTCCTCTTAGTGGGCGACCTCAATCTCCACCTCACAGACCCCACAGATTCCATAGCACTTGACCTCTTGCATGACCTGAGGTCATTTAACATTCGGCTGGTCAATAATGGACCCACCCACGACAAGGGACATCTCCTGGACCCCGTCCTGACTAATATCGCGGACATTACTACTGGTTCCCCCCTTCCTCTTCCATGGACAGATCATTTCCTAATCCCTGTCTCCTGTCATCTATTCATAGCCCCCTCCCAATCCTCCAAAACTCGGGTCACCGATCGTCGCTGGCACAAGCTTGTTCCAGAGGAATGGGCCACTACCCTTTCAAATTCCAGACCCACTCTCTCCGCCGATCCTGTCATTGCCGATGACCAGTTTAATTTCTGGATCACATCTTCATTGGATCAACTTCTCCCCAAAACTACTACTCTTAAACATACCAAACGGGTGACCCCCGCTCCCTGGTATACTACGGAGCTTAAGTCCCTACGACAGAAATGTAAGAAAACGGAACGTTCCTGGAGGAATGATAAGTCTAAGGAAAAAAAGGACGCGTACCACACCGCACTACAAGCTTATAAAATTACCCTTCGAAAGACCAAAAGTCTATTCTTCCAAGAAAGAATAGAAAATTCCGCGTGCTCAAGCAAGGAATCTTTTACTATTCTAAAAGAACTCCTTAAAGTCCCTGACCCCGGACCCAGAAATCCACCAGACCCCAAGGCAGACAAGAAAAAATGCCATAAACTAGCTAATTTCTTCAAGGATAAGATCCAGAAAATCCTCGACTCAATTCCAACCACTAACTCGAGCGAGGAAAAAGAGATCAATAACACTCCTATTTCCCCCTGTTTCACCTCTTGGGGACAAGTGACTGCCGAGGAGGTCGAAAGCACGCTTAATAATATCAAAAGCGGTTCCCCCAGGGACCCCGCACCGTGACGTATCCTCAAGAGAGTAGCACCCACGATCATCCCCTCCCTTACCCAGCTTATCAACGTTTCGCTGCAACAGGGAGTCGTCCCCTCTAGCTGGAAGGCGGCAGTTGTCAAGGCGTTATTGAAAAAACCTTCCCTTGACCCTGTGGATTTGGCCAATTACAGACCAATTTCCCTCCTCCCAGGAACTAGTAAGGTTGCCGAAAAGCTGGTGAACAGAAAACTTTCACAATTTCTGGAAACTAATGATCGGCTGAAAAGCTCGCAGACGGGATTCCGCCCAGGGCAGGGCACCGACATCGCCCTCCTTGCGGCGGTGGAGGAGGCCAGAGCACTTCTTGACGCTGGAGGATCAGTGGCAGTGATCCTCCTCGACCTCAGTGCGGCCTTCGACACAGTCAATCACCAACTCCTTATCCACCGACTCAGGAGTGTAGGTGTAGAAGGAAAAGCACTACACTGGCTATCGTCCTTTCTGGGTCATCGGTCCTTTCAGATCTGGGAGAACAACACCCGCTCCTCCGAAATTCCCCTCCAATGTGGTGTACCTCAGGGCTCCTCCCTGAGTCCCACATTGTTTAATATTTACATGTCCCCATTGGAGGAGGTTGTCATCCCGTTCGGAGTGAGTATCGTCAGCTACGCCGATGACACTCAACTAGTGGTATCCCTATCTCACCCAAGCCAACAACCTGCGGACCTTTACAACTGTCTCACGCAGATACAAGGATGGATGAACCGGTCCTATCTGAAACTCAACGGTTCAAAGACTGACATTCTCCTCCTGGGGCAGAAGGGACTCTCCCTGTCACAGAACATCTGGCCACCCTGTTTAGGCCCGCCTCCTGACCCGAAACTCGAGGTTAAGAGCCTGGGCGTCTGGCTCGATAAAGATCTATTGTTTGCAACACAGGCAAAAAAAGTAGCCGGGACTTGCTTCGGGCTCCTCAAATCAATCCGAAAGATCTTGCCCTTACTTCCTCCTACCGCAAAAAAACTGCTGATCCAAGGCCTAATATTATCCAGGATCGACTACAGTAATTCCATCTATCTGGGCGCTCCTGAGGCAACCCTGAACAGGCTACAGAGGATCCAAAATGCGGCTGCCCGAATCCTCACCAACACTCCTGCCAGAGCCTCGGCCAAACCAGCACTGAAGCTCCTTCATTGGCTCCCGGTTAGAGAACGAGTGAAGTTCAAAGCCCTCTGCCTGGCTCACAGACTGTTGCAAAACAAAGGTCCCCCGATCCTAGGAAAATTTATCAATCCTTATAAAGCCCCAAGATCCCTTCGATCCGATCAGGAACACCTCATCATCACTCCCAGAGTCAAGAAGGCACGCACTGGTGGAAGACGTTTCTCGGTTCATACCGCATGCCTCTGGAACGCCTTACCCCGCGATCTGAGAACAGAACCTAACTATCTGCGCTTCAGAAAGCGACTGAAAACCCACCTCTTCCCTTAACTCCTAACCTCCATCCCTTGCCCCCACTACCCCCAGGTGTACCGATCTTAGCGCTGGGATACTCACGGGTGACTACGCGCTCTATAAAATTTAATAATAATAATAATAACTCGTAATGAAGACTGAAGTCTTCCAAGACAATTTTGCCAGCTAGTGTCAAATCTCTAAAGAGGCTGAAGTTTGACCACTTTGCCAAAACATATGTGAATTTCTTTTATGTAAATGCATGAAAGCAAAAAATAAAATGTGGTTACACATACAAAATAACTGTCACTTTTGTTTGCTCCTCAGTAGTGACAGTCTGTCTTACTTAATCATGGTAGTTTGCTCACTATGAGAGTTCCATGTCTGGCCAGCAGTGACTTACAGAGCTTTGTAGAAGAGTATAGTTTCTCATTGCCTTCCACATTATTAAGGTCCAACCATATAACAGTAACCTTTCAAGTAGAGCATAGCGAAAAAGTATAATGTTTTATGGGTAATGAATATTATTGTATTTTAGTGGCAATGTTCCACTTTTGGAGATGCATACTCCGGGCCTTCATTTTAGATGTTGTGTGAACTACCCATCACACAGGTTTACTTCTGTTGAGATTGCAAGTAAATGGAATCCTAAATGCAAAGTGGAGTACAAGTGCAATACTGTATCTCGTTGAGTGCATGCATTCCACATTCCCATTATATAAGAATCCAATTGATGGAAATTTTTGAAATATATTCTATTTCCCCTTTTCCATAAAGGAGTTTATGAATTAGTATACTTTTGCTATATCCCAACCTGCATATTAAAATACTTGTAGTAAGTATGTGAGCTTTCATCATCGAGAAAACTTTCCATCAAACATGTTTTACAAATTATATATAAAAATTCATTTTTGCACAAAGTAGACATGCCAGCATGTATTATTTTAAGAAAATCAATAATTTCCATCCTGTAATTCTATTTACTTAAGATTATCAGCATCCACAATTGGTCTGCCCTTCTCTCAATGTATCTATTAATCTTAACAAGATTTCAAGATCTGTCCATGATATATTGGGAAATTGATTACAGACTAGAGCAATTATACATTTTACTCCACCCGTCCAACTATCTCATGGTCTATGTACTTTTCAATTGGTTTTATCAAAATGTATTTTCTTGCCACCTTCCTCTTAAACACTGTTATTCCATCCTACTAAGGGTTATATTGTAAAATTCCACATTTACTGAATCATTCACCTACTTCTAAGTGCATCAAATATATGTTTAAAAGCTTAAAAACTAATTCCCACATTTAATGTTGTATGAGAAAACGATTCTCTGGTGAAAAAAGAAGTACCCTTAATTCAAATGTGACCAGCACTTTGTCCTTACAAATACAGTTCCCCTACAATAAGTTAAATCTGCCTTATTAAAGAATACAAACATCATTTTTCAGTCATTGAATTAGGCTACCTACTTTTCTCTAACATTGTTTCATCTATCAGTCCCCTTTTATACCCTTTTAGCAAATTGGTTCGGTCATGGTGCTCAAGATACACTGATTGTTCAAATTTCAATATGTGAAGCTATTCTGTCTATTGATTTCCTTTTACTTCGTTGGTGTGACCAAGAAAACATGTCAGCAGTATTCTGGATCAATGATCCACAGTGGCAAGCAAAGTTTTGTTGCAATCAAAATGATCTGGCCATACATTTTAATTAAAGTTAGTCATGTTTTCTCTCCATCTGTTCCCAGGGACCGGCCCATTTATATTTACTTTGCTCTGGGGGATCATACATAGATAGGTGGGGCATAGAGCTGTGTTGCAAAGCCAGAACCTACACCACACAGTTGTAGTTGAACTACCTAATAGGCAGATGTTCGGTACATCAGTTTCCCAACCAAAGTGATTCCTGTATCAATGGTGGAATAAGCTTTGGTTAAAGAAAACATGGTGGTAAGATCAGTATGCCATGCCATTTGCCTGACCAGGTACACTTACATTGTTTGCGGAGATAGACTCCGTTTCCCCCACTGATGGATTTATTGATTTTAAGAACACGTATGCCTGCATGTACTTGGAGGATTCTTCCAGCATAAGGGTGGACATTTCTTGACTGTTTCTGGTGATGATCACTTTAATTTAAACAGCAAACCCGAACATCAAGCACACCGATAAAAATGCCATTCAAATGATTGTTTTAGGAACTTTGTCTTCCACTTTAATGGTCATTATGTTTGTCCTCTGGAACTGAATTGTTATGCTGTATCCCACATTGGTGGGGTGTAATCCTTAAAAGGACAGGCGTACATTACATTGAATTTGGTCCAATGCTATCCCCAAATAAATGTATCCAGGTTTTGTTCATACTTTGACATAATGCACAACACATTAGGACTCTAGAATCTTCCCCTAGAAGGCTAGTGACCCTGTTTACAGGATGCTTATTGTACTAGATTTTGACTTCATATCAAATTTGGCGGGAAAAAGTTACCTTGTAGAGATTTATCTCTCTCTGTTGGAAACCAGATAATTTAACTGACTAAACCTCCCTAAAAGTCTTTGAGAAGACCGCCTATTTCTGTTTATTCTCCAAACTTTCAGTTCATTTTGGAGTCTGTATTGTGCTATACACCAGACTTCAGTACAATTGCAATGATTTTTATTCTTATTATTAATTTGCACGTGGAAACTCCTTGACAGTGTTCAAAGTTTTGAGATTTCTTCACATTAGTTAAGTATAACATATTTCAGTATTTGGGTCTGTCCTCCACTGTAACAAGGTATTTTACTTTGTGACTTAATAGTGTGCAGCATTTTAAGTGGCGCACCAGTTTAGAGGATAAAAACCATTATCTTTGCTTAGTTCTGCATATCTATCATTCACCAACACTAGGCCTTCCAGCATGTTTGTTTGTTTAATGATGTCAGCTGTGGTGGTGTGATCTATTGACCCATGCACGACAGGTATTGGCTGCTCACTGGGGTTTGAACGGAGGCTCTGTGGCTCATCCCATGCTGTGCACAGCCAAAGGCTGTGCATGGCAGAGGGTTGGTTGCCTGCGAGGGCTGTGCGTGGTTGAGGGTTGGCTTTACGCTTTACATATGGTAATAAAATATGACTTACTTTTAAAAAACCCTAGAAATTCACTGAAAAAAACAAAGGTTAAAGTAACCCTTTAGTTAGATGACAATTTCAGTGACAACATAACATTGGTAACTCTAAAAAACACTGACATTCACCAGTCAAAGTTATAGTTATCTCAAGTAACTATAACACATGCCCTAAGGTAACTATAACTTGCGCCCTCGCCATGCACTGCTAATTACCCCACATATTATATCACTCACAAAATCTTGTATATCCCTTGAACATTTGCAAAAAAATTATTGACAAGAAAACTGTGCATTGCAGGAGCATGAAATAATAGTTACCTTAGGTCACAAGTTATAGATACTTGTGATAACTATAACTGGAAAATGTCAGTGTTTTTTCCAGTTCAAAACATTACAGCACTGAAATTGTTACCTAACTATAACATATCTATATACATATCTCCCCAACATCTCTCCTCATGAAGCCTCCCAGCCCATTGCGATAGAGGTGCCTGCTCTGGGTATGAAAGCCCATCGACATTGGGAAATTAGCATCCAGTAATAAAGAGTGTACTGATTATTTTTGTAATTCACATGAGTGTTGCACATTAATACTTGAGCTGGAAACAAACTGCCCATGAACAGGGAAGAGAATTGTGTTTTATATATTTAAAAATGGTGAATAAGTAAATGTATTAGTCACGCTTACTTGTACTTATACTTAAATGAAATGTGCTGTAATTCATTCTCATTTGATAATAAATTCTGATGTATAAGTACATTCAATGATTTGAAATGGTGTGCAATAGAAAATATAAGCAAGAGATGTCATCTTAAATGAATACATAGCATGGTAATCAAGAACTAGATATATTGCTGTTTATTTGGATAGTACGCCATATTGTAAGATGGCCACCGTGCGACTCATGTCAAAATTATTCCTTTTGTTTGTTATTACCTTTTTTGCTCACTTTATAAAAATGTGATGATGATAGTACCAGTTACCCAAAACAAAAGCTGTCACCGAAATGCACTGGGTTTTGTTGGTGTCGATGTAAATAAACACTATTCCACTATGTATTAATGTATATATTTATATAGATAGACAGATAAATAGATAACCCAGTGGCATTTTTCCTGTTGCTGATAAGTTTGGCCCCCATGTGACAAATCTCCATGAAACTTTACACAAAAGTGCTGCTTTTTGATGAGTTTGCACATGGAAAGTTTCAGGATAATCCATCAAGCAGGGCCTGAGAAAAAGGGGGGTGCCAAAATGCATTTTCCTTATTCATTTTTCCATAGGAACTTTAGACATTGCTGCCGCCCAAACCGCTGAACAGATCTACATCAAATTTGACAGAAAGCTAGATCTTGGTCCAGAAAAAGAGCGGTTTGTGTTTTGGTGTAAACCTGTTCAGTAGTTTTTGAGAAATTAAGGTTAACCTTTTTTATATTTTACACCGCAGAGAATCTGCGAAGCTAACAGACCTCTGATCTTAAAGTGATGACAGCCATCTTACGGCACAGGATTCTGTGCCATGTCCTAAGAGAAAAGCAAAAAAAAGACATAAGGGGGCAGGGTACAGATACTCTGACCCCCTAGGTCTGGTAGTGGGGTCCCAGCTGGACCCATCCTGGGGCAAAACTGTTTTTAATTTTAAATCTTGCCACAAATTTGCGGAGGATCCACATCAACATGTTTTTCCAAAATCTGACTCCCGCGCAATGTCCTCAGTGATGTCAACAATTATGTCATATGAGCTGTGTCAGTGATTTTACCAATTGTATCATTCAACATGTCATGAGTGATGTACTATGTGCAGTTATTAGCAGTGCATGATAGGGCTCAAGTTATAGTTAATTCACTAAACTTTAACTGACAAATTTCACAGTTTTTAGTTTTTTGTGCATTAGCTCTTATCTCATTTCAACACCTAACTATAAGTTAATTTCTCCTTTGTTTTTTCAATGATTTTCAGGTTTTTTTTTAACATGTTATGATCTTTTTGCCATACCTAACTATAGCATCACCTTAACCTTTTTTCAGTGAATTTCAGTGTGTTTCAATCATATTCTAAGTTGAGTGTCCAACCCACCCTCTTGGACAATCTGTAGCCCACCCATCATGGCAGCCAACTGTCCCAGAGCATACGGATAAATGGTGAATGGCCTAACCTTCTTAGCTAAAGTGCTCAACTAATTGATAACTTATTTTATTCTACAGGTAACCACCTAACTAATGCTACATGGGATTGTCCAAGGCCCCTCATATTTAAATAAAGTCAGCCTCACGGTGCTCCTCACGGTTGTATGACTTTACAACGCATTCCGTTGTAACGCATGCCTTTACCACGCATGCGTTACAACGCGAATGCCATCACCACACATATCCTTTACCACGAAAATTCCTTTTATACGCATACTTTAAAACGATTTTCCTTGTTAAACTATGGATGTAAATGGCATTTTCATGTTAAAGGAATTTCACCCTAAAAATTTACCTCTTAAATGTACCCCTCCGTGACACCACCCCCTCATTCCTCCTTTCCTTTCCTCTCCTTGAGCTTCCATGGTGACGTTGTACGTCGTTAAGAGGAAGCGGAAGTGTTTTTCCGTTTCCTCTTACGATGCCGATTGCCGCCACGTCTTTTTTTTTTTGGTTGCGGGCAGACCCCCCTTCCACTCCCCCCCCCCCCCCACTCCCCCCCCCCCCCCCCCCCCCAAGTCGCCCCCTTTTTATTTTTTTTATTTTAGCACACATGCCTTTACTACGTATTTCGTAGTAAAGGTATGCGTGGTAAAGGCTTTTCGTTGGAACCACGCATGCGTTGTAATGCATGCGTGGTTATGGTAATGCGTGGAAACGGCCGCGTTGTAGTGGCCGTTTCCTGCTCCTCACATGGTGGCATGATGCAATACATTTCTTACAAACAACCCAGGAAATACAAGTGCATAAGCAGAGAAATATTAACCCCTTTATACGCTGATTTTATGTTTGGTTTTAAGTATAAAAGGGAGGCAGCATATTCACAAACCATAACAATTTATTTACTTTTTATTTGATTTTCTAATGGGTACACAGCAGAGCCCAGCCTGGAAAATGCATCATTTCCGTATGCAGAATAAAAACTAGCATTAAATGTTGGTAACTGCGTACAAGTTCATGTTTGGGAAACTAAAGACATGCTGGCTATCGTTTTTCAAATCTTCTATTATTTTAGAAACAGAGCTAAACGGATCTCACACTGCTCCACTGTAACAGAGGCATCTATCTTTTTCGCAAACCTGCTGGGATTTTAGGTTAATGTTTGTGGCACAAAACACTTTCCTTTTGGTAGCCTCTAAAACCTTTGCGAATGTAGTTATAGATCGCTCAGTTCTGCATTGTTAATAGGGCATGTTAATGGACAGCAGGCCATATGGAGCAATAAGCTAATTGTTTCTGGATGTACAGTGGCCCCATTCATCATGGGCATGTTGGCCCCATTTGCTAAAGAAAGCGTATTAATTATCATTGAGCTGAGTGCTTCAACAATCAACAAGACATCACTGTGATTAGCTTTGATTGATAGAATTAGTTCAGCATCCACCAATCCATCGGTCTCTTCGCTGATTGCTTTAAGTGGGGTTGTTTAGTGCTCCGGGAAGCAGGCCGTAACGGTAGGTTTGCTCTGCTTTGTTGATGTTTGTTTTTTAAATCACCCCTGCTTCTCTCAGGTGTTTACATATTTAAAGTATGTTGTATAGTACATCGTGAAGGCCCGTCTCTCGAAGATGTAGCCCAAAACATGTTGGTTGTCTTAGGTGCTGCTCCTTTTGTGAGTTTGTTTTCAGGGCCTGATTATGTTTACGCCCTGTTGGATGTGGTAATTATCACACCTGATAAAAATCTAACTCTGTTCGGATTATATTGGACGCAATACGCCTTTTTGTTTTTTGGGGAGTAACATGCATACTATTATTTCCTCTTGTTAAATTCTGGCAGGTTTGACCTAACAACATTTCACTAAGGGTGCAAACTCTATCACATCTGGGAATCACCTGTTGTGATCAACATTGCAAGGATCCCAATTTAATGGGCCACATGTAATTAGACCCTTAATTGGTTATAGTAGCACATCTTTCAGTGATTTTAGGCGAATTTCCATCAGCAGTGCAGAAAAGCACAACTCATGAAGTATTTCACCTGGTCTTCTTTTGTAGTTCACTATTCTAGAAGGGCAGGGCCGGTATGGCTTTGACTGAGACTACTTGGAAAAACTGACTTCCCAAAAGCAGTGGAATCAATGTCAATGTCTCTATATTAACTAGTCCCTTGGGGCCTCTAGGATGAGGTATGTGCACATTGTAGATGGGCCACTTAATACTCACTATGCTAGTCAACCGCCTTGAATGGTACCGAGTATTTCCTCCATTTTCTGCCCACTATTATATTAGAAAAAGGACCCCCCTTTGTCATTATCAAGGTCATTCCCCGACTCAGAGTTTTTCTTCTGCCACCATCTTGTAATGCATTCTCCTCCGAGCCCCCACGCTCCCTTTTCATGTTTTCCTTTGAGGTTGGCGTCTTTGTGTTCCAAAATTATGTTCCTGTAGCCACTCGCATGGAATTTTGCAAAGAGTAATATTCTCAAGTTGACTAAGTTTTGTTGGAATTCTTATTTTGATGACATTCAACCAGAAAAGGCAGCTTCAGACCCATTTGGTAGTTGTAGTAATATAAAGAGAGGAAGAGCTATAAATCTATAAAGAAATGTAGGCAGTACTAATTGTTTTACCTTATGCAGTAGTCACTTATTACAAATGGTTGTTGTTTTGCCTTGGACCAAATCTAGGAGGATTTCTGCTATGGTCAAGTGTCTTGTTGTGGCACTAAACAAAGTCTTATTTCCATGATGGAATAATCATACATGTTATTGTATAGAAAATGCTAGCAAGGTGTTTAGCATGGTGGTCAACATCATTTTCGAGTATGGAGAATAGCCGATAGGACATCCATTGCAACATATGTTGCCTTTTATTAGGATATTGTTATGTTGGCCTTTCCCCAACCAGAGAGTGCCTCCTGTATAAATCCAGTAATAACAGCCACACAGAGTTCAAAAAGAAGAGTGCTCTTGAATTTTCTGTACTGCTTTATAAAATGTTCAGGGATAGCATCTTCCCCCGCAACCTTACCATTATAGAGACCCTGTGTAATTTCCACTATTTCTTGTAGTGTTAGTAGGGACTTGCTTGCTGCTGCACCATCTAATCTGTGTGCAGAGAAAATCAGAATTATCAAAATAAGCTTGGGTTTTCAAATCCATATTAGGGTGGGAGTCTGGAAATTATATTGTGTTATATAATTCCTACAAAATTTCTATTATGCCATTTTGATTACCTTCCTACTGAGGTTGTGTCACATTTCTTCATGGCTTTTCCATTAGCTACTGTGGCTAGGACTTTGTCAATCTTACCTTTCTTTCTATAGTTTACAATTGTTAGTCCTAAACGTCACCATTGAGTTATTATTTTTTACTGGCCATTCGGTCTGGTTAGTTCAAGAAGTGGTCCTATTAAATGTTTGATGGCATATGCTGTATTTCAACTTTGTGCTATACACGTGTAATTTGAGGATGATACTATGCACAGGACTAAAATCCTCATTTGGAAGATAAAACCAAATCGTCATTTGGGAATTGCCTTCACTCCAATTATTTCTGACTTAGAAAGTCGTACTATTCCCAGCTTCATCCAAGCTGCTTGGTCTGACACTTCATAATTTCCTTCTTAGTTGCCATTCTCCTACCATCTATGCAAACCGAGCCAAAACCCAAGTATGCCTGAATCAGAGGTGCTAAAAATCTATGCATGCATACAGACTAATACAGCGGCTATACCATCTCCCTTGTGAAATATTATAACACCTCCACCCTGACCATCAAGGACAACCTCGGTCTGCTCTCAAAAAAGAACAGAAATAAAAGTTTCTAATGAATGGAATATCCTTACCTTACACATAGGGAAGCAACACCAATGCTCGCTAAAAATTTAAAGAATGACATGGCTATATAGAAAACCAACCCTCTAATCAATAAAGCCAGAGACCACATAAAAGGAGACAAAAATCAAACCAGAAAACTATTTAACATTGTTAAAGACCAAAACACAGTCATCTACAAATTGGACCAAATCCTAGAGAAGCACAAATGAGACCGGCAAACATCTTCAATACAAAGTTCCAAAATATCCAAGTGAGTATTGCTTCCATTGGAGTGTTCTTTGCCTGTAGTAACAAAATACATTGCTCCCAAATGACCTCACTCTCATAGACATCCTTTTTCCTCCTCATCTCTGAACTGCTGACTAACATAATATCCTCCTCGAAGCCTTCATGCTATTCATGTGGGAAAATACCGCCTAACCTTTCTAGATCGTACAGCTCCTCCCTTCTCCATCTAAGGACGAGGATTGGTTTGCCTCTCTTAATCATGGTTTTGTCAAATCTCCTTAAAACATACATTATGGGGAGTATTTAAAAAAATCCTAACGGCTGTCCCAAACAGAAATGATATTTACACCATATCTGGTCTACCTCTTGTTGCAAAAATCTTGGGAAAGTGTGCAGTCAGCCAACCAAACAAATACATTAATCAAATACAGGCAACAAAACAACCTTCAATGTGGCTTCAGATGGGTCCACTATTCGGATATGGCAACACTAAAACTCTCTGTTGACATCTATCAGATAACAAACAAGGGTAAGGCTTGCCTCCTGATCTTGCTTAACCTCTCTGTGGCATTTGATATTGGCGGGGAACGTGCTTCGGCACAGTGGACAAGGGGAAAGTGGTGGTATATCATTGGTAGAAAACTCCAACATATTTTCTTTTTTTTTTTATATATAGTTTTTTATTGAAGTTGAATGGTGTCATAAATGTACAAAATGTAAAATAAAGTATAGAGACAATGAAGAGATACTAATGAATTACAGCCCACGACGTCCTCGAGAGCATTCCCTACTTTCAACAATAAATAAACACTGATAGTTAATTTACAATTCTCCATATTCAGCAGGCGGAGAAATTATTTATAGAAATTAATCGAAAAAAGTCCCCCAAATTTTTTCAAATTTCCTCCCCCCCCCTATCCTCAAAGCATAGCTTCGTTCACTCCTCTTTACTTTCCGCATTTTGAAAAACCATTCAAGCATAGATGGAGATTGATTGGTTCGCCAATTCTGAAGTAACAACGATCTGGCAACAGCCATACAGATATAAACTAGTTTGACAAATGATAAGGATAAATTAAGATGCGGATCGTAACCATAAAGCATCAATTTTACATTCAAGGATATCTGAATATGACAATTGGAGCTTAAAAAAACAAAAATGTCCCGCCAGAATGCTTTAACCATAGAGCAATCAGCGATTACATTGGTCCAATTTGCAGGGGCGAAATTTAAACAACGAAAACAATTTGGAAGATAATTACTATACATTTTGGCTATTACCGCCGGGGTGCGATACAAAAGCCATTTTCCAAAAAATAACATTCTGCGCCAATTGGCTCCCCTTAATGTAGAGAAATTAAGCTTGTTAATGGTTCGCCACATAGGCGCTGTCAAAACATGATTTTCTTGTTCCCACCATTTTTTTACGGCTATGGCACACAGATCCCTTTGTCTAAATTGAGCAAGACAGCATTTCCACTCTCCAGGTTTCCTTATCGACTTATCATTAAAAAAAAGATCATTATTTAAGGGAGAGATCTGGGTAAATGATGAGGGAACATATTGCTGAAGGAATTGATAAATATAAGTATAGGAACCAATCAACAAAAACTTTCTTGGAATTAGTGATCGCAAACAAGGGTAAGGCTTGCCTCCTGATCTTGCTTAACCTCTCTGTGGCATTTGATATTGGCGGGGAACGTGCTTCGGCACAGTGGACAAGGGGAAAGTGGTGGTATATCATTGGTAGAAAACTCCAACATATTTTCAATCACAAATATTTGTGTATTTTCTCGAATAACAGACTGTGTTGGGAAACAAAGTATAAGGTGCCACACATATTGTAAAGGTTACTAGCACTGCTCTTTGCTGATTCCATACTAAATATTCTGGCTACAGGAAATACCGTTAGTAAGGGTTACTCAGTGAAATTCGTCCATTCTATCACCTGTATGGTGGACCCTGCGACATTCCTCAGTCTGTTACCCTCCGGTGTTATGGACAGACCTGGGGGCGCTGCTTTTCTTTGATCACCTTGGTTATTTAGATTTTCAAAGCAGCCAAGAGCTCGCTGAAAGGCCGCATGTACCTGAAACTTCTTCAACAACGTATTAATATAAAACACTTCATCATTTAGCATTATTTTGCACAAACAGTTGCTCCTAATTGATTTCAATATACTGTTTGGGGATGAGAACATGATCTGCATACAATTTAAATTTGTAACTAAAGAAAGATTGCCCCTGATCAGGGAAGCAATTTTAGCTGTTGGCAAAATAGAGGCGTGCTCTGTGAAGTCATTTTTCCCAGCAACTTGCCTGCCTATTTGGCTAGCAACTTAAGCCGTGCTGCCAGACTCAGTTTCATAGGGACTTGCCTAGAAAAATCAAAACTCGTGAGTGAATGAATGTATGTTTGTGCAAGCACTGCTTTGGATGAAGGACTGTGCAGGTTTTGTGGGACATACACAAGTATCAATTCTTGCTCATTATTTTATAATTGATCAATGACACAAATACTGTTGGTTAAGTGGATAATGAATACTAAGCATTAGTTCAAATTGAACTTTTTTCACTTTATCGTGATTCTGTCATAAATTACTCATTTCAGGGGTATTGTCGGTTACCTATATTTTTAAAATATATTTTTGATCTTAATTGAGTTTTTTTGTATGTTACTGTTTATATATTTTTAAACCAAACATAAACTCTTCACTTGCTTTGCTATCGTTGGAATGGTACTTGTTTGGTTCAGATTCTTTATAGATGCATGCTGGTTCCACCTTTTGATGTCTCTTAGGCCCACAGCCGGACAGGGAACGTAAACCAGCCCTGGCAGTTAAGTCGGACCGGGGGTGGGGCGGTTGAGGGACGCTCTGCTGTTATGTTGTTACAGGGGGCTCATATTGCCACACTGCTGCAAAAACGTCCGCCAGTAACAACAAGCATTTACAATGCAACGGTCTCGGCATTGTTAAAGTTAGAGCTATTGGCATTGCTCATGACAATGCCGTTTCTTTAAATGTTTTAAAAACAAAATACATAAGCAAAATAATGTCATGAGCAATGCCAATAGCTCTAACTTTACCAATGCCGAGACCATTGCATTGTAAATGCTTGTTCTCATGTTTTAGAGGAAGCTTTGCAGAACGCTGCGCCTTACGAAAAATGGGTGAGAAAACAATGGTAGATTGCGGGCCAAAGTAACCGCCAGATGCCAGTGGCTCCGATTAATGCCGGCAATCCACTCATTTTGAGTTTTCCTCCGCAGACCACACATTGTTGCAGCGGCGTAGCTACCGATAGTGCAACGTGTGCAGTGGCACCGGCGACCTCGCGTCTGAGGGGCCCTCTTCACTCGAAGTGTATTTCATCCCTTAACTTGTGACAAGAGGGCAGTGATCCTCGCTCGTACGGGGCGCCCCCGTAGCCCCTGCAATGCCAGTGAATGGTTTTGTGTCCAATTCTTCAGCAAACACAGGTGTCTTCGAGCTTCACAGAAACACCTAAATAAAATATATACATTTTCTCATGCATGCAACATGTGCTTCAATTATCCATGATATGGAAGATTAGACACCCAGCAAGGCCCTTGCATGCGAGCGAGTGCTTTGAAGTGCCCAGTCTGGGGGGGGGGGGGGGGGGGGCTAACCACGTTAAGTAGTATGTGAGTGACATCACGACGTGTGACATCACATCACTTGATATCCCACGTGGCCTCACAGGAAATGGCATCACAAGAAGTGACATCAGATCCTAAGACTTCACACATATGTTTAGAAGTTCGATCATGAGTATATTTTAGCATGTTTAAATATTTCACAAATTAGATTTTGCATCAGGATTGTGCCAAAGCAACCCCGACCCCGATGCAAAGTAGAAGCCTGGGGCCTAAATCCGGCCTAATCTTACTTCGGGGTCGGCCCTAGCTGCTCCAAAACATCAGTGAGGGATAGATAGTGGCAGCGATCCAACTTAAAAGACTCTGGCACGAGCGCTGACAGACAATAACACGCTGAGCCGCTGGGAGTACAGAGGCCGGGACAAGATGGCGGAACCCCGAGATTGACACTGTCGGTTGGGAGTGGAACAAGCGACATCGGTGGATGCGGGGTGGGGTGGCTGCCCGGGCGTTCGACCGCTGACGGGTTCTACACGAGACCCCCTTACCTGCTGCTACTTGCTCTGCTGACTGGCGAGCGGCGGCATTCGGAGTGGTTGGAGGAGAGCTGCCGCTGCCCCGTGACGCTGCTGCGGGCCCGGAACATGCCACCTTGCTGCGGCCTACTACTGCTGGAGCTGAGGCTAGGGCACATCTACCTGAGGCTGGGTCGATCGAACAACAGAAACACTGGTCTCGAGCACACCACTGCCTTTCTCCGAGGCGAAGGAGAAATGCCTCGGAGAAAGGCAGCGGCATTTTCGGATTCGGGGGCGTGTTTGTCTTTTCTCTCCTCCAGCCATTGGCTGGAGGAGATAATTAGACTTTCTGCAAAAAAAACGCCCCCCGATCCGAAAAGGAAGGGGCCTAATCGGAATGACGGGACCTCTTCTCCAATGGCTTGCCAGTATTGAAGAGGCCAGCCAATGGAGAACAGGGGAGAAGAGGGGCGGGTTCAAGCCCCTCTTCTCCAAGTCATTAAATCTCGGATCGAGACTGCGCAAGCGCAGCCTTCGAGCCGAGACCTAAAAAAAACAGCACTCCAAAACCAGCCCAAACCCTTCAGGCCCATGGAAAACACCCACGCCCGCTATAGCAAGTCTGGCCTTGTTTAAGCCTATGTTTTTGTTCCAATATTATCTTATCTATAGCATAGAACCACATGCGGAATTGTTAATCTTGCATTCCATCAATTTGCTAGTTATGTACAAAACAACGGTTCAGTCATGGATTACCTCAAGGAAGGCATCTCCCTAGTACCGAACTGGATGACTTCAAAGCAATTAAAACTCCACCAAAGTGAATCTGAGTTCATTATCATTAGCCATAGCACAAACAGATACACAACAAAAAGCACTCAGCTGTACACTAGACAATAAACTCAGGGAAGGTGCTCACATAAATGCTGTGGCATAAGTGTCATACTACAAACTAAAACTTATTAAATCTATTAAAAATATAATTCTGATGATGTCAAACAACTAGTCAAAGTGATAGAATTCTCAGAATGGGAATTTGGATTATACGCATTGACATCCCTCTCTGGTATTGAAACATCCCCACTAAAAGCAATAATGAGGGCTACAAAACACTGATCTCAGCCACTAAGATGATTGACCACAGTACCCTTGTTCTGATGAAGCTCAAGTGGATCCCTCTACAAGCATGATCTACATTCCACTCGACGTGTGTATTTTAATGCAGTGGAATTCAGTACCACATTTTTACCTAAGGATGAAGCTCTCATCATCCGGCTAAGGCATTTTTGGAGCCCCACTAATGTCCTCCTAAGCACCACATGGTGTTCCAAGACTTCCAGTTTATCTCACTGCCTCTCATGTTTCACTCCTAAAGTCTGAATCAATATCAAAAAGCCCCCTAATAGATTACAAGATTCCTGTGTAACTTTCTTCAAAGCCAGACTGAAAAATTACTGACTGCTAATTCCAGCTATACGCACACTAGCTTAACTTTCACAGGCTCCCTCCTCTCTCTCCCCAATTGTATGTTGGGTGTACGATATAAAACTCCTTGAGTATACTAGATATAATTTACCAGTAGTACCTACTTTGTGATTTCCAAAAATGGCTACATCATATGTAATGCATGGATAACATCCCTGGGGATAATGTTCATTCCTTACAAAAGGCAAGCTATATATAGTAAATTAAGGTTTATTGGTATGATCACAAAGACAATAGTAAAACCACAAACATGCACCTTCTCTGTATCCCAAACTGCAGCAATCAGAGCAGTATCCAAATTGATGTTAGGAAAGGTGTTTAATTTCTTAGAGATTAATTCTGCTTGTTCTACCGTATACAATTAATGTTTTTTTTCAGACAAGCAACATTTGAGCTTCTGGTGACTGTAGACGTACTTGATTTATAGTAACAGCAGAGCATCCTTGGAGATCATAAGGTGGATCTGGATCAGAGCAAAACAGAAGATAGGAGAAGATGCTAATACTATCTCTATATAGGTATACTTAGTATGTGGGAACTAATACACAGTCCCTTTGCCTATGGAGCCACCTCAAGCATCTTGTAAAACATACACACCCATGATTTGCTGGCGAGCTGCTAGTTCTTTAAACATTCTTATTAGATGTTTTTGTTTGGTAGTTGTGATCTGTGAATTGACAAACAAGCTAACGTCACCACAAAGTATAAAATGTTGTTGTACATTAAATTGACAATACTGGGTTGTAATGACAAGAAAAAAATATAAAAACTTGAAAACATCCAATGATTTGTGGAAGTTCATATTTTTCATACCGCAGTACCAACTTGCAAAATCTCTGCTCTGATAATGTTACATTTTAGAGATCTGAACCTACCTCAGTTTTCATGACAGCACGGTTTTTTACATTTTTAGATTATCTTTCATCAGTATCCATCAAAGGTACCTGGATAAGCATCCAGAATCATTAGATATGAATATTAATTACCTAAGCACTACTTACCTGTTCTATTCTAGTGAATGTGTCAGTGACTTTGAAACTGAGGTAATCTTGATAAACAAAAAATGCAATCTTCAAGCTGAGGATGAAACCTGCCCCCACTGGTGGGTGAGCCGCTTGCATCCTTATAAAAGGTATCCCTTTTCATCAGCCATTTTGTCATTCTCCATTCCTGCTAAAGGCAGGATTTCTATATTTTAATTTTGTGTTAGTATTTGTATTTGAAGGACGGGTAACAGTACTTGAATAACTCCTCTACTCCTCTCTTTTTTAAAGAGCTTGGTCAGTAGTCAAAACAAGCATTTACAATGCAATGGTCTCGGCATTGGTAAAGTTAGAGCTATTGGCATTGCTCATGACATTATTTTTATTTGTGTTTTTGTTTTCAAAACATTTAAAGAAACGGCATTGTCATGAGCAATGCCAATAGCTCTAACTTTAACAATGCCGAGACCGTAGCATTGTAAATGCTTGTTTGAAATGACCATGTGTTTTTTATAGACCCCTTGATTACACAATTCACGGAGCCTGCAGGTCATTTACTTTTAGCATGCACAGTGAATACAAATCGGCACTTGGTGTTTTCATGCAGCATTTTGACTTATTGCACACACTGCAGTGTCATTTTTAAAAGCCAATTCAGTGCGCAAAGTCATTGAATAAAACCACAATTCACCAGATTTGCAGGCATGCACCACATGATAGTCCATATCGTATCTGACTTCATTTGGAATCCGTGAGTTTGAAGGGTATTCCAGCTCACATCCTTGCCTCGTGTTCTTTGGTAATATTATTGGGAAATCCCCTCTTTTTCCAAAGCATAATAAGAGTGAGTAGGGCCTCTTTTGACAAAAAAATCACCTCCCAAAGTTGCTCCGTGAAAGGGGCCTATACTCAAATAAGGCGGCATCAATGTAGCAGACACAGAGCTTCCTGCTGTTAAATCATGGTCATTTAAAAAAAGCAAGTGATTATTTCCCCGTGAACGAGGCTCAAGAACCGAGTTGAAACGCGTTGGGACAGAGAATATTTGCAGGCAACTTATGAACTGTATCTGTTTTAATAAAGCACGTGAACTCCATGGAATAGGTCTCAATGGCTTTTTTCTGCGCAAGAGAAAATGTTTTGTTGTGTGTGTGTGTCTATATGTCATGTGATCAAGGCAGGCAGCTGCCGAAACGCGTAAGGGCGTGGCTGTTTTGAGCGGTAAATAAATCCAAATTGCACATATTTGGGTCCACTCGTTTGTTGGCGAAAAGAAGCAACGAAGCAAAAGCGAGCAACTGATATATATATTGGTTTTTTGAGTTGCCTGATATAAACTTATCATTTTTGTTGTAGAGGCAATGTGTACTAAAGGCATGCATGGTAATGACATACATCAGTCCATGTGTGCACAATCATGATGATGCATTGTCTGCTGTCTTGGAATGGGTTTTCTTAAACAAAAAAGTACCTGCAGATAAGTGAGAGTTGACGATTCTAAAAGAGTAGGCTCTGGAAGCAAATTTGTGAAACCACCAAATGCAAGACTTTACATTTATAGCTGCGAGCGCTGTGCGTCGCGTCAGGTTGTAGTTTGCAGACAAAATATTTACAACAGGAGCAGCAACGAGCACGCAGAAAGAACACATGCAGAATCCCTCAAATGTATCAACATCAGCAATCTTCTGGTTTACCACATTTATGTGGGGCCTGGTAATTGCCGGGGGAAAGAAACGCTGCAGCAGGTGCTCAAAAGCATAATAAACTTTCAAACACGGCGCCCCCAGGAAGCCAGCACCCGGTGCGGTGGCACCGGTCGCACCGCCCTAAAGCCGGCCCTGTTTTGGAGCTTGTAGCTTCATTATCAATCGGAAGCTATCATTTACCAAGCACAATGACACCAGCCAATTAAAAATATGGGCAGAGAGAAGGCAAAGCCTCCACAGCATACTCGACTACAGCATGTGCGCTGCCGCTAGGCTCGACCTAAAAAAGGAGACATACCGTGTAACAACCAAGTAAAGGGGCCAGCTATGGGGGGGGATACAAATGACGACATGGCCATACTAAGGAGAGACTAACAATCCTATTACGGAATCAGATGACAGCAGTTTCGAAGGACAAAAACACAAGCCAATGACAAATGTGGGCAGGTCTTCTCTTCCTTGCAGTACCTACAACAAATCCTGAGGCTCGACCTAAAAATAGGGATGAGCTTGTGAATAGCAAAAACAAATAGTACACAAAACGGGTAATTTTACTTTTCTGAATCAGTCTCATAATTGCACACACTCTAAAGACATGCTGATCATGCAGGCTGCCTTGTATCCACTGCAAACAGAGTGAGAGCCAACCCAGAAAACTCCAAGAACTTTTAAGCTACGTAATAGCCCCCCTCCCCCCTTCCATCGGCTACGGCTAGGCAGTGCGCATGGCAAGCAAGAATGCAGATAAGCAGATACAGTCAGTAGGGTGAGAATCGCTACCCTATATGACGATTTAAGACCGTTTGCTGCTGCAATCAACAAATTGTGCGTTCAACGCTTTACCTGTTTCACACGGTAAGTGCAGTGAAGTTTCACTTCTGTCCTAGGAAAAAGTGACTAGCAATTCTGAGATGAGATGCGGAGGTAGGAAATTCCATATAATCTGCCTCGTGTGTTTCCTGTACGCCCGTGCACGAATGGCGTGTCCTACTACTGGTGATTTGGACTTCTAATACATGGAGATCTACTACCGTTTCAAGATGGCTGCTCTATTTACCCGTGCAGCAGTTCCGCACCTTGTGTTGTTTCACTTTTACCTTTACTTTTACTTTACTTTTTGCACGTTTCCCAATTAGTTCAGAAACTAAATACATTTACAGTGACTTGAAAAAAAATGTAGCACAAGCCTGCATCTCCCATCTTGTTCAATTACTTCTAGAAGATAGTAAGGGGTTTCAACGACTGCAGAGGCCATATTGAAACGCAATGCGATACAATACTTTCTGATGTCCGCAGCGCCCTTTAGCAGGACTGAGGTCGGCGCCAGGCACGTGATGCGGCTCAGCACAAGCGAGCGCTCCCAAAATCCATTTACGGGCTTTTAACATTTAAACTTTTACAATAAACGTGTTCATGCATTAGCAATATGATTTCCCTACTATAATACCGACGATCTCCGAGTACGTCATCAATGCACGGACACAGTAAACGATAATACGCGAAGCATTCACCTGAGCAGAGAGAGTCATCGTCCTCAGAAATGACAGAGTATAACCACAAACTGACCCAGCTGATGCCTACAAGCCGAGGGCACCGGAAGACACCACCGCCTTTCTCCGAGGCACAGCAAAAATGCCTCGGAGAAAGGGAGCCTCATTTTCGGATTTGGGGGCGTGTTTTGCTGTTGTCTCCTCCCTGAGACTTCTCGCAAAAAACACGCCCCCCGATCCGAAAAGGACGGGGCTTCAACGGAGTGACTGGACCTCTTCTCCAGTGGCTGGCCAGCATTTAAGAGGCCAGCCAATGGAGAACAGGAGAGAAGAGGGGCGGGTGCAAGCCCCTCTTCTCAAAGTCACTCCAACTCATTAAATCTCGGAGCGAGACTGCGCAAGCGCAGCCTTTCGCAGCCGAGACCTAAAAAGTGGTACCGCATTCCTGAGAGTGAAAGATAGTTGACTAGATCAACTCCTATGGGGCATTCTGACCCCCTTGGTGCTACAGGCAGAAAGAAGTATGGTCGAGGTTCCACTTGCTTCATGGCACATGATTGACAATTAGTTCTCTTTGACAGAAATCTACATGAATGTTGACTAAGCTGCTCATTTAGAATACTGTGCGGATGGTAAATATGTCTGGCAACCTGATTACCTCTTGACAATGGGCACATTTGAGAATAGAAGTTAAACCACATATCAGACCTTCTTTAAGGCATGGGGAGATGGATGTAAGAGTATAGAAATGGTGTTATTAGGCATTATTTTTTCCAGCACATCTCAAAACGAGGACGTAAAGGGCAGTGACACCTGTAATCTTCCTGCTGGAGCTTAACTTCCAGCTATATTTCATTCACTTACAGAATGTCCAGTTGTGCAGTACATGCATCCTTCACAGTCATAGGTGAGATCGCCCTCTAAAGTATCATCAGTCCGTAAAGTTTCTGAATAAAGACATTCTGGACTTACATTGAGGACTGCCCTCCAAGTCATGAAACCCATTCCTGCCTTGGGGAAATCTCTCTGACATACGTGCATCCACCAATCCGTGGAGAGGATGTGGTGCAGAGGGCAGAGCTGCTGACTCAGGAGCTGGGGATCCGGGTTTGAGTCTTGGCGCAACATCCTGTGATTCTGGGCAAATCACTTAATCTCCCCATACGCCTGGACAGCGCCTGGATACCGTCACGGGTGATAATCCACGTTATGTAAATCTACAAACTAACTAAATGACATGCACATAAGGAAAAGTTGAATAACCAGTGTGCAAATGTTTTTCGTCCTCTCTTAAAGAGAAAGTTTGTTTGTGAAATGCACAGTAACAGTGTTCCTGACATGCAATGAGTGTTTTTTCTCTATCAGTCGGGGCTGTTGTTTTTTCCCTACCCGGAAATAGGATGGAGCTCAGCCATCATGTTTTGGCTGTCCTTTGGCTGAAGGAATGCCAGGTGTAAGATTCTTGTCAGTGGAGGTAGCTGAAACTTCACCAGCAGAAACCTTGTGTTGTTTTCATCTTTAATTGGGGCAGAGGAACCATGGGGTTCACAGAGGTGACATCTGACTTTTTTTGGCTTGCCCCTGACATCTGCCAATCTCTAAAAGACCTGCTTCATCATATGTGTCTTTCAGCGACGGCCCGTATAGGGCGTGTTACCGGGGTGGTGACGTGGGGCAGAGGAGGGGCAGGGAGGGGGGTTGCAAAATGCAGCATACGGCCGATTGCAGGTAAGTTACGAAAAAAATAAAGAAAACGAAATTTGTTGCGCGCGCTGCATCGCATTTGGCGATGCGCGCGCAACGAAATTCTTTTTTTTTCTTTTTTTTTGTAACTTACCTGCAATCGGCCGTATGCCGCATTTTGCAACCCCCCACCCTGCCCCTCCTCTGCCCCACGTCACCGCCCCGGTAACACGCCCTATACGGGCCGTCGCTGGTGTCTTTTTTTTCTTCTTCGTCCTGAGAGCCCAGGCGTTTTGAGAATAAAGTTCTGTCTCAAACGTCTGGAGCTCCATACCTTTGTCATTTCATTTTGATGCTAACTTAACAAAGTACATGAAAGTCCTGCATTCTCACCTCTTCTTGCTAGGTATTTGGATACAGAATCTTTAATACACTCTCCTAACGACCTTCCTCTTGAGATGCAGCCCGAGAGGTACCACAAAGAATCCAAACCTTAATCGTTTCACCAAGCATACATGCTCACATCTGCTTTTTTGCTTCTTTTATCTGTTTGTGTATACCTCATCCCAGGTATCTTTAAGCACCATAATGTAGCCAAGAGCAACTTGAGTGATGTGTGAAAAATAACAAATGCAATAAATTGGATCTCAACACTTGATCCTCACCTCAGACCTTGCTTGAAGCGGAAACATTTCATTGCTCATTTCGTGCCAGTAATTGCACATCTAATGTATGAGAATCAGAACGGATGCGAAAAATAAGTATAGCCAGGATCGGAACATCGTTTAAAGGCCCAAACATCGATCAGGTCGAGACTTTCTCTGAGTTGAGAGAACGCTCTATAAACTTTAGGTTTCCTTCCTATATAAGTAGACAAATACTGATGATAGGGCATTCCTAGGTGTTTAAAGGAAATATTTAAGTCGCCACACAATATCAATGTCTTGGGCCAGGAAGCCAACTCAAGCTCTAACTCTTCGAATATATGTGGATTGTCGTGATTCGGAGCATAGACTGAGCAGAGTGTTATTCCAGGCCCTAGCTCAATGATAACCCATCTACCAAAGGCATCCACTAACTTACGCTTCGCTTGCCCCAAGAAACTTCTGGCAAAGATAGCTACGCCACAAGTTTTGAAAGTTTGTGACGTATTTGCTAGTAAATTAAATCCGGGCATTTTTAATAAGTCCCTATCTGCCCAGGCAATATGGGTCTCCTGAAAGCAAAGAATATCATAGGCCCCTTGCTTAATTAATTCATAGATAGATGCTCTTTTTGCCCTATCGTTGAGCCCAGCCACATTCCAGGAACATATTTTTAGCTTCCCCATAACTGTAACCAGTACGTTTCCCTGTTTGTCTCACCACAAATATAGAAAAACATTTTCTTTATTACTTTAAGATTCAGTAAACAAAAACGTAAGAGGTTGCCATTTTTTCCCTTGTTTTTCCCCCTCTATTCCGACTTCCACCCACCCTTCCAGCCCCCCCCTGACTACCGCCCCCCGAACCACACCCCCCATACCCCCCACACCTCCCACACCTCCCACACCCTCAGTGAAGCTTTTAGACTCCATAAGAGTCTATTTGATGAACGTGCATAGTAAGACCCAGCACTGGAGCTAGTATTTAAATGTTTTAAAGTAACATAATACCCTCTGAATAAATCGGTATCTCAGAAAAACATTTTGAGCAAGAGAGCATAGAACCACAAGGATTATTTAAGCCCATAGTAACCTTGGAATAATTCTGTAAGCGACCAGATAACACCCTAATGACACCCTAATATCAAGGAGATCTAATCTAGTAACGCTACTTTAGAAGTGCTTCATAAGGTATCTAAGTATTCCTTGGCCTTAATCTCGGATGTGAAAAATTTTACATTTCCCCCATTAATTATTTTGAGACGGGCTGGATTATTCAAATAAGCCAATACTTTCTTCTCTTGAAAGGGTCTAATCAACTGGCGAAGACGCCATCTCCTTTCCACTGTGGCGTGACAAAAATCAGGGCGAACGAAGTAGGAAATAGTGCCGCTCACTCGCTTTGACTCAGGTCTAGCTTTCTCGGATATTGCTTGTCTGAGGAGGAAGTTACCAAAGTAAACTAAGATTGCACGGGGATACGCTCCCAAACGTGCAGGGTGTTTTAGATTTAGAGGGGCGCGATGAGCACGTTGTATTTCCAAGTCCCAATTCCAGTTTGACAATTCAGGTAAAGAGTCACGAAATATTCTAACAATAAAGGCTCGAGCATCCTCCCCTTCTAGAGTTTCAGGGACTCCTAGAACACGAAGGTTGTTTCTGCGGAGGCGATTTTCAAAATCCTCTAACTTCCATCTTACATCAGATGTAAGATGGAAGCTCTGCTTCATGTGACTCCACTAATTCATAATTCGTTGCGATCTCAGTTTCGTTGGATACTATGCGAGACTCAAGATCAGAAAGTCTATCACCGAAAGAGCTGACAGTTTTATTCAGTCTTCGAACCACCCCTTGCACTTTTCGAAGAGTATTTTGGGCCCTACGACCATCCTGTGCAGTCTCTTCCCTATGTGCTGCAATTGCTTGGAGAACAGTCTCCATTACTGTATCAAGAGTGGCTGGTGGACCCGACGAGTGATCTGGGCAAACCGGAGCAGTGGGTTGATGGAGTGGAAATAAAGTATCTGTCGCTGTGTGATCTGTAAATTGATCCGGGATAGATTGAATGGATTGGATGGGTTGCAGTGTGGGAGTATAATCCCATGCCAAATCTGTCGAACAGTGTTGGCCCTTTCTTTTTTTAACTACTGTTTTTTGCGCTCTTGAGCCAGGATCAACTTCGTTGTCGCTACCCGTTGATAGAGAACATGTCTCATCAGACCATTCTAACTCGTCGGAAAACGAATAGAAATCGCTTGGGTCTTTATCTATATCTGTATCCAGGGCTCTCCTGTTGTTTGTGTCAGTGCTACAACCAGCACCTTCAATTATTGGTTCTTGGGTGACGTTAGAGTGACCCACCTCCTCCAAGCTAGGCATAGTTAACGTCTTACTTTGAAATAAATTACTTGGAACAGCCAAATCAACCACAGTCTCCTTATTAGGAACTTCAGGTACCATTGTAGGAATTAGCGCGGTCTCAGCGACCTTATCTATGGTTTTAACTGGGCTCAGATAAGGCGGTTTACTTCTATTGATATTGATATTTGTATTTGTGTTTGTATTTGTGACAGTTTGTGAATAAGGAAAGTCCTTGGTGTTGTCTGTAATTGGCAAGTTCCTTTCAGACTCTTCAGCCACACCAGCCACATCGCCAGAAAAAGTATCAGGACTTACTTCATAGACTAGCTCTCTAGAGTTATCCAGGGTTTCACTGCTTCTTAGGTGAGTCTCTGGCGCAGCGTCTGTATTTGCCGGCTTACTCTGCTTCGCCTGACCTGGAAGTGCTCCACCAGGTGTTCGACGAAGGAGGTCAGCAACTGTAGGACCGGCTGCACTTCCTTTCACTTTCACCACAGATGAAGACCCCTGCCTTGGAGTCCCGGAGCCCGCATTCGATTGTCGGGCGGACCGCTTGCTGATCGCACCATCTTCGCGCTGTGCCAACCTCGCTGCTGCTGCTGCCGCCCGCGCCTTAGCCGCGGCAGAGGAGCCTGCATTCTTGGGAGGCATTGTATTTTTTTTCCCCTCGGCGTCGGCGTTGTCGTTGTCACTGAAAGCAGATTGGAGGTCGGACTCCCTGTGTGACAATCCGCAAGACTTCCGTGGTAACAGCAGCTCACGGCAAAGGAAACGAATGACCGAAAGACCAATAAATGTGCTGAGAGTCTTGAGGTAAGACCCTGTGCCTGCGCTCAGTATCTTCTCATTGGTCTGCACCATCGGGAGACAAAAAGATAGCGGCCGCTTATGTCTGTTTGACTGTTTGGCTGTTTGACTGTTTAAATGATTTCTTCCTCAATATGTTTTGTTGCTCCGTTGTTCCATTGCTCCGCTGCTCTTAGTATTAAGATTCAGATTCAGAGTCCATAGTTCCCCTCCAGCACTGGGCCATTTGCACCACGGTCTCAGTCGACCGCCATCTTGCCCCTCCTCCCCCTTTAGGGGCATGCCTCTTGCCCCTCCTCCCCCTTTAGGGGCATTCATTTCCACACAATACATATGCTCGAATCGATTATATGTGGCTGGTCAGTGAACAGATCTCGGGTGCAGAAATCGAAAAAAGTCCCAAGACACTTTCTGACCATAATATGCTTATTCTTTCTATTAATTTGTCCAATTTTTATAGGCCCCGCTATAGCTGGACTTTCGATAGAAAACTTCTTGTTAATAAAGAGTACATTGACTACATCAAGACGTGGACACAAGCGTATTTCGATTGCAATCGATATAGTTCGTCGAGGGTCATAGTGTGGGATTGCTTCAAGGCTGCTCTTAGGGGTGAAACTATCAGTTTCGTAGCTAAAAAAAGGAAAAAGGTATCCCAGGCTAATCAGCGGCAGCTGTTAGATCTCGCTGAAATTGAGCAAGAACACACGTCTGATATAACTAAAGGGGGGATGGTAAAGCCACACTAAATAAACTGCTAATTTTGAAAAACATTATTAATAGTGAGCTTAATCAGAAGGCAGCAGAGACTTACCAAGCCAGTCGTAATAAATTATATGAGGATGGTGAAAGGGTCGGAAAGCAATTAGCACTCCGTACGCGACAGAAACAATCATTTAATAAAATTAGCCATATATATGCAAATGGTAAGACTCACACACAACCAGACAAGATATTGGAGGTCTTTAGGGGATACTATGAGAATCTTTATACTAACGAAGAGACTTTTGAGTCAGACAAAATTAAAGAACTACTACGGCTTTGGCTAACGGATTGTGGATTCACTAATACTCTTGACGCAGCCACAAAGGATGATTTAGATAAAGATATTACGTCAGCCGAAGTACAAGATGCCGTATCTGGTCTCGCATCCGGCAAGGCAGCTGGCCCTGATAAGATCCCCTTAGATCTTTATAAAATTCTTGGTTCGGTCATTATGCCATATATATTAGATCTCTGTATAGGAATACAGGGGAACGGCAATACGCCTCCATCTTGGAAAGAGACTAATATAGTAATATTCCCCAAGAAGGGTAAACCCCCAGAGCTTCCTACTTCGTATCGCCCAATTTCACTAATAAATTCAGACTCTAAAATATATGCTAAGGTCTTGGCCAACCGGCTTAGGAGGGTTGTAGAACATCTGGTCTCCCCGTGGCAGCATGGTTTCATCCCTCATAAAGGAACTACGGATCATATTCGTAGGGTCATATCATTATTTGATATTATGGCTGTGACGGGGGGCCGGATGTCTATGATCCTCCTTGACGCCGAGAAGGCCTTCGACCGAGTTTCTTGGAAATATCTATGGGCAATAATGGATATTAATAACCTAGGGGCTGGTTTGGTTAGATCTATACAAGCTATGTATCAAGATCCAACTGCTAAAGTTCAGACGATGGGCCTCGAATCTAGATCTTTCAACATTCTAAGGGGTACAAGGCAGGGGTGCCCTTGTTCCCCAATATTGTTTGCCCTTTATATTAATCCGTTGATCTTAAAACTATTGGCAAGTACTGAGATAACACCAATCAAAACAGGCAAGTATGATACTAAGATACTTGCCTATGCGGATGATATAGCGGTTGTAACATCTAACCCTACCGAGGCAATCAAAGAAATTGAAGACCTAACCCGGTCTTTTGGGGTCATGTCGGGATACTCTCTGAATTGTGAGAAAACTGTTGTTATTTGCACAAATAATATTTTATTTAATGACCCCAGAAAAGCAACAAATGCTGTTTATCTAGGAGTTTCTATATCCCCTAAGATTGAAAACATTAATCAACTTAATTATGACCCTATGCTTGAAATTATAAAAAAAGATCTTTTGAGGGTCAATAGCCTTAATCTCTCAATTATTGGTAGGGTTAATTTCGTTAAAATGAATATTTTTCCGAAGGTATTATATTTTTTTCGCGCAATCCCTTTAATAGTTGAGGAGAAGTTGATCACAGCCATAGACTCCCAAATTTCTAAATTCATTTGGGGATTTGGTAAAATTAGGAGATCGGCAAAATTACTATCCCTACCACAGGAGAGAGGAGGCCTTGGTCTTCCAAATATAATTTTTTATTTTTGGGCTAGTATTCTCCAAGGGATGTTTCCACTCTTTAACATTAAACCAATATCTAATGACATAGACCGTACTGGAATCCCTTCAATATACGAACTAGCAGTAGGGAGAAAAGCCAATGGCTTATTGTTGAGACAGATAGAACCATCATACTATAAAAAGGTTAAGTTTAAGACTATTGAGAGTGCTTGGAGGGTATGGAGAAAAATTTCCAAACATTTGGACATCCCCAAAATTAATAAATATACGCCTCTATGGCACTCCTTTCTTCTCTCCCGTCAAATTAATGATGATATTGCTAAGAGGTGGGAGAGCCTTGGACTGATTTCAGTCGGAGACTTTCTCTGAGACTTTTTCGACACTATGTCAAACATGAGGTTCTCGAATCTCCAAATTAAATTCAATATTCCTATTACTGATTGTTTTAAATATATTCAAATGAATGCCATATTGTCTGCAAAACGCGCAAATATTTCGATGTAAAATTCCAGTATTAGCATACTTTATGAATTGTTATTGGCACAACAATGTGATGATTTGGAGAGAACAGAGTCACTTTGGGCATCTAAATTGACTAATCCAAACGTTGATATCGATAAGGTTCTCTCTCTTGCCGGTGAAGTTTTTTTAACATCATCTCTTAAAGCCCAACTATATAAGACTGTATACAATCTATACTTTACACCGGCAAAACTATACGCATGGGGGAAACGAATAGACGATAAATGCCCCAGGTGTGGTATAGGTTCGGCCCACTTAATACACATGCTTGTCGAATGTAATAAATTGTCTTCCCTCAAATTAAAAATGTTAGATTTCTGGGAAGAGGTGTTCGGTCATAAAGTTCATATGTCCCCGACTCTCCTCCTCTTAGGTTATGACAATATTCTTGGGCATAGTAAGGAAGAAGAAATATGTTTGTTTCTGGGTATGGCGGTATATAGATTAATTTTGGCTACTAGATGGAAAGATATTGATCCCCCTAACTTTCAAGTTTGGTTAACGCGGTTTCTGTCGATTTCTAATCAAGAAATGGCAATCTATTCAGCTAAGGGCTTGAAAGCTAGACAACGAGGTACTCAAATTTGGCTACCTAATATTTCCTGGAAAGAAAGGTTTTAGGTTAGCTCTGTTTATATTTTCTAAAATCAAAAATAATGTAATTCAAGGTATATGTTTGAATTCCTCTTATTTAAAAATATCTAAAAATGTATAGAATCTATTTGTCTCAATATGTTATTGACTTATTATTTTTCTCTTTATGAATTTTATGGAACTGAAGTTTTGCTTTAATTTTTGTATTACATATTATCGATCGTATTGATGTTGCCTAATAAAAAGAAAAAGAAAAAAAAGAGAATCAGAACGGATGCAAGTCACTTCCACTCTGTTTCCTTCCTTTACTTCCACCGTAGTCCACTGAAAAGGTCTGTTAATACACATTCATTCAGCTTTCTGTGAACTGGTCTGGGGCAGCTCCTCCATAATGGTGGAGGAGTGTTGAACTACTGCTCAGAGTCCAATGAAGACATATGCTGATCAACGTCGGGAACCTCAGACACTCTTCTTCGATGAAGGTGACTGGGTTCTTGTCAAACAAAAGCAGAAGCGGAAAAGAGATTCTCCATTTGCCGCTGAGCCTCTAGGAGTTGTGACACGCAAATGACGTGTGAAAAAGGCACAATGTCCTGGAAAATCCATCACAAAGGATTCCTCACATTTCAGACATCTACCTCAACAGTCATCAGCCCCTGTAATCCCATATGGTGCTGCCCCACCTGACAGCCCAGATCAAACATCAGCCCCTGTATCCTCGGTGTCCACTCAGGGTTCATCTCAACTACCTCAGAACACCCAATCTGGCCAAATAGCACCTAGACGACTTATCGAAGGAATATAAACTGCTCCTGCTGTTAACACCTTTTTTTTTAACAAGGGGGGAGATGTAGTGTCTTAACACTATGACGCCTGAGCCCCGTGTTTCTGGACGCACTCAATGAGAGATTTACGTAACCTTTTGGGAAGGTGTTCAGGTGTGGTCATTAAGGGTTAGGAGATAATAAGAAGTTCAGTTGAATGTTGTACGCTGGTGAATAAAGACGTCAGTTACGAGCTCCATGTGTGGCGTGTTCATTTTGCAAGCTACCGGGCTGGGGAGGACTCTATTGCCAGCAGCCCAATGTAAGGTGATCTAAATGATTGATGAAGGGTTTGTGTCGGAAATAAAGAACAACCCTCACACATTATAACAATAATTGGTTGGTAGTTTTATTTGCTCTCAGATTGAGATTGCCTACTGTTAGTATCCTGCTTTGCCATTTTTGACAATGTGGATGTGCATTGTCTCGCCGTAGTGAGGACACTGGTAGGTGCTGGCAATGTATTTCATTTTTAGTAAAAATAAGGTACAGGTGTCACTGGCAGTCATTCACTAACCTTTTTCAAAAGATTTGGCTCTCGGGTTTTCCTCCTCAAACCACTCATAGTTTCAGGTACCTAACTGGTTTACTTACTTCTCATGCGCAAATGGTGGGCCCCGGGGGAAGCACAGTCGCAGACTAGTCTTCCCCCAGGGTCGTTCGCGCAGGGGAGGACCAGGCAGGGTCAGGGGGTGGGTATAAGAATGCAGGGGAGGAAGGGAATTTCCTCTTGCTGCGTTCTCAGCACCATCGGGAGGGCAGTTAGCGAAAGACCACCCACCCGCCCTACAGTTACTAGGGTTTGGAGGTAGGGTTTGTGTAGCGTGCCAGTTTAGGACAGGTTGCTGGGTTGGCGATACTTGGGAGGGGTGGGGGAGTCAATAGCGGGCATACCCATCCCCCAGGGGGGAGGGGAAGAGTGAATGGTGGGGGGTGATGAAGGCATGAGGGGAATGCCAGGTGATATCGGGGGATGATACGAGAACGGTGGAAATGGATGAAGAATGGAATGGGGGATGAGGTGGTAGAAGTGAGTTCGGAGTGGGTAGAGAGAGTGAATGGATGAAGAGTGATGTTGGGGTGTTGTTGGGATTGTTGTTGTTATGTTGGTTATTGATCATGTTGTGCAGCCTGGTTCTAATAAATGGCCTTTTACGCTTAAAGTTACCAGCGTGGTCTGTTTATTGCGCGATTAACCGCCCCTTCCGTAATCTAACAGATCACCTTTGTCACCCAGCGGGCAAGCGGGTAGTAGTATTTGTCCGCTTTTATTAGCCTTACTTCGGTATGGTGCTGGAGAGCTACAGTGCTTGGTCTGTAAACCTCGCTTGGGGAAGAACCTACGCCACAAAAAATTCCACAAATAGAAACTAACTCCAAATGTTAAAAAAAATATGTTAGTCACAGAACACTTTTTCTGAATTCCATAGAATGAACAAATTGAACCTTTCAAAAATAGTAGCAATTTAAGAGCTGTTTTCGAATTGCAGCGAGACTGCGCCTGAATGTACATCAGTACAGTGAGGGCTCAGGACGTGCAACCCTCCTGGTGGCTGCTGTGTCTTTAATATAAACATAAAAACGTTACTTCATGATTAATCTTCTCACATATTTATGGTAGTACGAGTCATGGAGGTTTGATTGATGACTGTAAAAAGTTATTGTTATTTGTTGAATAAAGCATGCATGTTCCATCAAATTAAAATAAAATATATTGAATTTTCATTTATAACATAGATGTTACGTCGGTGACCTCATCCAAGTGACTTCATAAACGATTTGCTTGCTATGCACTTTTCCCTTTATGAACGGGGACAGAAAATGGTATTAAAGAGAAGAGTGGCCAGGCTGGCTTGCCAAATGTATTTTTTTAATACAAATAATATTTTATTTAAGGTTTGGCAAACGGGCGGGGGTGAAAAAACATCAGGCAGGCTTGCTATTATTCCACTTCAGAGCAAGACTTGGTCATCCTAACACTTGAACTGCTGAAAGTGGTTTGAGGGAAACCCGTCTAATTACATTGTGTTCTCATCAGATTAGCATTTTTTTTTAGAAGTATCTTCGCACCAGGAAACCGTTGGCACAGACGTGTTAGATCCTTGTTGTGTTAATGTCTGTCTCTGTAAAAAAAATGTTGGATGCCCAGGCAAAATTATATTTTTCTGTTTGGGTGCACCCTTTTTCCTCACACCAATGATATGTATTGAAAAATAACTTCCTCTTGTGGCACTCTCTGGTGATGCCATAGGTCGTCTACAATGGCCTTAAAGTAGCACCAGCCCTCTTTATGTTATGTTAAATTTGTTTTGTAAAATTATTGATTGTGTATAGGGTCTCTTGGCACTAAAAGAGATGTACAGAATTTTGGAAAGTTTGTTGCGTGTTTGAATTATTGCTTCTTCCTGTGATTTCTATAAGTTGTGGTCCCGATGCGAAATGGTAAAGTATTCTAAAGCTGCAGGGCAAGGATGAAAAGCGATTGGTGGCCTCTACAGGTTTTCTTCTCTTGGGGAACTTGGACAAAAGTGTTGTTGTCTGTGGTTTACAAGCTTTCCTAGAGGCATGTAGAAGTGCTATACCGAGCCCCATGCAGATTGTTCAAAACAATTGGTTATGGATTTGCCAGCTGGTGCCAAGATTTAGGAACAGGACAAATACTTTGGCTGAAATGTATTGAAGTGCCTGCCCCTTGCAGATATTGCATCAGATAAACAAGAAGGCCTTCGGTCCTCTGCTACCAAGGGGCCGATTCCGATCTCACTCGGAAGGGCTCCGAATGCGATCCGGCCAGAAAAAGTACGAGCCGGATGTGTTTTCCGACCGACTCGTACAGCTGTACGAGCGAGCAAGTACGATGCGAGAAACGCAAAATCGCCGACCGAATCTTTTCCGGGTCCGAACTGCTCTGTACGTCTCATCTGTAAGCAAACCGTGCCGTGCAATGGAGGCGATTTCTGACCAAGCCAGTACGATGCATGATTCGGACAGCCGTATTGAGTCGGAGCCTCCGACACGTAAACGCTCCGCGAAGCGGACTTCGGGGGTCTACGCTGGACCCCCATTCACCCGTAGCCTTACGAGTCGATCACGGGGGGGGAACCAAGGGTCCCCCCTACACATGCATGTATGGTGCGGGTGGCGCAGACATGTCCCCACTACAGGGGGTGCCCTTGTGCGCAACATACCTTTTTCGTCAATGAGAGCCTATGTACGCATCGTACAACAGGCTCCCATTGACTTCAATGGATCCCCGAGCGACCCGTGTCCGTCAGCGCTTGTTCACATCGTACTCGGGCGCTCAGAGCCCCGTAGCACGAGTCGGTCGGAAAACACTCCGGATCCGAGTCGGACGGAGCCTTCTCCCAGCGTGATCGGAATTAAGAACTTGGTAATAACAGAAGTGGCAAATGGATTACTTTTACAAGCACATCAGGACCAGGGCCTTTATGTTATTTTCCAAAGCAGTATATGAACATTTTAAAAGCGTTGTGCTGACTGATGTCCTCACAAACCTCTGCTTGTCTTACCATGCTGGAGTATTGATAAAATGATGAAGCATCACTGAAAATTGTAAGAAGGATCCCTGAAATTTCATGGAGAGTTTGCAAATATATTAGAGCCCTGGCGTGGTACCCATGTGGTTGGGGAGCTCCATATCGCAAGATCTATAGGAGCCTGAGTAGCTCACTTTGCTTAATACCTGCTTTCAAATGACAATGACAATGACATTTGGGCTATTAATGAAGTTCATCCCTGCAGATCTCTCCACCACTTTTCACTCTAACCTGTGCCTGCTCAGGACCCTCAACTTTAAGCAAAATATCTCAGAATGGTCTACCCGTGCAGTAACCAGCTAAGTGGACTGTGAACACAAGAAATACCAAAGAGGGACCAGCAGAGCTGCTCAAAGCTGCCAGCTTTCTAAAAAACATAAACTTCATGCCTATCTCTCATACTTCTTCATCAATCACACATATAAGCTTGCATCCCGTAACACGATAACCACACCTCGGTGGTCCTCACACACAACATGGAAACACTTCCCACATAAGACCAAAACAAAGACAACTTCCTTCCAACCACATAGCAGTAGTAAGGGCTATATAAATGTTGCAATATGATACAATCATCTTTGTTGTATTGCCTATATAGCAACTTGTAGTGGCTGAGGGAAACATGTGTGTGAAAGACTTTCAAAGGCAATTTTAGATCTCACCAGAGCTTACAATGTGGAATAATATCCACACTGAGGTGGCTATATTAGGAACATTATGGATCTGAGTGTGGAATGGCTTTATAAAGGTCTGTATGATAGAAGCATGCATGGCCATTGGCGGCTCCTCGCGGGAGTGCTGCGGGGCGATGGGGCAGGGTGGGGGAGGGCAGAGTGGGGGGGTACTAAACACCGGCATATCGCCGAACCGATTTGAGTAAACAAATAAATAAATAAAACATATTACATTGCGCGCTGCATCGCCGATTTGGCGTTGCAGCGCTCGCATTGTAATTAGTTTTATTTATTTATTTATTTACTCAAATTGGTTTGGCCGTATGCCGGAGTTTACTACCCCCCACCCTGCCCCTCCCCTCCCCCGCCCCACAGCACTCCCTCGAGGAACTGCCCCTGCGCATGGCTAAACCACATGTGCCTCTGCCATGCAGGCTGAACCACAAATGCATCTTAACCACGCATTCCTTTACCACGTATGTCTTTACCACACAATTTTGTGAGAAAGGCATGAATGGTAAAGGGGTATACATGGCTAAGGTCACCACTACTACGATCCCCCTTTCCCTGCCCTGAGCTACAACCCCCCTACCTCCCCTTCCCACCCTGAGGCCCAAAAACCTTCCATGAAACTACCCGTTCCCCTCCCCCTGCCCTGCCAACCCGCGCTGTCCCTAACCCTTAAAATACACTACCCTGACCCCTCCCACCCTGCACTGTCCCTAAAACTACCCCAACCCCTTCCTCTGCCCTTAAGCCTAAATCACTAACCCCTAATTAAAAAAAAATACTTCCCGCTCCCCACCCTAAAATCTACCCCCTCCCCTAAGCCCAAAAAGTGACCCCAACTACCCATTCCCCTTTCCCTGCCTTAAGGTCTAAAACACTGCCTCTTATCAGACACTACCCCGACTCCCTCCCACCCCGCGCCATCCCTAACCCTTAACATACATTACCCCAATCCCCTCTGACCCCTGCGCTGTCCCTAAAACTACCCCAACTCCTTCTACTGCTCTTAGGTCTAAAACCCTAACCCCTAACTTTAATAAGCATTTGCAATGAAATAGGTCTCGCATTTACGAGAGTTTGAGCTATTGGCATTGTAAATGTAAATGCGTTTTATTTGTGTTGTTTTTAAAACCGATAAATAAAAGACATTGTCATTTACAATGCCAATAGTTTAAACTCTCGTAAATGCGAGACCTATTGCATTGCAAATGCATTTGACGCCTGTGCTATAGAAATAAAAATAGAAACGAGAGAGGGTGTCCTGTCCTGCCTGCAGTAGCAGGCAGGACACAGCTATTTGAGAAAATAGTGCTCAGAGGCTGTATCTAAAAACTACTGAGTAACAACACACATAACAGGGGGTGTTGCCATGGGAGGTTACAAAATGAGACAATGTGGTACTAAGGAGGGACTACTATGGCTATTGACCAACGAACAGCCACAGTTTACAGTGGACAATGACACAAGTCAGTGATAAATATAGGCGGACAGTGGCCGGAGCTTCAAGTCACTAGCTGAATACAGCATGCTTCGTAGAGCAGCGCTTTGCTGCCCAGGCTCGACCTAAAAACTCCCTCAACCCGTCACCGAACCCTAAAAACTACTCCGCTCTCCCCGTAGCCCAAAACACTACCCTGACCTGAAACCCCCCAGAGCCCTGAAAAGTACCCCGACCCCCCATCCCTGTAAACTAACCTGACCCCCCAGCTCTAAAAACTACCCTGATCCCCCAGCCCTGAAAATTACGCTGACCTCCCCAGCCCTGATAACTACCCGACCCTCCCCCAGCTCCACTTACCTCACTGCATCCTCTGGCTCTCTTTCTTCTGAGGTCTTCCTGTTTTCCGCCCAGCAGCTAGACTACGCACTGCCTTAACTACGCATACGCGCTGTTAAGGCATATGCGTGGTTAAGGCAAGCGTGGTAATGCTTGCGATGTTGGAACACGCGTGGCTGTGGCCGCGGAGTTCAGACTATTTCCCTATATAAGTGTGTAGGGTTTTCACAAAAATTTACTTGTGAATTCATTTACCAATGTGTGATATTATTCCACACTGGTATCATTTTACAGGTGGTTAAATCCTATACTCCTGTATCGGGAGTGGAGGTCTCCAGGGTGGGGTTCCAGGACTCATGATTTTGTGGGTATTCATTATTGTTTTCCAACACATTTCTGTGATGGAATTGGTTGGCAGTTTTCTCTAGTCACTGGCATGAATGGCCATTTCCTGGTTTGAATGAGAAGGGAACACAACCAAAATGTATACAGGTGTAAGAGATGGAGGTTTCTCCATGTAGAAAAATATATTTCCCAAGCAGGTAAAAAAAAACACATTTCCCCACTATGTGCAGCTATTTGTGCAGAAGCCATTTGCATGGTTATAATTCAAATTCTCAATAATTTTCCCGCAGTAGCCCTTGAAACGGGCAGGTGCTTCTAGATATACTAACACATTTGTACTGACAAAACCCTGGATTCATTATTTAAATATAGTAATGCGCCATCTTGAATTCTATGCCTCATTTCTTTCATTTATTATAATTTCTATGCATAACTATTGGGCTTTTATAAATTACACTTGTTAAAATGTTCACACTCGGCTTTCCTTTTCACTGTGTGATCTTAAATTCCCACAAGCTGCGTTTTCAGGAACATTTAACGTCAATGTTGTTTTTTTTTTAATGGCCACAGTTGTTTATAGGAAGACAAACTGTATTTATGTGAAACATTTTAGCAGCAAGTCAGTCAGTAATTGCCTACGAATGCCCTGTGCTCGAGTCTCTGTTCAGAAGTGACAGGGTATCATGTTAGGGCGAATTGCTCCCAGCACACGTACACACCTTCCACTGTTTTCTGTCAGTGGAAGTCATGAAGCCATTTCCCATCACTGTTAATTGATTTGTAATGACTCCATGAATGTGCGCACATTATGCACATATGGCCGCTGATACCGAGTTGCATTATTCAATATGAAGTATGAGCAGCGCCTCTTATTTTGAAAGGCCTGCACTAGAGACATTTTGTCATTCATTGCAATCACAGTCTTTGTATGTTTTTTAAAGTGATTTACAAAATCAGGTTGATATTAGTCTGTGCCATGTGTAACATTGTTTTAACATAAAAGAAAATGTAATTCTCAAACAGATAATTCAAAGTCTCATAAAATCCCACGAGAAGCTAATGCCCGTCCGTGCCTGTTATTATTTACAATTAGACTGGAAATAGATTCGCAATACCTTAGCTGTCAAACGTAGCATTAACATTTTGATTAAATTCTCCCAGAGGAGTTACACTAACGCCAGCTGTCATACCTAAGAAGGGGAGAGAGACCAGCATGTAAAACAAGCAGGGATTTTTTTTCCTGATGCTGGTTGAGTTTTATAGGACTGTTTCTGAGATCCAATAATCTAATGATGTCATTTTACCTGCCTAGTAAATGTGTCTATGTCCAGGAAGGGCAGCAAGCCGCTTTCCGTGGGAATACATTCATCCAAGGAGCCACCACTCTCAGGTTGGGTCCAAAGCGGCAGGATAATAAAGCATGGGGATTCGAAGCATCGCCATTATTCCAAGGCTTTCTTTAAAAAAAAGGGTTCAAGTAAATCGAATAAAACAATTACACTTCTATGTTATTCCAGAATGAAGTGGGCGCGCGTGTCGTTTTTAAGGGCCGCCTTCAGAGACTCCTCCCAGATCTCATCCAATATCATAATAATTGAGTTTGGAGCTAGGATGGAATTTATCAAATTGTGTTATCCTCTTTTGAAATTGGATAGGGATGCTGGCAGGGGGAGCCAGAAGTTAATCTGCTTTGCTAAACCTCCTGTGGCACAGCGGCTACAGGATTGAGAAGGCTCAAGCATTTCCCTGTCACCCTGGACACGATGTAATTTCTTCCCAATCCCTTGCGCAAATAATGACATTTGAATCGAGCATTAACAGGCTTAATTACTTTAAAATTGTCATTTTAATTTACACTGATATAGTATTGATCATACAAGCAGAGATTAAGCTGTTCAGTGGAGCAGATGATGGGGAATTAAACATTGAAGGGTCCTCGTGGGGCCGCGAGGGCCGTCCGGAGTGTGCCAGAAGAGGGATGATATTTCTCAGTAATGAACTGGCGGCATGCAGGGACATGAATCTTTGGCCTGCTGGAAAAAGGGAAATAATGGGGTTTGGGATGCATTTGCAGGTTATTCATTCGCTGCCATGCACCAATTCTCCAGTGATTCATCCGCCTCACCAACATTTATTTATCTAGCAAATTTAGGAGATCTGACCTTTCTGCAAAGTACATTTAACGGGAGGCTAAGTGGAGCTTTTCCAGTGTAACTTTTTTCAAAATATAAATATGAGTTATCATTTCCTGTTTGCAGGCAATATAAGACAGAATGGTAGTGATTGTCAAAGGATATTTATTTTCTGCTGCTTTGCTCTTGGTCTGCCCTGTGATGATAAAAGCTGAAGATAGCACCCTAATGAATCTAAAGTGGATCTTAAAGTGCTGTTTGACCCTATTTGTAAGATGCATTCTTAAAACCTGCAATTTGATGTGTAAACATGCTTGGCAATACTAAAGGTACATAGTGTCTTGGGTAATTATCAATCTCAAAAATCAGATATAAAATATTAAACCGTAATTTTTGTAATGCTAACGTGTTTTGTGTAGTGAATCTTTATGATGTATAGCATGGAATGGTTTGTGGGCTTATCAAAATCTGTTTGAGTGATAAAATAGAAGCTTATTGGCATGGTTTTGAATATGCAAAGTATCAACATAAAGAGACTGATCTACTATAGCAAAGCTCATGAATATTTCGCAAATATAAAAAATATGTAGCAATCCTCATGATTACGTGTGCATGCTTTTCAACGAGAGGCAAAGGCATTCTCCCAAACGAATCAAGTGACATTACAAAAAATAATAGCCTTCTGAGTTTTCGATGTGCAGTCGCAGCGATAAAGGGTGGATTTTGTGGCTTCTTACTTGTACAGGGATCTGCGGATCCCCATCATCAGTAAAAGGATGCTGTTGGCTGGGAGGTAGGTCCCAGTTGTGACCCTTACACATATGTATCGTCCGCCTCATCCCATCAGTAGACGAAGGAGTCAGCGGCTACCTGAGTTCTTCATGTTCCCATGACTCCCGGCAGCGGCCTCTAGAAAGGCATCCCCTTTCATCAACCACAGATTGATGTGTAGATATTCTCTAGTGAATATTTTTATACGTCAATATTATCATACTTCAATATTATAAACGCGGCATGCCCTTTTGGAGTCCCTGTTTTATATGGTGTATACATTTCTGAAGACCCTTATCTAGAGCTAATGCCACCTTGTAATATAAAGTCCAGCCCTGGTTATCACATCTAGAATGCTATACTCAGTTTACGGATCCAACATCTCGAGTGTCGCATTGAGTATTGGAGGCTTTTCTGGATTTATTTATCTCTCTGCATGGACGCCTAATCAGGAGTTTTCTCACACACGCTTGACACCTTATCTGGAATATTATATCAAGTACCAATGCTTTTAGAGGTCTAGAGTGGCATACTGTTTGCAGTTCTTTATTCTTCATATGATGTGTTGTGTCTGTTACTGAAGGTCATCTGGTTAATATTCTATATGAGTAAGAAGGTGTCATTTGGCATATTGGCTGAGTTCCGGAGGCATCAACTGGTTTCGATATCCAGTTCTGGAGGATTCAGCTGGAGTGTACTGTTCAGTTCTGTGGGCCACAAATGTATTAGTTGTGCTGTTATGGAGGTCATTTGGGGAGTATTGTGTTCAGTTGTGTAGGCCTCTTTATAGGTGTGCCCAGTCTCGAGGCCACCTCTGCATATTCTGTTCACAAATTCCTCACCGCGGATTTATCCGGACTCGATGGCTGAGGGGGACAACCTAAATTTAAGTCAACAACATCCAATCACCGGTGTTCAGCACAACTGGAGTGGGCTAATACCGTTGTCTTAGCACAGCGATTCCACGAATGGCCCATTACCGATGCTCTTCGCAGCGAGTCGAATGTAGATACTGGATCAAAGATGGTGGCACGCACACGTCTTCCCGTATCTTTGCAACCACGTCATCATGCACACGCAGCATACGTGATGTTGTACGATTTCCCCGTCAGCAAACGCAGGACAAGAACTTCACGCCATCGCTAAGACACCGGCAGCCAGCACGAACGTTCCCACTCTTCCAACAGGGTCATCAATGCAACAGGATGCACACAGTGAGTTGTATATGCTTAAAACTCAACCGTCTTTAAATCACACAATGTCTCCAAAATTAGCTTAGCACTACAGCCTGCTGCTAAACACGTCCGTAAATATCACCTCAAAAGGAGGAGTTCAATCACGGCACATTGTAGTACGGCTAGGGTCGCAATTTTCCCACAGTCAGTTTCCTCAAACTGCCAGTAACTTCAGTTCCTCTTATCTCTGTCTCAGAGTCCTGTTTTTTAAGAATGTGCTCGTCCTCTTCTGGTACAACCCATCCTCGTTGCCAATTTTGGGATATCAGGACACAGCACATCTGTTTAAAGGTGTTTATTGAAGTTTAGTACAATGACTCCAGCAGCCAACCTCTCAGCTCCGCAGCCAAGCTCCACTGCTGGCTTCCACAGACCAGATTCCAACAGTAGAAATCTGTTGCTAGGAGATGGAGCAAGCTACTAAGAAAAAGAAGACTTAAATGAAAACATAACAACGGTAACTTATTATTTAGGCCACATGGGAATAGGAATAAACCTGTAGATATATTGCCTTCGTGAGCACAAGTGGCACAGGCATGTCTATAGTTGGTACCATTGGTTGCCTGATAAAGTGGAGGTCGATATTATGTTGAGTATTGTAAAAGGGCTCATTATGCTTGACATGTTAGGATATTATTGGGGGAAAAACAGACATTTTAGTTTGCTATGGGTGGGGAATATTGCTTCAGTAACCTGACTGCAAGTTGAACGCTGAAGGCTACGCACAAAAGATCTACTGGCAATTGCTGAATCTCATTAACTCTATAATTTTTAAATGGAAATCCCCAAACTCGAATATATTTTTAAGATTCTTAGTAACAGCTGTGTTATTGTAAAAAAAATACTACAGACTAAAGTACACTTTTTCTTAGATTTTTCAATGTGGGAAAAAGCCACCAAAATTTTGAAAGTTTAGTGTTTCTCTTGAATCTTGCTATGACAGTGCATGTTGCAAATTTTGAAAAGATTTGTTTAAGGAATCCAAAATTGTCTATTGAATTTAGTTGTTAGTTAGATTTCTCGTGTTACACTCTAAAAAAAAAAAAAAACAGAAACATTGTTGTGTATTTTCTGTGTTGAAGGAAAGTAAAAAAAAATCACATTTCCATTCTGGCTTTGTAAAATTTGTTAGCTTTTCATCCGAAGCACTGGTTGTTTTGAGATTCCGATGTACCAGGAATTTAATTGTCCTTTTGCATATCTTTATATAGGTGGAAGAGGGGGTGTGGCCTAATGGCCAGAGCTGCTGACTTTTGAACTGGGGAACCACGTCCAAGCGTCGGCTCTCTATCCTGTGACCCTCTGCAAATTATTGAATTTCCCCCATAAATTATTGAATTTCCCCCATGAGCATCCAGTCACCAAAATGCCAGGCGTAGCAGAAGTAACATCACATACCTTTGACTTTAATGACAGCACAGAATGTGACATCATATGACTGATTTTCCAGGAAGGTTTTACACATGACCCTAACATCACACTCACACTCTAATATACCCCCTTGCAGTCATTCTTACTCATTCTAAGTCACTCACTTGCATTTGCTCTTAATCTCACTCATACTGCCAGGCCCTTGTTTACTAATGCTTTGCAACGTGTTTGCATCACTTTTGCGACACAAACCCGGTGCAAAATGTTAAGGTAGCATTTACTATCCAACGCAAATTCTGATTTACTTTTTAAATGTCTTTATTGCATTTTCATTTATAGACCATCTTCAAAAACTGACAGTTCTCTCGTTAACATGAAAAGAAACATGTCAGGCATCGTAAATCAATCACACAGTGTAATGACACATAGCATCTTATGTATTGCCATGGATCGGTATCTAGTCCCCCCTGCAGAAGTCCAGGCACCTTTGTGGGTTGTGATAGACATCAAGACATATTAACAATAACACAGCCTTAACATAAAACTTGTTCAGAGAGAGCAAAACCCTTATTGGAGGAGGCCCATACCACTTTGACAATACCACAGAAGCTATAACTGGAGGAGGCCGGAGGCCCCAATGGAGCCACCCATGACAGGGCTCACTTGTCTCTGCCTAGTGCAGGACCACAGCGTCAGTTGAGTACATATGTATCCCATAACGTGGCGGCACAAGCTCCGCCCCCCGCTGTTGAATATCCAGGGACTTTCCATGGAGAGGCTCCATTCCAGGACATTGCTATCAGACGATTCAATAAAATCAGTTGGGGACAGGGGGGACAGGGGCCAATGATACATCAACCTCTTCAGATATAACCTCCATCACTTTCACCCACACCTGTTGTGGTATCCTCAGGATAAATGAAACAGAAGCCGAAAGCTGTTGTAAAGCAGGTCTTGTTTATTTCACCTCAGCCATCCGCTCATTAAAGCACAACTGACAAATATAGAACATCAGGTAATGTGAATTCTAGCAAAAGAACACTAACAAGGTTCCGCGTGGAACAAGCCATGACATCACACATCTTCTCTCTTTACAGTGAACAAAAAACAAAAGCAAGTTACATGTCTAAATATGAAAGTAAACAATGATAAAGAAACTAAAGCTTAAGTAACATAGTCTTTCATATGAAACGGAAACCTGGGTACTCTCTGACTCCTTCTCTTGCCATTATCTGGTGATGAACCCAAACAAACAGGAGAAGAATCAGCGACAAAAGAAGAACTGAAGTCATAATTAACAGAATTAAAATTGGAATTAATGAGCACAACACGACTTTTATTCCCAATTCTTCCATCCTCAGTTTTAACTGCATTCTTGAAAATCTTAACAACTCTTTTCTCTTTAGTGAACTTAGACCAGGGTTGACACCCAACAGGCGCCCTAATCTTAACAACATCTCCAACATTCAAATCATTCTTCTGAACACATTTTTTATCATCAAAGTATTTTTTCCTTGACAATTGCTTACCATACTCCCTACATCTCCAATCACCCACGCGATTGTCTTTAAAACCTTTGTCTATACTCATCCACCCTGGACAAAGTTTAGAATTAGAAGCTCTTCCCTTGAACAACTCAAAGGGCGATCTTCCTGTAGTCATGTGAGGGGACATACGATAAGCTGTAATCCTGTCTTGCAGAACAGCTTTCCAATTTAAATTATTCACTCTGGCTAATTGTATACTTTCCTTAAGAGTTTTGTTAACTCTTTCTACGGCCCCATTGGTTTCTGGGTGATACACAGAACTGCGCTTGTGTTTTATGCCACACTCTTTCAAGTAAGACTGGAATTCAGAGGAACAAAACTGAGGACCGTTATCAGAGAGAATACAATTGGGAAAACTCTCTCTCTTAAAAACCTCATCCAGAAACTTTTTGACACTAGTTGAAGAAATATCTCTGACTGAACTTACTTCAATCCATCTGGAATACAAATCCAGCAGAACAATTAAATATGGTGTGTCAGACACGCCATGTAAAGGTCCAACAATATCAATGGCCACCTCATCCCAAGGGTAATCAGGTAATTTTCTGCACACCATAGGCATCTGTTTAGTTTTGAGTATCTTGTCACTACAACAGCACTCCATGCAATCGCGAACCATCCTTTCAATCTCCATATCCATTCCTGGCCACCAGAATTGCATTCTTAAATACACTTTTGTCTTGACAATACCAAGATGCCCAGTGTCTGCATGACTAGTAATGTATTACGCACACCTGAAGGAGGAACCAGCTTAGTACCTCTTGTAAGAATGCCATCTACAACTGAAAATTCATCTCCAACCAAAATCCAAGGCTTCACAAGATGCTTGTTGTTTCCCATCATAAGTAGATCTATAACTTTCTTGATTTCTTGATCTTTACCAATTTCTATTTTCCACTCTGATTCTTCCACAGCACCCAATGTGACTTCACAAACATTAACTCCATCATCCACAAGACTCACATCGTCAATATCCACCACATCAACTCAACCAACCGAGACAATCAGCTGACTTGTTGATAACACCTGGTATATAATCTACATCAAAATCCAATTCTTGTGGAGAAATTATCCATTTTTTGATCCAAGAAGAAATATAATCTAAAGCTTTTTTCCCGAATACCTCTTTTAGAGGTTTGCGGTCAGATAGAACTTTCACTTTAGTACCCCAAATCAAGTTTCTGAATTCCCTTAGTGCCCAAAAAATAGCCAAGGACTCCTTCTCTATCACTGAGTAGTAATCTCACATCCCCTCAGGCACCTAGATGCACAAGCAATCAAACGTTCAACTCCACCAATTTTCTGTACTAACACAGCCCCTAATCCTTTAGCACTAGCATCCGTCAAAATACAAGTTTCTTCACCAGGCACAAATGCTTGCAACAATGGGGCTTTCATTAATTCATCTTTGATGGTGACAAATTCCTTGTCACACTCATCATACCAGTCAAAATTTACAGACTTGCCAGTAAGTTTCCTTAAGCATGCAGTCTTATCAGCGTAGTTTGAAATGAACTTACTATAAAACTCTACCATCCGAAGAAAAGGGAGTAATTCATCCTTATTGGAAGGTACACTGATCTTTTCAATAGATTCTACTAAATCCTTTTTTGGAAAATGACCCAAGTAATTCACTTCCTCAACAGCAAGCTTGCATTTCTCCTTCTTAAGAGTCAAACCTGACTCCCTAAGACGTTTAAAAACTGTACAAACTCTTGAAAAATGCTCCGCATTGGTGTTACCATAAATCAATAGATCACCTTGATAGCATTTCACATCTGACACACCCTTTAGAACACTGGACATTATCCGTTGAAAAACAGACGCAGCAGAGAGAAGCCCAAAAGGCATCCTGCGAAATTTGTAAGTACCCATTGGTGTCACAAAGGCTGTCAGATTCTGTGAACATTCATCTAACACCACCTGATGGTAAGCGGAGGCTAGATCCAGCGTAGTAAAGTATTTGGCACCCACCAAAGTAGAAATCATCTCATCAATATTGAGCAAAGGAAACCTGTCCACAATTACCTCTTTATTATGTGAACGCAAGTCAATGCAAAGGCATAATTCGCCATTGGCCTAATTTGCAACGACTATGGGAGCCGACCACTCAGTCACCTCAACAGACTCAGTCACTCCCAAATCAATCAAGCATTCAATCTCTTTCTGAACCCCTGCTTGTTCATTCAAAGGAACTCTCCTAACTTTCGCAACCACCGGCACAGCACCTTTTCTTAATTTAATATGATGCTTGTACCCTTTTAAACACCCAAGATTGTCACTAAAACATCAGCAAATCTTTCAGCTATGGTAGAAACAGAATCATCAACAACTTGAACTTGAGGTACAGAATTTGGGTTCAAAAGAACCCCAAACAAACGTTGATGAGGCCAACCCAGTAGTGCATCACCTTGCTTTGCTACATAAATCTTTCCAGCAATCATACGTTCACTCAGTTTAATACAAGCTTCAAAATAACCAAACATCCTTATTGGTAATCCTCCATATCGAACAGGTGAAACATCACTCTTTAAGAGAGAAACTCTATCTTTAAAATGTCGTTCATAACTATCTTTGCTAATCATAGTTAGATGTGCACAAGAATCAAATTTCAACTCAAGTTCCACCCCATCAATGTTGACCAAATGAGAAGGATGTTCGATTTCCTTCTCTCCTATCTGATATATTATTTCCTTCACTTGTGGCTGAACTTTCATCTGAGGTTGTTCCTTCTTTTTCACTTTACTTTTACAACATTTGGCAAAATGACCCTTCCTCCCACACAGGCTGCAATTAAAACGAAGAGCAGGGCAACATGGAGCATTTGCCCTATGACCTATCCTCCCGCATCGATAACAGGTCGAACTATTGTCGAACAAAGAGACACCATCATTGGAACGTGAAGGTTTGTCTCTATCAATATCAATGGCTGATTTATTGTTTACAACACAAACTACCTCTTCTACATTGCTCTGTGCCTCAACAATGGATTTGCTTTTCACAGTACTCAATTCTTCTACACATTTCATCATATGTTCTACTTGTTTTGCATTGGCTAAAACCTCCTCCAAGAGAGGCTCATCCTTCAGCCATAATTCTTCTCTTATTTTGTCATGGGCACATTTCAAGACAAATTGATCCCTTATCCTCTCTTCAACAGCACTGCCAAATTTACATGTTGAAGCAAGTTTCCTAAAAGCTGTTACAAACTCCTCAATCGATTCATCTTGTTTTTGCTCTCATAGACCAAAATGGTACCTCTCCATAATTGTACTTAATCTTGGCAAATAATGCCTATCCAACTGTAATATGCACATTTCGTGCTCATTTAATCCTCTCTGGTCAGCAGCACTAAGCTCTGGCAGGTGTTGAAGAACTTCTTGACCTTCACCCCCAAACAATGCATCAATAACAAGTGCTTTCTCTCTGCACTTAAATTAGTCCCACAAACACGTGCATAATTATTAAAAATCTTTTTCCACTTTTGCCACTTAATTGTGGGATCACCTGGACTTGTTAAAAAGAAGGGAGGTTGTGTTACATTCTGCATGTTGTAATCCTAAAATAAGAATATTAGATCAGTAACATACTATAATAAAACCCAACTTTAACACAAGCAGCAAAACGTTAACTATAATTTGAATATGAGACATAAAGTGTGCATCGATAACACTTCTTTCATGCGCAGCCTCCTGTACCTCAGTGACTTTCTATTCATAAATACTTAAGTAATGACCACTTGTAATTTTTTAACATGCTCATTTCCTAATAACTAGGCAATACGCTTTAAATATGCACAATCTCAAATAGGTTAATATTTAATTACCAAAGAGAAAAAAAAACATTCCTACTTTTCCTCCTCAAAAAGGACTTTGTCATATGATAAATGTGGTTTCAATGTTATACAAAGCAAACCACCCCAACAATACAAAATGTCCGCTGTGCGTGTCAGTGCTCACTTACTGGATGTAGATGTCCGGAGATACCAGTCAACTATGGCCGTAGAAATTTAACTTGTAATGATGAAGAGCCAGCCTGAAAATAATATCCCTTGTTAATTGAAAAATATAAATGAAACCCTAACCGAGAAATCATTATACAAACAAACTTTTCCTTGAGGCAGATTGCACACTACAAAATGTCCGAAAAACGTAATGCAGATGCGCGATGACGGTAGACAATCACCACACCGCTGACGTTGCTCCAACTGTATCTTGCATTCTAATCACGTATTGGACTTGCGTTGCACGCCTAAGATGTCCGCTAGTGTCCCAAGATCCGTAATGTCCTGTTGCGTTCCAGCAACAAAATGGACGCCAGTCACAAACTGGAACACAGATGCATTCCAACGCCTCCCACTGCCTGTTAATCCAATGGCACGGTGAAACGCCGACGCTTATCACATGGACTCCTCCCACAACTCTCCTCACCTCATAGACATATTTGACACCACGTTCTGCTGCAGGAGAAGTGATCGATAACCTTCTCTTTAGATTCCTGTACTGCCGCCGGAGGAGATTGTGTAATAATGCCACGAACACAGGAATGCTTTTTTGTTTCCAAATGATTAAAAGAGGCTCCGCTGGATGTTGAGGTGAGCAAAACCACCGTCACTCGTCGCCAAATAAATGTGGTATCCTCAGGATAAATGAAACAGAAGCCGAAAGCGGTTGTAAAGCAGGTCCGGTTTATTTCACCTCACCCATCCGCTCATTAAAGCACAACTGACAAATATAGAACATCGGGTAATGTGAATTCTTACAAAAGAGCACTAACAAGGTTTCGCGTGGAACAAGCCATGACATCATACCTGTTCTAATACCTGGCACCCCTATACCATATGGTGAAGCATTGCGTCAGGGTGTCTGCATCACGGAAACTCTGGTGGTGAGAGTGGGAACATCTTATGCACTCGGTCAGGCATGAGGTAGGCCTGGGAGCAGGGTAGTTAAATTGCTTATACTTCAGGCGGGCATTGCGAGATGCTCGCTTAACGTATGCAAGTGCCATTCAGCCTGTTTTGCTGAAAAGGCCACCCCAGGTTTTCCTCCCACTTAGGCTTACCTTGCAAGGCCTGAGTATTGGTCGCAGTTGATAATGTACCATACAGCCTTATTACCGTCTTTCTTCCCATTCCATTGGTAAGAACACATTGGAGACCCTCATGCAGCACTGGTTCCTGCTGCCCAATTCCCCAGGTGTCATGCACTGCCAGCACAAATGCCTTACGTACCAAAAAAAGACCCACCCCCTAGCCGTGGTAGGCGTAATCAAGTCAACAAAAAACAAAGAAACGCCTCCGCGTAGAGATCCCCACCCGGCTAAACCCAGCTTCCTGTCACCGAGGGGATTTATGTACTGCTAACATTGTTCTCACACTCTGCACACTCCAGAGTGGTAGCTGAGGGGAATATGGCACCTGGTGGCACTCTAAGGGGCTGTGTCTGTTTCTCAACCAATCTAATATTTTGGTCCCCTGTAGTTCGCCTCAGATAGCCACACTCTCAGCCATCGTATTGTTGGCCAGCCATCTCATGGACCATTGCAGTTGGGCTGTGAAATAATAACGTTCAAGGTCCGGCACTAATATGCCTCCCGCAATCAAGGGTCTTTGGAGCGTGGCTATCAATAAATTTGTTGCCCCCCCCAAACCAGTTTCGACATGAGACCCCTCAGTTCCTGATAGAAACAACCTGTGTACGCTACAGGTAAAGCTGCGAATAGACACAGAAAGCACGGCAAACCCAACATTTTTGCTGTGGACGTATGTCCCATAGGTGAGAGTGGCAGACGGTGTCAGAAGGCCAGGGACTAGAGCACAGCAGCCAGCACCCTACATACATTACCATTGAGTAGATCTCTGTCCGAGTAAAAGACATTGACCCCTTGGTAGCTAAAAGTTTCCATGTTCCATGACAAGCACTAGGACTGCAACCCAGCCCGTTCCACCAGTTCCACCTGCCTCAAAGGGAACAAGTAAGATTTCCCCCAATTAATCTTCATGCCGTCATATCCTCAAAGTGCTCCAATAGTTCTAGCAGATCTGGTAACACTCGTCTGTTGGTTCATATATATATAAGGCCATTGTCTGCGTACAGTAATAACATAAGCCAGTCCATTCCCACTTGCACGCCCCAGTCCGGGCCCTGTGTCCTCAACATGCATGCCAATAGCTCCATCACCAGGCCAAAGATAATGGGCGATAGGGAGCAATCCTGTCTAGTGCCCCGACCAACCTCAAAATTGCGCGAGATCTGGTGATCCGTCTTTACTCTGGCCTGTGGAGCCGTGTACAGCAATTTAATCCTGCCAAGGAAGTCAGGACCTAACCCCAGGCCCTCCAGCATCAACAGGATATAAGTCCACCCCAGAGTATTAAACACCTTCTTGATATCTAAGGACACGCCTATCTGAAGGTCATATATCCCCTCTGCTGCCCCCATTAAATGGCACAGTGTGTGGGTGTTATAGAAAGCTGCCTTGTTAGGAATGAAGCCATCCTGGTTAGAGTGTAGAAGAGATGGCAACACTGGCAATAGCCGGTTCACAAGAACCTTGCTCAGTATTTTGTGGTTAATGTTTAACATGGGTAATGGGCAATAGGTGCTCACTTCTTGAGGTCTCTGCCAGGCTTGGGGAGAACCACAATTAGGGCCTTTCGGAAGGACTCGGGTAGGATCCCAATTTGGTGTTCCTCAGGATATACCTCGAGTAACTTGGGGGTAAGTGGCGTAATATTCCACAGGGAATCCATCATTGCCCAGCTCTTTATTGCTGGCCATTTGTCAGACAGCAGCCCATATTTCCACTAATTGTATGGGCTCCTCCAGTTCCTTCAACAGATTCAGTCGGGCCGTTCGAACATAGTCCCGGACCCGATTTAGGTCCAGTCCTGGGGGGGTGTGGGGGGTGGCATATAGCCCCTCAATAATATGTGAATACCACACATGTCAGCCTGAGCAATCATGGTACGTTTGCTATCGTCCCAGATCATAGCAATCATAGTGGTTCTGGGAGTTTCCAACCTCACCAACCAGGTCAGGATGCGCCCTGGCTTATGGCTCTCAGCGTGTTGTCGATGTTTTGTGGTTGGCGTTGCTAAGTTGGCGGATCAAATCTCTATGTTATTTCTCTAGCGCTCTTTGACATGCCAGGGCCCCTACATCAGATACTGCCTCCCACTCAGCCACCCGGAGCTGCCCCTCCAGTGCCATCAGGTCACATATTAGAGATGTTTTAACCCCCCGAGGTGGCTTCTTTTTTTTAAACCATTTTATTGGGTTTTCCATCTCCCAGGTGGCTTTTATGTTGTGTCGTCTCATAATCACTGTCATGGCATCCTACTTGGTCCCTCTTTTCCCCACCGATCTCTCATTATCCTGAAAATATTGCTGCATGTGTGTGCTGACAGTCTCCCGGCAAACCGCATCCAGAAATACCTCAAGCTGCAGTTTCCAATATGCGATCTGTGCGCAGACCCCCCTCCTCACCGCCGGAAGAAGACACACAACAGAGAGTGATCGGACATCTCCCCCAGATATTCTAAACTGACCACCATGGGTCAAAACTCATCATTCCTAAAAATGTAATCAAGTCTGGTGTGTTCTTAGTGCCTCGGGCATAGTAAGAAAACTCAGCTTCTCCAGATTGCCTAAACTCCACACATCACGCAGTTGTACCGCCACTGTCCATTGATGGAAACGCTCTGTTGCCCTAATAGCTTGTGTACCCGGTAAGGAAAGCACGGAGCGATCTACCTCTGTGAAGTGAATGCAATTGAAGTCATACCCCACTGAACCCCTGTGCTTGTGAGTCATTAGACAAGTATGGGGCATGAGGCCAACAAATACACCTTCGAGTGCATTGGAGGTGTATACCGCTACCACCGACAGTGGTCTGCCATCTAACGCTCCTTCCAGTATTGCATACCGCCCTTCAGAGTCAGACATTACCCTGGTATTCAAGAAGGGTACTCCCAGGACTATCCAAATCAGAACCCCTCGGGCATAGGCCGAGTATCTAGTCTCAAACGCCTGCCCCCTCCACTGCTTAGACATCTTGACCAGTTCTTCTTTGTGAGATGCGACTTCTGTATACACGCAATGTGTATGTGTCATCATCTAAGAAAAGTGTTCACCCTGTGCCTCCTCACCAGCATTGCCATACCCCTTATATTCCAGATCAACACATTGTAAGTCACCTCGATCTCCATATATAGAAATCCATAGGCAGGACACCAGTGCATCCAACCATGTTGTCTCCCCAACTCTCCCTGTTATCCCTCCCACGTGCACACCTCAACCACGACAAACTTATTACAATAATAAGTAACACCCTTTCCCTTGACTTGAATGAAAACATGCATCATGCCAAAAACCCCTACACTCAATTTGTCCAGCAGCAAACCATAAACCAAACGTATAAATAATGTCCTTCTAGTAAGTCTCTAGGGGGGAATACCCAAGAAAAAGTCTCAAGGCCAGTACCTCAGGTCCTTTGTCCAGTAGCTGCAGACCAGAGCAGTAGGCACTCACAAAACTTACCACATCCACTGAATCACAGTTCAGGCATCTGCCATCATGCAGAGCCCTCTGGGCTGACTATCTTTTTCTCCTCTGAGCTGGGAGCACCCACCCCGGATTCCAAGTCCATGTCAGGCGCTGGGACATCAAATCTGTTCGCACCATGTAGTGAGATCTCTGCCACCACCTGAGCTTGTTCCTTAGCTGCCTGTTCCTCCAACGGGCATGTGCATGGCCAGCGGGTGCGACTAGGCTTACCCCTGCTCCAGCCCAGCTCATCACCCCCTTCGGTTCGGGTGGGTCTTCGGTGCCTCTGGATCTCAGCCACTCCCGGGCCTCCTCTAGTGTATGGACAAGTGGGTCACATCGGAATCCACCACTTTGAGTTGAGCCCGGGAAAAGCAAGGCATATAACATTCCTAGAGTCCAGAGATGCACCTTAACAGCACCAAATGTGTTGCGTTTCTTTTGTACTTCTGCAGTGTAATCCGGGTAGGCCGTGAAGAGATACCATTGTACCTTCAGGGGCCCTTCACCCTGGACATCTGCAGCAGCAGGTCCCATCCCTGAAATTCAGCAGACGTGCTATCACTGGACGCAGAAGAGCCGCCGGGGAGGGGGGACAGCTGGTCCGGAATCCTATGTGCCCTCTCTATGGAAAATAATTTTTGGGATTCTATCGTCCAAAACCTTAGTAGTTAGACAGTTTTCCAAGAATAACTCCATGCTCAGGGCTTCCTTCTTCTCAGGGAAGCCAAGAAAACAGACATTGTTGCTCCATGAGTGTCCCTCTGAATCTTCCACCCAATCCTTAGGCCCTGGCACCTCTTCCTGCAGGGTCTTCCCTTGTGCCTCTATGGTAGCCACAGTGGGCCGCATGGCTGTCAGAGAGGATTCCACATCGTCTGTCATGTCCCTCAGCTTAGCACGGTCAGCCCACAGCAGCCCCATTTCCATTTGTATTGCTTTCAATTGAGCCTCCATTGCAGTCTTTGAATCTCGAATGGCCTGCAGGATTTTGTCAAACATTCTCGTGTGTTTCTCCAGTGTGGCCTCCAGCTGACGGTTGGGGTCTTTGGGTCCAGGGTAGGCCTTCAGCATATCCATGATACTTTTCGGAGACAGGGGCTTGGAAATCTTGGAGCAAACCACGACCAGGTCACAACGGACCATGAGTCTCCCACCCAGGGAGAGGGGGTGGGCGGGTGGCCCTCCTAACTTACATTACCATCTTGTTTGGCCCAGGAGGACCCAAGAGCACACTAGAGGGTCCAGTCGGTCCAGCTGCACCACTTAGTCTGGCATCTGAATCAAGGCAGCCACTCCTGAGTCTGATTTTGCCACCTCTGAGGTCAGGGATCCCAAAGGCAATGCCAGATGTTACAAGGCGCAAGCCAGGGGTCACAGCTGCGACCCCTGGCCACCCCTAAATGCCATTCATGGTCTCCCTATGCCTAAAAATACATTACAAAAATCTGATCTCTATAATGTAATCTGGTGCTCATGTAAATTGCTCTAATGCCCTTGGGCCAAGATCACACTATATAACAAGCGCTCGCCATTGCGGAAAGGCAGGGCTGTTTTTTTTTGCATCGCGCTTTCACTTTAAAGTGAAAAGCGCGATGCAAAAATTAACACGCGGCGCCCTTTTGGGACGGCACATCCAGACTGGATCGCACGGCTTGTATACATAACACGCCTCCTTGCGATAAGAAACTGCTTCACGACAGCCGTGAAGCAGGCAATCCAGTCCGGATGGGCCAGAGAAAAAAGCGAAAAGGAGGCACCCTAGAAAGCTTATTTCCAATGGAAGGCCACCGTTTACCATAAACAGTGACTCAAGCCAATGGAAATACAGGGCGGGGCTTCAAGCCCTTCTTTCAAAGTCCTCACTGACAACAAATCTTGCCGAGCGAGCAGCGCATGTGCGCAGCAGCGCTAGACGACACCTAAAAACTGCAAACAAAGAATGTCGTTTTAAAATAACTGGCAATTAAATCAAACTATAGAAAACAGTACTTTGCATTGCTTATTAGTGTGAACCCTCCAGACAAACGGAATTATGTTGCAATCTGTTATTCAGTAAATTAGCGCCAAACTACTGCTGAGCAGCACTTATTATCGATCTATAATCTACTCTGTAAAGGAAAACTATGGAATGTCTCCCCAACCAAGCATTTCCATAGTTCTGCAAAATACTGCTGCTCCACCAGTGCAGTAACTATAAAAAGGCCCTTCGCAGGTAAATTTTTTGATGTCTATTCCTTGAGAGACCTTATCCCCCACTCCTTTTTTTTTTTATATCTAATGCCCAAGCAAAGTATAAGTATATAAGAAAAAGTGCTAGTAGTATTTTGAACTACAATAGAAGATTTTAACAATACCCCTTCATTAAAAGTTCGAAAGGTTTTTGGGCAGAACGCATAGGCTGAGAAGTTTCAAATAGTTACTGGGCACTTGTGTTGCCTTCTATTGCTTTTCACAATTAGGTCTGGGACTATTTAAGCTCAAAAGCTAGCCATTACTTTTGTGCTACAGCATATATGCATTGAATAGGGTTATCTCATTATTGGAGAACATTTAAAGCATTTATCCAAATCCGTGAGACTTTATTATAAAGAATTGCAGATTTGATTCCTCATTCTCAGCAGCTCATAGTCTTTGAGATTGACGCAGTTCCAGTCTTTTGTGGGGGGGCTTTAAGGACGCTTCCACTCATATGTAGTTCCCAATCCTCGCTTTTTAAGTGTTACATTTTTTATCAAACACAGCAATGCATTCCATGTACTGCATTTCAGATGCAGTGGCGGCCGGCACGACTCGCAGGTGGTGAGCGGGCACGTGGGGAGGGTGTTGCATGGGGAGGGGCGGCGCAATGTAAATAAGTAAACACTTACCTTGCCACCGGGTCCCACATCTCTGCTCCTGCTCTCCTCCGTCGGACTCCAGGAACAGGAAGCACAAACAGGCTCCCCTGACCAATAACAATGCTGAAGTGCAGTGTTGTGGTCGGTCAGAGCATCGCCGTTCAATGCTCAGCCAGGGAATGGGGGCCTGGGCATATTCTCCACGCAGACTGTAATGTAGCCTGCATGGAGAACAGGGAAAGTACGCAAACAGTCATGTGCACTTAGGAGTGGGCAAACTACTCCTCCCCTGCCCTGAGAGCAGAGCAGCCCCACCCGCCTGCCCGCAAAGCAGCACGAAAACATAAAATATTTAACTCAAAGCTATTATCAATTTATATTTCCTTTATTTGCACTGCTTAAAAGCAGTGGGGCGATGCTCTTCCGCCATAGCGGAGGAGCCACCACTGTTCAGATGTAACTCTTTTATGTGGGAAGGTGGTATAGGTGAGAATTGACTGGATTGGTAAACCAAAAACTATGGCCCCAAATATGGTCAGATCTATTAATTGGGATTTTTGTGGTAACACTTGTTACAGCACAAATCGCAATTACAAATTGTGTGATAAGCACCCCACACAGATTTCGGCAGATAAAACATGAGGAAAGTTATTGGATAAAAAATGCCCAGTAAGAAACAAACATGTGGATTATGGTGCGATAAGCCCCAAAATCCATGTTATGCCTCATTTGTAGGGCACTGCCTATAATTAGGAGCAATTTATTGCACCCGATAAATTCCGATCCCTGCAGTGTTGGATTATGCTGGGTGCAATAAACATCACACCCTTTTCCCGCCAACCGTAATTAAGGTTTATATCATTATATGAACTAATCTCTTGAGCTTCATTGTTGTTTTCGATTTTGACACAACAATGCAATGCTTTTTTGAACTGTAATAGCTCTCCAGGTTTCAAGCTAAGTATGATATGTGCCAACATTTACGAATGCAGTTTATTTTCTGCCGGTGTTGTTTCTAATTTTGCCTTTGAGTTCTTTGTCAATCGCGTGAAACCAAATGCTGGGTATCTCGGAACTACTTCTTAGCAGTTAAAATAGAAAAAGCACTTCTCCCCTGCAATCTTAGTCTGTTGCCGTTGACATTCATTGTAACTGAAAAGCAGTATGACACACATGCCCAGGAGCTCCAAATTGGAACTTAATTGCTGAGCTCGCGTGCCTTCGCATCGATTTTTGTATCTAAGTGAGCCCTGATGGTAGGGTTCTCAAATTTGACCTGAACATACTTAGCACATCTTGCTAAATAGTTATTTTTAAGGAGCTCCCGAAAGCCTCGCCAATGTGCAACATGTTTGCAGGAAAATTGATTCAACTTTTTTTTTGTATCATGAGCAAAAAGGCCTCTTTTAATGTTTAATATTAAAATATTTTTTTTATTCCCAAAGCCCTAAAAGTTTGATCAGTGCCACAATTGTTCTCATAATTTGACATGCCTCTAACATCTTTTCTAAAATTCTGACTTGCAAATTGTGTTAAAGAATGGTTAATGATGTCAAAAAAAAATATTGCGGATTTTTTATGGGCAAGCAAGCATACTCTAAGCTCTTTTATTGTTCTGCGTCATCTACTTGCCTTTAAGTTGTAAACTTTCTAATCATCCTCGTTTTAATAGTTTCTTGACTTATCCAGGGACCTTTCTTCCAAGATGCCAGAGCAGTTAAAGAAATGTATGTGTGAAGAAAGGAACAGTGTTCTGTGTTTACAAGATTTCATCATTTCCATCAAGAGGATTCGGCTTTATTTTTTTCATGAGCATTCATCAGGTGGTTTCCAACTGTTCCAACCTTGCTTGCCCCAGTTTTCTTGCATTAATGATTTTAAGGCAGCAATTTGATTGCAGCCTTAAACACTCATGCTTTATATCCTTCTTTTTCTAAACATAGAAGAACAGTGAATGTAAAGAATACATTTTATGTTATGTTATTGAATATTTGTGTTTCTATAGGGCACTCCAGCAGTTGGTCTTCATAGCAGGTGCATATCACACGCCCCTGCAGTGCAGAGGGCGGGGGCCCAACCCTTCAAGGGGCCCTATTCAGCCCAATGTCAATGAATATCTGTGGGATATGGAAGACTCTTGCCCCTTATCACATTCGGCAGAGGGAGCCCATCATTTTCTGTTATGCCACAGCTTTATAGCACTTCTTGCAGTGAACTTCTTTTTGTTCATTTTCTCCTGCATCACGCATGAACTTTCAGCAACATCTAGTGTGCTTAAAAAAATCTTAAAGGGGGCTTAGAGCCCACCCAATACTTACCTTTACTTACCATTGGTTGGCTCCCACGTCACTTTTGTTTCCTTGCTTTCCATTGGTCAGCTGCTCCTCCTGGAGTCTGGTTTCCTCTTGGACTTCGGAATCCTCAGGGCCTTTGTCCATGCCGTGCGTGAAGCATGAAGCAACTACTCCTTCCTCTGGCTAGAGTCCGTCCGCTGGCTAGCAGGTGCTCTTTTTTTTACTGCCTGGCATGCACTCAGAGAGTGCATGCTCTGTAGTCCCTCTCCTTCATTGTCGTCCTCCTCCTGCTCCAAAAGTAAGTTTTGCCCGCCACCTTTGCCGTCCATTGATTTTTGGCCCACACCCAGGATGACCTGCTCTTGCTGGTTTCACCTTTTACTCCTAAAAAGGATCATCTATTCCCATCACATGATTCTGCTGCCATAGCATTTTATGTCCTCCTGCTAGAATTATGTAAATTACCTGGTTTGTGACCTGCGTTGGACAGAGTAATACCTTTCCAAATTGGGCAGTCTGGTTGATGGGACTAAGTATTATTAGGACCTAAACATAAATAATTTGTTCACGAAATTTATTTTTCTCAAACCACTGACACTTTTTGTATTGGTGCTACAAAAATAGATGTCGTTTTTAACTCGTTATCTCAAATTAAAAAAATAGATTGATATTTTGAAATATTATTTACAAGATATTTGTTTACACACCCATCCACCCTTCCTTGTCTTCATACATCAGTCTAGAACCTAAGACAACCCTTTTAGAACTACTCTGTGTTAGTTGATACCCTATTCCATTGCACTTTAATTCACATATTCAGTGACACAGTTTATATTCCCACCTTCGTCCAGCCACAGTTAATCACGGTATATTTTTCATTTTCCACACCTACTTTTAAATCACCTAGTTTGAGACATCTGTTTTGGAATTCTAGTAGTACCATGACACACAGCTGAGCCATGTGCTAGACACAACTCAGCATCTTGTTTTTACATAACTGAGGAGAGATGCGTTTGTTTGGTTTCCAGGTTGCCCCACGATGCTTCATTCTGAGTTCAGAAACTGGCATCGGGAAATATTTTGACAATGACCTCAACTCAAATGAATTCTTTCCCTCCACAGTGATTCAAACATGGACCTCACAGATTAGCCATCTTTTCTAAACACCATCTCTTTGCTGTCTCGTGTTCATGCAGTATAGTTTACTAAACTCATTGTATTGTCTTTCAATTATGAAAAGCCGTTTGATGATATATACAGCCAGGCTTGTTAAAATTTTCTACTTGAGTAAAAGTGTAATTTTCAGACTTATTTTTGTAATGACATTTTTATTTCTGAATTAATCTGTAATACACTTATGCACTGTACATATTTAGTACGTTATATGTTAGCTCTTAAGTGACATAAATTATCCTGTCACTTTTTAAAATGGTGCTCAGTAGATAATTTCGCTTACATTAGGCACACACGTTTGACATTGGGTTTCACTAAGGTAGAAAAGTATCACACTACCGCCTAGTTGCTGTCTAAAGGTCTCAGATCATTAGGCGCAATATTTGTACATGAGTCTTATGTGCTACTCTCATCCTAATCTGTTTATATCCCACTTTGAACCACTATTAGGCGTAGTTTTGGGATTACATTTGCTCTTCTGCTGAAAGATCATCTCTATTGGCATCGTACATATACATTCCTTATTTCTTCCCCTCGAGAACAGAATCTAAAATTTTTAGAACCTAGAAAATACCCTGAGGTCCAGTTCACAAACCATTTTAGGCCGAGCATTCGAGACCTCTTGTATATACTTTAGTATATATTTATATGTATATGTACTTTGTGGGCTCTGGAGATCAGCCCTAGGACTTGTCTGCTCCCGCTTAGGGACTTTTTTTCTGTTCAGCTGCCTCTATTTCACTGTCTTGTTAGAAAACGACCAGCAGAGGTCAGTAAAATACCAAAATCACTTTAGCATTCTCTAGATTCCCGTCCATAGCAATTATCTTCCACGAGGACCCGTAGACAATATTTTTTTCAAATCTTGTATTGTCAGTCCGATGACCACCGAAGGACCTGATTTTATATTAAAAACAGACCTTTGGACTATAACATTTCTCGCTGAGAGGCAATATTTCTCTCCACGTGTTACCATACCTGGCATGTCACGCAGTTTGGTGCTTAATTTCCCTCCATGTTAAATAACAGTAGATGTCTCAGCACCCAGGCTAATGTGCTATATAGCGAAATACATATAAGGTCCTAAAGGCGAGACCAATTGCGTTGCAAATGCTTGTTGTCTGGGGTTTGTGTATTTTACTCCTGGAAATAAATTACGCCCCACTTAACCACTTTTGGCAGGTGGACCAGTTTCCTCTTTCATCTTGTTTATGACTTTGGTCGAGCGTATCCACAGTTAGCTGGGGAGACTTCGAGCCCTGCCAGATAGTTAGTATAGCCTCGTTAGATAACTGTGCATAGAAAAGGCCTAATCTGAAAATCCAATGTGTCTGCAGGCCTTGTGGACCAGTGACTTTATGGATGCTTCTCAGATGATGAATCTTCTAAAACCGTTGTCTGTCAGAGGCCGAGTAGTTAATTTGAGCCGTTTGTTGCCGCTGTGGCCCGCCGGCACTCATTTTTGGGGACCGGCACTTATTTTTCCTTATCAGTTATTGACACCTCGAGCAAGAGGGAGGAAAACATGCAAAAAAGTGAAAAGAAGGAGGAAGAGAAAGACGAAAAACACAGCACAAAGATCGAAAGCAGGGGCCGTCAAGTGTGAGATGAAGGGGCAGCAGTGTCTGTAGGGGATTAAAGAGACATGAGGTGAATTCCAGACTCAGTGCGTCAATTTTTAATAGTGCTGCTGGAGCAGAGCTTTTCAGCCAATAAACAATGTTCACAAGGAACTCATTTAAACATTAGATGTGGAAGATATGATAAGATCCCAGGGGATCTTTATCGGGCCAAACCTAAGATCTGGGGCCCATATTTATGGGTGATCTTTATCGCCATCTTGCAGGGAATGCTCCATCCTACAACCTGGCTAGGTGCCGAGATCAACCCAGTGTATAAGAAGGGATCACCCTTGTTACCAGCAAATTAGACCGATCGGCTTGATCGATGTCTCGCAGAAAATCTTTGCCAGGATCCTCTTGAACCGGTTGCAATCCTGGCTCGAAGAACAAAAGATCTTGACCCCCATGCAGGCTGGTTTTAGGGAGAAAACGTCAACTATAGACCAGCTATTCAGGCTCCAACTTCTCTATTGGAAACAGTCCATCTGGAAGGGTGTAGCCTGTATCTGGTCTTTGTTGATCTGAAGAGTGCTTTTGATTTGGTACCCAGAGACGCACTATGGAGGGTTTTAAGTGAGTTGGGACTTCCCTCTTATCTCTTAAATATACTGAGTAGACTACATATTGGAAATTATGCCCAAATCAGATTTGGGAAAAATGGGGAATTAACGCAGCCCATCCCTGTCAATAGGGGAGTCAGGCAGGGATGTGTGCTTGCCCCCACCCTGTTCTGCATCTACATCAATGGGTTGATAGATGCTCTGAGATCATGCAAAGACACAGATGCTCCGCCCTAAAGCATTTTCCTGCTATGAAGTTTGCAGATGATACCCTCCTCCTCTTAATTCGCCGATGGGCATCCAAAGAATTCTAGATGGGTTTTGTGAGTTTTGTAGTAGCAGGGGATTAGAGATTAACATCAATAAAACAAAATATATGATCTTCAAACCCAGCAAATCCACACACCCAAACCCACATATGAATGGAATCCCTTTGGACCAGGTCCATGTATTTGACTACTTGGGCTTAACCCTTACTGAAAACATGATTTGGGGGGCTCTGATTAAGAAATCCAACCTCAAATCGACACAAACTACAGGTGGCCTGGCTAAGTATTTTAGAAAGACTTTCCATAAGCCAGTTAGCCCGGTTAGGGAGATTTATAAAAGCCAGGCGAGGAGTGCCGCCTTATATGGTGTGGAACTCTGGGGGCACTCTAATCATAGGTCGTTAGCCATCACAGAGAACAACTTCCTTAGACAATTGCTAGGGCTACCGATAAGCTCCCCCTTAGTTCCACTGCGTATGGATCTAGGGGTTAGATCCATTGCTGAGGTAATTGCCTGCAGGCCACTACTCTTTTGGCGGCACCTTTGGGTACCACCAGAATCGTCCGAGTACAGACTAGAGCTTTCGGAAATGTTGAGACTCCCCAGCTCAGGGAAGCTGCCGTGGCTTCTATTTGTCAGGGAGAGCCTCTATGAAATAGGTCTAAAACAATTATGGGACAATCCCGACACAGCCTGTTTGAGTATCTCACGTAAGTCTTTGAGTACTAGTTATTGGGGCAGACTATCCGCAAAACTTCATGCAGAACCCACACATGGCACCCTCACTTCACTCTTCTTGGAAGTAAAAGACACTTGCAGGCTGGAGGCATGTCTTGACGAAATCCGCCCAGCACTAGGAAGGAAAATATATGTGCAGTTTCGCCATGGCTTCTTCCCTCTGCGTGCTTTCACGGGTAAATGGTCGGGTGGAAACACAAGTGGGTGTCCGGCATGTAATTTGTGTGATGAGACCGAAGTCAATGTTTTCTTTTTTTGCCCGGGGTATCAAACAGCAAGACATAGATGGCTGCTTCAACTGTGTAAAAACCTGGGCACAACACATTGCATGGAAGCATTTAGAATCTTAAAATACAACACAGATTCTCATATAGTCTATGTAGTTTTACGTTTTTTAAGTTCCATGTGGTGGGTCAGGAGAAACTTCCTCAAGATACAAGATCAAGGACTTGATTGTGCCTGATTTTATTATCATTTTTTAACCTAACAATGTATTATCTTTGATGAATTGTTTTTATTCTTCTTAAATTTTTACTTGTTTGTATATATTTGTGGCTGTTCTTTTATGGTGAAATACCGAAATAAAAAAATATTGGACTGGATAAGGAGTATTACTTCCTTTTAACAAACTTCATATTTGTAGTTAGAGGGAAGTTATACCTGCCTAACTCTATTATTATATTAGATAAACATAGAATCAATCGCAATTTTAAGAATTGAAGCCAACATAGAATGAATTTCTCTCAAGCCCACTTCAGCCGAAAATGGGAGTAGCTTTTATTTTATAAACAACAATCATATAGACAAAAGCAGAGCTTTGGGCACGGGCACTCATTGTTTTAGAAATTAACCATTACAGAGGCCAATACCACATATTGTGAATAGATGTTACTGAATGCAATGAAACACATGAACTTGTCATCACATAACATATTAAACAAACGCATACATGGGCTTCTAAAACAAGAAACTGCAGCGGTTTCATCCTGTAGCCATGAAACTTGAAATTCCACACCAAATGACTAATAGCAATCATATTTGTAGTTTCTTCATGATGTGCTTAATTACTACTCTTTTTTTTAATTAATTTTTTTTAATGTATTGGTTTTAATGACAGCCTTACAGAAATAGATAGGCAATAGTTTTCAAGACATTCAGCATAGTACATGTGCATACATTGATTTAGGATATACATCAGCCGTTCCCATCTCTATCTGCATTTCTACGCATTTCCAACTCTACCATAGGGGACACACAGATATCTCCACGTATATATTCCACTTTGACCACTTGCGGTCCCACCTTTTGGGGCAACCCCTAGCTACAAAGACCTCCGTCTCCGCCAATATGCATCTGTCCAGCTCTTTCGCCCACAAACTAGTGGATGGCGGGGTTGTCCCCCCCCACAATTACTACTCTTTTGAGGTATATGTAAGATGTATTGTAATACATGAAAACATGCAATCTCTGTATAAAAGCCTGTCTCTAATTTAGTTATTACAGTTGTCTTGTGACGCACGTAGTCATCTTTAATAAACAAATTACATAGCTGCTCAACTGTAATGACTTAGTACAGTTGAGTTCTGATGTCACGGTGCATAATTAAAGCTATAGTTTAAAAAACGAAATGGAAACCTGGTGTTTCTTTCTGTTCATGAGGAGTGATAAACAGAAAAGTGATATTTAATGCAACATCTTTATTTTTTGCACACTTTAGGTAATTATTGGAAAGATGGAATCTCTATGCATGCATTACACTTTCTCAGTTACAGCTTTTTATATTTGATTTGTACTAAACAGATTCTAATTTCATTGACAGCAAATATCTAACTGCTTTTTGGTGTGTTTACTTTGATGAAAGATTCTACTATTATTCTTTGTTTGCAAACTTTCATATGAAAAAGCAATACATCAAGAATTTAAGTGGTTTGAGGGAAAGGTGATGGTGTGGCCATTTACTATAAGGAATAATATAACCCATGCTGTGCATTACAAGGATACTGCAAGTCACCTTGGAGTTCCATGACCTTATAAAGGAACTTGGCCTTTGGCCTCGTTCCTTTATATGGTCTCAGAACTCCTCAGTGACTTGCAATGTATGGCGGAGGACACCTGGCATAAGCAGTTCCGTGCTTGTTAAATGCAACAAAAATGGTACTCATATCCAACCCCCTATCTGTTGATGAAAAGCTATAACCATATGACTGCCAAATGGTTTCTATCATTTGCACAGTGCTCTAAAATGGATTTACATTCATTTGCTTTAACTAGAATGCAGCGTGCATTATAAGCCACACAGAGGCTCAAGAGCAATGTTAGTTCATGTCATGATATTTCGTAAACAAAACAAAAGCCAACCCTGACTGCATTTAATGGTAAAGCAAACACAAATGCAAAAAGAGCTGGAATTTCAAGTGTGAGCACTGCAATGAAGAAAGAAATTATGATTCTGAGTCTAATTAGGGACACTCACTAGGAGGTACATTCAGGGCCGGATTGGCCGTAGCGGGCACTGGATGTTTCCCCAGTGGGCCGGAGGGGTGGGGGCCGGTTTTGTAGCTGTGGCGGTCGGTTTTGTCCCCTGTAAAGCGGGAGCGGTGCTTCTTACTAGCACATAGCCATCCCCCCGCACTGTTCCCAGTCTGGCACTGGGTACATTTCACGGATGACAATGAATTTAAGATGTTCTACCTACACTTTCTTATGACAAGGAAAAGAAGGAAGGAGTGAATGTAAAAAAACAGCAACCTGCAACTGTTTCACCTCCTCAAGAATGTAACAGCATGCTGCGTCTTAGGCTGGTTTATACCCTGCAGGCAGAAGGTCGTAACCAGAGCATGTTGCAAAATATATCAATCATTATTTAATCCAGATAAAAAAAAACAGAACAGCTAAAAAGTGGGGCTCTAGGCTCATGTCATAGAACCTGACATTTCAACCACCTTCGCTGTCTTGTACGAATGAATTAAGGTCGTTAAATGATGGCCGAGAGTGAAGTAGGACGGGAAGGAATAAATGGAGGGGAAGGGCATGCATGAAGAAAGGCTGCAGGGAAGTGATGGATTTCTATTTAAGGCTGATAATGATGGAGAGAAGGAGACAGCACCCTTGCCTGTCCAGATGGAAGACATTTGGAGCTAGTGTGGTTGAATGTCAAGACCCCCGGATCCTTCACCCATCTTTTCTTGTACATAATAATTATCGGTGACCCTGTCTTTTAGGCTGACTTCATCTAATCTGCCGATAGATTGATAAGGAGGTGGAGTGTCACCTCCTCCATCTCTCATTGCCGAGGCCTTATTGCGGCATTGTCCCCCACGTGAGACGCGATGCTTAAGCCACACTTACAGGTAGTGATTGAAGTCTCATTCTGCTGTGGAGTACTTGAGCCCTCTGCGATCCAGTTAGACCGTTCTCTCAAACACTCTCACAGACGAGATTTGTTTGAATGTATGTGTTAAAAAAATGTTTACCCTCCATCTGTTCAAAAAGTTGTGTGCAAGCTCTTATAGTATTTTTAAGCCCCTATGTTGGCCTTGCCATCCCTACTTTATGAAGTCTGGTAATTTCTTCCTAAGAAGTTGAAGATTTCAAAAGCTAAATCCTTCCTTGAACCATGGTTTTTTTGTACCCTTTATATAGTTCCATATTAAAAGTGATAATCCAATGGACCTGTAGCACAGGTACCTCTTTCAACATACTGTAGGTGTAGCAAGAGCTGCAGGAACCGTGGGCAGCACTTGTTTTCAGACCCTACAGTTGGGCACACAAGAGACTGGCTACCACCTTCCTTGTAATATTATTCCTTGGAACCTATGTTGTGGGATTTCTGCCCAGGTTGTGTGTACCACCAGTGGTTAATTTGTAAAAAAATAAGTGCTGGGTTTCTCATTAAGAGGCAGCTTGCACCTGCCCATTTCTCCTGTAGCGCTGCCTAAAACAGAACCAACTACTAACCATGAAATTGGGGAGAGGATGTGGTATAATGGCCAGAGCTGCCAACTTCAGAACTGGGGAAACAGGTTCGAGTCTTTTGAGGCAAATCACTTAATCTCCCTGTGCCTACCATAAATGCATGTGTCCTTAACTTGTGCACATGGAAAGTGCCAGTGTTGATGATTAAGCGCTGGTGCTGAACACCGGAAACCACCAGCTCAAATTAAGCATGGTCTACCACATACAATGGTAACATGAAGAATTATATAGAACTTTCTTTACAGCTAACTTGTGGAGTGCATCTGAATGAAACGTTTATACCTTTGAATAGGTGATAAGTAAATTGCACAGGACAGGTAAGCAGGCCAACATCTTCACCATAGCTCTAAACAGTCAGGCCTGCATGGTGTCATGAAAAAAGCTTTTTTTCAATTGCACATTTTCTCTGTAATATTGATTCCCAGGGTAACACTTCCAGAGGAAATTGTCTTTACTAAAGAGTGTTGTTCATAGTTTTAACTCAGATTCTTGCATCACATATAGAACGCATAAACGAATAGAATTAATCATTTTTCACCCTTTTACGGTAAATACCAACAAGTTGGGTTTTTGTATTGAGAATAAAAATGATCACTCAGTGCATATCTTCATAACCACATTAAAATAATTTGAAAAATCAATGAAAGCACTTGAGTAGCATTTTTATAATGAGTAATATATCCTAATGGCTAGATTAGTTGGTAAATGAGTTTTGTTTAATGCTGGCCATCTCCATAAAATTGCATTTTGCTTTCATTATCTAAAATCGTTTCTGGTATAAATTATTTGTCTACCAATGAAATCTTAAAATGAAATTGTTACTGAAAAGTTTAATGAACTTAAAGGAAGCTTGGGATTTTAATTGACATAAACTTCCCACTAGCTTCACTTAACATGATAGTTATCGATCGAATTGTTTTGCATTGCTGTACAGATATAAAAATTATAATTTAATCAATTTAATTTCCTAATTAAAAGCAACATTCCAATAAAATTCTATTTTGCTGTGCTAAAAGCTTTTCAATCGGTGATAGCATTGAAACTGATTTGCAATTTGTAAAGAATGTGATACCAATTTATAATATACATGACATGAAATAGAAGATGGAATAGACTGACAAGATAATATATTGAGAGGGAGCAGTATGGAGGCTGGAAGCTTTCCCGTTTTGTCTCTGTTAAGAAAAGCACATTATATTACTGTGCTTATTGTTTCATAGTCAAAGTTATTTAAATGAAGCTTTGACTAAGTCTGATTGGGGCTAGTATTAATGCAAGACAGTTTGCAGCTAATGTGGAGCTTAGTTCAGGTTGAAGCTCTGCGGATCTTGACAACGCGTGTGTAATAAAAGGCTCATAGAGCCCGAGTCACAAACATTTTGCTAGGACTATCTCTTGTGATACTCTTGAATGTGACCGGAGTAATCCAGGAATATTCCTGGTTTACCGCTAACATTTAGGAGAAAACCAGGAGTAATACAGTGTACAGTGACGGCTACCATGTACAGAGGGGGTAGGGGTCGGCGACAAAAAAGAAAATACAGAATTAAACAGACTTACCTTCCGACGTGACTTCCTCTTTCGGTCTTCTAGTAGGCTGCAATGTGGGCCCCAGCAGCAAACGCTCCTAACCAATCCTGGCGCTACTCTCACTAGCATGAGAACAGCACTAGGATTGATTGGAGTGGCCTCAGTCATCGCTCCTAAGAGCACTGGAGGCCTGTGCTTTCTCTAACCCATCTGTCTAGGACAGCTGCTTTTCAGCTAGAAAAATATACACGTGAGGATGTGAACTCGAATGAGGGAGTAAGACTGGAAGGCTTCCAGAGTAATAGGTAGCACCCTTCCTTTCTTACCCGAATAAAGTGGTAAATGCCTGCAGTGGTGTAACACAAAATGACAAGACTGCCCTGGAGAAGATGGTCAGGGGGACCAGAGACTCCCTCATCTTGCAGATACTTATAAGTCTTAGGATGAATAGAGGGGGCTGTGCTTCAGGGGCTTAAGTTACACCTCTGAATTAATGGAACCCCATTTAGATGCGACAGGTTGAGACAAAATCCTAAATATAATGAAGCAGCAAACAGATATGGAGACCACCTAAGCGTATGCTGTAAGCTGGCAGAATTAAGTACAATAGGCTGTTGCTTATGGGCTTCCAGAAGTTACTCACAATACCATAACCACCATGCAGTATTTTTAGGTCGAGCCTACCAGACACCTGTCTGATTGCGAAAGACATATTGTTGGCCAGGAACATACAGGCGCTTGCAGCCCATTGTTTGTTTACCATTGGTTGGCCTTCCTGTCACTCTCATTTAGCTGTTTCATAGTTGATGCATAATTTGTGTGTCTTATGTTTGTCCCTCCCAGGGTAATTAGCCTCTTTACCATCTGCTGGCTGGCTTCTATGATTCCTCTGCACACTTTTAGGGAACTCCTGTTTTCTTCTTGTTAAGCACTCCATGAGAGTGCATGTGTTTTCCAGCTATCTCCCTAGTGTACTTTTCTTCTTCCTCACTTTCTCTGAGCCATGTGCTTCAGTGCCTCCACCCGCATTCATATTACTCTCTCTCAGCTGTGTGCTGCTGCTCCCACTGCGCTCTATGTTGTTGGTTCTCTTTCATCCATGTTCTCTCCTTCTTATTGCTTTTCCCCTGCCCCCTGTTGTTTTGCTTCTCCCACCGCCTGCCTTGTTGCTTCTCCCCCCACTCCGGCAAACCAGTCATCCATTAATTTTTCGCTTTCACACAATATTTTATTTAATTTACTGATCCATCTCGGATTGTGGCTAAAACAACATTAACAAATTAAACAGGTCTTAGAGGGTACACCTACTGGCTTTAACAGGGCTTATTTAGACTAGTAAAGTAAAAATGTAAACCATGCTCAGGCTACTAAATGGAACATGGAAATGACTTCAAAGCACGGCAGGAAATGGCAAATTTTTAAGTGAGTGGCCTATAAATTAGTTGCCTTGAATAATTCAAAATATAATATTTAAAATAATAATAATAATAATAATACAAATATTCTCCTGCTTGCGAGCTGCAGTGTGTACTATGACATTCAGAAATGTTATTTGTTTAAGGGCATGAGTACAGAAAGTAGAGGCATCCGGTACATTTCAGCTGAGTTACGCAAAATTGAAATTTCTAAGGCGAAAGATATTTCCTTTTTCATAAATTAAACAGATGTGTCTGTCATAGAATAACCAGTGCTGCCAAATTTCCTCTCGTCATATGTGAAATATTCAGCCACTCTTACTGTTAACCAGCAATTTTGACAGCCCTTTTCATAGTCGGATTTGTGAGTTTTACATCATAGCATGAGCTCCCAAAGTGCAACACCCTAAGTGTTGTTGGCAAAAAGGACTGCCAGCCTGCCTCACCGGTGATTTAAGGCATATTGACAGATATGCTCATGAGTTTTGAAACTGGATCCACACATTTCAGGGATGCAGACTGAACCCATCAAATGTGCAGTTACATTTGCTGTGGCTATAAATGTAAATGTAAATCCGTATTTGTAAAGCACGAACTACTCACCCTTACGGGTCTCAAGGCACTGGGGGCTGTCGTGGAAATTAAGTGAGCTATTAACCAGAGTCACATGGTGCTGAGCTGAGCTGCCGCCGGAGCCGAGGATCGAACCGTGAATCCTGTGCTCCGAAGTCAGCTGCCCTGGCCGCTGCACCACACCTCTCCACTGATTTATGATCATGGCCTGCAGGCTGTCAGGTGGTCTGACATCAAGTGCAAATTGTGTATTTGTATTCTTGGCGCAGCCCTCCAAGCATAACAAAGAAGTGCGCACGCGCCCGCCCTTCTGTTATAGGAGCCAGGTGGGAATGGGTACAGGGTCTGCTGATGTCACCAGGCCCTTCCTCTGTACCAACACCACTAATAGGAGCCATGCTGACAAATGCTTTAGGCCTTGAACAAGGTATGGAAAGGCCAACGTAAATATCAATACAATGCACAGTATGGGCCCGAAGGCACTCATACGTGTCAAAGTGTGGGTGCTAAATCAGCAGGATCTCTTCACAGGCAGTCCCTAATATCAGAGAGAACCACATCCCCCTAGAAAATTAACCCGCATGCATCTGCCTCAAATAAACACACAAAATAATGATCAACCAGTTAAGAATGTTTTATCGCCCTGCAAATGATAGGTATGCGCCGTCTCCCATGTCTCTTGTAAACAAATCAGATGGAAGCCTTTAATATACTTAATCCACAAATTTAGAGGAGAGCCCTGTGATGTTCGAGCTTATCAACAGAATATCATTGCTAGTAACGTTAGAGGATTCACTATAAGGGTAGACACAAAGACTAGCTGGGCTCAGACAGGCTATGACTGAAGTTGGTGTTGCTGCTGGAATCTCCCATCAGTCACACAAATCCAACTGGCTCAAAGGGGCAAACCTATTGTGGGGAAAAAGAGGTTGCAAGCAGGGCGGCCTGACCTCTGAGGACCAACCAAGGACCAGGGCGTTGGTACCTGCATTTTGGGAGATGATTCACGCCTATAGGAGCCTGCTCTGCCACATAGCACCAGCCATCGGGCCCTCCTGACCATATTAATACAATCAAAAATAGCTGGACCGAAATTCAGGTTTGAACCCAACCAGTGGGTCACTTTGTTTTTCAACTTGTTATACGATTCTGGGATATTACCAGTCAAAGGCGGGACATTACCAAGGATTACCACATAAGGGGTTTCTTCGGTGGGGTCGTCAATTATGAGGCCATTAGATGAACTAGGCTGCCGAGTCTGCACTGTTCAGGGCTTGATTAAACCTAGGATCCGGGAGTCCCGTTCAGAAAGCTCTCTACCAGTAACTCCACTATGTGAACACCCCGCCCATGCTATCATGGGGCCTCGTATAAGTAGGCAACCTTCATTGGTTTTAGGAATAACCTTATCCCTAAGCATGGATTTACACGACCTAGCCTGTGTGATAGCATCTACCGGAGGAGCGCTGACTAACGGTGTTCGGGGTAACAGCACAACAGCCTGTGGGGAGGCACCCCTTTTACCTAAGACTTGCTCAATGTTTTTGCAACGTGATTCGAGGGAACGTAATAACCCCCTAATTAGGAGTTGGAAGTTTGAGTGAAAAATATCCATATGAATATTTATTTTATTATCAATGAAGGCCTCAAAAGACTTGCTTACAAATTTGGCCTTTAGTTGAAAGGGTGGGCCATGGCCTCCAGCAAAGTCTGTCCCTTCTGTTTTCTTTTGTTTCCTTAACGGGGGAGAGGGTCAGCCACACGATCCGATCCGTTAGCAATGAAAAGTGATCTTTCTGCACTGGAAGATACAACTGTACTGTGAACCTGGGCCTCGGAGGAAATTGTGTTTGTATTGGACCAGTCCCCCCGTGCCAAGGGCCACAGGCTAGGAGCCTTACCCCTCGCAATCAGCCAACTCATCCTCCACATTCGTAATTTCCTTCTCCAAAGCATGGCGGATGATAAAAAGGACAGGATGCTTGATTTCTCCTGATGAAGTTTTTAGGACCTGCCGTCCCGAGAGCGTAGTCATTGGCCTTGTGTTTCACCATCTATTGGCTGTGCTGGGGAAGTGAATCATCCAGCTCTTCAAATAGTTATCTTGTAACTATCCTGGCTGACAAACGTGCAAACACACTGGGTGACGTGCACCCCAATTGCTCAGGCAGACAGGAAGTCCCAAAAACCTTAGAAAGAAGAAGAAGTTATTAAAGGGGTCCTTACCATGGGTCCACTTCACCTTACTACTACTCCAGGGATACAGAGTGCCACACACAATGGACAAATGAGGCGGAGCCAAGAGGGAGGGCCCAGGCTGGCCTCTTCTAGCCGCTGATGCGTTCTGAATTCCCTGCCACCTATGGGAGAATGGGTCTGGGGCTTGTAGTCCAACAAGTTCAGGTGCCCCCGTAAGCCAAGTGTAATCAAGCATGTTCCTTTCTATTTGAATGACACTCTCCTTACACTCCATCCTCCAACTGCCTTAGAACGGTTGAAGGTACACACTATCGCTTGTCTCCCACCGTTATGCTCTACTTTACTTCAATACACAACCCATATCCCCTCCTTACAAACCATAAACTCTCCCATCTCAGTAACCATTTCTGCATTATCTACATGTTTTTAAATCTCTTTACTCATCCATCGCTTATAATCCACAATTTACTCATCCCATTTTCTGCCATCTGCGTGAACTCACTCTAATAACTACACCTATCACCGATTAACTTGACTCACCACTAGAAGCTGCACAAATTGCTTCTCTTTCCTCAAAGCACAAGGTAACGCAATTACCAACACATTTACAGCAATAATTAATAACCACTGGAATAACCACAGACCTAGGGTTACAGATTAGCATGCTACCCACCATAAAGCGCTTCAACGCCTCATCAGTGGTAGTAAATGCAATTAGACCATTGGAATGTAGATAGCTCCATTGAAGACAATGCAGTAGTTTCAGGCTTATAATGGCTGATATAAGCCTTTAGCTCCAACATTCCAATGTTTGGTTTTATATTTCTGCCTTTCTAATTTAGAGCATTCTACCCTTAGTGGGTGGAATGTTGTAATAGCCGAATGCCCGTTCTGCCTTGGGCTATTCTGATTATTAAAGGCCCTCTCTATAATGATAGGGTCTCACCTGCAGCTCGGGCTTAAAAGCCAGGTTCAGGGCTTTTAACAATCGGTATAGCCCTCGGCAGCGGGCTATATGACTATATTACAAATATAATTCAATACAAGGCATACATTCATATTAACATCCCTGAATCATGTGAGAAAATATATATCTGTTTGCCATCGTTCATTAATTTAATGAGTGGTGGATTAAGGGGTCTGCAATGCAGATGAAACATTTGTGTCCTCTGCATGCATCTGGCTGTCTCCTTGCTGCACCTCTGTGTGACATCACGACTGCCCTAGAAACAGAGGTGTGACGAGTGCAGCATCCAGCATAGCTACCTGTGAAAGGGGGTGCCCTTGAATCGCACCTGCAACACATCCTGGCATGCACCACAGAGCACATTTTGCACAGGGACAAGTTGCACGCCTGAAAGCCAATTTGCACACAAACTTCTCATGTGCTGAATGGGCAAATCCTCTTTGTGAACCAAGTCCACAAAATGCACATTTTTTAGATCTGTGCTAACTCAGATCCGGGATAGTGTTTTGTGAATCAGGTATTGTTACTATATTATATTACCTAAATTTGATTTCTGTTCTCTATTCTGCTGAAGTCTATTTCCAAAAAAGTGCAAAGGATTTCAAGCACAACATAGAATGGGAAGCTTCTTAAATCTCTCTCTTAAATCTGTACAGTCTTAGAGTCCACTGCCCACTCCAGTGGGGTTTCACTTCTTCTCATAGGCATTATGATAAAAAAAGCCAATTTTTCCCGAAATTTTAATCATGTAGGCCTGCAAGGAAAACATTAATTTCGCCAATCTAACAGGACAATCCGTTAATACCGCTCTTTGTAGGATTTCATCAAAATGAAAGGACATCATTCTTGCATAACTCAAACCAAACCATTTTTTTTTCCACCGGTGCCAGAAGACCCCAGATCCGTCATGTTAACCTTTAACATTCGAGGAAAAACTAAAATGCAGTGCCTATAATATTTTTTTTCTTTATTGCATTGAAAGAACTGAATGTTAAAAAGGGAAACCGTGCCCATGATTATGTGAAACCAATCAACGGTGTGATCATTGTTGCAGGAGCAGCTTCTTAGACACCGCTGACCCCGCCACCTACCCAATTTTAGCTAAGAATGCACAGATAATTTGTAGCTCCTCTGAGTCTGTGTCCTTGCAAAAGGCAGCTTAAATTCTCCCAACCTTGGTTCCTTTTCACAGGGGTGGAGGGAAAGCTGTCTTGTTATGCTGCAGTTCATCTTTGTTATGGTAATTTAGAAATTTAACAGGTTTATTAATCCCGCAGAATTTATTATAGTCAAACATGAGATATTATTAAGTTGCTATTGTAAAAAGCATTTAGCCTCCCTGTCGCAGTGACTTGTACCCTGCATTGGCAGACATAGAAACATCCATTTTGTTTCCTAATTAGAAAGGCTGCAATCAGGAGCTATGACAGAGTTCAACTCCTCAATGTACAGCCTGCCAGGTTCTATAGTGCAGGCTTTATAAAATTCGCTTTAATTCAAGAGCAGAATATCATTAACTTTGTAAGTGGATGAATACAATGGACAAGCAATTTAATTAACTTCTAACATTGGATGTTGGACGGGAGACAAAATGAAATTATGCACATATTTCTCATGCAGGCAGTCAACCTTGAAAGGGACTTGATTGTGATGGGTCAGACAGGGGGACAACTTTGTCCAATTATTTCATGTTTAGCCCTGCTATATGAAATTTAAAATTCAGTACTTTGTAAATCAATCATCTTTCATTTTGCGACAGTCACAAAGATTCTCAGAGATGTCGAACGACCCACTTTAACCGTGATATGCTAAATGCCACCTTCTACCGCATGGCTTCCCTCCTCTGCTCAGCTGACCTGAAGTATGTTAAATGAAATGGGCAGTAATGTTTGCTCGTCAAACCCCTTGAGCTCATTATTGAGGATTGAGTTGTAAGTAGACCATCTGTGTTCATACATAGAATCATTTTAACATCCAATACAGATGAAAAGGGATACAGCCACAGAACTCAAAACACACGTGTATATGGGAATACTCATTCTACATCATTATGCACCCATAGTTCTTTCGTGTTAATTGCTCACTTCACTCCAAATGTTGTACATCCCAACCCACTTCCCCTTCCCTTATCCCTCCATATCTCAAACCTGTGTGCCAGTCTCATACAGTGAAGTATTTGGAACTTTTACCATGAGCAGAAGGCAAGGCTGCTCCAGTATGTATAAGAAGAAACCACACAAAGAGGTTTACTTCACAATCTCTTGGACCCTGATTAGCTGCTTAGGTAGACTCAATCATTAAATGCTGGTGCTAAGACATCCCAGAGACAATTAGCATTGCTGCCAGTTGCTTGAAACTTTAAAACAATCAATTTAAGACTAGAGCTATAAAAATGTGTAAATACACATCTCTAGGCCCCCAAGGAACTCAAGAGCATCTGGATGCACTTTGTACCAAGTATTGATATTGTCCATGGAGACCCAGGAACCAGATACCTTTAAAAGTTAAATGAAAGGCAAGGTCAAAGCTTCACCTCTTAATTGAGGAGGACATGATTCCTATGTCCTCCATACTAACTTTAAAGTGTAGTGGATGTAGCAGTCATATCCCTCTGGTGCTTGCTTGAGCTAATGCTTCACCTGACACCCATGGACCGCACAGTCTTTCTGACCCACGGGGGTAGATTGGTGCATTTACCACCAATCTGCCCACCACAAGGGGGCAGAACGCCCACTAAACCACCAGGGAAAAAGAAATGGAAAGGAAATGGGGTGGAGGATTGGCCCATTCTAGAATTGGGTGAACTGATCTCAATTGTTTTAGCCCTAGATAATCTTTTTGGCCCGCTGGGGGCAGATTGGAGCATTTACCCTAATTTGCCTACCATACTAAAAGGGAATGGTGTGAGAGACGTACCTGTGCTGCCATCAGGCCACTCCCCTTGCCCACCAACAATCTTTGTGTCTGTGGGGTTTACCCCTAATCTACCTGCTGTCTGGATGAAAATCCCACTAGACAAAGATTGATGCTACAAGAGAAAGGTGGTCTGGCCTATATTGGCATCAGACTGCACCTTCAACTTCCAGGCACCCCTCTGGGGAGACAGAATGGGGAGCTTACCTTCTCTGCCAGGCCGCATGTCAAAACTCTGCTCAATGAAAGCCAAATATCCCCTCATTTTCCAAGGGGTACGGTAGACATTTTTGGGCCAGAGATCGACTAGCACCTTGGGACACCTACCAATCCTAGGTATTTCTGAAAACAAGAGGCCCAAGAGAGTCCAGTTGTATGGGGTGTGCATATATCTCTGCACATTTACATACTCAGAATGCCATTTAAGTGTGAACTCTATGGCCAAAAAAGCAGGTGACAGCTATGCCAGTAGGTCTCTGCTTTAAAAGGCTATGCTATTGGATTTGTCAATGCTTTTTGAAAGAGAATACATGGGGGCTCAGAAAAACTGAGGGAGAGAGCAGGAGAGCACAGTTACACCAATGTTGTACTGATTACAGGCCATCTATTCAAGAGCAGACGACTGAGACTGAAAAAACCCATCCGTGCATAAGCAAGAGTTTATCCAATGCCCAGTCCCAGTATTTGTTATGTGTGGCACACCAAAGGTCTATCTTTTACCAGCTAAAGCTGCCCTTTAGATGACACTGAAAAATACAATTTTCATCTTAGCTTTATGAGGAGGACGGCAACAATTGGGCCTGTCTTGGCAAACACTACAGAAACCCTACCATCCCTACCGTTCCTAGGAATGTTTGACAACTAGATTGGCAAGAGAAGGCAAGGCGGTGGGTCTGTGTGGATTCTTGACAGTTGCACTCACACACGTCTCTACATTTCTAAGAGGGATTAGGAGATTTATTTGGGTGCAGGCAGATACAGAGTCCAAACATGAAAGGCAACCATCACCACAAAGGTCTGTTCACATCATCATGTTTCTCCATCCCTTATGTCCATCCACACATAATTGGGTAGCATTTTTATCTGGAATATTGGAGAAATGCAGGATGGTGGGACATTTGTTATTGGCAATTGAATTTCTCTGGATTTGGGGGTTACCAGTTGTAAGTGGGTGTGCACAAAAAACATTTTGAATAAATGCTCTCAGAATAAGCTTGCATTGTGGTAATCAAAAAATTGGAGTGATTCAACTAACATATTTGCCTAAATTCAGATTTGAGCTTACATTTAAAAAAAATCATAGCTTTCCATCATAGCATTTTTTTATTTTTAGTTTTTTCACTGTGAATTGATTCATGAACAGTACAGCTATCAATGTGAGCCACTAAGGCAAGCTCTCAGCATGCAGAGAAGTATTTGCATTGCTATGCAATTGTTCCTTTTGCTGGGCACAGAGCTTCCCCTGGGAGTCACAGATGAGCTCGCACTGTGACCTTTTATCATATAGGAGAATTGCAGGGAGAGGGAGCAACTAGCCACCCAGAACAAATGCAAGGTCATCTTGCTCACTGTTCAGTTTGCTCTCATTGCAAACTTCTCATGCTGTCCTCAGAGTTCTGATTCTATGGTAATGGCAGACAACTCATATTAATAGAGCCTCTTCGATTTCACTCAAGTAGTCCTTTGGTCACTCGAGTGCCTGTTGCTTGGCTTTTTTGTTCTTTTGCCAGAGGAGCAGGCCATACGTGATGGGTCTGTTTAGCCAGCACAGCTCCTTTTTCACAGTTTAGCAGTGCAATGAACTTTCTTAGGGTTAATCATATCCAGCTTCACCTACAGTAGCCCCTTTTTACTCCACAATATGCTACACATGCACACATAAACACATATCTCACACTTTTTGCGAAGTGAGAGCTTCCACTCATGGCAGACTACAGTTATTCACATTTAGGGCCAAAGGACAGCCTGTCCCTGTTTGGCATTCGGGTAAAAAGGCCAACACCACAGGAATATCAATCAACTGCGGTACACCGATAATTGTGCCATGGTGTGGGCATTGCAACAGGGTTCACTCATATTAAAGGAAATTATACATTGAAGCAGCCAGTGTCCTGCAGAGGTGATTACTGTGCTGGTTAGCAACTGCCACACAAATCACACACTTGTCGGTGAACTGAGGCTGAGAATCTCCTGTGCAGGACCTAAATGTATGTATGTCAATTGTGTGTGGTGTTTGCAAATCTATCCGAAGAGCAATGTCCTGCTAGAAAAATATTGTTTATTTCTTACAACCAACCTACCCTAACCACCACACCCTTTCAGTAATCTTGGCTCTCAATTCCTGTAAAAACTCTTAATTTTATAACAACCATTTTTAACTCATTGATTGTTATTTTCACTGAAAGGTTTTGCTTATATTTGCGTGTGTTTACTCTTGCGTTGCTTGTTCTCGCCAGAAGTTATACATTTAGGTATCTAGTAAAACTAACTCATATCAAAGATTAAGAAACATTTATTCATCATCTATAGTTATCCATCCACCTGTCGGCCTATTCAGTGAATTTAATAAGTGAACGTTGAGAAGGAACTCAATGGTAGTACAATGCTGTGAACCCTAGGTGAAGTGCTCGTTGGGCAGTTTCACATTTGCATAAACTTCATCTTTGATTTCCTAGTACATTTTAATTGTTTTTCAGTGGGAATAAGAAAATGTAGTTAAGTGTTCATCACATTACTTGGCATGCTTTTACTAAAGCAGCCTATGAACTCAGTCAATCTTGCTTCCAAGACTTATTGTGTGGTCTTTCCTTCCTCTTCTTGTATTTGTTTCCCCCCCCCCCACCCTGAAACATTGCTTCATTACTTGTGCTCTTCTACTGCTTAATCTTCAGACACTCTTTTTTCTTTTTGGTTAAACATGCCATGAGAGTGCACATGTCTATCAGCTGTTTCCTTCATGTAGTTCTCTTTTTCCCTCCCGCTGCGCTCTATGTTGCTCTTGTCAATGTGCTTCCCATCACCCCACTCTGTGTTATGTTTTGCCCTTGTGTGCTTCTTCGCCACATTGCTTTCTTGCCCGTGTACTTGTGCCCCACTCCACGCTGCACTCCATTTTGCCAATGTGCTTCTGCTCCCCACATGCTCCATGTTGCTGTCTCTTGCGTATTTTATGTAATTTTCGCATTGCCCACTGTTTCCGACCCTGCCCTCTGTGTTACTTCCAACCCCTCCCTGCATGATGCTGTCCCCACACTAACACTCCTTGTTCCTTCCACCCCCACTCTCCTTGTAGCTTTTGTTGCAGGGATTCGGTGTAAACAGAACTATGCCTGGGATCAAAGAACGTCAGTATGTAGGCACTGAGTCACCATACCACATTAGTACCTAGTGCCTTACCTGCCCTCCTAACCTTCCCAGAGTGATGGGTGAGTTAGTAACCACAGAACACAACACTCTAGTGCCCTCAGGGAACCGTGGAAACAGATCGCCACCTTTCATTTTCTCACTCATGCATGTCCATAATAAACAAAACAGTGACACGAGAACAGTTTACGATGTTTATTGAAACTATTGTGCTGTATTATAGAACATCTGCGCTGCAACTAGAAAACATATGCATGCCAGCAAAGTCAGTAGCATCGTAAGTACACTCTATACAATGAGAAGCCCTTCCATGTGTAAAGATGCATCTGCCTCAGCCTATCCTCACTACAAGGGCACAGTGTTATATCGTAGATCTCTGGGATTAGAACCGACTCCCATAGCAGTATTATTGTTAGGTAATCTGCATCTCAGGTCTGCAAGGCTGGCACATTCATGTGCAGTGTTTTGCTAAAACAATTTTGTGGCACAAAAATAGGGGTGCTGAGTGCAACATGTACAAAGCAAAGCAGCCTACAATTAGAAGCTAGGCTAAAATATGGGAGAACTCAGTGGGCCCTAAAGTGAAATCACAACACTTCCCCTAACTACCTTTTTTAAAAAAAATATGCTTTGCACCACCTTTTTATTATTTGCAAGTCCAACTTGGATCAGTAAAAAAAACAAATCTTAAAGCACATGCGCATTTGTAAGCACATGCAGGCATAGTGCAGGCACCCACAAATAACAAATCCACATCAGGTGCATTGTAGTACTTTTAGTTTCCTTTATAGCCATGCTGCACAGCATTGCTAAAAGCCATTTGCAAATCTAATAAATTCCAAATCTCAAAAAATCATTGGCAAAACAACCAATAGGACTCAAAGTCGAGACGTTTTGTCTTTGCTAATGTTTGTTTACTGTGATCTGCTGAAGTTGGATGTGTGTTTGTGGTCTGTATAAGTTCAAAATTGCACCTTGTTGACTGAAGTGGCTGCCCTCTATCTGCTTCACCTACCCTTTCATTCTTGATGGCAAGCACTTGTGTGCAGGCTTCACAACGTGACGAAAATACAACAGGAGAAACCTTGTAAACCCAGTTGAGACCTGGGTGAACGCAACAATGTTTCAACAGGTAATAATTTAAAGCCAATTACTAGAATAAGAAATAAAATGTAAAACAGAAGCAAGAAAGGGTAGTGCAGTTGCTTGCTAATTACTATTAATTTCTATATTGTGTATTTTTTACTTTCAGTTGTATTATGGTTTCTTAGACTTTAAAGAGCGAGTCATGCTTATCCTCAAGTTTGTTTCCAGCACTTGTCCGACTTCATGCTTAAAGTCCGTTTCTCTTATTATTCATTCAATTCTTTTTTTTTATTTCCATGTATTGCACATTTAAAAACATTGATTGAATGACCAATAATGATCCAGAACGTGAGAAAGGTTGTGTTACTGAAGGCGACTGAGTCCCATCGCTGTTTTTAACACAGCTATTTTCATTATGTATCCCATAAGCACACGAACAAAGGCTGGGAGAGAGCTAAACAAATCCTTTCAGTCTATTTTGAATCCCAGATGTCAGGACGATAGTCCAATTCAAGTGCCATGATAGCAGTTTAATGGTATGTGCTTTGGCTGATAAGTCCAATACAGGAAATGATAAATGGCTGGCCACCTAATTTGTTTGCAAATCAAAGGTGATGGAGGATTTCTTAATGAGAGCAGATCTGTGTACCCAGTCAGTTTCTCCACCTTAAATGAGTAATTCACATTCAGCACGATTTCAGGTGTACGTGATTAAGTGACCTATCGACGGGGCTGACACACACGCGTTCACCTTTCCATTGCTCGTTATCTGTTCTTATATTGTTATGTGCTATCTGGAAGCCCTGGGACCAGCTTGTTTCCCCTCTTGTCTTTTGTGTGGAGACTGGAGAGTTGAAATGTTATCAGGGTTATTTTTCATACTCAGACAGAATGACTTGGCGGTTGGTAGAGTTGCTGGCTTGGTGGCGTACTGACGTACGTGCAGCACAAAGCAAGCTGTACGCACGCCTAGCCTTTCCACCTCAAGCTCTCACTATTGTATATCAGTTGCAAATATCATGCTTCACAAAAGCAGGCTACACAGTTTTTCAGGATGGGGAAGTTTTGCAGGTTTATTTACAGTGCTTAATTTGTAAAATAATAAGTGCCAGGGCTCTGACCAGGAGGCCACTGCAGCTTGCACCACCCATCGCCCTTGTCATCGCTGTCAAAACAACTACTAACCATCTCTCTCGCCTGTAAGTGCGACAGTTCACATTATTCCAGGTTCCGAAAGCTGAAGGATTGGCTGGGGAGGCAGGTATTAGTAATTTTTTATGTGTATTGTTTTTATAAACACCCATTGTTATGCTCACCTATAAATTGGATGAGCAGCGCCACAATCTGGCAGGATGTCATAAGTGCAGTTTTGACAAATGAGTGCCAGTGCCGAGCACCGGAAACCACAGGCTCAAATTAAGCACTGATTATTTATCTTCATGACACTTACATAGGGTTAACTTACGTACTATGCGGGTGTTCAGCGGGCAGTGTGTTCATCGTTCATAGCTTCCACCCTGGATACTAAGTCAGAGCTTTCTGGAATAACATGCGTTACATGGTAAATCAACATCCAGTGCTCGCCTATATAAAAGTGTGCCTGAGTCTATACCATTTGTGAGTTGCTGCACCTGTGATGCATGGAGAGGATAAAAGCCAGTCTCCAGTTATCTGGATAACAACTGCACTTCAAAGGGTAAAGAGGTTGCTGTTGCCTTCTTCAAAGAGCCCCAGTGGCCTGAGGACATGAGTAAAGCAGCTTTATTTTCTATTCCTGAAGGAGTTTTGTACTTCGGAAGTTAGGATCCTCCTGTAACTCAGCAAAGTGCCACCCACCTGTGTAGTTTTAGGTCTTGTTCAGATGCAAACTGCCAACCTCACTGGCCATACAACACTGATAGTCATGGTCTGACAGGTGAATCAAATCTTGGCTACACCAAACCATGGCATGCTGTATCTAGACAAGCCATGCTTTATGATGCCAACGGCTCAAACAGTACTGACATTTTGCATCATTCCATTAAAGCTTGTTCTTTGAGACTTTAACAGCTAAAGTGGCTTATCAACATCTGAGAAAAAGCTTGATCCACGCCTTCTGGTCCTTTTAAACCTAAATTGTTTTAATTGTTCACCTGCATATTCAGCCAAATTGTTGGGATTCATGATTGACATTGCTTCCTCATTCATCCGACACCTTTGGTGTCTTCCCAGTGGTGCACACTACCATCTTCATATGTTAAAGAAAAGAAGGCACCTTACACCTCTTGATCAACTGAAGTCAGCAGTACACCCTCTTGTCATCTTGAAATTAGAATTTGAAAAACACCTTGCTGGCTGTTATCTCACATTCACACTTGACCCCAATGAAAGTGGTATTTCACTCAGCTGCTAGATGGTGTGTAAAGTGACTTCATCACTCCTATGCTATATGACCCTCACAGGATCCCTCTTTAATCTCTGCATCCTTACTTCCATGGCACTGCATGACAACAATCCACCTTACTTAGCCACACTGCTTACCATCTCAGGTGGATCCAGAAGCAAGGTTATCTGGTCCTTAAAGCCCCCAAATTCAAGACCTCTCTAGCCATGCAGCCGTGCCCCATGGGAGCATTGACTAAGGTATGGTACTCCCTGCCAATTAATCATAGAAAGACTACACCTTTCCTCACTTTTAGATGACCACTAAAATGGCATCGGAAGAAAATCCACCTTTTTCTGAGTGATCCCCTGAGATGTTTGCCCTATCTGTTTAGCTGGCTTTAAAACTCTGTGCCTTTCACCCGGCTAACCATGAGTAGAGCTCCTGTGCTCCCATTTAAACATGGTTAAATTAGCGTATTCCTAATTTTCACATTTAACTTGCATGTAAATCCCTTTTACATGTTGCATAAAGTACTCCCCTAAGCCTGGAAGTTAAGTGCCACTTGTGGACTGCAGCACCCAATGTAACAGCTTCTACTGTGGCAATGCAAGCTTGACTACAGGCCTACTGTGTAGCCTTACCTTTGGAGTATAACACCTGCAGCGTGACCAGTTAAAATAAACCTTTTTGACAGGTAAAAACCTCCCTTTTGAATATTAGTAAGTCACCCCTATGTAAGCCGTGTGGCCCACAAGAAAGGGTGCATGATATTTAAAAGTGGCACATGTAGAAAATTAATATTTCTATGACCATACAATGACAAATCCTAACAAACTAGTTTCACTGTGGTAGGCCTAGCTGTCCTATGTAGAAAACCAGAGTACAGATTAAAATACTAATGCTGTATCTCAGGATTGGGACCAGCTAAAAATAATTAAACTACTACATTTAATAGTACCTTAATTGTTAAAAATCCAATTCAATAGCAAATTTGGATTTTAATGAATATTAAGGAAAAGTGACTTTTAGACAGTTACTTTTTACTTGTTTGAAATGTCAGAAGGTTAATTAGCATAAACCTCTGTCAGCTCTATGCCTGTCCTCAGCCTTGAATCAGTGTGAATGAGATCTGAAATGCCTTACAGGACAAAACAATAGGCTGACTTGAAAGGGTAGAGATGACTCATCTGAACTCCATAGTGAGGGCTGTGGGCATCCATCATGTGGTACCACACTGTCAAATCCAGCCTTAGAGGTCTGTTAAGCCACATGTAACAGTTGTTGCACACTTGAAAGGGAAAGAACAAGATGCTTAGAAAATTCTTGGGTATCCTCAATCTGATTCTGAAGTACCCTGCGTTTGTCCTACCAGACCTCTGTCTCTGGGTTTGTTTGGGTACAAGGCCTGCTTCAAACTGGATTTAGTGTTAGGTGTGACGCTTATAATTTCTCTTTGACACCCCCTCACACAACCCCAGCCCTCAGAGCCCAAGTTTAGTGTGGCTGAAGATGTTTACTATCTTGAAAATTCCCTGCCACAAGACATTTTTGGCCAGTTTGCAGTAAGCGAAACATGAACTACTCAAAAAGTGGGTAGGGTTGGGCCAGGGAATATTTGTCCCGGGAGCCACCCCCACCTATTACCTGGTATAAAATGTGGCATCTCTAGGAACCCTCTTCATAACACTTTATGGTGGAAAATCAGAAGAGGACTGGACCTGCTGTCTATGTCGTGAGGTGGGCCCTGAAGGACTGGACAAGCTTCCTCTTGCACCCAGGACAAAGTGTTTCCTCCACCTCTACTCTCCTTGCTGCTGCCTACCCCACCCACTTAAAAAAAAGCCCACTTTGGCACTACCTTTTTATTTGCCAATCCAACTTGGATCAGCAAATAAAAAGAAAACAAAGTCTGTGTATGTATCTGCAAAATGACACGCCTGCTGCAGCTGCATCATAGCACCTTTTTTTATTGCCTCTTTAGCCATACTGCTTACCCTCACTATAAACCATTTGCACAGCCAAGAGTTCCTAAATACGAATCCTCTTGGCTTTGCCAATGCTTTTTTCTTGTCTCTTTTACCACACTCAGCCTGGATGACAAAGGCTTGCAAAATCCTTGTCAATTACTGTTACAAAGAGATTAACTTACAGGAGTAGCTGGAGTCATTTTGAGGTAGGGCTCGTTAAACAATGTGTTCCTGTGTTTCCTTTGTATCATGTGGAGAGATAAGAAGTTGCCCAATGTGCACAGCGACAAGGCATGGCTGGTGGAAATAACATCCCAGAGTCAACTATACAAGAGGGTTGTGTGATACGTTACTTCAAATGGGTTATTGATATTTACTGAATGTTTTTTTCTGCTTATAAACAGAAAGTACCCTGGCAAGTCTGTTTAGTTAGGTATTAATTCAAGAATGTATTCATATTATTTTGAAAATACTTTTTTTGATTTTGACAGTCATGAAGTATTACACAATCAATAAACTTAAAACATGGAATAGTAAACATTTGTCAAAACACCTACAGAAGTTCCCAGTTTGTAGAATAGGGCCAGATGTATCAAAGGGTTTTACTCATTCTGTGTCTATGGGAAAATGATTTAGTACATGTGGCCTATAGTGCTATAGGATGCCTCCCCTGAATGGCTGCGCTGGAGCAGCGCAGAGCCCAGTGCCTGTTTTATGCACCTGCCAGGAGTAAATTAAAATCGTCTAACCTGATATGTTTTTTGAGTTAGTGCTTTTTTTTAGATTGTACTGCTCGGAAACAGGGAGCAAGGGTTTCTGTTCCTGAGCTGTGCTATCTGAAAATAAAACACTAATTCAAATAAATATTACTTTATGTTATTTCACTTTTGCCCCTGCTGGCGCATAACACAGACACTGGTGTGTGCTGGGCCAGAAAGGTCCATCATGACACAGCCCTTGGAGTTAAAACTTCAAAATATTGTAGTTGACTTGAGAAGGTGTTTTCATGATTAAGCTTTGCTGGATGTAGTTTCACCAAAAACAGGGTTTTGCTAGTCATTGGAGTCACTTCCATCCTCTCTTTTGCAATACTTTCGAGATGATGCACCATCACTAAACCAAATATATCCCTCCAACCAATATAAAACTTCATCGGAGCCCTTCTTGGAACGTGTAGTCAACAGCATCTTGGTTTGCGAAGGTTGTGACGTTTTTACATGGCAGGGCACCCACAACTTCCTCGACTCTCATTTGATGACCTTTGAAACAATGGTGCTTCGCTTTGCCATCCAAGGAACTGTTCAAGGGAGGCCATGAGTGTTGTCCAGCACACCAGATCTGTTACTCATTTTTTTTTTTGCATATTTTTATAGCGCGAACTCGACCCGAAGGTATTGGAGCGCTTTACATGAGCACCGTATTCACATTACACATTCAGGCACGGGGAGATTAAGTGATTTGCCCAGAATCACAGGATGTGGACGCGACCTCGAGGCTCGAACCCTGGTTTCCTGCACCAAAGTCGGCAGTTTAAGCCGACGGACCACATCCTAGTGCTAATGCTGCGCCCTTCATCATATATTGAAGTTCAGAGCACAGAGGGAAGGCGGGCTGGAGACTGCAGGGGAAGGATAATAGAATCAGTGCTGGGGGAAGACTTGCCTTGCACTTTCACTTTCACTTTGTGAACTTGATGTTGTTATGTGCCTCTACACAGTTGTAGTGGATTCATTCACATGGTGGAGAGGGGGCTGTGACTATGAGTGGGGACTAATGTACTGAAGGTTGTAGTACTACACAGTGGTGTCAGGGAAGCTGTGCTGGGTGCTACCAGTGCACAAGGAGAAATAGTGACCGTGTACTGACGATCTCGGGAACTGCTGCTCCTGTGAAGAGACTGTGGGTCTAAGGGAGCCTTCATTGTAATGCACAGTAAATGGAGAATATTGTACCCAGACATAAGAGATCCCTAACACGTCAGCTGGGCATGATTATTGTGCCGCTGTCAGAAAGCCGTTGCACTTTTGGGGGGCAGTGGGCTAGTGACATCTAATCACTGGAGATTCACTGCCCGGTACAAAGTGCACGATCAGAGACAGACTGTTCCACGTGGGCTGTGGAACTACAGGGAATCAAAAGCAGGTGAATCTAGAGAGTCACTGAAGATTCAGAGTGACACAAAGACAGTCAGTGTCTGCGCTGGTATGTCTTGGTGAAGTTTGATCTTTACAACCCGTCATGCTGCTTTTCAAGGTAGTGTCACTTCACTGTGCCAAGTGTCTTCTTAGCACATTCGTACCACGGGGTGTGCCTGCTCTTGGTACCTATGAGTGTCAGCAGGGTAACAGAATGACACATTCTCACAATGCAGTCACTGGTAGTCAAAGTCAAATGACTGCTGTAGAAAACAGATTGCTTGTGTGGTTTTCGGCTGATGGTTTGCAAGCAGTATTACTGGGACAAGGGTCATTGACCAATGATCACCTGCGTTAGTTGACCAATGATCACCTGCGGTAGTTGACCAATGATCACCTGCGGTAGTTGACCAATGATCACCTGCGGTAATCGACCAATGATCACCTGCTGCCATTGCTACAGTGTGCTCTGTCTTTACATGCCCATTTCTTCATACCAAGGTTATTTACGCCAAGATGGAAATACATCTTGCAAGGGAATGGTGACTATTTTGATGCCATCGATGTTTCTGAAGGAACCAAAAGACACACCAGTGCTGCAGATATTTAAGAATATCGCTCTTATGATGGGTAAACACAAGATTTATTTGAGGTGAAGTTTTACATTGTATAATTCTTCGAGGGTCAGCAGACCACCATGTCTGTGTTCACCTTAAATGACTTTAACATTTATTAATGCAGCTGTTCTCCTTAAAGGAAACAGAGCACCATCAGTATTATTTTTATTTTTTATTTGGTCTCCTGGACCACTCCCTACTTCCAAACAAACTTTTAAATATTTATTATAATTTATTTTACATCCCTTTTGTAAATGCATTATCACCCAAACCTGGGAGTCAATAACTTTTCAATGTTTTGCACCCAGACAGGACCCCCGCTTGCCCAACTACTTGGGGGTAGAGCTCTTTTTGGGTCTCCTCTGTCTGCAACTCACCAGTGAATGAATGTATAGGTGGATGGACAGGTCAAAGGATGACAGAGTAAAGGGATGGACAGGTGAAAGGATGGTAGAGTAAAGGATGCATGGATGAGTGGGTGAAAAGATGAGCAAATGGATGGCAAAATGGATGGATGGATGAATGGATGGCACAGTGAATGGAAGGAGGCATAGATGTGTGGATGGTAGAGTGGAAGGATGGCTCGGTGGATGACAGAGTAGATAGATTGATGGAATGGGGAAAGACTGATTGATGCATGCAAAAATGAACAGATGTAAGAATGTAAAGGTGAATTTTTGGATATCAGCAGGTAGAAAGAAGCGTAAAAGAATGAATGTATAGATGCCTGTATGGAAGATACAGGGGGAGCTCTTCTAGAGAGGAGTCGGCTCACTTGCTTCAATTGCTTTGTGCCATCAGAGCTTTTACTTCAAAGTGGGGGGGGGGGGGTACTTTAATTTTCTGGCTCCACCCTTGCACCCAGATTTCAGTTGCAAAACAGTTTTACATCTCATACCAATTTGGTAGATGAAATTGATGCTTCAGTTTGCCCCGTTCAAACCGCGAATCAGTATGAGGTCGCAATCCAGTTTCAGAAGTCAATGAAAGTGTACTGTCTCCTAAAATATGATCGGTAAATAGGAAAAAAAACATATTTGGCAGATGTAAACTCTGAATCAGACTGCTGCAAACGTAAAAAAAAAAAAAAAAGGTTTGGACATTTGGCTCGTACACGCTTCTGAATGCAATCTGTAAACAGGTGCATTTGCCCAGGGCGGCGAAACCCCTGAGGTCAGCGCCGATCCTTGGAGCCATTCCAGTCTATTCACTTTTAGCAATTTCATGAACATGTTTAGATTCTGTATATATCGGGTCTTTTGAGGAAGAGGAACTGTCGAAAATGGCTCTTTTTTTCTGCTCCAGGGATGCTGTTTGTTGCCTCTTAATCAGCCAGTCTTTCTTTCATGTTGTCGTTAATTGCTACATAAACGCATCTCCGGGAACACAAGGCCTCCTCTGGAGCCACTGAACACGGCGCACGTGCAAAAGTTCTCTCTGTCAGGTTGTAGTAATTACTCATTTACTGATGATCTTTTTCGGACTGAAATATGGCAGATAATAGACTGAATATTTTTAATGGAAAATTAATAAGTGTTCTCGGATGCCGCCTGTAAATATGTAAGGCGATTTTAATTGTTTTCAGCATTGCAGGCAGGTAATCAATAGCGTGAGCCGTGGCACACATACCGCTGACATGTACTGCAGTGGAAGGGACTGGTAAGAGATAAGGGTTTCCTGTCAGCAGAGGCCTGTGCTAATTGCTATTCAAATGCTGTCACGTCTAATGACAAATGGATCCATTGAACGGTATTGATAGAGTGGTTAAACATTAGAAAAGTTAGCCTGCACTTTGACTTTAAATATTCATTAGAGCTAATTATGGATTTTATGACTACATGAATTACAGTTTTTGAGTCATCATTGGCAATTTATTCAACATTTATTTATTACAGTCTTCATAAAATCTGGGTGGCTTCCTCGCATTAAGTGAGGGAGCGCTTTCAATGTTTACCGGGCAGAGTGATTACTTAGGGTGGTAGTCAAGGTACTTCCTTTTGTCTCTTAAATTTGCACATTTTGAAAGCTCCTTGTCAACACCTGTTCTGAAACATTTTATTAGTTTGCATTATTCTTTTCAGAACGCGTGGGCGCTGCTCGTATGAGGGCGCGTTACTCGATTTGCAAACTGCCACTCACAAAATTGCTTTTGTCTTCACAGGTTTTATTTTGTTCCTATATTTGACTGGACATTTGGCCCAAGTAATGCATTTTGCTTCTTAGAATGCTTGAATGCACTGCTTCCTTAGATCTGATTTTGGGTTCTCAGGATGTTTGGACCACAGGGTTTACAAAACAATATCCCCAGTTGACGTAAATTGGAGCCCTCCTCTGTTATATTTTTTTTAACATGTTGATTTATCAAGCGCAATAATGCAATACATTCAGAAAATTAATGTGTGTGTGTGTGTGTGTGTGTGTGTGTGTGTGTATATATATATATCATCTATATATCAACCTCCATAGAGGAATACCCTACACTCTCAGGGCTTTTTCAAATTCACTGAGAAAAACCAAAGGTTACAGGGACGTTATAGTTAGGCTCAGATTTCACCGGCGCAGAGCTATAACTTACTCTTGTGCAATGCACTGCTTATGACCTCACATATTACATCACTCATGGCATGGTCAGTGACATCACTGAAGACATCTTAAATATATATGTATACATATTATCTACTGGTGGTTGCCAGTAGGTAGTTATAGTTGGGACCTAGTTTGCATAGGAAGAGCATTTTTTAATATGCCAATAACTTTGGTGCCGTTTCACGAATCTTCACGACATTTTAAAAACTGATATGACGCTCACTTCAGCTGCTATCTTGAAAGTTTTAGGGTGATCCGTCAAGCTGGGCCCGAGAACCAGAGGAAGCTTAAAAGCGTGTTTTCGCCATGTTCATTCCCATAGGACCCTTAGACACAGCTACAGCTGAACTGCTGAAATGAATTACACCAAATTTGGCAGGAAGGTAGATGTTGGTCCAAGTAAGTGCCTTTATGTGATTTGGTGCAAATTTGTTCAGTAGTTGCGGAAGTATTTAAAAGTTTTTCATATACACAACTGGGGACGGCTAGGATCCACAGTCCCTCCTGAGATCTCGTGCTGAGATCTGATTGGCTGCCAACATTTAAAATCAGGAAGTGCTGGCAGCCATCTTGTGGCTCGGTTGAACAGAGTCATGGGAAAAAAACATAAAAAAGTAAAGGGGGCAGGGTAGAAACACCCTGACCATGAGGCGTCTTGGAGGAGCCACAGGGACCTCGCAGGGGCAATAAAGCATTTTTATTTTTTTATTTTATTGTCGGGAGTCTCACTGGATCCGTGAATCCCACCAAATTCTTTTTTAAACGAAGCACGGGGCCCCGCGTTTCGTTAGTAATTAGCCCCCGAGTGGGCCAGGTCCCGGGAGTAGTTTTTATAGTAATGTGGGAGAGGCCAATGTGGCACCCCCTGTGCCCGGGGACCACCTACTCCCTGGGCAAACATATGTAAACTGATGCGGGGGCTTGCTTGGCCCCCTGTAGCCCAGGGCACTGACACCTCCCTGGGGCTATTGATTACAATTTAAATAGCCATATGGGCCTCCCCGCAGCCTTGGGGACCGCCACCTCCTCGAGGCTAATATATTAATGCGGGGCGGCCTGCTTGGCCACTCCGCAGCCCAGAGGACCGATATCTCCTCGAGGCTCAAATCATATATATGCAGGGGGTCTGTTGCGGGTCCCAGGGACACCACCTCCCCGGGGCCAATCTGAACAAAAGAGCCTTAGATGGCCCTGGGTAATGCCATCTCCCAGGACCGGCTCCAGCAATGTCCCGGGGTTCCTACCCCTGGGACATTGTAGTTTGCTATGGCTTGGCGGTGCCATAGCAAACAGTGCTCCGCTTTGAGCACACAAGAGCATTTTGCTCTCGCTTTCTCAAAGCAGAGCACAATTTGCTTTTACACATTGGGAGCTGAATGTTAGCAGCTCCTGATGTGTAAAAGCAATGCCAGCTCCCACAGGAACCAGGGAGCCAGCAGGGAATGCAGGAGCATTCAGGCTCGCCCCGCGGTCCCCATCAAAGGCAATGGATCGCCTGGATGGGACCAGGGCACCCACACTACAGGCTGGGCCCCGGGGGATGGGGTCCCTGATACCGAAATTGGCCTGGGGAGCGGGGCTGCAAGACCCCCCTCACCCATCGAAAAAAGGCCTGGACATGGGGAATGGGGTCCCCGGGGCCGATAATGGCCAAGGAAAGGGGGGGCATGCTGCCCCCCTCCCTTAAAAAATGTTAAAAGAAGACTTCCGGCAAGTCGCTGTGTGGGACTTACTAGAGTCAACAGTAGGGGTAGTTGGCCCCCAAGGACCCTCAAGAGCCAAGGGAACTTCATCACCCTACTAGTAGTGCACCAGAAGGCAAATTTGCAGAGTGGTGGAGAAAGGGGGCATGGCCTCCAACAACCTCTCAGCAATTCTGCTGTGTGGGACTTACTGCTGGTAACAGGAGGGATAGTTGGCCCCAGGGTCGTCCTTGGGGGCCAACTACCCCTCTTGTGACCTCCAGTAAGTCGCACACAGTGGGATTGCTAAGAGGTCTTTGGAGGCCACGCCACCCTTTCTCCACCACTCAAAAATGCAGCTCCTGGTGAACTACTGGTTGGGGGATGAAGTCCACTTTACTCCTGAGGGACCTTGGGGGCCAAGAAGACCTCCTGGTATCTCCTGTAATTCCTACAGAGCGGGATTCCTATGAGCTAGTCGGATGCCCCACCCCCTTGTCCACCACTCTGCAAACACGACTACTACTTTAAAAAAACATTGAAATTAACTGTAAAAAACAAAGGTTATAGGAACATTATAGTTGAGAATGAGCATTTAAAAAACGTTAGAAATTCAGTGAAAAAAAACAAAGGTTACAGGGTCGTTATAGTTAGGAAATAAAATTAGAAAAACCTTACAAATTCACTGAAAAAAACGAAGGTTACAGGGACATTTTAGTTAGGCTCAGGTTTCACTCGTACAAAACCAATGAAATTCAGCAGTTAAAGGTAGCTGAGCTAACCATAACTTGCACCCCCCGCAATGCACTGCTTATGACCTCACATATTACATCACTCATGACATGGTCAGTGACATCACTGATGACATCATCCACAGAATCACTGACGCACCCATTCACACCCCATAGAACCTTTCATGAACCCTCTCCCACACAACCATTCATAAACCCATTCACAGACCATACCATTACTCACACACCCACTCACTGATTCATAGATCTACATACACATACACTAACTAACCCATACAGCCACTCATACAACCACTCAGTCACTAATACAGCCACTGACATATCCACTCATACACCCATACAGCCACTCACACACTGAGTCAGTCACTCATAGAGCTACTGACACACCTTGGCACTCATCCATACAGTCAATCACACAGCCACGTAATCACCCATACAGATACACACTCAGCCACACACTTACTCATACAGATACTAACATGTACTCACTCCACTCACCTATACAGTCACTGACACAAGCACACACTCACCCATACAGCCACTCACATTCACTCCCTCGCCCATGCAGTCACTCTTATATCCCATCACTCACCTATACTACCTTCCACATACCCAGTTACTCACTCATATACCACTGAAACATCCACTTACTTACCCACACAGCCATGCACACACTCACTGACCCATGCAGCCACTGACTCACCCACTCACTCATCCATACAGTCAGTCACACACACCCTCACCCACCCACACAGACACCCAGACAACCATACAGGTACTCAGACAACCAATCACTCACCAATACAGTTACTCATGTACCCACTCACACACCCATACAGCATCTTAGACACCAACTGACTGATTGAAACAGCCATTCACCCAACCAGTGAGTCACCCATACATTCACTGAGACACCTAATCACTCATGTATACAGGCAGTCACGCAGCCTCTGAATCATTCATACAGACACTCATACACCCACTGGTTCACCAATACACCTTGGTATAGATCTTTAACACTGATAAACATTTTGAAAAAAACACTCAGTCACTGGATGATGTCATCAGTGATGTCACTGACCATGTCATGAGTGATGTAATATGTGAGGTCATAATCACTGCATTGCGGGGAGGGTGAGTTATAGTTAGCTCAGCTAACTTTAACTGCTGAATTTCACTGGTTTTGTACAAGTGAAACCTGAGCCTAACTATAACGTCCCTATAACCTTTGTTTTTTCTTCTGTGCCCCCGTATAGCAAAACAAAAAGTGCTCTTTCTACGGAAACCCTGACCTAACTATAACTGTAATACAGTGTGCTACCTCCCACAGTGCTGCTGTGTTTCAGGACAGGATCAGTCATGAAAGAGTGGGCGGTAGTGGTCACTCCAGCCCACCTGGTCTGTCTTCAATCTAGCGCCTCCTGCTGGGTGGGAGCATTGTGGACAGTGGCAGGGACACGAGCAGACAAAGGAAACTGGCCCTTCCTCTGCCAATGCCATTAACCTCATAGTATCAGTACACGGATAACCGTTATACCTCACATGAAAATAAGGCTTTATTTAATTCCAAATACATTTAATTGTCTTTCAGGGGTTTCCACCCTGAAAGTGAAAATCTCACTGGGAAATGTGTCACCTGATTTCCGTCAGGCCGCTGTTCTACAGCAAGGACACAAGAGATTTCCTATTCGTCGCTATTCTATAGCATTGGCTTATTTCCTCTGCCGGTGCTGGAGTAATCTCATAAAACGTACCAGATAATAGATTACACTGGTGTTTGTTTAAGCGCCTTTAAGGACAAGACTAAATGCTGTTGAGAAAACAGCACCCCCTTCATTACAAAAAAATCGCATTGACATCCATAAGAGAGGCATTGCATTAAATAAAAGAATGATTTAGCGCCATTTTGACTTTTTTTTCTCCGTGACAGAGACACCCTCCTGGCAGACAAACGTTCCAGCTCAGTAATTTCTGCATTATTTATGAGAAGCTGCACATTTACAGATTAAACATTTGCTGATTTGTCAAAAGCACAAACACGAGGGCTCGCCCATCTCCTTGACATATGAGTTCATCCAACGGAAAACACTGTCACACGTTTAATTGATGAGCGCACGTCCCGGTGACCCAGGCAGCCTGCTTCGTGTGTCTTGTCTGCCTCCCCCTCCCGCCTTCCACCACGGGGGTGGCAAATAAGACTTAACAGGAGCCTTTAGGTAACAGTCAAGGTGAAGCGGAAGCCACCGGAAACAAAGGGCAGATTTTCCGAATGTAGTTGTGTATCCTAAGAAAGGAACCTGTTCCTACGTCACCATGTTCCTTTATGAAAATGTCACCGCTAGCAGTCTTTCTGCTATATCTATCATATCAGTACATTTGCAGAAAATAAAGTTAGCTTAATTTATCTGAAATGCACCATTTTCTCTCCGGTTGTGCCGCCAGCGGGTTAAGAATGATAAGGTTTCTGGTGGGAATGCTGATGGTGGGTAGAACGAGCTTTGTCATTTAAATACCATATTTATTAACTTTTAAGGTCCTTGGAAAAGCAACCCTTTGTTATTATGTTTTATGAATGTGTCTCTAGTTTATTATTCTAGCTAACAACATACCTACCACTGTCCAAAGCATGGGTTTGATTCGACACAATGAAAGTAGGAACTTAGAATGTGGGGTGGGTCAGCAAAGTATGGTATTTATAAGGATTCTGAACAATACCTACTACATGGGTGCACTTTAAAACAATAATACTCACCAGGAGCTATCGAACTCGGAAACAATCCAAAGCTAGCAATCAGTGATGCAAGCATTTTAAGAAACCAATGCTCACTGTCAAATTTCAACTCTTTGCTCCGAGAGAGCAAAGAGTTTCAAACCTGGTGCCCCATATTGGTGTAATGACTTGCCATAGCAGTAGCCCTTCAGATTTGAGAAATTCTGCTCTTAATGCACATCTATGCGGCTAAAAATTATGGGCGGTATCAAGGAGTAGATGAAGGGACAGTTTTCACACGGTCTGTGTGTGAGGAGCAACCAACAATAAAGTCATTGTGTCTCTGCTCAAAAACTCTTGGGGCCTATTCACAAATGTAAATTTGGTTGCAAATGTGAATTTATTAGGTGTGGGCAAAATGTCAATTACTCTGGTATAATTTTGTGTAATATTGTGAACTTCACACTATGCTGAACTTCCTGAAATAATGCCATTTATGGCCAAGAGCCTATCGGCCATTTGCAGGTGGGCGTCATTAGTCGCTCCACCGTGCAGGAGTGGGGGACCAAGGAAGTGGGTTATGACCAGAAGTGGTCATGAGTTATACGACAGAGGGAAGGGGGCAGAGTAGAGTCCTTTAAAAGTAGGCTACCCCCAGAGACCCCTCTGTGTCCCCTGATGTGCTAAGGGAGCCGGACTGAATGTTTGTACATCACCAGTTTCGCTGAGACCTTCTTTTCACTAGCTGGTGTATATATTATAATGTATAAACAATGGATTCCGGAGATGTCTTGGCTGCTGCTGCTCATCCTAAGACTCCTCATCTGCTCTCTGGTCTCAACCAATTGCTATCTTCTGTAAATGTTTTTGTTAAATGCTCCAAAAAAAGAGAAAAGTCAGAAAAAAAGGTAGGAGGGTGCAGAAGATGCATATATACTAAAGTGCAAATCCCTAATAATACTAATGGGATGGGAACACCTGCTAAATTCATCAATACAGTCACATCAACCAATCAGATTCGTTTTTACAGTGCGTCGCAGGTACTGCAGTACAAGTTTTAGGTACCCCAACACCTAAAAACATAAAGTTCAATGAAAATGACAAAAATTCTAGTTATTTGGGCCTAACAGTGCACCCCTGAGCTCAAGCTCAAACTTTATAGTAAACTAAACCTTAAAAAAAATAATCTGGGTTAGCTGTACTAATGTAGAACAAAGAAGTAAAGGCTTTGCAAGAGGGACTTATCTCCCTATTAATAGCTCTAAGAGCCCATGGGTAATGCAGCAGTACCAAGGGGACACAAAAAAAAGAATGCAGCCATCTGATTGGCCACTCAGAGTACACCACTAAAAAAAAAAACCCTTTAGAAGAAGGCTCAAACCAATTTCCTAACCACCATTAGCACATTGCTGTTTTGCAGACACAGATTTCTGTGTAGACAATCCAAAGCCATCAGGACCACCTGGAAAATTCCTCAGCACCAGCCACCAATTGCATCATCCACCGGCCCTACCAGAACTGGATCATTGCAGAATGATGACATCATTTTGCTGCTATTACCATCTGGAGCAGCACCACCAACTAGCCCTGAAAAAGAATGGATGGTGTGGCAAATTTATACTTTACCACCTGGCCCCCAAAAAAATTCACAAGAAGTTAGATGCACATTGTGCAAACAGGTGTTTCATAGGAGTATAATTGACCAGTACTGGAATTTGAAGCACCCGAGGACTCTGCATACCAGTCACGTAGCATGCGCAGAATACACAACAGAAATCAGAAGGTGAAGAAACAGCACACCAGCGTGTATAGTGCCAACTGCAAGAGGAGGTTGATGACAATATGAAGCATGTTGCTACATACTTCATGTACAGTCTGAAAGTTGTGGCTACTTGAGTGACCAAAAGATGATTTTTTTCTAAAGTCACGGAACACCATGTGGAGAAGGAATGCAAATAGTTGTATAAAAAACGTAGGAAATAAAAAATATGTTAAATAAACCAAAACCAATTTCAAAGTTAAAAAATACAGTAGTTGAACACTGTAAAAACAGTTTAAAAAAATGCTTAAAAGAGTTTCAATCCAAAAAGTAAAACAAATATACAAAAACCTTTAAAAAACAAAACAAATAATTTGCCCAGGAGCAAAACTCTGCGCCTACTCTCCTTTAAACACAACTTATAGTTGTGTCTAGAGAGGGCAGGTTCGATGCTTCCAGAAGGATGGGCACAAGGTCTGACCGGAGTCCGCGTCTTGTGCCCAAACACCCACTGTGCACTGCCATACGCAATGAGCAGTGAAGCTACCCACTCGAAGTAGTTGTTACACATGATACATTTAGAATATGATGCAAAAAACAGAAAGTCACTGAAGAACGGTCATAGTGACATTATAGTTAGATATGGTAATAAGATCATAATTTACATAACACAACAAATTCATTAAAAAACTAAAAAACAAAAAAACAAAGGTTAAAGTAATATTATAGTTAGCTAATGGAATGAGTCAAGAGCTTTTAAAAACTCAAAAAACCACAGAAATTTGTCAGTTATAGTTTAGCGAACAAACTATAACTTGCATTCCCTTCATGCACTGCTTATGACCTTACATATTACATCACTCATAACACATTAATAGACATTATTGATGATGTCACGGACAACATCATTGATGACATCATCCATGATTCTGTTAGTGACATTACTCCATAAACCCTTATGTCATTTAAAAAAAAAATGTTTGTAGTAAGGGCCGTAGAGTCATAAATAGCATAGAATTTCTATTTGTACACATATGTGTGTATAGAATAGAAATAGTGTAGGACCCAGAGCCAAGTCACGGTGATGTTTTACTTACCAGGAAAGTTCCTTTCAGGAATCTTTTGTTGCAAGCAGAACTCCATGCTATGTTAAAGAAAGTGAGAGCACTGACTGTATGTTGCAGAGGCACGTTTCATATTTCATAGTACGTTGTGAATTAAAGCCAAAGCCTTTCACAATAAATCTGTAAGAAAAAAAACAAGCTTCTGATAGGTTGTCCACCTGTGGATCTCTGGGCAAATACCTATGTTGAGCAGTTACTATACAGTGCTATAGACCAGTGGTTCTTAACCTGTCATCCTGGGATCCCTCAGAATCTGCAAGGCCTAGTCAGGGCGTCTGCAACTGTGTTAGAAAATAAAATCATATTAAATTAATACATTAAAATTCATGATATATACATATAAAGAAGCAAAATCGAAAATATGAAAACTTTTTCTATAGTTAATTTTGGATTAAACAAAATATATCAATATTTGAGAATTTGTTTGGGATACTTTCGTTTTTGTATTTTTGAATCTTGTTGAAATCATAGAAAGTGCTTAGGCTAGGTGTCTTCAGTTTCCAATAATGACTCAGTGGAGAGCTCCAGATTCCAGTAATGATTCAAGGTGCTTCGCTGAAGTAAAAAGGTTTAGAACCCACTTGTATTATATGTAAAGTGGATGTTAATAAGGTGTGCACATGTATTTGCATAATGTCCCAGAAGATTCTTAGCCATTACCCATTGTTGATGAATGTACAATGTGATGGTGATCCACTTAGAGGTAGTTTAACTCAGCGTGGTTGTAGGCATGGCTGTAAGGTTGTAGCCACTCTACTAATTTCAGGCATGTAAGTAGTGCATGTTACCAAAATTTGGAAGGTTGGCAATAGGGCCCGCCTAAAAGTGTCTTATCAGTTGCTAATGTATACCTATCAACCTCCTAACTCAAAATGACACAATATGTGAGTTGTAAAACCGTGAACCCATTAAGAAGAAGAGAGAACGGACACTTGGAGGGTGATCGAGGTTTAAAAGTGGGGAACTTTATTGAAGCATTTATTTTGTTAGGCAGGTGAATACCTGTAAAAAGAGGGAAATGCAAAGCAAATGTGAGTGAGTTGACAAATATGCAAAATGTCCTGCTTATTGCCAAATGACATGTACATTATTAGTTGATTAGTGATAGAAGATTGGGCACAGGCTTGGTTTGCTGAATTACTTCCAGCCCACAAAGCTTGTAGCACACTGCCACAATCATTCAATGATGTGCTCAATTATGTGATCAGTGATGTCATCAATGATGTCATTTGAGATGTGATTCATGATATCATCAATGATACCATTTAATCTGTAATGAATGATCAAATATTTGAGGCTGTAAGCAGATGAGTACACAAGTTATAGTTAGTTGACTAAACTACAACTGGTGAATTTCAGTGATTTTTAATTCTTTTTAAAGCTAGTTCTTGTCTCATTCTGTCAATTAACTATAATGTTACTTTAACCTTTCTTTTTTCCGTGAATTACTGTAATTTTAAATGCAAGTTTTAGTCTTATTAGCATACCTAACTGTAACGTAACTTTAACCTTTTGTTTTTATCTGTGAAAATATATACATGTTGTTTCTCTTGACAATACTAATTGCCAGTACAGTGCAACTGATATACACACAGTATGTACTCCAGCTCCCCAATAACACTGACTCCAGGGGACTGGGTAATATGCCCATGACCTGTTTGTCCAACTCTGCATTGATTAGCACCCCAAGCTGTAACATAGCCTCAACTATTTGTAGAATTCCTGAGAGCCAAGCAGTACCATATTTCTGCAAAGAAGTGGTGCAGCTTGCATCCAACTTTACTCACTTTGCTACCTCTCTATGAAGTGTAAATATGTGCACCCAAACTAACAGGTCTAACAGGTCTAACAGTTCAAGGTACTTTTCCAGAATGCACTCTAAGGGGGGTATGGGTGGGGGGGGGGGTGGGATGTGGAGAGTTACCACATAACAGTTGGAATCAGCTGCATTTTTTCACAATGTTACATCCACTTCTATATGGTTATGAATATAGGTATAACAAATCCACATTGAACGTGGAGCTTTGAGTAAAGTGCCCTTCTATGTATCCATCCATAACTAGTGAAATACATGTGATTATTCACATACTGCAAGAAGTGATATTTCTAGCAGGTGTGTTCCATCCTCTTAGAAATAGGAATATATGCACTTACAACAAATCCAAATTTAATGTGGAGACAAGTGGAGCATATTCTAGAAGCTCCCTGAGTTGGCTTGTGAGATATGTTTTCCCAGGGCCGGCTTTAGGGCGGTGCGACCGGTGCCACCGCACCGGATGCTGGCTTCCTGGGGGCGCCGTGTTTGAAAGTTTATTAAGCTTTTGAAGCACCTGCTGCAGCGTTTCTTTCCACCAGCAATTACCAGGTCTCACATAAATGTCACAATGAGTCCTGTGATTAATTATCGTCCTGGATTGAGATCAGCATTTTGCATAGTTGAGGTTTTGACTTATGTGAAGTTAGTGCAGAGGGTTAATATGCCTGCTGCAAAGAACGTGTACCAAGTAGATTTTGTATGATGTAAACAGATCAGCAGGTTACTGCTTTCAAAAGAGACATCCTTTTGTTACTTGCAATTTATAACTTAAAGTCCTAATATAGAATAGTGAGCTATTAACTTTCATCCCAGAACTGCATACACACTGCAAAGTATACATTATTAGAACATTGATTAATGTTGCAAAAAGGGTTAATTTGGCTAGAAATCGATTCTTATTATTAAAGAAAACTCCCAACTATGCTGTTTCTTTTTCGACTCTGAGTTTGTGCTTCTCCTCACCAAGCACTCTTAAACTATACTGCCTATCAGTATGGATGACATGTGACTCCTACACTTTCAGTCCTTTGGCTTATGTAACATTTCCTATACACTGATTTACACATGTATGATTGATTGTCTCTGTGTAATGTGTGTGTGATGCAAAGTGCTCGGACACCCTACACTGGTATGAGTGGCGCTATATAACTAATTCAATGCATCTGAGAGACTGTGGTCATGGTGACTTGGTCACTGTTAAAGGGTGCTAGTGAGAGAATCCGTGGTGGAGGTGGTCATTGGGGGGGCGCCAACAAACATTGTCGCACAGGGCGCCACCAGCACTAAAGCCGGCCCTGTGTTTTCCAGTCCATGAGTTTGAGAAGGGTTCATGAACTGATGACATGCTGTTAATTGGTGACAGTTAGATTCAAGCAGTTTACACTCGTTTTGAGAACCATTTGCAAATTGAGTGAATTTCTTCTCCCGTACAAAAATGGTTTACAATGCGAACAGTTCTAGAACAAATCTCTAATTCAACTTCTGTAACATTCAAAAGGCTATACCTTTGTCAACCACCACACACCTTTTTTTAATAGAGATATCTCAAAGACTACTAAATTGAATCACATTAAATCATGAATCACAAAAGAGCCTACTCTGAGTAAAGTTCTGTCTTGATACTAAACATGGAGCAATTATGTTTAGCAGTTGACGTCCTTGGGCTATGTTCACGCTTTTACAAGTCTAAATTCATTCATTCATTCATTCAGTTGTGTGTGTGGTGCAGAGCAAAAATTGCTACGGGAGTTCTAATGAGATTTTTGTATCACTGCAAACAATGTCTCCTCTTTTCCATTCTCTGTTACATTTAAAATAAACTGGCTTAACTGGACAGTTCAGAAGTCGCCTTAATTCATTACAAATTCATAAAACAGTACCCATGTTATTAGCAAATCAATATCAATTCAATATGCAAAACATGTCTACCAAGTTGCAAGGATAGTTGTTTCTTACTATGTATTCACTGTCCCACAATGTTTTGTCATTCTTGTGGGAGCATTGTAGATCCTCCATCTTGTAAAAGATTCAGTTCCATACCAGTTATGGGTTCCTGCGACAGCTAGTAGCACGAGGAAGAAAATTATAATTATTCCTCGTTTAAAAAAAAAAACTTTTCCAGGTATTTCTTGATGTAGCTTCAGTCGTGCAGCTATTCAAATGTTTCTTATTAACACTTATTCAGCATATTAAAGGAAAATGTTTGTATAATTTAATTTGACCTGTAATAATAGACTGATTCCCTTCTTTTTGAAAACTGTTCTTCTTATGGGTATCTTTATTACCTCTCCCTGTAACAGCAGACTGTCTTGTCACGAACCTAAAATAGTTATTTAATCCTCTTAATGAATCACTCACATTACTATTTATCCTGAGAACATTTCAGTTACAAATTGTTAGAAGTCCGGTTTCTAATTGGCAGACGTATGGTACCCTGTCCAATTAGGGACCTCAATTCTAGTCAGTCACATACTTAAAGCAGACCATGCTCACCCTCTGGTAGCTTGACACAGAGCAGTCAGGCTTAACATAAGAGGCAATGCGTAATGCATTTGTGCATATGTGGACATAGTAACACAATGAAAACACCACTAAAAAAGACTCCACGATGAGGTATGAAAACAGTAACTCTTTTACTTTTACAACAATATAAAAACGATAAGAATCCAATTAAAGTATCTCAAGTTATGAATACTTCAAGAATGTACAATGCTGAAAGAACCCTTGCACTTTTTTTAGGATACGTCTACGCTGGGGCAATGACATCGATCCACGCAGCGGATTGGGAACAGACTTTCTCCCCGGGTTAGCGTGAAGCAATGCTCCCAAAGTAATTACAGTTAAAATGCAATGTCAAGTTTGCGGGATACTGATCTACTCCCTCTGTTCGGTGCCCCCTGCCAGAGAGCTGTTGGGCAGCAGGAACCTCGTAAGTCCTGGAGCTCACAGTACATTTCTTGGGGATTGCAGCAGTGCCGTTGGTCTCAGGACCAGGGCCCACATTGCTGGAGTCTCCCCTGGATACGATAGGGTGATTGGAGTCATGGAGGGCAGATAATCATCTTTCCTTGATGCATGCTGAGTGCATCGGGTTGTGCTGTACTGCCGTCAGGTGCTGCAGCTTCGGGTGAAGGCAACAAACACAATATTTTGTGCTCGAGCAGGCAGACATGCTGGTTCTTGATCAGTGCACCGCGCTGATGTGTGTGGATGCCCAAAAATCGGCTACCGACTCTCTGCGAAGGCCCAGGGCTGGCTGAGGGCAAGTCAGGCAGAGACATACTCCGGCTTTGCAGAGCCTAGCAGCGGTTATTTGTGCAAATGACATCTTAGATGGCCCTGAAAGTTCCTGAACAGGAGGTAAGTCAACAAGCCGTTGGAGTTACTTAGGTTGCTAAAGGTTGTAGAGAACAGGTCCAGTCCTTCTCACTGCCCACGTCAGAGGCATCAGACCCACACAGCAGAGCAGGTAGCAAAGTAGCAGTCCCTCCTGTAGACCAGCAATCAGCAGGCAGCATCCCAACACAGCAAAGCAGTTAGCAAAGTGGCAGTCCCTTCAGTAGCACAGCTCCTCTGCTTGGCAGAGTCTTCCTAGGACTCCAAAGGGAACTAGAAAGAGGTGATCATAGACCCAATACCTATATCCAAATGTACCCTTAAAGTGGAGGTGTTACAATTGTGGTTTCTGTTGGCTGGGGTATGCACCTGAGCCAGGCAGAACCCACCACCCTAGTCAGGGTAATGGAGTTACAAACCCACGATAACCCTTGCTCACCCGCTTGGTAGCTTGGCACAGCAGTCAGACTTATCCCAGAGGCAATGTGTAAAGCATTTGCACAATATACACACCCACTAGTGGCACTCTAGGCACACCACAAAAGAGACTCCACACAAGGTTATATAAAAATATCCGTTGTATTATACATAAAACACATTGAACCACAATAACATATATCACTTTTCCAACTAGGCCATTGTCATGACATCACATAGATCATAAAGCAAGTTGCCATAAGGCTATGGTCATAATACGACATGTAGTGTTCTGAAGTAAATACTCATAACTTGCACATGTCATATATTACTTTGCCATAAGGCCATTGTCATAAACCCAACAATGAGTACACTAAAGCACATAAATATAAGTTGTCCATGTTACACAAACATCATCACTGTAGTAATATGCAGTTTCTTAAACTATCTGTACTTGGCATCCCGACCATGCAGGACACAACATTAGGGCGTGAAATGCAGTAGGTTGGGTATATATCAATTCCCAAATATCAAGGTATAGCAAACGTATCCTAGGGCCCAGGGGCCGCTGTGCTCATTATGGAGATGATCCTGAAGTGCAGTAAGTTTCTAGGCTAGGGACCTTCACTGAGAACTAACCCTGTTCAGAAATGCTGTTTACTGGGCCCTCCCCCAGGTAGGTGTGAATACGAAGGAGTGGGGAGGCACTCACCCGGAAAGTGGTAGGGAGGGGAGACCTCACATGGTCTCCCGCAGTCAGAGCTACTGAAGGGATAATGAGGTGGCCCATAAATGTGCTGTGCTGCTGCTAACCCAACAGCGCGGCCTCCTTTGTGTCTCTGATCGGCCCAACTTGCACTAAGGCGGGGAGACCACTCTGGGCTCCCCCCTTCTTCCTAAAACAGCCCGACTTAGCTGCCGGCGAGACTGCGGCACAGTGGGAACAAAGTCAGGCAGCCTGGCCTCACCTTACTGCCAACGGACCTCCTTACCCACTCAAAGAGGGACATTAGCGGAGCTCCTCCGCTTCCTCTTCAGCGGGCGGCCGCAGATGAATCTGCGAATCTGTCGGCTTTCTGGTGGTGACGTCACACGGGGATCCCGGTGACTGGAGGAAGCAAGGGGGGTTTCTGACAGCTGGTCGCTGCCTTCCCTAGCAGAGTGAGCCCACACCTCAGGCTCTGCCCACAGAATTTAAATTGCTCACCACGTGCTTCCTGCCAGTTTCCTTTTCTTTACAAAAAGCAGAGAAAAAAGTGCTCCACATGTGCGGCACAAAATAAAGCGCCCCTTACACTCTTTAAAGCAAATTAAGCAAAAGGGGGGAAGAACAGTCCAGTCCTTCTCATGCTCCAGACAGGAGCCACAACTGCAGGCCGTCCCACCCCGCAAATATCATGGGCAGCACTCCTCACACAATTGTCCAGCCCTCCTTCCAGGCAGGTTCCTTTTTAGATATAGCACAGATCTTTTCTTTAAGCATTTTATCTCCATGAGACTTCCAACTGGAGGCAAGCACTCACAAGCCCTTGGAGATTCTTCACAAGTAGGATACTACAGCAGGGCAAAAAGTCAGTCCTTTTCCTTCCCCGTAGACAGAAGCAGTAATTGCAGGCCAACCCACCCCTCACACAGAAAAGGCAGCACTCCTCACACAGTCCTTTCACTCTTCTTCTTGGTAGGGTCCTCTTGTTTCTTGAAGTAATCTAACATCCTGGGGTTTAGGGTCCAATACCTATGCCCCATTTTATCATTGTTCTCTTTGTGGCAATGGTCGCTGAACCCAGTCCAAACCAGTCCTGTCCTCCCTGGTGCAGCATGACCACAGGCGGTGCAGACAGCATTGTGCATAGGAGACACAGCCTATTCAGGTTAAAGCAAAACTCCTCCCACCACTGTAAATGCAGACCAGGTCTATTCAGCCCAGCGATGAGTCACCCAGGCAAGGCAGGGTACACCTCAACTCCACTTGTCACTGTCTAGAGTGAATGCACATCCCAGCTCCGGTCACTCTAAAACCAGAGGCTAAATATACAAACAGTTAGAGGCACACAGAATGGTAAAGAAAGAAAATGCTCACTTTCTAAACATGGTGTTTTCCAACACATCATTTAAAAAACACCTTTAATCAAAGGTGTGTTAATAAATTCTGAATTCAGAGAGCCTAAACTCAATTTTTATATCTTGACCCTATAGAACGTTACACCTGTAAAAAGGTTGCAGTGCTGCCCCAATGACAAGCCTATGGGACAGACAGCCTTTCAACAGTGAAAAACGTAATACACAGTATTTCACTTTCAGGACATGTCACACTGACCAATATATGTCCTACCTTTCACATACATAGCACCCTGCCCATGGGGGTACCTTGGGCCTACCTTAGGGGTGCCTTACATGTCAGGAAAGGGAAGGTTTGGGCCTAACAAATGGGTGCACTTGCCAGGTCAACATGACAGTTTACACCTGCACGTGCAGAAACTACAGTGGCAGGTCTGAGATACATTTACAGGACTACTCATGTGGGTGACACAACCAGTACTGCAAGCCCACTAGTAGCATTTGATTTACAGGCCCTGATACACTCAGGGCACTTTACTAGGGACTTACCAGTAAATGAAGTATGCCAATCATCGATAACCAATCATATCGTAATTTGCACAGAGAGCATATACACTTTAGCATCGATCAACAGTGGTAAATCCCCAGAATCCTATATCCAATGAAAACAGGGTTAGAAAAATAGGCGGCAAAAGGCACATCTTTTGGGGATAAACCTGCAAAAAGGGCCAGGTCTAACAGGAGGTGACTACAAAACTAAGCCTTTGTGGTGCACAAGTCTCCTTTTAGCCCACCTGTCTGCCAGCCTATCTGTGGGGGGTAAATCATTTTTTGTGTTAGGCCAAGTCACTTCCTATTCAGGTGTACATGTCAGCTCCTCCTCTCCCTCTTTCGCTGGAAGACCCATCAGTATGCAGATGTATGCAGCTGGGTGTCCTGTACTTGTGGCGGTCTAGATGGATTGCACAAAGTGTAGCTTTCATCCCACCCCAAGCGGGTATTGGAGACAGGCTGTAAGGCACACAAGTGAGCCAAGAGCAAAGAAATGTCCACTTTCTAAAAGCAACATTTCTAGATTAGTACTACCAGATCTAACTTTACCACTAAAGAGGATTTGTCATGACCAATCCAATGATATAAAACATAAAGCAGGTACCCCTCTGCAATCAGGAATTAAACTTAAAAAGGATATTTATGGAATTGCCAATGTTACCCTATGAAAGGAAAAGGCCTCACAGTAGTGAAAACGGACTTGGGTGGTTGTCACAACCAGGATATTTAAAACCAAAATGTACATGTCGTACTTTTTACTTACACAGCACCCTGCCCTTAAGACTACCTAGGGCCTACCTTTGGGGTGACTGATATGTAATGAAAGTGTAGTTTAACGCTTGGCAAGTAGTTAGAAATGCCAAGTCGAGGTGGCAGTAAACTGCACCCCGAGGCCATGCAGCGGCAGGCCTGAGTCAGGTTTGAAAAGCTACTTCTGTGGTGGGCAGAATCAGTGCTGCAGGCACCCTAGTGGAATTTGCTTTACTAGCCCTAGGTATACAGCATACCACATTACTATGGACTGACAAGTGAACCAAATGTACCAATAATGGATAAACCATTTGCCGTCACATTTTAGATAACAGCACATACCCTTTAGTCAGTAGTGCTAAAGTGATCAGAGTCCAACAGCCAGCAAAAACTAAATCAAAAACAGGCGCCTAGAAAGTAAAAATTATGGGGAAATCATGCCAAATGATGCCAGGTCTAACACAAATATATTCTGAATATTCCAGTTCCTGATTCAAGTTGCCTTCTCAACTCTGCAATATGCTTATTTTTACCTGCTGTGCATGTTGTTTAAAAAAAAAAAGAGCAAACCAAGCATAGGATTCATTCCTATGCTCTGTGGTTAAGTGATTTAAAAGCATGTAGTGATTGATCGAAAGAAGCATGCTAGTCCAAAGGTATATCTGTGCAGGGTTCTGCTCCCACAGTAGCTCCTCCTGATGTCTACCACGTGGTTTCTGTACCTTGAAGTGGTAAAAATTATGACTGAACCTGAGATAGCATAGCTTTAAAATGTAAAGAGGTAGCAACTTCTCATTCAGTTTAGCTGGACATGTGGTTAGAGGTAGACTTGTAGTGTATCTAGTGTCCCTGAATGTTCCCCATAGTTGTTCTATTTAGGTTCACTTTAATGCTGCCTATTTCTCTGTGACCCCACAAAATGCTAATGTAGTGCTCCATGTTGGGACGGGTGGGGTGTTAGGACAGGAGAGAACCTAAACTGGACTCCCGATTTCTTATTCCAAAGGGTGTACTCCCTTGACCCCTTTGACAGCGTCCAGGCTGGTGGTACCATTTGCATAGTATTTGGTTGCAGTGGCTGCACCCAGTGTTGATGCCTACTGACCTGACCTCCCCTTGCAAATTAAGTTCAGTGACCTGCGGTAAATTGGACCGCTTTGTGTTTTTTTAATGAGTTAGATTGTATGTGACCATTACCTAGGTCACGTTTGTAATAATTAAAACAAATAGCATGAATGTGCATGTGACACTGATCCTGATCATCTTTGGTGCATCTATCATCATACCCTTATAATATTCAAAATATTTTTTGAATGAAGGTTTAATGTAAAATGGAGAATAGCGGTTACACGTGGAGAAAATACAGGGATAGACCCTCCCCACTTCTCTTTCCCGCCTCTTGTTTCTTTGACCATGGGACCAATTCACAAGTTTTTCCATGACGACTACCTCTTGCAGAAATTGACTCTCTGGGGCCGCTGGGCAAGATGTTTAGTGATTGAGAGCTGAGTAGAAGTAGTCACTAAGTTTTGGCACCGATGCTCGTATAGAGCATGCCCCTTATCCTATGGTTTGCTCCAAGGGATGTACACAAAGCGTTTTGGGTGAGTGGTGAAGCATACAGTGTAGTGTAGTCTTCAATTTTCTTGCTGAGGTATTTTGGGATCTGCTACTGGTTGTATCAGTAGCTGATACAGAGGCTCTCGATGGTGACTCAGACATTGCCAATAAGCAATTTAAGGGAATGAAATTGAGTCCCTGGACTTCTTTTCATCCTTCTTTCCATATGCCACATCTTCTACAGCATTCAAGACCACCAGAAGATGGAATATTTTGTATTGTGGCAGCCCCAGGTTCAGTGTGGTTTCTCAGGCACAATAGAAGTGATGGTGGTACGCACTCTCAGTAGGCACTGGCTTGTGGGCACATTAGGTTGAATACTTCAGAGCAGGTAGAGGGAGTAGTGCTAAATGCTGACTCGCTGATCCAGTCTAGAAATCTAGGGCCAGTTTTTAGTCCAAGGAGAATTTATTTTAGCTTAGTGCCTGAGGTGAGTAACTGACTTAAGATGAGTGGTGGATTTTGGGTGCATGGGATGTTTGTGGCACATTTGGCAATGAGTTTTGAATACATGAAGCTTCTGGAAACATCTTTATTCTATGGCTTAGTGGAAGAAAGGCGTAATTTTGAGGCCTTATATAATTTCTACTTGTTGCTGATATGATGGTTAAGTGTAGGACATTAATTTAGGAGTAGCAGCGGAGACCATGTTCCCCACCTCTCATTTTCAAGAGATGTCAGAGGTAAATATTGAAGGCCAAAGACAACTGGGGTTCCTGGAAGCAACTACATTTAAGTTTTGCTTGTCTTATATTTTGATGTAAAATTATATTCTCTTTTGTGTATATTCTGTGTAAAACTCATAGCTTTTTATAAAACATTTCACGATCCTGCCGGACAGGGTATTTTTTCAAAGCACAGGCCCTCATTTAGAGTTTTGAAGGCAGGGTACTCCTCTAAAACATGGTGGAGCACTCTGTCTGCCAACCTGATGGCCTGCCCGTTATACTTGAAGTTGAGAGATCACCATATCTCTTCTGGTGATGTCCTTACACTGACGGCCTGGCAAACTTGTGGTCATTGGTGAAAGTATCTCAGTCTTTGTGCCCTACCTGAGCAGACGTTGTGAGGTTTTTTTTTCTCTTTGGGATTCCCAATGGAAAGTTTGGTGGTCTAGAACAAAAGAAAAGGAAAACAAAATGACCCCCACCAAAACTACCAGGGTGTCAGCATCATTATTTTCTTGTTTTACAAAAACAAACTTCTGCCTTGGAATTTGGGGGGAAAAGTTGCTGAGCTGCTGCATGAAACATGGATACCCCTCACCAAGCAGTCAGTGCCACCCCCAGGAAAGTGGGGATGACATGTGGAAGTGCACAAGGGCAGTGAAGGCTATTACTTCCTCCCGCCAGTGGACAGCAGGCCGCCTGCCTAACATTAAATGATGGCCATAATTTCTGAATAAGTGGGATATCTTGAATCATAAATCGAAATAAGGAAAGGGAAAATCGAAATTTATCATGGTCTGATAATTCTATAGATATAAATGTTTATTGGTTCCACCGTGCAGATAATTCAAATAGGTAGTTGACAGCTTTTTAATTTAAGTGTCATTTAGACTTTTGAGTGTTTTTAGACAAACTGATTAATACTTGTTGTTAGGCTCAATCCTTTTGTATTACAAGTCTTAAAATTCGACTTCATGGGAGATAGCCAGGAAGTTAATCCTGTTGAGTTGAGACTACCCTGAGGCAAAAAAAAGCAAATTTAGGGTCAGGGGAGTTCAAGACTCCTGCTACCATCAAACGGTGGCTAACACGGTCTCTTTTATGCATGATGGAAAAGCCCACACTGAAATGGAGAGGTAGTGGTGGAAGGTGAGGCTCACTTTATGCGGCTGCTTCCTGGAGGTCATCTTAGAATTGAGTGGCCATAATATTTCTGGATCAGGAGCTCAGGCTTATAATTCTGTGTATGCCTTTTGTGTTGGAGTCAGTAATCATTCTTGGAATCTAAGTGGGTATTATTTTCTGTTTATTATCAAAGTGTCTGTTTTTCTGGTGGGGGAAATGCAATACAAATGGACTACTTTGTTGCTACTGCTGCAAATTGTAATACACAGACAAGTGAATTCAAGTCAGCCTATTCATGCAGCTCTCCAAACTCCTAAAACAGTTACAGAAGGAAAGAGCCTGCCGACTAAAATTTGATTGATTAGTTAAAGAAATGTATTCTGTTGGTCAGTCTCTTCGTTGTCACCCATGTAGGTGCTATATCTTCTCTAAAGCTTATACCTACCAAACTTTTCAGAATATTTTACAAAGGCTGAAAATGTTTTCCCCAATATTTATTATTTATTTGTAAAGCTAAAATGGACCTTATTAAAGTTGCTCTAATAGTATAAATCAAATTTCAATTCATCTTTTTTTTCTCTACAGGCACTAGGAAACTTCTACTTTCTGCATGAATCCTTGAAAAATGCATATCAGTTTGACTTTAAAGGTAAGTCATTTGGAAAGTTCTAATAAGTGGATAAAGGCTGGTTGTAATACTTTGATGGTGGGTGGCATCATTACATCATTTAATTTGCATAATGGATCAAAGCAGGTACGGGTGCTTGTACTCATATGTTGATTTTCCTACCAGTTCTTAAGATATATGCATCACTCGAAAGTATATAAGAAAAATTATGGAAATAAAAGTGAAACAAGTTGCGAAGTGTTCACAAATTTAGAACTAATATCAATGACCACCTGATTGTAGATAAGTATGATGCCTGGATTCTTTCTTCTCATCTGTCTTGGTAGTTGGGATCACAATGAATGCCTACATTTATTCCTACTGCAATACCTATGTTTACTTCAACTGCAATACATGTGGGCTGGTAGGGGTTCCCGAGCAGACAATATTTTGCATTTGTTTTGCTCTTCACTGTTGCCTCTTGAGGAAGTAGCCCTCGAGAGCGCATGCGTCACACAGTAAAAATGTGATGGGAATGCAAGATTGCCTGATACCATTAGCACAGAGCACGTTTGCATCACATCGCGATACATCAAAACCTTGAGGGGAAAGCCTACGAAATCCTGTTAAAAAAAGATAAAAATCCAGCCTTTGTTTAGCTTCATTTGCCTTCCTTATTTTGCTTCTAAATGTGTTCAGCTCTGAATAGATTGTAGCCATACAGATGTGGCTGGCAGATATTTATGACACAAAATGGCAAACGCATTACACACCGTGATTGAAATGGCGTGCGTCGAAAAGATACATTTTGTCTGGAGTATTTAATCATTTGCACGTTTTTGGAAAACCACACGGACTATACCATTGTTCACAAACCAAGGAGGTTAAAACATTTATTGCTACGAAGATGTTTGTCGCCGTGAAGTTCATGCCCTCGCCATCCCAGTGGTACTTTTGTGTCCGGATTCTCACCTGCTGGGAGGTGGACATGTTTAACGCCTCCAGGCAGGCGTCAGGGAGATTATTTCTAAGTTACACTCCTCCGTATAAATGAAATTGTGACCCGTCCCTCCTTATACCCACACAAGCCCAGAGAGGCTGCTGAGCCAGATCACATTAATTCTTCTTCTTACATCACTTTAATTTGACACGTCATTGAAGTGGCAATAACTGTGAAGTAAACGAATTGCATCAATTTATACAGATTCATTAATTTTTTTACTCAACACGAGCGAGCCAAAATGTGTCTGTTCTTGTAATTGGGGGTATGGGGTCTTCCTGCACTAAAATATTTGAATGACACTTCTATGGATAGTGAAATCAGAGGTGTGAGCGTCATAAATCACAGGCGCCATCAGCAGCTGCCTTCACTAATGTAGGCTGCCCAAGGAAAAATCCAGATACATTATTAAAGAATCATTACCTCTCATTGAGTTTCTGAAAAATCAAATGCTGGAATCCCAGAGAAGAGTGATGTGGTCGGTTTTAATGAAGGGTCAGGAGGCGCTCAGAGTCCTTGTCCCCACCTTTGGGTGGTTTAATGGGTCCGGCGCATTCATATTTGGTGGTTTCAATCAAATGAATAGTGGCTGAGCGTGATTTATGTTGGTCTATTTCACTGAGAGACTACATCTATTCTCCCCAAGTAATGGGAACACCGGCCATTGTTTGACTTTTTATGGACAATGCTGGATTATGGGGACTTGGTATCTTTGATTGCGATGGTATAGAGATTGCAAGTGAGCAGTTGTATGAGGTGTACAAATGGATGTAGGTCACAAATGCGACCTTATCGATACTTCTGTTCTGCACTGGTTTAAAGTACCTGCACGTGAGTTGAAGGGACCTCCAACATATGACCTTCAACTCATTATCATCTACTTATTCTGTGTGCACTGTTTTGTCTTTGAGTATGGGCTGATCAACAATTACTTGTAACACTGGTCTTACATTGGTTTGGGAAAAATATTTTAGACCGAGAACTCATGTGACTGCAGTAACTGCAAGCACAGAGTGGCGTCCCGATGTCAACCCACTGCCATGAGTGCGTACTAACAAACATTTACGGAGGCTTGATGGCCTTATCTGTTCTACACTGTAGGTTTGTAAGTGGATGAAAACTACACCTAGGAGTACGATTTGGGCATAGATTCATCGCAGTATGCTCCATTCACATAGGCTGCGTGTCGGAGAACGATCTGTTTGAATGTAACACCATCTGAGTATATTCCCATCAAGTGGAGGACTGTAGTGATCTCTCGTTTCCCCGCATATCCTACGGCTCCCTGCTTTGGGCCCTGTCCATGAAACAGTCTGATCACAGACATTGCGTGCACCATTCAATCTGTCTTTGAAGCCTTCAAATTGAAGATGCAATGCCTTTTATTTCAGTGCATAGCAACCTTGCACTTTCTAAAGAACTCTATTTCTGCTGATTCATGGAACTCTCCCGCCCATCCGTCTGGACTCCGCCTCTTCCTGACTTTAGCAATAGTGCTGTACGTGTATACTTTTTTCTTGTTGATTCATTGTCCATTCAGTTTTGTTTTCGAATCTTTATTGCCATGCTCTACTTGTTATATGTACATTTTTCCACCTACTGTCACTATTAACTCATTGTGTATCTGTGTCAAGCAGTGCTTAATTTGTAAAAGGTTGAGCGTCAACGGTGAAAGCCTTGCTGAATGTCAGTGTTGCCAAATGCCAAGGATATTTACTCTTGATTCCTCCTCATGCTTCTTTCATCCACCATCTTACACTTACTGTCTCCTGTCTCGCTCCTGTTGGTTCTTTGTAGTTTGTGCTTTCTCCCTTTGTCACTGTTTTTCTTTCTTTCTCTTCGCTCTTCTTTCTCCATTTTCTGCCTTTCTCTCTTGTGCTGTCCCAAAGTCTGATGATGAAAAATAGGTTCTGGCACCCAAGAATGCGGGCTGGTGCCTCCTCCCCTCACCCTCCACAACCACTGACTCAAATTAAGCCCTGGTATCAGCACTCTATTACCCATCACTGGACTTGGGACACGCTTTGTAAAACCATGCACAAATTCATGTAGAAATAAATATCCACGCTATTTCTCTTTGCCAAGTTGTCATTCTGTCTGAGCACTATCAGTGCCTCCTCAGCTGAATGATCATTCATCATTACTGCTAAAAACTCCAGCAAGATTACCAGCAAGGATATGGAACCGGCCACAGATGGTGGAGAACATTGAAGCCAACCTCTAGAAGGAGCTGCAGTTGCGGTTAAGTGGATCCAGTTTGTCCCTCTTTTTTCCTCCCTAGAGATATTAAAGTTGAGCGTAAAAAGAGCAAGTCTCATACACTACTACCTTACAATAAGCTTATTGTTGAATATCTATTGTGAAATAGTGTACATTAAGTCAAACTTCTGAGGGAGGGAGGGAGGCATTGCTTTGTGACTAGATGTGCCATCCTGTGGAAGCTCAGTTTACAGACTCCATTAGGAAGAACAACAACCTTCACTTCAGAAAATGGCAGAAGTCAATATTTCCCAGTGGCCTTATCTGCAGCCCAGCTTGTTGACAGGCAGATTACTGTTTGCTCTAAATGATTTTGCACAGAAACACAGTTGCGTCCACTACATGTATGCTCAAATGGCTGAATAGGTGACAGATTGGCACACTCTCACAAGTCCAATCACATACTGTAGGAGAGTGGCATCGACTGCATAGTTGCCCCCAACTTTTTGCTGATGTTTTGACTGTTTTATGACTCTAGCCAGGCTGTGGCCCTGCTATCCAGGACCCCAGCCTATCTGCTTCCTCTGTTAAACGATGTGAGTACCCAAGGTACAAGCCAATTGGATACTGAGGATACCCTGGCAGTCCCTTGTAGATGGTACCCTAGGTACCCAGGGCATGGGTCCCTCAGTAGGCCTACCAGGACTGCAGCACTTATTGTGCCACCCTGGGACAGCCATACAAACAGACACCACCAGACCACTACTGTAGTCTGGGTAAGGTGGTGCTAGCACCCCTTACAGGGATATAGGTACCCTATATCCCACCCCATTACAACACATATACTCTCATAGGTCACCCCTATAGCTGGCCTTGGTAATCCTACAAGGCAGGGTGCTAAGGTATGTGTGAAGGGGGACCCCTACCTGAGTAGGATCCCCCTGCAACCTTTGTAAAAACCATTGCTGGGTTGTTTGTAGTGTAGCTATACCATATACTCTTAACCGCATTATAAGTCTATCGCGATAACGCGATAACTTGAGAATGGCTACACAGAACCATATCGTGTTTGGTGTCAAACATGTTGGAATCATACCCCCAGTCCAGCCATGGGCATGAGGGCATGATTCCCCCCTGCTAGAGGGGCAATATGGGAAAAGCGGCAGAATTTAGACACCAATTTAAAAGTGCACACATAGTACAAAATAGCTACTACCCGCCACCTACACAACTCTGGCTGGCTGTTGCTGGGGAAAATCCCAGCCTCGCCAGCTGGACAATAGGGCTCCTGTGGCAGGGAGGTGCTAGCACCTCCCCAGACAGGATATGTGGATTGGAACTGGGTGGGTGCACCTTAGGATGCCTTTCAGAGTTGCACGTAGGCTGCTACAGCGCCTACATTCTGCATACACCACTTGGAACTGGTTCAGGGGCATCCTGCCCCTCGCCCAGGCGGGAAACATACAAAGGGGAGAGGGTGTAGCCACCCTTTCCCGCCTCACCACTCATTGGTGGACACTCCCCTAATCTTGGGGATAAAGGTGAATAATGTGGCCCCAGAGCCTCAGATTAATCTTGGACTTTACAGACTTGACCTTCGACGAGCTGCTGCCCAGCTGACTGAAGAAATCTCCCTTGGGGTAAAGGAGTTACCCCCCTGCTTGGCAGGCACCTGAAACACTGCAAGTGACCCGGTCGGGACTTCGCTGCTCCTACGGACTTCGTCGACTCCCAGCAACCTTGAGGTGGGTTTCCTGAGCATCCCAGAGGCCAGTGAGTGTGCACAGCAAGGCTGAGCACCGTGGACCGCGTGGGTGCCGAGATCTCCAATACCGCAGGACACTGGCCACCTCTTGCATAGCACACGACCCTGACCAGTGGGGAAGTTGTGCTTTGGCCCGTTATCGAGCCAACCACTTTGCAGCAATTGTGCCAAAGATCAGTGCCCTAGCCCCCTCCGGTGGCCCGTGGGCTCCCTTTTACACACGCCAAATTGCCGCCTCCCGCAGTCCCTTGTCTCTCGACTTGTGGGCCCTAGCGGAGGTCAATCTCGACTTTCAAGAGTTACCCTGGTTGCTCCAGGCCTGCTCTACAGTCTCTCCAATGGAGACCTCTCACAGACCTCGTGGGTCTGCACCAGTAGCTGATTTGTTCATCTTGCGTGGGTTGCGGTTGTCAAGGCTTAGTGGATCCAATCCGGAGACTAACACCACAGCGACCCTCTTCCGACATGGGACAGTCGCCCTCCAGAAGCTGGCCTTCCTTGACGCCTCCCGGGGCTGCAGATCCAAGCTACACCTCTTTCCACTTGAAGCACCCGACATTGAAGGGCTCTTTCCTTTGAGCTCCCTGGTCACTGTGCCGTGACCCAGACTCTGTCCCCTCTGCTTTCAGGTTCTTCTCTACAAACTCTACAACTTCAATCTTCACGGCATCATTGACGCTTTTGGCAGCAGTTTTGTACATTTTCCCATTGAAAATCAGCCCGCGACCCGACATCGAAAACAACCTATGCACCCGGCTTCCCTGGGGCAGGTAACAGTGGTACCTCGGTACTCTCGTGGTAGTGGGCTCCTCAAAAGCTTAACTATAAGTTTTTAACTTTGAACTCCTGCTAGAAGTGTCTTTAATCTGTTTATATCAAACCGCGACATTCTCCGTAGGATATAATAGAGATCCCGATAGCAGCTATTTCCACTGCAAGCACCTCCCGTGGGTCCCCTTCCTCATAACCTGGGGTGGATTCTTAAGGGGCCAGCGATCCTAAATGCCCTAGGCATTGTCTGTAGAATTGTCGTGGTTCTTATACCACTTTTTTAATATATGGTTTGGTCCCCCCCTGGGGCCCTGTGATTCCAGTGCTATTTATTGTGTTTATAAATGCTTGTTTGAATTGTAACTTTTCCACTAGCCTCATAAAGAGACTGTGGGATTCTGTCTAGAATAAATACATATATTTTATATATATACCTGTGTGGGCTACTCTTTCATTTGGTCATTCAAGAGGTTATCTATGGTAAAACAATAAGCTTAACACTCCTTCAAGACTTAGCCTGAAGGCTGCTCTCCACAGCTACCACTAGGATAGCTTTCTTTAAAGGTTGTCTTAAACCTATCATCAATAAGAGTCGAATTGGACTGGTGCAAGGTGTCCCCTATAACTAGGAGACAGCATATGCCTGGCCAACTTCTCACATTGGTGTGCAGCGGTTGGATTCAAGCTTGCCATTATTTTACCAGATAACAAATTGAATTTCTAAAGTGAAAGCCACTTGGTACCAAAGGTACATATAAATTCAAGCTTAGAATACAATAAGTTCTACTGAACTTAGGAGGTGTGTGTAGAGGGTTTAGCACACCTTGACTACAACTCAAGAAAGGGTTTAGTAGGCCACACCTACTGTATGTAGATACAACAGTACCACTACACTAGAAATGTCTTCAGGTTCAGGTGCCCATAAGGCTCTGGAAGGACCCCAGAGGGTTACCGTCGACAAATATGATCATCTTCCCTTTGCTGATCTTAGGGAGATGTGCACCTCTAGAAAACTTAAGACAAACAAGGGTGCCAATACTCAACGTCTCAGGGAAATCCTGCTCATAGCAGACTTCAAGCAGACTTTAGTGTCTGAGGGGGAGACAAGTTGGGTGGGCATCCCTCAGAAGAGGACACTCCCAGAGTGGACTCTGATGAGGACCAGGAAGAGGATAATGATCCTGACCTGGAAGAACCAGACCACTCACAACATGGAGGTGATGGCCCAAAAGGCACTCTCTCCATCCCTAAAGGGAGAGTGTTGGATCCAAACAGAAGGAACAGATCCCCCTCAGAGGGGTCCAACCATTCTAGGAGATCTAAAAGGACCTCTGCCTCTCCTCAGAGGAGAGAATCCTCCCAAAAGAGGAAATGCAGACTGATCCAGTTTGAGCAGGCTAAACTACAGCTCAGGAGAGAACAGTTAGCATTAGACAGGGAGTCCCTGGAGCTTCAGAAAGCTTCAAGAAAATGGGGTCTAGAGACCCCTGGTGGCAGTAATGAAACCCCTAGAGTTAGAGAGAAAGTCCCTGACAATAGGAACCTCCACAAGATTGTGCCCCCCTATCATACAGGGGATGATATCCACAAATGGATCACTGCTCTTGACAGGGCCTGTAAAGTACAAAGGGTCCCAGTAGAGCAGTGGGCAGCAATCCTGTGGCTCTCCTTTGCAGACAATGGTAGAGACAAGCTCCTCTCTGTAAGAGAAGAGGATGCAGATGATTACTATATCTTGAGAGATGCTTTAATAGATGGGTTTGGCTTAACCACTGATCAATACAGACTTAAGTTCAGAGACACCCAAAAAGCACAGAATCAAGACTGGGTAGATTTTGTTGATTGTGCTACCAAGGCACTGGAAGGTTGGTTAACTGGCAGTAAAGTAAATGATTACCAAGGATTGTATAATCTCATAATGAGGGAGCAGATTCTTAATAATTGTCAGAACCAGATCTTACATCAGCACCTGGTGGACTCAGATCTGACCTCTCCCCAAAAATTGGGAAAGAAGGCAGACAAATGGGTCAGAACCAGGATTAAGCAGAAGGTCCAGCCCTTGGGTGGTGCAACTAAAAAGGAAGATGCCAAGAACTCTGAGAAGGGTGGGGAAAAGGGAAAAGACCAGCAGTCTTCAACAGGCCGCCAAAAATCTGCAGCTGATAATACCCAAGCTACTAAAGCTAAGCAACCAAGGAAGCCATGGTGTAAGTTCTGTAAGCAGAAAACCCATTGGACTTCAGATTGTAATAAGGCCAAAGACTCCACAAGTACCACTCCCCCTGCCCCTAAGGCAGCTGCTCCCCCTAGTGCAACCATAGGTGGTGGTACACAGAACAAGGGCATAGTAGGGGTGACCCTGGGATCTGGAGAGGACTCTGGCCTAGTCAGAACTCCTACTCGGGCTGTTCTAGTTTGTGATGGGGACCTGTCCCTGTATGTGAGCCCCAGTGGTCTGGGCAAATACAAACAACAGCCACAAATAAATGGAAGGGAGTCATTAGCTTACAGGGACACAGGAGCCAGTGTCACAATGGTGACTAAGGACCTTGTGGACCCTAACCAGATCATACTTGGGGAAACTTACCAAGTGACCAATGCGAGCAACGTTAGTACTAACCATGCTCTAGCAGTTGTGAACTTCTCCTGGGGAGGGGTAACTGGCCTCAAGAAAGTTGTGGTGAGTGCAGACCTACCTGTTGAATGTTTACTAGGGAATGATTTGGAGACCTCAGTATGGGCTGAGGTGGAGCTAAGTACCCATGCAGCAATGTTGGGTATACCAGCAGAAGTGTTTGCCCTGACAAGGTCAAAAGCAAAGCTGACAGGAACTGAACAGGCCTTGGATCCTGGAAAAATGGACCAAGGACCTTCCAAGAGGAGGAGTAGCAGGGGAAAGGCAGAGCCTTCCCCCCAGGATCAGTCTGTAGAGACTCTTTTAGCAGAAGAGGATCTATCTCCTGAAGAAGGAACTGCCCCAGATGAACTGGAACCTGATCAGGTTGAGTTCTTGGGGGCAGGGGGACCTTCTAGGGCAGACTTGAGCCTGGAGCAGCAGAGCTGCCCCACTCTTGAACCCCTCAGACAACAAGCAGCGGCTGAGGCTGCAGGGAATGCCAGTGGGACCCATAAGATTTATTGGGATGAAGGGCTCCTTTACTCAGAGGGTTGAGACCCCAAGCCTTGTGCAGCCAGGAGGTTGGTCATACCTCAAAAGTTTAGGGGCTTCCTGCTCACACTGGCCCATGATATTCCCTTAGCAGGACACCTGGGCCAAAACAAGACTTGGGACAGAATTGTCCCTCACTTTCATTCGCCCCAAATGAGTGAGGACTGTAAGAGCCTTTGCAGCTCTTGCATTACCTGTCAAGCCAGTGGCAAGGCAGGCAAGTCCACAAAGACCCCCCTGATATCATTGCCTGTGGTGGGGGTGCCCTTTGAACGGGTGGGGATTGACATAGTTGGTCCCCTAGACCCACCAACAGCATCTGGGCACAGGTTCATTCTAGTGGTAGTGGATCATGCCACTAGATACCCAGAGGCTATTCCACTTAGGACCATCACAGCACCTATGGTGGCAAGGGCCCTCCTGGGAGTCTTTTCCAGGGTGGGTTTTCCTAAGAAGGTATTGTCTGACAGAGGTACAAACTTTATGAGTAGCTACCTCAAGGCAATGTGGAAGGAGTGTGGGGTTAACTATAAGTTCACCACCCCTTACCATCCTCAATGCAATGGCCTTGTTGAGAGATTCAACAAGACCTTAAAGGGTATGATCAGAGGGTTCCCAGAAAAGCTTAGGCGAAAATGGGATGTCCTTCTGCTCTGCCTTCTCTTTGCATACAGGGAGTTGCCACAAAAGGGGGTTGGTTATAGCCCCTTTGAACTTTTGTTTGGCCATCCTGTTAGAGGGCCACTATGTCTAGTGAAGGAGGGATGGGAGTTACCTCTCAAACCCCCTAAACAGGATGTAGTGGACTATGTACTTGGTCTCCGCTCCAGGATGGCCGAGTATATGAAGAAGGCAACTAAAAACCTGGAGGCAAGTCAGGAATTACAGAAAGCCTGGCATGACCAAAAGGCTGTCGTGGTGGGGTACCAGCCAGGGCAGAAGGTATGGGTGTTGGAGCCAGTGGCCCCAGCAGCTCTCCAAGATAAGTGGAGTGGTCCCCATACCATTTTGGAGAAAAAGGGAGAGGTTACCTACTTGGTAGACCTTGGCACTCCCAGAAGTCCCCACAGGGTACTTCATGTCAATAGGTTGAAAGCATATGTGGACAGGGCTGACATGGGCTTGCTCATGGCAACAGATGAGGGACAGGAGGAAGAGAGTGACCCTCTCCCAGACCTGCTCTCTCAGAACCCTGACGATAGGTCAGTTGATGGAGTAGCCTTGGCAGGCAGCCTCACTGACCAGCAGCAAGCTGACTGTAGACAAGTTCTTCAGTCTTACAGACATATGTTTTCTCTGACTCCAAGTCAGACCCCCTGGTGCACTCATGAAGTGGGCACTGGGGACAGTCTCCCTGTCAAGAATAAAATCTACAGGCAAACTGACCATGTTAGGGACTGCATAAGGACAGAAGTCCAAAAGATGTTGGAATTAAGAGTGATTGAGCCCTCAGATAGCCCTTGGGCTAGCCCAGTAGTCCTTGTGCCAAAACCTCACACCCAAGATGGTAAGAGAGAGATGAGGTTCTGTGTTGACTACAGGGGACTCAATGCAGTCACTAAGACTGATGCTCACCCAATTCCCAGAGCAGATGAGCTCATAGATAGATTGGCCTCAGCCAAGTATCTGAGCACATTTGATCTGACAGCTGGCTACTGGCAGATAAGGTTAGCTGAATCTGCAAAAGCCAAAACTGCATTTTCTACCCCTGGTGGGCATTATCAATTTATTGTGATGCCCTTTGGTTTGAAAAATGCACCTGCCACTTTTCAAAGGTTGGTGAACCAAGTCCTCTCAGGCCTGGAAGACTTTAGTGCAGCATATCTAGATGATATTGCTGTATTCAGCTCCACCTGGGAAGATCACCTGATCCACCTGAGGAAAGTTTTAGAAGCCCTGCAAAAGGCTGGGCTCACTATCAAGGCTACTAAGTGCCAGATAGGGCAGAGTCAGGTTGTATACCTGGGTCACCTTGTAGGTGGAGGCCAGGTTCAACCACTTCAGAGCAAAATCCAGACCATCATGGACTGGGTTGCTCCAACCACCCAGACTCAGGTCCGAGCTTTCTTAGGCCTGACTGATTATTATAGGAGGTTTGTAAAGGGATATGGATCCATTGTGACCCCCTTGAATGACCTCACCTCTAAGAGGATGCCCAAAAAGGTTCAGTGGACTGTCAGCTGTCAGAAAGCTTTTGATGACCTAAAACAGGCAATGTGCTTTGCTCCAACTACTCCAAAGAATTCATAGTTCAAACTGATGCTTCAGAGGTGGGGCTAGGTGCAGTGTTATCACAACTGAATGAGGGGGGCCAGGATCAACCAGTAGCTTTCATTAGCAGAAGGTTGACCCCCAGAGAGAAACGTTGGTCAGCTATAGAGAGGGAGGCCTTTGCTGTGGTCTGGGCCTTGAAGAAGCTGAGGCCATACTTGTTTGGCACTCACTTCCTAGTTCAAACAGACCATAAGCCCCTCCTATGGCTAAAACAGATGAAGGGTGAAAACCCCAAACTACTCAGGTGGTCCATTTCCCTACAGGGGATGGACTACACAGCACAGTGGAACATAGACCTGGGAGCAACCATGCCAATGCAGATGGCCTCTCCAGATATTTCCACTTAGAACATGAAGACTCAACTGGTCAAGGTTAGTTTAATGTCCCTGCGTTTGAGGGGGGGTTATGTAGGAGAGTGGCATCGACTGCATAGTTGCCCCCAAAGTTTTGCTGATGTTTTGACTCTTTTATGACTCTAGCCAGGCTGTGGCCCTGCTATCCAGGACCCCAGCCTATCTGCTTCCTCTGTTAAACGATGTGAGTACCCTAGGTACAAGCCAATTGGATACTGAGGATACCCTGGCAGTCTCTTGTAGATGGTACGCTAGCTACCCAGGGCATGGGTCCCTCAGTAGGCCTACCAGGGCTGCAGCACTTATTGTGCCACCCTGGGACAGCCATACAAACTGACACCTCCAGACCACTACTGTAGTCTGGGTAAGGTTGTGCTAGCACCCCTTACAGGGATATAGGTACCCTATATCCCACCCCATTACAACACATATACTCTCATAGATCACCCCTATAGCAGGCCTTGGTAATCCTACAAGGCAGGGTGCTGGGGTATGTGTGAGGGGGGACCCCTACCTGAGTAGGGCACCCCTGCAACCTTTGTAAAAACCATTGCTGGGTTGTTTGTAGTGTAGCTATACCATATACTCTTAACCGCATTATAAGTCTATCGCGATAACGCAATAACTTGAGAATGGCTACACAGAACCATATCGTGTTTGGTGTCAAACATGTAGGAATCATACCCCTAGTCCAGCCATGGGCATGAGGGCATGATTCCCCCCAGCTAGAGGGGCGATATGGGAAAAGCGGCAGAATTTAGACACCAATTTAAAAGTGCACACATAGTACAAAATAGCTACTACCCGCCACCCACACAACTCTGGCTGACTGTTGCTGGGGAAAATCCCAGCCTCGCCAGCTGGACAATAGGGCTCCTGTGGCAGGGAGGTGCTAGCACCTCCCCAGACAGGATATGTGGATTGGAACTGGGTGGGTGCACCTTAGGATGCCTTTCAGAGTTGCGCGTAGGCTGCTACAGCGCCTACATTCTGCATACACCGCTTGGAACCGGTTCAGGGGCATCCTGCCCCTCGCCCAGGCGGGAAACACACAAAGGGGAGAGGGTGAGGCCACCCTTTCCCACCTCACCACTCATTGGTGGACACTACTCTGGACACTCCCCTAATTTTGGGGATAAAGGTGAATAATGTGGCCCCAGAGCCTCAGATTAATCTTGGACTTTACAGACTTGACCTTCGACGAGCTGCTGCCCAGCTGACTGAAGAAATCTCCCTTGGGGTAAAGGAGTTACCCCCCTGCTTGGCAGGCACCTGAAACACTGCAAGTGACCCGGTCGGGACTTCGCTGCTTCTACGGACTTTGTCGACTTCCAGCAACCTTGAGGTGGGTTTCCTGAGCATCCCAGAGGCCAGTGAGTGTGCACAGCAAGGCTGAGCACCGTGAACCGCGTGGGTGCCGAGATCTCCAATACCCCAGGACACCGGCCACCTCTTGCATAGCACACGACCCTGACCAGTGGGGAAGTTGTGCTTTGGCCCGTTGTCGAGCCCACCACTTTGCAGCAATTGTGCCAAAGATCAGCACCCTAGCCCCCTCCGCTGGCCCGTGGGCTCCCTTTTACGCACGCCAAATTGCAGCCTCCCGTGGTCGCTTGTCTCTCGACTTGTGGGCCCTAGTAGAGGTCAATCTCGACTTTCAAGAGTTCCCCTGGTTGCTCCAGGCCTGTTCTACAGTCTCTCCAAGGGAGACCTCTCACAGACCTCGTGGGTCTGCACCAGTAGCTGATTTGTTCATCTTGCGTGGGTTGGGGTTGCCAAGGCTTAGTGGATCCAATCCGGACACTAACACTGCAGCGACCCTCATCCAATGTGGGACGGTCGCTCTCCAGAAGCTGGCCTTCCTTGAAGCCTCCCGGAGCCCGTGGCTGCAGATCCAAGCTACACCTCTTTCCACTTGAAGCACCCGACATTGAAGGGCTCTTTACTTTGAGCTCCCTGGTCACTGTGCCGTGACCCAGACTCTGTCCCCTCTGCTTTCAGGTTCTTCTCTACAAACTCTACAACTTCTATCTTCATGGCATCATCGACGCTTTTGGCTAGCAGCAGTTTTGTACATTTTCCCATTGAAAATCAGCCCGCGACCCGACATCGAAAATGACCTATGCACCCGGCTTCCCTGGGGCAGGTAACAGTGGTACCTCGGTACTCTCGTGATAGTGGGCTCCTCAAAAGCTTAACTCTAAGTTTTTAACTTTGAACTCCTGCTAGAAGTGTCTTTAATCTGTTTCAATCAAACCGCAACATTCTCCATAGGATATAATGGAGATCCCGATAGCAGCTATTTCCACTGCACGCGCCTCCCGTGGGTCCCCTTCCTCATAACCTGGGGTGGATTCTTAAGGGGCCAGCGATCCTAAATGCCGTAGGCATTGTCTGTAGAATTGTCGTGGTTCTTATACCACTTTTTTAATATATGGTTTGGTCCCCCCCTGGGGCCCTGTGATTCCAGTGCTATTTATTGTGTTTATAAATGCTTGTTTGAATTGTAACTTTGCCACTAGCCTCATAAAGAGACTGTGGGATTCTGTATAGAATAAATACATATATTTTATATATATACCTGTGTGGCTACTCTTTCATTTGGTCATTCAAGAGGTTATCTATGGTAAAACAATAAGCTTAACACTCCTTCAAGACTTAGCCTGAAGGCTGCTCTCCACAGCTACCACTAGGATAGCATTCTTTAAAGGTTGTCTTAAACCTATCATCAATAAGAGTCGAATTGGACTGGTGCAAGGTGTCCCCTATAACTAGGAGACTGCATATGCCAGGCCAACTTCTCACACATACCATAACATAACTAATATCCAGAACCAAGCCATCACCTTACTGAACATGACAGATAGTGTAAGAAATTGTGTGAACACAACTTCATGACTTTTTTTTTTTAACTCCAGTTGACTGTCTTCAGCTGCCTTTTTGGGGCTTCTCCACAATGTAGACCATTTCCCACTGTCTTCGTAAGCAATGTTAGGACTTTATGATCACAACATTTTTTATGGGTATTCCTTTTATGACGGAAATCTCATAAACACAGCTTGTCCTGGATGGTGCAAACCTCTGTGGTATTGACCACTTCAGCTACAAGTATGGAATGGTAAGCAGTTAGTTTGCTTAAGGGTGAGTTTTAGAGACAATGTTTCACATTCCATTACAGGCAGGCTTATAAAAGTGCGTATGTCCTAGTGTTAGGATTTGCATCCTGAAAGGCTTACTCAGCACTATTTAGAGTAATTTGAGACAATAGTTGTTCTCCTTAATAAACAACATTTCTGCATGTTGTAGCATGCGGTGATTCATTTTGTTTCAGAAGATCCAATCTCTGATGTCCTGTATTGCTCAGGCCAAAGTCATTATCATGAAAAGAACATTTTCATAATGAAAACATCTTAAATTCAAATTAGTAAACATCAAACTTGCATTTCCTTAATAGAATTTGAGTATTTGTACCCTGCAGTCCATGGCACTGGTAGTTCGCCTGCTGTCTAGCAGCAATCCTTCCTACCCACTGTTTGGCTCAGCAAGTGGCAGAGTCAGCACCTGCAGATGTTCCTGATGTTCAACCCAAACAGATGCTCTGGAAGCTTTTCTTTAGTAGGGAACTACAATGGAGTGTGGGTAGAATCAGCATCTCCATGGGTTTAATGATGCTATCTGCCATGTTGCATCCTCTGTCCCTGCACTGCCAATCAATAAATATTGCTTGAATGGGAGGGACATTATTTCTAATGCCCAGTCCCTAAAGGTGGAACATTCACTGCATACAAATCTCTTCCGTCCAAACCAAGATGGCACCTTTGTTAATCCACTTAGGCCATATCATGTTTCACCATAAAAAGTCTGTAAGGCTCTTTGGTGAATATTCATAAGATATTCAAGAAGTATTTTCCATCGTACTCATCTCCCTGTGCTCTTGAATTTTTTCTCACTTTTGTTCAGTCTATCTTTTTACATTTTCCCTGGAGTTCTCGATTTCTGCCAGTCCACTTGATCCTTTACTTCAAAATTCAAGTAATTCGATGCCCTGCCTTCAGGGGATCTTTTTCTGCACTATGGGCTTTTTTTTGCTACTGTGTTCCTTCTTTGGAGGCACCTGCTGACTGATGCTTCTATTGTAAGGCATATGGAGCACCGTGGCTACAAGAAGGAGTTGCCCTTACATCTGGCAACCTATACACAAGACAAAAGAGCACCCACTTTATCTGCTCCTTAATGACTGTGGAAAATCCACATTGACATTGTAGTGCTGGTTCTAAACTCTTAAATTACCTTCTCTGTAGTCCATGATTTCCATACACTTTAAAACTGGTGGGTTCCTTTGTTCCCTCCCAATATCATATCACCCTCGTGGCCCCATCCTCCCTCTTTGTAAGGCATACACATCCATTTCTGTGTGTTCCACCCTCTTCTGCATGTCCTAGATCATGAAGGTAATATCCCTTCCCAGTGCCTGGTCAAAGAAAATATTACTTCAGGTCAATTGAGTTCCTTAATAGACAGAAACCTCTATTTGAATTTTAACTTTCTGTGAAAGGAAAACATCTTTTCATTAAGCTGGCAGGATGGATCATTGAGTTGATTGCTCACTGCTGAGAAAAGCAGAGCTCTGTAGGTAAAATAAAAACAACACATCAACACTCATTATGAGCATCCGTTTAGACACAGTAGAAGCAAGTATGAGAGCAAAATATGTATATATACGATTACTGTATGATGATGAGCAGTGTGATGCAAGTAATCTTTAATTTGAGGGCTCTCACTTTTTAACAACCGGTATTTGCTTCGGTATTCAACCTCAAGTCGCCCCCTCATGCATTCAGTGGATTTATGTGCCTTTCGGTTCAGTAACTACCATGAAATGCACATTCCTGAGCAGGTCTTCTTACTTGGTTTGCAGTAAATCTGTATAGATGTGCAACTGCTGAGTATCCACCATTGGCTTTTCATATCTCAAGACAATGTGCTTTAAACAGGTCGGTGAGGTACTTATTTTAGTACCATATCTGTAAATGAACTTGATGAATATAGTGAAAAGAAGTCTACCTTAGCAAGAGTATCACGTAATCAAAAGAGAGCGAACTTAAAGATTTTCTGGTGTCTTCATGTACCAGTTATCGACCCAAAACCTTCAACCAGTATTGGGCATTGGTGATGGTAAGTGGTCACCACTTTGGTGTAGTATTAGGTGACATCATCATTGGGTTTTGCACCTAGGTATTCGCTTCCCTAGGTGAGTACTGCCTCCTTTTGAGGGAAACTACTTGTGGGATCTGTGAGGTGAAAAAAAACAAAATTACCTCCTGCATCTAAAAATTAACGTTTAATATGAGTGCAGTATACAGGGGTAAGATTAAAAAGTGAGGTGATGATGTTCTTCGGACATGTAAATTGTCCTTAGCATCACATATGTACACTCAACATGTTTCAGCCATTATTGCCCATAAGGGTCCAAGCCTTTGTCAGGACCGGCTTCTGAGATCGCCGTATGAGGACAATCTAGGTGGAGATTCTGAGGATCGGTCAGTGACAAATAGTCACATGACACCCTCGCCTTATCCATGACATATGAGGCGAACAGAGAATCATGAAAAGGCTCAATGCAAGCTGTTGTTATTCATCATAAATTGATGAGCGAGAAGACACGTAGGTAGTCAGCTACCAGTCCACTGAGTCATAACAAGGGATCTGTAGCTCTCTGGAGCCAGGCCTGATGAAGGCTTGGACCATTATGGGCAATAATGGCTGAAACATGTTGACCGTATAGGTGTGATGCTAAGGACAAGGGTTTCAGGTAGATAACTGGTACATGAAGACACCAGAAAATCTGTAAGTTCACTCTCTTTTGGTTAAGATATGCTATACCAGTGGAAGCTGAGTGACATTTTCATATGCTTATACCTCCCCCCATTTGATATTTCACTACATTAGCAAGAGACAAGGCTTCATGTGGTGAGGATGCTATTACATAACTTTACAGACAAATATTCACATTTTCAATTAAGAAGAATTATTAGATATTATTAAGCATGCCTCCAACAATCCTGCTTTAAGGTCTGAGTAGCCACATAACAGACATGAGGCAGTGTGATGTCACAAGATGATATGCCTACATTGTCCACAAAGCATTGGTTAGGTACTTTGATGAGAAGAAAGGCCCATCAACAGTTAGCAGTGCAGTCATCCTGAGAAGACATTTACCTTTGGGCACCTCATCATGCTTCAGTGTATATCAGATGTGCGTAAAATATTCTTTTCCAGTGCTGTTAGTATCAATACAAGTATTTGTGGCAGGCTACGCAACAACATTGACAAAGAGTTAGATATTCTTAGATGAATGCAGACTATTTGTAAAACATATTGCAGGTGGGAAATAATAATGTTCCTTAGCAATGTTGACTTGCCAAGCATTGTGGTGCAGATTCCTAAAGTTAATGGTGATCTAATCGTAGCAGCATCTACGAGGACAAGTTCCCAGTAACAGAATTATAAATGGTGAGATTGTACCCTTGTAAATGCCTTTGATCACACTGAAGGTCCAACCATGAGAGGAAATTTCTGAATGAGCAAATTAGGTCTTGGTGGAAGATTGCAGGTGTTACTGGATGAGTCCACCTTTGTTGGAGGAACAACCACAATGTGCACGTTTGTAGGTAGTTCTATATGATATTTGAGAACTAATTGCTGGATGACATCAATTTCTTAATTACAGTATGAAATGATCGTCAATGTTGCGTACAGGAGTTGTATTACTTAGAGGCTTCTGGCGATAAAGATAGAAAACGAATCTGTATTGCAATGCTTCAAGGGAAGAAAAGCTTGCGTTCACATTGCAGTCAGCGATCATTTCATACTGTAATGAAGAAATTGATATCATATAGAACTACCTATTGTGAAATAAGGGTCTTTTTATGAGCACATTCTTTGTCCTGAAGATGGTCTAACGGACAGAGCTATAATTAGACCGAAACGTCGACTACAACACCTATACTATAGTTCAATATATTGTAGGCAATGTTTGCTCTGTATAAACTTTCCAAATTGCCTTAAAAATATCTGTTGAAAAGGTGTCCACAATAGTAAACTGTGAAGGATATTTAATTATATGAAAAACCCTGACTTCCGGCTACATTGTGTTGTTAGCTTGCTTTTTATGTACCCTATTTAGTTGAACATATTGGAATCAATACTAGATACATTTTTGAATAGATACACCCATGTGTTATGTAATTCTTTTTCCTGATGATTCATTCATTGATAATCTGACTGAATTACTTTCTGAGTAAGTCCATTGTGAGTTATTTTTATAGAACTCACGTAAATTCACGTACTTAATTTTTGATAAAAAATTATTTTGAATAAATCCCTTGTAGGCACACTTACCTGCTCATATCAAACCACCCAAGCCATTAAGGGTTTATTGGGTATGCCACCTTTTGTGATATTAATGATCATATTGAAGACTAAGGTTACTACTATCACGCATGTGCTTCTCATGGGCGAATACAACTGTGCCTGAAGATTGTGCCATCTGTTGTTGGAGTCTCAAATGCTCTCCAGCAATACTGATTAGGATGTTTGTAGACTGGTAGACTGGACAGTAATTGTCAGGTGTAGCAGGAACCAAGGTGTGTTCTTCAAAAGGGGGTTGCCATGGCTGGCAACAAACGTGGTGTGGAATGTTTCCCCGAGCACTAGATGAACTTGTAATGTTACAAACATCTGTCCCCACAACTGACAAGAGGCTTTCATTAAGTCAAGGAATATTAGATCTTGAGGGGAGCCTGATGGTCACCTCTCAGCTTTCAAAGTGCAAAGTAAATGCAATGGTTAATGTATCAATATAAGTCAGAGGAGATGATTAATGTGCATGTATGCATATTTCTGGTACGTATATCTTGGAATGAAAGAAGAAAGTCACAGAATTGAAACGATCGAGGGATCAATTGATATAATGTTTCTCCTCATATCTTGCGGATCTGACAGCATAAAGAGTATATCTTTGGCTAAGCTAGGCATGTTAAAGATGGTAAAGCAGTTAGCTTTGTATTCCTATTTTAAAATTTTGCATCTTTATCAACACCAGTTGTTCCAAAGTGTTTTCCAAGCAGCATGATAATTCATCAAGGATCTCAGTCAGGAAGCAAAATGTTTGGTTGTAGCGTTTAAAATTCTGAGTGGAGATACCTTTCTACACTTTCATTTTAATAGCCTCTGAGAATTACAACTCAGTTCTAGGGCAGCTAAGGGATTCAATGCTTTCAAAAGGGACTGAAGAGTGGTCGGTTTAGGAAATGTATAATACTCCAGTTTTGACTAGAATAAGTTGAGCATAGATGGTATAAAGAGAGTGGGCTGCCGCATGAGTTGGGCCAGGCCCACACAGAGAAGTCTACGTCCAATGGAGGCACTAGGTTTTTAACATGGTGGATAGAATGGTGCTAAATGATCATTTTAATCAGAATATGATGGAAAAGTTAAATGATATGAGACTTCATAAAGGGGACACTATCTCCAAAGCCAAAGATAAGTTCATGAAATAGGTCACAGACGTTGTCGGCATTAAAAGGAATATGTCTTCATTTGATCCAGAAGACTGCCCCCTAATTAAACCTTTTCCAGCAGATGACTTGCAAAAGGATATAAAAATGTGCCACTGATTTGCCAATCAATGAATTACTGAATCAGGGAAACTTTAGCTTTTCACTGCTAAATAAATTGGACTTGGACTCCAAAAAGCTAATACACTTTGGGCAAGTGCCTTAACCCTTTTCCTGGGAAATTAACCAAGAAAACTGTAGGCAAACAATTACAATACATGGTCGACTTCAGCCTTCCACCTAACCAACAATTAGATTTGTGACATAAATTAGTTTTATGCTCGATGATTCATATGGTACTGATGAGACTGCGCATAATGAGCTAGATCAAAACCTGTCCTCTATTGTTGCTATGCGGTCTTTGATGTAGCTAACCAAGGGAAACTATTAGGAATACATTCTACATGCTTTGCCATTAAAAACACCAACCTAAATTCGTCATACTTCTTAGAGTGGTATTATGTTTTTCCATAAGTGGATGTCTTAATTGCCTATTTACATGTTCTTCTCCTGTTTCGATGGCTCTGGAGCATTTAGGCCCTATCATTCTTTCGTACTTTTTGACTGGTTGAGTTTATCCTTCCACTGCTGCTGTCAGGGAACATTTTTTTTCTTTTTCTTCAAACTTCATTTGGGTTTTACAACTTGGTGGGTGTGCACTACCTTGCTCCTTTCTCTTTCTATCTCTCGTGCAATGATAAAGCACGAGCTTGAACTCTTTCTCTCATTCCCCACTGTCTGTCTTTCTATCTCTCTCTCTCTTACCCTCAATACCCCAACCATCTTATGTTTTCCCTCAGCGGCACTGTGCACTGCTACAGCTCTGCCCTGTGTCATGCTCTCTCTCTTCCCTGCCCCACCTTTTTCTCCCCTTTCTCTTCCCCACAACCCCTATCCCACGCTTATCGCTAAGAGCTTTGCCAATGTCAAATGCTTTTAAAACTGTACCAGCATTGTCAAGACTAATTGCAGTAGCCAAACATATTAGGATTATGTTTATTTGTCCACGATGACCATATCGTTGAATGATGGTACATGGCATGATGCAAAATGACGGTCATATTTGAAGTTTAACACAATGTAAAAAAATGGCTGAATATTAATTTCTATTCTTTCAAGATGGCCACAGAGTTGCATCTATGAGCAAACACTTTGGCTATCTTGGAAAGACACTAGAAAATGCACTTTCAAGGTGGCTAGCTGTAGTTCTAGCTTTGCGAGTGCCACCTCAATTGAACAAGCATGGCAAAGCCAATTGCTTCCAAATACAAGTATAGGAAAAATGAGAGTGAAGGGCTTTGCGAGTGCTTGTTTATAAATTGGAACTTTGAGATCACCCTCTCTTTCAATGAGCAGCTCAATCTTTTATCATGCTCAGCATGTGTATATAAATACTGGGAGGCCCAATACCAGAGTTATAAATAAACATTGACCTATGTTCTTGCACTCAGTTATCCCTGGAGTTTGCATGGTATTAGGAAATTACGAAATGCCTACTAAACATGCTAGAACATTTTCTGGGCTTATTTTCATTAAACTTAAGTTAGTGAAAACCCATCGTTACACCAATTCTGATATAGAGTCAACGTTCTAGACACAGCCAGGAAGCCTAACAGTGACCTCTCTAAGTTGATAAAACACAAAAAAAGGAATGTTTGTAATAAGTCTAACCACTGGCAATTGCTCTCTTGCCCAACTCGCCTTCTTAGTTTGGATTCAGCCAGCTCAGTCTTGACCTTCTTCAATAGGAACAGTTGAACCAGAACTGCCAGGCCGGGTACTCCCTGAACGAGAACACATGCAACTCAAGACCAGTTGTGGCCTGATTGAAGCTCGTTGTCGGGGTGTAGCTTGGTTCCAGTTGCACAGTGAGAACGAGACCCATGTCTGGGCATACCCTGCCACTTAGAGTGTTACATCAAATACTCAAAGGGTGATGGGAGGAATGCTTGCAATAAGTTTAACGACTGGCAACCACTCGGGGTAGCATCCCAACACATCATTCTTTTTTCCCACCTTGCTACCTCAGTTTGGACACAGCCATATCCAAATTAGTCTTGACCGTGCTTCAGGCGGAACAGTTCAGCCCGAACAGCCAGGTCTTCCATGAGCTGTAACACAAGCAACTCAAGAACAGCTTTGATTGGGGCTGGTCAGTTGAGTGTAGCTTGATTCTAGTGGCACATACAGCACAGGACCCATATCTGGGCCTACCCTTGCCACTCAAAGCAATACATCAAACACAAAAGGCAATGGGAGGAATGCTTGCAGTAAGTCTAACCACTGTTAGTCTAAATTGATCAAGTCATCAAATTATCCGCTACATATTGTGAAGAAAATTAAACTCTTAAATCGAAGTGCAGATTTCAATAGGCGACATGCGCATTCATTCTGACTCATCAAGGCTCGAGTACAGCTTGTCCTTGGGGCCTGTCCAAGAGTTACTGCCCTTCAAAAGGCAGTCTCTCATGTTAGTGTAATACTAGTATCAGGAGCCTAAAAGAGCAATCACCTAGCTCTCATTTTGACTGACCTTTAGTTGGAAGAAGAGAAGAGGATTTGGCTTGAGGGCCAGAGGAGCCGACTTTGGAACCTGGGAATCAGGTTCGAGCCTTGTGTCGGCTCAACATCCTGTGATTCTGGGAAAATCACTTAATCTCCCTGTGCCTACCAAAAATGAATGTGTCCTTGTGTAATGTAACTGGTGGTCAGGGCCGGCATAAGGGCAGTGTGGCAGGTGCGGCTGCACAGGGAGCTGACCTGTGGAAGGGAATGCTGACCTGGGGGGGGGTACTGCGTTTAGCAATATCTTATGATTGGAGAGATAAGGGTCCCTTTTGCCCAGCGGTAGTGAGTGAATCCGAGGAGGAGGTCATGGGGAGGGGTGCCAAAAATTATTGTTGCATCGGGCACCCCCAGCGCTAAAGCCGGCCCGGCTGGTGGTCATGCAAAGCAATCAATACCTTCGGGTCGAGTTCGCGCTATATAAAATTGCCACCAAAAAAAAGCATTTCAAGGCCTTCTGCAATGCATCTCTAAAAAATTTTGTAGTTCCTTAAAATGTAAACATTTCAAACACAAAAAGATTCATCCAAACCTTTCCTGTCAGGCTCCTGTAGTGTGGCTCTTTTAACAAGCACTGTGAGACTGATACAACTCAGCTTTAGAATGAAGGCGCATTTTGCATTTCTGCCACTGCAGATGTTAAGCTTTGGACTAATTACAGCCCTCTCGTTTGTCCAAACGTTGATGTTAGAATGTTAGGCAATACTATTTAAGTTAAGTCACTCTGATAAACCAATGGGGGAAGAATATTAAAATTAGCATGTTAATTAGCTGTTACAGTAACGAAGCATCCAAGCATTGTATTTACCTTCTGCTATGAAGTTAGTAGCTTGTTTTTCAGTGATGCACATATTTCTTCTTACAGGAACTGTCCAGGTAGATCAGAGTTTAGAAAGCAAAATATATTTGATCTGGCGTTGCTATCACTAGGAATTATATACTGAGCAAAGATGTTGTATGGGGCAGTCCATAAATGGGAAGCAGGATATGGCAAAGGCAATAAAACCTACAACTACCGTTAGGAAGGAGATGCATTAAATGATGTGTTTTTTTGTTGTTTTTTTTGCCTTGTCATGATCAATATTTGTGATTTTTTTGTAGTAAATCCGATCTTTTGTATCTCATCTTAGCAAAAAAGTACCGAAAGGTTACTGGCAAAGAAATTTACTCTGATACGTTAGAAAGCACACCAATGCTCGAGAAGGAAAAGTTTCCACAGGAGTTTTTCCCAGAGGTATGTATAGATTATGTTTGTATATATTCTCTTGCTATTTCCCTATGTCTCCTTAAGCCAACGCAGTCGCATGAACGTTGGTTTTTAAAGAAGCAGTAACTAGATTTGCTTGATTTATTGCACAATTATTGCACGACGGCAGTATATTAAAGAATGCCTTGACATGATATTTTCTATATGTAAAATGGTAGATTTTATTTTGCATTTTAGGGTCTGAAAGTCGTAACAATAAACCTGAAGGGTTTTAAAGTCAGCCACAATGTTTGAGCTGAGAATTGATAAACGATCAGAGAGCGTAAACTCCCCATGGTCAAGATTACCGCCCACAGATGACCCGCATGGAGTCCGGGTGGTCTATGTTGAAGAACAAAACCAACACTCCTTAGTTCCGTGTGCAGCTTCAGGCCATGCTTTCATTTTCTGTTCTCCTCCACATTACATTTATCGGACTACTTGTACCCTCCCTGGGAGCCTCAACGCGCAGTCGGTGCGCTTTGGTGTGTCCTTCTTTGCAACTTAGATATTAGGATGCCTCCAGCTCAGGCCACACCTATTCAACATAATTTGGTACAAAATAGTACATCTTGCTCTCCCACTTACTAAGAAATATATTGAGCCCCACTGGACTGCATATATCATAGATCTAAATAAAGTCTAAACCCAGAAACACCAGCCCTCAGATGAGAAGAGCAGGATAGAGCCACGCTTCGTTTCACAGTAACAGTGGACTCACCCATGAAGCCGGTCATAAAAGCCATGATGTACCACTCGATGCCCACAGTGAAATCATCGGCATAGCTAGGTTGCACTGGTCCCTAGTACAAGCAAAGTAACTGGGGCCCCTCATTAAGGTGACATTTCAGTTTGTCAGATGTCAGCAACACTCCTCAACCACCTTGGACAGTCTGCATCTGCATCAAAGCTCACTGCCATTCTCATATAGACACTATTGTATTTCCACTTCCTGCACTGTGTTTGCGAAATTCATACCATAACCCTAAAAATCATTACCAAAGCCAATAGGGTTGGCCCTTGTAAAGTGCATTCACTCTTAAGACTTAACATACAGGGACCCCATACTCACTCTGCTGCACTCTCATAGACACATCCCACACACTGCACTTACAAAGCCATATGCCTCACTCTGCACTCACACAGGCACACATGTCAATCTGTAGACCACGTATGCCTGACTGTGCTCTCACACAGGCACACATTTCAACCTGTAGACCACATATGCCTCACTCTGCACTAACACAGGCACAACTTTCAACCCATAGACAACTTACCCTGCACTCACAAAAGACAGTGTTAATCTTACATTCAAACAGGCAAATCCCTCACAATGCACAAGCAAAACATGGTGGCTATACTGCACTCATTCAAGCACACTGTTCACACACAGGTACACCACTCACTAGGAAGCAGCAGAGTTTGAACAGATGGTGGCATAGGAGACACAGGCTAAGTATTTGGTTCATCGGTCCACTAGTGTAATTCAGATTTTGAAGTAAGCTACACTGAAACCTGAATGTGAATGTCCACTGATGTTATCTTATCTTCCATAAGCCAAATTTGGACCAGCATTGCAGACGATGTCAGTCTGATCATTGTGGACTTTTGCGAAAAAAGACACTTGGCATAAAAAAACAAGGTGGTGATCTTCTTTGTATTGCAAGCATATGCTAGAATATATTAAGAAAAAAAGAAAGAGAAACAAAAGAAAGAATATGCCAACTAAGTGTAGAAGGCATATGCTACAATAAAAACTATTTTGAAGTAAAGCTTTGTGGTGGCCTTCCACCGTGGAACAATAAAGAATAATACTGTATGCAGAATACTGTGAAGATGGTGCATGGTATTGTAGCTTGCAGTAGTGATGTCTGGGGCTTTGCATAAGAAAGTTGTGGACCAGTAAAAATGATGGCAAAGCAGCTGGTACTCTTATTGCTCAATTAGCATTAGTCTGTATTTGCAGGTGAGCTGCTACGGGATGAACTAAAGGACATTTCTCATGAGATTGCAGGCAAAATACTGTTACATAAACTACCGGACATCCAAAAGACCAGCAGTCTTCTACTAGGCAGAACCAAACATTGACAAAAAAAGCCAATGACTGAAGAGGGCTGATCCACTGCCCAATTTTATGAATGTTGTTCTGAAGGGCTGAACTAATATGTGAACAGCATTCTGTCCAATGAATATCTAAAGTGGGCTTACCTAAAGCCCAGTTTATCTATGCAAGAGTATGTATTATTTTTGAGAAAACATGAGGTGGGTGAGAGAGTTTAAACAATCTTTTGGTCAGACCTAAAACACATGGCAATAGATAGAGCACAGGGAGCAGGAGCGCAGGGGTGTCTTTGGCTCACATGCATAAGACATACAACACTGAACAAGAGCATCACAGTCTCCCCTGAAAGACATGGAACAAGTGTGATACTGCAGGACCAGTCCAAGTTTCCTTTAAAGACTTGAAACAAGTCAATGCAAGCTTCCTTCAAGGACATGGAACAAGTGTGCTAGTACAGGGACGGTGCAAGCTTCATTCAAAGACATGGAACACATGTTGTATTCAGGGCTTGTGCAAGCTTGCTTCAAAGACATGGAACAACTGTGATACTGCAGGACCAGTGCAAGTTTCCTTTGAAGACTCGGAACACGTGTGGTACTGCAGTGCCAGCCAGTGCAAGCTTCCTTCTAAGACTTGGAACAAGTGGTGTATTGAAGGGCCACTGCAAGCTTCCTTCAAGGACATGGAACAAGTGTGGCATGGGCAGCTCCATTTAACACCTCTCTTAGATACAATGGACAAACAGCATTTTAGATTTGGTGCAAGTGAAAGGAACAACACTGGGGTGTATGCAGTGCTTAATTTGAGCCGGTGGTTTCCGGTGCTCTGCACCAGCACTTAATCATCAACACCGGCACTTATGGCAGGGTGCCTCATGGTGGCACTGTTTGTCTAATTTAGAGATCAGCACAACAGCATTTGTTTCATAATTCAATGTACTTTGAAATGTACTACTACCTGCTATCCAAGCCATTCTTATAGCTTCGGGGCCCTGGAATAGTCTAAAATGTCACACTTGTAGGTGTATGATGGTTAGTAGCTACGGTGGTACTGTCATTGGCAGCGCTTGCATGGGCAATGGGTGGTGAAAGCTGCAGTGGCCTCCTGACAAGGGGCCTGGCACTTATTTATTTACAAATTAAGCACTGGGTGTATGAGTGCGAGCTTGACTCACACTCATAATAAGATTTTCACATGCAAAACAGGTACAGCACCAGGCAGAAGTAAGTTTCCCTCACACCCATAGAGCACATACAGATCTGGTCAGAAAAAATACAAGCTTCCTTCGCATGCACAGAACATGAACACCATCTGCAGCATCAGTACACGCCTGTGTGTGTAAACACACATAATGGGCAGCAATTGACCACAGTATAAGTTCCCCTCATGCAGCACAGGTACAATATGGCCATCAACAGTATAAGCTAAAATATCCTCACATACAAAACAGGTGTAACACTGGCAGCAGAAGTATCTAAGTTTACTTCAGGCACAGAATACCCAGAGTAAAGTATAGAGGTGGGTGAGCTACTGAAGGCTCGAGCTAGATGCTAGGCTCTGATTCATCTTGAGGTCCTCTTGAGCCCTCGAGCCCAAAATTAACTGAGTTTTCTTACAGATTCTGCTTGCTACCCCCACTTGAACCTCATGCACCAAGAATGAAATGTAAAGCATTAAACTTTGGTGTCAAACAGGAGGGAGAAAGGTATACCAATCTAGCGGTTGGATCACACAATGTTAGAACAGAAAAGCTGGAATCAATCCTGGCTTGCCCAGCTGACCAAATTGTGTGATGATGTGCACTTATTATATTTTTTGTGCCTCCTATTTTTTCATTTCTGCATTTGAGAAAACCTTGAAGTAGGTGAGGATGTGTGCTGTACAAAAATCTCTCTTGGGTTTGACTTAATGGTCTGTAATGTTGCCCCTTGTAATATAAGAATATAATTCACATATAGGGTGCACATGACAACTGATTTGCCTCTTAGTTCATGAATGATATTGTCATTGGAGTGGGTGTGGGGCATGGATTTTTCTAAGTCCATCTTTAAAAAATATCACTTTTAATAAATGCCTCTCAATGCTGTGATATCATCCGATGTACTAAGGTGAAATGCTTGTGAAATAAATATACTTTTTTGAATTTTGAAGACACTCTATCATGTTTTTACATTATATTTTCTGCACAATTTCCATGCCAAATGTTCTAATGGCTCAACTGGTGCCTGTGCTTTTAGCGCCAGGACGGACTCTTACAGTCAAGAAAACCTTAACTCGGCTAGCCCTGTTAGTTTGTTGGCTCACCCATCTCTACTGCAGTTCTGTCCATAACAGTTACTTGAGTTCCACCTCTCTCAAAATCTAACTCTGGGGAGCAACATCTTGTTTCCCAAGATTCTGGCCTGTTTCCATGTCTCCCAGAAGAACAACTATTTTCCTTCTGATTTCAGTAAGGAAGAATTGTGCACTAGCGACCCCATGAAGTTGTTTAAAGTTACCTGTGAATTTTGTTTTCTTAAAATTAAACTAACAACCCTCAAATCAATGATGTTCCCAGTTCCAGCATTCTACCTTCAATAAGCAATGAACCTTCGGTAACTGTCATTGTCTGCCCTCCACCCTAAGGCTGAAAAAGTGATTAATGTGACTGTCTTGTCTTCAGAAGCCACCAGGCTGCATGGGTATACAAGTTCTCCTTTGACCTCTGATGGTGTCAGGTAGCCAGGGCTAAAAGGTGCACTCTCAATTTATAAAAGTGAGCATGCGCACTGCTCGCCATTCTATGTGCGTTCAATGAGGCCTTCGCAGAGCCTCGCTGGTGCCTCAGTACATTCTGCTTCTTGGAGTCTGACCCTGCAGCTGAGAACATCGGACGGAAATAACAGCAAGCTCCCTGTGCTATAAGAGCTCCTGTGCATCTAGTAGGCAGTGGTCCTGAAACACTTTGCAGACTGGTATCACTTCCATCACAACTTGTAGGAACCCTGAAAAATCCAAGCATCATAGATAGAACAAGTGTGGCAAATGAGCAACACCCATTCTGCGGGGAATGGTAAGGGTGTAGTGTGTAGCTGGTGTTGCATTTAGGAACACACTGTCACAAAGACATTACTAATGCATGGTGTGGTAGCACACTGTCTTTTACAGACAGCACATTTTCCATTGTACTGACCACCAAATTTGCACAGATATACAAAGTTACTGATAAAACTAAATAGTGCACAAGCAATAATGTGTGGAGATTTGGTTTTAGTGAATATATGTCACATTTCATCACGATGTAGTGTCGATTTTTTTTACCCTATTAAAATCGTTGTGTTTACCACTTTATAGAATTGGAAAAAATATATTTACTTAGACATATTTGTGCATCTCAGTTATATGTATTTAAATTTAGTTCATGTACTGAGTGGACCAAAGGCATAGCTGCAGGCAGATATATCACCCTATTACTCATCTGGGTGTAGAAATACATTTGCTTATTGGTAACAGTGGTGCTCTGTGTGTGGTAGGGGCACCATCATTGAGTTCTAATAGTTCTGTAGACTTCCAGGAGAGCAGCAGGTCTCCATAGAACCTCTATGTTGAGTTTAGTTTTGTCAACCTACCTCTCCTGGGGTCCAATAGAGGGACCCTGGGAGGGTTTCCCAAAGTTTTCAACCAGCCCTGGAGCTAAGACTTTTTTAACACAGTGTCTGAGGTGCATGGACCTTTGTTACTATGTGCTCACACAGCAGCCAGGATAAAGTATAAGAAAAACTTTCACATTATTGTTTCTGAATATTGAAAACTTTATTGACCCATGCATTTCTGACAGAAACGCACTACATTGATAGAGGGTTTTGTCATTGAAAGGTGGTACTATCCTTACAGTTTTTTTTAATATTGAGTTACATTGTGTTTGATTACTCTGTATTTTGTGTTTAATTATTATGGTGACAGCCTGATAAAATATATCACAAAGGAGAGCTAGAGGAGGCTTAGAGATTTTAGCAATGGTTGGCTCCCCTAGATAGTCTGACAAAGCCAGTACGACTGACTTTTGATCAATGCACCCTCATGTTGTGTTTGGCTAATGAGGGGCATTATGTTTTTAAGGGTCAGATTTATGGCTTGCTGGAGTTTCTAGACCATTAAAGGTGCTTCCAGCACAGGGGGGTCCAAGATATATTTATGGCATTACCTAACTTGCAAGCCCTTTTTATGGTGCCTTCCTCCTGTTGTTTGAGAGGCCCTCTAGTGAGTGTCGCGGGCAAAGACATTTCTACCAGCCATTCTAAGTAGAATGTGTAATCAACTATTTTTCCTTTTTTATCAGAAAAAGCACTGACTAGACAGTGAATTGTTAAGTGTTTGTTTGCTGTGTAGCTAGGTTCTGAGTCTCTGGCTCACAGCACCTTCCCTAAATATGCTTGGGCTGCTTTGCCTTGCTACCCTGAGAGTCAAGTTCTAAAAAGGAGTACTTAATTCCCATTTGGGGTGTCTCCAGTAAGATTGTCCAAGGCTATTAGTGGTGAAAGACCTCAGCTGTACCCACTGTAGCCCTGTACCGCCTGTCCATATTGAAGTCGTCTAACCAATATTTCTTGCAGTTGTCTCATGAATTGTGCTCAGATCCATGCATTGAGTATTATATCGATACCATTTCAGAAAACCATGGTTTCCAGAAATTCTCATGCTTGTCTACCCAGTTATTTTTATCATCACCCATTCGAGGTTTGCCACTTATATGATTTTGTTTTGCCTTTCTTGATATGTGGGGCTTGAAACATTTTTCAGTTATATTGTGTGCAATGGTGAATGTTTGTGATTTATCTGATCAACCCTAAAAAATGAAGACATTTCCCTGTTATTGTCTTGCTTAACTTTATCTCTAAGAAAAGGAAAACCTTTTACCAGAAGTTTATCAACTTAAGGCAGCTTGTGAACATCTAACCACGCCACAGTTTTCTATTAGACCTCCAGGGCAGCGACGTTTTGCAATATTAGCAAAGAGAGTGAACAAATCACGTATGATAAATAAATGATTCAATTGAAGAAGTGCTGGTGCCTATCTTTAGTAGACTTGAGTGATTTTAACATTAATTCAAGTGAACATTACCAAGATTTTTCCCACCCCCCAGGTTCCTCAGTTTTGCTGGTAAAGTGATCCATCTGTGAAAGAATTTAGACTTGTCAAAATTTGCTTTGGATCTTATAACATGATGATAGTGGAAAATATAAATACTTAGATCATTTTCTTGTGACAAGTCCTTCTAGTTGTGTTTACTGTGTGTTGCTCCTTAAACACACCCTGTTACATGAATAGAGCTGTGCTGCCATCAGACGAATGCTCTTTTTGCTGAACCACCTAATCTGTACTGTAGTCCCAGAAACTGTTGTCATTGTTTCTGACCTTGGCTCAATTCATCAATGCCTCAGAAGTACTGCTTTTTATAGATTTCAATTTACAATACCAGAGCACATGGTAGACAGCAGCTGCCTTTTTAGGGATATGCTGTAGGCTGCCCTCCCTCCTATGCGTGAGGTTAAGGTCTTCATTTAATCAGTGACAAAGATTTTGTTTTGTGAGAGGCAGTGTTTTGAAGAAAGGAGATGAGGTTAAAAGCGGTGAACGAGTTATCCGAATAATGAAAGCCACACTGTCATCCTGCCTCTGAAATGATGCAAGCAGCACATTAGCCTCCAGTGTTCTCTGACCTTGGCTCTAACCCTTGAAGTCATATGGTGACTTGTATTCCTTTTTAAAAGCTTGTGAATGCCTTGCAAATAGAGCCTGCTCATGGAAGATGGCACCTTTACTTGACTCTTTTAGAGGATTGCTTCTGCTCAGAGTAGACGTGTCTCATTCAGTACTCATGGACAGGTTTTATTATAGTCAGTGCTTCCAGAAAAAAAAAAAGTTTTCAGGAAAAATACTGAAAGTGAAAAGTGAATGCACCATAGAAGGACCTGGGAAAGGAGCTGAAGACCACAAGGCAACTAACTATTTAGTTTTCGAAAAATGCCAATGATTGTATTTATTTTTATGGCTTAGTGAAGCCCTATCCTGGCCCTGGGCAGGGTCAGATGGTTGTACATAGGGTGATCTGCTCAGCGCAGTGACTGTGTGGTACAGTAAATACGGTGATAGAAACGCAACACACTGTGTGATACCATAAAATAAGACACTAATGAACAGTAGTGTGCCATCATGGGACAGTATAGACATGTGATAGCTAAAGAAAAGTCCATAAACAATTTTAGTGGCACAAGGTGTACCTACTAGGATCATCTCATGTTGTCGTGCCCACGCAAAGTCAAGTACCTGACCTGCAGTGGGACGATTGGAAATCGATATTTTGAGATATAGGTGGTGTGCATTGCAGGGCTGCTTGTGGCTTGAGATTTGCCTGAGTAAAGCTATGGAATGTGGACAAATGGTCTGCTCATTTCTTATTAGGGTGATTTTTTTTAAAGTAAGGTTTTATGATTTGTGGATTTCTCACAGTGGTCTCTGTATGGACTGGTCTAATTAGAAATGAAATGCTAACTCTGGGATGCTGCTTAATACTATTAGATGTGCACTGCTTCATTGTTGAACCTTCACATTGGTATCCATCAGTTAATGGAACAGGCATTATTACTTATGTTAGAGCAAGTTTTAGCAAAATTCTTAAAGTGGAACTGCTCTGCGCTACTATTGAGTACTTTGCTGCATAGAATAATAGGCAGAACAAAATTAAGATTTGCATGTTATAGGTTTGGATATTTATTGCATAGCAAGAGAAAGTGATCTACGATTTAGCAGGACATTTGAAAAATATTTGGCCACAATTGCACTTTTAAGGCATTTTGATTCACTTTTGGGAGCTCAGATTCCCATTTTGATTCACTGTAGGGAGCTCGCCTTCTCACTATCAAGCTTTTAACCCTGCAATGTATCACAAGACAAGAAACTCATTCTTTTTTATTGAGAGGTGCTCTAGTATCTTAACACCAAACATAGTGTTTTGCTGCCTTTATTTGTTTTGAATATGAGCTGCAATGAGAAGCAAGCAGATTACACAGCTGCTGTAATAGCACTTATGAAAATTAGCATAATATACAAACATTGGCAGAGCCAATTGGTCTCGACTTTGAAACCTTTTGGCTTTTCCAATGCTTGATGCTAACCTGCAAATGCATGCTAATCTGCAGTGGCCATCCTAGAACGGCATTTTGTCAAATATTCAAAATGTATGAAATGATGACCACTGTGGATGCATGTGCATCCAGATCGCTATCCTGAATTCATTTTGAATTATTTTAACAAAATACCATGCCAAGATGGCTGCCGTTAAGGTGCACATGTCTGTGACAGCCATGATAGAGCAACATTTTTTTAAATATTACAAAATGCATTAGGAGATGGCACAGTGGAGGTGTGCAAACATGTGGTTGCCATTTTTTCATGTATTTTGTTTTAGTTAGAAAATTTCCATTCAAAGATGTCCACAGACGGAGTGTGTGCTTCGTGAGAAGCCATTTTTCAATGGCTGCCTTTTAGAAATTGTGTCACTGGTTGTCTGGGGTGTGAGCCCTGCTAAGGCAGCAACCACAATCCCAGTCAGGGTAAGGCACAAGCAGACCGTAAATTAACCTCTGCTCAGCCCCTGGTGGCTTGGCACAGAGCTGTCAGGCTTAACCTAGAGGCAATATGCAAAGTATTTGTGCAACACTTTAAACAGCAAAACAGTGAAAACACCACCCAAAATGAACCCACACCAGGCTAGAAAAATAACACTTAATTTAATAAATAAAACAAGAACAACACGACTAAAATAAATGGAATCTGTAGAACTGGAGTTATGAATTTTTAAAGAATAAACTGTAAAATAGCACCTAAACGCATAAAGCGCCAACCGGGGATATCTGGTCACGCTGGACCGGGTCAAGGTCAAACGTTCAGGCCAACCACGATGGAGCGTGTGTCAGATACAGTCCCAGATTAGTCCCGCTGAAGGTTTACCTTCTCAAGTTTTGTGCCAAGAGTCTCATTCGCTTTGAACAGGGACGCCGGAAGCAAAGAGATCGTCGAGGGTGGCAGTACGCATGGTAAGAGGAGTAGGCCTGACATTGCGAAGGGGCAGGATTGGAGCCTTGCTGTGGTGGTTCTTCGCAGCATTGATGCTTGCTGTGCAAGGAGACGGGGCTTGCAGCGGCTCGCACTGATTTTCCGTGTGAGTGAAACGGTCTCAAAGCGAACTGATGCGTTTGCAAAGGGCTGAAAAGCTTGAATTTAAGAGCTCAAGAACAACACTGAGGGTCCAGGGCCTGAAGTACACCTCTTGGGGTCAGAAACTCGTTGAAGATGGGTCCAGGAGCTGTTGGGGAGCCTGTTATGTCCCTGAGGCTCAGATCAGGAGGCCAGCAGACTAGCCCTTTGAGTCACTCTGGCGTCCTGGGTTCAAGATGGAGTTGCAGGTCCAGTTCTTCTTCCCCAGACAAGAGGGCAGCAGGCAGCAAGTCAGCCCAACAGGGCAGCAGCTCCTTAAGAGTAGCAGTCTAGCAGAGTGACAGTCTTTATAGCAGCACAGCAGGCCTTCTTCCTGGCAGAATATCCACAGGTCCAGAAGCGACTGAAGCGGTGTTGTCTGGGATCCTTCTTTTATACACTGGTGCCCTGGTTCTGGAAGGTAGGAGACGTTTCTGGACAGTGTCTTTGAAGGGCATGGACTTCCCTTCCTGCCCCTGCCCTTGCTCCAAGCTCGCTGAAGTGACAATGCAGGGTTGTTAAGCCCTTTGTGCGAAGACAGTGCACAGCCAATTTAGATGTAAATGAGGCTGGGCCCAGTTCCACCGTCCCATCCTGCCAGTGATGGCCCATCCAGTCACATTTAAGCTTCCATTGTGTGTGGCTGTCTAGGGGGAATACACAAAGCCCAACTGTCAACTACACCCAGTTATGTGACCAGAGACAGGCTGCAGGTCCCAAATGGCTAAGGCTAGATAATGCCAACATTTTTTTTAAAGTGATATATTCTAAATTGCTATTTAAAATCCGGCTTCACCATAAGTTAGGATTTTAATTTGTAATTCCAGAGACATCAAACTTGAAGGAGTTATCTCTTCCCATTTAGCAATTACACTTCTAAAATGTAATAAGACAACTCCAAAATTATCCTATGGGAGAGACAGGCCTTACAGTAGGGAAAAACAAATTTAGAGTTTTTCTCTTTCAGGACATGTAAAACTTAAATGTATATGTCCTCTATATGGTCTGCTTTATAAATACATTGCACCCTGCCCTCTGGGCTGCCAGTGGCTTCCATAGGGGTGACTTATATGTACAATAAAGGTTTAATTTGCCAGGTTGAAATGGCGCTTAAACACTGCACACACACAGGCTCTGCAATGGCATGCCTAAGATGTTTACATGGCTACTTTAGTGGGTGGCACAGCCAGTGCTACAGACCCACTAGTAGCGTTTAATTTACAGGCCCTGGATACATGTAATACCACTTTACTAGGGTCTTATAAGTAAACTAAATATGGCAGTTGGGTAAAAGCCAATGTTACCATGTTTTAAAGAGTGAGCACGTACACTGCAGCACTGATTAGCAGTGGTAACGTGTGCAGAGTTCTAATGCCAGCAAAAACAAGATCAGAAAAAATGGAGGAAGGCAAACGTTGGAGAAAGGAGCACCCTGTATTGATGAGGTCTCCGCTCGTGGTTTAACAAATGGAAATGTTGATGAAAATAGATACAGGTGTGGAGGGCACGGGAGATCAACACCAACTGCATTCAGCATTCTGCTCCCTTCATCATCACATTCCAGTCCTGACACTCCACATTACATCATACAATGTAAGTTCAACATTCCACCTGACATTGAAAATACAATAGAAACAATATGCATCATGTAAAACTTAAACACTACACACCCTAAGGCAAATTGGTCTAACACTGCCCCAGAATGGAATTTCCTTAAAATAAAACAAATCCATTTGGAGATACCCACCGTGCATGCATACACATGCATGAGTGGCGATCATGGAATGGTAATAACACAATTTGAAGGCAGCTGATAATGCAGCAGGCTGTAGAAACATTTTAAAAGAAGTGGCTGGTGGGCAAGAAGACACTGGGTGGTGGGAGAGGAAGAGCGGTGGATGGGGAGGATAGGGATCAGGGATAGGTAGGAAAAGAAAAAAGTCTATCCATCACACTCGAAAGCAAGATCTGGCATAAGAAATGAAGGAGATCTCATGCAATCAGAACACTGTGATGTCTAAATACTGCTGGGACTGACAAATGCAAGAAAAGTGTGGAAAGTTATAAAATCAGGAGCATGAAGGGTAGACAGACAACAAAGCTATCCAATCATGAGCGAAGGGCAATTTAATTATACACTTTAAGTATATGTTATGTATTGGAAACAAAAGATGTGAGCAGCAGACAGCTAAATCTGTCTGTAGCAGTGACCTTAAAACCTGTTTTTTTTTCATTCATGGCAGTCAATTACAAAATGCAGAGAGCCCTGAATACTGTGTTATATATGCCACTATATGAAACAATTAAATAAAAAATAACTCATCAGACGAGCTAGGAACCAGCTGAAAATAGCTTGCGTGACACATAAGGCCCTTCACCAAATACTCCCGTCTACCTGGTCAATAAACTGGAACCGTCTGGGGGTAGTCGTTCCTGAAGCACTAACTCACTATTGCTGAAACCACAGAAGCTCAACAAAAAGAAAATGTATAACCGCTCCTTCTCTGACTTAGCCCCAAAATTATGGAACACACTGCTGCCTGTGATCAGGTCAAACCCCTCGACGAGGCTTCTAATGAGCAAATTAGTTCAATAATAACACTGAGGAACTCAGCTGGACTATTTTCATGTAGACACTTCTGGATCCTGAATCTACCTAACCGATTGTTACATTGCATTTGTTTTGTTGCTTGCTTATTCCAGATTGCTTTCTTACTCTATATGTATAACTTGTCTGCTATTTGAACAGCACTCTGATGGGTCATGTTTGCACTATATAAAACTCCTCAAATAAAATAAATATCACTGCCTTGCTGAGAAAGACACACATTCTTTGTGCAGGTGAGGACAGAGATACTGTTCCTATCCTAGGTCTGAGTTATTTTCCGTTTTGTTATGTTGATACATTGGATCATGAAGAGTGTCACTCAACAAAGCCCATTCATTGGTAGGGCCCTGTACATGCTTGGACTGAAGCAATGGGTGGTTCTCAGCATTAAATCATTGGTTGATGTTGAAACAGAATAGCTTCCATTAATTGTTTTTCTCCACTCAAGGTGCTGTTTGCCTAATTATCAACTGTATTTGGTCACAGGAATGCACCCTGTATGAATCAACGTAGTGTACTGTTTACATAATTCTTCAGCTTCTCATATCTTTAGATATGTTTGTTGGTCTGTTGTTGTAGGAAAGTGGGTTTCTGTTGCAGTGACCCCCCCACACACTTTTTGCCAGATTTCTGATGCACTTTGACTTGATGTGTCCTGGGTCCCTGACAATCAGGTTTCCAGGGCCTGTGTTCTTTCCCAAAACTGTACCTTTTGTACCCCCAATTGGCACCTCTCTGGCCACATGTAAGTCTCTTGTAAAAGGTACCATGGGTACCAAGGGCACCGTGACCAGGGAAGCCCTCTAAAGGCTGCAGCACATATTGTGCCACCCTTAAGGGATCCTGTACCTTAACACACACACACACACACACTGCCATTGAAGGCTGGGTGTTTTGGTGCAGACAAAAGTGAAGAGTCGACATGGCACACATCTGTGTGCCATGGCTGCAACCCACTTTCTATGGTATAGGTAAGACACCCCGCTAACTAGGTGCACTATGACACTGATGAGGGTACAGATGCATGAGCACTGTACCCCTACAGTGTCTAAGTCCATTGCAAGTGCAGTAAAGTCATAAAGAGTGTATGGTCTGGGACTTTGTCATTACAAACTCCACAACACCATAATGGATTTACTGAATTCTGGGAAGGTAGGTAGCAAACGTCTCAGCCTAATAAACCCACACTGATGCCTGTGTGGAATTTATTATACAATGCACTCGGAGGGCATCTTAGAGATGCCCCCTGAAAAACAACCAGCCTCTGGTGGGTTCCGTGACTGGTAAACACCAGCCTGCCACCACAAGACAATTTTCTGGATCCCTTGGGTGGCAGGCTTGTCTCCCTGAGCCCAGAAACAAAGCCTTTCCTGGGCGGAGGTGTTCACACCTCCCCAGGTGAGGAAGAGCCATCTGTGGCAGGGGAGTTTTAAAGGCCTTGCTGCCTTTGCAGCACGACCCCTAGCCTCTCCTGCTATCAGGAGAAGTTCCCCTTCCTGTCTCAACCCCTTTTCGGTGGGAAGACAGGCTTAAAAAATTAGAACAGCCCAGAAGCTGGGCCCACCTCTGCCAATCCCACCCCTCAGGTGGGTGAAGGGTTGTGAAGCCCACTCTTCAGTGCACTCTTTAATCAGGATTAGGGATTGTGCCCATTCCTCCACATGGGGTGAGCACACCAAGGCTGTAGTCACCCTAAGGTCAGTAGCCCATTGGCAACTAACCTGAGACCCCTAAATACAGTATTTTCGGGGCTGCCCCGAACCCAGAAGGCAGATTCCTGCAACCTACGAAGAAGAAGGATGAAAGAAGACGCCCAGCAGTGGAGACTGCAAAGAAGAACTGACGTGACCCCAGCCCTACTGGACCGTCTGCAGTTTCCAGAGATCCTGCGCCAAAAGTCACCTTGTCCTGCAGCCAGTGACCTCCAGAACACCTGGGGGAACTGACTGCCTTCAACAAAGACCAGACCTGTTGTGAACATCAGCTCTGTTCAAGAGAATCTCCAAAGAAAGACTCGGAGCCAGCTGAAGACAAAGAAACACATTGCCTGGAAACACCACTGCAACCGTCGCCCACTGCCCGAGTCCCCCACTTGAGGTAATTCAGTTTTCCGATCCCGTTTGTATTTAGCCACCATTTTGTGTCCCGCCGCCATTTTGAGTTGCCCTCACTCAGACAGCACGGTGAACGAGGTGTTGTTTTCCTCTTCCTACTGCAAAGTGTCAAATAACCTCCTGCCTCTGTTTAAAGCTGGTGTCAGGGTCTGGCCGACTCCACTAATCCTCGTCTGGTTTGACTGATCCCTGTCTCGACTATCTGTTGGTTCGCACCATTCTTTCCTGACTTTATCTTATCCTCTGGCCTTCGCTATTCTTTACTCGTATTCTCTCATTTCACAACTGTCCTCCGGGGCATACAAATGTGTCCTGCCACCTGCAAGCCGAATTATAAACACCACCACTGATTAACTTGTGGGGAAGGGTGACAAACACAGTTGGAAGAGAGGCTTATTTGAGTTACTTAATATCTTGTTTTCACATTCTTCTCATTGGTTAACCCTGTATGCATTGGGAGTGTTCTTTGTGAATACGTGTGTTATAAAAGATTGTGCGCCACGAAGTAAAGTGGCAGTCTCCTAAGAACATACAGAGTGTACTTCTGGGACAACTGTACTTAGCTGCAGCTAATAAACCTTATCTTCTACGCCTAACGGAGTGTCCCGTGTCTCTGTTCGACAAAGCAGGTGAACTCAGGAGATTATGGCGTACCCTGCTCCGCCAGGCCCATAAGTCCCTGGTTCTTCAATTTGGCGCCCAACGTGGGGCGGCTTCAGAGGTAGCAGTTCTGCCCGAGGATCGTGAGGAGCCCTGCAAGAAAATTCTGGAGGAATTGCGAACCACGTCAAGCGACCCCTGTATGTCGAAGTGGTCCGAAGGTCTTTTGCAGCGCGGTTTCTCCTTTCTGACGCTTGCTGACGACTGCTGCCCTGACTGCCACCCTGCTTTGGTCCCTTTGATGATGTTTGGTATCGCGAGACGTTAGACAGGCCTCTGTTGGCGTAAGAAGACACTTAGTTAAGTATTGGTGGGTAGCTCCCACTATTTTGTTTTTGATTTGGGTCTTTGATTCGGCTATTGCAAAAGCCGAAGCCGAGGGGTGAGTACGTTTGTGCTGTATTATTTAATTTAACCCCTTGATGTTTGTGAACAGTCCAGTGAAATAACGATGCCTGGTCTGAGTAAGTTTAGGAAGTTCTGTTGCTTTGGTTGTAATAGGGATTCCCGGCTGGAGGACTCTTGTCCGATTCCTCCGGTTGGAACTCCCACCTATGAGCTTTATTCAAAACATGGTGTCGGCCCCATTGCCTTTAATAAGGCATGGATTTGATACACGAAGAACGATGGCGTTCTACAGTGGCCACAGAATGGTAGTTTTGAGCCTGACATATTAGACAATTTGGAAGCGATATTGTTCAAAAGAAAAGCCCGGCCGGCAATGTTTGACTCTTTCCGCCACTGGCGTAAGGAAGCCAAACAGAAAGAAATTAAGCAGGCAAAACGAGATAAGAAAGCACAAAATATAACGATTATACAGGCTGCCCAGCAATTTAAAGATAATGAGATTGATAATGCAATGGAAATTTCTGAGAGACAGCATCGCATGGTGATAGATAGATGCTATCCGGTGTTGCCTAATTCCCCTTCTGATAAAAGTAAGGATCTGGAGGAAGACCCTTTGATGTCTCACCTATTGAGATTGCCTCCGCCCTATGCACAAGGTGCTAATGCACCCCCGTTGTTACAACCTGTTCAGTTGCCTGTTGTCCCCCCACCTGTTCCGGTTCTTACACATTTGCCCCTTCCGGTATTGCCACTCCCACCTCCTGTGCAGCCGATTCCTTTGTCTCCATCTCCTGAACCTTAACCGCCTTTGCCTTCGGCTCCCCTTATAACTGCCAGTTCCTCTCCTGTATCGCCTAATACCTTGTCCTCTGTCCTTATGTCTAATTCTCCTACTGTGCGCAAATGAATAACAGATACTGTCTCTGGTTTTTTGTCCCCTTTCTTTGGGACTCTGAACATGTCTCTGGCTTTTTCTCGAAGACAGTCTCGTAGTCAACTTCCAGGTTCCGACGAACGGGTGGCGTTGGACTCTCTCGCTCGCAAATGGATTGAGAAGGGTCCCCAGTATAGTGTGAAAGATATCATGATCACCTTTCATCAGTGGGATGCGCCCACGCAGAGATATGTATTTAATGTTATGTGTGACACTCTTGCTAAAGGATGGGAGGATATGGATTTGGGTTTACTTCCCCAGGGTCTGTTGGATGTTCAGGCTAATTTCGATAAAGGACTCATTGTGGGTTCTAAGGTTGAGGATGCCGTAAGGACACTTGTTACTTTTAGGTCCTTATTTTCTTCACAAACTTTTCTTGATTCTGATCCTGCTGTTCGGCAGACATTGAAACATTACCCAATGAGAGAGGTTCCTCCGATATGGAGGGAAGAGGTTGCGCAAGCAGGTAATAATCCAGCTATTCCCGCTCACTTCCAGCGTATATGGGTACATGTCCCCTGGAAGAGATCTGATGTTTTGACCCTCAAACAATCTTTACCGGATCCCCGTAAAAACCCTGCTGGTTACTATAAAGAATTGTCCCAGACTGTTGATGCCTGTATTATGAATTTAGCCGATATTGACATGTTGATGGGAAATGTAGTCCCACAAGCATTATGGGCTCGGATTCGTAGAGAGGATCACGTTCAAGAATTGGGTGGTACATGGGCTACTGTAACTGCCACGGATAGAGCACAAGTGGGTGGTGCTAAGCCTGACGTTTTGATCACAGAACTCCCTGGTAGGATTATTACTTTAATGAAAACAATGATGCCCGCCTTACGAGTTAATTGGGATAAATTAGCTGCGTGTAAACAGAAGAAGGATGAGAGTGTCTCCGATTTCTTCACTCGTTTTGAGGAGACGTTTATTGATCACAGTGGTCAGGATATGATTACGGAGGGTGGAGAGCGATTATTTGTAGATAAATTCGTATTTAATTTGCTTCCCGAGTTGTCACATAAATTAAAAGACTCTGAAAGTTCATGGGCTGTTTCTTCTGCTGCTCAGATATTGGCTACTGCTCAATATTACGAAAACAGGGAAAAAGAGGAAAAAGACAAGCAAGAGAAAAGGACTAAAGAATTAAAAACAAAGGTTCTTCTGCAACAAGCTTATCCTCCTCGCTCTGCTCAGCGCCAGTTTCAACAGCCTCCCCAGTTTCAGAGGGTGTTTCAAAAGCCTGAGCCCTATATTCCGCAGCCTTTGTTAGGTCCTAACCAATGCGCCTATTGTAGAGAGGAAGGTCATTTTAAGAATGGCTGCCTGGTTTTATTACAGCGTAATGGAGGACTATCTACTCCACGAGGTCGTGGTGGTTCCCAGTTAGCGCCCAGGGGTATAGGTCGAGGTATGTCGCCCCAAACACAGCATTCCCTTCCACCTCCACATTCTATGAACTACTTTGATCAGCAAAATACTCAGTCTACACAGTATTACAATGATGATCACTATGTTGAAGGTGAGAATAACGGTCTTCACGCTAACTAGGACAGCCATAGACAAAGTGAGGGAGTTGTATCGATTCCAGTAGCTCAGAATGGGCCTTATGTTAATGTCACTACAATGGGTGTTTCAGAGCCATTTCTTTTAGATACTGGTGCGATGAGAAGTTCTATCATTCACTCCAAACTCCCTGGGGCACCTTTGTCTGGCTTAACAAACGTATCCGTAGGATTTTCTGGCGCCCCAGTTCATAGCCCGGTCTCTCGTCCTCTGCCTATTTCAATTGGTTCTTATGATTTGGAGGCTCCGCTTCTTTTAACGACTGGTTGCAGCGAAAATCTGTTGGGTTTGGATTTATTGAAAAGATTGCATGCAACGATATATTGTTTTCCTTCTGGTGTACATCTTGCTTTGGGGCAGAAACTGACTTCTCCAATGTATTTGTCTAAAGATCAGTTTCCACCTGAATTGCTCTCTCTCCCTGCAAAACTTTGGGCTACGGGTCCAAATGATGTTGGTTGTCTTAAGATCCCACCCTTTGTTGTTACCCTCAAGCCCAATGCTAAATTGCCACGCATCCCTCAATACAAGATTCCCAATGATGGCGAAAGAGCGCTTTTCGCTATTATTTATGATTTGGTTCAGAAGGGTGTGTTAGAGGAGACGAGGGGAAATGTATGCAATAGTCCTGTTCTCCCGGTTCTTAAACGCACTGATCCTTCTCAGCCTCCTGTTTATCGCTTTGTTATTGATCTCCGGGAGGTTAATAAAATTGTTGTACCGCAGTTTCCTGTTGTGCCAGATATCACTGCCCTGTTAACTATGATACCTGCCTCGGCAGCTTGGTTTTCTGTTATTGATCTGAAAAATGCTTTCTTCAGCATCCCCATTGCTGAAGAGAGTAGGGATATTTTTGGCTTCTCTTTAGGAGGCCGAAGTTTCCGGTTCAAGCGCGCACCCCAAGGCTATTGTGAAAGTCCCTCCATCTATAGTCAAGCTCTGAAATGCCAGCTTGATGCTTTTCCTTTGCCGCCAGGTGCTACCCTTAATCAGTATGTGGATGATTTATTGATTGCTGCTGATTCAGAGGATATTTGCAAGAACGTGACTGTTGCACTATTGCGTCACTTGTCTGACCTTCACCATAAGGTTTCACCTTCTAAATTACAATATGCCCGCCAAGAGTTTACCTATTTAGGTCATCTCTTGTCGAAAGAGGGAAGGCGATTGACCCCAGAACGTTTGCACAAATGTCTGTGCCATCCACACAAAGAGAAGTGCGTGCCTTTCTGGGCATTACCTCCTATTGTAGACAGTGGATTCCAAATTTTTCTTTGTTGGCTAAACCTTTGTTGGCACTCACTTTGAAAGACACACCCCAACCCCTTCCTTGGACTGACAAATGTCAGAAGAGTTTTTATGATTTACGCGCTGCTCTGTGCTCTTCTCCTGTGTTGGGTACTCCGGATTACAGTAAGCCCTTCACGCTCTATGTCCATGAAAGAGAGGTTTGTGCGTTGTCAGTCTTAACACAACGATTTGGAGACACGCAGCGGCCATGTGCCTACTTTTTGGCTACATTAGATCCAATAGCCAATGCATTGCCTAGTTGTCTTAAAGCTACAGCAGCAGCAGCAATTTCTATACGTAAATCTGCTGGAGTGGTGCTAGATAACACTCTTATTGTTATGGTACCACATGCAGTGGATACCTTGCTAAATAGGACGAAAACGCAGCATCTTACAAGTGCTCGCTTGTCTGGGTATGAGCTGACGCTCTTGGCTAGTCATGTGCACATCAAACGATGTAACACTTTAAATCCAGCCACATTGTTACCTCTTCCAGAAGAGAAAGGTATTCAGGAACATCATGATTGTTTTCTCCGTACTGAGGAGGAGACAAAAGGTAGGATTGATTTGAGAGATACACCACTAATGGACCTGGATGGGATCCTATGGGTGGATGGTTCTTGTTTTAAACTCCCTAATGGTGAAACAACTTCAGCGAATGCGGTTACCACCTTGCATACAATCGTGGAGACAGCACGCATCAGACATAATTCAGCTCAGGCAGCTGAACTGATAGCTTTGACCAGAGCGTGTGTGTTATCTTAGGGGAAGAGAGTGAATGTATATACCGACAGCCAGTATGCGTTTGGTGTGGCACATAGTTTTGGTCGTTTGTGGAAGGAAAGAGGATTCTTTACCTCCCACGGTACTAAAATACAGCATGGTCAGTTGGTAACTGATCTTCTTGAGTCACTTGCTTTGCCTACCCAGATAGCAATCATAAAGTGTAGTGCGCATAAGAGGATTACTGATGATGTTGGTCGCGGGAATGCTTTTGCGGATGAGGTAGCGAAAGAAACAGCCAGAGATGCTATAAGTCGCATGTATGTTGCGGGCCTTGCAAATTGGGTCAAGGAAAAAGGAATGTGTGAGGATACAATAGAAAGTGTGTGATCGATTCAAGGAGAGGCTACAGAGAAAGAGTTGAGTAAGTGGAAAGAGAGTACAGGAATGTTAGACGCAATGGGATGTTGGATAGAATTGTCAGAACATCAGCGTTGGCTGTTACCAGATGCCTATGTACTGCCTGTAGTTGCTATGGCACATGGTCCAGCCCACATCAGTGCGAAAGGAATATGTAAGCTTCTGGCTCCAGTGTGGCTGAACGAAGGGATTCCAAAATGTCAAGATAAGTTAGTGAAACATTGTATCGTTTACTTGATGCATAATCCATGAAAGTGAACCTCCAACTCCAGCAGGTCATTTTGCTCCCCCAACATATCCTTTTGAGGTGTTGCAAATTGATTATATTCACATGGAGCGATGCAACAATCTCAAATATGTTTTGGTGGTGGTGTGTGCCTTCTCCAGATGGATAGAGGCCTACCCCCTGAAAGACAACACTGCTTTGTCCACTGCCAAAGATCTTCTGAAAGAGTTCTTCCCTCGGTTTGGTACGCATTGTCTGGAGTGACAATGGAAGTGAATTTGTGGGCCAAATTATGAAAAAGGTGTGTGCCGGTCTTGGTATCAGGCAGAAATTCCATGCGGCGAACCATCCTCAATCAGCGGGTTTGGTAGAGTGCTATAACGGCACTCTCAAACTTAAGCTTGCAAAGGTACAGGCTAGCACGGGACTTGCCTGGCCTGATGCTTTACCTTTGGCTCTCCTATCCACTAGAACAGCTGTACATTCTCGTTTGGGACTCAGCCCATACGAGGTTGTTTTTGGGCACCCGGCTAATGTTTGGGAAGTCCCTCGCCCTAAAAAGTATTCTGACATACAGTATCCAGTGCTGATTGACTACTTACATGACCTCACCACTAAATTACGTGTTCTCCACCAACAGGTTCAAAACGCTTTACCAGAGGCCTCCACAGACCCAGGTCATTCTATCCAACCTGGAGACTGGGTCTGTGTGAAACATTTTCAGAGGACAAGGAATTTGGAACCTCGTTGGAAGGCGCCTCGACAAATTCTTCTGGTGACACGTACAGCAGTGAAAGTCGAAGGGAAAAAGAACTGGATCCATGGCGTGCACTGCAAAAAGGTGCCCTTGCCCTTGCCTTTTGACCAGTGGGTCCGTAAGGGTGTAGGTGATTTTGAAGACGAAAGGGTCCCCCGGTTTGTACCTTTCAGTAGTGCACACCTAGATGGAACTCGGTCGGAGAAAGAAGATGACGACGTTTTGCAAGAAGCCGTACCGTCACATCTCCGATTGAACACTACAGATCCACAGACACTATTTCAGGACCAAACTGTACTGAACAGAACTCGATATGATTTAAGGCCTAGACTGGTCAAGGACACCTGAGATTTTCATCTCTTTCGTGTCATATATCATCTGTCCAGGTTGCAGCGTCACGGTAGAAGTCTTAGTTCGTGACCTGTATAGTGGCTAGGCCCCCAGGACTTGCAGTGTCATAGGACGGCTAATAATCACAGCCAAGTGAGTAAGGAAGATTGCCGTGAGCAACAATTTTAGAGGATGGATGTCAAATTAGGAAAGAATAATAAGAAGGAAGAGATGAGAAAGAAATATTGTAAATTGGTGTACAGTCAATGTGGCATAACATTGTGTGTTCTTATGTTTTTTAGTACCTTATTGGCTTGTGTAGGTTGGATTGTTCATGCTATGCAGCACAGATCTGTCCCTATTTCTATTTCCTTGCCTCTTCATTCTACTATCTCCCCACATCAATTACATACGCTTCCCCAACATGAACTAATCAGGAGAACAGAATATTTTAAAAATTCATTTGTCCAGTTGTTACATCAACACCAATTGGTAGTCGACACAACCGACTGTTGGGTGTGTGGACTTATGCCTCATACCACAGACAAAGGGATGCCATAGTTATCCCTTCCATTTTCTTATGAAGGTTCCGCTTGGGCCTATTTTGTGATGTTTTCAAATGCATATCAGAACCGATTTAGACGTCCAGTTGGTTCATATGGTAGTGGACCAGATTTTAGTCATAGTTCTCTGATAAAAGGAATAGTGGCTATGGCTAGAATTGTGGAGAATAGTAGGGTTCCTGTTGATGAGAAACGGGCATACGATGGTTGGAACGTGACTCGTTACGTTACTAGCCTTACAGATAGAGTTAAACAGGGAAAATCTCCACCAATTTGGACTGTGCCTCATCAAGGTAACTTTTGTTTACAAATGAATAGCCAGACTACTGACACTGGACAGGGAAAAAGTTTTTGTCCCCATACATACATTCACACATCTCAGAATTCACCACCGTTAGTGCCATCCCAGGGCACGTATTTTATCTGCCACGATAGAGCCTACACGTGGCTACCGACGGATTTTTCAGGAACGTGCTATATAGCCTTTCTTCTCCCTCCTACATACACTGCTCCTTCGGGACATCACAGAAACAGATATGGCAGAGGGATTATTGATTCTAAAGACACGGCAGGACAAGAGGGAGGTGATTTCCTTAAAGGATTTCTCCCGTTGTGGGGCCCAATGGCCAACAGTAGAAACATGAGACAATTGGTTTGTGTTGTTGAGACTACCATAGATGTCACTGTGGGAGCCTTGAGTAATCTCACAGCTGAACTTCAGGCGGATCGCCTCATGACATTGCAGAACCGGATTGCTCTGGATGTTATTCTTGCGGATCGTGGTGGAGTTTGTAAATTGATCGGATCTAGCTGTTGCATTTATATACCTGACGATGCCCCAAGCCATCTCCAAATTACATGTGATCTCCGAGTCGATTCATCAGGACGAAGGAGATTGGTCTTTATTGGAATGGTTTTGGGGATTGCTGTCCAAATGGGGATGGAAGGTATTAACCTTCCTTGGAGTGGTTTTGGCTATCATTTTTTCCTGTTGTCTCTGTATGCAGTGTGGCCCCGCCATCTGTGGTCGTTGTGCCACTATCTTTGTCCCAAGGCCTGTGTCACGGAAGATGGAGAGCATTAAAATGATGTTGCAGCAACAGCTTGATGACCTCATGGCCTTTGACGTCGACTCAGATTAAAATGAGTCTGTGCGTTTTGCCTGAGTAATGGCAAAAGGAGGGTCTGAGGTAATTCAGTTTTCCGATCCCGTTCGTATTTAGCCACCATTTTGTGTCCCGCCGCCATTTTGAGTTGCCCTCACTCAGACAGCACGGTGAACGAGGTGTTGTTTTCCTCTTCCTACTGCAAAGTGTCAAATAACCTCCTGCCTCTGTTTAAAGCTGGTGTCAGGGTCTGGCCGACTCCACTAGTCCTCGTCTGGTTTTACTGATCCCTGTCTCGACTATCTATTGGTTCGCACCATTCTTTCCTGACTTTATCTTATCCTATGGCCTTCGCTATTCTTTACTCGTATTCTCTCATTTCACAACTGTCCTCCGGGGCATACAAATGTGTCCTGCCACCTGCAAGCCGAATTATAAACACCACCACTGATTAACTTGTGGGGAAGGGTGACAAACACAGTTGGAAGAGAGGCTTATTTGAGTTACTTAATATCTTGTTTTCACATTCTTTTCATTGGTTAACCCTGTATGCATTGGGAGTGTTCTTTGTGAATACGTGTTATAAAAGATTGTGCGCCACGAAGTAAAGTGGCAGTCTCCTAAGAACATACCGAGTGTACTTCTGGGACAACTGTACTTAGCTGCAGCTAATAAACCTTATCTTCTACGCCTAACGGAGTGTCCCGTGTCACTGTTCGACAAAGCAGGTGAACTCAGGAGATTAAGGCGTACCCTGTGCCGCCAGGCCCATAAGTCCCTGGTTCTTCACACTGGTCCTAGTGAGATCCCCAGCGCTCCAGAGTCTGAGTCCACTGTGGGTTGTCCCCGACGTCGCCTGCACCCTCTGCACGGAGATCCCCCCAACCACGAGTGGCCATGTAAGGTGAAATCCGACCTGAAAAGGCACTTCTGCATCCAGCAAATCTGTCGAAGAGAATCAGAGGTGCACCTACGTCCACGAGCACTTCAACTTACATGTCCAACTGTTAGTTTTTAACCGGAAGACTTCCTGTACCAAGTCTACAGCCAAAATCCAAAACTGGCAACTCCCATTGAAAACAACAGGTCACCCTACGCCAAATTAGCACTCTGCACCTGGCCGCCACTGTGGGTGACCCTTGTGTGCTAACTTGAATCCCCCTTTGCCTTGAGCCAAACTCTAGGAGCTTTGCTCCCACATCCAAGTGGCGTGCTCGTGAGCAGCCACCAACCGGAGGCCCCCTATCCCCCATGGGATAACATTGGGTCTCAGCACTCTGCACCTGGCTGCCTTAGTGCCGCTTAGGGTGCTCTTTGAGTGCATCCTTGACCCCGGGGGAACCCTTGTTTTAATCCCAGAAACTCAACTCTCAAAATTGATTACTTACCTTTAAAACAATATCCTAATTTTCTCCCATAGTATTGCATTGACTGTTTTCCTGTGAAAAAGTTCGAAGTGTAGAGTGGAGAATTGTATGAAAATCTAAACAAATGTGTTTTGATGACAAATTTAATTACTTATCTTTGTCTAGGAAATGACCCAGTGTGGTATCTAGGCATACCACACTGAGTAGAAGAAGTAATCTGAAAAAGTAATCTAAAAAGTAATTTCAAAGTAACTGCACTGTAACTTTAACTGTTTCTGTACGTTTGACCTATCTGTAACAAAGTAAACTGCATTCAACTACATTCAACTGCATTATTCTTGAAAAGTACTATTTTACTAACCTATACCAAGTCCTGCTTGGTTCTAAAATAAAATACAACTAAGAAATATTTTTATACAAAACAATTTGTCAGAGTTTATTCATTGTGTGTGTGAAATCATTTCTTGCCTGAGTGTGTACAATAAATGCTTAATACTACCATCTGATAAAACCTTACTGCTCGCCCACACTACCACAAATAGAGAGTAAGGTATTATCTACTTTTACCTCTGTAGGGCTTTGGGGATCCCCTGGACTTTGTGCACACACTACCTTATTTTGGTGTAGTATATACAGAGCCAGCTTCCAATAGTTGTTCTTCGTCCTCAGTATGCATGGCAGTTTGTATGAATAATTTGCAAATGAGTAATAGCTTTATACTGTAAAGACCTGCCAACATCAGACTATGTTTCACAGTGTGATCATACTAGGAGAAGGTGCCAGGCCTTGATGAGGGCGAGGCAACAGAGAGCGGGACTTTGGACCCTGGCTCTGCCACACCTAACCTCTCCCGTAGCAGGAAGGAACTCATCTGGAGCCTACTCCATATCCTGGGGGGGTGGGATCTTAGATGGAACCAAGCTGTCCAGAGCGTTCACCTGAGGTGGAAACTCATTTAATGTTTCCACCACCTGTGTGATAATGCCTTTTCTACGGGAGGTCGTGTGATGAGGGATGAAACTGTGTGTCTCACAACGGCACAGTGCGAATTGGCAAGCATAATCATTTCAGTTCAGTTCTGGAGAAAGGCTTCCTTCTTGCTCTGCATTTATAGTTTCGATGTTCGCAAAAGAAGTTGTGCACAGGTAGAATAATTTATAATAATGACAAATGAGACCAACTATCTCACGGTTGGTTTTATCCCTGACCTCCCACCACTAACTATCACGACACTGCCTGATGAAGAAACAGTGCATAGAGTTGTTATCTCTCGTTAAACATAGATTTCGATAATAGCTTTTATACCGTAATTACATAAAAAACAGTCTGCCTGAACTGACTGGGCTTTTATTCGCCGTGTTGTAATGCTCAGATGGAGAGGGATTACAGAAAGTTAAAGGACTGTCGAGACTGTTTTGCCTACTTGCCTAGTCATTGCTGCCTGTATATCCAGTGGGCCCTGAAGGTAGATGGAGTCTCCAGCCTCAAAGCTGAGTTTAATGGAAACCCACTGGTGCTCTCTGGATATATTGCAAAAGGCTTGTCTTATCTCAGGCCATGTATAGCAGGTCATCACTGAAGATATGATACTAAATCAGTATTTTATGCTGTCAGAACTCAGAGTAGCTCCTGTTGTGAATGGAAGTACTCTCATGGAAACAGACACCCACTGGTGGCAGTCGGCAACACCTGCTGTCAGTGGACTTCAGCCAATGGTAGATGCCACTAACCATGTGGGATTGTGTGAAGCTTCTCTTTCTCATCCTCTCCTGCGAGCTATTGCACCCACATATAATGCAATCCTTTATGGCTCTCTCATTGCACAAGATTCAACCTAATTCCTTTATAGTTATCCATATTTACTTAGCCCTGTGGTATTTTCTCTCTCACATATGTGGATCAGAAATATTATTAGTTGTCCATGAAAGCTAGGTACAGAAGGTCCCTCTTCTAAGGACTTGTTTCCCTTATTCTTCCTGCACATTTCACTTGTTCCCAGTCCTCATCTGAGCATCCCACCCACATCTCTCCCATCCTCTCTTCTCTCTACCTCAGGGGTCAGGTGTAACACGACTGTCAAATAAATAGTAGAGTGGGGTCAGTGTGATGCAGTTTAAACGAGTGGTGCTTTCCACATTATAGTGCCCTTCACCATGTTTGCAGTGTGGTGATGCTCACTGTCTTGCTTGTGCTTTTACCCCCCCAAACCGCTCCCACTCCTGGCCACGCCCTCCTCCTCCTCCACAACAGCCCACTTACCCCTCTTACTTGCCTGAGACCATGGTCCTCCAGGGTCATGTTGTCATGAGCCGCAGCGTTGTCCTGCCCTCTGGGACCCCGTGGGCTTGACAGCAGGGCAGCGGTCGTTTGTCTCTCTGTGTTCCTGGTTCTCCCCTCTCACCTCTGGTCTAGGTGGGCTTCTCCCCTGTGCCATCCTTCCCACCGCCATCCTCCTCATCCTTCAAGGCATTGAGGAAGCGTCTGTTCGATGTTGTCCAGACTTCTCCACTTGATTCCTCGCTCTCGGGCCACCGAGCAACCACACACTCTCCCTATCCTCCTTTATTTTTGCCACTGACATGGAAGACTACATGACGCCATCCTGGTGTGCTGCCACGCTCCTCCCGTTGGAAATTGGCAGTGGCCATCTTGGAGTTCTCAGGTGTGTCAGGCGCTAGACTACAGCAATATTTCATGTGGTATAGTGATCCAAACCTTACTATGGTCATTAGGTTGAGCCTACCAGACCGCACAAGCTGTATCACGTAGTTCCTACTAATCTGTAGGATCTGCGCATTGTTTGGACAACACAAACTAGGGGCTTAATGCCAAGACTGATTCCCGACACCCCTGCAGAATTTGTTGGCCTATTGACCAGCTAGCTCACAGTGTCACCATAAGCCCCCCCCCCCCCAAATACCAGAGAGCAGATGGTTTTCTGGCAACCACCGAACATGACAACTCTGACCCCTCAGGGATGGTGGAAACAGTACAGAAACTTTCGCTCAGTCACTCGTGCTTACTTATTCTCAGAGAAGTATACAGAGAATAGACAGTGGGACGTTTTTAATAGGTTTATTGAACCAACGTTATTCTTGTATAAAACACATGTACTGCAATGATTAATGGGCCGACGCAGATAAAAGTGATTACCAGCATCAAAAGCGTAAATAGATACAGTTCTACCATGGTGCTAAAACAGTGAATATATGAAGGCAGTAATAGAGCGTACTCCTACTATGCGAACCCTACTTTAAGTATACCTAGAGTATGTGTAGGTGTAGAGCCGAGAATCCCCCCCCAAGGGACGATCCAACCCTATTACCTGATGGTATAGAATGAAGTACCCCATCTTGGTCACAAACTGGACACCCGTCACATGATGCCAGACTGCTGCTTTGTGAAGTCTCAGCATGCAGGGACCCTCGGTGTCAGTGGACGTTCCTCTTCTACTAGTCTATCGGGATGCTCATCTTTTATAGTAGAAAACAGCCTTTCGATGTGCGTATAGATTAGTGATGTTATGGATATGTAGATAGCCCTGGCGTCCCGTGGATGAAAATAGAGATGACAGTTGTACATAGTGTAAAAAGAGACCTTGTACATGATGTTCACGACGTTGTGATAATGTTGTGCGAAGCTAGATGTGTAAACAAGTTTAGTTTTAGGGAAACCAATCCAACATTTTCGTGCATGCATATATGTGCAGAAGGTCATGGCTGAAATGTTATTGTGAGGACAATGTAAGAAATAAGCTGCTTCGCTACATGGGCCTAATCCAGGAATATAACCGATGGTTACGAAATCCTGCCGTGAGCTTATCAAAAACTTATAAGGGCTTACAACCTGCCCATTACTTACCATTTATTATTACTCTCATTTGCTTCATTCATATTTGACGGCTTTCCGTGTCCCAGCTTGGCCATCTTCTGATTGTCCCTCCCCTGGAGCATAGCCTCTTTATCATCCTTTTGCTAGACTGAATTGTATCCTCCGACTGCTCACTTTTTAGGGCACTTCCTTTTTCATTTATGTTAAGCACTCCATAGGAGTGCATTCTTTTTCCAGCCTTATCCCTCCTCTGCTGCTTCCCCACTGAACTCCCTGCCCCCATCGATCCAGGGCACTTAAAGGTCCTTGAGAATGAAACAACAAACTCCAAATGTCTCACCCATTGATTGTTATAACAAAGTTCATCAAAATCAAAGAAAACAAAACACACATCTTCCTACGTTTGGGTGTAACAGCTCCAGCTCGAAAAAAAATAGCAAACTCTATTTCCAAGTTTACAGGTCATGACATTGCACAATATTGATAGTTCTCTCTTTTCTTGACATAATGCCTCTCTAAAATGTTGCTGACCTCTAGTTTAACAGATACTCCCTCATCATCTCCACACACTCTCTGTAGATTTCTGACTACAAAGTTAGTGTTTACTTTATTTAAGGCACGAGCAGGCACATGGTTCCGGTGTATGTCCACCCCAAAACTAGGATGCCCACTGGTCCTTGAATTTTAGTCAACACACTGGACACTGAGAAAGCAGGCACACCTACTGACATTGCAGGTCCATCAGCTCATATAGCTGGAAAAGAAAAACTTCAAGTCCCGAAATCCAAACTACTGTTGGCGACAGCACCTGGGCACGATGTCAGTGAATTTGATGACAATGGGCCTATTGGCAGTCATGATGATGTCCTATTGACAATCTTTATAACAGTAAGAGCAGTCAAGCCTATGGTGCAAAAACGTAATTTTACCGCCATGCTCCTCCTCTCCACAGCAGCCCATCAGTGAGGCAAAGAAGTTTACAAAAAAACAGCCATGTTCCAATACAGAAATGTATTCCCCTGTCAGTCATGTGCTTTCTTTCTTCACTATTCTGTTTCTGGGACAAAGCTACACCCTTTCCTTTGAATGAGGTCCCTTAGCAAGATCAAGGGGGCTGGTTGGACAAAAGTTCCAAACTGTGTGTGGCATTTTGTTTGGTTGTATGTTAATAGTTTTTGGTAGGATCCACTGACCAGTGCTCATGGATCCTGTCACATGACATTTTTAGAAATCGGGCTGCGCAACAGGCACCGAGGAACAAGGTAAGCATTAATACTTCTGTTATTGACTTCAGAAGAGGACATGAAGGAAAAGTGAAACAAAACCTCTTATGTATAGAATCATTAAATTGCAGATTTCTTTAGTGTTAAATGAACTGATAAAAAAAATAAAAGTAAGAACAGCACTTTGAAATCTACAGATGTGTTCTGTGCTTATTAATTTCCTTAAAAAAATCCTTTTTTTAGCTCAGTTTCTGATGCAATTGCACTTGCAAAGTTCAGTGCAGGGCCACAGTACCTTCTTGCAAGCACACTTGCCTGTGCAACCAGCTGCAGCTTTGCAGCCAAGCTCGACAAGTAAACCACATGCCTTAGGTGCAAAGGGTAGTGCTGTCAAGAATAGGGTCCCATGTACTCATCCTCGAACAAGCTACCGCATGGACACACCACTACCTAGTGGACAACGCTGAGGCTGGACCACCTCCACCCCTACTGAAATTATGATCGCTTGATTGGGTGATCCCACTCGCGCCTTCCTCGCGGTTGCTTTCTACAACTTTGGTTGATGAGCTGGATAGCTTGTTCACTTTATCGTGCACCGCTCCACTGCAGGCCTAATCTACCTTGCAGTTGGCATTGACTCAGGTATATAACCTAATGTCCTGATGATGATCCCGCAAATCTATTTATGGGATCGAAACGTATTCGACTCTTTGGCACCTTAACACAATCATACATATCATTTCAAAGTGTAATGGTGTTTTTCTTTATTTATGCTTGCCAAATTGATGAACTAATTTCCAAGCATTTAGCTTTGCCTGAGCTTTTCTGTTTGTTCGTACCTTGCTTGATGCAAGTTTGTGTTCCCAATTTATTGTTGTGTCACAAATTCTAAAATATTAAAAGTATTCCTGTCCGGCAGGACAGCCCAATATAGATTTCATTGAATGTCTATATTTATTACTTCTCTCCTGTTGTTCTTGTGAGGGACCACTGTGTTCGTAGCATGAGAATAGGGTCTAGCACTGAATGTCTCTGTCCATTTTCCATCCCCATCTCTCCAGAGTGGGTAGCTCCTGCTGATGAACATCGCATGTGTACCAGATCCCTGCTTGGTAAACAGCATGCTTTGTATCTTCAAGAAGAGCAGACTGTGGGATGGCTTCCATTGTCTTGTTATGCTGACAAAACATTTCTCTGCAGGCTTTATTCACTGACTTCAGTTGGCTTGTTCTCTGGTACAGGATTATTGTGAAGCTTTCAAGAATTTTGAAGGTGTCCCTCTGAATGTCCACTGCTATTGAATGGATTCCTGCCAGTGTTGACAAAGGGTGCTGTAACTTCCAGATAAGATTTTCAGGCTATCCATCCTGATTTCTTCCCTTTTCCATGGAATGCTGTGGCAGTGCCACAGCCAGTGAAGCTATGAAACACCGGCAAGGCTGTGGAGTTCTCCTTTCCCAAAGTCTGAGCAATTACATTAATATGGATGTAGGAAAAGCTGTATCGAATGCTACCCAGATATTAGTCTTGAGAAACAAGTCTGGTAGCTGGTGAAAACTTTCCTGTCAGAAACACTACGACATTGGTGTCTACAGTGCGGACCAAACAAGACACATAACCTTGTTGCAGGGCATGTTGTACATGTAAGACCAGTCTTGTATCTGGTTACAGGCTGGCATGGATAGATTACTGTCTCTGACCAGAATGCCGTCTTCATATTTTGTCACAATTTCCTTTGCCAGGGTGAAATTCACCGCTCTTGTTCTTCTCGGCAAGGAACATGAACAACTCCTGTTTGTTGTCTGCATCACACAAGACGTTTTGCCTCTGTCCTGGAATCTTATGTTGACTTGCAACCTTTCTTCGCTTTCCTTTCTTCTTTTCTCTCTGGAAGAGTATTTGATACTGCCTTTAATATACTTGTCCCAGATAATGTACACCCTTCTCGAGCTTTCAAGCTGCTGCACTGTGTAAGGCATGAAAACATCAATGGCATAGTCTTCCAAAGTTCTGACACCTGCAGTTGGTGAGAGGAGTTGCACCACAGCAGCACCTTGGAACTAACTCTGGGCGGAGTTGCGCTACGCGAAACTCGGTGAAGTGAAAAAAACTCCGCTACGCGGAGCTCCGCAAGTGGCGGAGTGCAATAGAAATATGCCGTTCGTGGTGATTTTCAGTGCCGGATGCTTGTCCGCACTGTGCAATTATCGCGAACGTCACCATGCATGGTGCAAGTGGGTGCTGCTTTCCTTTCTGCCGCTCGTGTAGAACGGGCAGTTTCTCAACGCGAGCAGTCGCGAGCATACGTGACCACTCTCAATGAGAAACCTGACCCCCCCACGATGAGAAATCTCGCAGGGACGTTTATTTTCCATGTCCGCGCTCGCCAACTTGATGTTGACGATCATGAATGAGGAAACATCTTGCCGGGAGCTGGATTTTCCTCGCTCGTGTTCCCCAACATGACGCTGACTAACGCAAGCTAGGAAAAACCACTCTGCGAGCGGAGCGGAGTTCACCGCCCAGGCTTACTTGGAACACCTTCACATCAAAGGACGTTGACACATCTGTCTCAGATGTTTCTTCCAAAGACACCGTCTCGTTCTTCCAAGTTGTCCAATAACACAGTTGCATCATTGATGTCATTGAATTCAATTAGTTTTGGCGCTTCTTTCTCTGATGTCTTTACTAAACATGTCATTAGGTAAAACGTATTCCCAAAACAAAGCTGTCCTTTATCAGACAGGAACAGTTGAAATGGGTGGTTTTCATGGCTGAAGAATGTATTCATATCAAAGTCCCAGTGTTGTGTGATGATGTACAGTCTTGAGAAAAGGTTGACATCTGGCTTCAGACTTTGCAGTCTTGTATACTTGTTTCCTGCTGATTTTCGGATCAGGAGACTTGAACAGTCGGAGGGAGTTTTTCTTAATTGTGTCATGAATAGACCTTTCACAGTCAATGAAGATTGACTTGCAATAGCCCTTGCACTATTGTTCGCCAACCTCTTCGATCGTATGCACAGTATTCACTACAGACTGGTTGAGGACATCATGAGTATCCAAAGTCAGCAGTTCTTCATTTACATTTAGAAAGGGATTGCCCATTTCCCTGATAGTCTGTTTGCTCAGCACCTGTTGCTTGAGGCTCTCCTGTGTTGCAAGGACTTCTTCATGGTGACAATCATTTGCATTTTCTAGGCTGCAACAGTTTTCAAACTCTGTGAGCAACTGTGCTTGTTCAGGACATGCTAGCATCCACTTTCTAAACGCAGACGGGTTTTTAGTGAATCCACCTTCCCCAACAAAACCCTTGACCTGCTCATTGTTTTTTCATGAGCTTGATTAAAAGCCATGGCTGATAACTTGTTTGTTGTCTTATGAACAACCCAGTGGCCACATTTCACAAATTCTTCCAAGATGGACAGTGGCAGGTTCACCATGTCATGTATATGGATAGAAATCCAACAGGCATAATTCTGATGGTCCAAGGTGAAGAACCATGGTACCAGAGATTTTGGTGACTCTACATACAATACAAAGTCAGCTTATTGATGAGCTCTGACAAGGAGAGGTCCACGGAGTTCAAGCCTGAAGATGGTATCCCAGTACTGGAATGTTGAGCTCTTTCTGACCATTTCCTGTCTCCATGCTTCTACTGATTCCTCAGTGTCTGGGGACTGTGATATAAGAAATAATGCAGGCTTGCCAGTCCATGTCCTCCTCTATAGAAGGTCAAACCTGAAACATACAGAATGTAAAGGTTATGTTAGTTTTCTAGAAAACAACTGAAAATACATATGAAACAGAAGCAACAGTGACACACCAATTGCCCCCGTTAGTACACTACATGCTTATCAGCATCAGTACCATTAGCAAACATCCTTCTTTCTCTTTTGACTAGCCCACCTCTGGTGGCGAAGTAAGCCTTCAGACAGCTTTTTAACTGTCTGTTGTCAAAGACATATTGTGGGCATTACCAACACTAACAGTGGTCTTTGAGTCAGCCCATTACTTACTATTGGGTAGCTTTCTTGTCAATCTTATTTGCTTGCTTGTAATTCTCTGCCATTTCTTCCTTTCCTTCGTTGTCTTGTATTTGTACCTCCATGAAAAATAGCTTTCTTAACATCCTCTAAATTGGATTACCTTATCCTCTCTCTGCTTACATTTAGGGAAAAACTTTTTCATTTTCCATCGGTACTCCATGGGAGTGCATGCCTTTTATGCTTTCTCTCTTGTGTGCTATTTGGCCTCTCAAATCCCTGCACCCATGTGCTCTCCTGTTGCTAAATCCTCCTTCCGCCTCCTTCCTCACTTCTTTAACCCACCGCTCATCCCTTCCTTTCTCCACCCTTACTCTCTTTCTACTTTCTTCTGCTTTTTTTAATTTAAATTTTAAACCCCTCAGCTCCTCCATTGCTTCCCTGCCCCCACATTATTTTTATATATACTGCTCTAAAATTGGTGTCCGCCATTTTGGAACAGTAAATTGAATGTAATTTGAAAAATAACCACTGTATCATGAGTCTTGTGTGGTGAGGCATGAGCACGTATAAGCCATTGCCCTGCAGCGGCTGTTTATTTTGTTTTTGCTTATGCTCTTCCGCCACTGTAGAGAAGCATTTTTTATATCTGGCAATGCACAACAGCATCAATGAAAAGCATTGGTAAAACCAAAACGTCAGGTAATGCCTTGAAAGGTGAGACCTATTGGCTTTGCTAATGCTTGTTTTTATATTGCAGGCGTGTGTTCACTGTGTTGTGCTGTGCACGATTTTCCTTACCTTTTGTGCAGTACTAAATCCAATTTGAATGTTTTTTGTCCCTTCGCTTGAAGCTTAACACTTTGTTTTATCCACAGACTCACAGCATAATGCACAAGTTTACTCTTCTTGATTTAAGCCAGCTCAGGGCAGGTGATGCCTTATTCAAGCCATAGCTGCAGAATTGAAAAACACTCTGACATAAACAGCGGGAATAAAAAATGGGCCTGGCATTATCATTTTAAAGATATCCGGTGCAGAGGCCAGGAGACATTCTCTGTCAAGCTGAACTCAAAGCCCCATAGCTTTGAAATTCCGGGCTAGGCATGGAATCCTTTTAAGAAACATTAAAGACGTGGTTTATGGTTGGTTGCTTGACAGGAATCTCGTATTTTCCAAACGTAGGTTGTTTATACTGTGAAAGGTGCATTTGCTGCCACTACAAATTATTTATTGAATAAATCTCGGTCATACTAACCCTTTTGGAATTTCATTGTCTGATTACAACAACCAAAGTCCTTGCAGTGCACTGGTAATGCACGGTCGTTAACCAGCAATTACAAAATGCTTACTTCTATCTGCTCCATAAATAAGGAAGGAATGATTTCGGAGTAATTTAAAATATATGCAAAAGATCCATATCGGTTTTAAGACGGATTTCTTTCCTTTTTATTACCAGCACTTAAGGATGATCTAAAAGTAATTACAATGATTGAGGCATAATGCAATTCAAAATAATTACAACCCGCTGCATAGAAAACTAACAAAACTTTCGTCTGTGATTGATTGGGCCTCTTGGCTGGGCATGACACTAAAATGATGCCCCTGGGAGCCCACTCCAGATAATGTTCGGCCATTTAAAAAAAGGCAGATTTGTGTAGGCTATCAAGGTTGAGTATTTTTTTTTTTTGCCCGTAGTGAGAAATTGGTTGTTATCATAGATCACAGATACTGTTCAAAGCTCTTATGAAAGATGAATTAATTTCGCTAATGCTTTAATGCAAACCTTTCATAGAGAAGGCTGTTTGGTGATAACCTTACTGCGGTCTTTCCTTTCTCAATGGTGATTTATGTGTTCTTTTAGTAGATGAAACTGCCTGTCTGTTCAATCCATCTGAGAGCTAAAGGAATCCTATTAACTGAAGCCTGTGGAGAGTCCTAATATTGTAGGGGAAATGTATGGGAGCTCATTCTGAGACTTGGAGCTAAGCAAGGGTGTGATAGTTGGCCCATGACTTCCTAATTTTATTTAAATGTAGTCCCCATATGCCAACAAATAGAGCAGTCTAAAAGCAAAGGGATACAAATGATGTTAATTAAGGCCTGTGGAGGGGAGATGTGAATCGAAACATAAGCTAGCTCCAGTGGAAGGCAATAAAAGTTGGCTTCCCCAGGCTGCCACCAGCTGGAGTGCCCATGCAACCACAAAATGCAGACTCATGGGATGGCAATCGGCAGACAACAAAATGTTGGTTTGTGATGGGCACCGAATGCATGTAGGTGAAGGCTTGAAACATGCTGTGAAATGTCATTGCTTAGAACGACTGCACAATATTATGTTAAATATTAGCTTCACTTTACTTATTGTGCCATCGTAAATACATGGGGCTTATTTACATTTGGGGGGAAGCAGAACTTCTACCAAAACTGGCAGACGTCCTGTCCGACGTATTACAAGTGTTTTGATGTTTGTGGCACTCTTAATGCAACATATGGGGCAGCAGCCATTTTTTGGCAGACGTCCCGCCCCCCCAACCTCTAAATAATGCCCAGTGTGTTGTGAGAACTCATGAACTGAACAAGTACAACAATTGGGTTTAAAGAGTTCACGGTTTACAAAGCAATCATTTGGTGTTAATAGGGCATTTCATAATGATTATATGCATAGCAGAGTTTTAGAGAGTTCACTATACCACTATGTTGCTGCTTTTCAATGCAGTAAAGACACGTTTTCTTTCCTGTTACATACTGAGTCAATGGTATACCTTTTAATCAGCCTTGGAAGAATGAAAAGCTGATGAAAAGAGGAGCTGATGTGCTGGGTTCTGCCCTTCACTTAATGTGGCAGGCTGATTTATTTTACTGACTTCAACAACAGTTCTTTGTTTTCTGAAATTAGCCTTCCTCACTTAGGTTAAACATTGTAAAATATTTCAATATTCAAGCTTAAAAGGTTTTATCCCATAATTGTTTAAAATAATATTTGTATTGACATATTACAAATCAGTTGCTACTAAAATGCACAGCTCAGGAACAGAGCAAGAAAATAAAGATAACGTGAGGCATGTTTTCAAACTCCATTTCTTTGAAAAGCTGATAAAATATGTACCTGGTGGTGGATGGTGTGAAGGGTTTGCTAATGTATTTTCTCCCCTCTGAGGATTTAGATTGGGGTGCTGATTGTCACCTAGATCAAGGCATCCTCCCCTCCTACAGTCTCAGTCTCAGACAGTGTGAAGAAATTATAGCTCTGAGTTCATTTTTCTCACCAGTGTGTTTGGCCGCTCACCTTGGTCTGGTGGCTTGAAGTGGCTGGTGTGTCTGTTATTTTTCTTTAGTCTAATGCTCTTCATCCCAGGATTCAACATTTGTTTTATAAGTATCTATCACTCCACGTCATTCCTCAGCCCTAGCTGCTCAAAGCTACTGCTGGAGGCTTGGGTTCAGCTGCAGGTGAGACTGGTGAACCCTCACGGCTTGTCACAGCAAAAAAATGATTGTTTATGTTTATAATCAGTATAAGCCACAATAATCTTGTTAGTCGGCATCCTAGAAAACATCTTCTCATCTAGTATAGTAAATAGATGGACTAGTAAAACGTGCATACTTTGAGATTATTTTTTTTTTTTAGGAAAAATGGCTATATTATTCTGTCACCTGCTATCAGAGATACTTACCATTAGCACTCAGGGCAACCTGCAAGAGAATGGTCATCCCCACCTGCTAATTGGGAACCTGCTCAGTGAAATTGCAAAGATAAGTGGCTTTGGCAGAAGGTCTCATCTCTCTCTGTTGAAAGAACTGGCCTTGTGAGCTAAGAACCTTTATATTTTTATTCTAACTTGCTTTACAGCAGATGATGTTTCCTCTTGATAAAGATTTGTGTAAAAAAAGTAGAAAACATTCTGTTTCTAATTGGCTCCCATTCCGTTTTTAATTAAGCTAATTTTCTCTTCTCAAGTTTGGCTCCTTTTGTCATGAGTCTAAACTTTGCTCAGAAAATTATCTACACTAAGACATAGTTATTGGAAGGACACGTTGATCCTGTCAGTGTGTTTCCGAGAGAGCAGCCAGTCTGTTTTTCTTAATTGTATCTAATGTTAACAGCCTCATTCAGGTTCCCCGGATTTAGGTGTGGGGACACTGAACCGGATAATGGAGGGCCACAATCTCTGACTCCATTTGGGATCCCAGCACCTAAATCTGGGGGTTGTATCCCCTTGAAGGGGTACAAATACAGACCCAAAAATACTAGGTCCAAATTCACACGTTTCCTTCTTGTTGCGGAAATAACGAGAACAAATCTGCACCCATTTGTGACTTTTGGAGCAGGTGGTAAATAAGTGCAGCTCTTGTTTGGATGCCATGTTGTTGCTGTCAGGCGGTGGAATTACCTTGTCCGAAGTTGGCCGATCCAGTAAATCAGGGTGTGGAATCATTGGGTAAACTTACAATTACGAGGAGCCGTTTTCACCCGGTGTTACCTTTATATCATTGCATTTATATTGTGACATCAAAAATATTGTCATCAGTAATATCCCTGGTAAGAATATTGTTTTTTAGTGTAGCTGTTATTCTCATTAAAAAAATCTCATTTAGTGCTGATTTTTAGCCTGGGTGTTTGTCCCGTACTGGAAAATCAGCATGAACGCCATCATGCGTAGTGCAAGAGAGCACTGCTTCTTTCTGCTGCTCGAGTAGATTTTCTGTTCGAGCAGCTGCTTCCTCAATCTGAACCGATGGTTCCTCTATGCAACCATGCGACCATCCGCGACTGCCGCATTGAAAAATGTCGCTGGGAGGTGGTCTAACGTTGGATTTTGCTTGCTTTCCCTTAACGTTGGCGAGCTAGGACAAAACGCTGCTCTGCTGGCAGAGCGGAGATCTTCAGAACTCCACGTGCACCGCGGAGCGCAGTGTGGAAAACTCCGCAAACTGAGTGTAGAACATCGCCCAGGCCTCATTATTAGATTAAAATTTTTAAATATTTTTAGAGTGTGATGTTTGTTATGTAGGGAAATTTTATGGCTAGTTTTAAATGAAGATATATTTTGTTTTTAATTTTTTTACATTGAAATATTTTAATACAGAATATTTGCATTTTATATATATTATTTCATGTATCAGTGTTGGTTGTTTATGTAGTGCTAAACTCTTGTGAATTGTTTTTAGTAGCTGGCTATAAGGTTTATAAGGGAAAAGGGTTGGGAGTTTTATTAAATAATTTTGAAGATTTTATATCGTATTGAATTAAAAGTTTACAATTTGTGGTTTTAAGTCTAATGTATTATCTTGTTTATTTTTTATTACTTTTGTTTTTTGAATATTCTTTCTATATAAAATACATTTTTCTTAAATAATGAATAAAATTATTAAATGTAAATATGTTTTGTATAATTGTTTGCAAATGTTTTTAATATTTAATTTTGCATGTAATTTTTATGTATTTAATTTAGTACACTTGAATTCAATATTATTTGTCTGGCTATATTTTGTATTTAAATTTAGTCCTTGATTGCTATACAAGCAAGTATGTCTTTGTGTTTTTATTGAATATTTTTATTTTTTATAATAACATTACATACATTTTTTTTTTGTAGCAATTATGGTATGACATTTATTTTTAGTAATTGTTTTACAATTTCTTATATTATTTATTTTTTAATTGAAATAATTGATAATGTTTCTGTTAATGTACAACATTTTTATTTGAATTGTGGTAAAATGAAATTGATTATATATTGGATTATTATAAAAGTGTGTACAATATATTCACCAATGCACTTTACATTCCAATGGGTATAGAAATATATAACCCCTTTAATGTCCAATAGTTTCCCCAAAGTAGCTTAGATTGGAGTGGGAATAGTAATTTAATAGTTTTTCTTTTTTTTAGTTCTTTTTATTCAACAATAAGATCAACAATACAAGGTGCATTTACATGTTGTAATAATTTTCCCTGGTGCGATATCACTGGTCCCAAATACATAGGAATTGTTACAAATTATTAGTCACTCGTCTCATGACATTACTGGATCATCTTGAGCTGGTGATGTCGGGGGGTTACAGATTTCACCTCTTTATACATTCCAGTCATTCCAGATGAGAGAGCACCTTTTCTGGCTTCCCTTTGCTACATATACAGTTTTTTCCCGGAACATGCACCAGTCCATATCCCTCTTCCAAGCTGATACTGTCGGACCTGAGTTGCCCCCCATAGTTGGGCAATATTGCGTTTCGCCACCATTAGTCCCAGTGTGACCCACGTTATCCTTTTGTTATTTAAATCTGTGGGTTCCCATACATTAAGGAGACATCGTTTGGCCTCCAAGGGAATAGTCTGTCCAAGTACCTCACCCATGACCTCGTGTATTTTCCGCCAGTATCTCTGTATGTGTGTGCACTCCCAGAGTATATGCAGGGTTGTTCCCTCACTACCACAGTCCCTCCTGCATGCGCCGTCCACTGCTCTCCCCATTCGTACTAGGCATGGCCCTGTTATGTAGATGCGGTGCAATATTTTGCGTTATATCAGTCTTAGTCTAGCCGAGACTGCCACTTCACGTGGGGATGTGACCGCGAGTACCCAATCTTCATCATCAATGATGATACCATCCCTTTCCCATTTTTCTTTTAGTTGTTGGAGAGGGTCACCGGAATTGTTTACTCACTTTTTATAAGTGAGGGAGATAGCTTTTGTTGGCAAGCACCCATACAAAAGTCTGTCCTCGAAATGCGACGATTCCAGAGCGGCATCGCCCTTCTGGAGGCATGTCTGTAATGCATGTCGCACCTGCATATATCTGAAGTGTTCATTGTTGGTCAGTTCGTGTTCCTGTTGTAAGGAGGAAAATGGTCTAACTTCCCCCTTAACCCAAAGGTCACCTATCTTGGATATCCCGATGAGGTCCCATTTGTCAAAGCCTCTCGATTTCCACAGGTTGCCAAGCAAATCGGAGTCCCACAGTGGGGTGGCTAGTGTCACTCTACGCTCCCATCCCAAGCTTCTGGTGACTGCATGCCAAACCTGTACAGAGTGTTTAGTTGGCCCTGTCAGATACCATTTCCCTGCTTTTGTGTAAAGGGCCCTGTTATAGTTCCCTCTTGGGAGTAGCCTGGATCATCGGCTCGCCTGTACATGCCATGATTTATGGCAGCTAGATGTGCTGCCCAGTAATACTTTTTAAGGTTGGGGAGACCAATACCGCCATCGTACCAGGTGAGTTTGAGTTTGGAAAGCGCTATACGAGGCTTCCCACTCCAAAGCAGGCTCCTTTGCAAACTTGCAATTTCTTTAAAATAGCTCGCTGGGACTAGGTCCGAGGAGTTCTGCAACACATAGAGAAACCGGGGCAAGGAAGTAATTTAACAGTTTTATGTCAAATACCTTTCCCAATGAAGCTTGGATTAGAGTGGGAATAATAATGTAACCCCTTTAATGCCCAATGCAGCTTATATTGGAGTGGGAATAGTAAATGTAATCCCTTCAATGTCAAATGCCTTCCATAATGTACTGGAAATTGGAATGGTAATAATAAATTAAGTATAGGTATTATCTAGAAGTCTTTTTACGTTCAGTGGACTATAGAGTTTATATGTTTTTGCAAATGCCGTGCACATTGTTTTCTAAATATCATTTTTTTCCTATTTATATTTTTTACATATAATGATGCCATGTTCATTTTTTTATAACTACTATTTATTATAAGTACAAATTTTATAACACATTTTTAACATCATTTTCATTTTCTACATATTTATACTTTTAATTTCACATTTTCTTACATTTGGTACTGTTATTTTTTTGACAAAGCTTTTTGTGTATACAGTTTACTTTTTCTGCCGAACTTGGGAACAGATAAAAGAGGACATTTACTCCTTGGCCATTTAAGAAAGAATGATTGTGTGATTGTAAATGATAGATTCAATTGAGATTCTCCTGCTCAATTTACTCATAAATCACGCAGGGGTTTTCTATCATTGATTATATAAGTTCTTCCTACACTATTTTTGACCTTTTATCTGATTTGAAAGTTGTAGATTCTTCTTTTTTTTTTTTAACTTTATTTTCCAATTTGTCATATAACAAAATATACAGGCATGGTGGTTCACTGTCAAATACAACATCATTGAAGTAGTAATAGAAACAGCATACTTGAGTATTTCAAGACCAACAAAGCAATAGGTATCGGAGTATAAGACTCAGCAGATCATTAAAATCACAGTCCCCGCTGCTTCTCCCAATCCTTTCTTTAGCCTTCATCCGGCAATCGCTACCGCCCTGGATCCCTGGACGCATCATACATGAAAAGCCAAACAGTCGATAAGTTGATTGCATTAGTGGGGAGCCCCGGAAGCATGTATCGCAATATCCAAAGGATGAGATCCATCACCCCACACCCTCTGGGACAATGCCTCGCTCCAGTTGAGAGTTTGAATCTGCCGTAAAGCCTCTACATAGGATCGATAGGGGCCCCATATGTCTTTAGGGCAGGATGAGCTAGGCATAATGCTGGCATACACCTTGCAATTAGTGTTACAGGAGGCCAGGCTGCGCAGCCACCTCTGCAGAGTAGGAGCTGACTTACGGCCCCATAGTATAGCTATTTCTCTTTTGGCTAGCAGCAGTCTGAAGGATGCAAATCTTCTAACCTGGGGAAGTTGACCGTATAGCCCAGTAGAGCCACTTCCGGTGTAGGGATAAGGGACAAGTTAGTCATGGCTCCTAGTGTGCTGTGTACCCGCTCCCAGTAGGCCTGCAGTTTGGGACAGGTCCATGTGAGGTGTGCAAAATCTGCCTGTGGGGCGGCACATTTCTGGCAATTATGTGGTATGGACGGGTTCAGTCTGTGTGCTTTGGCGGGAGTAAAGTAAATGCGACGTAAGAATTTGAAATGGAGAAGTTTATGCCTACTGTTAAAAGAAACTTCCTTCGTTACTTCGCAACACTTTGCCCACTGCTCATCTGTAATGGGGTGGCCTAAGTTGTTTTCCCACGCTTTGCAGACCTTGTCATCATTCACCGGCCTCATGATAGCAAGTGCTTTATATAGTTTAGATATTAGATGAGCACCAGTCTCGCTCTAGTTGATCAATGTAAGTGGTGTGAATGAGTCGGGTTCAACGGGGTAATTAGGAAGTGTGGCGTGCAGAGCCGAACTGATTCGGCCTAGAACGAAGCTGTCCATGAAGTAGACGTCTTGGAAACGGGCTATCCGACACCGAGAAGATATGCCCCTCGGGGTATAAATCTCCCAGTTTGGTGAAATCGAATTTGGCTAAAGTGCGTTGTACCAGTTTTTCACCTGTTATTGCCAGCCATGGGGCATTGGGGATGGGTAGGGCAGAGGAATATAATGCAGTGGCGCTAGCAAGCCGCTGTAGCTTATCCCAGGCCCAACTGGTGGTGGAAACTGTCTGTATGTCATAGGGTTCCTGGGAATGCTCTGAAGCAGAACAGTGGACAGCCGTTCCAGCAGGACAAGATCCGCCTCCGGGCGAAGAAATGGGATACTTGCGTCCGCATGGAACCATGCATAGGCGTAGCAGCATTGGGCCACCAAATAATACAGTTGTAGATTCGGGACACCATATCCCCCGTCATACGGGAGGGTGAGCACCTGCCAGCGAATGCGCTCCCGCCTGCCACCACAGACCAATCTGATGAGGTGTGTGCTCAATGTTAAAAAAAGGGGTATGGGAATATTGTTAAAGAGATATTAAAATTTGGGGAGCACTACCATCTTTAGTATCGCGACTCTGCCGGCAATGGACAGCGGTAAACACAGCCATCTTTCCACTTGAGTCTCTAGGGTACAAACTGCTTGTCCATAATTCAAGCAGAGGATCTGGGCAGTGTCCAGGTGGATATGAATGCCCAGATATTTTACAGAGTCCTCGCACCATTCAAGAGGAAATTCGCATTCCCATGGAACTGTACAGGTTGTTAAAGGAAAGATCACAGACTTGTGCCGAGTGATGCCTAGGCAGGGAGGCGGCCAAATCTGAGTATTTCTCTAATGAGCGGCTCTAAATTTACCTGGGGATCTCTAACATGGAGAATAGTGTCATCTGCTTAGAGCGATACCAGGAGGGGGCCAGTGTTGAATTGCAAGCCTCTCTGCAAATGCCGTTCCTGGAAATGGCGAATTAAAGGATCCATAGCCAGGATAAACAATAGGGGGGATAGTGGACAGCCCTGACATGTGTCGCGGTAAAGTGAAAAGGGTCGGGATAGAGTGCTGTTTAGGCGATGTCTCGCCGTGGGCCGGCTGTATAGTAATGCGGTGGTGGCTATAAATCCCATGGGCATGCCCATGCGGCGCATAACGAGATGAAAAAGGGCCATTCCACGGAATCAAAAGCCTTTTCCGCATCTAATAGGATTGCGGCAGTGGGGACTTAGGGGTTAATTCTGTGGATAACAGAGGAGAGTGACCTGAGATTTAATGAGGTGGAACGGTGGGGGACGAAACCCGATTGGGCCAGTGATATGATAAATTCCTTCAACTGGGATAGGCGGTTGGCGATGATCTTAGCTAAGATTTTATAATCTACGTTTAATAAAGATATAGGTCTGTAGGATCCGCATATGGACGGGTCTTTGCCAGGTTTGGGAAGGAGAATAATGACGGCCACTCGAAGCGTGGGGGGCAGTATCTGTTTCTCGAGGGCTTCGGCATAAACTTCAATCAACTGCGGCGCCAGTAGGTCCTTATATGCCTTGTAAAAGTTCCCCGTAAAGACGTCCAACCCAGGGGCTGAGGAGCAGCGGAGGGAGTCAATGGCTCCGAGGACATTGGCCTCGGATATAGGTTCTGCTAGGAAGTCCTGCATATTTATTTCAAGATATACCAGTGTAATCTCGGACAGATAGGCTTCCTGTGCCGAAGGGTCGCTCCCTACTTTAGTAGTGTAGACGGCCGTGAAATAATCCAAGAATCGTTATGAATCTCTGAGGTGGAGGCGAGTGTCTGATTAGTGGAAGAACACAGTTTGGTGATGTAGGCTTTGCTGTATGGGGGCCAGAGCATCTGCGCAAGCACCCTGCCGGGTCGCTCACTCTCTCCATACCGCCTGGCGGTCTGATACTTGCCCAAATATAATAGCTCGCAGTCCACAGTCTCCCGAAATTCAACAAGGAGGGGCAAGCGTCGTCCCGCCGAACCCGGGTCTGAGGAGTGAAGTGTTGTGGTATCTAAGTCCGCGAGTTAGTGTTCGATGCGTGCAAGTGTGTTTCGGAGATCTTTAAGTACTCCGGCATGTTTGGCGATGCAGATGCCCCTGATGTATGCCTTGAAGCCCTCCCATAAGACTGCCCATGTGTCAACTGAACCAGTATTAATGGAGAAGTAGTCTGAAGTTGTAGATTCTTCACTTGGTGATCATAGACTACTTGTTTTTTCCTTTGAGTTCAGTTTGCACCCTCTAGGGTCATGGACATTTGATGGAACCAGCACAGAATTTGATAAGAATTCTGGTAAGTCAAGTGGCCCCCATCTAAAATCTCTAATTTAAAAGGGCTACTAGAGAGGGTCATTTATGATTTAGAGTCATTTATGATTTAGATCTTTGGACAACAGAGGTTTTTAAATTCTTCTCCCAATTTATGAAGCAGATTGTAAAGGATGACCGTCCGATGTACCCCAAGCCTTCTTGTAAACCATTATGTTGCCCACTTCTTTCCTTGAATAGGGAAATTAACAGATTGATTAGGATACAGTCTTCTTTCATCCGAAAGCAAAGAGACAGATATATCTCTGTTGAAGAGAAGGAGAAGTTGACGAAGGCTGGCATTGGAAAGCAGAATATTGATCTTAGGTGGTATGATTTGTTAGAAGTGGTTTATAAGAAAAGTGCTAGAAACTTTTGGGAGATCATTGCCAACTATTGTGGATCTAGAGTAAGGCCTCTATTCCTGAGGATGCATGGAGAGGTTTCATTTTATCTCTATATGCAGAGAATACAGAAGTTAAAATTCAGTTTGAAGATATGCCTGCTGGCCTAAAGTTGTTACAAGCTTGCTATTGCCCTCCTTCAGTGGGTGAAATCGAGTCCTCGATCTGCACAATGTGATCCTCTGGTGCAGCGGGCCAATTTCAGTTATTAAAAAAGAGGCCACTCTCGACAACTACTTCTTTTCCAGTCTTTGAGTACTATTTTCTTAAAGTAACTGCCCCCTTCCCCCCGGACTGGAAATGTCATCATCCCATTGTATATAAAAGGGTATAGAATCTGCCTGCTACTTACGGTCAAATTGCCCTGTTAGCTGCAGTTGGTAAAGTCTTTACCAAGTGTTTATAAGATCACCTTAATGCCTGACTAGAGAGTAACATGATTATTCCACTAGAACAAACAGGCTTTGAAAAAAATACAATAGTATTCTAGAAATCATCGATGCTTTGCAGCGTATTAATGAAAAATATGTAGCCATCAGAGGCTCCATAGTTTATGCCTTGTTTATCCAAATCTCCACAGCCTTTGACAAAGTCGATTGCCCAACCTTGTGGGAGCAGTTAGTTAATCTCACCATACCTGAATCCTTGCTGCATTTAATAATCGCCCTGCACTCCTCGACCTGGTGTAAAGTTCTGCTGGGTAGATATCGGGGTCTATCCATGGATCTCCTGACAAAAAGAAGTCTGAAGCAGGGATGTTTACTTGCTCCATTGTTATTTTTGTTGTGCATACATGATCTTCCAACCTTCATCTAAAAAAGTCTGGGTTTTCCATCAAGCATTGGAGGTCATTGTTCAACTTGTCTACTCTATGCAGATGATATTGTAATTCTTGATCTTACCCGTAAAGGCCTACATAGCCCCTTAGTGGTGCTTCAACATTATGTGGACCTGCATTATCTGAAGATTAATTCATCAAAAAGTAAAATCTTAAGTTTTCAGGGGAAGAAAGCATGTAACAATGTTAACTTTTCATAGTATTAGGGCTTTTAAAAAAAAGTTGGAAAGGGATACATCATATTGCTTCTTAGGAATAATTATGTCCAGCTTCCTTAGTGACTCACATCATATTTTAAACAAAGACAGTAAAGCTCAGTCTCAGGCCAAAGGGCTAGTAGTATTTTATAATGGGTTAGGTAGGAGACATTTTCCCCACCTTTTCTCTGTATACCAGGCCAAGATCCCTCTGACCTTACTGTATGCGGTGGAGCTAATAGACGTCGCAAGATGGGATATTCTGGTTAACACTGAAGGTCAAATTCTAGAATTAGTATCCTCATGTAATAACTTTGCGACGGCTGTTGGTCTAAGACTAGAATTTGTGATTAAAAGTTAATTTGCACAACACTTGGTGGGAGTGGTAAAATGGGCTTCTTGCCTGATGAGAAGTGACATTTCCCCTCTAAGGCATGTTATATGTACCGAGATTGTTGACCTGAAGAGAGAAAAGTCTTTGTTTTAAAAACAAAATTACTATGCACTTGACCAACTTCAGTTAGATCAAATGTGTTATTTTCTTTAACGCCAACTCAATTAAAGGCTTGCCTAAAACAAACTTCTGTAAATATAGTCAATGCCTGGATACCGACTTGTGTTGTAAAAATAAAAAAATAAAAGAGGTTTGAAGTATTAGTGAAATCTGTTAGTGTGAAAAGACTGCAACCATATCTGGCATGGAATTTGCCGCATGGGGTTAGGTGCTTTTTGATTTTAATGAGATTGGATTTACTTCCGTTAAATATATTAATTTCTAAATGGTATGGTTCCTCAAATGCTCTTCAAATCGGGTAAGACTACTTTTAGTTTGCTTTTTGGGAATTTGGAGGTAGAGGGGATGTGTTTAGGTTTAAAAGAGTTAGTTTTGTGCAGCGTTTTGTTATGGTTTACTGGTTTTGTGGTAGTTAATTGTTTTAGTTTTCGTAATATAGTGTGGTAGGCCTTGGTATATTATGTTTATTTTAGTACAGTGTGTTGATCAATTATATGTTTGCTGTTTTATAATGAAAGTTGTTGTGTTTTTAATGTTTATGGTGTATGTGTTTTACTTGGGTTGAGTGTATTGTGCTTGTTACAGGTTTTTTGTCGAAGTGGAGGATTTTACCTATTTTGGGATACTTTTTTTATAAGGGAAATAGGGTAGTTTACATTTTAACCAACGTTTATAAATTTCCTTCATTTTTTAATATTCATGACGTGTTTTGATTCTTGGGGTTTTCAATGGTGAAGGCTATGCTTTTTCAGCGTAGATACGTTTTCGATATGTTTTTGATTTGTTTCATTTTTGCTTTTTTGAGATTTATTTGCTCATTTATTGTGGGTTCGCTGAAGATCTTGGACACCAGCTACTAAATGCTAAGCTGTATTTCTTTTATTTTTAATGTGTGGGAAATGTTAATTTGCTTCATAGTGGTATTTTTTTATAGTAATGTTTTATATGGTAACGTGCATTTTGTGTATTTATTGGCAGTTAGTAGTAGGTGTTTACTTTTTTTGATTGCTAATGTTGGTTTTTAATATTTATTAATATTATTAATATATTTGTAATGTATTTTTACTTAGCAGTTTTAATGTTTTTGTTTATAATATACATTATTTAGACTTAATAGTACAACAATTTGAGTAATAATCAATAAATGTGTTTGGTATCTTTGGTATTAAGAGTTGTTTTTTAGTTGGAGTTGGAGTATGAGGTTTTTTGAAATAGTGTTCTTGTATATTGTAGCTAGAGTAGGCCTTTTTTTCATAAACATTTGTACTTTGCTTTGTAGAATGTCTTGCATTTCTATTATTTATTTGGATATTTCAAGTTTATTTGGGTAATTGATTGTTCTATTCTAAGTTGTTGGTAGTTTTGGCTGTTTTGGAGGATTTTTAGAAATTGATTGAGGTCAGAGTGGCTTTGGGCTAGTGTGCCATGGAAAGCAGTGTGCCATCCTTCTACTGAGTTGTTTGTTTTGGCTTGTTCAGGCATGGTGCTTTCATATATGTTCCACCATGGTATTTGATATTTTGGTTACCGCCTTTGGCAGGAATGGTGAAGTCTGCAATACCAAGTATCTTCAAAATAGTCCATTAGGGGACTTAGTTAGACTTCGGGTGATTGGTAGTAGGGGGTATCGATGAGGAGGTTGTAGTGATTAGCTACTTTTTTAAATAGTATATATGCTGGGGGGATATTATTTTGGAGCTGAATTAGGGATTTATTGAGTACTGTACACTTTTACTGTAGATGTTTGGAGTTGTCTGAAAATATTCTGGTTGAAATTATAGTAATAGCCTTGTGTGGCTCTGTGGATGGACTTTTAAAATTGCCTTTATTATTGCTTGTTCAAAATCAGTGATAATTTGATGGAGATAGTAGTTGTTAGTTTTGGGTTTGATTTGATATAGTAGCTCATAGTATGTAGCACTTTGCTTATTAAGAAGAAGTGTGTACTCTAAAGGTATATTTGTAATATGGTATTCACTGTGTGTGGTATAAATCTGTGTTAATGGTAGAGGGAATTATTTAAATTAGCCTTCCATTAGCCATGTCTGGGTTTTGGCTATTCCTACTAGCTTATTCTCTATAGCATGCATTATTACTATCCTGGCGTTATTAGTCTTATCATACACTAGGAAGGGTTCCTCCCTAAGGGGTCTATTAGGATGGCAGATGGATGTCCGCCGCCGGGCCGGCAGTGGTAACTGCTGGACCGGCGGCGGACATCCACCCACGATCGCAACCCGGAAAACGTCCGGTTCCATTAGCATGGTGGTGACGACCGCGGCGGTGAGAATCTCCGCCCGCCACTTTTCCATCAGAACCAGTCCGCACGCATGCCTAGCGGGCGGAACTGGACCGCTACATTGATGCCGGTGCAGGGCCAGGCTCCGAAAGCATGATTATGATGCCGGCGGTAGCCAGCCGTTCCGCGGCGGTGGAACCGCCATGGAAAGGCATGTGGAGAATGACTTTGGGGGCCCATTGCGGGCCATCAGGGTGTTGGGGGTGTGTGTGGGTGCACTGGGGGGTACCCATGGTCATGTCCCTGTACCAGGTGGCAGGCACTATGCAGTGCCTGCCACGCAGTGTAGGGATATGCAGGACATGCTCTTTTTAACATTGCAGCGGTGCTGCTGGCAGCAGTGACCGCCGCAATGTTAATCGCCAGAATCCGACCGCCGCAGTCAGATTTCGACTGTGGAGCATCCTAATTGGACCGGCGGTTATGCCGCGGTCCTTGCGGGCAGTCTTTTCCCGCTACCATGGCGGTCGGGGAGATTTTCCGACCGCCATCCTAATAGGCCCCTTAGTATATTAGTTAGATTTTGTGGAATATTAATGTTGTGGAATCGTTTAGGAGCAACAAGAGTATCATTGTAGTCTTTCTGGTGCGTGCTAAGTGTATTTTTAAATTTAGGATACCTAGTAGTTGAATTGCAGTGCACTCAGGAACTTTTGGTAAGATATTTCAAAATTGTTCATGTATTTTTTTGGGAACTAGTGCTTAATTCACTAAGATTTTGCAAAACATTTCTCACTTTTATTTCTGTCACATATGGTGGGTGATTATGCTCTCCAACATTAAATACTACATCGTTTCTAGTAGTAGCCCTCTCATAACAAGCATAGTACTTTGTACATTTCCATTTTCTGTGCCTGTGTCCTATGACTGTAAGTATATCTCATGTGTGACAAAAACAGTTTTCCTTTTTGGGAGGTGAGGTTAGTGGCTCATTCTGCCATAATACCCATATATGTTAAAGTTGTATATTAATTTAATGGTTTTTAAATTATTTTTATGTATTATTGATATGAAACTTCCATGACAATAGTCATAACACTTGCTGCATGCTGGGGTGGCAGGCAACAGGAAGCCCAATACACTTCACCGGTCAATACCTCCATGTTATGGGAGCAGGCCAACACCTGACACAGTGGTTTGCTGGGTCACTCTGTACACACGCTGCCATCCTGCTAACCCCACTGCGAGGTCGCTGGGAAGCTGATTTAGGCTGCTCTTGTATGGACAAAAAGTGGAGAACCATAATAGAATATCCTGCTCTTGCTCCACACAATGCACGTTTCTGCCTTATTCAGCATAGTTTGAAATGGGTTCTCTGGTTGGCCAAGGCTTTCGCCAAAGCCAGGCAGAGACCACCACTCTAGTCAGGTCAAGGAAGTTACATGCTGAAGATAACCCCTGCTCACCCCGTTGGTAGCTTAGCACAAGCAGTCAGGCTTATCCCAGAGGCAATGTGTCAAGCATTTGCACAACACACACACAGCAGTGACACTCTAGGCACACCACAAAAGAAACTCCACACAAGGTTATATCAACAATAGCCTTTGTATTGTCATAAACACATTAGATTATAATCACACAATGTACTCTGTGCCACCCCGCGCTAGGGAGTATTTACAGGAAATTATTTACACCTGGCCGGGCCAATCGGACCACGGTCTGAACCTTCAGAAATGCACGAGTAAATCATACATACCGCACAACCAGTAACTACTGGCAAAATACTGTACTCAGCATTATCCTGTAACATAAAACATAGGACACCTAAATCATATCAGGCAGGAATCAGATTAGCATAGACCTCATACTCATATACCACAGTAGAGGCATAAATCAGGGTGCATAGATCACATTTCCTGTACACCACATGAATCACATTAGGGCCGTACTTAGCTTACCCACAGTGTGCCCCAATCAGGGGGGCAACACACTGAAACCGGCCCCAGGCCAACTAGCCTCCCACAGGGGAAAGCACTGGGGCAGGGCAGGGCAGGAGTGTAGCTCACTCCTTGCTCTCCTTATTAAAACCACATGCCATCAAACGTTGCAGCTACCTGCGCTCTCGCAGGGCAGCTGGTAAAGAAACAAGCACCAACAAAGTGCACGTTGTAGTCCCGCTCGGGGACTCTGGAATTAAACAATGGCCCAATAGGTGCAGCTGCCCATTATCAGGTGGGGCAGCTGGAAAAAACAAAATAAGCACTGGCACAGGGGGCGGGCACCGGCAATGTGCCCCGACACCCCCCCAACCACTGGAAGACTGAGTCCCACTCACCGGGCTCTCTCGTTCTTCTAGGTGTCCTCGCTTCTTCCGGTGCCGCTTCTGACACTCGGCCGACTTCGAGGAACCCCTCCATCACCGGGGCTCCTCCAGGAAACACCGCGGCTTCCTCTTCAATGAGGCAGGGGTAGGCACAGGCCAGGTGCCTGGGTTTCTCCCCTTAGCAGCTGCCCGTCTTTGGCCACACTCGGGGCTCTCTCCCTCCACTCACGGGGAGCCCCACCCGCAGCCAGGCTCTTCGCAGTCAGCCTCACTCACCGGGGCGTGTGGCCGGCTCCTCCGGGTTCCTCTCGACTCCCCGGGACTCCTTCCAGCAGGGGCAGTCCCTGCTCCACCAGGACCTCTTCAGGAGGCTTCACAAGGGCGCGGGCGCCCACTAGCTCACGGGAGCCCCGCTTGATCACAGGCCTCTTCTGGCACTTTCCAGTGCGGGGTGGGCTCCCGCCTGGATTCTCCTTCCGGCTCGAGGAAAGCAGGCCACGCCCCCAACCAGGCAAAGCCGCCTGACTTACTCCGGGCCGATGTTGGCGATGCAGCAGCGGCTCTTCTTCGTGGCGATAATGCCGGGTGGGCACCCGCTTTGAACCAATGAATTAGGCGGGGTGGGCACCTGCAAACAGTACCAAACGCGGGGTGGGCACCCGCTGCTCCAATGTGCAGAAACACATGGTGGGCACCCGCCGGGCTCCCGCAAACGGTACCAAACACAGAATAGGCTCCTGCTTCGGTTTTGAGGCACCTTCCAGCACGGGGTAGGCTCCCGCCTGGAGTCTCCTATCGGTACTTCTGCAGCACAGCGCTAAGCGCCCTCACGCTCCCCTCATCCTGGAGCTTGATGAGGGCAAAAGCTGGGCAAAGAACGCCCAGGTACGCCAGCACGCTGGGGCCTCCAAGGCCTGTAGACTCTCAGCTGCCTAGCAGAGCAGCAAGTCCCCCCCCCCCCCCCCCCAGCGGCGGTTCCTCCTGGCAGGCTGGCAGCCTACCGGCTGCTAGTCAAAGTAAGCACAAGCACACTTCATGGGGTCACAGCCCCTACATTTATACTTAGTTTTCCTTTGTCTGTAAGCACTGGGCTTGGGGAAACCAGTCCCAACTGGTCCTGGAGCACTCTGTTTACCAGGCTCCTCTTTCCTATTGTTAGGTGGAGGCTCGTCATCAGACACACCACAGGGGGGCGGAGCCAGCATTCACTAGGGCAGGCACAATCCTATTCAGGGACTTCCCCTCCCACTACTCAGAATGCAGATTTCCCTATTCAGCCTAGCGCTGACTCACCCTGCCCCTCCTGGAGCCACACACACCTCCAGCTCCTGTCACTCAAAAGCCAGACATGCAATTCACATCAGGCCGGCAGGCACATAGCACACAGACATGCCAACTTCTAAAAGTGGCATTTCTAAAATAACCACAATTAATCTGCGCACACCATTGTGCAGCATTTATTAATACCATTTCATACATACCAGACTTGACCATGCTGCACCTCTCATATCAGGAATTACCACTGACACACATTTATCAGGGAATCCCCCATGCATTCCTATGGGAGGGCAGGCCAATCTCACTTAATGTAACACAGAGCGCACGCACTGTACACTGGACCGCTGTGCTAAAGTGCCTGGAAGCCTAAAACCACCAACACTACACAGGAAAAAGGCTAGGAGACAGGCAAAAAGTTTAGGGATGAACCTGCCAAAAGGGCCAAGTCTAACACATTACGTACTTAGCAGGGTCTACCTCACCCCCGCAAAGATAAACTGCTACTATCACTGCAACGAAGCTGCCTTGCCTGTGTTCCCTTCTTGACACTGACCTAATACACATGCTGTGGCACTGCCCATCCCTTTATCAGTACTGGCTAGGCGGGATCTCCCGGTTGATAGACTGCACAGAAAAGCCCCTGGAGCTCAGTGGGGGGCTCACTGTGGGGGCTGTTGAGTCCTTTGTTACGCCACTGCGGCCTTGGCACCCACTGACACACCTTTGAAGTTATCCACATTCCTGAAGACTACGGAGACCCACTCCAACCCTGAACCTGTAACCTAGAATGCCTGATGCCCCTCCGACAGTTTTTCCACCCCACTGTAGTACCTGGTGGTATATACTTAGTTTGGGCTATTTTTCTGTATTGTTGTATGCCGGTCCTTCCCTCCGATCAAATGAAAGCACGGATTCCCTTTTTGCTGCTTCCCCATTTAAGGGGAGTTATCCTCTAGTAGTTTTTATGTTTTTTACATTATATATTTTTCCAGTTTTGCATTGTTCATGAAAAAACTCATTGAATCCTCAGCGTACTGCATTCTTGTCAATTGTTGCCACAATCCTGTACCACAACATTATGTGGCTGTTACATCTGTTTGTTTTGAGTGCAATGCAATAAAAAATCTAAACAAAAAAATAGATTCCCATTACAATTTTATGTTACCTGTTATACTTATATATTCGCCGTCATCTGATTTTGTAGAATTGTTTCTTCAGGGTTTCCTTATTTTTTTCGAGGTGAGGGATAGGTGTTTGATTTTTGCCTGCTAAAAATAAAATGTTTGTTAAATTTGCATGCTTAAAAAACTGTTTCTTTAGTTATAGGACTATATTTATGTTCTTTTTATTTTTAACATTTTGTCTTGTTTAATACTTAATTATATTTTATTAGTTCTTAAAGTTTGTAGTGTTATCATTTCGAAATGGTAGTGTTTTTCGTTTGGCATTCGGTTCTTTTAGTTTGCTGTATTGCTGTTTCTTATGTTAGGGAAATATCAATAGAAAGTATAATGTTAATGGTTGCATATTAGTTTAAAGTTAGGCACTTGATTATTATTATTATTTAGTTGTTAATCCGTTTATAATAGTTACATTTTAAGTTGATTGCGTTTAAATGTATTTTTAATGCAGTTTTTCAGTTCCATTTAGAATCCTGCAGCTGGAAGACCGTCACTTTCTATTGAGAAATTATCCTGTACTCAAAAGTAATTCTTGTAACACTAGTAATCAAAGTGAGTGTGCTCCTTTGAGACGGAGTCTGCTGGTCTACATAATTGAATCTGTACTCCCTTAGTTTACCCAAAGGTATCCTAGATACAAAGCTCTCTACTGTTCAAGCCTATAGGCTGAATTGTAACCCACTCTTTTAAAATTGCAATCAATAATATACATAAAATTTTAATTTTCATACTTTTTTCTTTATCACGTAAACAAAGTGTTATACACAAAACAATGTGTTATTAATCAAACTATGTTAAATCATATTTGTTTACACTTGAATACATTCTCAGCAAGTAAAACATTATGAAATCACGACTTATATGTAGATGCCAATGCATTTCGGGTGATTGCACCCTTTATCAGGGGTAGCTGAAAATATAATGATTCTCAATTTACTACCATGTTGAAAATAGTGACTCTTACTTGTAACAATTGGACCCTATTAGAAGCAAAAAGGAGTAAAAGAGTATATAGTTTAAAGATATTAAAAGCCAAATCTGTGACTCCAAAACATAATCTGCTGGATCTTTTCTGCTCATAAATAGCTGTGTCCATGCGCTAACTTTTACAAAAACACACTGGGTGAACAGTTCCTCTGTTAAGGCATGTATGTGGAAGGTATCACTCTATGCCAGTAGTGTTGTCGCTGGGAGATCTGAATTTCAGTTCTTAATGCCCTCACACACCTGTTAGGGTGTCATGCTTCATCATAGGGTGCTCCTCGTCGGAACGGCGCTGCAATGTCCAACGGGCCTGGTGGCTACTTTGGCGGAGTTCTTTTGATCTGAGATCGCCGTATGTGAGAGGTGTATGTGGGCAGCTAGTGCTATGTGTATAATAACGTGAGTAGGTGAATTTTAAAACAGGCTCCAGATCTAAGAATATTTTAATTCAAAAAGTAGAACTGGGACTGAGTAAAAACAGTGGTGCCGCCAGCAGGACGTAAAGTACCTAGGTGGCTAGAGAGTTTATAAGGTCGACATGTTTCGTGTCATCTATGCTCCGAAATTGAGCGACACTTCTTCAGGACCTTGGGTAGGTAAAGGTGAACCCCAATGGAGAGCACCAAAACAGAAGGAGCATCCAAGCTAGGATGGTGTGATTAGAACGAAGCGGAAGCGGGCGAGGTCTCGGAAGAGCAGGCATTGCCCTCCACAAAATCGTTGGTTATCCTTTAAACTTGTGGGCCAACTTCCCCCTCCTTCCATGTAGTGGTACTTTCCACCAAGTAAGGTGGAGAGGCAAGGTGGAGTCCCGCCTTGGGACCTACCTCCGTTCTAATCACACCATCCTATCTTGGAAGCTCCTTCTGTTTTGTCTGAAGAAGTGTCGCTCGCGAGTGATACCTTCCACATACATGCCTTAACAGAGGAACTGTTCACCCAGTGTGTTTTTGTATATGTTCATTGAGGAGCATGGGAACAAGACCTCTTTAAATATCAGCTCTTCTATCCCTCAGATTGATAACATATACACATGCGCTAACTTTGCCATCACCAGTGTAAATAAAACATTAGTACTGTGCTGATTAGTGTATATGACTCTGCCCATAGACCAGTCGGTCTAACACAAAAAGAGAAATCGATTGGATATGAATTGCTGCCACATTAAAGAATGCATAAACGAAAACTCAGAAACATCCCCTATGCACCCAAACACCATGACACAATGTATAACTATTTCACTCAAAAGATCTAAAAACTTGCCTGTGTCCTTTCCTGTGTTTATGACACTCCAGAACCAACATGCATTAGAGTTCTTACTTATAATAACATACCTTAGTTGCTGTATCGATAATCAAAGCTCTCAACAAAGAGTGTAATCTGTGTCAACTGAAAGAACCATATACCTTGTTGGCCAATATGTTAAGATATTTGAGAAAATGCTACACCTCCTCCCTTATCCACCTCAATCGTAATACTTTCAAACAAATGCATAGTTAATTAGCGAGCCCACAATACTCTGCTATTCCGCCATGCACCTTGATTGAATCCTGGTAAAAAATACGCAATTAGATAGCCTTTATCCCTTCCCTTCACCCAACAGGACCAAAAATATCCAACTATCTACACTTTTCTACTAGAAGCGATGTAAAACTGTGCTCTCCCACGCTAACGTTCACTGTCCTGATGACTTCAAAAGGGTAGAATTCACATCACTTGACATGCTTCTCTGTCAACATGAAAAGCAGACTAGCTCGTGGTCCTGTAACATTTAAGTTCTCCATGCTCAAGTGTGTACTAATAATAATAGGTGGGAAAAGAAATTTCATAAAATAACACTCCCGATGCAAAACCTGTTGCAACAAAATATGCCCTATGTGGCATCTCCCAAAACCAAGTGAATTTTTGGTGAATGTTTTCTCCATTTCTATAAAAAGCAGATGTGAAGAGCTAAGTGAATTCCAGAGTAAAAAAGATGCTTACAAACATAATCTAAATGCAGAAATGCACATGGAGACACAAAAGCTTCAATGGAAAAGATAAAGACTCCTAACTGTACACATTTATTTGTCTGAACCTAATATTCACAAGCCTATAAATGTGATTCTAGACAGTTTAAGCAACTCCTTGTATAAAGCACAACATTTCTAACTTGTCATTTAACCCTTTTGGGGCCAGACTGTCCAATAATTTTATCCAAAAGGTCTCTCTCTTAGCTTTAATGTTCTGTAAATTAGTGTTGGATTGAATAGTAATCCTCTCAATAACTGTGGAGCGTAACTGCGCTATGTTATGATTATGATTAAGGCTCCCGGTTTAATGGTATTTTTTTAAACATTTCTGTCTGTATTTATCCATATTTACTTTTTGGCCATTTTATCTGCATTTATCCATATTCATTTAGTGTTTTGTGGATAAATGAAGTTGTAAAACTGTACATTTCCATATTTATTTAGCTGATAGATAACCTTTATGATGTCTGTCGTGTTGCAGCTATTAAAGCTGCCAAATATGATAACAATACATCCACTGGTAAATTATCAAAATCATTTAGCATTATACCACAAGTGTATGTTGTCATATGCCGTTATTTAAAGAAATGTAATCCTGTTTTTTAACTTCCCATGCTGTCCTTCTGCTCAGCTGTTGGGCTATAGTCCATGAATGAGCACAGAGAGTTTCTTAAAAGAAGCCCAGTTTTCTGTATTTATCTGCTTTTAAAAATAAATGCAGACAGATAACACATTGCTTTTTGTCTGTATTTATCTGTAAAAATCCATAAAAACTGAAACAGGGAGCCTTAATTATGATCTAGCCAAAGAGCTGCTATACTAGAATTTCGATTTTTTTTTTGTCCTACTTATACTTTTATGTTCTGTGATTTTGACTTTAACTTTTTGTTCTGTCTTGCCTACATCTAGTAGGCCACATTGACGTTTGATAGAATAGATCAGTGTGTCAGAATTACTGTCCGACGTATGTTGTAATGTAATGGTTTTTCATATCAATGGATGTTCTAAATTCTTCCCCGTGATCATGTTGCTGCAATGAAGGCAGTTCAGGGATTTATACATTCCTTTATTGTTATAGAGCAGGGGTCTCTAACCTTTTCTTTAATAAGAGCTACTTATGTTCAATAAAAATCATCCTGAGCTACTAATACTATTAGCATTGTAGAATTGTAATAGAGACACGTCTGACAGTATTACACTAGTGGCCACCCTTTACAAGATTTGCACCAGTGATCACCTCGGGGCATTAGGCAAGGTTATCAGCAGTAACGTAAAAATAATTTGTCAATTTGGAAAGTCATAGCGGCAACATCCCCGGCACAAAGGTAATAATATTAGTAATTAGTCTTTCAAACACCAAATGATTTATCACTCAAATATCAGCTTTAAATACATTTTGGAAAAGTAGCTTTTTCTCCAACATCAGTTTAGGAGATCTAACAATACACAGATTTTTGTCTCAAATACACACTTTTCAATTTTGGTATACATATATTAATTTACCCAAGCTTCTAGTTTAGTAGGCTGAGATGCACACACATGAGAGCTTGCAGGTACCTGGAGAGCTACCATTAGCTCAGGAGCTACTTCTTGGAGAAATCTATTTTAGTGTGTCAGTTTCATCCGGTTTTAGTAGTTTTGCAGTAAAATAAAGCTAGTTTTTGTACTCTTTTTACAATGATGTTATAAGTGAAGATTTTCTATGTCTGGCAGTTCTAGATCACCAGCAATGAGTACATATAGGATGCAGGTTATGTATATACCGTGTGACACTGAGCAATTGTGTACTTTTGATTACTACAAGATGGTGGCCACATTGTGGCTGACAGTCCTCTGTCTATGGTGCACCACAACGTGTAGGCCTACATTTGTTTCACAATTCATGGATGTAACTGGCTTTGTCTCACTTTGTCACTTGTGTGTGATCAAGGCCGCTTGACGGCCGAAGCACTTCACGTTTGCGATTTACGAAGGAATAAATCGTTTTGTTGTGGATTCTCTTTATCGTTCCTGAGAGCGCGTCTTACTTCGTTTCTGCCTTGGGATTACATTGCCGGCTTCTCCGCAGGCTAACGCGCCACCCCCCTCGGGTCTCCGGTTCCCAGCAGGAGCTGCTTTCATTGGATACATATACATATACTGAATGATCAAAACAACTGCCTGACAGAGAAAAAAATCCAGATTCCCAAAGAAATGAAATATCTAAGAAAGAAGTGACTCAAACATGTATATATTTATATTAGAAGGTATATTTTTTACATTAATTTATTTTAATGGAATATTTTTATTGTATTATTATTTTTCTTTTTAATTATCTGTTTTGTGTGTGTATATTAACTTTAAAGGTATATTTTTTACATTAATTTATTTTAATGGAATATTTTTATTGTATTATTATTTTTCTTTTTAATTATCTGTTTTGTGTGTGTATATTAACTTTAAAAAAAAAGATTTTAAGTTCTTATTTATTGTTTTAAGGTTAGATAATGTATATTAAATATATTTATTTTTTATGGATTAATACCATAATTATTGCAGTCGACATTGTTATTTTCAGTACTTTGGTAGTGTTGTATATGCGGAACGTTATGAAAGTATTTTGTATATCTCTATTTTGTTTGCCATCAACATGCTACTTTATTCAGCTCACAGCCATAAACACAGAAAATATATAATAAATAATTGCAGACATCAATGTAATAAAATGATACATCCATAATATTACAACGTTGCACATTTTTGTTGTCATGATTAGGGTATTTTAGATATTTAGTATGGTGATATTTTTTAGTTGATATTTGTGTTTTTGCTTTGTAAGTATAGGATGCCGATCTTTTGGTAATCAATATTTTTTTACCGCTATTTGTTTAGTTCAATGTTGTTGTAGTCTATATTGTGTCAGAGAACCAGCTAAATCAGAAGCAAGAAAATAATCAATGCATGAATAGATTTTATATAGTTAAGAAAAATATGTATATTCTGTTTAATTTGCTTCTGCTGTTGCAAAATGTCAACACAATCAAATGTGCCAATTCATTGTCAAATGATGGCACATATTGTGGCTCGATTTAGATTACCTCTAGAATGTTGAGGGTACTTATCCCTAGATGGTTCTAGTATTGGATTAGAATGATCTCCCCAGATTATTTGGGTAGTGAATGCAACAAGATCAATCAAGAGATGAGCCCAGATAAATATGCCCTCAATGTTTGGTCTCTAGAACAAGCAAATACAGTAACCTTCATTATGGCATTAAAGAACGATCTATAAACCCTTAGAATCTATAGACACCGGTCAAGCTGTTTGAAATCAATATCACCTCGCCTGTATACTTGTTGTCTGTTCTGTATACCAAAAGATCACTGCTTTAACTGTGTCCTTTTGATGGGAATGAGGTATGGCATGAGTAAAGCAGTTTAGAGTTTGAGTTACTTTGCTGAGGTAGGGAGCAAAAGTGGTCTGGGATTTTGGGTTTTCTAGTTCTGTTGACTTGCCAATAATATTTGGATTTTGGGTTTTTCCTACCCTGTTTTCTTTGATTGACCTCCAAGCCATTATTACTTTATAATTGGTTTGTGATTTAGTGTGATATGTTAATAAATTATTTAAGTCTAAATGAGAATCTTTAATTCCATTCAGAGGTGTCACCTTAGACTCAATATTATGTGAAAATGTAAATTCAAGTTGTTGCCTTTGAACTTTCATTGAACATGGACACTTGTGACTCCATAGGTCTTAAAATATCCCACTGCCCCTCACTTTATCTAGTTGTACTTTCAACCTCAAACAAGTTCCTTCTTGGTAAATCAATACAAAAAGATTGCTGAAATATATTGAAGATATAAATTTAGAGATATGATCCAAACTTGGGTTCTAATATTCCAATCTCGCCTAAAATCACAGATGCAGTTTTTGGCTCCATCAATGATGTGACCAGATATTATTTTTGAGCAGCAATGGCCGTATTAAACTATCACAGAGTAAAAATATAATTTAGTACGATTTTCAGATTCTCTGCCCTCATTAATATTCATGAGGCAGTAATTCCATTTGTGAATCCCTTTCAATGCCTGTACATGAATGGATATTGACCTGTGAGGGCCAGCAAAATGTTCAAGCTCCAGTTACTCCCGGCTTCAACAGATGCAGGTCTAGTCCTCATCACCCACGCAAGAGGACAGCAGGTAGCAGGTTCAGCACACCAGCGCAGCAGTCCTTCAGAGAAGCAGTCCATCAAAGTGGCATGCCTTTCCGCTGCATAGCAGTCCTTCTTTCAGACTATCGTCAGGTCTAGAAACGGACAGAAGAATTGGTGTCTGAGGCCCTATTTTTATACCCTGGTGCCCTCCTTCTGTGGGAGAAGCTTCTAGACAGTGGTTCTGAAGTTCATAGAATTTCCTGAATCCCCTGCCCCGGCTACAAGATTGCTGTAGTGACAATGTGGAGATGATAGGTCCTTTGTGTGAATGCAGAACAATCCCTTTTCAGTTGGAAGTGGGACTGTCCTCCGCTCTGCCGCCCATTGAGGCACACCTAATCCCTCTATTGTGTGACTGGTAGGAATTCGCAAAGTCTAACTGCCAGATACACCCAGTCATGTGACCCAAGAAAACCTGCAGGCACAAAAGGGCTCAGGGCAGAAACACGCCAACTTTCTAAAAGTAAAAAGAACAATTGATGGACAGAATACAGAACAATGTCATACATTCACCCCAGTATAGAGATCTGGGCCTAAATCCATCGTTTTTTTGCTCACCATGCCATTCCAGTTTGGACTCAGCCGTATGCAAATCAGTCTTTTTTTTTTTTTATAAATTCTTTTTATTGAACATCAAAAGAGGGTCATGTCATACGAATAATCAGTTTCAGATTACAGGGTACCGTGTCGTGTACAAGCAGTGGTATTGCGTATCGTGTGCAAATCAGTCCAGTCCGAACTGCCAGGCCAGGTCCTCCCTGGACTGGAATCATGCATCCTAGGACTAGTTTCGGGCTTCCAGCCCTCATCAGCCAGGATAGCTTGACTCCAGTAGCATGGAGAGCACGGGACCCACGTCTGGGCATACCCGTCCCAATTGATGGACAGAATGCAAACAATATCATACAGTCACCCCAGTACAGAGATCTGGGCCTAAATCCATTGTTTTTTTGCTCACCATGCCATTCTAGTTTGGACCCAGCCGTATGCAAATCAGTCTTGATCCTGCACCCATTGGGAAGAGTCCAGCCCGAACTGCCAGGCTAGGTCCTCCCTGGACTGGAAACAAGCATTCTAGGACCGGTTTGGCAGTTCGGTCTGGACTGTTCCCATGAGGCACAGGGTCAAGACTGATTTGCATATGACTGGGTCCAAACTGGGGTGGCGTAGTGGCCAAAAGAATGATGGATTTAATCCAGATCTCTTGACTGGGGTAGAATGTTTGAATCACTCAGCATTCCGTCCATCATTTGTTGCAGTTACACTTTTCGCCCTAAGTGGGATGGGTATGCCCTTGCTCACTGTGCCACTGGATTCAAGCTAGCCTGGCTGATGATAGGGTGACATACCCAGAAACCGGTCCCAGGATGCTTGTTTCTGGTCCAGGGAGGACCTGGCTTGGCAGTTTGGTCTGGACTGTTCCCATGAGGCACAGGGTCAAGACTGATTTGCCTATGGCTGGGTCCAAACTAGGGTGGCGTAGTGGGCAAAAGAACAATGGATTTAACCCAGATCTCTTGACTGGGGGAGAATTTTTTAATTATTCAGCATTCCATCCATCATTTATTGCAGTTACACTTTTTGCCCTAAGTGGGATGGGTATGCCCAGACGTGGGTCCCTTGCTCACTGTGCCACTGGATTCAAGCTAGCCTGGCTGATGAAGGGTGACATACCCTGAAACCAGTCCCAGGATGCTAGTTTCTGGTCCAGGGAGGACCTGGCTTGGCAGTTGGGTCTGGACTGTTCCCATGAGGCACAGGGTCAAGACTAATTTGTATATGGCTGGGTCCAAACTGGGGTGGCATAGTGGGCAAAAGAACAATGAATTTAACTCAGTTCTCTTGACTGGGGGAGAATGTTTGAATCATTCAGCATTCCGTCCATCATTTGTTGCAGTTAAACTTTCTAAAAGTGGTATTTTCAAAATTGTAATCAAACATCTGACTTTACCATTAAACAGTGTTTGTCATTAAATTACCAAAGACACCAAACATGAAATAGCTACCTGCTCCCAATTGGAAATTACAGCTTATTAAATGTAATAAGGAAACCCCAATGGTATACTATTGGAGGGGTAAACCTCACAGTTGTGAAAAACTAATTTAGGAGTTTTTCACTAACAGACTACCAGGACATGTGAAACTAAAAAGTACATGTCAAACGTTTTAATTACGAAGCACCGTCTCCTATGGTCTACCCCGGCAGTATCTTTGGAGTGACTTATATGTAAAACAAAAAAGGGAAGTTTAAGGCTTGGTTAGGGGGTTTTAATGCCAAGTCGATATAGTAGTTTAAAGCTGCATTCGCTCGACCTCAACCTTATCATAGGGTAATCAACTCTCAAACTACAACGTATACAAATCCAGTTCTTACAAGGTATAACCCTCTTTTATTGAAGCCTGGGTCCAAAATCCTTTCTGTGTTATGACAGTCTTTAAATGGGAGCACCGGGACACATGGCAAGAATTTCTGGTCTCTCTGGCTTTGTCTGCTCTAAACTTACTGATTCCTTAACATTACGGAAGCTGTCTTCTATTGTAACTATAAGTCGTTTGAAGGACTTACACTACTCATGACCATCTTGCTTTGCATTATTGTGTACTCTGAATGATTGGTTGTCCCTTGTGACGCTGTTTGAACAGATTGTCCTGTAATGCCTTTTTAGGTCGAGCCTGTAACAGCGTGCATGCGCTGTTGTGGCGAAGACTTCATGTAAGGGCTTTAGAAAATTAACAAAAGAATCATCAACGCTCGTGCATGCGCTATTCTTTTTGGCCCACGCTATTGGCCTTTGCGTGCGTCTTTTTAACAAAGACAGCACACAATTGGCCAAAGGCGGGCGCAATGCTCCACCCATGGCCTATCGGTGTCAGTTACCCGCAGGCCTGACATCTGTTTGCAGTTATCGTGCACAGAGGCGTGCGCGATAATAGGAAACAGATTTCTCGGTGTGGCACGTGCGCGCGCACCACTCGTTTAAAAAGTTATCGCCTACCTCCTTGTTTTTCTCTAATTGTCTTCACTCCTCTCTGGCTCTCTATCTTGTCACTCTTCTCTCTTTCTATCCTTTCTCTCACTTTATCCATATATACATTTGTTTCTTCTCTGCCCGCACTGTCTTCCCTTATCTCTGCTCCTATTTCATTTCTCGCTACTCCCGCCCCTGCTCTCCCGGACCCTTTCTCTTGCAGAAAAGGACGTGTCGTCCTTCCAGGTGAGTGGCTGACCGATGTATTTGTTCACGGTTTTGTAAACCGCTGCGTGGACTGCAGCTTCATTGTGCTATCATTGTTTTCTAATCCCCCCCACCCCTTTGTATTTGTTCACGGTTTTGTAAAGCGCTGCGTGGACTGCAGCTTCATTGCGCTATCGTTGTTTTCTAACCCTCCACCCCTCTTTGCAAAAGTTATTTATAACGTGTTACCTATGCAGCGTGTGGTTATCAGAGTATAAAGCGCACACATCAGCCCTGCAGCTGAACAATTTGAAGAGGGCCAACACCTCGTCCGAGTTAACGTCGGAACTCTCCTCCCCCTCCACTAAAGGTGCAGGGCCTCCCCTCCCCCGCACTTCCCAGTGCTCAGGCTCAGGTGTGCAGGTGACACACGCGCAGCGCACAGCAACCTGCTCTGCAGATACCGCAAGCCGTGGACTTGTCCGTGGAATGACAGGGCTGTGGGCAACAAGTAGGGGTGGGGGGGTTGGGCGGGTGTGGGCCCCTGACCGCACAAAAGCCTGAGGGCGAGGAGACTGGTAAGCGTAACCACCCGAGTCCTGGGGCCCTTCCCCTTCAGGCAGTGGCGTAATAAAACTTGAGCCCCCCCTTTTTGAAAAGTCCATACAACGGTCCCCCCATGCCCGGACCCTGTCAGGGCCTCTAAGGTTTGCTTGTGCACAGTGCCAGGGGAGGAGGGGGACTGGAGCACCCCCCTCCCCCAGGACTACAGGAGCTATTGTTACTCGAATACTTCTGAACCCCTTTTTAGCAGAAGGCCACAGAACATACGGGAGACTGAGGAGCCCCTCTTCACATTGTGCAGGAGAGTTGGACATCATTTTGTGTTAAGCCATTACCCGAGTCAAGTGGCGTAGCAAAGCCCCTAGGGACACTAATTAAAGCCCAGGAATCTGCCCCCCCTCTTCTCTGGTTTGGTAGTAAAAACAGTTATCAATGTTAGCAATTGGGGTCGAATGGGCCCCTCACATCCCTGTGCCTGGCGCCACTGCACCTTCCGCACTATTCACAGATACGACCCAGGGAAGAAGGCGTTGTCTTTACATTGTCCCCATTAATTTCTGCCTCACCCGACCCTCTGTCCCTCTCGCCTTTGCCACTTTATCTTTACCTCACCCCATCATACCTTTGCCTCGTCCCTTCCTACCTCTCACCACCCCACCGCCCTTCACATTCACCAAAGTGTATGCTGCTGCCTCGCCTCACTTGTATGTGGATTCACTTCCTTCTACCTCAATCACATATCTTGCATAAGTGCCTCACATTTCTACCTCATTCTCCCTCTCATCTCTGCCTCATTTTTCTTCTTCTCATCTCAGCCTCAATCTCACCTGATCTCGCCTCTGCCTCAATCTCCCTCTCACCTCTGGCTCATTCTACCTCACACCTCTGCCCCATCACTGCTCAGCTGTCCACCTCCCTCAGGAAGAATCACAGCCACCTTATTTCCCCCTCACCTCTGCCTCATAATCCCACCCTCTCCCCTGAAACCCCCCCTTGCTTCATGTGTTCCCGACTACCTCTTCCCTCATCGCTTCCCTCCCATTGCAGCCCGCTCTGGCTCATCCCTGCCTTTCTCTCACCTCTAATTGCATTTCCCTCCCGTTCCAAAATCGCTCTCCGTCGTTTTCATTGGCCTGACGTCCCTTTTTAGGTCTCGGCTCGAAGGCTGCGCTTGCGCAGTCTCGATCCGAGATTTAATGACTTGGAGAAGAGGGGCTTGAACCCGCCCCTCTTCTCCCCTGTTCTCCATTGGCTGGCCTCTTGAATGCTGGCCAGCCATTGCAGAAGAGGTCCGTCACTCTGAACAGGCTCCGTCCTTTTCGGATTCGGGGGCGTGTTTTTTTCAAGAAGTCTAATTATCTCCTCCAGCCAATGGCAAGAGGAGAGTAAAGGAAAACACGCCCCCGAATTTGAATCCGCCACTGCGCTCCTCCAAGGCATTTCTGCTTCGCCTCGGAGAAAGGCAGTGGTGTGCTTGTTCCCTCTTGTCTTGGTTTCCTCCTCAAACCCCCCAGAAGTTGGCCGCCTCGGTGTTTAGAAGCTGCCTGCGGGGTCCAGGTGGGGAATTACAGCCCCAAAAAAAAATCAAGACCTGCGGAGGAGGAGCCTAGCGCGCAACCAAGATGGCCGCGTAGGTGCGAGGCTCCCGAGGACCTCCGCAACCTCCTACGACTATCCTGAATTCATCCTGTCTCGGATGAGGGGAATGTGTTGGTGAGCCTGAGCTGAGGTGGCACCCGTTTCCCGTTGTCAAATCGGACCTCGGACACCGGAGTGAGCACCGATTGAAGTCTGCGGCCTTCTCCTCGCCAGACCCCGGATTTGCGCTGAGGGGTGACCCAGTGACAAAGTGAACAACAGCGGCGGGCCGGGCCTGGCGAGTCGCGTACCCCGCACTTTCGCTTTCGCACCCCCTTGCCGTCTCTGCAGGGCTGGGTCGCGGGGCTCTTTGTGTTGGTGTGGTCTCGCTGGGAGACTCGGCCTGCCCGCCGGCTGTGACCCACCCCGCCGATCTGGGGTGGCCCCCCCGGAGCCTGTGGCCCTGATTGCCTGCCCTTCACGACGTGGCTGGTGCGACCGGGGGACTGGTGGCCATGGCCACGAAACAAGATGGAGACCGGGCAAAGACCAAGTCGACCCGGCGTGGCACCACCCATGAGGCCAACAGTATGGACCGCTATACCCTCCAGAAGGGATCTCCCGGCGGACCGCACAAATCCCCTGAGGGCCCTCCTCATGCCCCGGACCTGCCCATGGATCTGACTCTGCGGGATGTCATGGGCGCCATTGCCGAGATGAAGGCCTCGGTGGGCCAGCGGTTCGACACACTGGCACAGAAGATCGACTCGGTCCTCGTGGATGTTGGCCTGGTGAGGGCCGATCTTTCCAAGACCAACGACCGAGTTGATTCTTTGGCCCACACCGCATCGGGCCTTACTACTGAGGTGGCGGCACTACAAGCAGAGGTGCGCCGGCTTAGTCAGGCGAGCGCGCTTATGGATCGGCGCCTGGAGGAATCCGAGAGTCGGGCCCGGAGGAACAACATCCGCATCATCGGGGTGCCCGAGGGACGGGAGGAAGCGGCGGCGGACCTATTTGTGGAGGACCTGATCGCTACCCATTTCCAGCCACGGGGGCTGAGTAAATTCTTCGCGGTGGAGCGGGCCCACAGGGTTCCCGGGGGAAGGCCGAAGGTCGGAGCCCCTCCGCGACCTCTCATTGCCCGGATTTTCAACTTTCGGGACAGAGACGCTATCCTGCAAGCCTCCAGACTGCATGGGCCGGTTAAGCTTGACAATATGGAGGTGAACTTTTACCCTGATTTCACTCCAGCGGTCCAGAAGCAGAGACTGAGCTTCCTAGGCGTCAAGCGCCGTCTTCGGGACCTGAACCTTAAATACGCTATGCTCTTCCCAGCCAAGCTGCGAGTGGAGGTAGAGGGTCGCACGCACTTTTTTGATCGTCCCGAAGCGGCCGGAGACTGGCTGGACACTCTGTCTGGGGATCGTGATCGAGGGGGCGGGGGGGGGGGGCGGCGGGGGGAGACGGCACACTGGATCGGGACTGAGGGGGTAATATTGGGCTTCACTCTGGACAAAAATGATGCCACTCTCGATTAAGCGTCTGTCTGTATAATTTCCCCTCCTATGGAGGTTGTGTGGGGTCTACTGGGGGTTCTCCTTCCTCCTCTAGGGGGTTTAGCTAGTTTTTACTATATATATGGGGCGACAGGCACACTGCACGTTGGGGGGGCTGTTCGGGCTCATGCAGGGGTGCAGGGTGGGGGGAGTTTTGTTGGGGCGGGTGGGCAGGGATGGGGGGGTGTTGTTCGTTTTTACCACAAGGCAAAAGTATCATTGTGTTAGCTCTATAGTGCTCTCGGGCGGACAAATGGTGGCTTCTGTCTATGATGGGGGGTAGGGAACTAACTCTGTTGTCCTGGAACGTGAATGGACTGGGGGACAGGATTAAACGTGGTGTGGTCCTGCAGTTCTTGAAGCGAATCTCGCCCGATGTAGTTTTTCTGCAGGAGACACACCTCATTGGCAACTCCTTCTGCGCCATGAATCGGCGTGGCTATCGCCTAGTGGCCCATTCGGGCTTCACGTCTGGCTCAAGGGGTGTAGGCATCATGGTTAAGAACTCGCTCCCGTTGGAGATTGATGAGGTGCTCCATGACGACAGGGGACGTTACACGGTCTTGGTGGGAAGGATGGAGGGCAAAGTGGTCGTTTTTGTGTCAGTATACGTCCCGCCGGGGCTGCAGTCGACTACCTTTGCGGACCTGGGGCGCCTCCTCCTTGGCCTTCCGGGGGGGATTCTGGTGGTGGGGGGGGATTTCAATGCGGTGGTTTCCGGGACTGTGGATCGTCACCCCCCTAGGGACCTCCCCCGGGCCCAAGCGTGGCTATCTGGCCTATTGGACACTTTGGGATTGGTGGATTGCTGGCGTTTAAAACATCCCACGCAGCTACAGTATACCTTCCATTCGGGGGCCCATGGCAGTCTCTCACTACTAGATTATGTCCTGGTCCCGGCGGCCTATGTTGGGAGGGTGGGAGAGGTGCGCCATTTGGCACGGGGTATCTCGGACCATTCCCCGCTCCTGTTACACCTGGATCTTTTTCCGAGGGGTGAGGGTAGGGTGGTCCCGATCAATCCCTGGTACCTGCGCGACCCCACCATTCGCGCTGAATTGATTAAATCCCTCCAGCGCTATTTTGACGAGAATGTGGGGTCCGTGCCTTCGGCTGTCTCACTGTGGGAGGCATTCAAGACAGTACTACGAGGAGAGGCCCTGTCCCTTATTTCCCACACCCGGAGGCGCGAGCGGGAGGAGGTGACCCGGGTGGAAGCTGAGATAGCCGAGTTGGAGGGTAATCTAGAATGTGGGGTGACGGATGCCGTATTACATGTTCTCCAACTCAAGCAAGCGGCCTATAGGGCCCTCGTCACGGAGGCGGCCAGGGGCCTCAGTAGAGAGCAACAGGGGAGACTGTATGATGTGGGTGATAAGGCTGGTAAATTGATTGCGTGGCTGGACAAAAAGGAGAGAGCGAGTCGTGTAGTCCCGCTGATTGAGAAATCGGACGGTGTGTGTGTTACTGAGCCGGAAGAAATTGTCTCCTGCTTCGTGGATTATTTCCGTGGGGTGTATTCCCCGGTGTCTTCCCGCTCTGAAGAGGATTCCCGTGCCCTGCTCAGGGATATCGTGCTGCCTTCCCTTTCGGAGGAGGACAGAGTGTCGTTGGACGCCGCTCCAACCTCCGACGAAATCGCCCTCGCCATACGTTCGGTCGCTTCCGGCAAGGCCATGGGTCCTAATGGTCTCCCCATCGAGTTGTACAAGTTGCGACCAGATACGCTGGCACCACATCTCCGATCGATGTTCCTGGAGGCTCACTCGGTGGGCTCCCTCCCGCTGGACCAGCGTCTGGCTACAATCGTGGTTATCCACAAGGAGGGGAGACCTCAGGACCGGGTTACATCCTATCGGCCCATTTCGCTACTGAACGCGGAGCCCAAAATTCTCGCCAAGATCCTGGCCAATCGGCTGGTCGGCGTGGTGGGCGACCTGGTTCACCAGGATCAGTCCGGCTTTATTCCCCATCGTAACACGGCCCTTAACTTGCGGCGTTTGCATGGGGTGCTCGCACGTGTTCAGTACATACGGGAGCCGGCCATTTTGGCGTCCTTGGACGCCACCATGGCGTTTGACACGCTTGAATGGCCATACATCTGGGCGATGCTTGCGAAGTTTGGCTTTGGCGCAGGGTTCATCAGTTGGGTCAAATTGCTGTATTCGGGCCCCTTGGCGCAGGTGGTGGTGAACGGTAGAGTATCGGCTCCGTTCGAGCTGGGCCGGGGCACGCGGCAGGGCTGCCCCTTATCGCCGCTCCTTTTTGCGCTTGCCTTGGAGCCCCTGGCGGAGTGGCTGTGGTGGGAGCCTTCCATCCGTGGTCTCCGTTGGACCCCCGAGTATGAGGACCGCGTATCCCTATACGCTGATGACATCCTCTTGTACCTAGCTTCCCCACGTAAATCACTGATAGTACTGGTTGATGTTTTGCATTCATTTGGTCGTAACTCCGGCCTTGTCATCAACTGGGCTAAATCGTGCGTGTATGTTCTCTCTGGGGAGGCTCCTATTCTCCCGCGGGGCTGTCCGATCCAGATCGCCCCGCAGGGATTTCGGTACCTGGGTGTCTTCATTACTCTGGACCCGGAGGCCCGGTATGATCGGAACTTGCTTCCCCCCCTCCAGCGCCTGAAGTAAGATGTCACGCGCTGGCGGCGCTTGCCGCTTTCGCCGCTCGGCCGGGCAGCATTGTTTAAGAAGATGTCTCTGCCGCGTTTCCTGTACGCTTTGCAGAATACTATGGACCTCGTCCCAGCGCGCTACTTCCGTGAGGTGGAGAGTTTACAGCGCCGCCTGTTCTGGGACGGGAGGCCGCGTATCGCCCTGGCGAAGCTGACGCTCCCATGGTATGACGGAGGGATTGCCCTCCCGGATATCAAACGGTACTATTGGGCCTCCCAGCTGGCTGCGATTAATCACGGCCTGTACGGGCCCGCCTTAAACCCGGCATTCGAAATGGATAAGATGCTACTCCCGGGTGGGGACTATAATCGAGCGCTCTACTCCAGCGCGCCCGACGCTCGGCTGACCGGCCCCACGCGTGTCATGGTGCGAGTGTGGCACGCGGCTAATGTGGCGATGGGGTGGAAGGACCGTCTGACCCGGGCATCACCACTATACGCGTCCGAGCAGTTGGGCTCCCTGTGGACCTCGAAGGGCTTCGAGAAGTGGGACATGATAGGCATCAGCAAAGTGGGGGATCTCTGGACGAGGGGAGGATTTAAAACGTTCGAGATGCTGCAGACGGAATTCCAGTTGCATGACAGGGAGTACTTTCGGTATTTGCAGATCCGTCATGCACTGGGCTCCGTCTTCCCGGACGTTGCATCCATCCCGGAGTATTCCCCCCTGGAGGATAGAGTGCTGGATGGACACGTTCCGGACAGCACGATCTCACTGATCTACAAAAAACTGATCAATGACCGCTCGGGATTGCTGACTGCCCTTCGTGAGGCTTGGGTTGCCGATGGACTGGAGCTGGGCGACGAGGACTGGACCTCTGCGGTGGCCTCCCCGAAAGAGGTGGCCATACCGGCCCGCCTTCGCTTCGTCCAGCTCAAGATACTCCACAGAGTCTACATGACGGGGCCAAGGCTCCTGCGTATGGGCTATGCTGTGGACGGGTTGTGTAAGCGTGGGTGTGGCGCTTTGGGGACCTTTCTGCACATATTGTGGGAATGCCCGGAGGTGGAGCGATTCTGGCGTGGTGTGCATGAGGTCCTGCGTGTGGTTACGCATGTGGTGCTGCTACCCGAAGTGAGGAGATGCCTGTTGAATGTGTGGGAACCTACCGACTACTCGGCGCCACAGACGTGGTGGGTGACTCTGGGATATATGGTGGCCAAGCGTGATATTGCTCAACTGTGGGGATCCCAGAGGTCCCCGACTGTCTCGGCCTGGAAGGAACATATGGATTGGTGCATGTTTCGGGAAAAGGTGGTGTATGTGGCGAGAGGTAAGCCTGGGACATGGGTGAAAGTATGGGGCCCCTGGAACGCCTACCGCGGGGGAATCTGTGCTCCGCCGTTATTGCCCGATCCGTCGCCTGCCCCATCCCCTTAGCCGACCCATCTTCCTTGTTCCGGGCATTGAGTTTACCCAGCCCTAGTCCTGATCTCTTCCCCTTCTTGATACTCCTATGGACTGGTAGGGTCCCCCTCTCAGGGGAGCACATGCTGCTATTTCTGATTGTGGATTGCCTTGTGGGTTTGTTTTTCTGGTTGTTCTTTCAGTTCAAAATGAAACCGTATAGTGGGGTCCGGATGGTGTGGCTATCAACGCTGCTAACTCCTGTGCATCTTCCTCAGCCGCAACACACGCTCTACAATGTGTATCATATGCTCCTTTTGTCTGCTAGCGGCCGGCCGGAAGGTTGTAGGCCCATCTTTGTATATTTTTTGAGTTTTGTAATAAACGGTTTCAAAAAAAAAAAAAAAAAGACCTGCAACGTTTCCATTTTTAAAAATATTATTCTGCTGTTATCGGGTGTTCCGTTTCCTTCGTAGCCATTGGCTCGCTTACGCTCTCCGATTTAAAATGAAAACCAGTTTTTCTCGTGCAGAGTTGAGCCCTCGGTACACGTCCCAGCCCCTGGTTCCTTCAACACCTTTGTATTGATTCCCTGCAGCCGGGCGCAGCAACAACACCACACGGCGGCTATCTTGTGAGGAGACTGGGTGGAGCGCGATCGCCCGGGGGAGAAGGAATGCTTTTGTATTAGTGCTTTCTTGTCCAGCAAAATGCGACCTTACCAGCGTGAGCACCATTCAGAGGGGGCACCATTGCCAATAATTCCTCGCCTCGGAGAATGGCGGCAGTGTTCGGCTGCTGCTCTTGTCTCCTCCCCCCGTGTTGTTATGAATACTATTTACATTGTATAGTAGTTCCTTGCACTTGGAGATTGATCTATTCGATACTTGTGCATTTCTCATTTTAATATGATTCAATTTCTGTTTTGTGTCCACTTATCACTCTCTTACTAACCATCACGCACAAGATGTGTTTCTAGTTATATTTTGTATATGGGCACAATTTTTGGCTCGTTGCATACTTATTCACTCACTATTCTGACCTCATGGCTACACCTGTAACTAGGATTAGTTAGTTTATTTTTGCTTTGACTAGTCCATTTCAAGATGGCGGCCGTTTGTGAATATGTGCCAGGGACCGCCTTTTTTTCCAATGTACGTTTGCATACTTGGATTCGGTCTTTTTGGGGTTTCATGATTATATTGGATCCATATTAGGACCCACCCGCGTTACAGTGTTTATTCAGTATGTTCATTTTTTATTGAGATGATCTGGGAAATTCTACATTATCGGCATTAGTATGTGTCTTTCAACCGGCAACCTGGGAATTATCAGTAATAGCTCATAACCTCTCTCCCCTATAAGATGGCGCCTTTTTTGGTTACACTAGTCCGCCTTTTATTTCCATTTTTTGGTCGCACGCGCACTTGCAACCACGTGACTGTCGTGGTTTGTTCTGCCTATTTCAAGCTAGCGTGTTTGACCCCAACTACAGTTTACTGGCGAGCGTTATCACGCGCGGTGACTTCTATGACACCTTGGGAATTTATGAGGTGAGTCCTTGGGCGTCTTCATATGTACACAACATTTGATACGTTTTATATACGGGGTCTCGTTTGTCTACTGATGATATAATTTATAAATTTGCAGGACTTGACGCATCATGATCGGGATGTTTGTTTTCCGACCTTACTTCTGGTCATTATACACTTGCCCGTTATAGGAGGTGAGTGTTACGAGGCATGACAGTTGACTTGTGTATACATTGAATAGCATAGGTATACACTAGACATTAGGTTGTGTTTATTTCATGTTGTGCACTGTTTCCCTGCAGTTTGCTCCATTTTAGTTATATGTTTGGCACACATCAATCGCATTAGTGATCATTGCTCAGTGTAACTTTAATAATATTTCGGGTGAATTACACTATTCACGGAGAGTAGTCTTGCTTCGCATGCTCATTATCTGACACACTCGTGCATAGCTTTACTTATTGCTGACACTCTCACAGTATGCTTGAAACTTGTAGTTTCTTTATATGAGAAGCAGAAGGACGAGCAGCAATACAAAGGACAGGATAAGGGTTCCTGTGTTCGCTGACCAATCGCCCCCACTATGGCCACCTCAGAAACCTTTCAGATAATCTGTCAATTTTTATTAGTCATTTATTTTTTAAATGCTTAATTTTTAGTGATAAATGCAAAGATCTAGAAACAACGGTGCCACTTCTGTTTTGGCTCCCAAGATCAATGTGTATGTGTCTAGATCTATGTGTGTGTGTGTGGTTCTGTATGTGTGTGTGGTTCTGTATGTGTGTGTGGTTCTGTATGTGTGTGGCTCTGTGTGTGTGGCTTTGTGTGTGTGGCTTTGTGTGTGTGGCTCTGTGTGTGTGGCTCTGTAAGTGTGGGTGGCTCTGTGTGTGTGTGTGGGAGGCTCTATGTGTGTGTGTGTATATGTGTGTGCCTCTGTGTGTGTGGCTCTGTGTGGGTGGCTTTTTTTGTAAGTGGCTCTATGCGTGGGTGGCTCTGTCTGTGTGTGGGTAACAGTGTGTGTATAGGTGGCTCTGTGTGGGTGGCTCTATTTGTGTGTGGGTTGCTCTATGTGAATAGCTCTGTGTAGGTGACTCTGTGTGTGTGGGTGGCTTTGTGGGTGTGGCTCTGTGTGGGTGCAAATGCAATAGGTCTCGCATTTGAGAGAGATTAAGCTATTGACATTGTAAATAACAATGCCGTTTCTTTAAATGTTTTAAAAACAAAAACATAAACAAAAATAATGTCATGAGCAATGCCAATAGCTCTAACTTTAACAATGCAGAGACCATTGCATTGTAAATGCTTGTTATTCGTGTTTCCATTTCCACATAATTGCGCCTCCCTTATCTCTCCCCTCCATCTCGTGTATCGATTTATCCCCCCTCTCAGTCGCCACGGCTCTCACCTCTGTGGTCGCCTTCCTTGCTTTTCTCTCTCCTCCTTTCTACACCTCTCCCTCCTTTCAGACCACTCTTATGCTCCTTACTCACCCAGGCCCTCGTCCCCATCACTTACCAGAGTGGATGGTAGGTCAAAGAAGATAGCCCATTAAAACCACACTGCTTTTTCATTCCCTACAACCAGCCCCTCGCTTTAAAACAAGCATTGGCAATGCAGTAGGTCTCGCATTTACGCGAGTTTAAGCTATTGGCATTGTAAATGACAATGCCTTTTATTTATGTTTTAAAAACGAAAACAAAAATAAAAGAAATTGTTATTTGCAATGTCAATCTCTCAAACTCGCGTAAATGCGAGACCTATTGCATTGCAAATGCTTGTTATCTAATTCTGATAAGATCTGCACATACCACAGCTTTTTAGGGCTTTGATCACTTTGCACTTTCGAGTACTGTAAGGTTTTGTGCACGCCATTGCACAATATTACTTCCTTTCTGCTTTAGGGTTTTTCTTTGTCCTCTTTTAGGCTTTTTGTAATGTGTTGTTAAACTTCTAATCTTGAGTTTTACTGCCTTCCTGAATCTATTCACACTTTCCTTTAATTTTCCCTGTCTTTTCACTCATTTTAATCACTCACTTTTTCACTTGTCTTTTACAATATTTTTTGTAACTTGCACTTTTTGTTTTCAGTTCGTTTTTTACGTCTCCATAATGGTTGACAGTATGGGCTCTGTTTGTCATCTTTGTATATTTTTATAGATATGTAATTTCTGTGATAGTGTTTGTTACATTGTATAGTTGTGTTGTGAAAATCTCTAGACCAAAGGACGTATGGCTGATGGATTAGAACATAGCATGTTCTTTTGGTATCAGGTCTAACGACTTAATTTGGGTCCCCCCTCCTTTTTATTTTTGTAATTCCCCTCTGTATTGTCCTTGTTTAATGAATGGTTTGTATGATATGGGTTTTTACATTATCGGCCAGATCACAATATGCATTTGACAGTTTGTATCTTTCATTATGAGAGTATGTCATTACATCTTTGATCCTTGTATATTTGCGGCCTTGAGGAAGCCTGTGATCAGGCAAAATGAGTTGAATGCACTTGTTTGCATATAAAAGTCAAACACAAACAATAGCGCCTTCTAATCTTGTCTTTGTTGCTTGTTGTACAAACTTCCTAGGAATATACACTTTGCTTTGTTGCCACTCAAGTTTGTTTAAATAAAACCGTAATCAGGCTGCAGTGGCAGGCTTGGGTTGTGTTTAAAAGTGCTACTTAGGTGAGTGGCACAATAAGTGCTGCAGGCCCACTGGTAGCATTTAATTTACAGGCCCTGGGTATATGGTATACCACACTACAAAGGACTTATAAGTAAATTAAATATGCCAATTGGGTATAAGCCAATTTAACCATGTTCTAGGGGACTGAGCATAAGCACTTTAGCACTGTTTAGCAGCGGTAACGTGCACAGGGTTCTAAGGCCACCAAAAAGGAATCCACCAAAAATGGATGAGGTGTGGCAAAACGTTTGGGGGAAGACCACCCAAAGGCAGTCCAGTCTAACAGTTTCCAACTGCAATTGGTGTCAAAAACCTTTGAAACATCTCATTGAGAATCACTTGAACATTTGATGGCGATTTCATGCTCCCTTTTCCTAACAAATGTTGCAGTGTGGGCATTTCCAGTTGTAAAAACATTGGCACCTTGCGATGTACCTTTAGTACACTTTAGGTTTTACGGTCACAAAACATGCAGTTTTGCAATCAGCAGGGTTTGCAGCCGTAGAACCCTTTGGTATATTAGGCCCTTCATCTGTTGAACAAAAAAAACAATGGCTGATAATTGCTGCTTTGTGAATTATACTCCAAATGTGTGCCCTCTGTATTAGCATTATTAATTTATCCTGCCAAACATTCCTTTCTATATCTCCGGGGTAGTTTAAACATTTGCCCCTTAGATTCCTGTAAGGTTAGTCTATGTTGTCAGTGCAATTATTTAGGAAGCTACTATGGTCCGGACATTGTGGTGAGATGACTTCTCATGCACGGATTCCTCTCTGCATCTTTGTGGATATTTTGGGAGCAAAATTATATTTTTTTATTATGTATTGCTAGTTTTTTTATATTTTGATTGGGACTAGTTTTGCGTTGGTTTTTGAGCACGTACCTCCATTGTTATCTGTGGGGTAGTGTTTCGGTGTCAATGGTTGGATGTTTGTATTGACAGACTTATTTCAACAAATTTTTGGCAATACTATCTTTACACTTGCAAATTTGGCTCCAGCCCATGTTTTGGGGCTGGGGGGGACACTCACACTTACACCTTTGAGTAAATTTACACTTGTAGATGATGAATAGCCTAAATAGTAAACTAACACCAAAGTGTTTTTAGTAAACCTACATGTATAGATTTTCTCACATGTAGTATTACCTTTGTAAATAGAGCCCTTAATGTGTAAATTCAAGTTGCTTCTCCACAACGTGAGATGCACCCTTACCCAGGCTCTCATCACCAGTCGACTGGACTACGGAAACCACCTTTACACTGTAATAGAGTTCCACCACTTTCAAATACTGCAGACCATCAAGAACACCACAGCAAGACTCGTCCTTGATCTCCCTCGTTGCATTCCTATCAGCTGCCACCTCAGAAAAGATCACTGGCTCCTGGTGCACAAGAGATGCTAATTAAAACTCCTCACCCACACGTATGAGGCCCTGCATGACTCCGGACCCACCTACATTAACCACCGCCTGAGATTGCACAAACACATTCCACCAGACACCACCGCTCCACCTCTTTCGCGCTGGATCACACCCCCTGCATACACTGCAACTAAACAGGAAGATGCTCCTTCTCCTACCTCACAGTCAGAACCGAAAAACGGTCCCTGCCTGCACCTCAGGTTCTCTCCTACTCTACACGAATTCCAAAAGAGGCTGAAAACGTGGCTCTTTGACTGAGACTCTGGACCCTACTAGCACCTGGATACCCTCACGGGTGACAAGTTGCACTCTACAAGTCTACTGATTGATTGTTTGATTGAAATGATCTGAACACTCGGGCTCACAAGTTTAAGCAATCAAAGTTTTACTTCCCTAGATTTCCTGCTGTGTCAGAAAGCCTCCTCTCATTATATTCTTAAAACCCTGCATGAAAATATAACCTTGACTTAAAACTTTACTTTCAATTGTTGTCTCTACTCTCTACTTCCTCTCCTTACCTTCCATCTTCTGCATGCGTCCTCTGAATGTATTCAACTCTAAGTCACATACTTGTCTGTCTTTAATGTCTATTATTAAATTTCTGTAAATGACTCACACCTCATTTCCCTCATTTCATTGATAACCTACATTTCTTTAAACCAGGTTCCCGCAACCTAACAACGCTTAATCACTGCAGGCCTATCTATTCATCCCACCAACTATTTGTATGAACTTGTATAGTTCCCACTAATGATCACACCCAACTCCTATTAATCCAACTCTATTACACTAGTAAATGCACTTGACTAAATGATGTTAGCCAGTTGGGGGTTTTGACAACAGTTTTTGAGTTTGCAGCAAAGGTCATATTAGGTGATAGCAGCAAAAGTGACCCAGGTGGAAGATGGATTTTATTAGAAGTGATTTCAGACCAGTGAAGTTTGGTGAATGGTAATCTCTACACATGTTGTTAAGAATGGGGAATTAATTTCATTTACCAGCCAAAAAAGGTTTGTCTAAAGAGCAGAATTTACTTGAGCAAAGTGGGAGACTGACCTGCAGGGTTGTGATATTCCTGTGATTCGACTACTCAACTTCAGATGGGAAAAGACATTTAACAACAGAGCATCAATTATGATGGGACCGAGAATACAGCCCTTCCTCTGAGTCAAAAGTGAGACGATTTGATGCAAATTGGTTATTTGCTGAAGGTTTTCTAATCCTGAGTAAATTGAATACATGTGTGTGCTGTTTCAGAAAGATAAATCACAGTCACTGCTTATGGAACATATAATGGGGACGATTTCTTATTGTAGAGAGTCTTTGAAAATTAGAGTGATGCCACCTAGTTGTTTTAAGAGTCTTCCCACAGGGAGGAATAAATACCCGAGGGGAGCGGGCGAATGAGTCCGTAATAACCTGTGCATGTAGCCAGTAATCTGCGATGCATAGTGTGTGCAGACTGAGAGTGTGATTAGGATTGGCTATGCTGCTGTGATGCTTGTTTGCTGATCCAATGTGCAACATGCATGTGAGATTGGATTTTGCGGGTATAGAGTTAGAGTAGCGGGGTGATCCTCAAAGCGAGAGATATGAATAAGTTGTTCCTCACAGGGTATTTCAGGGGGGTATTTTTGAGTCTTGAACACTGTAAGGTTATTAGGTTGGGCAGCTGCTTCTTTCTGAGACACACATCGGTGAAGGTGGAGCCAGAGTTGATTTTTGCTCAATGGTTGGTCAGAACTCAGCAATAGTAAAGTTCATTGGTGAGTGAGAAACTTTAAAGTAGCAAGAATGATGGTTTTGCAGATGGACGGAGTTGAAATAGCCGGAGATAAACAAGAAGTAAACTAGTAATGTTTGACAGAGTTCATATATCTAAAGGTGTATGTTGTGCATTACAAATCCATATAATTTAACCCTAACAAAATATCAGGATTTGACTAGAATGTAGCTGCTACTCCCATTTTCCTTACACAAGGAAGTGTACGTGGACCTTACCTAAGGTAGTGTACTCTGTCTGAAGTAAAACGCTCATGACCAGGCCCAGAATTGTTCTTTTTAATTATGGTTAACAGTAAAGATTGACTATAACTGAAAAACAGATGCAGACAAAATGGGCTCGATTCAGAAGATGTTTCCATCAGTAAGTGTGCCTTACTTCTGACTCATTTCCGATTTTTTAGTAAGTCACACCGCCTTCAGTAAGGACAACAGGGCGGCGATTACCTGTATATTGCTACATCCCCAATGCCTGTCTGATAATAACAGAGTGAAGATTCATGACTGCAGGGAAGCTGAGCAAGTGCCATATATCATAATGTAAATTCCAATCAACACAGCTGCACTATATAGATACAAAGCTCATCACAAATGATGCTATTGGCAAGAAACCAAAGCCTCAAAACAACCCTCAAATAGGGGAAGTAATGGATGGCAGCTGGGTGTGGACTTCTTTCTTCAACAGTCCCCCACACGACCCACAGTGTTCCCAGACAACACCTAGTGAAGTGTTCTGCAGCCTGTTATTGCAGGTGAATAGAAATTCTTCAACAACTGCATGCAGGGCACAAGTCCTAAAAAAATAAGTGGGGGGACGCTGACGTCACAACAGGAAGAGACGTCACAAAAGGTGGCTTGCACCATCAGACTCATCGCCTCCCCTCGCTCACCCCTTAGATGCGATTGCATCAGAGAAGCCAGTGCGTGAGCAGCGTTCTGAATGAGCTCCGATCTCACCCCAGAGAGGCCAAAGAGTGAATGTGTGGCTCCATTTGCTCCAGTTATCGAGCTTCCGGTAAAATAAGTGGGGGGACGCCATCACCCGCGTGGTACCCCGACTCGAGCCCTGACTGCATGTCTTTGGTAACTACAAATCCACCGTACAGGAAACATGCTATGACCGGGTGCGTTGCAAACTCAACCAAGATGCACTCTGGAGTAGCCGAAACAAATCAAACGACATGTGACGTCATCTTTGCCAGGCTCCTGCTGCACATTATGCAAATAAGGAAACCATCAGGGTACCAGCACATAATCTTAATTCGCAGAAAGAGCATGACATCATAGCCTAGCTCCTCCTTTCCTCATTTTTTTCGGACAGCATTCAGAAGTTTGTTTTCGACAGCTCGCCCTCAGAGAGTAGCTGGTTCTGTTAATATTATCAGGTGTATCATGAACCTGCTGGTGGAAAAAACCATGTTCAAATAAAAACACAATTTGTAGTCTGCATGTCTCCATGGTGTTGGCATTCCCATTGTTCTCCAAGATGATATTCAATCAGGTCATATTTCATACCCTTTTAACAGTCGCGGGCTGATTTGAGTGCATTAATATATCAGCGAGTTTTTCAGATTAAGTGCTCTTCATTTTGTGTAAGTGCACTTTATTCACACCTGAAGAGAATCCGCCTCGTAATCATTCAAACTAGAACAAAACGCATATTGTCTTTTAACCATTATGTCATCTGGAAAGCCTTACCTATGACTGAGAGGTTCTCTGCGAGGTGGCAGAATCGAAATGAAACTTCCAAGCAGTCTTGGCTTGTACAGACATCCTATTGTTACTTTTTTTCTGATTTTAAATGTCATAAAGCTAGAATTCTACAAGAGAACAAGTAGCTCACTTATGCAGGATTCCACTGGGTATCCAATCCAGCAGTTTTTATAGGCAAGCGAGGATAAGCTGTCTAATGATGAAAACATTCAACTATATAAGCCCACAATTAGAGCCCAATTACGAATTTTGGTGGTATGGCGGCTGGGGGCGGGGGCAGTACACCCCCGTCGTGCCCCTGCACCTCCGAGTCTCGCCGTCTGCCAGATTATCTCCCTAAAGCAGTCTGGTGGGCGGTGTAGTGGTCCCAGGGCGGTGCCTTTGAAAAGGAATGTAGAAAGTCCAGGCCATGCAGGAATTGTTGTGCATGCACACAGGGGGGCACATGTTACGCCTCCCTGTGTGCGTCCACAAGCGGAGGAGGCACAGGGGGCCTTCTAGGGACCCCTTTATTTCCTTTCCACTGTGTGTATGGAGGAGGGTCCTCAGACTGCCAGGCTTGTAATCAGGGCCTAAGTGTGCTCTAGTGTCATTAGTCACCAGCAAGAAATGTTTTCTTTTCTGTGGACTGTTAAGAACATCCTTTCCCCACATAGAATCACGAAATGTATTTCAGACAGTAGTAGGCTGACTAATGCAAGACCGCCATTGTACATTAATAGCTTTAGATCTGACCATTTGCTGGGTCAGGTCCTGTCCCATGCTATGCTGGTTACAGCCACATAACCACATGATTTTGCATTCCTCATTTTTTAGCGTCTAAATATGTAAATGTTGTCCTGAAGCTGTGCTGATGTTCCTCCCTCCCAGACACCTTGTTCACAGGTGATGCTCCCAAACACAGCTCTGCACAGCTCATGTTGACAATATGCAGAGCTGCACAGAGATCATCCTGGAGGGAAGGGCGAGTCACCAGTACAAGACTCTTCAGTCTTTTCACTCTGCTCCTGTCTTTAAGTATGTTTATACAATGTTGGTGTTATTAAGGAAGTACAACGGGAATTCAATTCTGAAAGATCTGCCGTATCCCCTTGGAGGTCAGGCCTGGGGTAGACCCACCCATGGGAGCATTTAGGGTAAGGATAGATTCACAGCACCCCAGAAGGGGGAAGGACTTCTCGGCTGGTCTGCTGCTCTTCCTCTTGGTGCCGACCAGTAGAAGGGTTGTGTTAAGACTGCAGCACCTTCAACTGTGTCTCATTCGTGTGCTCTCTGAGTATGTTGAGTGTGTGGAAGTGAAGTAGAGACGAGTGCAAGTAGCCACTCCCTCCTTTTTTGTCAAAATGTATGATAGCCACATATTAGAATGTAAAGTACAAAATTATGGAGCTAAGGGGAGAAAATAATAATAGCAACTAAGAAAATAAGAATATAATCTTAATAATAATCCAGTCTGCATAAAGGAAGTACTCGGAATACTTCCAAATATATCTCTCGCGCTCTCTCTCTCTCTCTCTCTCTCTCTCTCTCTCTCTCTCTCTCTCTCTCTCTCTCTCTCTCTCTCTATATATATATATATATATATATATATATATATAAAGGTTCACAGGTTTCCCAAAGCGAGGTGCACTCTCAGGTCGGCTTCAATAGGGTCAGGGAAGGTACCAAACACATCCACCGTCAGCAGTTACCTGACGCGTTTCGGACTACCAGTCCCAGATTGCTATGCGAATTTACTCACCTGAGTGTTATTCACAAGAGAATAAAATGGGAAGAAATACTGGCGAGTCTGTTATGTTGGTGTTTGGACTGACGCAGTAAACCTATGAGGAAGGGCGTATGCCCGAAACGCGTCAGGTAACTGCTGACGGTGGATGTGTTTGGTACCTTCCCTGACCCTATTGAAGCCGACCTGAGAGTGCACCTCGCTTTGAGAAACCTGTGAACCTTGATATATATATATATATATATATATATTCACTGAATAAAACATAGGTTTCAGGCACGTTATAGTTAGTTGGACATTTGACTCATATAAAACCAGAGAAATTTGCCCGTTATAGATAGTTGAGCTAACTATAACTCGCGCGCCCGCAATGCACTGGTGATGACGTCACATATTACATCGCTCATGACATGGTCAGTGACATCACTGATGACATCTCAAATGACATCACTGATGACATCATCCAGTGAATGTGTGTTTCTGTCAAGTTTAAATATTTTTCATATATATCTATGCCAAGGTGTATTGAAGAAAGAGTGAATTTACGAGTCCCTGAATGGATTATTTAGTAAGTGTGTGCCTGACTGTATAAGTGAGTGATTGAACATGTGTTACTGAATGTATGGGTTAGTGACTAAACTGTGTGAAAGTCTGTATTAGTGTCTCATTTGGTGTATAAGCGGCTGTATGGGATGGTGAGTAGCTAAATGAGTGTCTATATGGGTTTTTGATTTGTTGTCAGAGTATCTGTATGAGTGCCTGAGTGTTTGTGTGGGTGGGTGGGGGGGGGTGTTTGACTCTGTGCATACATGTCTGAGTGGGTGATTCACTGGTTGTATGGATTCAAAAGTACATCTGGGAAGGGCTGTATGAATGAGTTAGTGTGTGTATGGGTGTGTTGGTGAGTGAATGAATGTCTCACTGGTATATTTGTGATAACCTACATATGTTTTAAGGAGTATATGTGAGTGTTTGAGTATATAAATGACTATATGTGAGAGTAAGTTATTTGAAGGAGTGCGTGTATAAAAGAGTCTGCTTGTATCAGTGATTGTATAAGACAGCAAGTATGTGTTAGTATCTGCATAAATAAGTGATGTGGTGTCTGTATAAATAACACAGTTGGTGTGTATAACTGTATACATGAGTAAATGGGTATGTGATTGATTCTTTGCATGACTGACTAGGTGTGTGAGTAACTCTATGGATGAGTGGCAGACTGTGACTGTATGTATAGGTGTAGGAGTGCATATTATAGTACTGTATTGATCAGTAACTGCATGTATTAGTGAGTGGATGTGAGTGTAGACCTAGGAAATAGTGGGTGGTATGTAGTATCTGGCATTGTTGTGTGTATGGTTTCAAAAATAGTAGTCTGTATTTTAGAGTGCGTGTATCAATGTTTATATTAGGCCATCAGTATTTGCATCAGATTATCAAGTGGATGATGTCATCAGTGATGTCATTTGAGATGTCATCAGTGATGTCACTGACCATGTCATGAATGATGTAATATGTGATGTCATCACCAGTGCATTGCGGGCGCACGAGTTATAGTTAGCTCAACTAACTATAACAGGCGAATTTCTCTGGTTTTATATGAGTCAAATGTCCAACTAACTATAACGTCCCTGAAACCTATGGTTTTTCAGTGAATTTCTAAGGTTTTTTAAATGCTAGTTCCTAACTATAACGTCTGTAAAACCTATGGTTTTTTCAGTGATTTCAAAGGTTTTTTCAATGTTAATTTCATATTTTAATATTAATAAAACGTATATTTTTTCTATTTTTTTTGTAATATTTTGGAACTCTATTATCCTTTCTGTTTTTAATTTGAAAAATATGTAATGTTTTATATATTCAAAAAAAAGTATATGTATCTTTTTTTTTTTTTTAGAAAACTGAAGTCCCGTACCGGTAGTGTACCAAGCTCCATCAGCACGCAAATCCTATCCGCCATATTGCTAAACTCGTAAAGGATGCGCATTTCGTATCTGACGGGTTTGTGGCACTGCGTCCCGCGTAACATCATATATATATGTGGTCGCGCCAGCTGCTACTTTGGTATGCAACAGGTACAAGCCGTGCCTTACGTCATGTACGTATGGGGTCATGCCTGCTGCGCGTTGCGTATGCGACGAGTGCATTCTGCCAGGCCCTGTGTTACGTCATAGACATATGGTGTTGCCCCGCGAACGCCATTCCTTCATTTTTTTTTCGTCTCAAAACTATATCTAACTACGTTTAAAGTGTATATGAGAGCAAGCGATAATCCTAAAATATTTTAAATATTTATATATTTCTAACTGTAATAAACGTATATTATGGTAATATTTTCTCAAAATTGCATCGGGTGCGGCCTCCTTGCGCGCTCGCTGCACGATTGCCATGTGACCGTAAAGAAAAGCATTTGATTGGTTCATAACATTTCCCATTGTAACAGTTGGAGGACCCCACCCATTTGTGCCATTCTCTCTACAGCATTTGATGAGAGACTCCTCTTCTGTTTACAGAGCTTTTTTGAAAACTTTTTGCTATGTACACATATCTGACACTACACACAACATGCAACCATCATCTTCATCAATATTCATGCTCTGTAAAGTAGCCTTCCACCTGTGATAGCCATGCATCTAAAAGCTACATAACAGAACTTTTCCCCACTGCTAGAGGTAACATGGATGCATACGCTGTCCACAACACAATGTAATGTGGTACGGCTCAGGGGCAGTATCATGCATACATAATGAACACACGGACACAGATAGATAGTGGAAGTGGGCACGTGCGCTTGACTCCTTTTTATTACCAGGGTCACATATCCAGTGACGTCTGTGCTCGATGCGTGTGGGGTGAGTGTAAACCAGCCCTCAGGGAATGGTTGCTGCTAGCATCAACTACAACAGTAATCATTGGATCACACTCAGAGATTCAATAATAAAAGGGTCAATAGTTTGTGCTGCAGTTAGGTAGGGACACTAGATGTGAAATAATACAGAAAAGATTCTATTGTAAAACAACCATAACTTGTGGTATACAAAGATACAGCCAGTAGATCTGAAATAATACACAACAAGATTGTATCATAAAGGGTCCATCAGGTCTAGTGAACTTAGATAGCCACATCAAAGGCATTCAGCATGTGCACGGCCAGCGATGATGCGTGCTGCGGGCGGGCCATACTAGGAGCAATGTCTGTTGCCTACAACACTACATCATCTGCAATAGCGACTCGATCAGAATTGTAAACACTGCTGTCTGCAGTGTAGGCCATAGAGCCGTCTGCAAGGGCCCACAGCCATGTGGCGTTGACTTGAGCTGCCCAGTTTGCCATTTCCGAAGCAACAAAAACCGTGTGCGGACCCTGTGATGATGCGTATGCGTGGTGCGGACAGAGCGCACTTGAGCAATGTCTTTTGCCTACAGGACTGCGTCATCTACAATAGCGACTCGATCTGAATTGTGAACACTGCTGTCTGCAGTGTAAATTGAAGGCAGTAGTGAGCACAGTCTTCCATGAATACTTTTTCTCACTTCCTCTTCACAAAATACAACAACATAAATTACACAAAACTCTGCAATAAATAAATCAAAACAATTCGAATTGCAATCTCTGCTGTCCACTGTGTACACTTTTATTCAGTGTTCTTTACCACCACCAAGAAGAATTTGGTCATTGTACTAGACCTATAAGTTATCTTTAAAAACTTCTTCAAGCAAGTATACTAAAAGGCTATTGTGTATATTTCAATAGACGTTGTAGTTAGTTGCCTACTGGATTCTGTAATTAAACAATCACCACTCGATCTGAATTGTGAGCCCTGCTGACCGCAGTGTAGGCCAGAGGCAGTGGTCATTAATGCCTCACAGCCACGTGCCGTTGGATTCGGAAGCAAGCAGTTGGTTGCACCTGATCGGAGGGGGTACACACAAATCATCACAAACTTTAACTTCTGACATCCTCAATCACAGAATCAAGACCCCGTTTCACTGTTCCGACCTGCTGGACCACGGTGTACTCCACCGACTGCAGTCAACCAACCCCAATAATCATGTGCAGCACTTAGCTACGGAAGCACAGAATCTGATGTACCTTAACGGAGGGAGTTCTGTGAAAACCAAGCAGCACGTAACCCATTTTGGGATCAAGACACTGTTCCACTGTTGGGACCTAGAGTTGCTTGCACCTGGTCGAAGGGAGTACCTTCATCTCCACTCTCAGATGTAGTTCTAACATCGTCCATTGTGGGATCAAGACACCGTTCCACTGTTGGGACCTAGAGTTGGTTGCACCTGGTCGAAGGGAGTACCTTCATCTCCACTCTCAGATGCAGTTCTAACATTGTACATTGTAGGATCAAGACCCCGTTTCACTCTTCGGACCTGCTGTACCGTGGTGTACTCCAGCGACTGCAGTCAGCCAAGCCCAATGATCATTTGCAGCACTTAGCTACTGAAGCACAGAGCCTGATGTACCTCAACGGAGGGACTTCTGTGAAAACACACAAGCAGCAGGTAATATCGGACATCGTCCATTGTGGGATCAAGACACCGTTCCACTGTTGGGACCTAGAGTTGCTTGCACCTGGTCGAAGGGAGTACCTTCATCTCCACTCTCAGATGTAGTTCTAACATCATCCATTGTGGGATCAAGACACCGTTCCACTGTTGGGACCTAGAGTTGGTTACAGCTGGTCGAAAAGGAGTACCTTCATCTGCACTCTCAGATGCAGTTCTAACATCGTCCATTGTAGGATCAAGACACCGTTCCACTGTTGGTACCTCTTCGATTACTGTGTTAGTAGTATACATAGCTCTCCATGGTGCTGGGCCTCAGGCTGGGCGCTGTCTGCCTGTGTCACGGTAGCCAGCGTTGATCTCAGGAGCCTTCCCAGCTCGCAGACCTCGGCCCAGGAGCTTCCGCCAGTACGTGGTGGGTCCTCTTTCACATACAACAGTGTCGAAAGGTGAACTGTGGGGCATATGTGCATCGCAGCGGCCATGGCGGTTTCTGGGTAGCAGCAGGCTGAGAGCATTATTCCCGCAGCCACCTTCGCTCACGGCGTCAGCCTCGTGGCAGTGTAAGCTGCGCAGACCTGACAGACATGTTCGTCATTCCGGAAGACAACCACACCCAGAGAAACGTGCCTTTTATTCATACCCCTATGCTAGCCTTGCGTACGCCGAGCCAGCCCACTATGCTAAAGATTTGGTTGCGTCCACTGTCGACTTCACTCAATAGACCATCAGTGTATGTTGACATGTAAATGTCTCTGCTCTGCATACTCAAGTCTGTCCGGCACATCCCCTCAACACATTGCATTGTATACTTTTATAATCGACAATCACTTGCCACCTTTGCACATACTTTGCTCCCATCTCTCCCCGCATTCTGCATTGTGTGGCAGAGGTGCCATGCCATGTTTGGATTGTGTACATGGCTAGCCACGGTTCCCACAGTATGTAGTGTTGTTGTGTCTGCTAGGTGTACATGCTGTTTGTCATGTTGTATGTGATTATATAAGGTAGCGCGTTCATTCACGAGCAGTGGTTTCTCCCATTTACATATCACTGTCTTAAAGAGGATACAGAAGTTTATCTCACAGGTGAAAAGTGGGACCACAATGGCAATCATTCATCACTATGCAAGAATGTCCAACTGCACAACGCTTCTAAGCTTACACCCCCCAATCTTGCGTGCAGTTATCTGCTTCTTAATAACATGGACTGCTACGCAATGTGAGCTGGCATACCGTATGTCCTTACTGTTTCAAACCGGATAACTTCACCTGGCAATCTTTATTCCCACCCACACAAAGTAACTCCCAAAGTTCAACTTGGCCTTCAATACCTACTTTGAAAACAGGTTTTATTAAACAGAGCAAACTGAAAGCGCTTTTGTTTCAAACAGAAGTGTCCCTCACTTCTCCAAAAGTAATTTATCAACTGCAGATAGCACGACCTTTAAGTAAAATACACTCCCTTTTAAATACGAACCTACCATTACACTTTGTGAATTGTTACACAATTTTCAACACATCTGACATTTAAGGTCTGGCACACTTAACATTGTCTCCTCCGGCCTCCTCACAGGCTTTCAAACTGTTTTTAGTCTAATACCAGACTTCATTCATTCAATCAGCTCTGGAATAACAGCAACAGTGCCCATAATTCTCGCTCTGTTTGCAGGCCATCCTACTACTATTTTAGCTTGTTAAAAATTGCTACGCTCCCTGTGGTAACAAGCATGTCTGTCAGAATACGCGTCTACGCGAAGCTCCATCAATACCGTGAAATAATGGAACAACTTTTCGGTTGCCTGCCTCTATCTATTATCGGAGCCAGCTACAACATGACACTTATTTACACATATACAATCTGCGTGCACCCATCTTTTTATTGCAAAACTTGCCCAATCGACTGGCGGATGAATCTATGCCTTGCCAACATCCCAGCAAACGCTCCCGATATCCAGCAGGTAATGGAGTATCTTGAAAACCATGAACTTGAGTGTTCGGGCAGTGGAGCAATGGCGGATGCAATGCAAAAAGGTATCCTGGTGGAATGGGATTTCTGCGCAGCCTCGAAAGATCTCCTGCAATGTGCGACCTTTGACAACATCGCAGATTGCCTGCCAATTCAAATTGCCGCTCCAACATTTGAGGAACATTACTGTCCCTTCGAGGATATGAATTGGATTGCTTCGCTTTTCTCACACGATGGCAACAATCGCCTCTTAGAACATTACGCAGCTCAAGCCGCTGAAGAACTTCCGGACTGCAATCTCCAAGACTTATAAGAAATTCACTTTATTATTGGATTGATTTTTTCCAACTTTTTCCTATTAAATTATTTAATACACTTCAATTGAACTATTTTCATATAATAATTTTCTAAGTATGCTTAGACATTTGAACTCTGTTTTCATTATTGTCCCTTACCTCTCCACACTAACCAGGGATGGATGATGTATGGCCTATGCAAATACTCTATTTACTTGCTAAATTTGCCTATACCCGACATCCATTTTGAAACCATATCTATTCTTTGTACACACGTTTCTCTGCCTGCCTCTTATCCACAAAGCCCTTTCACACAAATTAACTCATCCTTAGCCTCTGCTCATAAACTGGTGATCAAGATCAAAAAACACGGCATTGTTTAGGAACTGCTTGGCACAGTGTGGTAATTGTATGCTACCTTTATTTTCATTCTACAATTTTCAGTCATTCATGTCTAATAGGTATTGTTTGTCACATGGAACTGTAACATGAACTGTGGAATTGACTGATGCAGAAGCTTAGCTTTGAATACAGCAGAAGCGGTTGGAGTTTGCCTCAGCTGGATGCCTTAGCTCTTGCACCAGTGGTTCCATTTATGGCACTTACATAAAGACACTTTTTATATAACTTGCAGACTCCATCTTTTTATCCCACACAGCCACTTTCTTAAACACACCTGATTTCACCATTTGTCGTCTGTGGCATTGCAACATTCTACATTATATTCTTCACGATTATTTCTTTATTCTTGCTTGCTAAAACACTCCATTCGTGTCTTCAGACCGGTAGGGGTGAGTAGTTTGCATCCCACTCCCGCTATAGTTTAAACACATACTAACACCACTTGCACAGCTATGCTACAGTGGCCAGTATGCTACAGCGCCCAGATCAATCAGCTCACGGTTTCATCCCCGAGTGTACCGGCACCTCACCTCAGCACCATTTCACTCTGGTCAAAACAGCACTTTCACACCGCTAGGGGTGAATACTTCACTTCACACTCCCTGTAAAGCACACCCTAACCACCCCACAGAGCTCATACCGCTATACTCTAAACCCATACTAACACCACTTGCACAGCGATGCTACAGCGGCCAGTATCCTACAGCGCCCAGAGCACATCAGTTTACAGCAATCAGCTCACGGTTTCATCCCTGAGTGTACCGGCACCTCACATCAGCAACATCTCACTCTGGGCAAAAAAAGCACTTTCACACCGGTAGGGGTGAATACATTGCTTCACACTCCCTGTGTAGCAAACCCTAACCACCCCACAGACCTCACAGCGCTCCTACCCTCCTCTTTCCTACTCTTTCCATCCTTTTTTCCCCTTACTCGCTTCAACGGAATCACAAAATGGCTGCCAACAGTTCCTAGTTGCAACCGCTCGCAGCCAATAAGTAGCAAACTCGTGCTTGTATTGCCTCAGCCAATCAGAAGGCAGAATTCCCAAATATCGATATCTGTAAATTTCGATATTTCTCCAAAACTACTGAATGGATTTACACCAAATTAACAAAAGCATGCTTTCTAGACCAAGACCCTTTTCCCTGCCAAATTTGGGGTAATTCCGTTCACCCGTTCGACCTGTAGCCTTGTCTAAAGTTTCCTATGGAAATTAACATGGAGAAAACACGTTTTGGGACCCCCCGTTTTTCTAGGCCTCCCCTTGATGAATCACCCCCAAACTTTCAACATAGGAGCTGATATGAACAAAGAATGAGTTTGGAAAATGTCATGAAGATTCATCAAACGACGCCAAAGTTATAAGCAAAACAAAAAATGCTGTACCTATGGAAACTTGGTCCTAACTATAACTACCTACTGGTGACCGCCAGTAGGTAATATATATATATTCTCTTCTTTTATATAGAAATGCTTCCAGTGTCGTTAAAGAATATATATCCAAAATTCAATTTTCAGTACATGTGAGTTTACTTCCTTACTGCTCTTCTAGATTGTCAATATAAATCTTTGCTCCCTATTTTAATTACCTCAATATGAATTGCTTTTATGGTATCCTGAAAGGGAAACAACCTTTACAACGCAGTCATTACATTGCATTAACTTTACAATGCAGTCATTACAACGCAGCATCCTTTATATTGCATACCATTACAACGCAGCCATTACATCGCATGTCATTACAATGCATGTCATTACAATGCATGTCACTACAACGCATACCATTACAATGCATAGTTTTTACCTGTACACTATCCAACACTTACCCTACTGTTACAATCACTGGAGTGGGAATAGTATTTTTTACCCCTACACTATCCAACACTTACCCTACTGTTGCACTCACTGGAGTGGGAATAGTATTTTTTACCCCTACACTATCCAACACTTACCTTATATGCAATGTAATGGTATGCGTTGTAATGGTATGCGTTGTAATGGTATAATGCAATGTAATGTAATGCGTTGTAAATGTAATTTCTAAAAATGCGTTGGCATGCGATGTAAAATCATGCGTTGTAATGGATGTTGCGATGTAAAAATTGCGTTGTAAAGGCATGCGTTGTAAATGTTTGCATTGTAACATCTTACATTCATCCTGAAAGAAAAGCATCAACCTGGTCATCATACACTTACAAAATTTATATTTTAGATAATTTGACATATGTTTCAAAAACACAGAAATTATTGCCATATCTTAATTCCAGTCTAAACAACTCCCAGTCAATATAAAAACATATGACCAACGAGTCATTAAAAGATTTGCATGCCGAGTATATGTTGTATTGTGTAAACTCTAGTTTGTGCATTTCTACTCTTGACCATTATTAGCTAAAGAGGAACTTATGCTGGATCAAAGTTAGTCATTGATCATACAAAGTATGCAAGCTTTAAAGAAACAATATTTTTCCAAAAGACCACAGAAAGTCATATATTTTTTCGAAAGACCTCAGAAATGGGATTGCTTGGTTCCATCGACCTTCAATTATTCAGGGCTGCAATGGTCCGCTTTATATGTAAATCTCTAAGCAGTCTGTACTTTTTGGACATCTTGATTTATGTTAGGAATGAGGGTTAAAATCAAAGCGCAACTGAATGAGAAGTAATAATCCCATACGAATTCCATGTAATTGTTTGTACATTTTCCTTTCATGATGACCAATCCTATATTTAATTTCAAGTGGTCAAAAGTTAATTTTTTTAAATGTTTTATATTCGGCAGAGAATTATTATGTTTACTTTAATCCAGGAGCACCAGAAAACTGTGTGGCCTTCATGTTTATAAAGTGATTTACCGCAGTAGTAGACTGCACATAAACATCAGGGGCTGTATTATACTCGCAGTGCATTTTCCCTGATTGCGCCGGGTGCACCTTTTAAAACGTGTGCCCGGCGCAATCAAGGAAAATGTGCTGCATAATCGTGAATGTGCGGCCCCCAGGGCAGCCGCAAACTCGCCCCCAGGGCAGCGCATTCATATGAAAAATGGAGCGGCTGCTTTGAAGCTGCTCCGTGTTTCTCTGTGCAGGTGGCAACCCACCTGCACTTTGAAGGGGGAATAGGGATCCCCTTGCAGGCGGGTGCAGTGAGTGACTGCCCTGTAAATGGCAACATTTAGCATTAACCTTCAATAGACATACTTGTGCCCAGTTCTCCCAGAATACAAATAGTGACTAAACAATGAAGATAAAAACAGAGGACTTAAAACCCCACATTGCATTAAAGCTTCAATGGCACCACCAACTTTGAATAGTTCATCTTTAAATTGAATTACAACTTTGTTCTCAGAAAGATGAAAGTTTTAATTAAATGGGCCATCCAGTAATACCAGCTCAAAATAATGTGTAACAACAAATGGAACAACCTCAATGGTCTGTACCTGAACAGGTACTATCAATGTTTGATTTTAGCCATGCGTGCTGCAGTCGCCATATTATTCTCTACGCCGACTATGTGAATACATGGAATGACACTAAAATTGCCAGACCCATACATATGCTCAAAAATTCATTACATCCATGATTGATGAAGTCCAATAAATGTTGGCCCATTTTCAAAGTGCAAATAGTGCTAGGATGTGTTCTAATGGATCAATAAATAAATACCAGAAAAATCATCATAGTGTAAAATATCAATGTGTGTATAACTATATCACTTTCAAAACAGCAAGGACTGTGTTTTGTGTATCATTGTTATATATTAGTCATATATGTGTGTAGATGTACATATTTAATCAATATCAGTTTTCATGCTTCCATTAAATACCCCAGTGGGTGGTATACATCTATGTTGGGAATCTACATGTTGTGAACTGGAAGCCAATTTCTAGACATCCATTGCATTCAAAGACACAGGGCGGTGAGGGAGGAGGAAGACATTTATCAGCAACATGTGATCTTCAACTTGACATAAATCAAAAGGTCTCAATTTTATAGAAGGACTGCTAATCCCCGATTGACATTATATCCATGAGGTTGTTTCGAATTGAGATCAAGAAAGTCTTTGCTTTCCAGTCGTATCAGGGATTTCTTTCGATCACCTTCTCTCACGTTGTGTTCCACCCTGTCAATTGCAAAGAGTTTTAACTGATCATCATTTTGTTCATGATGAATTTTGAAATGCCGTGCTATGGGATATGTTAAATCAGGATTCGTAATTCCTAATTCACTTTTGGACAGGGAAAATAGTGGTGCCCACATACTGTTTACCACAGGAACTCTTAAAAATAGAGACAGAGACACAATAGATTAAATTACATGTTAGATGTTTAGAAATGCTCCTTTGTTTGCCACTAGGTAAGAAATAGGACACATGGTTAGTACTGGTTCTACATGCTTTCCATGTTGTGTTTCTGAGAAATCCCACTGTCTGGCTTAGCCAACCCACACCTGATGGTCCCTGTAAATAGCTCAAAATTAACTTAGCCTTCAATACATTAGGTTAACAATAATTTAGAGTGGGATTGGGGACATCACTTGGCTCCTATGATTGGATCCGCCTGATGCCAATGCCTAGATAAAATTCTATTAACTCTGCTGCAGGGAACAACATTCTCCATGCCCGAAGTCATCATGCCAGAAAATTGAAGTAGAGCATCCTGTATGGGGAGCTTCTTAGAGCAAAATGAAATTGTTAGTACTGAGGAGGGATTTTCTGAAGAATGTTTATTAATGGAGAAGATGCTCAGAGCAAGAGGTTATCTGGAGAAGGTCTTAAAGAAAGCCAAAGAAAAGGTTCACTCTATACCAAGGAATAAGTGTCTCTTAAACAATAAACAGATTGTGAAGGATAACAAACCCAGAATGATATGCATGTACAACAAGGCCAGCAGCATAGTTAATACTAATAGACCACCAAGCAAACATACGTATACCAGCTAACTTATCCTACATTCAGAATATATTAATTTATAATCGTAATGCGTTCTATGGAACTATATCAGAGCCTATAGCAGAGGGGCATCCAAAAGAGTCAGCAACACCCTCCACTGTTATTTCCATTCACTAATATAATTGCCAGATTCATGTGGTTCTAAAACATGCTAATTTTCTATACATCTTTCTATTCCAACACATCGTCCATCCATTTAGAAACACAGGGACTTCTTGACATAATCTAGTAAATGGCCGCCACTTCCACCAGCATGCAAAGAGCCACAAATCTAGCACATTATCTATAAAGGGAGGCTCCATTTGCAGAGGAACTAACAGAGTGATTTAGCTACTAGATATAGTGCTCCCAAAAACCTGTTTTCAGAGTTGTCTCTACAATCATTCCACAACAGCATAGAGCAGCATCAGGCTTAGCCTGGTAAACCTCCAGGGTATTTGAAATTCGGACGACAAGCAAAATGGCAGTCACATTTTATAATAGCACCTGATCTTCGACTCGGTGTTAATTCACTTTTCTTGAGTTGCATCAGCTGCAATCCAATGAAGGAATAGTCATGCCAGAATAATCAAAGGTAGAGAAAAGTTCAAATTTTTCTCCCTATAACTGAAAAGCCTGCTTTCATCACCACTGATTGATTTAGTTTTGGTGGAGTTGATTGACAATACTCATGAAAGTATTAAAGAAAAAACTCCAATGGTGCCTGCAGACCCCTCTCAGTTCAGGTCATCAGTATCCGTCATCTGAAAATAGCAGAACTCAAGCTAGAATGTGCCTCACTCTAGGGATATCAAGGGAAGGAGGTGACTGAAGTTATCCTGTCTAGGAAGTCATTCGAAAAGAAATTAAAAAGGTGTGAGGCCGAGAGCATTCCTCGCGGACAGTGGTCTCGATGTCAAAATTGATAAGAAAGCTCCTCATTCTCATCAAGTCTTCCCTCAGCACGGATGCTGCTAATATAGATTCAGTGACCGTCGTGTTTCTAGCAACACATCTCTGGGAAAGACTAATTAAAAGGTAATTTATATTGCACACAGAGAATGGGATCCAGAGGATGGGTATTAACCAAGGAATAGTCCAGCAGCTGCAGTATCCGACAGACCTGAGGAAGTGTGTGAGTGTTGATAACTGATGTTCTCTGATAACCACGGAGCCTGTAGATGTACACCTTAATTGGACACCGTGGTAGGTTATCTGAAAGATAAGGCTCTGTTATGGTAGACTCCATATGGTAGAATCTCACAAGCTCCAAGCAGGGAATGAGTCTTTAGTGTTGATTCTGAGTTCCCACTACTGGCCACAGAGGACTGTGCAGAAGCGTCCAACTCTAATGGTTTTCCTGTAGGATCATGTACTGTGGTAGATCAAATTATCACAAACACACACAAGCACCACTGGAGAACTAAATGTGGACACTGACCTCATGAACAGTGACAGATTGTACATGAACAAGAGTGACCTCAGGCAAAGGCGAAATAAGTTATCCTTCTCTACAACCCTGAAAAATCACAGAAGAAGTAAAAGGGGCATAGAGGGTCAGTGTAAAATCAAAGCAAAGCAGCCAGTCTGCAGAACAAACTCCAACTTGGTGAGTTCAGCATTTGAGGCAAGACACTTTACACATCTTTAGCTCAACTCTGCTTAATTGCAGCCCTGATTTAGTCATAGGAAAAATTGTTTTCTTAAGTTATTTATCTGTATTTCACCCTTTAGGATACATTTGTACCCATCATCCAACACCATAAATTAGACACCCAAAAATAATGCAATATATCAGCCCCATCTAACTTAGAGATGAACCACAACACAATACTCTCAACTGATCATTGCAAGAAAACTCCGACTCTGGTCTGCGACGCAAACTTCAGCACAACGCGGAAGGCAACCTGACAGCGCCAACTGAGTGCTATGCAGGTTCCAATAATATAATCTAAATATTACTATCTACTTGTAAGTCTGGCATTTCGATGAGACTGATTTAATCTTGGGAAATTTAAAGGATGAAATAATTTCCACATTACAGTTAGATATGCCCTCCTTCATAAATACCCACCCTTCAAGACAAAACACACACATCATGCAGTTTCATCAGCAAGCATTTAAATGCGATTGTTAATGTTTAAATTATTTGTAGGCTTTTCACTTTTTTATATTGCCACTTTGAAAGTGACTTCTTTATGTGTTTGTCCTCAGAGTAAATTATCCAGGAAAGGCTTCATTCGAACGCGGTGGTGTATCAGTGACTGGTGAGTTTTATTCCTGCCAAGATATTTATGATTGTCTCTACATTATATTTCTTTATGGAGCTCTTGAATCATTGCATCAATCAAACGCGGTTTTTAAGTGGTGGAGCTTATTGGAGTGATGTATTAGCCTTACTCGTCTCGAGTGAGAACAATGCAAAGAAAGGAGCAGATGACAAACGATTGGGCATATTTAGCAAAATGTAGTATACTCTCATTAACATACCATTATTCTTGCTGGGAAGGATAGATGCCTGGGAGGCAGGGAAATATATAAATTGAGTATTTATGCTTCTGGGTGACTAACAATCTCCCCGGCGGGGCTATATTGTGGAGAGCTTTTAGAAGCATTTAATCGGTTCCGGTATGACCCGTGTCTGTTGTGAGTGAAATATTTCCTATCTGCCTGTCGTATCCTTCCCATATATTAGATGTTGTTGCTGGGCTCGGATCAGTTCCTATTGCACAGATGTCTTCTGCTCACAAAGCTCTATTATTGGGAGTGAGAGAAGGCGGATTTTAACTAATAAACTGGATTCCCTGGTTTATACATTTCTGAGATCTCCATATGGAAACTTGTAATCAGAGACGTCTTAACGCATGGGCAAAGTGGGCTCTGGCCTAGGGCCCCAGCATTTCAGGGCCCCCCCCTGAGAGTTCTGTCTCTGTTCTCCACAAATTCCTGCCCTGATGACCTTGAATGCTTCTTAAACATTGATTGTTTTAAATTCTGTTTTTCTTTAATGTGTTTTTAACATGAGTGATGTATGAGAGTTTATTTCAGATATTTTGCACAGAAACGTTGTTTGTTTTTCAACACCCTGCAACAACCATCAAAATGTTCCATTCAGATCAAAAGAGGATCTCGGACACAGAGATTATTTGCAATAATACTAGTGAGCTGATGTATATTACAATAGTGAAAACACACTTCACTATCTCTGAATATTAGATACAAGCGCATTTAGAATCTGGACCAGTGTGCCTGTGCAGTGTCCGTCACCAGGCCAAAGAGGGTGTGAAAAAGCTGAAATCTGATCATACATGTAAAGTTGTTCCGAACAGGGGCGCCAACAATATGTTTGGCCCAGGGCCCCCAAAATCCTTAAGATGTCCATGCTTGTAATTCTGATGGGCCCAGTACCTGCCACTCGTAGTGAAGGAGCCCTAAATCTATCCACGCCCCCAACTCCATAACATCAGAAAATGAGTTCCGTGGGAAGGTGAAAGGCACTAATCTGAGTCAAAAACACATGAAAGGGAAACCAACTGAAATAAAATGGTAGAGAGAAGAGAACTCATTTTATGTATCGTCTCAGCAATCAACACCATTTAGCAATCTAAGTTAAGGTGTAAATCCAGTGGACACCAGCGACCCATTTTGCCTCCATTTGCAGTCCCATACTCTCACTAATATTAACAATTTGAGATAATACAGAATATTAAATCAGCAAGCATTGGCTAACCCAATGGGTATGCCTTTAATGTGCCAACACATGTGAACAAAGCATTCACAAATGCTTTTTACATGTTTTGCCTTTACAAATGTCGTTTATTACCTTAAGGCTGGCCTATTGGCTTTGTCAATGCTGGGAAAAAAAGTGTCAAGAAAGGATTGCATTCTGTGAAGAAATCACATAGCATATACAGAACTGAATGTGACACTGTGATCTTTGAATGTAATTTTCAGATGTAAAATAGTCCTTGTGCATTCCAGTGCAAGCACTCACCGGAAAGTGCAATCGTACACCTGATTGCTAATAGCATGAGGCTAATGGGTAACACTCATCTAGGTGGCACTAAAGCCTGCTCTATGTATATTTCAAAGAACTGTTAATAATGCCTCTTGCAGACAGCTGCGCTGTCAAGCCATACATAAAAAGTGGTTGCTCCTTCAGGTGCCCTCCATCTTCTAAGACCCTAGCCTATAGTCACCTTCCTCCTCCATCCCCATCCACGATTTGCATCACGTACCCATAGAAAAAAGTAAACAAGTTTACCCATCGGGTAGAGAGGTGACTTTGGTGCAAACACCATACTCTTCCAGTAATAGCATAAGGACGAGATTGTAGCCTATGTGCTCAAACTCTGAGAATTGTCTTCGAGAGGACTTGGTAGATCCTTGAAGGTCCTTTATTATCTACTCCATTTCTTTTGTCCCTAAAAAGCCCGTAAATGTAGGTTCTCTTAAAAATGTAATTAACCAGGAAGACTCCTTATTGTGACTTTTTTTTATTTATCTGATATTGTCCTCACGTGGTTTGTAGAGGTAGCCCTCTTTTGAGACAACCATTCGACGATTTCTTTAACCCTCAAGAGCTGAAGATGATCTTCATGGAGCAATAGGGTGGGTTGTACTGATCATGGACTGTAACCCCAGTTTTGAAATGCATAGTTTATTAGAACATTGCAATGTTGAAGACAATGGAATAGCTCTGGGCGTATAACTGCTGGTGTAAGCCCTCTTCTACAATATTGTTTGTCTTTATGTTTCTCCCTTTTAAATTTAGAACATTCTAGTCTTAATGGGTGGAATGTTCTAATACCCTTATAGCCCTTCTGCCTTAGGTTATACTGGTCGTTAAAAGCCTTCTTCCTCATTATTGGCCTCAGGTTCAGGGCCTTTATCGACTGGTATAGCCCTTGGCATTGGGCTGTAAGGCTATATTGTGATATGTCAATGTTATTCGGTGCTCTTGTATGACCTATATTGCTATGTCAAAACATCTCTTAAGTTGTTCGCTGATTTCACCTATTCTATTGTAGTGCCTTTGACTTGGTGAACATCCACCTTTTCCATGATGCTTCTAATTTAATTGCGTGGGAAACAAGCCCCTCCGTCTACTCAGGAATCCGCCAGAAGGCTCTCAGTTACGTACTCAATAGGTATGTAAACTACGCCCCTTCTGTCTATGTGTAATCGTACGCATTTCTATAGAGCAATAGGAGCACTTGAAAAGCATCTACATCTAAAAATGTTAAAGATTTTCATAGCAGAACATCATCTCATCTGCGTTTCAATTTGTGTTTGCAATTTAATAAAATATTTGTATGACATTTTTCTACGTTTGTTAAGCTGTTACCTTGCATCCTTTTGATGACAATGGTCAATCTGTGGGCCAGATCACAAAGCATTTTTGACTGACTCTATGTCATGTCCTTGGTGGTAAGTCAAGGCAGTGCTTGGTGTAAATACTTTTTACCACTGTGTTAGAAAAGTAGATGATATGGTGCACCAAGAATACAAATGTGCATCTTTGCTGTGGCATTTTGCTGTCATGGCAATGTGTCTGTTTGTGTTTTTTATGCTGCCGTATTCATTTGGTGTATTATTGCTATATGATGTTGTGTTAACTGTGTTACATTGCTTTGGTTTAACTGTTTTGTTCAGTTATGATTTTTAGTTGTGTTATTCTTTTGCTCTCTGGGTGTTAGTGTTATTATCTGTTGTCTACTATAGATAAATACATCCACAAAAGCTGCTACCTTTACAGCTAAAAGCAAAAGGTGCTTTTAAAGTTCTCATGATAATCCACCACTTACAGAATAGGCCATGTTACAACGCACGCGTTTACAACGCATGCCATTACAATGCGGTCATTACAACAACCACGTTGTTATGACGCATACCATTACAACGCAAGTCGTTACAACGCAAGTCATTACAACGACTTGCTGTAGGAGGGGTTCTGGATTTTGGAATGGTATAATTTACTATTCAAACTCCAGTCTGTGCAACTGTAGGGAAGGTGTTGGATTTAAAATCCAACATCTTCTGCCCCCTACAGCAAGTCATTGTAGCGACTTGCGTAGTAAGGTATGCGATGTAACAATGCGGTCGTTGTAATGACTGTGTTGTAATTGCGTGCGATGTATCAACATCATTGTGAACATAGTTTACCCCACCTACAATCGTCTAAGGTCGTAAAATAGTGCTACTCCACCACTATTTAGGATACCAGCCAGGGCAAATGATAAAGAATTGTCATAAATTAGTACTTCCAGTACTCACTTTATATGTTATGGCCATGTATGCGCTATCCAGCGTAACCATACCTCGGTCACTGGCGGGCGCATCCTGGCCTTTTACCATTGCGGACGGTGCTGCTAGCTGCAGCACCGTCCGCAATGGTAAAAGGGCATGCACAGCATTTCCCTGCACCACGTGGCAGGCACCACGCGGTGCCTGCCACATGGTGCAGGGAACTGCAGGGGGGTACCATGGGTAACCCCCAAGTGCACCCCTCCACCTCCAACCCCCCTGGGGCCCCGCAACGGGCCCCCAAAGCCAAACCCCGCCAGCCCTTCCATGGCAGCGAGGACTTTAGCTCCTTTACTGCGGCGCACATTCCACCACGGTGCGGGAGTTCTGAAGAGTGGGTGGGGCCGCGTCGGCCAATGGACATGCGCAGCATTACCCAGGTAGTGCTCGCGAAGGCCGTTGGCCGACACGCGCAGTGAAGGGGTTAAACAACCCACATCATAATATGGCTGGCGGTGCCTGCTAGGCACCACCACCATATTACTGGCACAGCACCGCCCAGTTGGCAATCGGAAGGATTGCCGACCGGCGGAAAGCGGCAGACGGACTTTGCACCCGCCGCGATACCCACCGCCATCATAATATGGTGGAGGGTATTTCTCGTTACGATGGTGTAACGGTCGCCACCGCCGGCATCGTAATGAGCCCCTAAGTTGCAGTCCCGATTAACGATAGGACCTGGAAGCAAATTGTAGCCCTATGTCTAAGATTCTCTAGCTGCCTGTTTCTTCTTTCAGTTGTACACTATCTGCTCATTTCATTGAGCCCCTTGGTCTGCTTCTGTCGGATGCAGGTAAGAAAGAACAAGCAGTGTGCTGTTTTCTATCTTATATAGTCACAGGTAGCTAATGGAGTTTAATAAGACCGGTAAAAACATTAAACAAGTGTATACATACATAAAACTGATGACACAATTTTTTTATTATCATTTATTATTGGGTATTTGTTCGTAAGGAGTGTCTTGGCGCTATTTTACAGCTTTATCTTAAAGAACATCAGAAGGAGAAACTCAACTACCAGCAAGATCACTTGATCCTATAGTCATAGGCTTGAATCCCGGCAAGTTTATTAAGCCTTTCAATGATCCCAATTCTACCGAATGAGTTCCACTGAGTGTCTGTTATATTGCACCAAGAAACCTCTTGTCATGATCATAGACATTACTAAGTTCATGTAATATTTGCAACCTTTCTAGGGCGGGAACAGAAACACAATAGACAGTGGGAGGAGGGGAGGCAATCAATATGGGGGCAAGAATCCTGACAGTGGGAGGAGGGAGGGATACAGGAGGGAAGGAGACAGCCTGCAGACACATGCCCCCTTTAGAGAGCATGGCAAAAAGTTTTAAAAGAGTACCTTCAGAAGCCAGTGGCCAGTGGAAGGATACGTGTTTCAGAGAAGAAGCTGTACTTGGTCCATGCTCCACGACAGGCACAAACACTAGAAGTGCCTTGAGTAAACAGGAGGCGAGCAGGAGGTGCTCACCAATAAGAAGCAAGGAAACAAGAGGGATGTCGAAGCCAACCAATGGTAAGTAATGGGCAGGCTTTAAGCTTGTTTTATTTATTTTTGTTTAAAAAAGATTTTCAGACAGCGTCGACAAAAACATAAAAAATACCTCTCTCTGATGCAACTGTAAGGGTCCCTGGTGGTGTTAATTCATGAAGATTACCTCTTTAACACCCTATTGAATAACGGTGAAGATGTACTATTTTGTCCAACTTTTTGATTTCTTTGTCTAAGTGCTGTTTTTCAGAAGCAATTGTGTTTGCATTTTGTCAACAGAGACAAAATAAAATCCTACATATCGGTTCACAATAAAAGTCAGAAATGTACTCATGTAGGATTGCACCTAATGTGTTTTTTTAGACATGCCTGACTTTGTTGGAATTCTTTTTTTTTTTTTTTTTTTTTTTTTAAACCGTTTATTGCAGTTTGAAAAAGTTACAGGTATGGGCCTACAACCACTCGGCCGGCCGCTAGAGTGACAAAAGCATATTGCATACATACAGTAAGAGTCTCTTGGCAGTGCAGATTAACAAAACAGGAGAAATCAATGTTGCAGGCCGCATAGCTCCACGCCCACAGTGCGGTTCCCTTTTATCAAAACAAAACAACACAAAAAAACACACCCGCAAGGCAACCCGCGATCCAAGATGACAGCACGTGCTCCATAAGTGGGGGATCCCAACCAGCAGCAGAACTCTGGAGAGGGGAATGGGAATAGATCAGGGCTTGGGGGACCGCGTGCCCAAGGCCAAGGGAGGGGGGCCATCTAGGGAGACGGAGCAGGCGAGGCAGCCGGTAGCTGTGGCGGCTCACAAATACCCCCGCGGTAGGCGTTCCAGGGGCCCCAGATTTTCACCCACGCCCCAGGCTTACCCCTCGCCACATACACCACCTTTTCACGAAACATACACCAATCCATATGTTCTTTCCAGGCCAACACCGCAGGGGGCCTCTGGGATCCCCACAATTGAGCAATGTCACGCTTAGCTATCATGTATCCCAGAGTCACCCACCGCGTCTGCGGGACCGAATAGTCATTTGGTTCCCACACATTCAGCAAGCATCTCCTCGCTTCAGGCAACAGCGCGACACGCGTAACCACACGCAGGACCTCATGCACACCACGCCAGAATCGCTCCACCTTTGGGCACTCCCACAGTATATGCATGAAAGTTGCCAACGCGCCACAGCCACGCTTACACATTCCGTCACCAGCAAAGCCCATACGTAGAAGCCTTGGCCCCGTCACGTAAACCCGGTGAAGGATCTTAAGCTGGACGAAACGAAGGCGAGCCGGGATGGCCACTTCTTTTGGAGAGGCCACCGCGGAAATCCAATCCTCGTCGTCCAGCTCTAGCCCGTCGGCAACCCAGGCCTCGCGGAGACTAGTCAGCAGGCACGATCTGTCGTTGATCAGTTTTTTATATATGAGGGAGATCGTGCTGTCTGGGACATGGCCATCCAGCACTCTGTCCTCCAGGGGGGAAGACTCCGGAATGGACGCGACATCCGGGAAGACGGAGCCCAGCGCATGGCGGACTTGTAGGTACCGAAAGTACTCACTGCCCTGCAGCTGAAACTCCGTCTGCAGCGTCGCAAAAGTCTTGAATCCCCCCCTCGTCCAGAGATCTCCCACAGTGCTGATTCCGATCATGTCCCACTTCTCAAAGCCCTTCGATGTCCACAGGGAGCCCAACCTCTCTGACGCATATAGCGGTGACGCCCGGGTCAAACGGTCCTTCCACCCCATAGCTGCATTAGCCGCGTGCCAGACACGCACCATGACACGCGTCGGTCCCGTCAGACGGGGGCCGGGCGCGGCAGAGTAAAGCGCTCGATTGTAGTCGCCACCGGGCAGGAGCATCTTGTCCATCTCAAACGCCGGGTTCAAGGCGGGCCCGTAAAGGCCATGATTAATAGCAGCCAGTTGGGTGGCCCAGTAATACCGTTTAATGTCCGGGAGGGCGACCCCCCCATCGTACCACGGGAGCGTCAATTTAGCCAGAGCAATGCGCGGCCTCCCGTCCCAGAACAGACGCCGCTGGAGGCCCTCCACCTCACGGAAGTAGCGTGCCGGAACCAAGTCCATAGTATTCTGGAGGGCGTAGAGGAAGCGCGGCAAGGACATCATTTTAAACAAGGCCGCTCGGCCGAGCGGCGAAAGCGGCAGACGCCGCCAGCGCACCACGTCCTCCCTCAAGCGCTGGAGGGGGGGCAGCAAGTTCCGCTCATAACGGGCCTCCGGGTCAAGAGTGATATATATCCCCAGGTACCGAAACCCCTGGGAGGCAATCTGGATCGGACAGTCCCGTGGTAGGACCGGAGCCTCCCCGGAAAGCACATATACACAGGATTTCGCCCAGTTGACGACAAGGCCTGAGTTGCGACCGAATGAGCGCAAAACATCAACCAGGACGATCAGTGATTTACGCGGGGAGGCGAGATAGAGGAGGATATCATCAGCATAGAGGGACACACGGTCCTCATGCTCGGGGGTCCAGCGGAGACCACGGATGGAAGGGTGCCACCGCAGCCACTCCGCCAGGGGCTCCAGGGCCAGTGCAAACAGGAGAGGTGACAAGGGGCAACCCTGTCGCGTGCCCCGCCCCAGCGCGAACGGGGCCGAGACTCGCCCATTCACCGCCACCTGCGCCAAGGGGCCCGAGTACAACAATTTGACCCAGCTAATAAAGCCCGGTCCAAATCCAAATTTCGCCAGCATCGCCCAGATGTATGGCCACTCGAGCGTGTCAAACGCCATGGTGGCGTCCAAGGACGCCAAGATGGCCGGCTCCCGCACAAACGGGACACGCGCGAGCACACCGTGCAAGCGCCGTAGATTGAGCGCCGTGTTGCGGTGTGGTATAAAGCCAGATTGGTCTTGGTGGACCAAGTCGCCCACCACGCCAACCAACCGGTTGGCCAACACCTTGGCGAGGATTTTGGGCTCCGCGTTCAAGATCGAGATCGGCCTATAGGATGCGACCCGTTCACGGGGCTTCCCCTCCTTGTGGATCACCACGATTGTAGCCAGACGCTGGTCCGGCGGGAGGGAACCCTGCGAGTGTGCCGCCAGGAACATCGCACGCAGGTGGGGCGCCAACACATCCGGGCGTAGCTTGTATAGTTCGATGGGGATACCATTGGGGCCCATGGCCTTGCCGGATGCAACCGAGCGAATAGCCAAGGCAATTTCGTCCGAGGTGGGAGGAGCGTCCAGCGAATCTCTGTCCTCCACCGTAAGGGAGGGCAGTGCGATGTCCCGAAGCAGGGCATGGGAATCTTCCTCCGAGCAGGGGGAAACCGGGGAGTAGACCGCGGAAATAATCCGCAAAGCAGGAGACAATGGCTTCCGGCTCGGTGACACACGCACCATCCGCACTCTCAATTAAAGGAACCACGCGACTCGCTCTCTCCCTCTTGTCCAACCACGCAATCAATTTGCCAGCCTTATCACCCACATCATACAATCGCCCCTGCTGCTCTCGACTGAGGCCCCTGGCCGCCTCCGTGACGAGGGCCCGATAGGCCGCCTGCTTTAGGTGTAGAACATGCAGCTTGGCATCTGTTACCCCGCTCCCCAGGTCACCCTCCAGTTCTGCAATCTCGGCCTCTACCCGGGTCACCTCCTCCCGCTCGCGCCGCCGGGCATGGGATATAAAGGAGAGGGCCTCCCCTCTAAGAACTACCTTAAAAGCCTCCCACAGGGAGATGGCCGAAGGGACCGACCCCACATTCTCGTCGAAATAACGCTGTAAGGATTTGATCAAATCGGCACGAATGGTGGGGTCGCGCAAATACCATGCATTGATTGGAGCCACCCTGCCATCCCCCCTCGGGAAGACATCAAAATGTAACAGCAATGGGGAGTGGTCTGAGATACCCCGCGCCAGATGGCGCACCTCCCCCACCCTCCCTGCATGGGCCGCCGGGACAAGGATGTAATCAAGCCGCGAGAGGCTACCATGGGCACCCGAGTGGAAGGTGTATTGCCGCTGTGCGGGATGCTTTAGTCGCCAGCAATCCACCAGGCCCAACGTGTCTAAAAGGCCGGGCAGCCACGCCTGTGCCCGGGGGAGGTCCCTGGGGGGATGGCGATCCATAGACCCAGAAGCTACCGCATTAAAATCCCCTCCAACCACCAGCAGGCCACTCGGAAGGTCCAGGAGGAGGTGCCCCAGGTCCGCAAATGTGGTGGCTTGTAACCCAGGCGGGACGTACACTGATATCAAAATAAACACTCTACCCTCCATTCTTCCCACCAGGACAGTGTAGCGTCCCCTCTCATCATGGCGCACCTCATCGATCTCCAACGGGAGCGAGTTCTTGATCATAATACCCACCCCCCGCGAGCCCGAAGTGAAGCCAGAATGGGCCGCCAAACGATAGCCCCGCCGATTCATTGCCTGAAAGGAGTTACCTATAAGGTGCGTCTCCTGCAGGAAGACAACATCTGGTGAAATACGTTTCAAGTACTGCAGGACCACACCACTCTTAATCCTATCCCCCAGGCCGTTAACATTCCATGACAACACAGTCAAATCCCTACCCCCCATCATATGTCGAAACAATCGGTCGTCCCCCACAGAGCATCTTAAAAACAACAATATAGTAGCGGGTTTGCCTTGCGGTGCAAACAAACAACACACCCCCCCCACCCCCCCATCTCAACAGAACTCCCCCCTCCCTGCACCCCTGCATGAGCCCAGACAGCCCCCCCAAAGTGCAGTGTGCCTGTCGCCCCGTAGCTAAAAACTAACTAGTCCCCCAGAGGAGGAGGGAAGCCCCCAACAGACCCCGCACGACCTCCAGAGGAGGGGGACATATGCAATCAATAAATGGGGAAGGAACATCGTCCAGAGCAAGGCCTATTCAGTCACCCCTCAATTCTGATCCGGCGGGCCCTCCTCGCCAGCCGCGCCCCCCCCCGCCCCCCCGGCCCCGATCTCCAGGCAGAGTGTCCAACCAGTCCCCAGCCGCCTCGGGCCGGTCAAAGAAGTGCGTGCGACCATCCACCTCCACCCTCAGCTTAGCTGGAAAAAGCATTGAGTACTTAAGGTTCAGGTCCCGTAGGCGACGTTTAACACCAAGAAAGCTCTGTCTCTGCTTCTGAACCGCCGGAGTAAAGTCTGGGTAGAAGTGCACATCCATGTTGTCAAGCTCGACCGGTCCCTGTTGCCTGGAGGCCTGGAGGATAGCATCTCTGTCCCGAAAGTTAAAAATCCGGGCAATGAGAGGCCGCGGCGGGGCACCGGTCTTAGGTCTGCCCCCAGGGACCCGGTGAGCACGCTCCACCGCAAAAAGCTTACTCAGCCCCCGGGGCTGGAGATGGGTGAGGATCAATTCTTCCACAAAAAGATCCGCCGCCTCCGCCTCTCGTCCCTCCGGCACACCCACAATACGGACATTATTCCTCCGGGCCCGACCCTCGGAATCCTCCAGTCGCCGGTCCATCAGGGCGCTCGCCTGGCCAAGCCGGCGCACCTCCTTTTGGAGGGCCACCACATCCGTCGTGAGGCTAGTTGCGGTGTGGGCCAGGGAATCAACCCGGTCGTTCGTTTTGGACAAGTCTGCCCTCACAAGGCTCACATCCACCAGGACCGAGTCTATTTTTTGCGCTAGGGTGTCGAAACGCTGGTCCACCGAGGCCTTCATCTCTGCGATGGCGCCCATGACGTCCCGGAGGGTCAGATCGACAGGCTGAGCAGATGCCTCCGTCGGGCCCGCCGGGGATGTGCGCGATGTCTCCGGAGAACCCTTCTGGAGAGTGTAGCGGTCCATACTGTTAGCTTGGTGCGCCGTGCCACGGCGGGTCGTCTTCACCTTCGCCCGGTCGCCATCTTGTTTGGTGGACATGCTTGCTCTCCCACCGTCGTGCCAATCTCCTCGAACGGGCCGCTATACCAATTCACGGGCGCCGGGGGGAGGCGGGGGCGACCACCGAACCGCAGGTCAACCCACAGCCGGCGGGTCAGCCGGGCACTCAGACAAGACCACACCACCGCACCCCGCTCCGCAACCCTACCTCGCTCGAGGGCAAGGAGGGCGCAAAAGCGAAAGTGAAAGTGCGGGGTACGCGAGTCGCCCAGCCTTGCCCGCCGCTGTTGTTCACTTTGTCCCCGGATCGCCCCACTACTCCAATCCGGGGGGCCGGCGAGGAGAAGGCCGCAACCTTCGATCGGTGCTCCCACCGGTGTCCGGGGTCCAATTCGAGCCCGAAAAACGGGTGGCGCCTCAGCTCGGGTTCCCCGACACAGTCCCCTCAACAAGGACAGGATATCGCCAGGATTAATTCAGGAGGTCGCGGAGGTCCTCGGGAGCCTCGCACCTACGCGGCCATCTTGGTTGCGCGCTAGGCTCCTCCGTCTTTGTTGGAATTCTTAAAGAATTCCAACAGTTATTATCAGGACATGTTACTGCAGTATATTTCTAGAAGCAGTCAGCTATGACATTTTCTGCATATGTCAATGACAAGATGAAGGACAGTTTACAATTTTATATTTTTTCATTTCTCCCAGAGGAAATAATCTTTCCATGGAGGCAGTGGGGGCACATCCATCTGAGTATTTGGGCATTGCCCTCCCATTGTGAGCCGTTACATTTGTAAACATATTTTTTACTGTGAATAAATTGTGTTTCACCTAGATTACTCTGTGGGCATGGCTCATCATTGTCCAGCATAGTATAGCACTGGGTTTGTCTCACCAGGCAGTCTTGGCACTGCTCTCGTGCTCTTTATTGTAATAAAGATATGGATGAGTGGGCGGCATGGAGTTGGTGGGGTTGGAAGCATAACGAAGAATGGAGGATAGGAGGGAGACTGGGACGTGTGAGGTTGAGTGAATGGGATGGATGCTTTGAGTTGGTTGGATATATGAGTGGGTGGGTGGGTTGCTTGCTATTTGGGAGAATGGCTGTGTGGCATGGGTGATTGGATCAATGAATGTGGTCAAGTGGGTCGGGCCTGCCAAATCATGCACTACTTGTTGAAGCAATGCATTTTGGACCAATCAAGAGTAACACATTTCTTTCATTTTTTATTTTTGTGTCAATTTGTGCCCTGACATTGTTGCCCGTCCTACACTTAATGGTATTTAAGTATTTGAAAGGTTTAATTAGTGTCACTTTTCAATGGTTATGAAAACAATGGTTGTGCCTTAGAGATTGCATTGGGAAAAGCATAATCTGTCATGTTTTTAAAATGTGGGGAGCACCCCTTAATCTTCCTTTGAACCATCAGGTTTGCTCCGTGGGCTTGCTGGGCACAATACAAGAAATAGTTACGTACCACCACTTTCAAATTTTGCTAGCTACCATTGCATGTGGGAATGTTTTCCACTATGCCCCATTCCTCTCCTTTTCACCCAGAAAACAGGCTGATCTACTCCTGTCTTTGACCCCATACCTCATACCTGTCAAATCACACGGTGCCTCTGTGTGACACACGATATGGGCTTCCATCACACGGTCAGGATCCAATATTACACGGTGGCAGGGAAAACGAGCTGAAAACCACTGTAAACAGTGGTTTTCCACTTCGTTTTCTGAGGCTTTGAACTGCCGACATGCATTAAAGGGTGCAAAAACACCCAACAACATCGCCACCAGCCTCAGCAAGCTTCTTTTTTTTCTCTTTGGGAGGAGAGAGCTTGGGGGCGGGGTACAGTTCAAATGTGCCTCCTAGGCACTTCTCAGAATGAGGCCCGCCCCCTTTATGACCCCGCCCCTCCTCACACGGTGAGATTGTTCTTCAAGTTGGCAGGTATGATGACTGTGCTAATTTACAGAGTGGAAGACGACCTGTAGAAGGTTTATGAGCACTCACAGGCTTGTGACTTTGTAGTTCTTGACCACCTTTTTCAGGAGTACCCACTCCAATTGTTATAAGCTGACTTACTTAGAAGCCACTACTATATGGTATCAAGGGCATGTAAGTTAGTGTCACTAAGTTAGTGTCCACTCAGGACTGCAGCACTCATTGTGTCTTCCTGTGACAAAGTACAAGATGTCTCGTGGCCTGCCACTGCAGACTGAAAGACAGTTTTGAAATTACCAGTTCAACTTTGCAGTTTAAACCAATGGAAACCCCCCCACCTCCCTTAACAATATATGTAATACTTCCCCCAAAAAGACCTATTGAGCCCCAAGGCAGTGCTGTGTATTATTAAGTAGGGCATATACTTTTAATGTGTCCTAACAGCAAAACTTCCAAATTGTCGCTTTCACTGTGGAAAGTTTAGTTGCTTTAATGGCAAATACAGGGTTACCGGCTAGCCTCCCAGTCCGGCTTGCTTCTGAATGGGACTGTTAAAATTGGTACATTAAAGTATCCAATTAACCGTAAACCAGGCTCAAGTTTAATTTAATGTCATTTTTGAGGAAAGGCAACTTTTAGCAAGTTGCCACTCTGTTGCCCAGTTTGTCCAGTGGCCCGCACAGTTGCTGGCTACCAGACAGCCTTCTCCCCTCCCAGGGACGTCATGTGAAAGACTCCCAGACTCAGGAACGATAAAAGCCTTTTACCTCCCCCTTACAGGAAGTGACACAAGGTGTTGTCCTAAAAGGCAAGCTTCAAAGGAGAAAGCCGCTTTTGGTGGCAAATGGTGATCACATTCATGTAGGGCTGCCCCTTTGCTCAGGTAGACAGGCTGACGGCAGGAATGGAGAGAGGAGAAACAAGTGGCCAAGCTGGCTTTCCCGTGGGCCGGTAGCTTACAGGTAACCAAACCTATAGGGTGAGAAACCAAGCTCCTAACAGCCAGGGAAGGGTTCAGACATCTTGAAAGTGGTCAGAATAGTGCATTCTGGAATTGCTGGATGCCAAATATAGCCGGAAGTCATCAAAAGGCAGGATGAATCCTGGTAGCCCATTGGCTAGTGACTGCATGATCCGCCAAGGGCCTACCGTACAATTTAACATTACAAGAAAGACAAGCATTGAACTCCTTAAAAAATGATAAAACTATAATATTGAAACCTGCAGACAAGGGAGGTGGGATTGTCATTCAATGAGATTAATAAACAAATCAGAGAAGAGAAACACTACAAAAGCTACAGAATAATCCCTTACCTGAAATCAGAAAGGAGATACTCTGTGTCACTATGGAAGGCCTCAAGGAAGGTTTCTTAAACAAAAAGGAATTTGAATTTTTAAACACAGACAACTCTAGAACACCAGTATTGTATACTTTACCTTAGATACATAAAAATACCACAAATCCTCCAGGAAGACCCAGCTTATCAGGGTGCGGATCTATTCTTGAGCCCATTGGTCACTACATAGACTTATTTATAAAAGATTTTGTTCCCACACAAGAGAGCCATGTAAAGGACACTATGCATATGATAAATTTGATTTAGGGTAAACCCTTTGACGCCTCTACTGATTCCCTTGTCTCCTTTTTTGAAGGGCACTTTTGGGGCACAAATATGGCACCCTGTCACCCTGAACCTCAGCTCACAATTGAGCTGGAGAAAGGACCGAATAAGGACTGCCCTGCTGACCCGTGGACCTAGCAAACAGAGGACTGCCTGTGGCTCCTGGCTCATGGAATAGTTGCTCCTCCCGAGGCCAGGCCAAAGAAGTGACTCTAAGGATTTGTCAGGGGAAATCTGGAACCAGTTCCAGGGCCATCAAAGCTGAAGTAGCCCCTTCCGGCATGTCAGTAGCCACATTCTTTGAATTAACGCTGACCGCCAATTGGCAACCCAAGAAACAGGTCCTAGATGGTCAAAAGTTGCCCCCGAGTCTGAAGTTCCCGGGAATATTGTTGAGTCCAGATAAGTCACAAAATAAAGACACCAGCCTTCACCAAAGGAAACCGCTGGACCTCATGGACATCCTTTGGGGATTGTCTGGGGTCGCAGCTGTGACCTCTAGATGTGCCCTGCTACTCCTGGCACCTCTTTTGTGACCCCTGGCCTCAGAGGGGGCAAAACATTTGCCTTCTCTTTGGACAGGGGTTGCAAAGGAAGTGCCAGGAGTAGCAGGGAGCAGGCTTGGGGTAACAGCTGCAAATCCTGACTATCCCCCAAATTACGTTTATGTTAGAACTGCTGTGTACTGAGATCAGTGCTCAGCTGCAGCTGGCCTTCAACTGGCTCAAAGAGGATTTCGAGGGGCACCGACCCCTGTGGCCAAAGTTGCCCCACCTTACCCGTGCACCGGTGAATAGCCACAAGGACAACTCTCTCTACTGCACAGCACCTAGAGCATCTTTCAGCATCCTGTATCCCCAGCATCCGGACCACTCCATTGAAGTCTCTGGTGGTCTTATTGTAAAGTTTTTGCTTTTTCCATTTTACTTTATTTCGCCAGTATATAAAAAAAAAAGGATTAAAAAGTATACAAAATAAGGTAATACTAAAAATGACATTCATAAAATTGCAAACACAGTATGCATTTAGAAATGAAAGAGGTTAAAACATACTAAAAGCTGTTATCGGATTTCTCCACATCACGGGTTTTGCTTTCTCTTTTTTAATGCATACTGAAAAAATACTGTTGGACAATAATAAGTAAAAAGGTCAGGTAGTGACTTTAGGAAGTACAGGCCCGGGCGACATTGTCTGAATTTTAGGCTGCGCATTAATGGAACAATGTAAGTCCTCCTTTCCTCATTATACAGAAGAACAGAAGATGGAGATCTGTTTGAGGCGAGCAAGGGCGCAAGGACAGGTCGGAGGAGCATCCAGGGAATATGTTTTAGATGGATAACCCAACGTAAGGGGAATGTAATTCAGCCGGAACCTCGCTAGCAGAAATCTATGCTTAGGATGAGTTACAAAAATTAGGTATGATGAAACCTTTGATTCAATTCTAGGTGTTGACAGATAAAATTTAACAGTAGGCTTGCTATACACAGGCTCCCAGCGCTCACTCCTTTACTTTTCTAGTAATAAACTTTTTAAGTTTGGCCTTGAAATATTATAACATGAGGATGGCTCATCAAATAGTTGTTTTTGACCGATACTATAAACTCTAATCTTAACAAATTGAAGCCAATTTAATTTTGATAGCCCACCAAGTTTTAAGATGTCACATAAGATTTCTTGTGTGAGCTTCAACTGATCCCTTCTCCATATCGAGTGCCATAATAGAGGAGGGGCAGATCTAATTTGATCCGATATGAGCGGAACATCTAGTTCAAGATGACAATTACAGTAAGAACAAGTCTTTGGAGCACCTATCAGACGCTTCCTCAGGCGGTTCTCAACTTGTTGCAGATTACTAGCGGTTCCCTTAACAGCAGCCCTGTAGGTGGCAACGGACATCGTTTTTGCTTTGTAGATTTGTTTGATAACTTCAGTGGGTTTAGACGCAAGTTTTTTTGCAAATATAAATAGTGCACCTATGCTTCTTTCCATTGTTGTCCCTCTATTGGCCACCATATTTTTCTATGTATTTTTGGAGTCAAATAATACCCCTAAGTAGCAGAAGGTATCCGCCACCTCCAGCTTTCTTCCCTCGATGTTCCAGTTGGGGATTATTTTTGACCGCTCTCCTGCCACAAGTACAAAAGATTTTGTTGCCAGTCCGGGCCAATAGCACAGCATTATCTGCATAAAAAGCAAGGGTACTGGGGGAGAGGTCATAATAGTGACTTCTGTAGTGGACCCAACCAGGGCCGCTTCCACACCACTGCAATAGAGAGAACAAAAAAAGGAGCGAGTACGCATCCTTGCCTTACACCACGAGTGATATTAACCCCTTCGCCGCGGCAGGAATTCCGCCGCGGCGCTGGGGGGGGGGGTTTGGGGGCAGCGCGGTGGTGCGGTGCTCGTGACGGTACCGCTCCGTCACGAGCCACGGTTGAGCTGTGCTCATGACGGAGTGGTTCCGTCACGTCTCCGCCCACTGCGCTAATCGCCCGCACAGGCGGGGAATTAGCGCCGCGTGGGCGGAGCGGCCGCCAACGGCCGTAGCATGACGGAACCACTCCGTCATGAGCACAGCGCAACCGTGGCTCATGACGGAGTGGTTCCGTCATGAGCGGGGAAGGGGTTAAAGTGTCTAGTGCTTTCGCCCTCTCTTCCCGTAGAGGACACAGGCAGTAGACCCGGAATACATTTCACGGATAAAGTTAATGATACTTTTCTCTATGCCAATACCTTCCATTATGGACCATATTGTTGTATGGTCCACACAGTCAAAGGCGGCTGTTAGGTCCATAAAGGCTATGTAAAGATGACCTCCCTTGACCGCAGTATATTTAGAAATTAACAAATCTAGGTTAAGGCATTGACCGACCGTCCCTTTTACCCTTACTAAAACCATACTGTGCATACTGTGCATGTGTGTAGAATGTTCCTATCTTGTGCTCATGCCTCTAGTCTAGGAGTAATTGTCCCATTAATTCTGCTGTCCTATCAAGTAGCGATATGGGCCGATACTTTTTTGGTAAGGTCTTGTCTCCCTTTTTAAAAATCGGAATAGTAACAGACTTTTTCCAGGACGGGGGAAAGCCCGCTCTGGCAATTGCATTAAAAACATTAGTGAGAAAAGGGGACTATAATTCTTGGTTAGTTAAGAAGATATCTATAGGTATCCCATCAGGGCCAGGTGCTTTTGCTGGACTACATTGGTTCAAGGTGGTTTTCATTTCATCCAAGTTAAAAACTAATTGTTCTTCTCAAGCGGTAACAAAAGAGTTTGATGGCAACATTTCATCCGCCTCCTGATGCTCAAAGACCTTTCGAAAATAAGACACCAAGGCCTCCTCATTAACGTGTAGATCAGTGCTAATTTCTAAATAATCTTTGATGAATGGGGCATTGATTATGCTCCTGAAGTCCCTACTGTTGTTCAGGAAGGCTGCCCGGCTTAGTTTATCCCATGCCTCCTCTTTCACTGCCCCTAATCTATTTTTCCTTGCTGTTTTGTACAGGAAACGTAACTGCTTTACCATACCCATCTCTCTTCGTTTTTCTCCAAGCACCAAATGAGGACTTTTGAGTGCTTTGGAGCAGGCGTCATCGAACCAGCGAACAACGCCCATCCCCTTAAGGGCACTCGGTGCATTGTAAATTAATGCTGATTTCTGCTAAAATACCTTTGAAAACCTGGAGAATTGCTATATTTGAACAGTGGCACTCTAGACAGAATATAATTTCCTTCTTCATCTTTATAAGATTACTTATAAATTTGGACATATCGATTTTTCTCTGTTTTAGCACTATCCCATTTTTCCTAGCAATCACAGGTTTTGGAAATCGCTGCCTAGGATAGATATAGTCAGGAGCCCACAGCAATTGACAGGTCATCGCCGCATGATCACTAAAAGCTTAAAATTTGGCCTCCATTTGTAACACTTGATTTTTTATGGATTATGAAACTAAAATATAATCTATTGTTGAGCAGTGACACAGACTGAGAATGTGTAATCTAATTGGCCCGTATTACTATCAACTGAGTTAGTTATCACGAGTTTATTGATCACTAATAGTCTATTTAGTGCGTTGCCATACCTATTATGGGAAAAATGAAATATTGGATCCCCAGAATCATCCACCAAGCCACATACCACAGAATCTGCCCTGCTGCAACTATGAGCCTTTAAGTCACCCGACCATACAATGTCAAAAGGTCTAATATGGGAATTCATTAGCTGGTCTATGTCCTTCTCAATTAAATATGTGACCGAATCCATACTGCCTCCAAAATTATTATTATTATAGAAATAAATTAAAAGACAATCCCTTCCCGTGTGGCCCTCAATTAGAATAAAATGATATACGGTGAAATATTAAAAAGGAAATAACCCTGATCCTAGCAGTAGTGGCTACAAGGGTGACAACACCTCCGCTCGGACGACCTGATCTAAATGTCACCGCATCTGATTGAAATGTACAAAACCCATTAATATGAATCTTTGCAATTTCCCTTGTTCTTCGAAGCAAATAATATTGTGGTTTGAGACAAGTGATAGCCAATAAGGGTTATACCTTTTCTGATTTACCCTGCTATATTCCAGGACATGAAATTTAAAAAAGCTGTATGTTCTCTAACATTGGTTATATCAGTCTGGGTAAGGGATAAGCTATTGACACTCTGGGTTGTATGCAAAATGGACTTATTAGGAGACGCTAAGAGTCAGTCACAGGCTTCGAGGTCAGTCAGAGGAGTGTATCTATTCCTAATAGGAACAAGTGGAGTAGCCAAAGCAATATGTGGTTTAGAGATGGATCTCGAGCTTTGCCATGGTACATTATTGTGGGTGTGCCTTTGTGGCTTACAAAATAGGCCCAGCGGAAGAGCAAAGATCCGGGTATCTATACGCGGGGCATCTGGCAATACATTAATCGCTGCTTGTTAAAATTAACAACTACACAATCCGCCCCACTTGATTTTATCCCACAGCCCCCCCCCATGTTACACGTCTGGCCATAATAATATGGGTATAGAGCCTGGGATACCCCACATGAAATTTTGAAAGCCACCATCCAGCATTGACTCTGCATGCCTGATAGCGGCAATGGAGACTCTTGATCTTTTTCCTAGGGTCACTGGGGCGACCCATGTGGCGGGTCATACATTAGACACCATCTTTTCCAACATGCAGGAGGTGGTGGTAGAACCCCCGCAGAGCATGGGCTGGACTGATCATTCTGCTCTTAGTTTTTCCTGGATGCCTATAAAATCCTCCAGCCCCCCTCACCCGCATAGGGATCTCCGTAAATCTTGGAAAAAGGTAACATCGGACTCCTTTAGCAGGGCTTTTATTTATCCCATTTTTAAGGAGACCGATGATGGCGACACGGCTTTGGATCGCTTTGAAGCAGCCATAACCAAGGCCTTAGATTCCATAGTCCCTTTTAAGAGGGTAAATATCCAGGCTAGGGCTGCCCCCGCCCCCTGGTATTCAGATGACCTCAGAAAGGAGAAAGCCACCTGTAGGGCCAAGGAGAGGAGATGGAGGTGATCCAAGCTGGCACAGGATGAACTGCTCTATCGAGCTTCATATCTGAACAGCTGTAACTCCGCTAGGAGAATGTATCTGGGTGCTCGCATTATGAATGCTAAAAATTCTTCTCAGGAGCTCTTTGCTATAGTAAAGGAGTTCACTAATCCCAGAGCTAATAATCCTCTCCACCCGCCCACTCAGGAACTCTGTGAAGATTTAGGCAGTCATTTTATAAATAAAATTGACAGGATCTACAGCTCCTTCGACCCAGAAGTGGGGATGTATGACAAATCCTCACCCTTGGAGACCCCAAGTAAGCCAACTCTAGAACTAATTCCTAACATAACGAGGGAAGAAGTGTGTTCTCTAATAGCCAGAGCAAAATCTGGCTCTCCATCAGATTTAATGGCCCCCGCTGTTATGTCAGCACTTTCCTCAGTCCTTGCCGAGTCTCTTACAACTGTTTGTAATATCTCGCTTGTAACCTCCACTGTTCCGCGCAAGTGGAAGGAGGCACGTATAAAGCCCCTTTTGAAGAAGGCGCTAGCTGACCCTAGCGACCTTCAGAATTTCAGACCTATCTCTCTTCTGCTGTGCTGTGCAAAAATTATGGAGACCTTGGTCAATCAGCACCTTTACCAATATCTAGAGCAGAATAATATACTAGATGCCTCCCAGTCGGGCTTCCGTGTCTCACACAGTACCGAGGCGGCACTGTTGGAGGTAACAGACACCATAAGGATGTCCCTGGATAGGGACGTCCCGGTGATACTGGTCTTATTGAATTTGTCGGCCGCTTTCGACACCATCTCCCATCGAATCCTCTTAGATCGGTTGCGAGAGATTGGTGTCGGAGGCAGGGCCTTTAAATGGCTCCAGAATTTCTTGGTGGACCGATCTCAATGTGTCCAGCTTCGGCCATTCAGCTCCCAGATCACCACTATTGATAAGGGGGTTCTCCAGGGCTCAGTTTTGAGCCCTACTCTGTTTAACCCATATGTGGCCCCACTGGCGGCTATCATCCGTGAGTCCGGGTTTGAATGCATATCTTATGCAGACGATACCCAGATGATCGTCCCCATTGAGAAAAGCCCTGCGGTAACCAGGCTCAAATTCTGCCAATGCATGATCAACATAGCGGAGTGGATGAGGAAAAATGTTCTTCAACTTAACTCCTCAAAGACTGAGATCATCCTATATGGTAAGGCAAAGGAGATGTGGACCCCGGACTGGTGGCCATCTGAACTAGGAGATGCCCCTTCCCCCACAGCCTGGGCGAAGAATCTGGGTATAAAAATCGATAACAACTTAGCTATGGACCAGCAGGTGAAATCAGTGGCTGGGGCCTGCTTTGGAACCATGCGAAAGCTTAGTAAGATCTTTCCCTGGATCCCGCTCACAGCCAGACAGACCCTTATCCAGTCACTCTTGATCAGTCAACTGGATTATGGCAAGTCACTGCTGGTTGGGATGAGGGAGGACCTGGCCGCTAAGTTACAGGTGGTCCAGAATACGGCTGCTCGTCTTATTCTTCTGCATCAACTTCACTGGCTTTCCATAAAAAAGAGATCCATTTTCAAACTGTTATGCCTAGTTCATAAGTCTCTCCATGGGTCGGGACCATCTTACCTGGCAAGGAAGCTCGTGTGGTACCACCCTACACGACTGCTGAGATCTAGCAGCCGAAATCTGCTCTGCGTGTGCAGAGTCAGAAAGGTCAGGATGGGAGGTTGGGCCTTCTCGTATTTGGCTCCCACCCATTGGAACTCCTTGCCAGATGAGCTCCATGCCTGTGCGAACTACCGTAGTTTGAAGAAGCTTCTTAAAACCTGGCTGTTCTAAGCTGTCCTTTATTGCCTTATGCCCCGCCTCCATGCGCCGAGAGATCCCCCTGGGGATTATTCGCTTGCGCAATATAAGTGAGTTAATAATAAATAATAATTACTATTTGATTCCTCAAGTTGGTAGGAGAAATAGGTGGAGGCTTCCACTGCCGCACCTGGAGTCACTTGTGAGGGGGTTATGGGTTTTGACAGTTAAGACAGATCGGGGGTTGGGTGCTGCAACTGCAATTGTGGGTGACTATGAGATTGGCTGTGGGATTATGGATGGTTTGAATTTCCCTCTAGCGTATTTCTCCACCTAGGTTGCTCGTTCCCCTTCCCAATTGCGAGGACAATATTTATATTCTCCTCCATATTAGACAGTCTACTCAAAATAGGCTGCAAAATGTTGTTGAATAATTGGCTCAGCTTTCCGAACAGAGAGTCATCAGGGGACGGCTGCTGTAACACTTGTTGATAATCAGTGGCCTGGGGGATATGCAATGCCTGTGTTGAAGCCGTTTGAGTGTTTTTCTTGGCTTTAGTGGGCTTCGTTGCTGGTGCGGGTGCGACCTTAGACCTCCCTCTCTTTCTCTTCCCCGGAGGTTCCACTGTGGGGCTACTGGATGGTATGAGGGAATTTGCAGAATCCTCTGTAGGAGATATAATTAAAGCATCGCTTTGGCCTCCCCCCTTTTGTGAGTCTCCCTCTATATGCACGGATCCTGGGTCAACAGGGATTAAAGTAGGAAGTCTTACCTCCTCTAGTGAGAGGCGGTGCTCTGTGGTCTAGATTTCTTTGGAGAGGACATCTGCAGCCCTCATCAGGAAGGAGTCCAGTGTGTTAATAATCTCTCGACCCGTCTCAGGTGCCCTTGATTTCCATTTGACCATGCTTAGGTAGAAATGCCAAAGATTAATGCACTGCTAGTTAGTCCCCAGATGTTAGGGGGGTGGCTCAGCCCAGCCTCCTCAGGGCAGTGACGGGTGTGGACACACCTGCCCTTGGCCTAGGCACGTCCCCGCGCGCATCCTGCACCGCAGGCCGACATTGCGGTCTTATGCGTGTTCAAGCGCAAGGGAAGACGGGAATTGTGGTCCCCAGTGGCACTTCGATGTATAGCGCGGCTTGTTCCCCATCAGCGGCGATGAGAAATGGAAGAGATGGCCCAGCATCCAGCAGAGAAGCGTCCAACCAGGAAGAATGCGGCTACCAAATACTCCTTATTGGTCCCCTGAGGTTCTCCCTGCCGGTCGCCCAACTCAGGCTGGAGTAGCCAAACATAACTCGTTCAAACTTTTCAAGTGTTTCATATCTTTACGGTTACCAATGCTTGTTTGCTCTTTGGACTAAAAAGCTTAGATGTACATTTTACTTAAAAATCTATATCTCTGGAGCCCTCTGGTGAATTTTGCTTATCTTGGTGTCTAAAAATTAATAAAAATATATTCTATCTTTATAGATTGATGTCTGACCTCTTTTGTGTTGCGTGGCTTTCTTATTCTGGTGCTTCCAAATTAGGGGTCTCCAACGAGTAGATCAGGAGACAAAATGATGTCTGAACTCTTTAGTGTTGCGTGACTTATTCTAGTGCTTCTACTCTGGGGTTGTTTTTGGGATAAACGCTCCTCCATTTTTCTGCTATCCGCACTGTCTATAATAATGCTACCATTGTCCCAGACATACATATATATATATATATCTTGCCACAAACGTCCTGCCACGGAAGGAGCACTTTCACAGCCGGTGCTCGCGTCGAGATCAGGACAGCGATCTCGTAGTCAGTATCAGTCTCAAAATTGAAAGAATAACGCGGCACTCCTCTCGGCCGAGAGGAGTGACGCGTTATTCTTTCAATTTTGAGACTGATATATATATATATATATATATATATATATATAAAAAATGCATCTGATTTTGTTGGGAATAAAGCGAGTGGGAATTAGCCACAAGGATCTGGATCTGACCGATCAGAAGTCAGCAACTACTATTTGTACGATCCTTATTATTATTTTTCGTAAACGATCTGATGACTCAAGAGAAGCAGATGCAATAAAATTGTTTTTAAACTATTGATCCTCTTGTGATATTGTGAATATAAATATATTATGCACAGAGAATGTGGGTATCATTAACTGATAATCTGTGCCTTAATAGCTTTCTCTCCCCATTCTTTGTTTTTATCTCACTCGGCTATTCACTGAATTAACGGAGGGACCGGTAGATTATTAAGCACTTACTTGCATGGTTTGAATGCACACCACTGCGTGATAGATATTTACCCCGAAGAAAACCCTAGACCTTTTTTTAGGTCTCGCCTGAGCCAGCGCATGTGCTGTCTCAAGCGAGACATTTAGTAAGCGGGTTTTGAAAGTGCTACCCAGAGGCTTTTGCCGGCCACCAGGTTGCTGTTATGCGCACAATCGCGAACGACGTGCACAGCTGCCATCCGGCTTTCGTCAGCTTGTTTTCTTTCACTTTCATGCCGCACACGTGATTCCCCTCCCCCCTCCTCCCACTCCCTCCTCGTCAGCTCATTTTTTTTTCTTTCACATTCGCGCCGCGCGGCCGAGTCACTTTCACGGCTGCGCGGCCATAGCGCCTCAACTCGCTATGCCTCTCCCTTTCTCTGCCTCACGCAAACTCCCTCCCCCTCCCTCACCACAGAGCGGTTCTTTTCACCATCAGCCCGGCCGCGCTTCAACTCCCTCCCCCTCCCTCACCACAGAGCGCCTCTTTCGGCACTCCGATCAGTCACCTCTGCGGGCCGTTATTCAGGCTCCGGGGTGCCGCCATGTTCGTTACCGTCTCTGCCTCGACCGTTTTTAGGTCTCGCCTGGCGTAGACTGCGCAGACATGCGCAGTCTCGCTGGCGAGATTTAATGAGTTAGGGTAGATTTCTCTAGTGGGCTTTAAGCCCCGTCCCTCTTTTCCATTGGCTGGCGTCACCATTTATGCTAAACGGTGGCCAGCCATTGGAAAAGAGCGTCTAGTGACGTACACTTTTCTCTTTTAGAGCCAGTCCCAGTTGGACTGGCTCGGTTGCTTTACGTCTGTGGTAAAAGCTTTTCTTATCTTTATGGGGCCATGTGTTTCAAACATATGGCCCCATAAAGACAAGAAAGCTTTGCGAAGGACGAAACTGAAAGCCGACCGTGCCTTAGCAGCTCAGCCAGGCGTGGCGAGACTCCACCCCCTCTGCCATGCCATTCCCGCACACGCGTTCGCGGCTCCTGACGTGCTCTCCGAGGGAGCCTTGGTGTGCTGCACGTTTGTGTGAGTTTGGTGCTGTTTCACTGTACACTTGTTTTCTATGTCCATGAGCTCTTTCTGAACTCATTCTGGGCCTCGGTCAGTTCAAAAGTTAAGAGTCCTACTTCTATATTTATTAAATGTCCCGGTTTTTGGTTTTAAAATCTTGGTCACCCTATGTAACGGCCTTAGCTACTTTGTTGAAGTGTCAATAAAAACATCATCTCAGGGAGATATATATATATATATCTCAAACTATAAGTGCAGAGTATCCACAGAGAAATCTCAGGAAGAAGCAACGTTAAGTATGACCTGTCATAAAACTGAGCGGAGAGCCTCACAGTTTTTTTTTAATGCAGATTTGTATAGCGCAAACTCGACCCTAAGGTATTGGAGCGCTTTACATTTGCACCGGTAAATTACACAAAAACACATTCAGGCACGGGCAGATTAAGTGATTTGCCCAGAATCGCAGGATGTGGACGTGACCCCGAGGCTCGAACCTTAGGTTCCATCCCCAAAGTCGGCAATCTAGCCGCAAGATCACAGTAAAGTTGCTTGTAACGCCGCCTCTCACGAAAGAACGGGAGGAGTAGGGCAGAACCGGCAACGTAAACACACTTCCTTCCCGGGGCATGGTTTGAGCGGAGACGTATGTGGTTTCAGGCACCCGGAAAGGTGGGGAGGAGGAGATGAGCACTCCCATCCTCTAGTTCCAAGCCTGGCCCCTTTTTCAACCTTACTCAGTCCTGAAGCCCGGCGGGCCCGCTGCCTAGTTCTGCTTACGTGAAGGCTCTGCCCTCGGCAAGGTAATTCTTTCTACTACGGCTCTCTCACGCTTTCATCAATGGTCGTCCTATGTCTGTAAGTCTGTTGAGCAGGGAGGTACTACTGACTGACTGGCCCATTTGTCGACTCTTTGTCCAACCCATGTTTTACAGGCGAGGCGGCTTCCTGAGGATGTTTTGTCAGTGAAGCTCTGCACACTTCCGTTTCTTACAAGTTTGTTTCACTTTTAGTTCTCCCCGCAGCAGTCACTTTCTTACCAACGCCGCACTGCCCTGTAGTTTTCTGGGTTACGTGACAATATGAGCTACTGTTGTTTAGAGAACATATAGTTTCTGTTTTGAAAACATTTCATTTTCTTTTTAAAAAGAACGGCACATTGAGACGATCATCTACCATAAAGACGAATACTGTAAACCGGAATCCATCAAACCGAATACTTCAACTCATCGAAAGGGCATGGGACACGAAGATACTAGCAAAGGCGAAATGCATAAATTAAGCGTGGGAACTGTGAATGCTTTGATCAAGGGGTCGGGGTGAGTGGTTGTGGGGGCGGATCAAAGGCATGACTAAACAAGCATTGGCATAGCCAATAGGTCTCGCTTTTAGGACATTATAAGTGTTTAGCCATGCAACAGTTGATGTTGCACCAAGGATATTGTGCTGCAGAATTAAATACTTATAAGGTCCCAAAGGCGAGACCTATTGGCTATGCCAATGCTTGTTTTTTTGGCAAATGAGATCTGCAAACCTCAATGTATTTAGTCCTCACGAAGAAAAGTAAAGGAATACGTCATACCCTGGAATGCTTAGCTGCTTCTGAAACGCCCAAACTGCAAAATACATTCCTCTTCCAATTTAAGAACCAGTAAATAAAAGAAGTCATTATCACGGTGCTTGATTGGGATGTTTGTATAAACAGTGGCGACTGCATGCAGAAAATGAACACTGATGGAGCACTGGTCACACGATCCAGCCCCTCGCCAGCTCGCCAGTCAGCTTTCTTGGGACATCTCTGCACACCATGCGAAGTCTAAGGTCCCCGTCATCCATCCTCTCAGCATCAGCACAGTACCCTGGTACATTCCCTTCTATGCACTACTGACATCACATCTACTGCTCCACCGTTTTTATAATTCACATGTGCGCGTTGTTTATTTACCACTGAATACAACATGCTTCACGGAATTCAAAGAAATTAGTAAAACACTAAAAAGAAGGCTTGCTAAAAACACCGCTTAGACTCAATTATAAATATATGGTGCAGGGGAAGGGCAAAATAATCCCACATTCTTAATGATCAGAAGCCGTTTTCCCTTATTTTATTCTTTAAATGACATTTGCTAAAGTACATCAAACTAGTCTCGAGCGTAATATTCATTTGCAAAGTTTGTGCAAAGTCCAACCTGTAAGAGTCAGATGTGTATACAAAATGCCACGTAGGAATGAAAACAAGCATTGGCATAGCCAATAGGTCTCGCCTTTGGGACCTTTTAAGTGTTTAGCCATGCAACAGTTGTTGTTGCACCAAGAATATTGTGCTACATAACTAAATACTTAGAAGGTCCCAAAAGCGAGACCTATTGGCTATGCCAATGCTTGTTTAGGCTTATATAGAGGTCGAAACATGTTGGTAATAAATATTCCTTAGGTCAAGTGATTCATTGTATTTCGCTAGATGACCACACTTTGTTACTTTTTTTTTAGTATTTTTAAACATATCAGAGGTACCCAACAGTTTCATTATACCTCTAGGTATATTTTATATTCACCTTACACAAAAAAAGCAGGACCGACTGTACTGTCCTCAACTTAGATTTATAAAAACTCCCAGAGTTAGAGTAGCTTCCCTCTGTCGAGTCCACCGGGTTGGCATTGCTCCTAACCCGGTGTGAGAGGTCGTCAAATGATGAAGAATGCCTCGATAAGTTGAGGGTAAGACGACCCCTCAAAAATCTTTTGATGACCCACAACAAGGAGATGCCAAACAAACCTAATTGGACCCAATTGGCCTCAAAGACCCTCAAGTCTCTCTCATGTGTTGTACAGATTTTGGGAGATATACTTGAGGGGTAACCTCCCTTACTCTCCTTATAGGGATTTAGTCATTATTTGAATGGTGCAGTAGGTGAAGTGGCACCGGGCCCACATGTTATCAGAACTCCTCTAAACACCTAATATTGCTATATTTTACAACTAAAGAGGCAGTCACAAGTGCAGTTATCTAGCAAGCACTAGGGTCATGATTTCAATAGTGTAGCAGGTGCAGTGGCACCGGGACCAAACGCTCCAGGCACTCCACTAAACACAGATTATTGCTATATTTTACAGCTAAACAGGCAGTCACAAGTGCAGTTACCTCACAGACAACAGGGTCATGATTTGAATGGTGCAACAGGTACTGGGCCAAAAAGTTGTCAGAACTCCTCTAAACAACTAATATTGCTATATTTTACTACTAAACAGGCCGTCACAATTGCAGTTACCTTGCAGTTGAAAGAGACTTGATTTAAATGGTGCAGCAGGTGCATTGGCACCGGGGCCAAACATTGTCATAACGCCACTAAACACCAAATATTGCTATATTTTATTACTAAACATGCAGTCACAAGTGCAGTTATCTTTCAGGCACTAGGGTCATGATTTGAATGGTGCAGCAGGTGCAGTGGCACTGGCCCAAAAGTTGTCAAAACTCCTCTAAACACGTAATATTGCTATATTTTTCTACTATACATGCAGTCGCAATTGCAGTTACCTTGCAATTGAAATGGGCTTGATTTAAATGGTGCAGCAGGTGCAGTGGCTCTGGGGCCAAAAGCTCTAGGAAGCCCACTAAACCCAGATTATTTCTAAATGGTACTACTAAACAAGACAGTCACAAGCGCATTTATGTAGCAGGCAATGGAGTCATGATTTGAATGGTGCAGTAGCACCAGGACCAAAAGCTCTAAGCACTCCACTAAACACCTAATATAACCATATTTTAATACTAAACAGGCAGTCACAAGTGCAGTTACCTTACAGACAACAGGGTGATGATTTGAATGGTGCAACAGGTGCAGTGGCATTGGGCCCAAAAGTTGTAAGAACTCCTCTAAACACCTAATATTACTATATTTGACTACTATACAGGCAGACACAATTACAGTTATCTTGCAGTTAAAAGGGGCTTGAGTTGAAAGGGGCAGCAGGTGCAGTGGCACCGGGGCCAAAAGCTATAGGGACCCCACTAAATGCAGAATATTGCTAAATTTGAGTACTTAACAGTCACAAATATCTAGCAGGCATTAGAGACATGCTTTGAATGGTGCTGCAGGTGCAGTGGCACCAGGGCTAAAAGATGTCAGAACTCTTCTAAACACCAAGTATGGCTATATTTCACTACTAAATAAACAGTCACAAGTGCAGTTACCTTGAAGGCACTAGAGTCGTGATTTTAATGGTGCAGCAGGTACAGCGACACCAGGACCCAAGCTCTAGGAACCCCTATAAACTCCAAATATTGCAATATTTTACTACTAAACAGGCTGTCACAAGTGCATCTACCTTACAGGCAATAGGGTCATGATTTGAATGGTGCCGTAGGTCCAGTGGCACGAGGGCCAAAAGTTGTCATACTTCCTCTAAACACCAGACATTGCTATATTTTACTACTAAACAGTCAGTCACAAGTGCAGTTATCTTGCATGCACTGGGGGCATGATTTGAATGGTGCAACAGATTCAGTGACACCGGGCCCAAAAATTTGTAAGAACTCTTCTAAGCACATAATATTGCTATTACATCAATTAATTTTATTTCCCTCTTTCATTTTTCAAAATTGAGCTATTAATTACCCACACTACACCACTAGTAACAGCACAATATAATACCTTTTGTACATAAACAAGTCATTACACTTTAACAGACTTTCTGTAACTTATATTGTACAACTACTCAGCAAGCTACAACTTACAACAAAAAACTGCTTATTATTACTAAAAAAGGCGAAAACTAAAGCATTTACCAACGCTTTTCTAAACTGCTGTGGGATTTTTCTTGTGTTGTTTTTTAGGTCTCGCCTGAGCCAGCGCTTTAGCGCTGCTCTGGCGAGAGCCATAGAAAGCGGGATTTGGAAGTGCAAACGAGTGCTTTTCAGGCCGCCAACTACAGTGCATGTGCGCCGGGCGCGCGCACCATTTGGCAGCCTGCTGATCACTTTCGCGGCCGCTTTGATGTTCTCAGTGAGCCGCGCGGCCACTGAGAACATCAAAGCGGCCGCGAAAGTGCTCACCATATGCCAGCCTGCGTGCCTCTCTCCCCTTAGATGGCGCGACGTGCCCTACCCCCTCCCTTATCCCACTTCCTGCTTGTTACACATGCTGATTAGTAGATCCGTCTTGCAAACGTATGGACAGCAGCGCGTTACCTAAGCTGCAGCCCCTGGTGCCTGCTGCAGCTGAAGAGTTTGTTATAGCCGTGGTCTGTGTCACTCACTATAGGATCGGACACACCTGGAGATTGCGACCCTAACGCGACTCCTCAGAGGTGTTGCCGGACACACCGGAAACATTTGCAGTGGCAGAGTTGAGCTCTACAACAGGAAACTGCTGGGGAGTAATGACATCGTTACTCGCAAACTTTGTGTTGGTTCCAGACAAGGTCTCAGCACGATGTACTTTCCTAAACCTAATTAGAAAGCAGATGAAAGCACCTGGCCTTGTTTTTGTTTGTTTACCCACCGGCTCCACCTCGCCCGCTTCTTGCAGCGGTCTCTGGGCATTCCCAGCGCACATACAAAGAAGTGTGTTCACGGAGCGAAGGTGGTGGTGCGAGGCATCCAAGGGCACGCAGACCCAGGCCCTCCTCCGTGCCCAGGAGGGGTTATACTCTGGTCTCTGCAGTGGGTAAAGCTCCCAAACGCACCATGATGTGCAGAGGCTGATGCTCTCAGGGGCACCCCTGTCACCGTTACTGTGATCTGAAGTTTCAGTCTCCGCAGACACCCCGTTGCCGACGCAGAGATGGCATTAAAAACAAATGCATCTTGATGTTTCACATAAGCCAAAGTTCTGCAAAATATAAATACTGAAAGGGAAAAGTTGCTTCCCTGTCATTTGGCGCTGGCACTAACTGACCAATTAGATGCACGAATAAAAATAGAAACATGATGTGAGTCGATAGACGTCCTGGCCCTTGGCTAGTGTTTCCTTGAGTTAACTCTATAAAAGCCTTAATTTGCTTCTTATGTGACTTGGTTCATAATCCTTCCCAAATGACATGGACACCACAAGTGATCCCCCGCGGGCCCCATCTGAAGCCCTGAATCCATTAACTAGTGTGGTGGTGATTAACTGACAATGACCCCATAAATGCCCCTCAATTCCGGTACTATTTGAAGGCCATTCGAGGCAATTGCCTCTCATCTGCAAGACTGGGCATCACAAGCGATGCATTTAAAAAAAAAAAACATTTTTGCAGCAGAGTGAAATCCGCGAATCTCAAGCGTCAGAACACTTATTGCCTAGTTCGACGTTTATGTTGCAGTCCTGAATTTAGAGGAGGAAACAAAAAAGTAAAAGAAAAAAAATAGGACCGCACGAGATTTTCATACCCGACATGCGGCAGTTTACAAAGTCGAGTAAATCAGCAGATTTTTTTATCTATCACCTATCACTAGGAAACCTAGCGTAAACACTTTATTTCACAAGCGCTTGGCCTTTCACCACACTCATTCACTATTCACACTGGCTGTACTATCAGTGGTTTCCTTTCACACCTGCTGCATGACAAGAACCTACCTGTTAGGTTTGCCAGCGAGGCAGGTACATATAAAGGAGTCGACACAGTGTGCTTTCGTTTCTGGCCACAAGGTCAGGGCCACTGGCCTTTTATTATCACCTCCGTGTACGTCATGGCCAATAGCATTCAGGCTACACGTGGCGGGGTCACCCACTAAAATACCAATCCTGATTTTGTGTGTTGGGATGTTCCATCCCCAACACAACATTCCTCCTTCACCCAAACAAAACAAAAACAAGCATTGGCATAGCCAATAGGTCTCGCATTTGGGACTGTATAAGTGTTTAGTTATGCAGCACAATATCCTTGGCGCAACAACATCAAATGTTGCATGGCTAAACACTTATAAGGTCCCAAAGGCGAGACCTATTTGCTATGCCAATGCTTGTTCACTTTATTACTATTTGTGTGCTGCATAAATACTTTACACATTGCCTCTGAGTTCAGCCTGGCTGCTTTTGTGCTACGCTACCAGAGGGTTAAGCACAGCTTAATTTTGCAGAGCCCCCCTCCCCCCAAAAGGGGGCCTCGAGGGCCGGACGATCTCTGGAAGGATCCGGTTCTGGGTCTATTAGAGCACCCAGAACGGGGTTAAGCACAGCTTAATTTAGTGACGTTTGTGGTTCACTCTGACAAGAATTGTGACAGTTGCTTGAGGATGACTCCCACCCCTCCCAACCAATAACCGAATATCTCATATTGATGATTTCTAGTACGAGATATTTTGCTGGGTAGAATAGATGAGTGAGCATAGTGTCACTGGGCTTTCATTGCAGAGAGAGGCTCATGGTTATGACTCACACATCCTTCGCATTCTACGGTGCTGATGTTTACTGTGTCTGGCTACATGTGCCAACAGAGAAGAATGCAATCAAGAAGTGGCAGTTAAACTTGCAACTAGAGGACTGCGTGATGCAAATCACCATGAACGATGTTGAAGTGCCAGAAAACACTGGCCCTGCCAGGGATGCAACACAAGCCCATAACAGGTGTGGGTTGCCCTTGTGTGAATTCTGTCACTCCAGCCGTACAAGTCAATCTTTTTTTACCATATTCTTAAGTGTGTATGCGGATTGTATTTATAAGGAAACAACAGCACTACAGTTCCCAGAATTCACATTGCTCTCGGGTACATTGTCCAAAAAAATTGAAACTCTCACGCAGTCTGTGGGGCCATCGGGAGCTTCGCACATATTAAGTGATGAGTTTCACCACTGGCCGCATGAAGGTGAGTCCTGCTTGTTCTGCAGGCTAGCTATGCACAGGACCTGTGCTTCCATAATGCCTGGTAATGCAGTGGCCTCAGTGTGCCACCTCAAGGGGATGCCAAGTTAATGCAAAAGGACCGAAAATGGCCCTTTGATGTGTTTGGGTGCAAATCAGACGGAGTGTTTATTTCTAATATGCCTGGAGCGCTGAAGATCCTTGCACCTTCCTGATTAGGAGCTGGTTACCAGTGAGTGCCCATGGTAATTCGAACCCAGCGTAAGTTTCGGTTTGTGCAGGTGTCATAGTCAGTTATAAGGTGTGTACTTGATCTTATCTGGCGATTCCAGGGTGTGATTACGTCTGCTCCCTGGTTAAATGTCGTCAGGCCACACGTGCTGTAATCTAACAGGGCGAACAGCCCAGTAATTACCGAGACAGGCGGATTTTGGTGCAGAAAGTACCAACATCGTGCGTTATTCCCCATTACTGGCACAAAGTATAGATTAGGTTCTATTTATTGCACCCGAACCCCGTGGTGTCTAATTTATTCCAGTGGGATAAAAGCGACGAATGCCCCTCTGGGTGCTTGGAAATCTGTCCTTTGGGTGGCTGGGTAAAATTCCTCGCGCCCACCTATCTTTCTGAAGAAGACTGGCGTGTAGCGCCCCTCCATATGTTACTGTTATTATTGTAAGTGTAGGTTTAACCTCATAACGTCAAGGAATGGCGAGGAGCATGAATATATTCGTGTGAAGGAGTCAGAGGGTTTGTGGTGGCTGGTGAGGCTTTGAATGTAGGGCTCTTGCCTGTGATAAGACGATTTTTTGGTTGCAGATTTATATAGCGCGAACTCGACCCTAAGGTCAGGGCGCTTTACATGAGCACCGGTTATGTTACACGTTCATTTTACGGTAGGCGCGGGGAGATTAAGTATTGTGCCCAGTATCACAGGATGCTGAGAAAACCTGGTTCCCAGGTCCAAAGTCGGCAGCTCTGGCCGTAAGGCCACATCCTGTCTTGTAAGAGTTCTTACAGTGATAACTTTCTACGCAGAGTTTTCTTCCACCTTAGGTCGGAGGAGCTATAAAATACCGATGCATTGTCCACCCCTTGCTTGCAGCCACGGACAACCGCCTCTGCCTCATTTAACTCATTTTCCCTCGGAGACCTCCCACGATGCGGTGGCGAGGGCAGGGAGCTCAGACTGTAGCCTCAGTGTTAACTGCGGGTCAGGGCAGTCAGGAGGGATATCGTTAAACAGTGACACTGCCAAACCAGGCCGGCTCGCTCGCTCGCCCGTCTGCAGGGGACGGAAATAAGCCCCGAGTCCGAGGCGGCGCTGCGGCTGCTCGCGGCCCGCAGCATTCACACGAACCGCTCATTTTGAGAAAGCAGCCAGCCGCAGATCCGGACCTCCGCCGTGAAACGACGGGCCGGGCCGAACAAAGGGGGAGTTCTGTAAACGCAGTGAATAATGGGAACCCCCATTCATGGGCACTGCTAACCTTTTGGCAGCCACCAGCAAACTCTATTCTGCGCCGTTGATTGGGGAGGACAATACGCCGAGGCTCCCTCTGAATGACTGATACCACCAACAGTGTCCCCATTCACTGGCTTTTGGGAACCACGGGGCACCATTGTCCGCAGTGACTCCTTCAGACAGTAGGGAAGGGGAAAGTGAGAGCATCTATGGCAGCACAAGTGTTATAATCTCCCTTTAAAGCGCCCCAGCTCGACATTTCCAGCTGAGCAACAGGAACTATGCGGTGTCAGAGGAACACAGAGCAGAGGGGCTCAAAGCCCGGCCTTCCAATCCCCTTATCGCCCTGCGCTGCTAATACCGCAGAGATGGCGCAGTGGAAAACACAGGAGGGCTGGCCCTGTGCGGATCAGGCCTTTCAACTGCCGAGGAGCGTTTAGCGGCAAAGCAGTCAAACATGGCGGACAATGCTGAGAGGAAAAACAGTTTAATGAGCTAAAGATTTGGTGAATGAAAGCGCGCCGCCGTCCCACACTCAGTGCGGCCGCTGCAGGAGCAGGGTCAGGGACTGAGGCCCCGTGTGCTGTGCGCAAAGGGTGTGAAGCCGAGCTGCTTCACCGAGAAAAGTGTATGCGCCTCTTCTGTTCGAGGCTACTTTCATTAAGAAACTTGCGAAACAGTGAAACTAGAACACAAAATTGTTCTGACTTTTAACATTTCTAACTGTTCACTTGGAACCTGCGGTAGCCATGCACATTGAGCAATTCTTTGCCAAGTGAAACTCCATTTCACGCAAGATGAGAAACAACAACTATTAAACTTGAGGCTTTAAAAGCATCACGTGGTTACATTATGAGGGACAAAGTAAGAGAAGATGAAAACTAAATTCAGAAATACACAATGTACTTATATATATTTCTGCCCAGGTAAACTTAAGGCCATCAGTGACAAGGTGGCCAACTGGTTTTTGAACAGTTCAGAATTTATGAAAAGTTTGTCAACTGAGTTGCACTAACTGTCTTGTGCAAAAACAACATTTGCACTAAACATGTTGGCGCAAAATTAGCTGGCACTGATGGCAATATGGGCAATGTATCCCACATCTCCAGTAAAATGCAAGGTTAATTCTAATGTTTAAATTCAAACAAAAATCCAGATAGTTGCAATAACTGGGTTGAAGAGGCTCCAGGACAGAAATATCATAAAGTTCGGTACAATCCCCAAGAAGGCACATTTGCCTGCAAGTGGATCCTGTACAAACTATTTGTAACTGGCCAACTGGAATTCCCTCCTAATGGGGCCCTAAAACTCATCCGGTGGTGCATTTGTCCCTTAGTGGTTTTAATAACAGTTTGTAATGGGAGGAGTAGTTAAATGCATGCCACTGCTTGATATTTTTTTTATTATTCACTCTTGTTGTGAACACATCAGAGTAGGATTACATATACTTAACCTATGTATTTAATTGACTTCGATGAAGTCACGTGCAAAGCAAAGGCATACTTTAATTCGTTTAACTGTGAAACCACCTACCCTAGCCCTGTTGATAAACTAGTGATGTTTTTCATTATTAGAAGTTGGAAAGTATACTTTTGGCCTCTAATGGAAAGAAAAAAACCGACGCCCTATGACAAATGGTTTCATACTCAAGGCACAGACATTACAATTGCATGGATTTCTGATTCACACACACACGTCACATCTGTGTTCACCTCTGGGGCACTCTGGGTGTTCCAAGAAGCCAGATGAGTGGGCGCTAGCTTTCTTAGTTTGCCAACCAATAAAATGTTCCCAAATTACCGCCGACATTCAGCGGCGTGAAATGAGTTTGTCGGGGCGGGTTGGAGCGTGGAGGCACACAGTGACAGTGCCCTTCTGTTTTCGCCCTTGAACCACTGCCCGGCCTGATTCAACAAAAACATTTTTACATTACAACTGTGAAATCTTGGCATAAAGCTCCCCTTTGTGCCCGCCATTATTTTCGCACAAACCTAGTGCATTGTCACACGGCTGAAGTTAATTTGATCAACATTGGGACATTTCACTTTTATGTTCGGTCAAAAGAACTGCTTCATGCTCATTTTAGGCATTGAAAAGAAATGATCGCCAGAAAAATAATGTTACTATGAACAATTCTGGGCAATTAGTTTCCCAGGGAGCGGGGATGTGTTGCACGGGCCCCACACCACTATTCTTTGTCATTTTATGGCCGCTCATCAGTCAACTGTCACCCCTTCTCAAAGGCCCCTCCAGTCTAAATGTTTCTCTTTGGGCTTTTCCCAGCACTCGCAGCTGAATGAGTGAAAGAAATGCCACATAGTTCCTGCGCATGCGCAAACTGCAGCTCTATAGAGCTGGCCCAGCAGAGGCTTTGGACGAAGCTCGCGCCACGTTACCGTTTAACGTACGCGCCTCCTTTCTTGAGCAGAAGTGCGTTTTCAAAATAGCTGAAAGTGTGAAAATGTGTTTTGTACAAGCTGGCAGAACTAGAAAAACAATCCTTAGCATATAGTCTCAGCGGGTGGCCGACTCAAGCGCTCTTTCCAGATAAGGCGCTTCAATTTGCCGTATTGCGGTGACCTTATTTCCACTCTCTCCCATTTCCGGGTTTAAACCGGGGTTAAGAGCGCTCAGAATTTGCATGTTTTCATGATAAAGCATTTTGAAGAGCAAGGTCAGACACCGGGCCGGCTCCCTTACTGTGGATTGATTACATACATTGTACCCGGGCCTGGGTAATTTTTCAATGACGTTTCCAAATTCCTTAGTTTGAACATGAGCACGAGGAATTTTGCTCCAACATTTGCAGTGCCTGCAAAGTTAAGAAACGACGTTTGCACCCTAGTGACCAATGAACAAGTAATGTTTTCCATCAGTAGGTGGGTCCACATGTTGGAGGAAATGTCATTGCAAAACTGCACCTGAGCCAGTGCGATATGTGTGATTTTTAATACATGGGGTATCTAAATCCCTTCCTTTCATGGATCTGTGTGGCGTTTGTGTTATGATTTTTATGACAAAGGGCATATTTGTTCGATAATGTGTAATCAATCCAAAGCGTCTCTCCAGTTAAGGACGCCACACTGGGTCTCAAAACCTAGACAGATTTTACCAAATAAGACAACATTGGAAAACGCCAGTTGTCGGTGGTTGTTAGCTGGCATGATTAGGTACAGCGAACTGTTTTTATTCTTTACACTTCATGCCCCATTCAGCTCCTGCTACATCAATATAATTGGGATCCGTTCTTCACAATAGATTAGGAACTAACTTTACTATTCAGGCGGTCCTTTACATGTGTGTATGTTACCTTAAAAGCATTAATCTGCAAAGCAACTTTCTAGACACTCCTTACTGGATCTTTCTACACTGGGCCTTGTGGGGTACAAAATCCATGTTTTGCTTCATACTTAATTTACTTAGCAATATAGCAATATAGATATCCAATCTCATGCAAAAGAATAATTTTACCAAAATGTATTTTATGACTAAAATATCCATGAGGAGGATATTTTTTAATTGAAATCAATAATAATGTAATAATGACACTGATAGTACATTTTTGGTATAGCAACTGGTGCCACTGACTGATACATAGCGGTAAGTTGTTTATATCTGTCTTGTGTTGTTATGCTACCACTAAGGATGAAAGGCTGAGCGGATCTTTCGGGATCCACTCAGGTATGTGCTGCTGTGGCATTACTCCATTGAGTTAACTTGCTGGATTTCCTGTGGCAACATTCATAGAATTTTACAGTTGCAGCTTTAAAAAAAATAAAAATACGTTCCATCTCCCCATTATTGCATTTCTGGCCATGACAAAACAGGTTGAGTTGCACTTTTTCAAAAAGGAAATGCATGATTGAAGAGGAGGTAGCACAAAGTAAAGACTTTAACAGCCTTTTCCTTAATGAAGATTTGTCAGGTAAGTTGCTTGCTTGGACGTTGGTGATTTGTGTTAATTTGTCACACTAACTTCCTGCCCCTTTGTGTGTCACAATATACAAGTCTGGCAATGTTGGAAATACTTCTATCCCCCTGATGTACAGTCTCAAGCGTGCGTAGCAAGACTGGGTCACTGAGACCTTTGGTGAAGTGGCTATGCACAGAAAAACTTTGGCATATGTGAGAAATCGGGTTGTTGGTTGACTGGGGTGTGAGCCCTGGTCAAGCAGCATGGGGGGAATGTATGACATTGTTCTGCATTCTGTCCATCAACTGTTGTTTTTGCATTTGTCACCCCGAGTGGGAAGGGTATGCCCAGACGTGGGCCCTGTGCTCTCCATGCCACTGGAATCAAGCTTTCCTGGCTGAAGGGTATGCCCAGACGTGGGTCCCGTGCTCTCCATGCCATTGGAATCAAGCTATCCTGGCTGAACAGGGGTGAAACTCCGAAACCGGTCCTAGGATTCTTGTTTCCAGTCCAAGGAGGACCTGGCTTGGCAGTTCGGGCTGGACAGTTCCCATGAGGCACAGGGTCAAGACTGATTTGCATATGGCTGGGTTCAAACTGGAACAGCATGGTGAGCAAAAAAACGATGGCTTTAGGACCAGATCTCTGTACTGGGGTGAATGTATGACATTGTTCTGGTTTCTGTCCATCAACTGTTGTTTTTGCCCTGGACAAGCAGCAACCACAATCTTTCAGGGTAAGGCACAAGCAAACCCAAAATTAACCCTTTGCTTAACCCCATTGTATCTGCCCACCAGAGTTATGAATTGTAAAAGAATTTATTGAAAATATCACCAAAAAACACAAAGTGCCAACTCAGGATATCTGGTCACGCTGAACTAAGTCAAAGTCACACTTCTAGGCCGACCACAATAGAACATTGATCGGATACAGTCACCATGTTAGGCCCGCTGAAGTTTACCTTCTCAAGTCTGTGTCAAGTGTTCTGTTCACGTTCAACAGGGCCGCGAGTAGCAGAGAGAACATTGCGGAAGGCTGTCGGCATAGCCCGAAGAGCAAGCAGGCATTGCAGGTGGGCGTTGCTGGAGCTTCACATTGGGGATCTTAACGAGTGTTCGATGATGGAGAGCGAGGAGTCAGGCTGACCGACCTTCGTGTTGAATTGCGGTATGAGCAGCAAAGTCTTGGTGCAAACGGGCCCGTTCCCAGTCGAGAAGAGCCCAAAACTTGATTTCTGCTCACTGAGGCACTCCAGGGGTCCAGGAACTGAGGGGTACCACATGGGGTCAGGAACCCACTGAGCTGGGTCCAGGGGCTGGTGCAGGATTTTGGGGAGCCTTTAAGTTCCTGAGGTTCAGATCAAGAGGCCAGTACACTAGCCCTTGGAATCACTCTGGTGTCCTGGGTTCAAGGATGAAGTTGCGGGTCCAGTTCTCCTTTCACCCAGGCAAGAGGGCAGCAGGACAGCAGTTCTTTCAGAGCAGCAATCCAGCAGAGTAGCAGACCTTTCAGCAGCACAACAATCTTTCTTCCTGGAAGAGTATCCACAGATCCAGAAGTGTACTGAAGATTTGGTGCCTGAGGTCCAATAGTTATACATAGTTCTGCCTTTATAGTGGGGAGAAGCTTCTAGAGGCATGCCTTTGAAGCAGAAAGGTGCCCTGCCTCCCTCCCTCCAGGCTAACTACAGGGGGTATGCAGTCCTTTGTGTGGAGACAGGACACAGTCTATTCAAGTGTAAGTGGGGCAGGGCTCAGCTACCCTCTCCCATCCTGCCAGTGATGGCCTATCTAGTCACACCTAAGCTCCCTATTACGTGGGGTCGCCTAGGAGGAATACTCAAAGCCCAACAGTCACCCACACCCAGTCATGTGACCCAGAGACAGGCACCAAATGGCCAAGGCAAGAAAGTGCCAACTTTCTAAAAGTTACATTTTCAGAATTGTAATTTAAAATCCAACTTCACCATAATTTAGGATTTTTTAAATTAGGATTCCAGAGATACGAAACATGAACTGACTTCCTTGTCCCATTTGAAAATAACACTTATAAAAGTTAATAAGGTAATTCCAATACTATCCTATGGGAGTGGTAGGCCTTGCAGTAGTCAAAAACATATTCAAGAGTTTCCTGCTACCAGGACATGTAAAGCGTAAAAGTACATGTCCCACTTTTAAAATACATTGCACCCTGCCTTCTGGGCTGTCCAAGACCTACTCTAGCGGTGACTTACATGTATTTAAAAGGAAGGTTTGGGCCTGGCAAAAGGTTTATTTTGCAAGGTCGCAATGGCAGTTTAAAACTGCACACACACAGACTGCAATGGTAGGCCTGAGACATGTTTAAAGTACTACTTAAGTGGGTGGCACAATCAATGCTGCCGGCCCACTAGTAGGATTTAATTTATAGGTCATGGAAACAGGTAGTGCCATTTTACTAGGGACATATAAGTAAATTAAATATGACAATTGGGTATAAGCCATCTAACATGTTTTAAGGAGAGAACAAATGCACTTAATTTCTGGTTAGCAGTGGTAAGAGTCCTAAGGCCATCAAAAGCAAAGTCAGCAAAACAGGCGGTCTGAAGGCAAACAGTTAGGAGGAATTCCACACAAAGGATGACAGGTCTAACAAAGTACATATTAGTTCTGAGTATATTTATCAAAAGTTGCACTAGCTAAATGTAAGATTTGTTTGGCACAGAGCACAGCTTCTGTGAATGGTCGTCATGACAAAAAAGCACTTAAAAAAAGAACCCCAGGCAGATACTCTGTGGATGCTTAGACCTGATCATCATCCATTGAAGGAGAAAAGATGGAAGAGTTGTGTGGAAGGTAAAAGGTGCCAAATTAATTTGAATCCAAGGAAACTCAGGAGAGCTCTGAAAACACACAACCAAACATCACACATTTCTATGAGGAGCTCAACGGCCAACTGAAGTCTAAATAAAATGCTAAGACATCTCTAAAAATTAGACAAAAGGAAAAAGGACTGTCTTCTGAAAGAGGATCAAAAGCTAAACATGGAGTTGAAGGTCACTGAGATGATTTGATTAGAAAACTAAAATAGTTCTATGAGGCCCAGAACAATACCAGAACCTGCAAGAAAGAGAACCACGCCTCTTTAATGCTGTGGTGTGACAAAGGAATTGATGATTTTTTTAATATGATCTAATGTAGTGATCCAATATATTCTATTATTATTGAATCAGATCACCCTTCAGAGAAGAACGTGGCCTGCCTATGGTCCTGTTCTACTTATAAATAATTGAGGCAGATATTTGTTGCAACACAGAAGTAGATTGCTGTTTCCAGTACACTCCAGATGTGAAATTCTTCTCTCCACTATCACTTGCATACATACATCTTTATTCTTGTTCAAATAGGTGGATTTGTTTTGTTTCCTGTAGCATACATATAACATCAGTTGTGCCATACATTCAAAACGCAGATTGAAGTAATTTTCCACTTATGTTCATGTTCGTCGAGATTCTGGCATTCGTTTTAATATTTTTTTAATGTTTTCAGTTTGAAATTTGCATTAATCTCGATGCAATATCATAGCACTTAGGTATCACCGGGGTGCCTGGCATCTCAATGAGGGAAGGAGACAAGCAGTTTTGTCCTGGTTGTGGTTTACAGCTGATGGCAGATGAGACTTTCACAGAACAATCTGCGACTGATTGGACTTTCACTACTCAAAGTAACTATTTCTGTGGGTGATGGAACATGTTAACTAGTGTCCTCCTGCAGATACTAGGAATGTCACACACATTCAGTGTCTAAGTCATGCAGCATATCACCCACTATGCATCAATTGGCCACATGCTTCTTTATTACTCCTGTAGCTTACAGTGGTAGGCGTATGTAATATTATGCACAATTGAGTAGCATTCATGATATTTATCATCTATACCAGTCAGCCATTGCATTCAAAGTACAGCGAGTAATAGAGGCCCTTCACTGTCACATTTTTGGGCATTCTTGGTGACATGCTGGCTATTGCTGGCTAGTATTGGCTAAGCTAAGACAGGGATGACAGGCTGAAGAGGTACAAGTAGAGAATAGCTGTAACACAAACAGCATGAACTGGCACAGTGCTTTATCTTGCAAAAGAAGGGAATCCCTTACATGGAACCAAGAGAAATCAAAAGCAGGTAAAGGCAGGGGAAGCATTGGCTGGCTGTGAACTGTGTGAGATTGGGCAGAATACACCAATGCACAGTGTTGCCAGACACGGTTACAAGTATGGGAAACTTGCTTTAATACTAGCTCTACTGATCTAGAATGGTTGAGATTCCTGAGCAGCAAGGGGGGCACACACGGCGACTCAACAGTGGTGGGCCTGAAACAAAAGGAAACACAACTAGCCGTCCAAAACAACTCCACACAACTTGTCGAGTGGGGCATTGAGGTTCAGCCTATGTCACTCCCAAAATATCCACACGTCTTAGCACCTGAAAATGGGGGCAAGGGCCCCAGGTCGGTCTTGCACGGAACAGACAGCTCCGAATTTCCTGACAGAAGACGAATGGGCTCCAAGGACCCAATGGGCATCAGGATCTCATGCCGAAACAACCAGCGGGTCATCTGCGCAACTGCCCCTGAAACAGACACACACGGAATCCGAAGAAGAGGGCAGCAGCATCCCTAACAGCTGTGACGTCAGGCCAGGCAAGGGAGAGGTCAGAGGAGGATCACCTTCCAAGCAGCAATTAACCATAATCTCATGGAATATTGCAGGGATCAGCAAAATCCGTGAAAACGAAAATTTAAAGCAATTCTTGGAAACCGGAGAAATACTCTGCTTCCAATAGACTTGGGCACTGGCTAGCACCCTACTGGCGGGGTACCATGAGCATTACATGCCAGCAACAAAAATGAATCTCTCCGGCTGTCCGTCTGGCGGTCTATCAGTTTTTATAAAACATGCAAGTGCCCTCGCTGTAACAGACATAAATATGAACTGACCTGGGTTGCAAGCTGTACAGATTGGTGGCCTGAAATTCAACGCACGCCCACTGCGCCTTCTGGTTATCAACTGCTATATCAACCCGGCGTAGACCACCATGAAAGACCAGATGGAGGCACTGACACGGAAAATAGATGACCTCTTAAATAAATACAAATCATATCAAGTCATCCTAGCGGGAGACTTTAACTTGAAGGATCTTGATAAAGTCGAATACCCCCATTGGGGTCCGGGCAGGGCTGCTCCCCTTTATGACCTTCTCGCCAATCACAAGCTGACCACAACCCATGCATGGAAAGAAGCATGTTCGAAGGCCTGGCCCTCCCAACAGACCTTCCGGGACATCTCCAGAATTGACTACATCATGGTCAGTGATTCAATGGCGGCCAGCTTGAAAGACTTTGTCGTCGTGGATAGGACTGAAAGTGACCACAGGCCATTAAGCGCAGTGTTTCAGCTGGAAAGACCCTCAGCCACCATCCTCCAAGTCATCGGAGAGTCAAGAGGGGACAAAAAACATAGTCTCCTGAGGAGGATCAAATGGTCGGATAAGATACGCAAGAAACTCCAAACCGGGTTGGCTCAGAACCAGGAAGTGAGCTCATCAATGTCGATCTCACCCATAAAGAACTGGGAGAATATAGTAAAGGATCTACAAGAGAAGATGGGTCAACATCAAGCCCCCAGGGCCAAAGTCTAACCAACTGGTGGAAGCATTTGCAAAACCAAAGACATATGTGAAAGTAAACGGCTCCTGCGAAAGGCACTCAGAATAAAGAAAAAAGGGGGCCGACAAAGGGAGGCTCCATCGGTCGCATCACAGAGAGCAGCGCTAAGAAAGAAACTGTGGGAACACAAAAAAGCCCTCATATAGCGGGAGTGGCTGAAAGTCTTCTCCCTGCTTAAGCAGAAGAACCCAGCAGGATTATGGAGACATATAAATCAGCTGAGCAGTAGAGGGGTCCTAAGAGAAAATGGAGTAGCAGAGCAAGACTGGCTGCCCCACGTGAAGCAATTATATTCAATAGTTTCTTCACATAGAGCCAGCTCTGAAGAGACCACCAGCGGAGCAGGACAATCTCAACACTCCAGTGCAAAGCCAGGAGTAACGACTCCTAGCCCTGACACCACCCCTATGGGCCGGGAAGCCCAGGCCGAGGTGCATGGCACACCACAAGCCCAGATAAACCCTCAGATGAAGAATGACAGGGCCCCTGAGCCCAATGGACTACCAGCACCGGTCTTCAAAAAGGGCCCCGACTTTTGGGCAACAACATTAACCCCTCTCTGCAATTACATTTTCACGACCGCCAAAACCCCTTGATTTTTGGAGGGGCTCCATACTGGTCCCTATTTATAAAAACGGAGACCGCCTGCAGCCATCAAATTATAGACTCATTGCGTTGCTTGATCTGGAAGCCAAGGCCTATGCCCGCCTCCTATTGAAGGATCTTGAGACTTGGGTGGAGGAAAAAAACATCATCCTCTTCCACCAGTCCGGCTTCAGGTCACAATCATCGACCATGGATAATGTACTGGCGCTAGCGCACCTATCAGCCCAGGCAGCAAGGAAGGAAAAGCCCCCACTTTTCTGCTGCTTCATCAACTATAGCACAGCCTTCGACAAAGTTGTACGCAGAAGACTTTGGTGGAAACTAGAAAATGGGGCATCCCACCAAACCTCCTGAAGGCAATTAGATCGCTATACGAGGACACTTGGGTACGGGTTAAAACAAGTGCCAGCACAGTGTCCCCCAAAATAACAACGACCAATGGGTTAAAACAAGGATGCGTGCTGGCCCCCATCCTTTTTAACCTGTATATGGCAGACTTGGGGGATGCCCTGAAAGGAGCCAGCCTGGTAGCACCAAGGCTAGGAAGCGTGAGGTTGCCAGGGCTACAATATGCCGATGATACTGCCATAATGGATCACAGGAAGGTGGGCCTCCAAAGAGCACTAAACGCACTGAACAGTTATAACAACGACAACAACCTGACAGTTAACCGGGGGAAGACCAAGGTTGTCATCTTCGGGAGCTACCATCTGAAAAAGAAAGTACAGTGGCAAATGGGAAATCTGCCAATCAACACAGCGGTGTCATGTAATTACCTAGGGGTTTTGCTTACAGAGCGAGCCAAGTCGAATGCCTACCTAAAGCAACAGCTATCTAAGGCCAAAAAGATCACACACCTGCTTAAGCAACTAAGCCTACACCTGGTAAGCCCTTCGCCGGACCAATATTGTCCATTTTAAAGGTGCAATTGCTGCAAGCTATTAGCTATGGTCACCTGGCCTTCCCTGGCTCACTGGATGCCCTCCTCAACTCAGCCCAGGCCAAGGCAAATAAATCTGTGCTCCTCATTCCTAGGTCAGATTTTAATTAATTGTACAGTTAATAAATAAATACAAATACTAGCTCTACTGTTTGTGACCTGCAACACGAAGTTGAAAAAAATCAGGTCACCATCTTGGGTGGAATGCTTTCGAATGGCAATATAAAATTATGGCAGCCATCTTGGTATGTGCCCAATGTGAGAACAGGATTGTCTCACGACAAGCCTTCCAGCCCTAAAAGGGCATGCATGTGAGGGTCTCCAGTCTCTGCCCATGCCTAAACATAGGCTGCAGGGCACTTCTGCTCTGTTAAATGTCCCCATGTTCCGCCCTGACACATTGCTGATGCACAGCAGAGTAGGTGCTGAAACCATCATGGTATAAAGTGGACCTTATTACTGACATGCTAGTTTTCGTTGCATAACATTGGTTCTTCCATTACATATTGTTGACATTTGTGGTGACATGGCCACTATCCCTCCCTTTAAATTATGGGTCAATGCAAGACATATTATGGACATGTTTACAAAGATTCTGGCTACTGCTGGCAAAACAGTGGTCCATCCTTGACTAACTGTGGCCAATCTTGGCATAATTCTGGCAATACCTGGTGTAGTAAAAGTAAAAGCCCTTTCACTGTAGTACACGTCATTGTTGTCTGATGATAATAAATGGACTTGGAAAGTAAAATCTGTCCATGTGGGATGGTAGGTTATGTGAGTGCCCGGTGAATATGGCAACCTGATATTTTGGGAACAATAATCTATTTATTTATCCTAATAGTGGGGTATTTCAGAACACAATGCAGTTTGTTAACAAATTAAGTATGCACCCCTTTGCACAGGAGAGTACTCTGGAGAATACCAAAATTTGGGAACAAAAGCACAAGCTTTGACTGTAGCTAAATGGATAGATGGGTTACATAAAATGCACAAATTGCACATTTCTGTCGATCCAAGAGGCACAAATAAATGGCAGGACAATTCTTGCATTATGCGAATTGGTAGGAGTAGGAAGGGAAACCTGGGTAAGTTTCCCAAATATATGAGAAGAAACATGCATCTTGGCACCAATAATGTCCAGTAGGTCCCTATTCCCTCCTTTGAAGCACGATGACAAGATAAACTAACACATAAGCGAGTGGTGAGGATAAAATGGAAGGAAGATTGCTCTGAACAATAACTTATGTAGAAGGAGTGGGGGAGGGTTTGTGCGCATTTTACTAAGGTGTCTCAGTGGCGTAGCAAGGGGGGTGGTCCACCCTGGGTGTCGCAGGAATTGCTAGCACCCCCTGCACTTACATGCAGGCCACCACGGGGCAGCAAATGCAGGGGCCGCCATGGGTGGACAAAGGTCTAGCTATGCCCCTGAGGTGTCTAAATATGCTGTCTTTAAGTTAGTAAAGTTTAACATCCTCCTCTGAATCTACCTATTGCCTGGATGCGTCATATAATATATCCGTACAGAATGACATATTGCTTTAAATGTGGTGAACAACTAGTGTAGCTGCTCGATAAATGTTCCCCTTAAAACCCAGTAGATGCCTTTTGGGACTGACCCTCATTCAAAGTAAAGTAATAAGAAAAACAAACTCACATGCTTGGCCGTACTACTGGCTAAAAGTCCCATAGCTATACACTGACTCCAACTGATAAAACCAAACAATGACTGACTTAGGGAACAACAGCAGTGCCACTAGACTAGGAACCCCACTTGCTGGAGACCTAAGGGGAAAATAGATTAGCAGAAGATTTGATGGCCTGTAGGAAGATTGTATGAATTCTTTAATTACTCTCAGATACAACACCTCTTTGAGGAGTTCCCAGAAATATTGACATTTAGGGTCCGTTTACGATGTCGGTCGTAAGGCTTACGACCCAAGGTCGGAGACCTTAAGACCGACATCGTCGGTTTCAATTTCGTCCGGCTAATTATGATACAGCCGGTCATAATTGAAACCAGCTGGTCATTCCGTCTGGCTTCCGACGGGCTCTAGGAAGCCCGACTGCCAGTCGGAGATCGGCCCGTAATCCAAATGGAAGGCGTTTACCCTTCTCGATTATGATGCACGGTTTCCGGCAGGGTTGCCATGCCGGCCTTTCCAACATAGAAACCCAGTTAGAAAGCATGTCTGAGGCCCCTAGCAGGGCCCCGTTCTGTATTCGGCCTCTGGTTGGGGACCAAGGGGGCACCTATGGTGCCCTCCTGTTTATCCCTGCACCTTGTGGCAGGCACCTGGAGGTGCAGGAATGAACACAGGCTCCCATTTCTCAATGAGAGCTTGTGTTATGGCCGGTTTATGGTCATAACACAAGCTCCCACTGAGAAATGGGAGAAATCGACCTCACCATGTGCGGTTCTATTGTAATTAGGCAATCGGGACCGCCGACCAGAGGTCAGTCGGTCCAGCCGCCCGACATCGTAATATGGCTCTATATTGTTAAGACCTCAAATCTAATGAATACTGAAGAGATGTTAACACTTTACCCCCACGCAGAGGCGGAAGAGTAGACAGCAGATCCAGCAATGCTATCTGATGTTTGTTGTAAATGAGGTCCAGAGACCATAGTGTAGATTTTATGAAGGTTTATTTATAGTAACAAGTAGGTAGATAAGCCCAAGTGCAGCCCCACTAGAAGCAGCTTCCGTGTTGCTCAGCCCACACACTCCAACTGACACTCTCAACCTCACCAGGCCCTCCAGCATCCCACTACACCACATTCACAATGACTGAGCAGCAGGTACTTGGAACACTGGGGAGGATGCATTAAGATATATTAGAACATTGGAATGTGGAGCACTCCATTGTAGACAATGGAGTGCTCCATGCTTCTACGGGCCGGTAAAGGCCCGCAGAGCAACATTCCAATGTTTTACAAAAGCCTCTCGAACCTCGAGGGGATTTAAATCCCCTCGAGCTTCGAGAAGCCTTTGTTTAATTTGTTAGAACATTCTGCCCTCTAGTGGCAGAATCTTCTAATAGCCTTATAGCCCTTCATAGCAGGGCTATACCGCTATTAAAGTCCCGCTGCTTTTGTTAAAGTCCCTCGCCTTCGGCTCGGGCCTTTAACGCTGCAGCGGGCCTTTAATAGCCGGTATAGCCCGCTACGGCGGGCTATAAGGCTATAATAATGTTCTGTGAGAAAGCCCAAGAATAACCCACAAAGCTGGGCTCAGTACGTTATAAGTGATTTGAACTATTAATGTGGAAAACGTTTGTGAATGTATTATAAATAGCCTTAGTGAATCCCTGACTATGGCATCCTTCTGTAATTGGTTAGCATACGCACTTAAAAGGAACTGTTTTCATATTTTTTTTTTAATTCTAGACATTTTTTTTTAAATAGGATAAGCATTTGTTTAGGGACTTGATCTTATCCAAAGCAGACATTTTGTATTTAAAAGTGAAATCTAATGTTTTTCAGAATCTAGCATGATGATGCTTTGGGCCAAATGACTCAATTTCTGAAATATATTTAAATCTGCTATTCACATTCTGTTCAAGCGAGCGTTTTCGGTTACTTGCTAACAGAGGGCATATTATTATTTTTATAATTTTATGACTTGTGTGAAGGCCTTTTGTTTTCTACATTGTAAAAGCTTTTTACCATTTTTGCTCATTTCAACTTCAATATAAAATTAGTGGAATCCACCAGCTATTAGATCATATGATCTCTAAATAATTTAGCAGCAGCATTGCTAGACTACCCTGTAAGATGTGTCTGTGAGATTTGTATAACTTTTGATTTGTTCACCCTGCCCCTTCCATGTCTAGTCTCAGCCATACAAAACGACTGATAAACTACTTGGAAGGGGCTGGATGCTGAAAACATTTCAAAATCAAAATGTTTTTAAGCGTTATAAAGAAATAGAGGGAAAACATCCTGCATATTGAAGGGCTGCAGGTAAACAACCCAGAAAACGTCACTTTTACCAGGACTTTTCTCGCGCTAAAACGTTTTTTGCTGGAAAGTTCTTAAGCAAAATAAAGCACGATTAAACATTTTTATAAGGGCAAGTTGACAAACCACAAGGAATGCACAGTCTGTCAACTTTGTGGGCTTAATTTAAATTGCAACCTCTCATATATAGCTCTACTCAGTTTTCCTTTCCCTTTCCCCACCTATCTCACCATACTTCCAAAAAGCTTTCATAATCGAGGGAACAATCAACTGTTGCTGATAAGGTAATTCCCACATCACATTGCATTGAAGATGCACGGCTAGGTGCCTCTAGATTTGAACAGCTGCACGTCCTACCCATACCCATGGATTGCCATTGTTGGAGACCCACTTTCCTTCTCAAGGGACCCTCAGACTTATGTCCTTTGGAGGAAAAAATGTATGGACCCCAGTCAGAGATAGCATCACTGAGCTGCAGTACTGCTAACAAACCTCTTCTAATCAGTTTCACAGTTAACTTCATCTAACATCCTTTTGGTTTGTGTATATACCTGGATAGTATGCTAGCCCCAGTGACTATGGCAATCATTTGGTGTGTGATCCAGAGCATCCTTGGGGCTAAGGCACAGAGACATCAATTCATGGTACACCACATCCTCATTTAAGTGTGGCAGGTGGGCTTAAAAATAATCTTTGACCTTTAGTCATCTCCACTATGCTCTATTGTACTGTCTGTATTTTCCCAGGCCCGGGGCACAGCTTCAGAATGGAGGCCCATATCAACACCACTTTTTCGAAAGTTATGTTATGTTATATAGCATATCGAGCGCACAGCTGCCCCAGCAAAGGGGCGTCTCGGCGCTAATAACAGTCAGATGGAAAGACCACCAGAAAAGGTGGGTGACCTACAGTGAAGGGAAGAGACGAGTCTTAGTTGCCTTACGGAATGCCAGGTAATTATTTAAGCTACAAATAGACAGTGGGAGAGAATTCCAAAGATTGGCTGCCAGTGTGCGGAAAGCGCGCCCCCCAGCCCATACTCTCCTTACCCTACGAACAACCGCCAAATGTTGGCCTGTAGAACGAAGTTGGAGGGGGGAATATAGGGCGAGAGCAGGGTGGCCAGAATTCCAGGAGAAAAAGAGTTCAAGTTTTAAAAGCGATGCAAAGGGAGTTAAACTCCACACATCTGGCCACCGGCAACCAATGTAGTCGGCAAATGGCAGCAGATGTAGAGCAAGTTCTCAGGAGGCCAAGAAGAGTTTTGGCTTCCGCATTCTGAGCCCTCTGTAATCTCAAGATCTCTGACTTGTTGGTCCCCAAGTAGAGCGAGCTGGCGTAGTCCAATCTCGACAAAATGGCAGCCTGGATGATAACCTGTCGAGTGGACGGATCAAAGTAACCTAACAATGGTTTAAGCCCCCGCAGAATACCAGTACAGGTCCCTGCCACTTTCTTGGTTTGGGCCTGAAAGCTGAGAGCTGAGTCCACCCAAACACCCAGATTTTTTACCATCTTTTTGGAGTTGGGAGCACAGCCCAAGATTGTTGGCCGCCAATGCTCACTCCACAGCTCTCCATCCCGCCCAACCAACAGGACTTCAGTCTTGCTTACATTAAGCTGCAGACAGTTGGCAGACATCCACTCAGCAATAGCCACGTGATTGCTCCGGAATGTGGAGGCATCCTGCGCTGAGTTACCAGAGAGTGCCACTACCAACTGTGTATCATCGGCATACAATACTATTGTCAGGCCTCTGCTCCTAGCCACTGTTGCTAGAGGTTGAGCATAAAGGTTAAACAGCGTAGAGCTAAGTGCTGAGCCCTGTGGCACCCCTTGTTGAACATTGTGAATCTGAGAGCAGAAAGGGGGAGCCGTCACCTGAAAAGTCCTCTCAGAAAGGAAGGAGGCGAACCAGTCGAGGGCAAAGCCCACAATCCCCGCCTTCTCCAGCCGTTGCAGCAGAATTTGGTGGGAGACCGTATCAAACGCGGCACTGAGGTCTAATAAAATCAGTGCCGACGTACGTCCCTCATCCAGTGCGGCCCTCAGATGTTCGGTCACTGCGAGGAGGGCCGACTCCGTGCTGTGGCCAGGGCGGAAGCCGTTCTGAGAGTGGTCTAAGATGTTATTGTCTTCCAGGAAGCCTGTCAGAATGGAATTGACTTGGGTCTCAGCAATCTTAGATACCCATGACAGGAGAGATATGGGATGGAAATCCTCCAGTTTTACTGTGTCCAGGGAAGGCTTTTTTAACAAGGGGGTCACCTTTGCTTGCTTCCATGTCCTAGGGACAACTGCAATGGACAGGGATATATTAATCACCTGAACCAAAGGAGACAGGAGCACGGGTAGAGAGTTCATAAATTGCTCCGGTTTGAGGGGGTCAGTAGGAGAGCCTGATTTCACCTTGCTGCATAACACACGCAGCTCGTCCTGGGAGATTGATGGAAAGGATGCAAGAGTGTAGGTGGTACAGGGACTAAGGGCCACGCCCAAAGATGGGGCAGCTAGCGGGAAGGAATTATAAATGTTCTCCACCTTTTCCACAAAGAAGGTGGCAAGAGCCTCACATTGCTCATCAGATGTCATGCGGGGCGCTGGGGGTAACCCCGCCTGTTTAAGGTCTTTAAGTATACCAAAGATACATTTAGCAAGGTTCTTACTTCCCTTGATCTCAGCTGCGTAGTAGGCTGCCCGCTCTGACTGGATGGCCCTGTGGTAGTCCTTAATAGCTGCCTGATAACACCCCTTCGAGATCAAATCATAATCACGTCTCCACACCTGTTTCAACCTTTTGCAAACTTTACGCATGCTGGTAAGCTTATCACTGTATCACGGACTAGACTTGGCGTGCAACACTTGGAACACTTAGCTGGAATAGGCATGTCTAATGGCTGAAGGATCCAGTCCGGCAGTGCTTTATCAGCAGCGTTCGGGTCATCTGGTAGGTTAAGGGTATTTGTAGACAGAAGGTCATGAAATTGCTCGGTTTTTGGTTTATGCCACGGGCGCCTCTAAGAGGAGTGCTGAACCGCCCTCTGAAAGGGCTCTACCCCAGTGAGAATCAAAGGTATTTAGAAGTGGTCCGACCAACATACCGGAACAGTGGAGTTGACTATAAGGGAGCGGAGGTTCGAAAAAACCGGATCCAACAAGTGGCAGGCACAGTGGGTGGGGCCTTGAACCGTTTGAATCAACTGACATGCCTCGAAGTCAGCCAGGAAGCTACCTGTTTCTGGGTCCAGCGGACTGTCCAAATGCAGGTTCAGATCCCCAATGATAGTAACATTTGCTGCTCTTATTACCAACGAACTGGTTGTCTCTAAGAGTGCTGTCCTGAACTCTTTAGAGGGTCCTCTGAAGTAGAAGTAGAATCATAGGAACCTCTTTGGTTTACACACTATATTCTCCAGTCAGAGACCAGCACTGAGGCCTGTCTTCACCTACTCATGATTAAACTGCTATATTTTCCTCTGCGCCGTGCTATTAGGGATCCATCTCCAAAGTTCTTGCTGATCAAAATTGTCTTTAATTTTTCTGACCTTGAAACTTCTATTCACAAAAAGCAATGCTAGACACATGCGGCTCTATCTCTGTGTTGAATGGGATCATGGACAGAGGAGAAACTGCTACCTAAGAGCTATATGCAGATTATTCACAGTAAATATACAGAGGTATATTGCTCAACAAACAGCAAAAACATTTCCACTTACATTTACACCTTTGTTGTGCGGGAACCTATCCCTTTACATTTGCAGGTCTGGCCTTTGAGACAATTTTAGCTGTCTCACCAGACTATGGTTTTTCTAAAAAAATCAAACATGGAGTGGCTTTTGGACAGTTGGCTTTAGCGATTGGTCTGTTAAATTGCCATTCACATTTTGCTTCCGCACACCACAGTACAGACTGTGGGACATTGGGCTAGCCCACATTTGCTACTGGCACCCTTCATTTTGAGTGACTGCACAAAACCTGTGCACATTGTTTATGTACTCCAAAAAATAGTTATTTTCTCTTCAGTGACACATCTGGTTCAAAGAGTTTTTAAAATGTTTTATATTAACTTTAAATACTAGCTGTTTATTTTGCCAGACTTTGTGGTGCCGAGTTAGATTTTTTATTTTCTGTCTTCTTATTAACAGCCGGCCCATTCTGGAGCTATTTGCCGTCCAGTGCTTGTTTTGGATTGCAGCTGAGTATCCTGTTGTCTCAGACAAATTTAGCTTTAACCAAAGCACAGTGTATAAAAAGTGATTATTATAGCTCCAACGGGTCGCATAATGGTGCTTTTAATTGAAATGTGTTTTTTCTTTACAAATATTATATAAAAGGACAACAAAAAAGACTCTGCAAAAGAGAGTAAGGTTTGTGATATAATGGTTCATTTAATAGGTTTAAATAAAAGATGTGGTGCAAGAAGCATAAATGACTTTATTCCAAGATGAGTAATTATGTGTAGAGCATCTGATACAGATTACTTCAGTTGTTGCTGGAGAGGCCAGGATGCCGCTGGGGGACTGGCTGTACCAGCAATCACCTGCCAGCCCAAAGAGGAGGGGCTCCTGCACCACTCCCATGCTGCCACAGTGCATATAGCACTCTCACATCTCCCGCAGCGTGGGATGGGTGCAGCCCATTCCGGGGCAAAGTCCAGGAAAGGGTGGGCCCATATACAACAGTCCTCGGGTGATCGAGGCTGGGCCACCCCTCTGATTCCTGCTCGACGGGGTAAGACATTTTATTTCCCCCCATCCCCCATCTATGGTAACCCTTCAGCAGGCTGCTAACCCAAGGAGCAGAACTTATCTCGCAGGACATTGTTTGCCTGCGTTTTGGGTGTGACAGCTACTCCTCCAAGCTCCCGGGGTCTTCCATTTCTTCTGAGGACTAGCTTATCATAGAAATATGTCTAAACTGATATTAGAGCTGAGAATGGGGGGGGGGATCTCTTGCCAAAAGAAAGACTACCATGCTTAATGGCTATATTGAGAAGGTTGTGGAAAAAATTGACAAAGAAATACTCTCCGTGGACAACATACATGACGTTTCCCCTGAGACCATAGACCATCCAGAAATATTCGATATGGTGGACGGGGCCAACAAGGCTAACGAGGGTGTCCATCCTTGTACTTTAGTCCCACCACTTTCGGTCTTATCCCCTTCTTATGCCCCTCCGCCTATTATGACCCCCTTTAAACCTCCCAAATCTCCAAGTGGAAAACAAAAAAAAGCCAACACCCGTAAATCTAGAAATTCCAGATCCTACCTGGCCCATAGGGGTGTGAGTGCACTAGCTGCGATGAGCCTCCTACAGATAGCTCTGAGGTGTGGTTGGCTAGCCTGGGCAAAATGATTGAACCAACATTTGACACTAATCTAAAAGTCTTGACTGACCACCTTAAGTCCATAGAGGCTTCGTTTCTCAGTCTATTCCCTAATCAAGCTTCTGGGCACCCCAGCACGACCTACACACCCGCCTATAATGCTACTGAAAGGGGACAACAAGAGTCTCACCAGCCAGACGTCGTGAACCCAAGGGAAGGTCTGGACCCAGGGAAGGGTGCTGTTATTGAGGTGCCTGCTGCATCCCACTCAACTGTCCACACCGCCTCAGCACCCCAAGCACAGGGTTATCAAAGGGAGTCTTCCTCTGCCCACAAAAGCACCCTCATTCCCACCAACCCCTCGGATTCATTCACATCTTCTCCATCCAGGTGTGAATGCCACCAGCAGCTTGCATCTATGTCATCGTGCTGGCGGAGGTGCCAACTTTGCACCCTGGTGTTAAAGAGTTGACCAAGGACCTAATTTCTAAATCCACACATTGGATTCATAATAATATGTGGTGCGGAGACTTGCTATTTAATGAACTGCTGATGGCCGGAAGGGTGGGATTGGTGGAGAAGTTGCAAAAGATATAATCAGTTGATATTGTCATCATCTCTTTTTGAAACCCTAGAGTAGTAGGGAACTTGCTCAGGGATTTCTCTCAAAGCCGGCATAAGGCCAGCAACATCAAGATGCTACCACTTGGCTAGCTTTACAGTCCAATGACCACCATGTACTCTTTCCCAGACACCTTCGGAATGTATTCAAGGCCCGGTGCAATCAATCAATCAATCAATCAGAGTACTTGTATAGCGCGCTACTCACCCGTGAGGGTCTCAAGGCGCTGAGGGGAGGGGGAGCCGCTACTGCTCGAAGAGCCAGGTCTTGAGGAGTCTTCTGAAGGCGAGCAGGTCTTGGGTCTGTCGTAGGTGGGTAGGGAGGGTGTTCCAGGTCTTGGCAGCGAGGTAGGAGAAGGATCTGCCACCGGAGGTTTTTTGTTGGATGCGGGGGACATCGGCGAGGGCGAGGCTGGCGGAGCGGAGCTGACGGGTCGGGGTGTAGAAGTTGAGTCTGCTGTTCAGGTAGGCTGGTCCGGCGTTGTGGAGTGCTTTGTGTGCGTGGGTGAGGAGTTTGAAGGTGATCCTGTTGTCGAAGGGGAGCCAGTGTAGGTTTCTCAGGTGGGGGGTGATGTGGCTGCGGTGGGGGACATTGGCGATCAGTCGAGCGGAGGCGTTTTGGTTGCGTTGTAGTCGTCGTAGGTGTTTGGCTGGGATTCCTCCATAGAGTGCATTGCCGTAGTCCGGTCTGCTGCTGACGAGGGCCTGTGTCACTGTTCTTCTTGTTTCGGTCGGGATCCACTTGTAGATCGTGCGGAGCATGTGTAGGGTATTGTAGCAGGAGGAGGAGATGGCGTTGACCTGTTTAGACATGGAGAGGGAGGAGTCAAGGATGAATCCTAGGTTGTGTGCATGGTCGGTGGGTATCGGTGCTGCTCCCAGTGTGGCCGGCCACTACGAGTAGTCCCATATGATGGGGTGAGTCCGAGGATGAGTGCAGGCCCACCTCTTTAACATCCACGTACCCTGGACTGTCAGATTTGACTGTTACACTGTGATAGCCCTGCTATTCATGCCCTTTTGATAATCTGGCCCAATGGTATTCACTTTGTTGTAATTTTCTTTTACAATGGACTCTGGTGCTGAGGCTTGCACTGATATTTTCAAGCTATCAAGTTTAATTTCTGGTCTTGAATTGGAATAGTCCACCACAGTTCGGGGTACCACATCATGGTGGGGTGTGATTTTAATTCTAAACTTAACCATTTACCCCTGGCCGATGAGTCAGCCATTCTGAATACAGCCTGTGTGTGAGGGGTGTTTCTCAGCGGGGGACCAAAAAGCCAGGGCACTCTTTAATGTCATCAACATGTTTGACCTTTTTAATGCAGTTGGCCCAGCCCTCCATTTGAATGCTACTTTTGTTAGGGGTGGGTATGGGTCAATCATGGACTATATATATTTTTTCAGGACCAAATGTCTCCCCATTCTCACTTATGGGACTGGCATCTGGGGCTATTCTAATATCTATGCCCTTCAGACACAAGAGAACAGGGCCCTATGCCGCCTCTTAGATGTACCAGCAGCATGCGCCTCTTACATTGTCCATCAGGAGCTTGGCACTGGGTTTGCAGAAGATCTAATTAAATTGGCCCTGCTGGTACTTTGGTGTGCCATCTGGGCAAACCAACACGCAGGTTTGAACGAGAATGCGATCCTGGATTGTCTCGCCTGTGATAGAGGTCTAGCTATTCCCTGGTTGTCATATTAAACAGGATATGTCCGATTTGGGAAGAGCCGAGCTTTTCTCCTCCCCTACCTTTATTTTTAGGGATGACTTCTCTTAAGAAAGCGTTCCTTACCAGAAACGGGTTGCACAGAGAGGAAACTGAAATAGCAAACATTTCTGTTAGGCAGCATGTTACTCTGCAATCCTCCCCCGACATGAAACCATATCTGTCTTGGATGGATACCATCTGAGAAAGAGTTTTGTTAACCAGATTTAGGTTGGGTATACATAGTAAGGTGGCACTTAAGTTTCCCACTGGGCCAATTTAATTGTACAAATGTGCTAATCTGTCCCTGTGATGAGTCCTCTCCCCAAAGCCTGCTTCATTTGACCTTATTTTGCAATTACTATAGGACCTACTCAAAAAAATTTGTAATCCCACTAATCAAAGCCTGTGGCATCAGAAGATGTGCAGAGACTCTGTTGTAGCTGCAATCTTTGAACTCACCTATCCCTTTTTGTTATGTCTGTTCCTTTTTAAAATGTGCACTTAGCAGGGGAAAACAAACGGACTTTTAAATGAAAGTAATTGTGTACTGCTAGTATTTTGAACATGTTTTTATTCTGAGTGTTTTATCAGCAGTTATCTATTTAATCAACGACTGACCGAAATTTGCATTGGTTTTAAGTAACCCTGGGCGGTGAACTCTGCTCCACTCGCGGAGTTTGCGGACTTTCCCGCACTCCGCGGAGCTTGCGAAGTTCTGAAAAACTCTGCTTCGCAAAGCGGAGCGGAGTTTTTTTCCTCGCTCGCGTTCAACAACGTCAAGTTGGCATGCGCAAGCGAGGAAAATCCAACTCCCGGCGAGATTTCTCAACGCGGGGGTCAGGTTTCTCATTGCGAGTGGTTGCGTATGCTCGCAACTCCTTGTGTTGAGAAACTGCCCGTTTGCGTTGAGAAAGATCCAGCTTGAGTAAAAATCTACTCGAGTAGCAGAAAAGGTAAGCTTGCGCTCTGCATGGTGCTGTTCGCAATGATTGCACAGTGCGGACAAGCATCCGGCACTGTGCAATCACCGCGAACAGCATTTTTCTACTTTACTCTGCCACTCGCGGAGCTCTGCGTAGTGCGGCAGAGTGTTGTTTTGCACTTTGCATAGCTTCGCATAGTGCAACTCCGCAAACTCTGCCCAGAGTTAGTTTTAAGGATACTTTGTATATATGTACTGTGCTTTTATGGCTGTGCTTCACTGCCGAAATAAAGTTTCTCGATTCGATACAGATTATGTGTAGAACATGATATTTGATACGTTTTTGCAACCAATTGTAGCTTTGAAGTAAAGAATGGTAAATAACATGTAAAAATGTACTTCGTTCCCTATTTAAAGCACTTTATGAGCCCTAACACACAGTGTTGATTGCGTGAGTAACCATAGGTAATACAGGGAAGTTAAAAAACATTTGCACCCAATTGTTTCACTTTCAGTCGGACATAAATCTTATAAATGAAAGTGGAAAAGACTGACACTATAGCATCCTTGAAAAAGAACACTTAGAAAAATATAATGGCACAGACGTGTGGGTGTGCGTGCGCGTATCTGTTTGTTTTTGCTCTCATTTCTAGGTATTGCAGCTCCCTCTTATGATTTAAATAAAGAGAAATTCATAAATACTGATGGTTCAACTGTTATTAGTTTACAACAGAATGAAAATAAATGGCTCCTGGGGTTGCATTTATATTCACTAATTGAATCTGTGCATAATCACAGCTCTGGTATGCAATTCCAAGAACTCTGATAAATAACTCAATACCAATTCAATTTTACAGGCTCCTCTCGGTGGTGCTCTGTATGATAAACCGACTCCGAATCATAGCGAATGTCAGGAGGTGTGATTCTGGTAACGAATCTGGTAATGAATGAATGAATGAATCTGGTAACGAATCGGGCCTTTTCCCATCTAGCCCCCAGCCATTGGAATAATCTCCCTGAGGAGATCCGGGCATGCGCCAAGCTGTCTCAATTCAAAAAAATGCCCAAGACCTGGCTGTTTTAAGTTTATGCTGCTCATTGGGTGTCATCTTCTCAAGCGCCGAGAGATCTCCCTGGGGTTGATTTGCAGCGCTGTATAAATGAGTATAATAATAATAATAATGCAACACACACAGTTAGTTACCTTAAATGTTTCTTGGAGATTCACACATTTAAGAAACCCTCAGTGTATCCACAATCGCAAGGAATGTTAAATGACTGGAACATACCCCCACCAGAGTCAATGACCTTTCCTCTCCCATGGGCAGGTGTGGTAAAAATTCGGGGGCTTCTTGGAGTGAGCCGGTTTCCCCCACTGCTCTTTTGTGGAAGATCCACACCATCTTCTTCCTCAATTTTGTTTTTCTTTCTAACAAGATCAATCTTCTCCCCCCCCTCCATTGCGCGTTTTGGTCGACTATGTATTGTATTGGAGCATTTATATAACAAGCACTTAATAACCAAATGTGGGGCACCAAACTACATTTTTGGGCTGGTATACACTACTTCATCAGGGATTGCATGGTTACAGGATGTTGTATTTATTGTGCTCCTATCTGAGAAGCATTTTGGTCTCCTGCGTGAGTGACCATAGAGGGGTTCTAATGGTTTTTTTTAGGCACAGCGCTTTCCAGTGTGATGGAGGAGTCGGTGTGAGTAAAATATACGCACATTATAATTATAGTTATAACTAAAACATATAGGCAATTATACAACACTGACCTAGCCAGGGGGACGGACGGGTGCTATGGCCCTAAGCAGTGGCAAAACACTTCAGATGAACCGAAGATCCCCAGTTGCATAGGCAAACCCAAAAAGGATGTTTGGGGGTGGGAAGACACAACTGTGTTGAGGATTACTGGCTAATTACTTCCTCATCTGGTTTTCTTCTTTCAGTTGAAGGAATTTAGAATGAATCTAGGCAGAAACCACCCAATTATAGGGAAGCAAGTGAACCATCACCGCAGAAATCTGCAAAACTGAAAAGCATATGGAAATGACTGGATATACCCAGGGGGCTGCAAGCTCAAATCCTACAAAGAGGCCCCCTTGGAAGGTAACGAAATAGAGAAGCCACAAAAAAGCCAACCCTAGGGAGAGCCAGGAAGGGGCTAAACGAGTGGTCAAAGCAGCCATAAAGGTCACCTTGTCCCTGCCAGCAAGCCACAAAACTAACAAAGGCGTTCTGGCCTGTCATAGAAGAGGCATATCAGGCAAGAGAAGGAAGACACTTTGTACTTTAGGTATTCACCCACATGCCCTTTCAAAGTAGACTAGAACAACCAACAAAAGACCAGAACCTGCAAACAATGGAAGGTAACTATCAGGAGAAAGCCAAGAACAGTCTGCAGGGCTCTCTTGAAAAACTGAAAGAGATATGCTTGGCCCAAAATAATCACCCAAATGCACTAAAAGACACCTAGGGGGAACAGACAGAAATAACCAACCTGACTTTCACAGCTTCCAGTGGCACAGTTACTGCCAACCCCACGGAGGCCCATAGAAGGAGCAAGGAAGAAAAATTAGAAGTAGGCTTAAAAAATAGCTCGAACATTGTCTGCCTTACAAGAACTAAGGTGACTAGAAAATGGTATCCCTCATGGAACTGGTATCTGTCCATTGATGCATAAAATTGCAGAAAGTCCAATGAAGGGACTACTGCATTAACAATAGCTGTGTCCCATCAAAGATGGCAATTAGAAACCAGAGCCATGTAGCAAATCACAGCCTCAAGCTCAATCTAACTCGAGCCAACATCAACTGGAGATGCAACAGCGCTGACTCGCCACCACCAGGCTGTCAGGCCTGTTGGGAGAAAGGTAGATAACTACAAGCCAAGGAACACAGAACCTGATTTACTCATGCCTGCAAGGAGGACAGCAGCAAACAGAATGGTCCCAAATGTCCAAAACCAGGGTTGCCAAGTGATGGAACCTGGAACTACTGGATCCAAACTAATGACACAAGGATGGATATTTCTATCAACTACCTGATTGCTGTAATGATACCAGCCCAATGCCTGACCCCTGAAAAGCTGAGAGGTTTGAAAAGAGGAACACCAAGCAGATACGGCAGGATCCCTGACTTTGCCCAGGGAGAGAGAGACGCAGCCCAGCCAATTACTCTGAAAGTGACGAGCCAAATCACATATTATCACTCAGTAGCCATCTAAAAAGAGTGAGTAGTACATACATGGATATATATAGGCAGTGAGGCAAGCCAAGTGATAGTCGTCACATGGTAACAATTCAGTTCTTAAGTTCCACCACAATCCCATCTGCGGCATCCTAAGGATGGGTTGACAAATAATTATCTAATGTGTCCCATATGTCTCTGGGTCGAGACTGAGGATGCAACAGATCAGCATCTAAGGACAATTGATCACTACAATAAATCAGGCCAGAGAGCCAGTCCTTGAACTTCGGCACTCTTCCCCGCCCCCAGTGACAGGCAACACTTCACTTCGTAAGGAGGAGGGAAAGCACACATATTTTCCGAAGCTCACCTCCACCTCCTCGTTTGTCTCAAGAGAGGGAGGGTGAGTGGGAGATCCTGACCTATCATGGCAGCAAGACCTGTGGAAACCTCTTCCAGAAAGCCTGTAGTGGTTTCACACGCCCATACAAGGTGAAGAAAATCCTCCCCAATCATTCCACATCAGTCGCATTTGTCATCTGGGTCAAGCCGATAGCGTTGAAGTCTAGCGGCGTGTAGTATACTCTATGGAGAAACCTATAATGAATAATATGGATCCTACTACTAGAGGCAATCATCCCTGTAAGGGTGATCCTATATCCACTTCCCATTGGGCTTGCGCTAATCCCCAACTGTATGGGGCCTCAGTTTGTGCTGTACAATATAAAAGGGAAAGTAGATGTCATGGATTTTCAGCCTGCTGTAAGGTATGTAAGGTATCCAAACTAGGTGGTTTATGAGGGAAGTCCTGTGGGGCAGCTTTCACATGGTCGTAACCGAATGTACAGAAAGATGCCCAATGGGGATGGCGAACCTCCATTTAAAAAGTTGGCATGGGACACTTAGGAGCCCATCTGATAGAGATCCCCCAATGTTTAAATCCACGTTTCTGGAATAACTGTCTGCAGGCATTCTCGTGTGAGACTGGCAGTAGTGGATGATAAGCGAGCGGAATAAGCAGGGAGTACAGCAGTGGTATGCCTGGTTTTCGGGGGAGTCTACGCCAGGCGTCAGATGTACAGGTGACCGTGGAGGTCGCTGATGCAGTTGAGGCCGATAAGTGTGATGATGGGAGAACAAGGGTCATATAACTATGCTCTATTGCCAGATGTGTAAGGAAGGGAGTAGGTCTGTACCAGTGTATGACATAATGCGCCTGGGCAGATAAATAGTACAACTTCATATCTGTCACCTCAGATCCACCCATGGAGATTGGTTGTGTGAGAGTGTCCTATTGAATACAATGTTGTTTGCCTGCCCACGCTAGTCTTGTCACCTGAGTTTTGAGCACCTGAAACGAGTGCCCCAGTGGGAGAGGTACGTTGGGAAATAGATATAGAAATTTAGGTAGTATAATCCTTTTCATAAGTGCAATTCGACCAGCTAGGGACAGGGGAAGGGAAATCCAGCGAGTAATGTTGTCAGTGATTGTGGACAGTGCCGTTCCATAGTTCACTGTGAAAATTTCCACTCGATCTCTCGAGATTACCACCCCCAGATAATTAAGTTCAGAGTGACACAATTGCAAAGGGAAGTCAGGGTGAAGGGCTGCGTGGCTTGTGTGAGGGGAAAGAGATTTTACTTTTTCCAGTTAATCTGTACCCCGGATAACTCCCCAAATCGGACAAATTCGTGGAGGACACCATTAAGGCTAATCTGTGGATCCCTCAAAAAGAAGGTAATGTAAATTGTTAGACTAAAATATGCCTGGATGTTAATGAATTGCATAATTCAGATGGCATTGGCATAGTTTGACTGCCAACTCTTGCTACCGGTTGTGAGTATGAAAGGCAATCAAAGCCAGAAATTAATTTGGGAGTCCCATCCGGTGGAGGACAGTCATAAAAAAGTCGCACTCCAGTGAGACGAAGGATTTGGTGTTCTGGGAAGGCCGCCACCGCTGCCAGGTCTCGATCACTGTCCTGCATCAGAGCAAAGAGGGTCTGTAAATTATGGGACATTGATTGCCCAGGTATAAATCCTGATTGATTAGGCTTTACTAAGAATGGGCTTCTATATTGTATTCATCCTTTCTAGTATGAATGCGGTCTACGAACAAGACACAGCCGACACGTGTTTCGCCACAAGGCCTGCTGGCCAAGGCTTTTTCAAGGCAGGTAAGTCATAGAACGATACTCCGGATGGTTGTCCAAAATTCCAATCTAAATGTCGAAATGGGTCCTAGGATAATTCCTGCAACATGAAGGCGGCGGGACAAAAACGGAAATCTCTGCAGACTGACACTTAGAAACTTAATCACCTTTGGTCATGTTATATATACTATCAACGGTATTTCTGGGAGTGCATCAACCCTGAGATTAGAGTGAATTCTAAAGACACCAAACCCTTTCACTTCATGAACATTTGTCCTTTTTCTGGTGGCTTCTGGGTGAAAACCACCGATTAGGGTGTGCCGATTACAATAATTGGTTCTTGTCAATTTGTGCGTGAACCTTGGTGGCACCCACCTCTCTCTCATGAACTTTACTAAGAATGGCATGAAAAGGGAGAGTCGATTAGCAAGTATTTGAGCTAAGATTTAAACGTAACAGTTTATTAGAGACAACGGCCTATATGATTTGCACTTGTCAGTAGGCTTACCCGGCTTAAGCAAGGCAATGATCATAGCTTCACGCATAGAGGGGGGGGGAGTAGGCCATTTGTTTTCGCATCCTGAAATACAGATTCTAGTATCGGTATTAATTGGTCAACATAGACCTTGTAGAAGTCTGTCATTAGGCCATCGGGCCATGTGGCTTTATCGGTTTCCAGTTGCATAATCGCCTCTCTAATCTCGTCCTCAGTGATATCCTTGGCCAGACAATCAAAAACCGTGGGGTCATCTGTGTTGGGGCCATAACAATTCACTAGTACAACAGCATACAAATTTAGTCTACCTCACACAATTGAGTAACAGCCTTGAGTATCGTTCAATGATCAAAGAGGTTCAAAGGGTACCCCTCTACAAATAAGTGTAACAGTACCTCTCGCAAATGAGGAGTATGTGGACAATTGCCTATGGGAAGCCCATCGGGCAATGAAAAGCACACTTGAAGATTCAAGCAGATGGGTTTCTTGCAATAAGGCTATTGTAATTGTATTTATACAGCGCTTACTACCCCATACGAGGCATCAACGTGCTTTTTCAGTGAGTAGCTCGCTACTCTGAAACCCAAAGAAGATTAGTGGTGAATTGGTATATGGAGATATGAAATTAATTTGAGCGATAGACATGTGAGTTGGCTATTTTAATTGAAAAAACAATAGTGGAGGAATAGAAGAGGGAAGGGTTTGCATTCATATAGAGCTTGCTACCCATGATGAGGTGTCACAGTGCTTTTCAGCGGGTAGCATGCTACGCTTATACCCAAACAGGATTAGTGGGGAATTAGCGTAGGGAAATATGAAATTAATTTGAGCCGTGGACATGTTAATCTGTTAGTTGGATTGAAAAGGATAGAGGAAGGATAGAAGAGGGAAGGGTCTGAAAAATCTTTTGGGGAGCTCATAGCAGTAGGAGGAGATTTGGGATGAGGAAAGGGGAGGTGGAGTGTGAAGAGTCAGAGATAAGGGTTTGGAAAGGCTTGTTCAGGAGATCTGAATAGTACAAGAGGTATGAGATCATGGAAAGAGGGTTAGAGGAGGGAAAAGTCTAGAAAGTGTTATTTTGGGAATCATAGTAGTAGAATGGGGTTTGGAATGAGTCAGAAAGTGGAGGTAGGAGATATATTGAGAGCGGTAGAGGATAAGAAATAGTGTAATGCAATGGGGAGAGTAGTAGAATGAAGTTTTGGATGAGTCAGAGAGTGGAGGTAGTGAATATATTGAGAGAGTTATAGGGTGAGATACAGGGTAGTGCATTGGAGATGCTGAATTAGAAGAAAAGTAAGAAATATAAAGATACATAAGTACATGAAAGGTATATATGTATAAGGAAAGTAATATATGTAAATGTAATTTGTATTTAATAAACTCAGACTTTAAAGTTTTTCTATACTTTAATTTAATTTATTTGTTTTTTTATCATTTTTTGTGTGTAATACAATAGTAAAGCAATTGTAGATAAATAGTTATGATAAAGATTTACTTTTGTATGCAGTGACCTATGTACATGTTAAACATAGAATAACATAACCATAAGTAATATGTAGACTTGTTAAGCAGAACTAACGAATATCTATATATTTATAAACATAATTATTATACACTTTTATACAAAGCAATACATATGTGTAGGTACATATATAAAGTCCAAATAAATACTTGTATACACAGGAAAATGCTGTATGTTTATGTTGGCGTATGGTGGTTATGTGGGGAAGAGTCTACTCTTGAGTAGTCGTCTGAATGCAAGGTAGTTACCTGTGGATCTTATGTTTGGGGGTAAAGAGTTCCATAGTTTGGCTTCTTGAACAGAGAAGGATGTGCCACCTATGGGTTTTTTCTTGTATGAATGAATTTTGAGGCAATGATCTGTTTAACGCCCCACCATGCCCCACCGCCTCACTGCTCTTACCTGCACAGGTCGTGGCTGCTTTTCATAGTTGTTAAAGATGAACCGTGGTAGAGGCTATTGGCGCAATAGAGTTTAGACAGAACAAGGGAGATAGTAGCCTGAACCTTGTGTGGTAATCCTAGGTGGGAGAAGATGTGTGCAGAGTTTTTATAGTAACAAAGCTAGATCTTGCTAGTTTGTCCACTTGGGCATTCATTGATAGCTTGGAGTCCATGGTAATTCCAAGGTTTCTTACTTCCTTTGATACTTTAGACGGTGTTCTCAGATCATCAGGCAAGGCGGCGAGTGGGTCATAATTTTTCCAATCGCCACATGTGAGTATTTCTGTTTTGGAAGCATTCAATTTGAGATGGCTCCATGTCATCCACTGATCATGTGAATGTCATATCAGTCCGAATATAAGATATAGCTGCGCTTTCGTGGGTTGCCAAGACCTCTGATATTTCATGTGAGGCATGTTGTATGGGTGGAATTTATCTGTGCGGCAGTCCTAGTGGTCATGTTAAGGTGGGTTATAAGGGAGTGGATCAATGTAGCAAGTTGAATAGTAGGAGAGTACAGGACGAGAGCACTGTAGTAACAACATGGTGTTGTGGTGAGCACAACAGAACATATTAAACAGTCGCATTTCCCCCCTACACCCGTAATAGCGGTCCAAACCCACCAGAGATACAAATCCCTCTCCATCAAACCCACTAAAAACTGCAGGTGTGAGAGCAACTATATCTGAACTTTGGTGGGACTACCAACAGTACACAGCTTAGTGTAAAGCGATAAAGTAGAAAACCAAGAGTGAAGTTAAAGAAGAAGAATATAAGGAAGAAAGAAAGAGCAATAGACGTCAGAGTGAGAAGATTATAGCAGAGGAGTCTTCAACGTTAAAGAGAGAAAAAGAGAAACAAGAAATATTATACATACTCAAAATGAACTGTCTAAACCAGGGATAACCTGTAGAGGCAGTCCAGAGGGCCAGGCAGGATTATCCTCGTGTATATGAGGGCATCCAGTTTCGTCTCACCTGGCTCAGAATGCGTGTATATGAAAAGAACAGAAGCAAGAATTGGGTCACATGTATATAACAAAGGAGCTGGCGAAGCTATGAAAGACGTCGACCATGATCATCCGCCCAGTAAAATGATAGCATTGTAGAGGTATCCATCTCTGCCCGCATCTGATGTTGGCAGTAGATGGTCACCTCATTGCCATCAAATTGCAGAGGTTGCTTTTCTCTTGCCAGGTGCAAGGTAGTGTTGCAGTCTCTATAATTGAGGAGCCGGGCAATAATCAGTCTTGCAGGGGCTCCAGGGGTTCGACAGTTCAGCAGAGCATGGTGAGTGCGCTCGACTGTGAGTATCTTAGAGAATGAGTCTACTCCAAATAGAGTAGTAAGGAGTCGCATTTTGCCCACGTTAGTAGATTTGGGCACTCCCAAAATGGGCAGATTGTTGCGGCGAGATCTCGCCTCCAGGTCCTAATTTTTCACCGCATTGAGTTTCAGGACTTTTTCCATGTTGAGTAGTTGGTCGCCACAGCAGACGATACCGTGTCTTCTACTGTGGGGAGACATAGTTCTGCTTCTTTGAGGCGCCTGTCTTGCTTCTTTAGCGTGTACATTATGTTATCCATTCTACTACATATATTGTCCATTTTGGTTTCGATGGATGTAAACTCTGCTTCATTGCCATCAGTTATATTTTCATATTTACCTCATCTGCAGACATCTATGAATGGGGGGTCGTCGGTGACAGGTTGGTCGGTTCCGCCATTAGGTACACGCGTGGCGTGACGAGGGTCAAACTGTAACTTCGTTGGCCGTCTGGCTTGCCCATATTGGTGGGAAACAATGGAATCCTGGGGTCCCGGCCACAGAGTGTAGGGTCCCAGGGGTCAGACATCTTCGCAGGCCATGATGAATCTAGGTGTATCTAGTTTGTCAAAGGTGGAGGCAGCATGGTTCTGTAAACACCCAGCTAGTGCACCAGATCGCCCCTGCAGAGGCCTAAGGATCCTGTGTCAAAGATCAGTGGCAATGACAATCTGGTTGCCTCTTCTTAAATCCCAACTTACAATAGTTTCTCGGCAACGGTAGTGGGGGTGCACTTGGGGCGTCTCAGTGACCCAGCCCTGCCTCACCCCCGCCAATCCACACTAGGGGAGCACGAGCAGACACAAGCCTTACTAGTCTCGGCCAAGTTCATATTGTCGCTGCGTCAAGATAACTACAGCATCGAACACCCTCATCCCCCAAGATACCGGAGCACCTGTAGTGATGGGCGGGGGGAGCTCCTCATCAGGCCCAGTCCATAAGATGGATAAAGGTAGGATATGCATCCTATGTTATGGGCCGGCAGCCCACCGAATGAAGGTGATGTAGGTAGGCCTTTTCGCAATGTGCTGCGACGTCGCAGAGAGTCTTTGAAGTTTGGCTCCTGTGTGTGGGCAGAAATATTACATGCATTGTAATTTGCAGTAGTTAACTGATTAAAAGTAGCAACCCTGAAAACTAATAATCATCGCCGGGGCAGCTTCAAGCAGTTGGTGGAGAACACAGGGCCAGACCGGCAGTGCCTATTTCCACGCGTTGAGGAAGCCTAGTTGAGACTGGTCTGGATTTACCTGTAGTAAGACATGCATGGATGACGTAGCCTTCAGCGATCTTCCCAGTGTCGATGGCCCACAAGTGCCCAGTGCATCTGGGGCGGCGTGAGCGGTCCTGTGGTCCCTTTTGGATGCACCCTCAGACGCGATTCCCAGGAAGTTGCACGAAGCGTCGGAGGTCGGCACTCCACTCACAGGGCCTCTACACGGCTGACATCGGCTCCCAGTGAATCCAGCAAAAGGTACACGACTCCAGGTATCGAACTTCTCCCTTTGTGCGCTCCCTCAAGTAGGAAGCCTCTCTGGTATAGCTGCTCCCGCAGTCTCACAACCACCGGCGCTCAGCTTCAGTGCATCAGCTGGGATTGCCCATCATGGGTTCAGCCCGGTTTCCAGCAGGCAGAGTGGCCCCGCCGGATAAGCGCTATTGGCACCAGAAGTTGTGAATCACTCCCCAAGGCACTGCAGCGGGGAACACGTACCTCCAAGAGCTGCGTCGTCCAGGAATTCACCACAGCAGGCACAAGTAGCAAGGCCTCTCCAGATCTGCTGGTGGCCCCCATGTTGATTTCGTGGCCCAGAGCATCCTGTGTAATTATTGTGAAATATATGATGGCACACTCGCCCAAAAGTTCAGGGTGTCGAGATCTCAGTCTGCCATCTGTTTAGTCCCAGTAAGGCCAGATGATGGCGGATTGGGTCCCTGGACTGCCAGAGCCTCACAGAAATGCGGCCATCTTGCATGCCGGAATTCAGGCGCCCCTTTGAAATTTGAATCTTGCAAAGCTTTCTATGGTCACTCTAAACAGTATTGCTGGATATACACTCTCCAAGCCACATCAGCATTATTGTTCTTTCTACGCTCAGTGCCTTTGGTATATTCTGCAGCCACTTGTGCAGCTGCATCATTATTTTTTGTAGTTCCATGTCGAGCCACAGTTTGAAGAGTACATCCTGGCATCAGGTGCCACAGCTATATTTTTTGCTAGCCAATCAGGTGCCTGGGGTCTTCTTTCTACAGGCTGAGGTGGTGAGAATCGAAGCCTGAAAAGAGACAGTTTGTGAATGGCTTGTTAGGTCCTGCCTGGCCTTTTACTCTAAAATAAACTGCTGTCACAGGCCTTGTGCATGTGCATTCCTCCACATTGGAAGTGTTTTTTAGGTCTGGCATATAAACTGCTTTAGCTTTTTCGTAGCCTCATGTACTTTAAATGTGATACAAAATATATACACAAATAAGGGGGCTTTGGGTCGTCCCTTTTCATCCATTGGTCTGATCAGCTGTCATTCACATTTTGCTTATACCTATGACAGTGGGAGACAACAGGTCAACGCTCTGTACCGTTCACTGTGGTAATGGCATTTTTCAAGATCACATATGCACATTTGTCTAAAAAGAAGTACACTTCATTGCTGAGGATGGTGGTCCAGTACTTTTTATGTCTCGCCTACGCAGTGCGCATGCGCAGGATAGATGACCTTTAGCCGTCGTTCAGCTCTTTTTCGAAGCACATACTCGTGCTTGTGGCGGCATACACCTTGCGGGAGCGCTCAGGGGCGCACCGCAAGCACGAGTGTGTGCTTCGAAAAAGAACAGACTGCGCGCGCACGTGTGCACCACTCCCGGGCTCACCTTCTGCTCCCACTCTCTCTCTCACGCACATTCCTTGTTTTTTTTAACTTTCATCGCGTTTTCACACGCTCATTCCTTGAACAACCCACCCTCTCTCTCTTGCTTTCTGTCACTTTCTTTCAGTTTCTATCTGTTTTTCGCTCTATCTTTCCATATTTCACTCTCCTGTTTCTTCGTATAGATGTCTATCTGTCTCGAGCCCTCTTTCTCCCTCCTTTGCTCTCTCTCCTCATCTCAGTCTGCCTCTCCCTGTCTTTCTCTGTGCCTCCTGGACTTTTCTCTGACTCCCGTCTTTGTCTCTTTTTCTCTTGCTCTCTGTTCATCTCTAACTTTCCCCCAGATACATTATGGTTGAGACAAAACTCAGTCAGAGTGACTTTAGCTGACTCACAAGTATTGAAATGTTAGCCATATGTTGCCAGTGCTGTGTATGTGTGGAGCATAGGTGACACGTGTGCTGATAGTGACGTCAGGCAGCGTGCGACCCTCGCCCCTATGGCTCCTTCTCAGAGTCGCTGGCTGACGAGACCCTGTGGATACACCTGCATTCTGGGAGAGGTACTAGCCTAAAAGCCATTTAGCCGCATTCCCGTTCACCCCCAAACTGACGTGTTACTCTCTGTTGCTGAAGGGCAATAATCTAGAAATAAATCTATCCAGAGAACCTCAGCACTGGCTGCGTGAAAATTTAACCCTTCAATACTTTTGAATAAGCCTAGGTAACTCTACACACTGCCTTTACCATAACACATCTGCGGGAAATGTATACTGACTGGCAGGGTAGGGTGACCAGAATTTTAAAGCAACAAGCATTGGCATAGCCAATAGGTCTCGCTTGTGGGGCTTTATAAGTGTTTAACCATGCAACAGTTAATGTTGTTGCATAACTAAATACTTATAAGGTCCCAAAAGTGAGACCTATTGGCTATGCCAATGCTTGTTGATTTCCTGTGTTTACCTTTGTATTTTTGTATCATCCTTGTGTTTTTAAGCTATGTCTTAAGGTTACATTAATTCAAAGCGAATAATATATTTTTGAGCCAATAATTATCATGCATTAAAATTAAAAATCGTTTTCATACCTATTCTAAGCCCAAATGCCTGCTAGGAAGTACCCATAGATGTTTATTAAAATTATATGTGATGCATACTTTTTTTCTCTGCTTTTTATGGTCTGGCTTGACAGAGCAGCTATCGCCAGACAATTATGTGAGCATCACCAGAGGGCAACTTTGGCTCTGCCCGCATGTTGGGAGCCAGAAGTATACATGTTTTGATTGGGCAGAAGTTGTATGCTTCCACAATAAAAGTGTTTGCCCTCCACACAGCTGTTATGGTGGTTTTCTCTGTCCCCAGCATAGATTTATTTATAAAGATGAGAGCAGTCATTAACCTACATAGATTTTTATGTCTGGCTCGACAATGTATTCATAAGCCAGACATATTGGCATGGTCAATGCTTGCTATTTTTGTAGCTTATACTTGCAATAAACATCTTTAAAAATGAAGTTTGCATCCGCCTTTCAAGGCCAGACTGATTAGCTGTGCCAGTGCTTGTTTCAACTATGAAATGACTATATTCAGCATTCTGTACACTTTGATACAAGAGGCGAATGCTGTCATTGTTATGTAATGTACAGCTGTAGGTCTAAAGTAGCCCTTGTGAAGATGGCTTGGCAGCTTGCGCTGATCTGCTGACCTACACTTAGAGCTGGACTTGCCGTAGCGGGCACCGGGCATTTCCCTGGTGGGCCGCCAGGGTGGGGGCTGGTTTTGGACCCCTTGGGGGCAGTGTTTTTTTTACCGGGGAAGAGTATATTGGTGTTTTCCACGCGCACCCGCCACACCATCCCCCCTCCCTACACTGTCAAGTCATACTCTGAAGAACTGTCTCTCACCAATTGGTGGGAACCCATAACGAAAAAAGGTACCGCTCTATCATTGTAGATGTCTAACTATCCCCTCACACCTCTCTCAGCGAGACAGAAGGGATGGGGTCTGTGTGTAAATGAAGAGTACCCCGAGGCTTCGGGTCAATATATTTTGCCCGCGTTTCCTTTTGAAAAGTTGATGCATGAATGTATTCCAAGACGGATTGATTTTTACGTTTTCCTTTCTAAGGACAAACCTTGTTTATAGAAACAATGTGCTGCACTTGATTTTTTTAGGCGGAAGAAAAATTGACCATTACTTACATCATAACACCTGAAGGATATTATATTAGGCTAATGTCAAGGTCAGATAAGATCATGCTTTTGTCAATATAATGAAAATACCAGTCAAACTAGAAACAGTCACCATTTTTTTCAGGTCTAGCATAAAATTGATTTTTATGGCTCTGCATGTAATCCTTTCTTTGGATTAAGTATATAATATTGATGTGCTCTTTCTTTTCATCTTAATAGCTACTGACAAGGTCATTAATTAAAAAAACAACATTTTCTGCCCAAATGGCACTATATTGAAATTAAAATTGAACATTGCATATCGGATAAATGATGCTGGCAAGTGCCTTCTCTATTTAAATGATTGCCCAGCTCTCTTGACAACTCCTTTCATCCCATTGTTTGCTCCCTGACCTTTCTTAAGATGTTTTGATATTACTAACAGGGCTTAGCTATTCTGTCAAAAAGCACAGGGCAGAGAAATATGATAAGCCATTGCTTTTTGAACGACATTACAACATTTTTGATATGTCAATAAAAGCAATTCCAATTGTATTTCTGGTATATTTAAAATGCCATATTTTACTCTCTAAAATGAATTATTTTAGTGTCTATTCAATTTGTCATGCTCAAGGTATGCAACACTCCAATTAGAATTAGTATAAAGACTTCAATTAAGGTCAAACACATGATGCTTAGAGGTGTGTGTGTGTTTTATATATGAAGAAATGCAGTTAAAGTGATGCTGTGCAAAACCTGAAAACAAACAAAAATTCACAGTTATGGTAAGCTGTGCAAAATCATAACTCATGCCTCGCTATTGCACTGCTCAAATCCCCGGACATGACATCACTGCAGACACCTCAAACTACATCATTGATGACATCACTGTACATACAAGAATAATGTGCAGTGCGGGGCAGGTCACGAGAAGAGATCGCCAGAAATGGTTGAAGACCACTATTCTAGGAAAGGAGCACAAGCCTGTGCCATTTGCATTTAAAGCCGGGGAGATGAGGTAAATTTATTAGACCTCAACCCAGACCCCCATACCACACCTAATTTCACTCAAACGACCTATGTAGTCAGTGGGACAGCTGCATGCAGCAGCCGCTGGTGTAAAGTTTCCCTAGATGCCCTAGGTTTTAATAGCCTCTTAGACAGTGCTCTGGGAAGGTGGTGTGGGGGGTACCCATTTTAGGGTCTCTGTCCATGGTCTTCAACTGTATGCAGCTGTCTCAGTTTGATCACATGTCTGTAGAACCCACTGTGCATGGACTTTAGCTTTGCAGAATGGCATATATTTCTGGGGCAGCGGTGCTTGGCCTTCGACCATACATATCTTGAGTTTAACGTAACACACAGCCAATCTGCCATTTATGTAATTTACAATGTAGCAGAATTTTGGATGGAAAGATGGGAAGCAGCACCGCTTTGTGTTCCGGAGATGTGCTGTCTGCCACTCCTGCACTCACTTGCAGAGTTACGAAGTTAGTGCAAGCAATGGCTCTGCACCGGACCATGATACTGCCCAAGTCTTGTAAGAAAGTGCAACTGGTACGTGTAGTCCTTTTACTATGGAATTTTTCTAAATTTCCTATAAGTACCTATAAAGATGTTTTTATTGACACGAGTCTCATTTTAATTTACTTTTACATATGTTTTATGTAAATCACAAACTTTTGATTTTAAAACTAATAAGTAATCAACAACACGGCAAGAAAATAATCGTTGTTCAGTCCTTAAGTGTAAGCTTCTTGTATTCCTGCCGGGCAATGCAGGGTATGTAGATTGTGTGTTTCTATCTATTTATGGCAGAGCAATGGCCAGTACATAACCTACATTTTTCAGTGAGTAAGATTGTCCATTTATCACAGTCACTGACGGCAATTTGATTGATCAGCAATGTGATTCATAGTTGAGAGGGGCCTGAGAAAAATCAAGTGTGATGTTGCTACCATTCTTTCAGTGTCAGCTCTGGCCTCATCCACCTCAGTAACTGATGCTGGAAGCCCCTCCTGTGCAAGACAAATGCAGAGTAAGGGCATTCCAGATATATAGCCCCCCACCCCTTGCTACCAGCATGTCATATAGTTGTATACACTGTTAGATTTCCTTCCTTATTCTATGGTGTGTTTCCACTTCGACTTTTGGAGACTCCAAATTGAGCATTGATACTACGATTCCTGCCATCTTTGTGAGACAATTATCTAGTTTGCCTTTCCTTAGTTTTAGGAAGTTGGTTACTTCCTCCTCTTATTTCAAAGATCTCACTCCTGACCAATAATTGTCAAAATCATCAAGCCTGTGATCCTAAACCTAATTCAGGTACTAGTCTAATTTTGCACCTCTCTACCTGCAGATAAAGCTCCATTCACATCACAGTACAAGACTCCGTAGATCAGTTAATTATATCATAGGTCCAGGAGGGTTAGACCAGATTTTCAAGGTAACCCCTAACTTTGTAAATGAGTTCCAGTGAGATGCATTACACAAATGTGGCTATTTTGAAAAACGGATATAGACCCAGCTCTTCTGGACCTACATTGAATATTCTTCTTTAGATCAGTCAGCAAAAGTGTTTTAAGATGGGCTCTGTTAAGGCTAGCATGCAAGGCCATTGCATTATTTCCCTTACCTCCAGATTGTGCCATTCACTCCCCTTCACTTGAACTAAAAGCAAGATATATTTAGGTTTGTGCTGAAATCCTATCGTTTTAAATTCTAGTGACTCTGTTAGACCTGGCTTATCCAGCGGGTTTATCCTCAGACTTTTTGCTTTCGGTCCTCCTGTTTGTGACCGTGTTTTTGTTGGTTTTACGACTGTGGGCCCTTCACCACTGCTGTTCAGTGCGAAAGTGCATATGCTCTCCGTGTAAATGTGAATAGGAATTGGTGTTTCCATGATTGGCCTATTTGACTTACCACTAAGTCCATTGTATAGTGCACTGTGTGTGCCCAGGGTCTGTAAGTCAAAAGCTGCTAGTGGGCCTGCAGCACTGATTGTGCCACCCACACAAGCAGCCTTTCAAAGGGGTCTCAGACCTGCCACTGCAGTATCTGCGCACAGTTTCTACTGCCATGTCGACCTGGCAAGTTCACCCACTTGCCAGGCCCTAAACTTCCCTTTTCTTACATGTGAGTCACCCCTAAGGTAGGACCAAGGTACCCCTGTGGGCAGGGTGCAGTGTCTGTGAAAGGTAGAACATGTTTTGATGTGTGCAACATGTCCTGATAGTGAACTACAGTGAATTTAGTTTTACACTATTGAAAAACTAACTGTCCCATTATATAGAATGAGAGTTTGTTTATAACATCTTATAAATATAACTTTCCATTGGGACAAGATTGGAAAGCAAAGTTTAGTATGTCTGAAATCAGAATGTAAAGATGCATCTTTTAGTAAGGATGATTTTTACATTCTGTGGTTGAAAATACCACTTTATGAAGGTGAGTATTTTCTTGCATAGCCATCCTGTGTACCTCTGCTGGGTTGTGTATTGACTGTCTGGTTTTGGAGTGACAGGGGTTGGGGATGTGCATTCACACCAGTTTAGAAAAATAAGTAATGTTTATCTAAAGCAAACAAGACAAAAACAAGAAAAATCCACAATACAGTCATCAAAATGAACTTCCTAGAAGGTAAGAACAGTTCTGTCCATAGCAAACTATAGATGTGACACTTTCAACACAAAGTACCTTGGATGCGTCAAAACCATAAACAAAAACAGCCACAGGGAAGGTGATGCGTGGGTTCTTTACATGCAGGGAAGGTGATGCGTCGGTTCCTTACTCCAGTGGAGGTGATGCGTCGGTTCCTTACTGCCACGCAGGGGAGGTGATGCGTTGGTTCCTTACTGAAGGGGAGGTGATGCGTTGGTTTCTTACTGTGCGGGGAGGAGATGTGTTGGTTTCTTACTGCAGCCCCAGTGTCCTTGTAGACTTGGCGCCCCGGTGCGATGCATGTGGATGCGTCAGTTCTCAATGCTGTGGCAACGGTGCTGCATTGGTCACTTCAGCCGCGGTCCCACAATGCGTTGGTTCTTGCAGCCACACAGCAGGGCCTGTGTCGGAATCGGTGCTGTGATCTTGGACTTCGTAGATCGGTGTACTCGATGCGGTGTGTGGCGATTTCTCCAGCCGCGGGCAGGCGATGCATCGGTTTCTTCAGCGGCACAATGGCGATGCGTGGAAATTCTTTCCTCACTGCGGCGATGCGCCGGAAACCGGTGCGGATTCGTCGCACTTATCTTTGTTGCATCTCTTTTCCAGCTCCCAACAGCAGGAACAACCTCCAGAGGCCCAGAACAGCAACAGGCACCTCTTGGCTGGTCAGAACTCCCAGCAAGGAAGTTCAGGGGAGCTGGTTGTGAAGTCTTTGTGTTCCTGAGACTTCAGAACAAGAGGCACGCTCTACTTCAAGCCCTTGAAGATCTGCCTCTCAGGCACCGTCGTGGGGATTATGATCCAACTTTCTGCCAGCCATTTCATGTCAGTTCTTCTGACGTAAAAAAGCTGGCGGAAAGGCTTTTTTGGGGCCCCTAGTAAGGTCACTGTCCGCCATGGCCCTCAGCTATGGGCCCGGGGTGGGGGGGGGGTGGGCACATCCCTGCATCGTGTGGCAGGATATTTAAAAACATGCCTTTTGGCATTGGGGCTTGTGCTACAGCCATTTTCTGGGCCGCTGCACAGGCTTCAATGCAAAGAGGCATGTTACCAACTGCCTCTACGGCGGCCGGATAGTAATTTGGTGGGTGGGACCTCTGACTACCTGTCGGCCGGTCCCGTTCCCGCAACGATGGCGGTTGGATGCTCGTCAAGCCATCATCGTATTCGGCCTCTCAGTGTCTACTTTTTCGACCACAAATGAAAAAAAGTGTTTCAAACCATTACGATGTGAGGTGGGCATGCGTCAACATCAATTCCTGTCCATGCACTGCTTTTATCAGGAACTTGAGAGTTTATTACACCACTCCTGAACTCAATTTGATGAATGTCCAATTTGTGCCCTATATGGTGGTATGCGGATCTCTCCATGCTCATCCAACATCTGAAAATAAAACATAGAAAACATATATTAGGCTTAAAACATACTGATAACAGAAATACTCTTCCCAGTCACACCTAAATATGCATTTTCCTGATACGCGAGTAACCTAAAGTTCACAGATCTGAATCTTGGCAAGGTATCTCCTATCTCCCATTTCATCCATTAGAGGTTATTATTAAGTTTACTATCGAGTTGAGAAACAAAAATAATCCGTCTTACTTAAAATTTTACAAAATATCAAAATATAAAATGGCAGCACCATAGAAGAGTCCCAGTGCTGTCAGTGGCATTATTTTGTTTAGATACAATGAAACATATGTATTAGGTGTGAAATGTGACTTAAACATAGATGGCTGCATGTGTATACAGATCCATGCACTTGGTACTTTTCACAGGGATACATAATTATTTCTAAGGTCATTGGTGCTGTTCTAGCAGCCACACACGGCAATAATAGCCTTAAAGACACGGTATTCTATTTAGTGGGCATCAGTTATAGCACCAGCTTCTAACCTGCAGCATGTTTATCAACAGCAGTGTGGAATCTCTTCACCTGCATTATACAGTTTGCACTCAATGTCACGTGACTTGTGTCTCCATATGCATTTATGTCATTTCACTTTGTACAGTGGAACTATTTCATACAACATTTAAATTGCTGGCAGAGGCGAATAAAACAATGTTGTTTTTCTGGAGTACCAATTGGGAAGTCATAATTAATAACCTTGTTGCATGTAAATGAGGAATGATAAACGAGTCTGCCTGTAGACGTAAAATTCAATTTTCACCCATCGACTTGTGTGCAATTTGAAATTCCCTCATTGTATAAAGTTTTCAGTGACCCTTGGTTTGTTTCTTCCCAGGAAATGTGGCCGCACCCCTCCCCCTCCTTCATTCAGTCCGCTTGGCAGGGCCTTTTCCCCCTGCATGTGTTGTTGCTAAAAAAGCCCTTTCAGGGGTGTCAGGCCAGGATGAATTGGCCGGTGGAAGCATGTTTATAGACTGTGTGAAGAACTTTGTCTTTGTGTGGGAATGTTGGTGACACTGTTGTGGTTTGCCTGAATGAACTGCGATGACGCGGCTAATAAGGTATCCCGCTGAGGGCCGTTCCCAGACCTCCCACCTCACTCCATTCAGCTCCAGTTCAGTGTGGCTAATTTTTTCTATTCGCTCAATTCTTTGGGCCCCGGGCAAACAGAAAAAGTCAACTTTCACACCGACGGCGCGATAAGTGCTTTAGGAAATAATCGTGTAAACAGAATGTTACCTTCTGACCTGCCGCGGATACCTTGACTCGGGACAAAACGCGCCGGGCTATTGCATTAGACATGGCTATTAAGGGAATAATGCCACTGATCCCCCTTACAAAGTGCCCTGAGAAATGGTTTACCCGGGCCAGTGTGCCTCCTGTCACAGTGAATCATGCTCAGCTGCCCGCCCAGCAAACGCAGAGAGTCAGCTCCTGTGTTGCCGAGGCCTCCCCATTGACAATATTCGAGCAACAATTAAAAGTCAGCCATCTCCCAGTTTGGCTTTCTTTGTTGGTGTCTTTTTCCTTGGGGTTTGAAAGTGCATAGGCTGTGAAACTTGGTCGTGTTCTGTACAGAAACATCTGCAGTTGGTAATTCTGCAGCTTATTTAGCAAAACGTTGCTATTTCCGGTATGGGACATTAGAAGGCTATTTTCATGGCTTTAAGACTGGGGGTCTCTCAAAGGGACGTGGCCGAAATCATTAAGGGCGTGGCTTAAAACACTAAGATAGAACTCTGATTAGCATTATGTGCCGCCCGGCTGCTATTTTGATGCTTCTTTCTGGCTTTGCATCCAGAGATATAATAAATATAGCAAGCAAAATTACACCTACAGCAAGCCAGGACTATTGGCTTTGTCACTGGTTGTTAGTTGCATAAGATAAATAAGCATAAACAAATGCATCTTTTTATAAAATAATTAAAAAGCTTCAGTGCCGAAATGATGAGCCTGTGAAAGAACCGTAACGAGTCTCTTTAAAGATATATGATGGCAGTGAAGGGCAGAACTGCTGCGAAATTAAGATTATTATTTTTTTCACTTGGAGGGCGAGGACATTAAAAGAGAGCCCGAAAGGGACCTGTTTCGGCACCTGCTTTTTAGAACTGCCGGTACTGAGCACCGGCAGGATCCGGCCCACTTAAAGTTCTGGCTATTTTAATATATTTCTTTTGTGAGAGAACCAGTTAGGACTGTGTGTTGGTAAATAGAGAGTCCGTGAAGTTTTTTTTATTTTTATTTTTGCAGTTTTGTTTAGCGCGAACTCGTTGAACCGCTTTACCCCAGCACCAGTTGCATTATGCAGGGTCACTTTTTTGTTCCAAAGTCTGCAGCTGAGGCCGAGCGACACATTCACTTGTGGCTCTTGTATTTTCTTCCAGGTGTCATTTCAGCCAATCGGGTATTCAGTGTTGAATCAAGAAATTGTGGGTCCTGCACCTAGTCTAAGCAGCAGGAATGTTTTAGTTTCTTTCCATTTCTTTGTTGACTACGAATCGAATTCTGTGGGTATTATGAAGGACTAATATTACTCCTTAGTTCAACAGATACTTTAGAACAATTATTCAGCGCCGCTCTTGCAACGAGATTCCTTCGTGTATTCTCAGAGTGTAGAGCTGATATTTAAAGCCAAGAGAGGACTGTATTCATTGACTACAATACTCAATGAGCCTCATGACAGTCTTTATTTTTTATACAGAATACATCCTCCCATGTTGATGAAGGCTTCATTCAAGAAAGATCTAGTTCATCACTAAAAGTCATGTATACTAGGAAAAAATAGGTATTGGTCGAGGATGGGGGAGCCCTTCACAAGCAAAACCCACAATCCTTATCAGGGTGAACCACAAAAAGTCACTAAATTAACCTGTGCTTAACCCTCTGGTAGCTTGGCACAAAAGCAGTCAGGTTAGAGGCAATGTGTAAAGCATTTATGCAGCACACAAACTGACATCATGATATACTCCCTATCCCATTATATCCATGGATTTTCACCCGACCATAAAAGGATCATGAGTTGTACCAGGCTTACTCACCTCATCCAAGTTGGAGGAAAATCCATCCAGTTGATTTTGCTGTGAGCATGACATAAATATCACTATGAGAAGTAATATGGGGTTTAGCATTTTGGGGAACCTCCCATAGCTATTTGTACCCTTGACAGATCTTCAAGATCACACAAAGGTGCATGCATCTAACTTTAGGAACATTCTGTACAGTTTTACAAACTGCAAAGGGGTGGCTGCTCAGTAGTGGCGGAGGAGCGCCGCCCCACTTGTCAAAGTCAGTCAGTGAAAAATAAAATGATAATAAAACAGTATTATCCTTTTATTTACTGCTGCCTCACTGACCTGATCTCAGTGTAGGACGAGGCGAGGCCAGACCAATGCAGGGGAAGGACTGATAGGCACTGTAAAGTGAGCATGTTTGTTTGGCCGGCCGTCTTATACCGGCCAAACAGACATGCGCACTTAGGTTTCTCTAACCCAACTGTTTTGCACAGCTGGGTTGGAGAAACAGCACAGACTCCCAGGCACTGTCTGAGTGGCAAACCAGTCTGCCCAGACCAATCCTGGTGCTGCTCTCATGCTAGGTATAGCATGAGAGCAGCACAGAGCCGGGATTCGGTGGGGAGGTGGTGCATTAGTAACTGGCGGGAGGAGAGCCAGAAAGAGCACCGAGGCAGCCGGCATTGACAGATCGGTTTAAAAATTTTTTTTATAATTCCCCTAATCCCCCTACCCCATTCCCCAGCCCCCCAGAAGAAGAATGTGTGATTCTATCTTAATCCACTAAAACTCCTATTATCTACCTGTGTCTACCGCCAACTGCTCTAGAAATTGTTTTCCTGAAACACAATTGTTTCCATGTTCTCTGGAAATGGAAATAACTGTGTAGTTCTCAATCTTTCCACATCCTTTTTGTTCAGATGTTTTTCTCAAAATGATGCTCTATTCAATGTATATTGAATTAAAAATTAATTGTGCTAGTGTTGACAATTAAGTTCCGGTGCCGAGCACTGCAAGCCACCTGCTCAAATTAAGCACTGGGTACCTCACATAGTTATACAATGATATGAAGTGGTGGACCTTTAGTACTATGTAGAACTAGGGAAAGGATCCTGGCTTCATTGAGTTTGTTCCCTTGTAAAGAGTCCTCTACTTTCTGTCTGCTCATGTTTAAATCTGGCTGGGTGATGAGTTTCTAAGAATGGATATCCTCAGGTGTCTGGATGACTGAAAATGTTGACAGGTCATGGAAATGCATTTCAGACATGACAATGAATTTCTTTATAAGTGAAACATAGGTTTTTGAGCTGAATTTTTCCTTGAGTAGAAGACAGTAAAGAGTCTTCTCAGTTTGTGTTCTTCTTTCCCGGAATTGCAGATCACAGATGACATGTTATGTTATGTTATATGTACTTGTAGATTGCACGGCTGCCCCGGCAAAGGGGCGTCCCGGCGCTGATGGCAGAAAACTGCACAGCTAGTAGCAGGGAGACAGCCTACAACGGAGGAAAGAGGAATGTTTTGACAGCTTTACGGAATGTTAAATAGGTCTTTGGGCTGCGAATGGAAGTAGGGAACGCATTCCAAAGTTTCGAAGCCAAAACACGGAAGGAGTGCCCTCAGCACAAACCCTCTTCACCCGAGGGACAGCCACTAGATGCTGTCCATTGGAACGAAGTTGGTGGGAATGAATTTAGAATGTATGCAAATTGGCAAGAATACCTGGGGATGAGAAGTTCAAGATTTTAAATGTAATACATAGGGCCTTGAACTCTACGTGTTTTGCCACAGGCAGCCAATGAAGGTGCGTATGGCACTAGATGTAGTACATCTCCTAGGAAGGCCAAGGAGAGTTCGAGCCGCCGCATTCTGGACCCTTTCCAGTCTGACAATTTTAGACTTGTTAGCCCCCAGATAGAGAGAACTGGCTTAGTCCAGTCTCGAAGAATCAAAGCCTGGACGATGACCTGCCTAATAGGAGTATCAAAAAAATCTAGCAGTGGTTTAAGCCCCCTCAGTATCCCAAAACAGGTCCCTGCCACCTTCTTGGTTTGGGTCCGAAAGCTAAGGAGAGATCAATCCAAACACCTAGGTTTTTAAACACCTGTTTAGGGGCCGGTGCCAGCCCCAACGTGGCAGGCCACCAATGCTCACTCCATAGCTCAGAGTCTCTCCCTACCAGCAGTACTTCAGACTTACTAGCGTTAAGCTGGAGACAGTTGGCAGTCATCCACTCCGCGATGGCCTCGAGATCGCTCCTAAACTTACTGGCGTCCCGAGTGATGTCATCGGAGAGTGTGACTACCAACTGGGTATCGTCTGCATACGATACTATCGTGAGCCACCTGTTCTTAGCCACCGTCACCAGTGGTTGAACATACAAATTGTTGAGGGTGGGGCTCAAAGCCCTGTGGCACCCCCTGTTTGGTGGCATGAACTTTGGAAACAAAGGGGGGGGCAGCTACCTGGAAGGTCCTCTCAGAAAGAAAGGAAGCAAACCAATCCAGAGCAGTGCCCACTATGCCCACCTCTTCCAGCCGCCTTAGCGGGATCTGGTGGGAAACCGTATTGAACGCGGCACTGAGATCTAATAAAATCAGTGCCGATGTACGACCCTCATCCAAGGCCCATCTCAGATGTTTGGTCACAGCAAGAAGAGCAGATTCTGTGTTGTGACCAGGACGAAAGCCATTCTGAGAGGGGTCTAGTATATTATTTTCCTCCAGATACCCCGTCAAGATGGTATTGACGTAGGCCTCAGAGATCTTGGAGACCCAAGGAAGGAGGGAGATAGGGCAGAAACTCTCAGGTTTGGCAGCATCCAGGATGTTGTTTTTTTAGCAGGGGAACCACCCTAGCATGTTTCCAGGGGCTCGGGACAACAGTCGTAGAGAGAGATAAATTCATCACCTGGCTCAACGGTGGAATGTATATATAAAACAGAGAGAGACCCCTTGAATTGCTCAAGGGAATGGGGTACTCTTCACAAGTAGAAAATAACAATCCCTTGATTGAACCAACAATTGGATAATCCTACGTCAGAATATCTAAAAATTCAGTTAAACACTTCCACATTAGAGTCTGTCTACATTTATTGCATAAAAAACATACATTATGTCAAATTAAAAACATATCACATTATAGTCCCTCAATTGGACTCTAGGTAAACATATAATCAACAGGATAAAAGAAAAGGGGATAAATTGTCACACAAATAATAACACACCGTTATGAACCAGCATAACAGAGAAAACAACATAAAAGACAATACACGTTGTCATGGGTTGCACATCAAATTGGACCAACAATCACATAACACAGCTTGTGATACATCCAACACACTTCTATCTACAAATCTATGTTGATCCTTTAGATTATGCTCTCAACTGCGTCAACGCGTTTCGATGGACTTTCATTGTATTACCATCTTTTTCAAAAGAAGAATAGAAGTTTTCTCAATTGTGATGTCTGTTTTTTCAATCCTTAGTATAGAGTTTGCACTCTCTCAACCTTGCACGGTTCTTATTTTGTCCGTCACAAATTCCTCTACAGTCTGTGTTTTAGACCATGTTTAAAAACTCTGCATGCCTTTCCAATCTTATGGTTATATTCATGCGACCCCCATATAGACGTGATTCTCTTAGTTTCCAAGTTTTCTGAGGGATACAGAGGTCCGTAATAATCCTCCCTATTTTTCTCGCCGCCTTTTAGCGTATTGCGTGTGGCGTGGACGTGGATGTGCTTCTACGGCGTCTATCGTGGAATGAGCACAGGTAAATCTTTCATAGAGTAGGCCGGCTTGAGATTGGAGAGAGAGTGGTTAGAGTGCATAGATTCGGAGGTCGAGGCATCCTGGGGGAAGGATTTATAGATTTTCTCCACCTTCTCTACAAAAAAGGAGGCTTCAGCGTCACATTGCTCATCTGATGATATCAGGGTGGCATCCGGTGCCGTAGATGATTTCAGCGCTTTCAGTATCGAAAAGATACTTTAAGATGGATTAGCACTGCTCTTGATCTCCTCCGCATAGTAGGTAGTCCGTTCCGACTGGATGGACCTATGATATTGCTTGATCGCTGTCTGATAGTGCCTCTTCAGGTTAGGGTCATAAACCCTTCCCCATGCTCTCTCCAGCCTTTTGCAGTCTTTGCGCATGGAAGTAAGCTTAGCATTGTAATAGGATTAGCTTTGGTACTACAGCTTTTAGACCACTTCACAGGGATGAGAGAGTCCAGAGCGCCAAGAATCCAGTCCGACAAGGATTTGTCGGCAGATTCTGAGTCAGCTGGAAAACAGGGCAAAGTTGTAGAGAGGAGGCTTTGGAATTGAGCGATGTCAAGTTTGTGCCAGGGGCGCCTGAACAAGTGCTTCTGAGACATCCTACTCATGAGCACAACCCCGGAGAGTGTCATCGTTATAAGATAGTGATCAGACCAGCACATCGGGGAGGGGTAGTGGACAGTCAGGGAGGCAAGATTAGAGAAAACTGGGTCCAATAGGTGGCCTGCGGAGTGTGTAGGACCTAGCACCAATTGAGATAGCAGACATGCCGCCAAGTCAGCCAAAAAGGTACCCATGTCAGCATCCTGAGGATTGTCCAAATGCAAATTTAGATCCCCAAAGATACTGAAATTGGCCACTCTCATGCCTAAGGGTCCCACAGCATCGACAAGCGCAGCTCTAAACTCTTTGGACGACCCTGGCAGGCGGTAGATCAGTAAGCCTGACAAAGTGTAATTGTCATTAAAAGAAATCCCAAAGCGTGCTGCTTCACACCCAGCCAGGGACTCCCTCAGGAAGTTGCAGGAGTAAGATGACTTGAAAATCACTGCAATACTGCCCCTCTAGACTCTTTGTTGAGCATCTTATACTGAAGCCCGAGGGAAGCGCCAGACCTGGTCGGGCCACGCTATTATCAGACAGCCATGTCTCGGTTAAGAAGAGGGCATCCTGGGCTTCGTCCTCCATGAGCTCTGATGTACGGTGCTCTTTTCTTTAAAGCTATGAGAGCTCCTTTTTTCTGGTGACCAGTGTAAATTACACTGCCAAAATCAATTCTTCAAGTCACACCGCAAGTTTCAAGCCAATTTTGTGAGGCAGGTATCTCAAATAGTTGTTCAGTATAGAAAAATGCATTCTTTGTGGTACCATTGACACAGTGCCAGGGAATGTCCTGATGACTCAATTTGTTGACACTTTCAGACCATACCAAGCCGTTCATGGTGTCACTTGTCATATCTGAGGTCAGTAGAGTTAGCTGCATAGTCCTTCTAGGATCATCACTCTCATCACCCTTGTTCATCATATACCTGCACGAGCATTAGATCTTTTTCTTCATTGACAAGCACTGGATCGATATTACTCTGATTACACTCAGGTATATGTCTGAGTTTCTTCTGGTTCCAACACCATCATAAACCCTGAAAAGGTACTACTGAGTGTTCAGGTAAAGAATTGCTTACAAACTTATTGCTCCAAAATTGGGATCATTATTTTCAGACCTAAAGGCAGATCTGCACCAAGAGCTATTAAACCACTTAATATTTTCAGTCCTGATAATTTTCTGGATGCTGATACCTCCCTTGCCTCATAATACTACCACCTAAGGTCACAGAAGTCATTCTCCCTTGGTTTTCCCCACAAAGTGCTCCCTTTTGGTACAGGCTGCTATTAAAAGTCATTTGGACTAATGTAACTTACTTTATGCTGATCTTTTTAAGTCACTTCTTCCGCGATTACCAAAAACAGAAATTACTGCAGTAGATGAAATATTTGGCTTAGGAACAAGCGGTCCTCCTTCAGTGGCATGATGCTCTTTGCATTGCCACCGTTTAGCAGAGTGCATACTCTTTAAGTTGGGTTTGCATGTCCTGTAGGTGCTTGCATTAATTTCATTCCCAAAATCCATGTCTACTTTATTGCTTGTAATTTATGGAAAAAGGACAAATTCCTTGTGATTTTTCCCAAACTAATTTCACATGAAGAGGAAACAGTTTTTTGGTTCAGGCTTTACCAATCTGGAACTTTATTCAGGATTCTTCAATCTGGAACTCTTAATTCTTGAGATAAGACATCCCCCCCCTCTATGATTGCCTTCCGTACAAAATTGAAGACATTTCTGTTTGGTTAGGCCTTATTTTTAAGAGTAAAGCCAAAAGACCCAGCTATGTGGTGTATGCCATTGGTGTGCTGTAAGGCATAAGTCTCTTTCCCTTTCTTTCTTCTCATACCTTTTTCCCCCGACCATTCTTTTTATTCTTATTTTATTCTTCCTTTCCTTCTGATGCTTTCTTTGTCCTTTACTCTTTCCTTCCCTCCCGTTTCTCTCTTTCTTTTTCTTGTCCCTTTTCCTCTCCTTCTTTCCTTTCTGTCTCTTCGCCTGACTTCCATCTCTTTTTCTCCAATTCTTGTTCTTTCCTCACTGTGCTTCCCTGTCTTTTCAACCTCTTTCTCTCTGTCCAAGGCCCTTCTCAGCTTCCTTCTTGTTTGCCTCCACGCCTTTCTTACTCCCTCTTTCTCTTTATTCTCCTTACTTTTCCTGTGTATACTTATTTTCTCCTCACTCCACTTCTCAACTGTTCCTTTCTTCCCTATCCTTTTTTTCCTCCCATTCTCTTCCTTCCCTTTTTCTTATAACTTTCTTTATGACCCCCGCCACATCCACCGGGACTCAGCTCACCCAGCATAGGGGGATCCTTCAGCATTCTTATAACATTCAGTATATGCAACTACAACACTTTGGCACTCATTAAGGAGCTCAGTAAATTGGATCTCTACACAGGGATAATTTTCATCAAGGATTTTAATTATAAGTGTTGCGATCTGTATCACACACGACAATTAGTGAGTTCGAAAAAGATCACACTCGTTAGTAAATTTCAGCAGTTCACCAACCAATCACCTGCACATCACACTGTATTACAGCCGTAGAATTAAGAATTCCTAATGCAAATGATGAATAGGTCCCAAAGTACCAAACATCCTAACTAAGATTTAGGGGTCCCCAGCATGGGGCTTGGGCACTGTGGCAAATGACTAGCTGGAAACAGGGAAACATTGGAACAGGACAAGGGACTCGAATCAACCACTCTAGGACAGCTCTTGACACTCAGGACCTTGAACAGGAGCCTAGAAGTATCTATCCACCCAACCTTAGAAATGCAGGGCACTGGTCAACACTGCACTGCTTGATGCAAACTCAATCTTAGGATAAGTATCTCACAGACTGGAACAACTAATAGAGCCTCAACAGTGCAGCCATCTGTTTCAGATATGTAAAGATATTAAAACAATACAATAAGCACTAAGCCACAAGAGGTCCACCTAGAAGAGCTTACTTGGGCAATATCAGCTGACATGTTGTGGAGGGCTGAATGACACACCACACAATCCCTTCTCACATGGGTTCAGTTGTAATGTCCTTCTGTCGCTTATCTCATGAAATACCTCACTAAGGATAATCCACTCCCTCCAAATCAATATATCCACACCGGATGTGGTTACAGAATGATTTTGCACCCAGTAAGATATCGCTTTCAGATGAATCACAAATACAGAGAGTAGATCTAAATTGGTGAATGGTGCACTGTATAAATAAGGTGTTACATAACATAATTAAAATTGAAGCATATTCCAAGCAGTGTTGACTAGAGAGACAACATGTCAGGAGCGAGAGGGTGCCTGAACCAGTTCAAAATTGCACACCTAGAGTCCCATCTTCCACACCTCAATGAGATTTTTTAGTTGACTTTACAGAATTTGCTACATGTAGGTGGCAAGCTACAGAAGAAACGTCATGAGATACTGGGAGAATGGCAAGCATCATATTACCCCTGCATCAAGGGTGCATTGGTAATCCAGTGGAATACTGATGTGCCTGGGTTTTAAAGAATATTGTAGAATACACTTAGGGACTGATTAGGTATGTCCCATGCTGTATGTGATAATGAGTCCATCTGATAGAGTCCAGCACAAAGAAGTTCGGAATGGAGTGTGATAATCATTGATTATCCGAACATTTTGGGTAATGAAATATGTATGTCCAAGTAAACATCTTTATCTTGTTAAATTCTGGATGATTTGACCTGCCCAAGTGTAATGGATGGTGCATTGTCCCAACCAGTCATTAATGAGTGCAATAAACATTGCACCGCAAGCAGGGATTACTTAGCCTAACCATGGGGATTGAGCCCTTTTACTCCTGATGTGTCAGGCCCGACCTACTATGGACCTGAAGCAACTGGGCCAAGTACCCCTTCTGCACTTGACTCTCAGTAGTAAAGTGGACAAGCAATGTTCCCGGGGGGGGGGTGGATACGTGGAAGTGAACACGGGCTCACAAGTCAACATGCATGCAGCAGTAGCAATAAATGATTGTCCAGTCAAATACTTACTTTTGTGATAAAAGAAGTATTTTATTTTACCGCTACCAACACAAAAAGAAATACGACATCAAAAAACAACTGCACAGTCCCCTTGAGGTCAGAGCTCTAGTGTTTCTTTAGGTGGGTCCCTGAGTCCCACTCCATCCTTGCTATTAGCAACAGTGGTTATTGCCCATCCACTATAGGCAACATCCAGGGTAGTAGTCTGAGTCTCAAGAGTCGACTCTGACTCTATATTAAAGTCAACAGTGTTCCAATGCTGCAACACTATCTAGCCAGCAAGGTCCCCCAGGGCTGACTGGGTGAAAATGAGTCTTACCTGCACTTGCAGGATTGGATCGACCAGAGTACCTGAGCGCGCCCCTTCCGCATGTGCTGGAGCAGCAACAGCTGGTTCCGGTGAGTTCGCTGCATACGACCCAGATGGGCAGCACTCCGCTATCATAGAGTTCCTCACATGCGGTTGCCCCACCACAGCAACCAGAGGTTCTTTGTGGCTCCTCCTTGCAGGGTAAGTCTCCAGTCTGTCCCGTGGTTGGGGGATGGTTCAAAGATCCTGATGTGAGTCCTTCGTCCCAGTGTAGATGTGCATGGGTCCCCACATTGACTGGTTCAGATGACCCGGTCTGTCATACGGGTCATTGTGTATCCACTGCACAGGGTTCTGGCCAGATATGCAAATTGATTTGCTCAGCAGCAGTCCCTGCTGGCATATGGGGCCACAGCTCCCCACAGAACAAGGACTACAGCCCTCACAGCATAGCAGTCTTCTCACGGTTGCCCCTCCTGACATACGGGGTTGGCAGAACCTTACTGCACCTGGACTCCGGCCCAATCAGCTCACCGATGTACACAGTTCACTTCACGGAAGCCCTCCTCTGGCATACTAGGGTCCCAACTTCATCCTGCATATGGGCAACAATTCGATCGATGCAGCAGCTGTCTCCTCATATCTCAGAAAGGGAGTCCACTCGACAGGTCCCCCCACTGGACCTCCCTCCCTCCAATGCTCTTCCCTCCGTCCCAGGGCACACTGGTTTTGGCAAACAGGAAGGCGATGGTGCTCAAAGCTCCTGGGCAGGTGGTCTTGGGCCTTGGCTGCCAGTCATGGCTAAAGGCAGCAGTCCTGCAGAGCTTCCTCTCCTCACACAGCCCATCTGGCTGCTTTGCAGTTGACACTTTTAGGGGTCTCAAGTCCCCTTGTTATAGTCTATTTCCAGACACCAAATTTGATTTAGTGTCTAAAACTTTGAAGTTTATGTTGGGAGTATGTTTCCTTTTGAAGTGTCCACTCCTTTGCCCTCTCTTCTTCTGCAAAGCAGTCTGTCAGAACAGCCCCACAACATGAGAATGACTAAAGTTCACACCTGGATGTCAGCCACAGTGATATTTGTATCAAAATGTTAACGTAGTGCCTCAGTCCTACTCTTTATGATTCTCTTATCAGCCCCATCTCCTTCCTGAGATGTGCCCAAAGCCCTTCCTTGTGACCTCGCTCAGAATCAAAGAACACCCTTTGACATATACTGGGGAAGCGTGGCTCTGCCCTCCCCAGTGTGTGCCAACCAGCTTATAGGAATATAGCAATACGCACATCTGTCTGGGGGATTCCTCTTCCTCCTCTCCTCATGTTTCACCATGCTACCCCAGGTCTCCCAAAATGGCACCCAGGGTCCTCCATGTATTGAACCATTCACATGCACACATACACTCAATGCATGTATACAGCATGCACACACTGCACAGCAGCTACACACTTCATGTATTGTACTGCTTACAGGCAAACGCACACCCAGCACATGCAAATGGCCTATGTGCACTGTCTAGTTCTGCATTACCTATGTATTGTACCACTCACATGCACAGATGCACCCAGCGCACACATATACCATGTCCACTGCACAGCACTACATCCTTCATGTATTTTACCACCCGCAGGCACACATACCCCAGTACATGCACATAACATACACACACTGCACAGTACTGCATTATCCCTGTACTGTACCATTCACAGACACATATACAGCTAGCACATGTAAAACCATCCATGTGCCTTGCAGCACTGCAGACCAAACTGATGTATGACAAGGGCGAATTAAGCACAAAGAAGCAGAACTTCAAAATGAGTGTGCCTGTAGGCCTCACTCCAGTGATGAGTTAAAGAGGACCTGTTCACTGCTACTGATCACTACACGGTATGCTGCCACCACTGCACTTGTGTTGCTTAAATCCTGGTGAAGGCAGTAGTCTTTCACCACTATGAGGGTAGCCCTTTGGATGCCCCTCCTGGTCTGCTATCCGTGAGACAAGCCTGTGTCATGGTGTACACGCATGGTCCGAGTTTGCCTATGACAACAAAAATCCACATTAGGGATCCAGACATTAGTATAGTTGGGGCACTCAGGGCAGGGGGCATGTCCATTACCATGTAGAGGACTTTTCCATCCCAACTTATAAAAGTTTTTCCCTTCAGAAGCAGGTGTTTACACAGGGTTCACAATGTAATGGGCCACTTGTAGTCAGGCCTTTAAAGTGCTGTATATGCAGGGCAGTGTAAGAGAGGTTGCTGGGAATTCATCTGATCTGTGGTCTGGAGAACGCCTAGGATTTCACAGATCCATGGGTTGTGCTCAGCCCTTTTGTGGCAGACATCCATGCCCAATCTTTGGGAAGGGTGTGTCAGGGCCGGACTGGGAACAGCAACCAGCCTTGGCAGACCTGGGAAGAGGGGGGCGGGGGGGGGGGGGGTTAGAGTGTGGTGGGGGAGGTGAACCGCTTCCGCTTTTGTTATAGTTTTTTTTTTTTACATAAGTAAAAACATCAAACGAGGTTGACTTCAAATTTAGGTTTTGCAATAGAGTAAAAACACTGAGTGAGGACAGGGGTGTGCTATGGTCTCATAATTTGCTTTTACACAATTATGTGAATTTTTGGGATATGCAAATCTATGATTAATTGGTGTATTTAAGTGCAAAATTAGTCCTCGCGTTTACTTTTGACACAAGGACACATTTTGTCTACAGGTTTTTTAGCACAAACCCCACAATTGCCATGACAAACAAGCACTCACATTCTGGTTGTTTGGTTTGTTCCCAATCACCTGCGCTGTGTAAATGCGCAATGTGGCATTATAGCATGATTTTGGGAAATGTAAATTTCGCTTGGGCCTAATTTCATACTGTTTTTAGTTTGTCATGTAACCAGGTGTGGAGAAACTTAATGTTGCTCTTCTTGACAAGTGTGAAGAGTGGGAATATGCATCGAGCATATTTTATTTAAAAAAAAAAAATAGTGATTAAGTACTTGGTTCAATTTGTGGCCCAGCATCTTTTTCCAACAGGGCCAGTTTTCTTCATTCCGTTCTAAAACAAAATGTTGCAATATTATTGTCGGAAAGTAGATCCTGTAAGGGATTTGGTGCTTGGAGTTTCATTCTTAACCAGCACTACATTACTCCAGTTTAATCGCCAACACTGTATATGTTTTGTCACCCCTTGCAAAATTGTGCAGTGCCCTCAATCGAATTTGTTCTCTCTCATCCGCACAAATAATCTCTGTATTTTTCTCTAATTTTTAGGAAATATGGATTTCTAAATAAGTGATTGATCATCATGGCCATGCATGTAAATGCGATGTTAATTATTTATTTATTACCATATCATTTTCTCTTTTCTAGGTAAAAGTGGTAATTGCTTTTTTTTGTGCTAAAAAGTAAACTTTTTTAGGCAAGACTGGGCTCGTTATTCTTGGGTGTATTTTGCACCTTATTATCGTGGTTTTGTCTTTAATGAGGACACTCAGAACTGGTGCTGATACTTTTCCCTTCCAAGGCTGTACTTTCCTAAAGGCAATGCACAGATAAGCCGCCCATTGACTCCCCCTGATCCCTTCGTGCAGCAGCATTTGTCCACATCAATTTGTGAGTCAGATAGTCAAAGACAGCCTCTTCATAAATAAGGACGACAGAAGCCAGCCTGGTCCCAAAGTGCATTATGGCTCTTTTCATAAGCGTAAACTGGCAGCAAATAAAATCCGACATGAAATAGCGCTCCGTCCCTCAGCTAAGGAAGATTGAAATGTATGCAGGTGACATGGCTGGCCTTTTTTTTTTTAAGCATCTTTGAGATTTATTGCCTGGTTGGGTGTTCTATCACAGCATTCAAGGGGTTACTTGATTCACGGCATATTCAAAAGGAAAAAATTGTAGTTACAGGAAATACTGAGTATAAAAACCAGCGTTAGAAATTTACTCTGTTGTGATGAAGACCAGCTATAATTTACTGCTGTAGGTGTTTTACTTTCTCGGTGGTGTGGTTGCACCGTTGGGCCTTGGTAGTAACTCATTTTAATCTGGTGTTAGTGTTGAGGCAGAAGCTCCTGGTGACCGCTGTCACTCAACAGTACCATATAGTAAATCTTCCCTCCTTGGATAACTCCTTCTTTTATACTGAGGACATGCTCTCCAGTGATGGATTCATCAACTTTTTCAATTTTTCCCCTTGCGGGTCTGATTTCAGAAACAATAACTCATGCCTAGTGACTCGGATGATATTTTTCTTCCGTCTTCTACTGACAGGATGGCGCTACGAGTTAAACGTTTGCTACTGAAACAGGCCGTGATCTGCTGGTCACGAGTTTGGGTGCCGCTGCCAGTTGGAAAATTGAATATCATAAATTGGGTAAATAGTACATTTTGTTATTTTTTTTTGCACATTGAAATGGTACTAATGCAATATAATGCACTGGATAAAAGGCCAGCCATTATTTCTGTTATTTTCTAATTGTGCTGCGAGGATCCTTCTCTTAGGACCCAGATACCCCTAGTTTGGCCCGTACCCCCACACCACCCAAATGAGGCACCAACAGAACTTACGGAAAGAAATTTGGTTTTGGTGGAGCAGATTTTATTACAGTAAGGTAAGAAACAGGCAGGTCTGCACGCTGCTGCCGTGATGGCCAGGTCCAAAAAGAGGCCAAGGGGCAGGCAATCTGTATACCTCCATGACCGCGGCAGCGGGCGGAAGTTACACGACACTCCCACGACATAGTGCATTTAGTGTGTTGTCCCACCCCACCTCTCGCGAGGGGAGGCGACACCAAACTGCCCTTGGCCGGCACGTCACCAGATCGAGAAGGGGCCCGGGCCATGGAGGCCCCGGATCCTAAGCGCTGCCCCCCTAAAATGGGGTAGGGGTGCTCTGTCCATACAGGATGGCCTGGCAGTGTTATTCACTCAGCAGTTGTGCGGTACTCATCCTATTATAGGGCACAGACTGCTGTCCTGAAGGATCCACCTCATCCAAACAGGTCTTCTTGCTCCCATTAACCCGGCCAGCTATAGACCAACAAAGCTGAGGTCTAATTATGAGTGGTGTGCTCTTATCGACTGCTGAATGGGATATATTGCTTTGGCATTTTTTTCAGCTGTGGTAAGAGGCAAGAGACATTTTAGGGAGCTAAGGCATATGAGTCTCATGTGCCACAAAAGGTTGCTTGCAGGTAGTGTGTTCGGCTGGTGGGGGGATATCCCTTCCAGCTAAACACAGCACGGTCACTACTATAGCCATAGAGCCTGCCGTAGCGGTCTCTAACGACCATTAAAGGCCCGTTCAGCTCGGGCCTTTAACAAGGGCGCGGGCCTTTAATGGCAGGTAGCGCCCAGTATAAAGGCCTCTAAGGCTGTTGGAACATTCCACCCCTAGATGACAGAATGTTCGAATTTGTAAAACAAAGGCATCATGGAGCCCGGGGGGGGTTGAAATCCCCTCGGGCTCCATAGGGTCTTTGTTAAACATTGAAATGTTGATGCACCAGGCTTTCACCGGCCATTAGAACCCTGGAGCACTCCATTGTTTTCAATGGAGTGCTCAACATTCCAATGTCCTAATAGCTGTTTGTAAAAAAATTGTACAGTATTGACCCGAAGAAATCTAGTGTCCAACAAGGATTATATAATCGCTCCTTGGTTCTTTTGTCCATATTACAGAGCAGTGCCTGCAGCCAACTCATGAAGCCAGCTCCAAATACTCGTTTGCACTAAGGATCGCTCAGTGCTTCTAAAACTGATATTTTCCTTAAATGCCCCGGCCTTTCTATGATTGCTTGGCAATGTAAGCAGCACTCTATAGATAAATTAAGGTCAGCTGACATGTCCTTTAATCCTTAACAAAGCTGCCTTTAAAATTCCATTGTCCTTCACTAAAGTCCTCCGATCAGTAATATGTGACCTCATAGCCTTTAATCGGATCATCCAACTATAAGCAATTAAAGTATATTTGATTGAAAAATCTGTAATGCTGTACTACAGAAAGCAAGCAAGGAAGCACTGTGTTCATTCATGAATGCCTCAGCTTTTAAATGCTCAGTAGAACATCACCATCACATACAATAATTGTACCTCTAGGAAAGCTTTTACATTTAAGGGAAAGGGGTATAGAAATGGTTCCTGTAATATGTTTTCCTCAAAATGTCTCAGTGCTGTTTTACTGCTTTGCTATTTTTCATAGCTCTGCTATTCAAGAAGTGTAGAGAGAAGTGATTTGTGTGTTTACTGTGACTGCAGGTTGAACACACTTTCAGCTAATTTTAATTTACCATTGATCAGCAATGGATACAAAATGACACAGGGAAAAGCCTAGTTATGTTAAATGGTATTTGAATTCTGTTCATGACGAACATGTAAACCACCAGCCTAAAAATAAATAAATACTCTGTTTAATCCTGCATGGACCAAGGGTTATTAGGTCAATGACATTTTAGCCAGTTAACCAAAAAAATAAAATATAAAAATGTATAGAGTTGTTTACTTAGTCCGCTATTTTATATAGCACTTAGGTCTGGGGAGGGGGGTCGCTTATCTTCAGTCAGTCCCTATTTTGCAAGTTAAGGTAATTGAGTTATGGATCCACTCTTTACTTAAAAACAGCAATCCACAAATTATGTTCATTGTGAAAAAGTGACATGTGTGCTAGCAATGAGCTCGTAGCTTGCTAAGCTTTTGTATAACTGAGTAACGCATTATTAAAGCCAGATTGTACAGCAATACAATTTACGGTTCCAGATATCCATTCATGGAACCCATCACCTCCTCAATCTATGGTAGACATCTTGCCATCAAGCCAACATCTCAAGTTACCTGGCAAAAATCATTTCCAGCATGTACAAGAAGTACCATTACTGAAAAGCATAGATGTCAGTTAGTGGTAGCATGAGGTCTCGGTGGCTGCCCATGGCACTGCACTACTATAGGTAGCAGCTGAGACCTCAAGAGTGTGGGTCTCATGGGCAGGTACAGAAAGAAAGCTAGGCCGCATATTTTGTTTGCTTTCGGTTGTCTCCACTCCTTCAGGTGTTGGCGACATAGCAGTTTGACTTTTTCAGTGCTTGTTTTGTTGTGCCATGGATTTAGTAAAACTTTGTTATTGAGAAGCTGCCAGGCGCTAATCAACATTAAAAATAAACATGGGCTAAAGGCAAAATAAATGTTGGCAGCACAGTTTGCCATAGCACTCCCTGGTACTGAAGGGAACTACTTTGTGTGGGAGTGCTGTTTGCGAAGGAGTGGAATGCCATAGCTCACAGTGAAGTTAGCCAATGGCTAAAGTGGGCTAACCAAATGACCCATGCTCAGTGCTGTAGTGGCAGAAGAAAACATGTGAATGACAAAACAACAAACCAGTGGATGGAGAGGGCTGGTTGAAAGCCTCTGAAAGTATGCATATTATAGATATACTTTAAAAGGTCTTGGCTAACGCTAGACCTAAAAATGTAATTTTCCCTTTTTGATATCCTTGATAAACACACATTATTTTTAAGATGATTTTTAGTTGGACGGGGACAATGTTTAACCATGTCTCCAATGCATACGGTTGATTGTGGCTTGGGAGTTTAAGTGGGTGAATAAACCCCAATTACAATTTGCTTCACCCTGAAGCTGACTGCACGAGGTTGGATGATCTAGGAGGCTGAAAGGATGTGGGATAAAGAAGAAACAAAAGCAGAAGGTGGAGGAGTGGTTCTCGCTGTTGTTGATGCTGGACATGTGGTCCTCAAATGTGTTGAACTGCTTTCTGTGATACCTGTTGGGTTTGTGGCATACTCTTTTTTTGAGTGGTTTATGGTCACAGGATGATTCTGAACACATTTCCATTTTCTGGCTGGTCTTGACGGAAGTTTGGGTAAAAAGTGCTTGCAGAGACAGAGAAACTTTGAGCAGCGCTGAATGTGAAATCCGTAAGAAATTGCATTTATTACTAGATTAGTGTTGGAATCTTGTACCTGTCTTCTGAGGGATATGTCTAGTGAGTGTCGATTTTGAGGTTTTGGCTGTTGACTGTAAAGTATTTTTCTAATAAGATGCTTTGTTAATAAGCAAAGCAAAACCAAAGGGGATGATGGACGGAGTGTTGAACATTGCAAGCATCCACCCCCAGTCAAGTGATCTGGGTTTAATCTATCATCATTCTTTAGCTCACTCCGCCACCCCAGTTCTGACATGGCCATATGCAAATCAGTCTGACCCTGTGCCTCATGGAAACAGTCCTGCACGAACTGCCAAGCCATGTCTTCCCTGGACCGGAAACAAGCATCCTGGGACCGGTTTCTGCCTAATCAGCCGTCATCAGCCAGGCTAGCTTGAATCCAGTGGCAAAGTGAGCAAGGGACCCACGTCTGGGCATACCCTGCCAACTTATGGCGAACAAAGCAAAACCAAAGGGGATGATGGACGGAGTGTTGAACATTGCAAGCACTCACCCTCAGTCAACTGATCTGGGTTTAATCCATCATCATTCTTTAGCTCACTCCGCCACCCCAGTTCAGACATGGCCATATGCAAATCTGTCTGACCCTGTGCCTCATGGGAACAGTCCAGCCCGAACTGCCAAGCCATGTCTTCCCTGTACCAAAAACAAGCATCCTGGGACCGGTTTCTGGCTAATCAGCCATCATTGTTAATAAGCAGACATTGATTATGGAGTGACCAGTTTTTAAAATCAAACCCTAAGAAAGTTTCTTCTACAGTTGGGTCAGAGTGTGCTTGTGTCTGAGACCAGTCCCTGTGGAGAACAAACTATAATTTAGAACGAAATACAATCCCCTAACAAACTATGTTTAGATCTACTAACTTCATGTTAGGGGACACCAGGCAGTACAGAGTGGGAATGAAAGTCAGGAAGGAAGCAACCCAAGACAGTGCAGCGTGGCAGTTGAGAGACCAAACGGAGAGCGCTAATGAGGTACGCTTTTATCAAGAGTGGATTGACACTAAGGTGATTGGGGGAACTGTATATGCTACAGAGTATTTAGTAGAATACAAGTATGGAGAAGCCTTAGAGAACCCAGAGCCAAAGGGAAGACTCAGGAAGGAACCACGTCTACTTCAGGCAACGTAGGCACTAAAGTTGTAGAGCGGTCCTTAGAAAAAGTTGGCATGTTGAAACAGGTTTGGATGGAATCTGTTCTTGGACTGGAATGCCCATTGGTAATAAAAATTTGACGCATTTTATTTATTCGGCATGTTGATCTCTAGTTTTATTAAAACCATCTTTGAGTATAACTGTTTGTGCCATTTCTGCCTCTCCCTACTCATCTGCCGGTGATTACCTTCACAAATTAATATAAGAGAACATTGAGTCTGTAATTCACTGTAGCATCTTGATCATAGGAATGGTTTGGGCAATAAGCAGATTAGTTGACAAACATTTCCATTTAACTTAAACCATCCTCTCTCATCTACTCATAAACAATATTAAAGTTACTTTGATTATATTCTTCCTTGTCTGGAGTTTGAACTCTCATTGTTGCCAGAGGCATGAAAAAGGCAAGAATCCCATCACTCCCAGTCTTGGCTCCTGGTGGCCAGTGCACCAGCTGATGCTTTTGTTCCTGTCCACACCGTAACAGGTGATTCTCAGCCACAGCGAGTCTCAGGTCTACCACCACCCCCCCACCTGGCCATGTGTAGTGTGGGATTAGCAGGTGTGATTTAACTGCACCGAATTATCCCTGGCACAGAAACTCCAGGCAGAATATTGTCCAGTGCAGATATGCACCTGGTAAAACCGCAGGCAGGGCTGCGAGCATCATCACAGCCCAGCCTTTACCTGATACCTGCCATTTCTTTTTTTTGCATATTTTTATTGAGAAGTACATGTCAATATATAAACGATACGTCCAAAAAAGGAGAAGTAAACAATAAATCAAATTATGGCCGTACAAATTACTATGAAATGTTAACATCTCGTATTTCTAAACACAAAAATTAGAATACATATATCAAAAGATACAATATCTGAGATGCCCATAAAATCTGGAAAGGAAGAAATAGTAAAGGTGGACAAGGGAAGAGATGATGTAGATAGTATACAATATGTATTAAACCTTGTATTATAGATAGTTAGAATACAGTAGAGATAATATCATACAAATCCACAAATATAACATTTCATATGGAGATATTTCTACTAACCCAACAATATGTCTGCCATTTCTTGGAGGGAGCGAGAATTATTCTCTCAAGCATACAACATCCTACCCCCGTCCCCACCACCACCCCCCACTGGTAAACATGAGTAGAACATGACATGTTATTTGACCTAGAATAGAGATGGGTCTGTGGGTTTGTACCGTATCAGGTAAGCATGTTATTCCTTGTTTTGGGGTGAATAATTTGTAATAGCTGGATCTAAGTGCCGGGATACCAACTAGAATTGTAAATACCAACCCGCAGCCCTCCCCCTTCCCCGCGACCTAAAACTGTGCTACTTGTTACAAGGCCATTAGATTAGTGCTCACCCTTGATGCGGCTCCAGCCTAAACTCTTCATTTAAAGGACCTTGTATACAGCATTAACTGCATTAATTTAATTGTCTCTGGTTAGTGCCGCGGCCGCGTTGATGAGCCGTGGCGCGTTTCTTGTGTGCAGACTCAAAGAAGCTTGAAAACTGCGTACACACAATCTGTCACAGTTGCAAAGTTTGTAAATATTCCAGTATGTCAAAGCTAAAGTCAGCAAATCTATCAGCTGCAGCGGGAGCAGATTTGTTAAACGGTCTCATAAATATCTCGTCCAATGGCCTCTGCGCGCACCAAAGCGGTCTCAGAATGATAATCATTTTTGTGGCACACCTGATTGCACTCCATCCAGCATCATTATGCTTTGAAAATGTGCGAAAAAATCAATAACACATTTCTCGTAATATATAGAAGATGCATTTTTAAAGCAGTTTCATAAGGTAATTCTGACCTGGGTATATTTTATCTTTACACATCCTCCAGATCCACTTAATATATAACTGTTGATCGATCCGGTTTATGTGAGGGATTGCATGGCTTCAGACGAGTCTGGCCATTTTACATACATGCCGAGAGACTGGCCACACATGTGGGTGGTCTGACCCGGTTCCGGATTACCACATAGGCAAAGTAGGCACCGGCCTATGGGCCCCAGTCCTTTTAGGGGCCCCACGACAACGAATCAAAATAATATTGATTTGATCTTGGAAGAAAATTGCAATCAAGCTTTCTTAAATTGTTTCCAAAAGATAGAAAAAAAAAATGAATCGACTCAAAGAAACGCAAACTTCCCATTAAAGACTCTATAGAGACCATGCTGTATTAATGTAATGTACCCATTGAATATTTAAAGTTTCGTTGGTTTATTAACAATTTTTTTAAATTGTTTAACAACATTAATAATTGTTCATGTTTAGTTTTGTGTTTATAAAATTGGTTTAATAAAATTGTTGGTTGGTAAAATAAAAAACGTATTAGGAGATAATTTACGATGGGGGTCGAAAATTTCGACTGCATAAGGGGCCAGAAATTTTGACTGCCTAGAGGCCTCCACAGGGTTTAAGCCGGCACTGGTCTGACCAGACAACGGGGTACATACATACAGAATTGGTCCATAAGCTCTGGTGTTATATTTGTCAATCCTGTATGCTATTGGTCCAGAATGTCGGTGCTGGGTGCAGAACAGTCCCTTTGTAATGGACATGGGAAATGTTTGACATTGCAAGGTTCACATGGTTAACCCAATTATTCTGCTGTATCTCGTTTTAGCTTAGCCTCTAAGTGGATTATTGTGCACAGCATTGCAGTATAGTTGCAGGAAATATACTGTGAGCTACCACAGGATGGCATCCATCACAGCCTCTTACCTTCATGGGGTTCTGCAAACCTGTACTAGCACCAGTCACTCCAGGGTGATTGATTACTGCTGCCACTCGGTGTGGCAAAGTAGAGTTAGCGTAGATACGGAGAAGCTACTTACTCAACAATAGGGAAAGTAAAGCGCTATACAAGTGACCACAACGCTAGCCTTATTCCATGTCAGTTACAAGAGCGGCAAACATGCTTTCAAAGAAAGATGAATATTTACCTGTGATTACGCTTTGTTCTTTGATGCGAGGTTTCATTCTCAATGTTGCGTGATGGGTATTCCTTAAAATGTCTGTGGCAGTGCAAGAGCGGAAGTGCATGTCACATGTGGATGTGTCAGTCATGCGTTTGAAAATATTAAAGGGGGTATTTTCTTTCTTTCTAGTATTACAGATCACCGGTATGAGAAAATTCCATACTTAGTCTTCGGAGATTTTAACTTCAGGCTGGATCTAAAGTCTGTAGTCGAGGTAAGGTTTTCTTATTCATGTTTGTGTTGTATGACTTCCCATTGGTCACTTATACTGTGGATTCCTATTTGCTTGTAGTTTATTTTGACAAATATGAAAATGCACTTGCATCCATCTTAGAACGGTAGTCCATGGGACAACAAAATATATACTCTGCATCGACTTTCCTGAGACCTTGTTTCTTTTTCATTTCTTGTAATTCAGACAAGGGAAAGGAAATATTTAGGCCTTAATTAAGAACTGAGTTTTAAACTTCAGGTATTCCACGTCGAAATTCCACATCCTATTTCGTTGGTTTATTGGAATTTTGAAAGTCCCCTTACGATTCCAGTATAGGACATTTTGCATGGTTTTAAATTTCAGGATATGGCAGGAAATTGCACCTACAGGACTGGGTACATAATTTGAAAATGCAATGAACAACCACAAATTCTATATTATGTGGTTATTCTCAAAGGGTCAAATTCACATAGGGAAATTCAGTTGTTTGTGGACCTCAAACTCCTTTCCAACTCCGTCCACCTTGGAGATGATCAGCGATTAAGTCCAGACAGGTGCTGGAATAACTTCACTTATAGGATGAAAAGTGGAGCGGATTTCCCCAGAGTTTCTTAGCATGCATGGGAAGGGGTTTGTGCACGGGGAAAATGATTTCACTATAGAGAAAATATATATTTTCCCAGAAGGCTCTAACGACCACTATGGAGAACTCTGCACAGGTAGAATAGGAGCCTCGTGACATTTTCAGAAGTGCAGCTAGGGAAACTGTACCTGGCGCAGCTTTCCAGGCTTACTACTGGAAATGTTTGTGAATTCCCCCCAAAAAACTGTAAAAGTACTTTCAGGAGGAGATCTAAATTTCCATCCGTACTTTTACACTTCTGTTTGCTAATAGGGACCACGGTGTTTTCAGACAGTATTCTGCTGCAGATAAAGATGGAAAACTATTCCTTTTAAAGATTAGAACAAGTGCCTTTCTAGTGTTACAAAGAGAAGGGAATAGTGCCATACTGTCACAGCTTTCCAAGTGCAGCGGTGTCTTCATTGTGAATCCCCAAAGTGTTGGACATACTTCTCAAATGCTAGAATAAGCCTGTGTTGAGTGGATTCGCCACTTTTGCCAGCCTTCTGTGTGAATCTGACAAAAAAAATTCTCCAACTCCCATGTTTGTTGTGTAGGAGAACACCTTTAGGCTGAATGTCAAATCACTGGTGCATGCAAGACTCTGAGTGATGTAAGGGCAGATGGGGCTGGATAGAGAAGAATCTTATTTAATTATTGACACTTCAGGCAGGTAATAAAAAGTCCTACATTTATGTGTCGGTGAGGGGCGGGGTTGTTTCTCTAGTGCATGGAAATTCGGCGTAACTCCATAATATTGTGGCATACCACCTCAGTGGTTGAAAACTACTTCAATTATGCCACGTTTATATTGTGAGGCAAAGGAGAATTTGTTTTTGCCAAAATAATGATGAAATTCTTATTGTGTTTTGTGATATTTTGTTCAAATTTTCCACACTTGTTTGATTCAATAATAAATTGCAGTTCTCTGTTCTCCGTACATGGTTTTTGCTGTCTCACAACAAACAGCTTCACCTGTCTGTTGCAGACTTTGTCACGATTAGGTGGTTTTCTTTATCAATTTCAGCAGATTGCTGTTTTTTAGATGGCATTCCTCCTTAATACCTGTTTGACCCACCCATAGAGCAAGACTTCCTTACCATTGCTTATCCTTCCACTGCTCACGTTAAGCACTCTATGAAAGTCCATGTGTTGTCCTTTGTCCCTTCGTTCAGAGAGCCCTTCTGCACTTTTGTTGGCTCCTTCGACCTCCAGCTCGTCAAAAAGCAATGCATATTGAATCACATAATACAGCGGCCATCTTGAAAGTATAGAAAACAATGGTTTGTATACTTTTACATTGTTTTCTATACCTTTAACATGGTCAATCACCACTATTGGCTTTGCCAATGCCAGCAGATTTTACAAACCTACACCACTGGTATAGTCAGTAGCATTGCCCACAAAGCATTGACAAAGAAGGATCTGTTGACTTTGCCAATGCTTGTTCTCATGGTATTTGCAAATGCTCAGCTGAAAGAGTTCCATTACTAAAAAGGAGAAAGTCATTAAACTGCAACTGGAAATTTCCCTGTTGTGACTGTAGCAGTAGAAAGATCTAGGAAATACCCCATTTGACATCTGTGCAACCTCTTTCATTTCAAATGTTGCGGATAATGATTAGTACATAAAACATCATGAAATCCAACAAGTTGTGGCTGTACTGGTTTGGTTTTTGAAGTTTTCAAACTATGATGTGAGTTTGGCTAATACCAATCGTGACACATTCTATGTCAGCTCATAAAGGAGATGTGATATGCAAGGTCTGCTTAGTAAAGGTATTAAGGTAGTGGAGAAATATCACTGACACAGAAGGTACTGCCTGTGGGGAATAACAGCCCTGATCAAGCAATAAATTGAGGATGTTATGAGTAACTTATGCAATAGGGAATGGAGATTTTACTATAGAGCTCTTAATCCTATGCGGACAAAAAAACACTGCCCAAAAATACTAGGAGTCTGCTTAGATACTGCACAATTAACTTGAAAAAAATACTGCTGTGGGCATTGAGTTATATGTGAGATATTCAGCATATTTGGGACTGGAGATGATGAATAAAGCCTTATAGCTAGCCAGCATATACCTGGCAACATGATATAACATAATATATAACATGAGGCTGAGGAGGGCTGTAGACATTAGAAGCGTATGATGTGTAGCAAAAAATGATTTCAAGGTCCAACCATTTTGTCCATTTCCTTACGTACCAATGTTTTACAGACTTGCATAGTCTCCAACTTTCTTTTAATGTATGAGTAATACCTCTTCATTATTTTTTGGGATTTGCGTTTGTTGACTGGTTTTAACTATATGACATTGTTACGAGGTCATTCCATTGATTGATTCCCAATTGTAAGAAATTAGGTTATTGGTTGACTGGGGTGTGAGCCCTGGTCAAGAAGCAACTACAATCCTCGTCAGGGTGAGGCACAAGCCAACCTTAAATTAACCTGGGCGCAACCCTCTGGTAGCTTGGCACAGAGCAGTCAAGCTTAACTTAGAGGCAATGTGTAAAGATTTTGTGCAGCAATTCAAACAATAATAAAGTGGAAACACCACACTAAAAGGATTCCACACCAAGTTAGAAACATAGACCTTTCTTTAATAAATGAAAAACAAGACCAAAGGAGTTATGAATTTGTAAAGATTTTTGTGAAAATAGCGCCAAAAAGCACAAAGCATCAACTGCGTATATCAGGTTGCGCTGGACCGGGACAGAGTCACAAGTTCAGGCAAACCGAGATGAAGTGTGGGCCGGTTACACAGATCTAACTAGGTCCGCTGAACAAAGTACCTTAAATCCGGGTTTGTGGAGTGTTGTGAGCATCCACAGTGAAAATGAGTTGCGCAGCCAAAGCAATGTGTCGGTTCCGAGATGCGGTGAGGCTGCGATTCAAGTGCCTGCATTGTCATCGAGGATGCTGTTGATGGAGCTTGCAATGCGAAGTCCGGCGTCAAGGATGCGGAGCGCAGTTGGGGTGATGCATTGCTTTCAAAGAGCTGCAAGGCTACAATACGGAGCCAGGCCTCACCGTCGAGGCCGATGTCGACGAGGAATGTGAGGGCCTGCACCAAGGATGCATCGTGCACTTGTGTTTCTGATGGACTGCGGTGAAGATGCATGTCTTTGTGATGGGTCCAATCCATGCAGCACTGCAGATCCGTTGGTTCTTCTCAGGTTTGCGATGTGCAGAAGAGGAAATGCATTGGTTCTGCCGGATCCACAGAGGCTGGCAGAGCACCTTCAGCCACATCCAAGGGTCCAGGTCCAGGGTGTCACGACTTGGCAGGGTAGACTCGCAGAGACAAGATGCAGGTTGCAAGATTGTTGGAAACCTGTTGTGTCTTAGGTTTCAGATCAGGAGGCCATCCAACTAGCTCTTGGAGTCAGTTTCGGTTCTGGGTTCAAGAGATGCAGGTCCAGTCCTTCTCACCCTGGCAAGAGTTCAACTGATCAGCAGATCAGGGCACTAGTCCCTTCAAGGCAGCAGTCCAGCAGAGTGGCAGTCCTTTCACCAGCACAGCAGCGCTTCTTTCTCGCAGAGTATCCACAGCCCCATGGAGTGTACCGAAGAGGTGATTTCTGAGGTCCAGTATTTATACCCGGTTCTGCCTTTGAAGTGGGGGAGAAGTTTCTAGAGGCTTTCATTTGAAGTGCATGGGTGCCCTGCCTCTCCTGCCCTGGCTCAAGACCCAGCGACAGGCTACAAGTACCAAATGGCTAAGGCAGGAAGAGGCCAACTTCCTAAAAGCAAAAAGAACAATTGATTGACAGAATGCTGAACAATGTCAAACATTCACCCCAGTACAGAGATCTGGGCCTATATACATCGTTTGTTTTGCTGCTCATGACATTCAAGTTTAAACCCAGCCATATGCAAATCAGTCATGACCCTGCTCCCCATGGAAATAGTCCAGCCCGAACTGCCAGGCCAGGTCTTCCCTGGATGGAAACACACATCCGGAGACCGGTTTCGAGGTTTCACCCACCATCAGCCAGGCTAGCTTTAATCCAGTGGCACAGTGAGCCACATCTGGGCATACCCGGCACTCTTTGGGACGAGAAAGGAAAAGACCCACAAATAAACTGGAATGGCATGGGGAGCAAAAAAATTATGGCTCCATCATTTGTGTGTGTTTAACTTTCTAAAAGTGTCATTTTCAAAATTGTTATTTAAAATCCGACTTTGCCCTAAGTTAGGATTTTAACTTAGTATTCCAGAGACACCAAACATAAACTGGCTACCTATTCCCATTGGGAACATCGCTTATAAAATATAATAAGGTAACTCCAGTTATCCTATGGGAGAGTTAGGCCTTACAGTAGTGAAAAACAAACGTAAGAATTTTTCACTACCAGGACATGTAAAACTTAAAAGTACATATCCTACTTTTTAAATACATTGCACCCTGCCCTCTGGCCTGTCCAGGGCCTACCCTAGGGGAGACCTAAATGTATTTAAAAGCAAGGTCAGAGTCTCTCAAAAGATTAATTTTGCCAGTTTGACATGGCAGTTTAAAACTGCACACACACGCTGTAATGGCAGGTCTAAGACATGTTTAAAGTACTACCGAAGTGTGTGGCACAATCATTGCCACAGGCCCTCTAAGTAGCATTTAATTCACAGGTCCTGGGCACGTTGAGTATCACTGTACTTGTGGAGAGACGTACAAGTACATTAAATATGCCAGTTGGGGATGAGTGCATCTCTCGAGGATAATACCAATTGAAGATATGCCAGACTATTACCTTGATGATTGCTCATGCTTTCCTCAGGATTTAACGGTGTGTTGAACAAGATTTTAGGGCAAGAAAGGGGTTAAGACTGGTTGCAAGCCAGGTGCACAATGTTCATTTTTATTTTCCTGTTCATTGTGTATTTCGATATGGTTGTCTACAAATAACCCATGAGATTTTAATGTTTTCTCTCTTGCTCTGCTAGAACTTCCAAAGGCTGTAGGCCTTCAGAGACAGACTAGGGCCACAGGATTAGATAAGGTAAAAAGTGATCCACTAAGATAACCTGCAGTCCCACCCAACAGCTAGCAATATTTATAAAGTTTATGAATGAAGCAGCTCTGTTAGTCTGTGTTCCATTTTACTAGAGGGCAGTATCTCTCTGTTTTAAAAAATGGAAATGCAAAGTGACAGGCATTTTATAGGTTCATCCTTTTGATCATGGAGACATCATACCTCGGCTCCAGTCAAACATTAACTAAGACTTTACGTTAGTGTTCTCCTTTTTTATAGTTTTTGCCTTAACATTCTTTACATCTACATCTTTGGTTCACCTTACCTGATTGTAATCGTTTTTGTATCTTTTTGCCTATTAAATTTTTCTATATTTTTCTAAATTGGTTTTGCAACATTATTATTTTGGTTTTCTGACTTTAAAACTATTGGTCCTTGTTGACCCTAACACATTTTTCTAAGGATTTACCTGTTGCTTGTGGCAAAGTAATCAGGGGTTGAGCAGAATTCCATTTAGACTTGTGTAGCGTCTGTTTTTAAGCTGATAATGTTTTCCCTTCCCACATTAATAACCCACTTTCTGACACTTGGAAGTTATAGCTGTTAGTGGCGGAAGAATACCTGGAAAATCACAGATCTGCAGTGAGGGCAGGGGGGACAAACCACATGGCTGCTACCATCTCAGTGAGTACCCTGTGCTCACATGTTTTAGAAGCGTGTATGCTTCTCCATGACAAGGAGTAGTAGCAAAAACATTAATGCTTGAGTAATGGTCCATTATTACTCAACTTATTTGTATTCCCTTTCATCCACCTTTGGAAGATGAAAGGTAAAATCTGCCTTCCTTGGACTGCTTATTAAGGCACACACATGAAATAAAACAGCCGCATCTAGTCTGCCGATTCCACTCACTCTCAGTTTGCCGATCCCATGTTGCTTACAGTGGTTCCTTTCTATCTACAATGCTTCTATTGTGCAATAAATCTATTTGCTTTCACACCTTCTTGAGATGTACTTCCACACATTCAGGCCTTTCATAATAAAGCATGTTATTGTGGTATTACGTTGAGCCTTCTTACTTCCAGATGCTTGTTCCGATGTTACTTTAAGTTTCAAATAGGTTCTTTCCTCATTTTAAGTTTAGTTCAAACCATTACCATTTGTAGTTCTCGCCCGAGACAGCGCATGCACTATCACTTGCAAGATATTTTGTTTAACATACAGGGAGCATAAAGCACGCCCACTGCTTACCATTCCTTGGCTTTATTGTCACTCTTGTTTGCTGGCTCCTGTTTCGTCGGCACATGCTGGCTTCACTTTTACTTTATTTTCTGTTTGTGCGTTTCCCCTGTCCATGGAGCATTGATCAAGTACTCCTGTGTTTCTTTTTTTTGGGAGTGTCCTACCTCTACTTTCTGTCCCTGCCAATTTCTTTCTTCTAAGAGTGTATGGGTTTTTAGGATGTCTTGATGATGGTTTTGCTCTGCGCTGTTGCTTTCACCACTCGTTCCCGGTGTTCGTTCCCCTTTACTTATCTTCCTTTCCCCTTCTACTCTTTAGTGCAGCATAACACCAGCAGCCCATAGGTTGTTACTGTTGCTTTGAACAATGATTTCAAAATACATTAATGGCTTCGGACTATATATTGACAGTCCATACAATACCACATCATACTATACAATAGCAGGCCATCCTATACATACAGTACAATACAATAGCCGGCAACACCATACTATACAATGGCAGATATACCATACCGTTCCATACCATACTATACTATACTATACAGTAACATATCATACCATACCATGCCAGGACATTACATACCATACTATACTGTGGAAGGTCATATCATACTATACAATGAGAGGCCATAGCATTCTATAAAATATGAGGTCATACCATACCATACAATGGCCGCCACACTGTAGTCATACCACACCATACCATACAATGCCAAACAATACCATATTGTACAGTGACAGGCCATACCCTACCATTCAATGACAGGCCATACCATACCATACCATACCATACTATACGACAGGCAATGTCATACCATACTACATATCATAATAAACATACCATACAATGACAGGCCATACCATACTATGCTATACGACAGGCCATACTATACCAAACCATACCACACCACACCACACCATACTATACAATAACAGGCCACATTATACGATACCATAATATGCAGTTCAATGCAATGGCAGGCATACCATACCATACTATAGAATGACAGGTACACCATACCATTTCATATCATATTGTACAATGACAAGCCAAACCATACAATTCCAGGCCATAACATACCATACTATACACTGACAAGCAATACCATACCATACTCTACCATGTTGTATATAAGCATTTATTTTCACTATAGATATGTACCTATCTTTGTGTATTGCTTTGTATAAACATGTAGAATAATTATGTTGTTAAAAAAAAAAAAACATTAAAGTACAATAACACTTGAAAACCAGAGTTTATCTGGTGCATCTTTGGCCTGCATGTACTTGCTTCCATTGTGCATATATGTACCTTCCATGTACTTGGATCTGTGTGTTTGTTACTTTTCTCCTGAAAAAGCATATCCAATGCACTACCCAATTTCTCATCCTGTACCACTATCAATATATTTAATCTACATATACTTACCTCCTTTATGCATCTATACACTTTCAATGTACTTATGGAGCTATATATTTATCACTTTCTTCTAATTTAGCATTTCCAATGCACTACCCTATTTCTCAGCCTATACTTCTCTCAATATATCTTCTAGACCAACTTTCTGACTCATCGCAAATTTCTTTCTACTACTCTTTCCAATGCACTACCCTATTTCTCACCCTATACCTCTATCAATATATCCTCTACATCCACTCTCTCACGTATCCCAAATCCCATACCACTACTATGATCCCCACAATAACTCTTTCTAGACTCTACCCCTCCTTGCATCATGACACCTCTTTTACTATACCGATCCACCAAAACAAACCTTTCTAAACTCTTCCCCTCAAAAAACCCTTTTTACTCATCCAAAAGCCTCCTCCTACTGCTATGATCACCCAAAAAACAAAAAGTATCCAAATCCTTCACTCTTCTATCCTCCACTATCCTTTTCAATCAAAATAACAGACTAACATGTTCACTTCTCAAATTCCATATTCCACTATACTAATTCATCACTAATCCTTTATGGGTTCTGTGTTTTATTACTCTGACAGCAGCCTGATGAAACATTTAACCAAAACATTGTAACAATAGCTACCACATTATTGTCTTTTTTTTCTAGGGAGCACAAGAATTCAGGGTTGCCTTTTACTTTTATCTAATGTGCTGCAGTTGAAATGTTTGGGGCCAGGAGGCGCATTGTTCCACCAGCCATAAATGCCCCAGCTGTGTTTGCTCTTTAATTGAGTTCGTTTGAGGTACTTCAAACACACTCTCTCTAACAGTTAGGCTAAGACGAGCAGAGCTGGGCCTTGCATTTGAGGGCTTGGGGGGCGGGATATTGCTGATTGAGATAAGGATAACCAGGGCCTGACTAACACAAGCCGCGCAGTCGAGATGTCACCTTTCATGCGGAGACATTGTCGTGTCCAGCTGCTCCTCGTTTGAAGACTATTCAAAGAATGTGACTTAAACACTTTGCCGCACTCATTTGAAATGTAAAATGGGCTTTCATCACCATAGGCGGTGCCTACGACCAAGTAATCCACGGGTGGAGGGACGCCTGTGCTACCAGGTGGAGTTTGCAGGTTATAGGCTGAGCCAAAAAATTGAAAATGAATGCTATTCTTATCACAGTGTCTGGACTACGGAGAGTGCCATAGTCTACGCCATTTTGTCATTTAGGGGGAAAGAATTATGATACACAATGTGCAAATCGCGCCTGCACATCTGCATAAATTACAACGCAGGTGTAAACCAGATTATGGGGGGGGGCGCGAGACAAAAAATACCTGTGAGAGGACAAGTGCTCTTGAGAGAATGGCCCCTGTAATGTGTGAAACATTTCTATTTTACTCATACATAACTTTTAATTTATTCCAGCCCTAAGTGTTGTTAGAAAGCAAAATGTTGCATATTTTACGCGAAACAAAATAGTTTTTCTAATTTTTGATCTGATATAGAAATGTCTACCTGTGACACGGACAAAGGACAGGCATGCACGTTGGACGGCTGAAGTGGACGCATCTAACACCATTGCGTACACTACATATTCTGGGCAAGTGCTACAATTTCACAGGTGTCCATGACGCAGATTCGGTGACTATGGACAGATGGAGAGGCGATCACTGTTTGTTTCGGATGTACTGTCAAAGAAGGCGGCCAAACTCGAGCACGGCATTTCATTGGCAGCGGAGAGTGAATGCTCTTCTGTCAGTCACAGTCAGAGAGCTGCTTTATACCTCCTTTTGCTGAGAATCTCTTGGACCACACATGCTCTTTGACTGTGAAAGATTTGCTGTCACCATCTCCTGCGAATCTTCAGTAGTGTTTAAGAACGCACTTTACAATGTGCGGCAGGATTCATGCAAGCCGCCAATCTGTTGTATCACTGTAAACGGAAAGCAACGTAGATGCAGGAATCCACCTCTTCCCGAGTCGCCTCCCTAATTGTTATGCATGTATGTGTTAATGAAGAGGTCGTGACCTCTATCTGTACATTTGTATAGCTACCTACACACTGATGTCTGCTGCTGGCATTTTGTGCTTTCTACATGCAGAGGTGCCCTTTCCCCTCCATTTGTTGGAGCAGATGTTCTTGATTGATTTCCCTGGTGTGAGGGAGGGGCTTGACCCGCAGGGGGTGGATTTCCAACCTATAGATCTGTATGCACTGAAGCAGGAAACAGCAATCTTGCCAGTGGTGGGGCTGAGACCAGCGCTGATGTCCTGTGAATTTCTCACAATCAATATACAGTTTTCTGGCGCTTATTTAGAGCACATATAAATTAAAGGAGGTTGCTTGTGGTAACTCCTGTCCTTTACAGAAGTCCTACCATATTGGGCACTTACTCAGTTTTCAACATTGGCGTTTAAAAAACAACAGCACGGATACTAGTCAGTATGTCTGCTTATATCCGCAGGTGCCCTCCAGTGTAGGACTTTTCCTCAAGTGCAATTTATTATAGGAACATCAACTTATTATTGAACGACTGTAAACTAGTTAGAGCTCTCATTTCAGATTCATTATTTGAAGCTTTGTAATTTTTATCCATGCTTAATAATGTCTGAAGAGATAAATGCGTAATTCCCGATGCCTTCATGCGCTTCCAAAGTTAGGCCCTGGTTACGAGTTAGGGGTAATTCCATTTGGTGAGTCCCAATCGCCAGTATTTCCATTACTGCCTGTAACTCCGTATGGAATCCCACCTATTATGAGCTATTCCCCTCGAAATGGGGTATAACGATGCAGATATAGAATTAGTGTATGGAGTGCTGCACAGTATTCCCAATTACACAATTTCTTGAATGGTCCTATTCACCACCTGTTGAGAGCAGGTCATAAATGGGGGCAGTGGATTCTCTGCAGGTCAGTGGGTGTAGTGAGGGGTGGGCAGTGCTTAATTTGTAAAATATTAAGTCCAGGTGCTTACATTTTTGGGGAAGGCCACACCCATTTTCCCCCAGCCTGACCCACTTCCTGCACTAGCTCCACCCACTTACTATATTGGCCCCACCCACATCCTCAACTGGCACTGCTGAAAGCCAGGTGTAATAACACATCTGAATTCCCGCAAGGGAGACTTCCGCAAGTAAGTTTCTGATAGGCGGTTCACGCCAGCCCCAAAAAAATGTTGAAAAAAAGGAAAGCAAATGGGCATTTAAAGCACAATTTTGAAATAAATTAGCTAAAATAACTAATGCAACTTCTGCAACATAACACTGGTTAGGGTTGACTTAACCAATAACAACTTAATTCTACCCAAACAAACCCTTTTTAGTAAAATTAGGATAGTCAAAGACTGGGACAAAAGCATAACTTTTTAACCTGTACCATGCTGTTTGCATCTAGCACTTTGATGGCAGTTTACGGCTCACTGTACTAGATCGTGATTGTAACGTATGAATTGCACAGTAACAAAATAATCTCTGTGGCAAAAGCAGCAGCCCACTGAGCTGGGCACATAAAATACTGTTTTGTAATCTGCATAGTACAGGTTCTTTGCAGCAGGCATATTAACCCTCTGCGCTACCTTAGATGAGTCAAAACTGTCACTCGACTAAACTTTGTTCTCTCTCCGTCAGGTACATTATTCACCAGAGTTATCTTGGCACATTTATTGTTGCCTGAAAACTGTTGGGTATACAAAGAACTCTGCAATGCTTTTAAAACTTCTGCAAAGCTACAAAAGTGGCCTCCCACTCTTCCAGCTTTCTGGTACGGCTTGACCGGCCTTGATGTAGATCATGTATTAAGGACAGATGGTCTGTGCCAAAGGGCAGTGGCACAGTCTTTACATTAAGGACAAGTAGCTTACTATGTGTAGCAAAGAGTAGTCTGCCACCATTTGGTGGTCTGGAAAAGAATCATGTGTGCAGTAAGGACAGCTGATACCGTCTCTGCATTTGAGGAAGGTGGGTGGCCTCTGTGTTAAGGGCAGGTAGCACATGCCTTTTTCCTAGGGCTCCTCTTATAACCCCCACTGTCCCAAGGTGTCTCACACGCCATCGTTCTCTGTAACCACAAGGTCCTCGGACTCCTCACTTATCCACAGGCCCAGACTTCTCTAATAACCTACACATCCACTCCCTGACAATGCAGCCCCAGAGACCCTGTTATTTGGATATCGTTTACTTACAATTTTTTGAACAGTAAGTGCCAGGTCAAAGTTTTACTTAGAATAGAATGGCCAGTGCAACTGAATGTTGGCGTGCAGAATGTCAAAGCTACAAGGGTAGGACTGGCCTACAGGGCAATTAGATAGTGACCAATGAGTGGGTCTGACAGGTCAGTGTTTGTGCCTTTTATTTTCGGATGTTTCTGGGAGTGTTTATGGTCTACTGTGCTGGGGTTTTCCTGTTAATTTCCTTGGTATTGAAACAGACATTATCTGCAGCATGCTCAAATCCATGCCAAATTTCATTTGAAAAGTACTTATAAAACTTTTTTTGTAAATTCAAAGGCTGAAGTTGAAGGCTACATACTCTTGAATCCACCTCATGCCTTTTTAATTCACCCCCAAAACTCTCTCTGCCACATTATTTCACTCTTGCAGGTTCCTTCTCAGCCCTGCTTTTTTCCCCCTTTGTCACAGTTTTTCAGTCTTATTCGTTTTGATCTATCAATAAATATTTCCATGCAGGCCAGTCCACCTCAGGGATCACACATTCAAGACGATAACATTTCAAAGTGCACTATTAAATAAAAATGAAAGTGGTTAAAGTTTACAGATTAACTGTTCCCAGGACAGCTTACTAAGACATCCGTGCGCCCAAGGTCAGCAGAGGTGTTAGGGGTCTGGCTTGCAGGTGTAAACCGACCTTTCAATCACAGTTTAAGTTCACCATTACGCCGTTGCTTCTGGTGCACTCTCTACATCCGCACAGGTGTAAATGGCAATGCGTGTGCATTACTAGGAGTTCACCATTACTCCGTGGCTCACAGTGCACACTGTACATCTGCTCATATAATGTAATGTGTGTAACTTCTACATTCTAGAATTCTGGTTCGGGCGTTTTCATGCCTCGAGTAGGGGCAACGCGTTCACCATCTGTTTGCAGACAGAAAGGAGGGAGTTCTGAGCACATCAGCAACAAGATGAGCGCAAGTCTCTTCAACCAGAAGAGAGAGGGGGAGCAGCTAGTGCCCGATCGCCGCGAGAGAAACATTTCAATTATGGCATGCATCCTTCCAGGGCAAAGGTGATGTGCGAGGGGAGATTTAAAACAGAGGGCGGGCCAACAAAATAATACAGACAATGGGCAAAATAACTTGGGGCTCTCTCTCCTGGGAAATTCCAATTGAATGTATGGTGAGTCCCCACCTACTGTAGAATGAAGCAACCTGCAAAGTAACGAATATTTGACATTCATTCCATACTTGCGTCATAATACGCACACTACTAGCATCATGATACAAAATCACTACTTACTCCGACTGCTGCCTTTCAGTTTTATTTCGTCTGAGGCCTGCTGTGCACCACGCTGCTTGCTTCTTGTGTCGTCAACTGAAATCCGTTGCGGCTGCGCAGTCTGCTAGGGCGGGCCGTAGTTAAAACCCTGATCCCATTGGTCCGACTCAGGCACTCACATGACAATTCCCAAGTAGGGAGAGCGGGTTTATAATATATTTTGTAAGCGGTGCTTGATTGATTGGAGCGACCGAGCGAGTGGCCGGTAACTTATGATGAGGCAGGGCCAGGGACCCAAGCAGTTTCTGGCACTGCATGTGTGCTTCAAAACGCAGGTGCAGCCTCTAATTTGAAATGTTTTACGTACACAATCACGTGTGAAATCGGCTGTTCACTGAGGAGACCAGTGTGAACTTAGTGAGCAGACAATATCGCTTATAGACCCGGCCCTGAAAATTAAGTGCCGGTGCTTAGCACCGGAAAGCACCGGCACAAATTAAGCACTGGGGGTGGGAAATTAGGGTCACGCAACAAAACTGGCTAGTAAGAAATGCCTGGTCGAAGATGGTGCACCTATTTTGCATGAAGTAACACCTTGAAGACATAAGATTTTCATGAAGTATCACCCGAATAAAAAGGTTGGAGTTACCGTCATGCATAAGAAATCTCTAATCACCTTGCACCTACATAACTATTCTGCAGCAGAATGCAAATATTTGCTAGTCAAACACCAGCCTTGCCCACAACTCAATCTCCTTTCTAATAATCTACAGTCTACCACCTGAAGGTACTTCAGGTAGAAACAGTTTGTGTTATTCTCTCACCAGCCTGCTTCTGTGCCATCCAAGCTTTTTCTGGGTGTTTTCAGTACATGGCTTACAATACTAGTGTTGGACCTTACAGATCTGGAAGTGGCACAGGTCATCAGTGACTCAACATAGCTAATGGGCACACCGTTGAGAGAAATTTCGACAGCAATTGCATTGTAACCACCTCCATTTCATTATCGTAATTTCGGAATATCGCTGTTGCAAAAGGCAACTTCATTTAAGATCAGAATGTGCCTGGGAGAAGCTAAAATTGAACACCTTGGAAATACTAATAACAATACCAAAACATATTCTCGAAACCCCCAACTTCATGGCATCAGCAATTCCAAGATTGATTGAATTTAATGACTGTCATTAGTCTTGGACATGACAAACATATAGAAAAAAGTCACAATCCACCGATCCCGGCCAGTGAAAATATTCGCTTAGTACCTTACAGCACTAAAACCCAATAACAAAGTATTCAGACCGAAATGGAAGAAAGTCCTAGACCAAGAGCGTAGCCTCATCATACACAATACACTTGTAAATATGTCATCTATGGAACAACTCATTTACAAGAAAATTTGCATCACTCCTGATTGTGTTGCAAGACTGGATGACTGCCAACCAGCTGAATCTCAAGGAAGATGAAACCAAAATTCTTAGATGTGGAAATTGACCACCGGCTCAAGAAATCTCAGCCTAGCCTACAGAACTATTAAAAGCACCCCATACACCAGCACAACTAAAAGCCTAGGTTTCACCCAAATATTGTAGTGAAGTTCTCAACAAATATGCTCAGAATCTTAAGATGGATTTGGTTCTATGTATACGTCCCCCAAAGAGTCCCAGCCACAGACAAGCTTGCGCTCACTTGCATGGACAACACGAATAGAGTATACCTAGGGTCCCAAACAAAGAACATAAAGCACTGTATGGCGCAGGGCCAAACATTTTTATAACACAAATTCAAGATTCACCACCCAAATGAAACCTCTGATATCTGGTTTCAACAAACCTTGATTTTGAGGGCATTCTTTCTAAATCAAGCCATTAATCTATGAACTTCCTCTCGACCCAGATAAGAGAACTGCAAAAACAATCTTACTTTCTGGGTGGCTGGAGAGAATTTTTGGGCCCTAAGTGATACCAAATGAACCTCGAGGAAAACAACCAGAAAAACAGTGAACCACAATGTACAAAAGTATAGTTCATCTTCCAGACATGCTCAGCAACTTCCAGATGAAATACAACTGCATAAAGTGTGATCTGTCTCTCCTGCATACTCTTTAAAAACATGAATGCATATGAACTGCACAACTATTGACGCAACAAGACTTCGTGTCAGAATCTCATGTACCGCACCAGTAGCAGTTAACCTACACAAGTGACATGTAACATAACCTAACTTCTGGAGATGTTCTGGTGTTGTTGTTAATATTTAAAAAGTTGATGTCAATATGAATAATGATACATTCATGTATAAAAATGAAATCGCATCTCTATTGACGAATTTGCCCGTTGTGCATTCCACATCAGCCCCAACTCAGAAATACATGGTTAGGCAGGCCCTGAGACCCAGGCCAGAGGTGATTGTAGCCAGAATACAAACATGCGAACAGGCAGTGGCGGCTGGAATGACTTGCAGGTGGTGAGGCGGGCACAGGGGATCATGGGGGAGTGGCTGTAATGCAGCCTGCTTGGAGAACAGGGAAAGTGCGCATGACTGGTTTGCGCGGCCCGAGAGGGCCGACCAAACAGTCATTGCGCACTTAGGAATGGGCATACCACTCCTCCCCTGCTCAAAGAGCAGAGCAGCCCTGCCCACCTGCCCACCTGCAAAGCAGCAGGACACAAAGCATAAAATGATAATAACTCTAAGTTATTATCATTTTATGCTTCTACTTGGCATTGCTTAAAAGCAGTGGGGTGATGCTCTTCTGCCGTAGCGGAGAAACTGCCACTCGAACAGGAAATCCCACACCGATCCCAAAGATGGGGGCAGTGACATGACAATGGCCCAGTGAGAATGACCCCAGTAAAGCACACATGGCCGAAGGGGTGCATGTGTTTCCAAAACACCATAAAGTCACATGCCACATGAAGTTAGGAACACTTAGCCAATCAAGACACAGCACACACAGTACAAACAGTGTTCACGCGCTCCCCATGCCAGACATCTGGACACGTTACACACTGGCCGCATTGAGGCCCGCCTAGATTCATCATCCAGTACCCTAATTTATGGCTTCAAACACAGAGTTACACATTCCTTACCAAAAAAGAATCACCTTAAATTTTTTATTTCATTCAATTAACTATAAAAAAAAGTCTGTGTTAGACCGATTGTAAATTGAGACAGTCCTCAGACCCTATGCCTGTGACTGTATTCTTGGCTGCATTGTTTAATTAAACAAACTGTTCTTGTTTAGCCAAAGACATCTTGTCTCTTGTTTTTTCAATTTATTTGAAATTCAAGCAACATTGTTTTGCGATCTTTTTCATGTAGTGTGATGTGGATTGTCTAGTGAGAGTTGTTCTGTTTTGCGGTGGTGTTTGTTGGGATGTGTTTTAGCTTAGTGCTGTATGATGCTTGACGTGTGACTACACTGGGCTTTTGGGACGTTTTGGAGGTTTCTTGGAAGTTGTAGCATAGTTTGGAGTGATGTGATAGGGTGTGTTGAGTAAAGTGATAATACAACATGTAGATGGTAGTGGATTAGTTGGTTATTGCCACTGTTAGACATGGTGGGGTGGTGTAATGTGATTTGGTGTGACGTGTGGTGAGTATTGCATTCAGTGGTATGGAGTTACATGTGTGGATTATTGTTGAGTGTTATTGTGGTGTGTAGTATAGTGTTAATCTGTGGGATAAGGGAGTTTTGGATTACTGTTGCTGCAAGATAAGGTGTTCTTTGGTCTGATATTGATTTATTGATTGTATGTGGGGATTCTTTTTGTGTGGTGTGGGCATGGGTGGTGTATTGACATTTAGTATGGCGCAGTACATTCTAACAGTTCACAGTGTTCTGAAAAAAGCATGGTTTTGGCATGTTAATTGATATTTTGCCTTATGTTGTGATTGGTTGAACTGTGGTGTAAGGTAAGATAACGGGTATTTATTAAGTACACATTCACTCAGAAGGGTAATGTTGTCATGAGGCAGTAGGAGGAGGTAACACATTTATTTTCTCCACAGCTGTACAAACAACTGACACTCCATCTGTCAAAACACCCTTAGAATGGTGACAGTACAATAACACATATCAAAGAGAGGAGGAACAACGTGAGGAAGGAGGACAAGCAATAATGTAACATATGTCTTGTAATACTATCAATTATTAATCTTATTCAACCATCTAATTAAGACCAAGCTACTACATCCTCTCCCCCTTATCTAGCAAGTTCAGCTACACATAGTCTTTAAAATTTAAGGGTGGTGCAGCATTTCTTTTACAGCACCCTTCACTTAAAGGTTGAGATTTATCACCTTGAATGCAGGCATACACAAATTGATCTTCCTTGTTCCTGAGTACTTCCAATTATATTATGACCAACATTTGCTGTTTCCATGTGAGAGGTGTGAAATATGTACTCAGTGGATGCAGTGGCATCAAAAGGGGGCGATACAGGATAACTAGCTTTTTCAGGTTTGACCATGGCAAGCTGTATCTTGTGTTGTTTTCATAAACAGTTCTATGTATAACTATTATTTCCAGTAGTAGATCTCTTTTCCAATCTTTCTGACACCCAAGATCAATATGGTTAGTCTAGTGATGGCCAGTCTTCCCCGGAGTAACTTCCTGTGGTGTCATCTAGTGGACCAGAGTCTGGTTCCGAGTTCTGGTTGGATAGGGATGCGAGGTATAAGAGTCATTTGGATTGTTTCTTTGATGAGCCGGTTGACTTTCTCCACATGCCCATTGCATTGGTAGTGTTACAATGAGGACTTGACATGCTGTTCTTGAGGAAATTGACCTTCTCCTTCTAGGTAAATTGCACCCAATTGTCACTAAGCAATTGATGGGGAAATCTCTCCCGGTAAAAAAGAAATATTTTAGGAAATAGTAATCTCTGAAATGTTAGGTTGAGACACTAACTTGACTTTATTACACTTACTAAGGTAGTCGATTAACACATAAGCATAAAATATGTAATGGTAAGACAGATCTATGAAGTTTATGTCTAGCTTCAGCCAAAGCCCCTCAGGCCATTGGACCGAAGTCATAGAACAATTGCTTGGTTTCATAGATTTATCTGCTGAATTACACATTACATATCTACCCAGATATACTTCCACATCTCGTTCCATTATTGGCCACCAATAGGATAACCACATTTTCTTCTTAGTGCCTGTGGGGATAGGGTGATTAGCCCCTTAGCTTCTTGTACAGAAGTATTTGGCTGTATACAGAGCTGAAGTCTGGGGTAATGAACATTTTATCCTTTCCCATACCCACTTCCATTTAGTTTATCAGTGGTTGTGTCTAACAGTCCACTACCACACAAAGGTTAAGGAGTTAGCTTAGGTCAATGCATAGGCTGAGCATGCCACCCATTTTCTTGGCTCTCACCACTGGCAACAACAACTCTTTGACTGGCTCAATTACACCTTCATTGCACCACTCCTGGAATGCTGCCTTTACTTCAGAGTGTGCCGAAAGGGGTGCATTTTGTACTTTGTCTGACTGCATGCACATTGTCTCTCAAAATTATTTGATGCTTTAAGTCCTTCAAACATCTAAGTTTGTTGTTGATTACTACCTCGTAGTCTTCCAGTACAGATGTAACATCGATCTCCTTTATGCTGCAAATGTACTGTAGGTTGTAAAGGATTTATCAGCATTCTCAGGATTGGTTGCTCTGTCCAACATAGAATGTTTAAATCCAAATCAACAATTAGAACTTTAGTTTCAACACTTCTGTCCATCAAGGTCAACTTGGCTGGATATACCCCTTCCAGTTTTATATTATGTTCACCATAGGTCCTTGGTATGATCCTATTGGACATTAAGATGTACTTAACCTTTAAGCTTTCATATATTTCTTGAGAAATTATTGCGATTTTTGATCTTTGTAAACAAGGACTTCCATGTTCCATCCATTCACTTCTATGTTGCATTTTGCTTGGTTTTTATTCTTGTCCTTGCCAAAAATTGTCACTAACAGTACTACACTTTCCAGCAATTCATCTTTATCCAATGTGTCCTCTTCTACCTCAACCATGTATACCTTTTTCCTCTAATTGACCTCCACACTTTCAAGAAATGACCTTTGTTGCCAGATCTTTTGCATAACTTTCCTCAGGCAGGGCATGCTTTGTGTGGATCCAAATGGAATGTTGACCCACATCTGTAACACATAATTTTGGAACATGGCATTTCCTTTTCTTTATCACTCTTGGTGGCATACCCCTTGCTGCAAGCATCATCCTTGCAAACCATATTAACTTTAGAAGGCTGTATATTGGTTTTGAGTAAGAGTTTCACACTCTTTGCTGATCTTTCTACACTCTTAATAGTTGACACAGCCTTGTCTAAAGTCGGATTCCTGTGACACAAGAGTTTTTCCTGTACCATTGCACATTTGGTTAGTATCATCATCTGTCCCGTATTATTTAATCCATGTTCTTAAAACAATAGGTGCTAGCCCATATTCTCACTGTCGCTTTGTCTGCTTTATTAAGTTCCCCGAATGCTTGGCAGCAATAATACAAATGTAACATCTCCATAATGATACTCCCGGTGATATCAAATTGAGCTTGCATTCTCTTCTTACGTCAATTAAAACATTCTACTCTACTTTATTCTCTTCATTCTCAAAGGGTGTATATGAGGGTTGTTGTGCTTGCATTCCAGGGTCTTAGTGCTCCTGGCAATTGTAACGCAAGCTTTGGAATGGTATGAGAGTTCCGAGATTGGCAGTTGTGGCCTGAGTCGCGGGGTTGCAGGATGGAAAATAAACGTACCCTTACATAAATAGAGCAGACTTCCTTTCCAGAGTGCTATGGTCAAAATGTCTTCTCCCCTCCACAACAAGACAGTTGTACAGTAGAAATTATGTTATTGCCATGGTGGAAGCAGCACCATCAATGGCTTCTAAATATTTCTCAATACATTTTATCCATTGAAAGCAGATTTGAGTTGGCATTCCTAGCACAGAAGGTTATGGGCATGTAACTGCATTCATCACTCCAGCCATGCTGATGCAAGGTAAATTATAATCTCACAGTTTGTTTATAAAGGAAGTTGCCACCTGGAATAATGAGGGTTAATTATCAATTTGGGTGTGATAAGGCTGTAGTTAAACTGTTGCCAAACACTTTTTTGTGCTCTGCGCATATAAAAACTGTTTCACAAACTGCACTTTATAGTAAGTTTTGTAGTACTACAAAAGGACTATGAAATGCAGTTCACAAACTATGTGCGGAGTTTTACGACTCCGCATTTCCTCTACTTATGTGTGCGCAGCTTTCTACCCCAAGTTTGGAGTCTCTACATGTGCAGAACTCCGCACACAAAAGTATAGGGACTGCAGACACGTCAAACTTAGCACGTAATTTGTGAGTACATAACACTAGTAAAAAATAAGTAGTAAACTTATATAGAGGTGTAAATTTACCTTTGTGAATCATAGTCCATATACATCAAATGCGAGGAAAATCAGCTTGCAAGATATTGATGATTTCCCGTCAAAATTTTCCTAGAGTCCACAAAAGGAACAGCTTAATCTCGCTGAGCATAATGAATAGTTGGCAAGCTCCACCTCAGGGTGGGTTTAGGGCAAAGAATCACAACAGTACAATATATCACAGTGTGCAGAAGCAACTAGGTATGTTTGGTCAACTTCCAATCAGTTCGCCACACTGACTAGACCGCAGACATGAAAGATCTTAAGGTTCAGTAGCACTCTTCATCCACCTCAAATTGCTTTGAAATCATAATGGGCACAGGCTGCAGTGGCCATAGAGGGTACCACTGGTGGCCTCAGAACAAGAGTGGAGGCAGAATTATTCCATCACTCGTAACCAATTTGCCTTATAAATTAACGTGGTAGAAGAAGGAGGTTACAAGTTTATTCTCTCGACATGAGCACCAACAATTGAAACTCCAACTGCCATAAGTCTTAGACAATCCACATTACAATAACAGTACCAAGGGGTGGCACATACACAAAAGGGAGAAGGGGCAAAGTGGTGAAGGAAGACAAGAAAAAATACTTCATATATATATATATATATATATATATATATATATATATCAAGCTCCTTACTTTCAAGTAAATTCAGACCAGCACTCACGTTGGGTATAAACTTGTTACGGTTTATTTACGAGACAAATAATAACAAATGCGTTTCGGCGTCAGCCTTCGTCAGTGTCGACGACCGCCGTTGCCGTGACAGCTTAAATTCAAATCAATTTCATGCAATGGACGAAGGACTGTTGCTCGACTTTGAGCGCCATCTTGTAATATGTTAATATTCACATATATTATAACAAATTCATAATACAGCCTAAAGTAATAGTCTGGTGAAACTAATTCATAATGCGGAACCACCATTGATAAATAAATAAATGCATTAACGGGTGGCGAGTGTTCGCGCGTGCATAAATAATTCATTTACAACATCAATTTGTTCTATATGGGATCGCGCTATTCTCCACAGCTACCCATTCTCCAGCCTGACATAACAATTGGTCAAACTAATTCATGATGAGGAACCACAGTTGATAATTAAATACCTTCATAGGTCGTGAATGATCGCGCCTGAATTCAATTCATTCATTCACAACATAATTATAATCCTATATGGACTCGCGCTATCTGGAATCATTCACGCCCTGGATGGGCGTAATGCTAGTGATTTGTCCGTCATGTGTGTGTCACATATGATTCCTAATCATCTCGTGTCAACATACTGCCCTGTATGGGCATACTATAGTGGTTCCAATCTGGGGATGTGTTTTGAATTATAACCAGATCTATTACCGTCCCAAATTGCATGCATGATTACACAGAGTGGGGGTTACTAATTTCTATTCCTCTCACAAATGGACTGCTAGTTCTTCCCCGCTATTAAGACCACCTGGATGTTTCGTTTGTAGGTCAATAATGTAGCGGGATTCCAGTCTCCTCAGACTCCTCTCTCTGTCCCCTCCCCTGATGTTCTTCGGGACATGGTCAAGACAGAAAAATTGCAAAAGAGATCTATTACTATTGTGAATCTTTGCAAAATGTCGTGCAACCGGATAGTTGGTGTCTACACTAGTTATTGCCCTTTGGTGTTCTAAGATTCTCATTTTCACAGGATTTATTGTGCTTCCGATATATCTCAGACTGCATGGACATGTCAAACAGTAGACCACGTATGGGGTGCTGCATGTCATAAATTTATTTATCTTGCGCTGTCCTGATTCATTTGCAATTTCGTAAGTTGTGACTCGTTTGCTTGTAGCACAGGCTCTACATTTGCCACAAGGAAAGGAGCCATGTAATCGCTGTAAGCCTGTATCGGGTTTCTTAGTTTCCAAGTGGCTCTCTACTAGCTCGTCTTTCAGAGATCTAGCTCTACTGAAACTAATGCTTGGTTTCATTGGTAGATCCCTGCCAATGATCGTGTCTGATCTTAGAATTCTCCAGTTACTCTGTAGAATGCGTCTGATGTCCGGTGCCGCATTAGAGTAGCTGGTGATCATACGAAACCTGTTCTCAACATCTGTGGTGTTTGTTCGTACCTTCTCCTGAAACAAGAGCTCGGACCTGGTTTTTTGGGCTGCCTTATTTTCAGCCCTTCTCAGAATATCCGTAGGATACCCTCTAGCTCTAAAACGATTAAGGCTTTCTGATGCCGCCATCTTGTAGTCCTCATCCCGAGAGCTATTCCGTTTAATTCGAAGTAATTCCCCATAGGGGATACTGCGAATCAAACTCGCGGGGTGACTGCTCTTTCTGTGTAGTATAGAATTCCCTGCGGTTTTCTTTCTATAGAGTTCAGTGTGTAATGTGCTGTCCTCCACGAATACTCGCAGGTCTAGAAATGACACTTCCTTGGTACTTATTTCCCCAGTGAATCTAAGGTTTAGTTCATTGGTGTTTAATGAAGAAACGTACTTCTCTGCCGACTCCCTTGACCCTCTCCAAATAATGAAGAGGTCGTCTATGTACCTTCTCCAACAGATTACATTATCAACCCCCTCCTCACTGGTCTCTGCCCAGGCCACCTGCTTCTCCCACCAGCCCACGAATAAATTCGCGTAGCTGGGGGCGAAGCAGGTGCCCATCGCAGTCCCTTGTATCTGCCTGTACCTCTGTTCCTGAAATAAAAAGATATTATTGTTCAGACAGAATAGTATGAACTCAATGATCATTTCATTATGATCCAAAAATTTGAGTGACCGTCCTTTCAAAAAGTATTCCACCGCTGTTACTCCATCCGTATGTCTTATGCTTGTATACAAGCTGGATATGTCCAAAGTTATCAACACAAAGTCTGATTCCCAAATGATCCCCTGAATCTGGCTTAAAAAATCTTTAGTATCGCGAGTGTATGATGTTAGCTGCGATACTAATGGGGCCAAAAAATAGTCCACATATCTTGATAGGTTCTCTGTCAGGGCCCCTAACGATGAGACTATTGGTCTGCCTGGGGGATTCGTATTGTCTTTGTGTATCTTTGGGAGGTGGTAAAAGGTCGGGATCCGTGGATACTTGCTCGATAGGAAGTTGACTTCATCCGTCGACAAGATGCCTTTATCGTGCCATTTGTTAATCATTCGTTCAAATGCCTCTATACTGTTCAGGTATTCTTTTTCACTGACCGGTACATAACTCTCACGATCATTCAATTGTCTCATGGCCTCTCTACAGTAATTCTCTTTCGTTTGTAAGACGATGTTGCCTCCTTTATCCGAAGGTTTCACTATAATTTCGGTGTCATTTTTCAAATCCCGAATTGCCATTTTCTGGTTATACGTCAAGTTCCATCTCATCTTTTTACGCTTTTGTGTTCTCAGTAGAAGGAGGTCTTTGTTGACACTCTCCGCAAACACATCTATTGCATCAAGAGGCATCTGAGGGTAAAATTTAGAGTTTGGTTTAAAAAGACTCTTCGCTCTTGTTTGCGTGATGTCCATCTCCTCTACTCTGTCCCGATAGCCTCTGTGTCTCAACTCCTGAGTGTTGAATTCCTCTCCAAGTTCTTCTAGGGTAGCCATGGTGTCGAGGTCTCTGATCGTCAATTGACCGATGTTTTCTTCCCCACTACTTTCTTCCATGGGTGTTCTCATCGGATCTTTCATCTTGAAAAATTTATATAATTTTATTCTTCGTATATATCTGAACATATCAATCCGTGTTTGAGTGTATTCAAAGTTTTCAGTTGGGCAGAAAGTCAAACCCATCCTTAAGACCGATTCTTCTGTCTTTGTTAATTTTTTGTTGGTCAAATTGACAATCTTTAGATTTTCTCTCAACGCTTCGTGTTCCTGCCCCGCCTGGTCCTGGTATTCGTTCTGACGTTTTCTGCCGCCCCTCCTTTTGATTCTCTTGCTTTGGTTTCTGGGGGTCTCCCCTTTCCCCCTCTCAGCCAAGTTTGTCGGATTAAATTGAATTCCTCGTGAAAAGGGTGGTCTGGACTGCGGCTCTTTGGTTCCCGCTTCCACCTTCCTCCTCGGACTGTTCGGCACTTGTAACTTCAGATTCCGAGGTGAATTCAGGCTCAGTAGTTGGTTTTCTCGTTGTGGATCTTAAATCACGTCTAGGGGCATCATACTTTCTGGAGAAAGTTAGTATTCTGCCTTGTGCGTAATCTCTGGCATCCCTTTCAAATTTCTGTTGTTTCCTTTCTTGGATTTTCTTCTCGTAGGTTAACAATCGTTTCTTAATGTTTTCTTTCTCCTCCTGATGTTTGCTGGTATCCGTTGTTTCCAAAATCAATTTTTCAAGGTCGGCAGAGAAGTACGTTTCTTCATTAAACACCAATGAACTAAACCTTAGATTCACTGGGGAAATAAGTACCAAGGAAGTGTCATTTCTAGACCTGCGAGTATTCGTGGAGGACAGCACATTACACACTGCACTCTATAGAAAGAAAACCGCAGGGAATTCTATACTACACAGAAAGAGCAGTCACCCCGCGAGTTTGATTCGCAGTATCCCCTATGGGGAATTACTTCGAATTAAACGGAATAGCTCTCGGGATGAGGAATACAAGATGGCGGCATCAGAAAGCCTTAATCGTTTTAGAGCTAGAGGGTATCCTACGGATATTCTGAGAAGGGCTGAAAATAAGGCAGCCCAAAAAACCAGGTCCGAGCTCTTGTTTCAGGAGAAGGTACGAACAAACACCACAGATGTTGAGAACAGGTTTCGTATGATCACCAGCTACTCTAATGCGGCACCGGACATCAGACGCATTCTACAGAGTAACTGGAGAATTCTAAGATCAGACACGATCATTGGCAGGGATCTACCAATGAAACCTCACTAGAGGGATGTGGTCCCAACCCCAATTTGAAGTCTTGTCTAGTTGATCGCAATAAGTTTGACGAACGCTATGTTACCTCATCTTTTTTGAGTGAGTCACAGCACTGTAATGTGAGACTCCATGTTTTGGAATTTACACTTAAACATTGGTTTACAAGATTGAGTTAAAAAAAAACCATAAACTAATAATCTTTCATTAAAGACATAGTTAATATAAAAAAAGTATACTGGAATATTATTGTGAGTGGGCAATTAGGGAGTAGATTCTGATGGTGTGTTTGGATTGTATGAAGTGATTAGGTGGTAGATGAGTTTGGGAGAATTGGTGAGGTGTGTGGTGATAGTGGGTATTTTGGAGTGATTGTGTGTGGTGTGTATTCACTGTGTAGCAAGAAGGTTTCTGGCATGGTTTTGTGGTGTGGAGTTATGTTATGATATATGATGTGGTACAAGTGATGAGGAATTCAATCACCAGAATAAGAAAAAGGGGTAGAAAAAATGAGTTGGAGAAGAGCTGGATGGTTAGAAGCAGGTGAAGGGCAAGAGCAGTAGGTGACATAGGGAGAGACAAGACTAGGCATAATGTGGAAAGGAGATTTTGAAAGCGAAGATTTGAGAGAAAGGAGAAACAGAAAGGAGGAAAGAGTAAGTCAGAGGAAGAGAGAGGAGAAGAGAGATGAAAGGGCAGGCAGGATGGGCAAAACAGAGGAGCAATAGCAAGGACAGATAATAGATGGGATAGAAGATGGGGTGAGAGAGGGAAAGTAGGAGTGGAAAGAGAAGGAAGAACAGATGGAGAGGGTAGTAATTGCATATGGCGATGAGCAGGAAGAAAAACATCTGTGGGTAGAGTATGAGGACCTTGTGATGCGATGGGTGAAAGAGATCCCAGAGAAGAGGGGATGAAGGACAGAGGAAAGAAAGAGGTACAGGTTAGAGACTGTTAGAGAAGTTGGGGACAGTTGTGAGAAAGGAGGCATGGGTGAAAGGTGGAGGAAAGGAAAGGGAGATCGTGGAGTGATGAGAGGGAAAAGATGATAGCGGGGAGAGAGGAGCAGTGGGAAGGAGGGAGAGAGAAGAGAGACAAAAAATGCTGACGGTGCAGGAGAACAGAGATTAATGAGAGGGAGGGATCTGGAAGTGGATATAGATGAGAGGTTAAAAGAGAAAGAGATGAAATAGATAATATTGATGCCGCAAGAGGAGGAGTAAGAAGATGAGAAAGGAGAGGAGAGACGAGAGAGGATATCAACTCATGAAATAAGGAGAAAAGATGGGAGAGGAGAGAAACGATTAACCAAGGATTTAAAATGAGAGAAGCAAGGGAGGGGTGGGGTGTAAAAGTGATGTTAGGTGAAGGGTGAGAAAGCGTCAGTGATGGCAGTGGTAGAAAGAATGATGATGAGAAAACCAAAGAGTAAATTATGCAGACTGTGTCTCTGCCCGTAACATTGTTTCGGTGTGCCCCGATAAAAACTTCAATAGAGATTTTACTCTTAGACTTCTTTATTCCCCCTTAACAAAGTTGGCTTCTATATTATTGTTTAACTGAAAATATTCATTGATCTCATTCGAATACAATACTCGAATGACTCCAGTGACACAAGAGTTCCTTAACTCTGTTTTCAATGCCCTCATAGATAGTTTGTGACTCATTCTTTACAGAAAGTATTCACCCATCAGATTACATGGTAGATTTAGTAGCCTCACCTGTAAAATCTATATTGGGGCTCCCCCTTCTGCATTGGGGACCGTGGGCGGAGCCTCAATGCCCCCACGGCCCCGCAGGTTACCCGCCTGCTGCGGGAGCTGTCATTGCTTTTAAGCAGGGGAGCTGCTGACATGCAGCTCCCCTTGCTCAAAGGCAATCATCTGCTTTGCTTCATTGAAGCAAGAGCTGGTTTCCCTGCTCTTGCTTCAATGAAGCAAAGCAGAGTTTGCTATGGCAGGGCGTGAGCCGTGCTCCTGCCCGGCCGTAGCAAGCAGCTCTGTCCCGGGGGTGGGCACCCGGGACATTGCAGTAGCCTGCCGTGCAGAGTGGCGCTCCTCAGGGCCATCAAGGGCTTCAGGAGGGGGGCCCCCTCCTTCCATTTGCATAGCCCTGGGGAGGTGGTGGTCCCCGGGGCAGTGTGGGGAGGGGCAGGAGCCCCCACACACTTTTTTTTTTTTATTTCAGCCCCGGGGAGGTGGTGGTCCCCGGGGCTTGGGGGGCCAGCGAGGCCTCCCATGTTTGAATTTTTATTGCCCCAGAGAGGTGGTGACCCCCCACACATTTATAAGCAAAGCCCCGGGGAGATGGCGGTCCCCGGGGCTGCAGGGGGGCCACGTGCCCCCGCATTCAAATTAATAAGCCCCGGGGAGGTGGCAGTCCCTGGGACTGTGGGGGCCCGTGGGCTCCCGCAAATTAATCACTGATTGCCCCCGGGACCTGGCCCATCCGGGAGCCCGTGCTTCATTTTTAAAAAAATTCTCGCCAGGATTCGCGACCCCAGCGCGATTTCTGCCGTTTTTGAAAACAAAAAGCTTTTTTGGGCCTTGTGGGACCACCTGATCAGGCCTAGGGGATCAGGGTGTTTCTACCCTGCTCCCTATTCTTGTTTTTCGACCTTTTTTCCACTCTTTTCTTGTGACTAGGTTACTGAGTCACAAGATGGCTGCCAACACTTCCTGGTTTGGAGTGTTGGCAGCCAATCTGAGTAAAGCTCGTGCCCGGGAGGAGTTGCAACTCCTCGGTGCTCAGATTTCGATATTTTTCTTTTTTTAGTTTCTCAGGAACTACTGAACGGATTTACACCATTTAAAACAAGCATTGGCATAGCCAATAGGTTTCGCTTTTGGGACCTTAGAAGTATTTAGTTATGCTGAACAATATCCTTGGATCAACCGTTGCATGGCGAGACCTATTGGCTATGCCAATGCTTGTTCCTTTTGTCACTAACAAGATGGATTTAACTATGCTTGCATAAGCCAAGGCCCTGTGACTCAAAGTATGAATGGATCATTAAGAAGAACTTAATCCTACCTAAAATAACTTTCAAATTATTACAGTGTGAAAAGGTAATCAGTGAATGATGGGTTGCAAGTTTGTTGACGTGAGTGTGGAAGCATGTACTTGAACTCCTATGACAAAACATTTGACTGGTGGTATTACACGTCCTAGGTAGTAAGTTAAGGTGTGGTTGCTATAAACACATTTAACTACGGTATTGTGAAAGCTTCCTTAAGTGGTAGTGTGTGACAAAATCGTGTGTGTACATTTGTTGTGTACAACACAAAACAAGTCTAATGGTCTAAGAAAGGCACCTAAAAAACTATGGTAGCCTCAGTGTCAGTACATACATCCCTGTGCTCCTCCCTCTCAGTGAGGGGGTTGTAGCCCTCAGCTGTACTAGGTTTTACAGCTGAGAGGAGGACCCAGATGATGAAGCATGTCACTTCAGTGAGTGATGGGTTTCCGTCCTTTAAGTTAGGACTTCCTTTGTAGGTTTAGTTACATAGTGTGTACTGACACTGAGGCTACCATAGTTTTTAGGTGCCTTTCTTAGACCATTAGACTTGTTTTGTGTTGTATCAGTAGATTGGGGATTTAGTCTAACTTGGTCTTTAAATATTTTCCCTTTGGCCCTTCCCTCCGTTTGGTATATCATTACATGTGTTGTGTGCCATTTTATTGTGGAGGTTGATGTGTTCTGTTGGCTTTTCTCCAGCTGTGTTTTTGTGCTGTATTATTACAATGGAATTATGTTGCATTGGACTGCGGTTGCTGTTCTGCATTCTGTTCGGACTGCTTTGTTGCGATGTGCCCTGGTTTGTTATGTGTTGTTATGTCCCTTTGTATATGCTATTGTGTTATGATCTTTTACTTACTTTAGAGATGTCAACCAATGCTGCTACATTACCAGCCAAAAACAGTACATGTCTGCAAAGTTCCTCTGACAAGCAGCCATTAACAACTGTCTATGGTGGTACAAAAACGCGAATCCAGCTACTCAACTCCTTCAGAAACCAGTCAGCCCAAAGCTGTGGCAGACCATGTTTTAATTTAGCGCTCATTTTATGGGATATGGTCTTTGATCCCAGAATACCAGACATGCCCTGTACTTTACCTGATGTACCACAGTGAATGTGCACCGCACGCATTGATGCAGCGTTCATGCTTAAACATGTCTTAAATGTCTGCCATATTTTATTGGTAACATGATGTCGCGAACAGACACCTACAGTTGTAGGCAGGCGAGAGACAAACACTTCAAAAACTAATCCTCTGAACAGACGTACTAGCTATTTAGTGATGGTTTTTAGTGTTAAGCTTCATTGCTATTAGAATTCAGAGAGCCCTCTCCTCTCTTGTATTTTGAACCTGGACTGAAATATTGTTTTTAAAGTCGGAAAAAAGCCTGCCTACGCGAGAAAAAAAGAAAAAAATGATTATTTTACGTACACAATGAATTTATGAGAGAAAGAATTTAATCTTTGAGGAATTAATGTACCTTGATATGTAAAATAGTCCTCATGCATTGCAATGCAACCAGTCCACAGGAGCCAGATTGACACACCAAACAGTCAATAGCAGGAGGTAAGAGTGACTGAGGGTGGAGCCGAAGTCTACTATTTGTATATTTTAAAGAACTGTTAACAATATATCATGCAGACAACTGTGCTGTTAAGCAAGATCTAAAAAAGGTCTGTGGCCTCCTTCACCCCATAATCTATGAAAGACATGTTTTGTTAGGTATGCTCATAGCTGCTGACACATCTCCAGCCATCTGGTCTCTCCTCTCCCCTATTCATGAGCACTGCATCAGTTTTTCATGCCTTGAGTGAGCACGAGGTGGAAGGGAAAACATATAAAACAGAATTACTGGTGGGATAGTAGGCTGTGGGGCAGTGAAGTCGATAACAGGGTAATCGGTCAGGGAGGGGGACAGTGGAACAACAGACCGGTGGGCAAATAGATGGGGCTAGTGAGACAGCAGAGAGGGTGAAAAGATAGGTGGGGCAGTGGAACATTACAAGAATGTGGGAGAGTAGAAGAATTGGCCAGTGCGGTGTTTGATAGTGGCAAAGTAGAGGGGTGGGGAGGTCAGATGGGTACAGAGAGACAGCAGAAAGGTGGGGTCAGTGAGACAATACAAGTGTTGGGCAGATAAGGTAAAAAAGGTAGGGCAAGAAGGGACAGAATGGCGAGGACAGGGCTACTGCAGCTGTTAAACAGTAGAGCAGGAGAGTACTACCCTGCTTATAAATGGACAAATGGATCTGACAGAAGTCTCTTTCTGCCCGGTCAGACTGCCCTCTGGCTCCATGACTCAAGCTACAACGAGAAGATGCGCTGGTAACAGTTCGCTAGGCAGGGCGGGAACCCTACTTTGCCTGGTGATTCCTTTATTATGCTACTGTGATAGCCAGTTCAGTCTCATCTGTAGCGACAGGCCAAATATGAATTCTGTATGGTCTCTAGAGAGGTGTGGCTCCGAGGGGCTGTGTACATGTGGAGGACAGGTATATATGCGCCAACAAGTGCACCGTGACAGCAACAGCACATAAACGGCTGGCGAGGAACAGGTTCCTGGGGGCTCAAACAACACAAAGAGATCACGCCAAACATTATTGAAACCCATCTTGAAATGCGCCAATAGTGAGTGAGTCTGCAGGGAGCTGCCCTGCCCCAGGACATGGTTTTCACACAGCAAATAAAAAAGGAAAATACTGTTGTAGCTTTGTTGTTCTATTATTGTTGCGAAGACGGAGGGCAGCAGCTTTTCATTGGCAATGAAAGTGTTGAAAAGTATTGAAAGCACCTCTTTGCTGGTCCAAGACCGAGGGCTGAAAATTGTGCAATGACTACTAGTGTGAAGGAAGAAGAACTGGCAAACGCCATTTCAGGAGCTGCCATATATGAGTGGAAGCAGCATAAATAAGACCAGATACGACAGGCGGTATTGGGGGCCAGTGACCCAAAACAGGCCCATGACAGCGTCTGCGCACTGCATGCCATTCACCAGGCTACTGAGCTGCACGCCGGTAATGAATGAACGTGGCATGCCAGTCATCATACTGCAGAACAGCCGCGCATTAATGCCTACACAAAGCATACTAAGGCGTAGAACTGAATAGGAGGGGTAATGCCTGCACACAGCAAATCAGTCTGCAGCCAGACTGCAGACACGTGTGAGTAAATAAAGCATTCTGAATGATATATAGAAATATGAACGGCTGCAGCCAAGAAGATAAAAAGGGGGATCCCAGAAATTATAACCAAAAGACCAATAAAACTTCAAAGAGGAGAAGTTAGACCAGAAGAAACACACAGCAGGAGCGAATGGAAAAATTAAACCACCCATGGCTAGATAGCCTATACAATAAAACAAATATGACATCGCATCACATGCCGATTTAAGAGTGAGACGTGAGGACAGCAGTGATCTAAAGCCAGTAGTCCCCCGCAAACAATAAGGGGAACGGTTTACTGACGAGGGACCTCAGTCAAAGAATTAAAAAATCGGGTCTCTGACTCACCTAAGTGGATAATAACAGATACTGTCAATACATGATCAGCTCCAGCGGAGCAGGTATATCTAAAGCTTAAGTCCGGCTGGGGCTATCGGAAAAGGTCAGCTCACGAAGCAGCAGCAGTCTGGGGAGGGCAGAGGACTAAATCAAGTTCCCAATCCTGTTCCATGACTGGAAAACACGAGCGCCGAGGGAAATCTGGCTCGCTGCTTCTAGACTCCAGACAATGAGTGCGTGTTAAGGGGCCATGTTGGGAGAAGAGAAAACTGAGTTGATTGGTGCAAATGCAGAAGGCATGACTAACTCTGGCCGTAAAAGTAACGCCGCGCGGCCATGAAAGCGAAAGTCATAGCGATCGCGGTGAAAGCGAAAGTCATCGCGATCGAGATGACGTGCTCTGTGCTAAGCACGCGAGGGATGCGCATGCAGCATTGGAGAGGCGGAGCGAGGCGTGCGCGCTTGTGCGCCTAACAGCAAGCTGGTGGCCAGAAAAAGCCTGTGGGTAGCACTTCGAAAACCTGATTACTAAATGTCTTGCCGAAGCAGCGCATGCGCTGGCTGAGGCGAGACCTACAAAGGGCTCTTTCTGAACCAAGACCTACCTTTTTGCCAAATTTGGTGTAATTCTGTTCAGCAGTTCGGGCTGTAGCTTTGTCTAAAGTTTCCTATGGAAATTAACATGGAGAAAACGCATTTTGGGACCCCCTTTTTTCTCGGCCGCCGCTTCACGAATCACCCCGAAACTTTCAAGACGGGAACTGACCGGAGCGCCCCACTAGTTTTGAAAATTTCATGAAGATTCGTCAAACGGCGCCAAAGATATTGGCAAAAGAAAAAACGCTATTTGAATAGAAACGAGGTCCTAACTATAACTACCTACTGGCAACCGCCAGTAGGTGATATATATATATATATATCAGCAACACTCCATTAAAACCTCAGTACATCGTGGAGAATGGAGCACGGACCACAGTTAGATGCAGAAAACAGTTTTTTATTGTCAGCTCATAAAGCCTCGGCAGCCTTGACGCGTTTCGACCCGACAAGGGTCTTGATCACATGACACGCTTACCGGGAGGTAGGTTCCTTTTAAATAATTTTTTTCTAATTTTTTTACGTGACTCTCTTAAAGTGCCAGATGCCATAAAGTAAAAACACAGAAATAAACAACAGATTTCATGGTGCAAATTAGACCCGGTATTTGGTTAAAAATACCTGAACTGATATGGGTATAAATACCATAACAAATATATCATGTTTAAAACCTATAAACACATGTTCTAAAAGTTGCCATAAAATCAATATAGTACTGTTGGATGTTAAAATAAAAACATATAAAAAAAATACACTGGTTTTCTTAAAAAAGATAAATCCCATGATAAATCATATTTCATGCGGACGTCCAGGTGTAAATGCCGTTATATAACTATGCAAATTTTAACATGTTAGATATTCATAAAATGGAATTTGTGAATATACAAGATACAGTACTTTATGATGTAAACAGTTAACATGTAAACGTTATGGCTGAAAGTGAAAAGTGCTTGTGCAAAATATCAAAGTGCTCAGTGCACTAATTTCATAGTATAAAGATTAGTGTAAAAACCTATCACGGGTAATTTAAAATATATATATATATATAGCATGTGGGAGTGTGCACGCAATCTTCGTTGATAAGCCTCTGAGGAAGAAGAATTCGAAACGCGTAAGGCGAGACGAAGTGACTGCTTGAATTTTTCCTGCGTGCATGTGCCGTTCATACCAGTTAATAAAGGTTAAGGGTTAAACCTTCTCAGCTGTCCGAGTGCTCCCTAAGTGTGTGGCGAACCCAGGAGCGTGATATATATATATATATATATATATACACACATATATTTTTTTCTTGGTTAAAGTTATTCAACCACGTAATTAAGACTCAGATAAAACAGGTGTCTTGGTGATGAATTTCAAGCATTTATTGTTGCCCAAAACAATGGAGCTCAATTTATCAACCTTGGAAACATGAACAGGTGAGTGGGCCCACTAGGATTTGAATCTGTTACCACGAGTCAAACACAGATCCCTGTACTGGATACATTACCAGTGGCGGCTGGTACTTCAAGTAGGAGGTGAGGCGGGAACACAACACATGCATGTATACTCTCACCAATCTACATGTTCTCATTCACATCCTCATGTATTCACAAGCCTGCAAACATACACCCACCATTCACAAGCGTACACATATCCATTCACAGTGTGCACTTACAAATACACACACATTCATACATACACACATGCATGCACCACACACTAAAATATAAATAACTTACTGGCTGCTGTAGGGATCTCATCCTCGAGATTCCTGTAGGATTGGGACTGACGCCTCCACACCTCAGGTCAGTCAATGAGTGAAGGCGGCAGCCCTACATCGTCACGGAGTGGGATGAAGTCAGCGAGACTGCTGACCCCACTCCACTCTGATACAAGGTGTCAGTGATAGAAACTCAGCCCTGGGCACTTCAGGGCTTAAAACTGAAGTGCCCAGGTCCAAGGTTATCAGGGATGCTCCCCCTCGTCAACGGAGGAAGTTCTCTTAGTGCTTGTGTGGTGATGTAGAGGATGACCTGGTGAGTTATGATAAGATATGGTTATAGATGTTAGTTTGAAATTTGATATGATGTATTTTGATGGTGTGTGCCTCAGATCTGTAATGCTTTGGGACTGCATGATATTTCATAAGGTGGTGTTGCAATGGGGAGGTTTGGTGTGATTCGCTGTTGTGATACATACTAAGAGGTAGTGTGGTGTCAGATGATGGATTTATGTTGGATTAAGGTGTGGATTAGGGTGCTCCATTTCATTGTTTGGTATGCATTCATGTGGAGTATAGGACTTAGAATCGAATTGCGAGGTTTGTGTACTATGTAATGTGATTGGATTTGAAGATGTGTGTTATAAAATGATTGTTGTGTGATGGTGGGAAAGAGTACTGTGATTTGCAGGATACAGTCTAGTGTTTTGCAAGGATATGTCAAATGTTGTGGGGCATGAGTTCCTTGCTTGTATGAGGATCTTTGGTCTGGTGGGGATCTCTTGGGATAATGTGTGACGTTGAATGGGTAGTGTGGAATATTGGATAATATGAGATGTGATGTAAAGTATACTGGAATATGGATGACAGGGGGCACAGTAATGTACTCACAGACACTTCCCTTAGTAGACAATCCATGGTTCCCAATCACAAAAGAACCACTAGTGAAGCGCACCCTTAGGTGATACGCTCTGCATACATTTGGAGACATCTTTCCTGGAGGCCACATTTACTCAAGCACCGAAGACGCCCATTTTATAGGTGTCCCACACCTTGACCACTTTGTATTGCCTCTACTCCAGAATGCACTTGGTAGTAAAATACCAAAATACCCTATAAAGCCTAACAACTTTACACCGCTCACGCTGCTCAATACGTATGGGGAGGGAGATAGGCTGGTCTCAAAACTGTATCGTACTAGTGGGGAACTAATGCCTACACGAGATACCAAGCTGAGAACTGCATGGGAGGTCGACTTGGAGCACCCACTCACATACAAAATTTGGTATGATTGTTGCAAACACACTCGCTTGATGTCATACAACCATCGACCCAAACTGATTCACTACAAATTCCTACGTAGATTTTACATTACACCGGTAGCAGTAGTTTGCATAGATTCATCCCTCTCATCACAATGCCCTAAGTGTCAGACCCCCCCTGGCGGACGTTTTACATATGACCTGGATCTGTAGTAAGATAGCAGATTAGTGGAGAAAAATATTGGCAGAACTAGAACGAATGACGCAACTACAGATCAAACTATCCCCCTTCCGGCATAGCTAGGATATGTCACTGATATCCCCAAGGCTGCGTGTAGGTTTGTTGCGATAGCCTTGCTCCTGGTGAAGAGGGAACTGGCCATACACTGGGGACGGAAATGCACTCCAACAGTGGGACAATGGATTAACAGTCTAATGTATTGCAATACTAATAGTCAACTTTATGCTATGATGCAGCCCTCCACATCTAGACCTAAAGATATCTGGCAACCCCTAAGGGATTATTTATGAACAGCAAACTCCGAAGAGGGATCCCAGTGACGATACATGACATCAGTCCTACATGCCTTGGTGGAGATCCCGCTGTTGCGGGTTATTGGTTACATGGATTAGTCAAAATCATCACTGTGTTGAGTTGGTGCCACACCTTCTACAGTTGACCACTGAGTGTGTTTCGCTTTTACTTATGTGATTCCAGACAAACTGATGGATATGATGTTTGTATTGATTTCCTCTCCATGCTGTAGCTGTAAGTATACAGGGGAAATGTGTGATTATATGAGTATGGAGCACCAAGAGTGCTAAATAACAAAATAAAGTTTTAAAAAACATAGAAAACTAGATTTGGTCATTATCAAATAGCAGGTGGTTTGTTGCATGGTCATTGGGGTGTTTATGGGATGTGTTCCCAACGCCAATTGGAAGTCTTGTCTAGTTGATCGCAATAGGTTTGACGAACGCTATGTTACCTCATCTTTTTTGTGTGAGTCACAGAACTGTAATATGAGACTCCATGTTTTGGAATTTACACTTAAACATTGGTTTACAAGATTGAGTTTAAAAAAAACGTAAACTAATAATCTTTCATTAAAGACATAGTTGATATAAAAAAAGTATACTGGAATATAATTGTGAGTGGGCAATTAGGAAGTAGAATCTGATGGTGTGTTTGGATTGTATGAAGTGATTAGGTGGTAGGTGATTTTGGTAGAATTGGTGAGGTGTTTGGTGATAGTGCGTATTTTGGAGTGATTGTGTGTGGTGTGTATTCACTGTGTAGCAAGAAGGTTTCTGGCATGGTTTTGTGGTGTGGTGTGGAGTTATGTTATGATATATGATGTGGTACAGGTGATGGGTAATTCAATCACGAGAATAAGAAAAAGGGGAAGAAAAAAGGAGTTGGATAAGAGTTGGATGGTTAGAAGCAGGTGAAGGGCAAGAGCAGTAGAAGACATAGGGAGAGACAAGACTAGGCATAAGGTGGAAAGGAGATTTTGAAAGAAGATTTGAGAGAAAGGAGCAACAGAAAGGAGGAAAGAGTAAGTCAGAGGAAGGAGAGGAGAAGAGACATGAAAGGGCAAGCAGGATGGGCAAAACAGAGGAGCAATAGCAAGGACAGATAATAGATGGGATAGAAGATGGGATGAGAGAGGGAAAGCAGGAGTGGAAAGAGAAGGAAGAACAGATGGATATGGTAGCAATTGCATATGGCGATGAGCAGGAAGAAAAACATCTGTGGGTAGAGTATGAGGACCTTGTGACGTGATGGGTGAAAGAGATCCCAGAGAAGAGGGGATGTAGGACAGAGGAAAGAAAGAGGTACAGGTTAGAGACTGTTGGAGAAGTTGGGGACAGTTGTGAGAAAGGAGGCATGGGTGAAAGGTGGAGGAAAGGAAAGGGAGATCGTGGAGTGATGAGAGGGAAAAGATGATAGACGGGAGAGAGGAGCAGTGGGAAGGAGAGAGAGAGAAGAGAGATAAAAAATGCTAACGGGTGCAGGAGAACAGAGATTAATGAGAGGGAGGGATCTGGAAGTGGATATAGATGAGAGGTTAAAAGAGAAAGAGATGAAATACATAACATTGATGCTGCAAGAGGAGGATTAAGAAGATGAGAAAGGAGACGAGAGACGATAGAGGATATCAACTCATGAAATAAGGGGAAAAGATGGGAGAGGAGAGAAACGATTAACCGAGGATTTAAAATGAGAGAAGCAAGGCAGGGGTGGGGTGTAAAAGTGAAGTTAGGTGAAGGGTGAGAAAGCGTCAGTGATGGAAGTGGTAGAAAGAAACCAAAGAGTAAATTATACAGACTGTGTCTCTGCCCGTAACATTGTTCGATGTGCCCAGATAAAAACTTCAATAGAGATTTCACTCTTGGACATCTTTATTCCCCCTTAACAAAGTTGGCTTCTATATTATTGTTTAACTGAAAATATTCATTGCTCTCACTCGAGTTGATTCATTGATCTCACTCGAGTTGACCTTAACTCTGTTTTCAATGCCCTCATAGATAGTTTGTGACTCATTCTTTACAGAACTTATTCACCCTTCTGATTACCTGGTAGATTTAACAGCCTCACCTGTAAATCCTATATTGATATCAGTATTTTAAATGTTTTTTATCAGTGCTTTCTCATGAAAAAAGCCTTCAGTGGTTAGTCACTGAAATCCCAAACAATATTGGATGACCTTCTATGACTTGGTCAACTTTCGTTGGTAACATGATTAGATTCAGCTATTATGATGTATGGGTTTAACCAATGGGATAAGAGTATATTGTTTGTATGCAGTGCATTCTGAAAGTTAACTGAGGTCGCTAGGTGGCTAAATTACAGAGGTCACACAAAGCAGGGTCAGATTACAAAAGTCTGATTACATAGTTAGTGAGATGATAAAGTATAATAGTACATCGGTATTATAGTCAGCATCATCTATGGAAATAAGGATGCCAAGATAGGCATATTAGCATGCAGAAACCTTCATGCCCACAATGACATTGATGATTGTTTTGGGTCTTCAGTTACAGCTAGTCACGGATTTCAATGCACTGACAGGTTGCATTGGGTAATGTATAGTAGCAGAGTAAGATAACCAGACATGGCGATTTGGTGCTAGGGGTGAAAAGTCCTAATATAGTAGATCGCTGACTGTTGGAAATGGATGATTTTTTCATTACTTTTGGTATCTCTCTTGTGTCCTCAGAGACAGTTACATATTCTTCCATAACCTAGCTAAGCATCCTTCCTCCAGGTGTATTTCTTTTGAACCTTTAAGGTAAGATTGACTGTTGGAGATGTGTTGTTCCTTGAAGGTCACCCCAGATTTTTGCCTTTTTTTTGCTGCACCTGTTATTGCTGACCCTAGGACTCTGTTCACTTTACTGCTGCCAACCATAGGTAATATGTTTGTGCTCTCCCTCCTAAATATCGGTAAATGTGCATACACCTGAGTGCCACATTCAAGTTACTTATAAGTCCCAAGCATATGATATTCCATGTATGTAGGGCCTGTAAAATAAATGCTACCAGTAGGCTGCAGTACTCATTGTGCCACCCACTAAAGTAGCACTGTAAAATATGTCTCCAAACCTGCTCTTGCAGTCTGTGTGTGCAGTTTTAAACTGCCGTTACGACCTAGCATAGTAAACATTTGCCTGACCTAACAATTCTATTTAATACTTATAAGTCACCCCTAAGTTTGGTCCTAAATACCCATAGGGTGGGGCTCATAGTATTTAAGTTTTAACTGTCCTGGCAGAGACAAATCTCCAAAGTCGTTTTTCACTGTGGCAAAGTTGGCTCTTCCATAGAAAAGCACTGGATTACTTTATTGTATTGTATTGTAATTGCATTTATATAGCGCTTACTACCCCATACGAGGCGTCGAAGTGCTTTTTCGGTGAGTAGCACGCTACTCCGGGACCCATAGAGGATTAGTGTTCAATTAGTATAGTGAAACATTCAAGTGAATTTTAAGTGGTGGATAGGTTAGTCAGTTATTTGGATTCGGAAGGATAGCAGAGGGATAGAAGAGGGGAAAAAAAGGTTTGTATGTATATCCTGATGGGGTGTTGAAGCAAGCTACTACGGAAACCCATAAAGGATTAGTGCGGAATTAGTATTGTGAAATATGAAAGTAATTTGAGTGGTGGATATTAGTCAATTATTTGGAGTACGAAGGGTAGCCTTAACACCTTATAATGCATAACCTCAGTTTGGGAATAATTAGAACAATGATTTAGAGACTCAAACTAATAGTAATTTAAAATCAAATCTAATGGCCAAGTCTGATTTTAAATTACTATTTTGAATATGCTACTATATGAAGTTCACATTTTCCTGTCTAACCCATATGTACCTTTCTGTCATTGTTCAGTCTCGCCAGCCTGTTAATGGATCTCCTGCGGTGAGATATGTACTGCTCCTAGACAGTGGAGAAAGTGCTTGGGTGTGAGAGATGCTTTTCCCCCTGACAGAATGGCCATCTAGACTGTGCTCAGGAACTCAATAACACTTCAAAAGGTGCCTAGCCTGTCACAAGCCGATGTAACAAATACCTAGGCCTTCCCCTTCATTTGACATGCTAGTCAACCAGGCACCATTTTCAGTAGGAAAGGGTTTTCCCATTATCATAGCCACACCCTCTGGGTAGGCATAGTGAGCTCTGACCAGGGGAAGAAAGGTTCTACCATGTTGAATTTAGGAAGAGAGAGGCACTGTGGAATAGTTTACAGTTAAACTCACAGGACGTTCTGCAAACGTGGGTAGGGTCACCCCTGGAACCTTTGCCACTATGGTTAGGGAGCATCCAAGGGTGTCCCCCACCCACAGGCTAGCACTGCACAAAAATGTGGTATTACCAGTAACCTCCTCAGATCACTTCAGGACCTTTGGAAGAACAGAAGAGGACTGGACTTGCTCTCAGTTATCTGAGAAGTGCCTTGAAGACTGGACCTGATCTCAGTCTTGTACACAGGACAAAGAATTGAGCTCCAAGGTTCATAAGGCTGAATTCTGCTAAAGCTTCAGGGACACATCAAACTGCTAGAGGCCGTTCCCTGCATCTGCCTAACTGATCAGGACTGAGCCCTGCAGTGGCCTCTACCTGCCACTCTGTGAGTGCCTCCCCTAAGGTCCTGGGGGGCTTTAGAAGTGTAGTCCTGAGGCGGATTTGGACTTAAAGGGCTAACTCGTAGTCAGCGTCAAATTTTGGCAAGGTCCTGTTCTACCACGACCAGTGACAATTATGGCCCGTTTGTGCTTTTTGGAGTTATTTTTTACTTAAACCTTCCAAATTTCATTTTCTTTTTAAAATTATACTCAATTTTTCTAATTAGTTTTTTTATTGTTTTGTATTTCGACTTTATTATAGTTTTGGTACTGCATAAACACGTTTATACATTGTCTCGAAGTTAAGCCTGACTGCTTTGTGCCAAGCTACCACAGGTTCAACACAGATTTATTAAGTGACTTTTGTTGTTGACCCTGTCAAGGATTGTGATTATTATTTGAGGTGGGTTTAAATAATAGCCCTCCTAGGTGATTTCAACTAATGCCCTCAACTAATACCCCAATCTCTTACATTTACTAAATTACCTTTTCAAGGCTGAGTGTAGTAGTTTGCTATATTTTTCAGATAGTTCTACCCTATGCTCAAAAGGTAATGAGGAGAGTTCATGTGTATTTCAGTGTTCTGCACTTAAGTGAAGGGTTTCTTAGGATGTGGGATTTGTGTCTGTGCTTTTTCATACGTATGCATATTTTAGGAGCCTTGTTCTGTGATCTTTGCAGTTTAGGAGTTAAGGATCTGAGGAATCTTGCATAGATAATGTAGTATAGTCACTCCAGAATTAGTGCTCTTGCAAGTTTAATTCGATGGTTAGAAATCAGTAACAGAAGTAACCTTCTTAGCTGTTTCCTTTGATGGTTGATCCTCTTGAACACAGTTTGAACTGCCTTATAGCCAAAAACTATACATTCAATCCGAAATTCCATGTCCCCAGGATTGTCTCTTGGCATGGGCCATCGCCGAGCAACTTCCATATTTCAAAACATTTTCTTTCTTGCATATTGTTTTTAGGATTGTCAATGTTGTCAGCCTATGTCTGTATTAGTTTGGCATTAAGGTAAAGGCACACGCCAGAGTGTGTGTAAACAGCTTAACCGAAGCATCCGTCTGTTAAAGCTCACGAATGAACAGACAATCTACAAGTCTGATGTCAATTTCTAGCATGACTCTCACAACTGATTACTTTTGGAAATATTTTAGTTGATATTGCATATCCATCTTTACTTCAAAAGGCAAGAAAAAGCTTTTTGTGGTCATGCCGGACAATACACTCAGACTCTGTTCATAAGTCTTCTGAATGAAATGTCTGTACTGAATAAAGTCTCTGCTATCAGTAAAACATCATTCATGTCACTGAGCATGCTCATCTTCGCCCGGGTGATTGATTGTAATGCTCCCGAGATCTGATCACAGGACTGCAAACCTTGATAAAGACAATTTCTGGATTGGTCTCTGGTGACTCACAATTTATCTACACTTCGTCCGCCTTGATGCTCTTTTTCTGACTCAATATGTGGTGCTTGAAAGCTTTAACCCTGGTATCTAAAACATGGCATCATCTGCCTACCAATCACGCTATCTCCTCTGTCATAGCAAATGATGACTTTACTATCCGTCAGCCTAGTTTCTGTGGGTGACAAAGTGGTATTGATTGCTGATCCACAGCTGTAGAATCCCAAATTGCCAGCTATTCAATTGATAGCAATACTGAATCCCAATCTATATGTGTAAGACTTTAAAAGCTAGCTTTCACAAGTTGCAGATTTAGTAAATCACTGTTAGATCTCTACTGGTCGCTTGCTGTTATGTCTCTACTGGTCGCTTGCTCTTGACATTTGTTTCTCTTACAGAGAAATGATGGAATCCTCAAGAGTAGAAGTCATATCACCAAAACAGATTTGTGTCTACAGGATTTGAATTTGTCAATGGTGATGGCCGTATCATTTAAACAGATCTGTGTGAGCAGTATTTGAATTTGTTGAAGGCAAATGCTTTTGATTGTGCAGTGCATGTGGCTAGCATGGTATTGATGCATGTAATGTATTATCTTCATTGTTGCTATTGGTGCTTCAATTAATAGAAATTTGCACACACAAATTAAAATGTACTAACAGGTTTTACTATCGACAAATTCAATTGCCACCAACAGAAATCTGTCGTTGTGATTTGGCTACTCCCACTGAAATAATCAAATAGTGATGCTAAACTGTGTATGAAGCCTGGCCCTTGGTGCTAGGTGAATGTTAAATGCATTTTGTCAGAACCTCGTTCAGAGAGCTATGGGGAATACGGAGGTTACTGGCCCCAATGGTGGAGGTTGAGGACTTTTGCTCCTGATGTCCCTTGGGCCCGACCTACTTTGGATCTCTCTCGACTAGGCCAAGTACCCCTCCTGCACTTGACTCGGTGGTAGCTGTGGTCAAGCAGTAAAGGCTCCCTCGAGGGAGGGGATGTACATACAGGTCAGTTAACATAACTCATAGCTCAAAATGCAACAGTACGAGCAATAAATCAATGTCCAGCCAAATATTTGCATGCATAAGAAAAAGCAGTATATTGTTTCTAATTTTGCACATGCAAAGGGATATGACATTGAGGTCAGGGCTCTAGTAATTGGCATACAAATTCCTGTCACTCTCTTCGTGTAATGTATCAAGGGTTATTCACCATTCACTGGTGGACACATCAGGGAATGCAAACCATTAGGCCGTACTCAAGAGCTTTCCCTTCTAACCTTTTAGGAACTTAGGCAGAAGTGTCTATGGTACCGCAGCACCATTAGTAGCAGATCTCCCGGGCCCCAATAGCCTGGTCAGTCTTTCCCACTCTGGCAGTATGACAGTGTTCAGTGGTACAGTCTGTGCCCTCCCCTTGGGCGCTCCTAAGTCCGGATCCTGTACGACGAAGTTGGGCCCCTCATGATGAATGCTGCAGCACCCGCTGTTCCTGTCGATCAGCGCTGCCGGTCGGGTTCCAGTGATTAGAGCTGCCCCCGCTCAGTGGCCAGAAAAGGCAAGTTTCTGTTCCCCCTAGCAGGGTGTGAAGGTAGTGTGGTTCTCTGACTCCTGACTGGAGCTCCAACTGGGCAGTGTCTCAGCGAACCTGGGGGACTTCTCCAGGATCAGATAATGGTGTGTGGGCTTGATCCGGTGATCACAACAGTTTTTCTTTGGCCTGGGCCGACAGCACAAACTCTAGGCCAAAGTGATACCGACAAGGTCTCCTGGCATATAGGGTTACTGTGGTACTCACGTTCGGGGTGGAGACTCTCCTTAGGTGATCACCATCCCTATCATGGCTTCTCCGATACCCAGTCGCCGATCCCTCGCTCCCTCAAATGCGCTCCTCTTTCTCACAGAACACAATGGTCTTGACAAGCAGGCAGGCAATGGTGCTCCAGGCACCAGGGTAGGTGAGCTTGTTGTCCTGGGTGATGTTCCCTCGCCCATCAGGGAAACTATCAGGCCTTTGCCACCATTCCTGGTCACAGGCAGAAGTCTTGTGATTGAGGGTCTGGGTCTTTGACATTTTATGTTGGGGTTCTGCTTCTTTGGAAGTCAACATTTCTTCTTTTCATCTTCCTTCATGAAAGAGGTCTGCCACAGCAGGCATGACTCCAAAGCTGATTGTCCGCAACATAATTAATGGGAGTGACAAGAGTTTACACCTGGTTGTCAGCCACAGTGATTATGTGCCTCAAAGGGTTAACTCCAGACCCCAGTCCTACTATGATCCTCTTATCAGGCCCATCTCCTTCCTGAGAAGTGTAGGCCGCTTCCTTGTGATCTATCACTGAATCAAAGAGCAGTCTTTTGAGATTTAAAGGGAGTCTTTTCCTTCCCTCCAGTGCGTGTTCTCACCCAGCTCACATGACTGCACCAATCCATTAATCTGACTGGGGGAATTCCTCTCCTCCTCATGTTTTCAACAGGCAAGCCAGGGCTTCCCAAGATGGACCCCAGCGTTCTCCAATCCATATTCGCTTGCAGGCACATTTACTAAGTGTACATACTCATATAACTTGACAGTGGTAATCCCGCCCTCATGGTTCACTGGACTTAACAGGTTAGTACAGGAACAGATATGGGATGGGGCACAATCAGAGTATCATGCAGTAGAGGACCCAGAGAAGGGAGGATTTAAGTTATATTACTTTGCCGCCCAGCTGCAATGGCTAGCCCAGTGGTTAGATGGGCGGAACCAGGACCTCCTAAATACCACATACCCAATTATCAATCAGAGGCAGCTGATAGCTATGCTTCTACCTCCCTCAGTGAACATCCCGAGTCCAGGGGTTCTGTTACAAGCGGCATTGTATAGTTGGAGCAGTTCCCGTCGACATACAGCGGGAATCCCACTGTATGCTGTGAGCCTGCCCATCATTGGGCTTCCACACGGGACAACGCCTATCCCATTTTCAAGGACACAAATGTCCAGCTGGGCAGAGGCTGGTGTTACATTGGTGGGAGACTGCTACCAAAGTGGAGAACTAATCCTTCTGGAGGACTTCCTGCCCCAAATGTGACCTACCACGGGGTCAGTTTCTTACCTACCATTCAGTAGTGAAAACATTCAAAGACCTCTGGGGAGGCGCCCAGCAGGAATCAAGGACACACGAAACGCTACAAGTATTAGTTATGCTGGGATCCGCTAGGCACTTAGTAAAGTGGCACTACAGAGCACTGACAGGGATGGTGAAGACACCCTTGAAATGGTTACGGGACAGATGGAATGGGGCAGTGGGGAGGAATTTGCGAGATAAGGAATGGACCCAAATACTATGGAGTCCAAAACATATACCCAGGAATGCTGTGTTAAAACTCATTCACTTTAACTATGTTCAAATGCTCTACCTCACATGCCACAGACTGAACTCAATGCATGGAGGGGAGATCCAGGGGTGCCGCAGATGTGGACAACGAGACGTAGAATTTATACGTATGACGTGGGGATGTACGAAATTACAGGAATTCTGGGGCACAGTACTGAATCAGATCAATTCGACATTGTCTCGAGCGCTACTATGCTCTGTTGGGGTATGCCTCCTAGGCTTGTTCCCCATACCATAAGCTAAAAAAGTAGGCTCCCAGTTTGTAGATCTAGCCCTGGTTTTGGCATGCAGGCAAATAACTATGACCTTGCAAGAACTAAACGTACGGAAAAGAACGTAGACACCTGAGCTAGAGCAGAATGGGCTATACAACAAAAGTAAGCCAGGGGACTCCATTGACGCCCCATAGCAGAACTATGGACAGAAATATTGAGGGCTTGGAACTCCAGAGTGTTGTACATATGGGTGAGCTAGGGGACACCGAAGAGAGCACGCAATATGATAGTGACACCTCTGTGTAAACTTGAATGGGAAATGGTGAATAGGAACTGAGATTGAGAGACTTCCCTCCCAGGGCAAACCCACGCCACCCCCCTCCCCTCCGCGGCAGCGAAAATAGAAGGCAGCACTGGACAACACTAAGTTGACTTGTTTCCCAGTGAATGGGACATTCTGTTTACTATTATAAATAAGATATGGTTACTAGATGCACAGACAGGTGTCACTCCCCGGAATATATAATGCTACTTTAAAACAAGAAATATTTTTAGGAGGTAAAACCGTACCAGTACACCATGTTAAATAAGGGAAATAAGACAGACCTGTAAGTTCAAGTTGTATAGTTAAAGATTTATTGATGTGCTTGAAGATACTCTTTCTGTACTGGGTAAGACCATATGTATCAGCAGTACCTGTATGTATGTCAAACAGAAAAGTTCAAAATAGTAATAAAGACATACCTAAAAAAAATGTACAACACAGATGGCTATTTTTGATTTTTTTAATATACTTTATTAAAAACCATAGCAAGATGGGGAGTTCTGTGCATTAATGCTTATGTGCGGACAGCCATTTTTTATATTTTTTTCACAAAGTATATAAAAAAAATGTCATGCTGGCTCCCCAGGCATCTGCACATATTTGCCCAAAGGGCAGTCGTGTTACAATGTTTTTTTGTTATACTTTAGCATTACTTTACAGTTCTAAGATTCCCACCGTGTTTCTGTCTGGGAGCAGTAAAGTAATGTAAAAGTTTATAAAAGGAAGTAAGAATTAGTACAGCTTGTGTCTCTGCAACCGAACCAGGCCTATTGACTTGGCCAGTGCTTGTTTTCCTATGTGTAGCACCTACTGCATGACCCCCTGAACCTTTCCTTCCATTTATCCGTTTAATTCAATTTAAGCTTAATGTCTGAAAAACTGTTTGATCCATTCATCCACCTCACTAAAAGTATTTTGATTATTTGTTTTTAGTCAGAGAATAGATGCCACTGAATAGTCTAAACAGTATCAGATAACTTAATAAAGCTTTATTCAACAAAGGTATCTCAAAACATAAAGTGCAGCTTTGAGCTGGTAGGCTTTCACCCCCACATAGAACTTTCTTTTCGCTCCCCTAGTATTTTAGGGTTTATTTTGTGGCGTTTTAAGCAATACATTATTATCACTACCTAGAGGCATTCTGAATTCCTGAGCCTAAACGGATTGGCTTGGGAAGCAGGTGTTTCCAGATCCCCCACAATTCAACGGGAGAGGTCAGTCCTGGAGGTAGAATGTCCTGTCCGAGTTGGAGGAACAATTCATTGTGTGGGACAGAATTGATGACAGTTGACCTTCATTCACGAAGCCTTCTCAGAGCAGGACAAAAGGCATGGCCGCATGGATACTAATGCTCTGAGTGAGTTCTCAGGAGGAGGTCTCCTCTTCCACGGTAACAGCTAATTAATGAGCAACTTCCTAGACGTTCCAATTGGCCAGTCCAAAGTCAGCATCGCCATGTTTTTTCTCACTGGGTAATTAATAGTGAGAGCATGCACTGGAGCTATGCAAAGAATGGAAAAATATATCCTGATGGCTGACTGAGCGCCTGTAAAATAGAAGGTGCCAATTTTAACCGCCTTTCCATTTGAAACGTTCCTTTTGTTTGCACTCATTTTTTAAATATTTTGATTTGATTCGAAACTTGTTTCTCTGTTTAATGCCAGGAGGGATGAACAACACTATTTTTAATTTTCTTTCTTTCCTGTCGCGGCTACGCGTTCATCATGCCCATCAGCCTGTTTGAAAGCGCCTAATTGCATGCATTGTCTGCGCTAATAAACATTTTCAATGGGCCGTTTGACTTTCTTAATGACTAATACATCTCTAATTTCATTATCTTGTAACTACGTGAAATCAATACAGCAAATGCCCAATTAATTTCTATTGGCTTGTGAACTATTTTCATTAGGGCTGTGACCCGTTTTGTGCGCCTGGAATAAATCCTCACCAAATAGAGCCCTTTGATCCTCATCTATTACTTCACGTAGTGTCGGAATTAGCACCGTTTTCTCTGAGAATGTGAGAGAGCCGGGAAGCTGGGAACTGCGGGAACCCAGTCTGAGAAGCGTGCACTGTACCGACGTCAGATGCGACGCAGAGCAGGTCTTACCACCAGAACCTATGTTACCGTAGCGACTAAAGCTAATATATTTTTACTGTAATTTCCAAATCCGAATTGTAACTCTATTGAAGCTCATGTTTTTTTAATGTTACTTTTGATATATGTTTTCCTGTTGCGATTATATAAAAGGCTGGCAAGATGGCGCAGTTAGTTAAACTGCGACGTTGACGTGCTGTGATCCGCAGGTTTGCAGTCCACCAAAGCCCGTACAGCCTTCAGTTGCGTTTTTAGAAATATTCCCCCATTTCTAGAATCCAAACCATGAAATGCGGCAAGGTTCTGACAACATTGCTTCTTCCTATGATCTGCAAAGTGCGCCATCTTGCTCCTTCGACGTGACTTTTTGTACTCCAAATATTTTATTCTTTCCCCAGTAAACTGTAAGAAACACGTTTTCACGATGATTAATTGAAAATCCCTCTCTTTCCATTCTGGTTTCAAGCGAGCTCATTCCATAATCAAGGTGCAAATCAGAATGTAGTATCATGCAATATCAGTGAAGTGACAGCTGCACATGGAATTAATTATATGACACACTCACCCTCACTCACCTGGGATTAAATATTATTTTCAAAAGGCCCACTAGTACAAATATTGAGTGTAATCGTTTCTGTTGCATGTTCACATTTTTTTGTGCAAGTCCGACTACTCAATCTTTCATCATTTTTGTTGTCTGTGACCCCCGTGGCCCTAGAAGTGTAACAATCTGCTCAGCCCTACAAGGCTTGTAACTGCTGTCTTGCCATTAAACATAGACATAGTAGAATTTTTAGTGCAATACAAAATGTTATTGGTAGGGATATATATTAGCAGAAAACTTTATTTGACGTAGTTCTATCTACTGCTATGCACTGCATCATTTCAGGTCAGTTCTCTCTGGGTTGAGGAGGGTGAGATGGAGACATGATTAATGGGAGGCCCCAAGAATAGATTTTGCCATCTGAACCTTGGGGAACTTTACTTTTACGCACTTCCTCTTATTGTGCAATTTTTCTTAATGACTCCCTCGGTGCTCGCCTCCTCTCCCAGTGCATTAATAAAGCCAGTGACTGCCTGCCCAATGGTTCCTTCTTGCTCCACTGAGAGTGAATGGAGGCAGGCCCTGTAGTTCCTTATAGCGTTTGTCCCCAAATTTATCTACAGGTGTTGTCTCCTCCTCAGTGAAATTTCTCGTCCTATTAAGTGATGTCTACATCCTGGGGGCTGAATGTGTTTCCTGGTGGCTGCAGAGTCACATAGTCCAATGGGAAAAGACAGAGCCTAGTTTGTGTGTTGTATCTATGTGTTTTTGAGTGAATGGGTGTCATGTGTGTGATTTGGGCCTTCCGTAAACTATTTACCTATTCTCTTTCATTAAGATGTCTCATCCTAGGTGGCAAAGGTCACTGTCTGCATGGCCGAGGTTTCCGCATCAGTGGTGGACATGTCCGCCAGCTAGTCGTAATGCAAAGTATGGGTGTAAAGTTACTTGGAGTTAATTTAATGCAGAACGGATTCTTGTCCCAATGAAGAGCAATTCTGTCTGATTTTTCTAGGTGCTGTAAAAGCAAAGTTTATATTCCGATGCTCTGAAGAAATGTGGTAGAGGGAGGATCAATACTTTACACAATTTGTATGAAATAAAGAGAAATATACATCTTTAAAATATGAAGATACATTATAAACTGGAACTTTCATAAGATGAACTTCTTTATAAAAACAAATCATTTTGCATTTGCCATAGAAACTGCAACCCAGATGTCTTGGGGAGTAGCACAATATATTTGTGTTTGGCACTGGCTCACCTTTTCAAGGCGATTCATGCACTTTGCTATAGATGATTTGCCACCATGCTAGAAAAAAGAACATCATTGAGAAAATATTTGAATAAATATATATGTAGGAAAAATTCAGGCCTCATTTCCATTTATTAATGTACTGTTTAGGGTACCGCTAACAGTTGTTAGTTAAGTAATTTCTCTGACATGGAACATAGTTTCTAATATATAACTAATCTTTAGGAACTACTTGGGGTCTATCTGGACATTGCCTCAATCTTCAATGTAAGGCCTGGCATCTTGGCGTGGTTTACCCTGACTTTTTGCCTTCAGAACCCGTGTTTTTGCTGGCCTTGGGATTCTGCACACTTTACCACTGCTGACCAGTGCTAAAGTGCTTGTGCTCTTTCCCTGAAACATGGTAACATTAGCATAGCAGCAATTGGCATATTAAATTTACTTATAAGTCCCTAGCAATGTGCACTACCTGCGCCCAGGCCTGTAAATTAAATGCTACTAATGTGCCTGCAGCACTGATTGTGCCAATCACTTAAGTAGCCCTGTAAACTCGTCTCAAGCCTGCCATTGCAGATCCTGTATCGGCAGTTTAAACTGCCATGTCAACCTGGCAATATAATCCCCTTGCCAGACCCGAACCTTACTTTTTATTACATATAAATCACCTCTAGGGAATGCTCTGAACAGCCCCAATAGCAGTGTGCAGTGCATTTACAAAGTAGGACATGTACTTTTGAGTTTTCAATTTTACATGTCTGACTAGTGAACTCTTTAACTAATTTTTCACTACTGCAAGGCCTATCTCTCCCATAGGATAACCTTGGGATTTCCTTATTAAATTTTATAAGTGTAATTTCCAATTGGGAAGCGATTTGACCCCCGCGTTTGGTGTCTTTGGACTCACAATTTAAAATCACAACTTATGGTGAAGTTGGATTTTAAATTGCAATTCTGAAAATGACACTTTTAGAAAGTTGACGTTATCTTTCTTTAGCCACTCTGTGCCTGCTGCTTGTCTCTGATCGCATGTCTGGGGCAAGTGATATTTGGGCTTTGTGGATTCCGCCTAGACAGCCACACACAATGGTAGCTTAGGTGTGACTTGATGGGCCGTCCTGGCAGGAGGAGGATGACGACGAGCTGGATCCAGCCTCACACCTAAATAGACTGTATCTTGTCCCCACGCAAAGCTCCTGTTTGATTCAGGACGTGTTGCAAGTGAGTTGCTCCAGGCCATGATCTTGGATTTATTCCAGGCTACTTGGAGATGGTATTAACCTTTCACATGTTTGCACCTTCTAGGCACGGATGTAATTCTCCTTTAAGCCACATTCACCTATGGCACTTTGAGCTACTTCTTCTTCGATCCTTAATTGCTTACTTCTTGAAAGACAGCTTGTGGACCTCCTCCCTGGTGACCAGCTGGGCTGATACAGTCCTTGGCATACACGCTCTGGCAGTTTTGTTCCAAGTGCCTTGGATTCCATTCAGGCAGCAATCACCTTCATTGTGTCTCCTTGTCCTGATCATGACCTCTAGTCATAAAGGTCGAAATGCAGTCGACTTGTATCAGCCTACTTGGGATTGCTAATTATGTAACGATTCTCCTCTGCTTGTACTATAAAGTAAATGTTCATGCATAATATTCTGTTCAAATATTCTGAAAAGCACTGTTTTACTTTTTTCACGTGTTTCACTTGTGCCGTTTAAACACTGTTTCACAAGCACAATGTCTTTGTTTATCTTGCATTTAGTACACAACTAAAGCAAGCATGGTTGATGCTGCTTTATAATCTATGTAAAATATTAATCTATGCTTCTTTTTGTTAATTCAATTACATTGAACTAAAGAATTGAGACTATGTGTTGCTGTGTAAATAATTTGCTCTCTAAATTGTATTCCCTCCTTGACTCCCATTGAGACATTTTTGTATGATTTTTGTACCCTCCCAGGTCTCAACTGGGGTTACGGGTCTCTCCTTTGGCCTTTAATAACCCTACATAAAGGGCTGCATGTATCCCTGTAGTGAGCCTGGAGCCAGGGCAGGAACGGCAGGGAACTTGTGCATTTCAAAGGCATGTCTTTGAAGTCTTCCCCACTTCAAAAGTACAAATGGGTAAAGGACTGGACCTTAGACACCACCACTTTAGTACACTTCTGGAGCTGTGGATACTTTGCCAGGAAGAAGGACTGTTGTGCTGCTGAAGGGACTGCCACTCTGCTGGACTGCTACTCTGAAGGAACTGTTGGCTTGCTGTGCTGACCTGTTGCCTGCTGCCCTCTTGCCTGGGGAAGAAGAACTGGACTTGGACCCCATCTTGAACACAGGACCACAGTGTGACTCAAAGGGCTAGTCTGCTGCCTCCTGTTCTTTGCTTCAGGGACATAAAAGGCTCCCCACAGCTCCCAGACCCGCCTTCAATAATGTCCTGACCGCCAAGAGGCACCTCTCAGGACCTGTGCCCTTGGAAGTGGTTTTAGGCTCCTTGAATCAAGCATTTGGGCTCTTCACAAATGCAAATGGGCCCGTTCACTCCAGAAGTGTGCCACTTGCACAAAGAATCAGCACAAGCCGCCTCAAGCTTGCCTTTTCGCACAGCAAGCATCGTCCACTGGTGTGGATTGCCGACCGTCCACGATGCCTGGCCTGCTCTTTGTGCCACGCCGACCACTGCCAGCAACTCTCCCCTTTCTTTCGGCAACCTTCTTCCCTGGGAACTGAACTCTTGGCACATGTCTCGAGAAGGTAAACCTTCAGCGGCACTAATCTGGGACTGTATCTGACCCGCACTCCATCCCGGGTGGCCAGAACTTTTGGGTTCGACTTCGTCTAGTGCGACCAGATATAGTTGCGTAGTGCATGTTACATTTAGAGCTCCATGGGATTTTAAATACATACAATGCATTACAAATGTATCCAAGTAGTATTCAACATACTGTGGCTCAGGACTATTATACAGTTTGTTCTCTAAAAAAACCTATCTCTGGTTCTACTATTTGGATTTTTGTCATTTTAGGTTTATTTTGTTCATTAAATTAAGTTCAATGTTCCTAACCTAGTGTGGAATCTTTTTTGTGGTGCGTTCATTGTTTTACTGTTTGAAGTGTTGCACAAATGCATTACACATTGTCTCTTAAGTTAAGCCTGACTGCTCTGTGCCCAGCTACCAGAGGGTGAACACAGGTTAATTTAGGGTGTGTTTGTGACTTACCCTGACTAGGGTTGTGGTTACTGCTTGACCAGAGCTTCCACCTCATTCAACCAGGAACCCAATTTCTAACACTCTAGTATTAACATTATATCATACGTCAGGTAGTAATGCTCCAAGCAGCCCTCAGAGTGGTAGGCCTTAGATTCTTGAGCTGATATGATAGGATCTTCATGCAGTGCAATGTTCCTCAATGTTTCCTTCAGTTCACAGCAGTAAAAATCCTTTTTTCTGTCCTTTGAAGTCTCCTCCCACTTTGTTGGAGCACAGCATGTGCAGTTGTCCACAGCGTATTACCATGTTGATGACGGCATTTCTAGAGCCACCAAGGAATGCTTCCGCTCCTGTTGGAAGGGATATCAGCTCTGCTTCAGAGGTTCAGGCATCGATATCAGGCATGCAGGCATCTAACTCTTCTCCGGTGGCTGCTGTGGGAACCAGAGATGAACATCTTTGCTCATTGGACATGATACTGGAAGTTCTTGAGGGACTGTCATCTGCGGAATCGATGTTCAGCGATGTTAAGTCTTTAGCGCAGTGTTCTTAAAACAATCTGGCCTCTCCTGTGCTGGGAACCATTTGGCAACTTTGTAAACATTTACTAAAATTGAAGGTCGAAACTGCCTTCATTTTATTTTTATTCTCCACTCTAATTGAGCTTTATGGCTTTCCATGTGCTCAGTGCATTACTTGCAATATATACAAGTTTAGAGGACCTTTTGAACGCTTTTTTAGGGAAAAATTACTTTTTTTTAATGGACATTTTTTCAGGCTTTTAAAGTGCTTTTTAGTATGTTTTATTATAAATGATTTTAATGCCATTTTAAAAGCGTTAGCTTCAATATTATCTAGCTGACCTTGTTGACGTTTTGATGAGGAGTGGGTGTCATGTCTTTTAGTCTAGCCCTGTCATACATTTGTCCCAGCCACACAACAATAACGATTCTAAACAGGTGACATTTTACCTAGTAACTTGCTCCTGTCTCTTCAACAATAGGCTCTCGGTACTCTATCACAATCCCTGCACCTGACATACATAAACATGTCCCTGGACACAGCAGAATTATTCTGTGTAAGGGTCACCACTTTTTTTCATCCTTGGCCAACAGCCAGTTGTGCATGATCACACTTGTTTGGAAAAGCATTGGTGATTGTTATCAAAACATTTATGGTTGTTTTCATAACACCCATGATTGCTTTTAAAACATATCGATTCTAGAAAAAACCCTGGAGTGAACCCTTCAGTATAAAAGACCCTCACCCCGACAAATTAGAGGAGAATTCCTTCAAAGCTGAGACCGGGGTCCTGCATGCCGAATCTCCGACACTCAGTGGTCTGACATCCCTTGCGGGCTGTTATCTTTGAAGCAGAGACGGGGTCCTTCATTCCCAACCATCAGATGAGGGGGCTGGTTCTTCCCTAGGGATCCTTTGGCTACAGATACACATAACTATACACACATACACCTACACATCCCGGTTAGGCTAGGTATATTTGAGCAAAATTACTTAGGGTGCACATTTTAGGAATATGCAAGTGCTACTGTTATTATCTGAGCTGTTTATGTTCTTATTATTATCACTATGGTAGAAATGTGTCTACTGTTTACTATATTGGTACTAGCAATCTCTTTCGTATGCGTCTGTCTCCTGATTGTCGCAGCACATATGTTTTATACAAGAATGTCACTGGGCCAATAAATACTTATTGAAACATCCTAATCGCCATCCTGTGTATTTTCTGAGGGAAAGCAAGCACGAGTGTCTGAGCTAAACGTACTGTACTGTTTTCCACAATTCCTGAGGAATCAGGGTTGTCATGTTCAGTGGTTGGCAGAATCTACCTACGCCACTGTAGAATAGAGGGGGGAGGGGGTGGTAGTGGTTTAGTAAAGCTACCTGGTCTAACGGCTGACATATCCTGTGGGGTTGTCCAGAAGTGGTTGGGACACCAAGCCCTCAGTTTAGGTCATCTAAAATGCGCAGGTCCTGGGGGATTCCTGGGAACTACACGGCACAACCTTCCTACCCTCGATTCACTTCTTTCTCTGGCTGGGCCTTATTGCTTCTGATGGAAGTCATAGATGAACACATATTCTTGGCTTACAGCACCAGTGTGTATCCTTGTAATTTGGGGGGTAAAGGTGGGGGAGGATCTGCTACTCAGAACTAGTACATCACTGATGTTTTTAGAGGATCTAATTGGGTTAAAGAGTCATATCACAAAGAATTGTGATTTCTGCATGGACCACCATCCAAATGGGTATTTGTTGCGTGGCTTAAGTTCTCTTCTGCAGGAACTGACTACATGGGGTTTTGATGGGATCTCAGCACATCTTACTTGTTATGGTGTTAGTACTGATCATGCCACCTGCCACAGGCTTTGTGAGAGTAATGCATCATTGAATTTCACATGTGACCTCTTCAAACTGATCTGAACCACTGAGGTACGCACACTAGATTCCTAATGTTCCAGTGAGTTTCTAGACCAGAATCTGATGTACAAAACCTTGATATAGCCTGTAGAGGGAGGGATGAAGAGTGTGCAGTGCAGGGGCATGTAATTGAACAGAAGAGACAGGTATCTCAAGCCAGTGCTATCTAATATTTTATTGTGTCTCCTTGAGGCTATGCGTGTACACCAATATCATGTTAAACCCCCCACGCACTCACAACAACACACAAACAGACAGACACAAACAAGTTACAATTATTACATTCTGTGGGGAATCCGAGGGTTCCTGGTATGGTTGACTTCTTGGATTGACCATGAAGCACCAGTACAGAGCCCCATATATTGAGATGCAAGTAAAAAGGTCACTTTTAATCAGGTGTCTCCAACCGTTAGTAGGGGGATGCTAATCAACCATGTTAAAAGGTGATTGCACACCCAATCTTCTGCATTGCTGAGTATGCTGTAAGTGAATTACTGATTTGACATTCATGTAAAGCATGTACCTGATGAGTCCAAAATATGTCTTCTACAGTGGAAACAAGTTAGATACACCAGAAACTATAGGAAGCTCCACTGGTTGAGAAGCAGGATCAGTTGTTATGGGATGATGATTTGTTCTTAAAAGAATTTAGGATTGTGTTTAAATTGAAGCATTTTCAACAATCCATAGAACTAAACTTATGGCCCTGAAAAAGGAACAATCAACATTCTCCTCTATATCACCCATTTTAAGATTCTTGTAGCTGTAACTTGTGAAAAATAATGTTCAAGTAAAAATGTTCTACAGGGTTCCTAAAGAGGAACTGATCATCATTTGCATGGTGTACCCACATATCTTTGCCCTATATTTTTTTGCTGGCTGTAGAACTCGTGTTACCCTCGCTAACCAGCAGTAAAGTGCCTGTGCTCCCCCTATAAACATGGTCAAATTGGCATACCATTTATTGGCTTATTTAACTTACCTATATGTTTCTAGTATATGGTACCAGGTATACCCAAGGTCTGTAAGTTAAATGCCACTAGTGGACTGCAGCACCTATTGTACCTCCCTCCACAATGGCAGTGCAAACATGTCTTCAGGCCTACCATTGTAGCCTAACTGGAAGATTGTACAAGCTACAATTCAACCTGACAAAATAAACCCTTTTGACAAGTCTATACCTTTCTTGTAAATATATTAATAAGTCACTCTTATGTAGGCCTAGAAGCCCATAAAGCAGGATGATTGGGTTTTAAAATTGGGAAGTATAGAAATTTAATGTTAATATTAATTTTCACGGACTAGCGCCCCAAAACAACTTTTACTGTAGGAAGTATGGTTGACCCAAACAGAAACACTGGCAAGCAATTTTAAATATTAATTCTGCTGTCTGTGGGTAGTAACAAGCTAGAGCCTGTTTCAACAACTCTTTTAATATTAAACAAAAGCCCAATGTATTGGTGAAGTCAGCTTTTTAATAAATATCAAGGAAAAGTAGCATTCAGAAAATTACCTTTTCCTACCCCAAAATCTCCAGCGGTTAATGCGCATTAGCCTCCAGCTGCAGTCTCTGGGTGGTCAAGCCCTGATGATGTGTGGAAATGGCTCTTGAAGCAGAGACAAAGGCCTGTGTGTGGGGTGGTGTTTTTGTCCCTCTAGCAGGGTGATCATTTGGGATGTGCCGAGGAACTTAATTTACTTCTAAGAGGCCTCCCCTATCACAGGCAGATGTCACATGACACCTAGACAGACCCCTTATTTTGTTCTCCCAGTCTGGCAGGCACCAATCCCAGTGGGAGTGGAGCTGCTCCAGAACTGGTTAGAGTGACCACAGACGAGGGGTTACTCATTACCCTGGACACATCTCTAGGTGGGCACATAGGCTGTGCACAAGATGAGAAGAGTTTCACCAGCTTGGATTTAGGCAGACAGATGCACTGTGGGATTGTTTGCAGTAGATCAGACAGGTACTGCCGAAAAAGGGGTTAGGGTTACCTCTGGGTGCTTTTACCCAAATGGCTAGGGTGGGACCAGGAGTAACCCTCACCCACAAGCTAGTGCCAGGCATAAATGTGGTATCACCTGGCAGCTTCTTTAGAACACTTCTGGCCCTAAGGAAGAACAGAAGAACACAGTACTTGCCGTTGGTGACCTTAGAGAAGCCCTGAAGGAAAATATTATATCAGAGTACTGAAAGCTCCTGAAACCACTCTCAAACATCCTTTTAAAACTATTTTTATGGCAGCTGGTTTCCCGTGGCACCTCAAGCTGGACCAAGCTATAGATTGTCATGAAATTCCTTACTGCACCTGGGCTAATGCTGTGAAGCGCCAAGTCCAGACTATCTCATTTGAACTGGATCGATTCTCACTCTGGTATAACTCCCTCTCATCGGCTCTTGATAAATACACCCCCAGAAAAAAAAAATTAAATTTTGTACTTGTATAGCGCACTGCTGCCCCAGCAACGGGGCGTCCTGGTGCTTGTACTCATACCGCTGTGGAACCCTTCCTGACTTTCCCTGTTAAATGTCCACTCCTGGGCACCCCCAAGGTGAAGCCAGGAATCCCCAGCGCTGTTGGGCCGTTGTGGAGATTAAGCAAGCTATTGCCCAGAGTTGCAGAGTGGGACCCATGATTAGAGTAGGCACCGAGGCGAGAATTGTCAGGTCCGAGGAAATTGAGCCCAAGACCCGCCGAGGCGGGAATTGAACCCTGGTCCCGGGCCAGATCTCTGCATCAGGGTCTGCCGCTCTAACCATTGAGCCACACTTCTCCACGGGAAAGCTCAACCATACTTGCGAGATCCACTTTCAGCAAAAGCGAGAAAGAAAATTCAGTTTTTTCTCCTCACAGCCCTCAAGATCATGGATTTCAACCCAAAATGGGCACGAAAAGATGACATTGTCTCCTGCTGGCTATGTAATTACTGTAGGGAATCTTGGTTACATCTTTTATGCTGCTGTCCCAAACTGTCCAGTTTTCGTCAACGTCTGTTACGTCTAGCTCTAAGGGATAAGGGCCTCCGAACCTGCAGGGAGGCTTCAGAATGGTGCTTCACAGAAACCACTACCTGCTTACTTGCTAAAGTCGGCAAGTTTACTCACTAAATTAGAATTGTACTTGACTCTCACCAACAGGCTGCAGATTCCAGAGTCGAAACTATTCAGCAATTAACCAAGCTGGCGGTAAAACCCCAACGGACGTCACTTGACCTAGGGGCCCCCAGTTCTGTCAAGTGGATTATAAAGAGTGTGTGGGACCCAGAAGGGAGTAAATTAGGAATCCATAATTAATGACAACCGATATCACGAAGCGAATGACTCTGTTGGATTTTATATAACCATTGATCCTTAAAGGACTAAGTAAAAACTGGTGTGAAAAGGAATTGATCCCATATATTAACTCATTTTTATTTTGGAGTCTTATAGGGACACAAAGCAGCAAACAGAGCCCATGCAGGCATGGTGCATATTTAACTTTGAATGCTGGGAAACTCCTTGGAGGAGGGTGAACGGGAGGGGGGTGCATTGTTTGTGTTTTATACTGTAAAGATTTTAAGTAATGGTACGGTCAATAAAGAATCAACCCTGAAGGATTCCAAGGAACTTAAGTCTGACCTCCTGTTCAACCTACAGATATTCAGCAGGCTACAAGAGGTCTTTCTTGCAACTGTCCAGATGATCAGTTTCAGTTGGGTCTGCCATGCTGTTAGCCTCTGAAGTAGTGAGTCCTGACCCCCAAGTGCTGTCCCTGGTGTCATGGGATGCTTGGCTGTGTCTGGCTGGATTTCTTCTATTACCCCTGAAAACCTGGGACTTCGAAACTGTTTCAACTTTAAGACCTCTGGCGGACTGGCACAAACCTGCCAAGTCGATCCAACTGAGATGGGTTGCTGCTGGACTGACAACTCAGGTTTCTCCTACTCTGAGCTTCTTCACAGCAGCAAATCTGAATTAATAGGACCTTGTGAAGAACGTATCTGGCCTCTTGGAGCCCACTGTTATTTAGCTAGACCCCAAAGCCTTGCCCCGCTGAAGAATTGTGAACTCCAAAAATATCTGGAGGGCAAACACTAACTCTTCTCTGTTTGTACTAACCATACACACCTGGGATTCCTGAAAACAACACTCATCTGCAATCAGTGACAAACCTGCTGAATTTACTTCTTTTCGCTATTTCATGGTCATCTTCAAACTAGGCTCATAGAATACCAAAACGGGTGATTTATCACAGATACATGCGAAAAAAAGAGGAACTAAAATGAATTCCATTATTTTCAACTGACACATTGTTAACATTACACAGAGCCCTGTTTGAGATTTTGAAAATATACTTCAACAAACCTATAAGAATATAGTTGGACCAACTTACAAAACCTTTGACTCTCCCTGTAGCATTTATGATGCAAGCTACTTTATGAAGAGTATGGATCCCTATAGTAAATAAGCATCAACAACTCCTTCAATGGTGCAACAAGGGATTTTTGGGTGTAAATACAAAGCTCATGAGTTAAATCCTCTTTATTGGTCCAGTCAGATTTTAAGTTATAATTTTGAAAATACCACTTTTAGAAAGTTGAGATGAAGACTTTGTGTTGCACTCTAGTGTGATTCAGAGTAATATGTGAGTGTAAACACTAGTGAACTAGTTTGCTAAGCTTTGTGTGCACTCTGTGAGAGGGCTCCACCCTCATCCCTGATTGAAAGTAACAAAAGTACCTAGAACAAGTGCTCCAGACACAGGATGAAATTAGGGAACTAAAGGATCTGCTTGAACATTGCATGGAATCCAGTGTTTGGGACACTGCTTTAACAGACCTTAATAACAAATTGGATGTGCATGCAAAGGAGATACATGAACTAAAGATACGTAAATTTAAAAGAGATACAATAGATTATAAACTCAACAAAGTCTTTACATGGGCCAAAGTCTATGCGCAAAAAAGAAATTTTAGGAAGCAGAACACCACCTCATCAGAGGAGAGTATTACATCTAGCAGTGAAATCCAGCTGAACCGTCCACCAATGGTTGATTCTTTATTGTCAGGCACAACCAATATTGCTTCATGTAACTCCACTGTCCCAAAGGTGTCTTTTTTAGAGACAAGTCCAGCAGCAAACAATCCACCAACTTTGTTAGCGGCTCCGTCCCCAGACGCAGCGAAATCCAGAGAGGCCACAGATTCAGCAACAATGGTTGCATCCACAAGAAGACAGCAGAGGAAACATTAGTGATAAACATTTACTCTGCTGAGCTTACTCTGTCTCAGATATCTGTTCTAGACAAAGGCAAATCTTTTGTTCCCACTTTCCACACAAATCCCCTTGATACAGAAATGGCATTGTACAAATTTACTAGAAAATTATGACTTTGGCATTTCTTTGAGAACCTAGATTCCACTCAAACTCAAAAGGAAGACTGTGAATTAAAACTCAATAGTACATTTGTTTCACTAGTTTCTCACAAAGTGATTGACACCTTTTAAACACTGATCAAGAAAGATTTACAAAAATTTCCAACTTTTACTATGAAACATACTAATATGTCTAAGAAAGAAAAAGCTGCCCAGAAAGCATTACAGAACAATCAATCATTGACATTTTCATCAGCAGACAAGGGGGGTGCATTATTAGTCATGGACCATCATTTTTATGAGATACTAGTTGAAGAACACTTGCTGGATGACCTCACGTACTTACCGTTGCCACAAGATCCCACGGCAGCATTTTTGGAGACTGACATCTATAATTACACAAACCACAGAAATTGAATGGATTAATGACAAGACAAGACGTTTCCTATACACGGAACACCCAAGACAGCTACTTTTTATGGAAGCAGAGATATTACCTCCAAGTTTATGGAACTTCCATGGGCTTTTCCGGGGCCCGAGCTATGCAAATCTTTTCATGTTAAAATTTGAAACTGAACACATTTTATCTAATGACAGTTGGAAACAGAAGCTCATCATGTACCGACGATACATAGATGACATTTTTCTAATATGATAGGGCGACAAGACTGATTTGGAAGACCATCTGGTGGATCTAAACAAGAAGAATCTTAGAGTACAATTCACACATTGCATCGAAAGATGGTGTATCACTTACCTGGACGTGGCAATCATGATTGTGGGGACAGAGATTCAAACCAAGGTTTTTAAGTAGCATACCAATACAAATAGTTGATTATTGTACAGCAGTTTTCATCCACCACCCCTTAAAAAGCACTTGACATTTTCTCAATTTATTAGACTCAAACACATCACATCGAGCAATGAACATTACTCTGCGACTATACAGGAGTACAAACAACAATTCCTTCAACGTGGTTACACACAAGAGGTTATAGACTGGGCTGAACAAAGAGTACAAACAGTAAACAGAAAGGTCTCATTGATGAAGCAACCTAAAGTTGAACAAACTATAGAGGTTTTTGTTTCTACGTTCTCCACCAAGTCTGCGACCATCAAAAATATTATTTTGAAACTGTGGGAGCTACTACAGACAGAACCTGATTTTAAAGGGATATTTGCTAATCCACCTTTATTTACTTATAAAAGATCCAGAAATATAAAAGAACTGCTGTCAAGAACTGAGAAGATGAATGAGGGTGAACATAGAGGTATGGTGAAATGTCATCATTTTAAACACGGCAATAAAGTGTTAGTAGGTAATACCATTTTCCACCCATGGACAGGCAAGCAAATCAGATTTAATTACACAGTCGACTGTAACACAAAATGCTTTATATATGCCATTAAGTGTCCCTGTGGGCTTTTTCATGTGGGAAAAACGCAAGGCAGATCAGGATGAGAACCACTGAGCACAAAAGTCGTATCAGAACTAAGACATTGAATTCACCTTTCGCAACTCTCTAGATAGAGACCAAACACACCATTACTCACATGCATTTTACTATCTTAGAGGTAGTGACACAGCAACCAGAAAGGGATTTGATTAAGTCATTATTACAACGCGAGACCTATTGGATAGAGTTCCTGGACACTCACAACCCCAAAGGTTTGAATGACAAGTTGGAACTCTCATGTTTCCTTTAACAAACATACCATCTCATACACTTCCAGTATAGTGAGGGCCCCACTACTAATGTTTTGGATTCATTTTCATATAATGTTTGTGTAATTTTTTGCATTCATCTCTTTTCCAAAACATGGCTTCTTATGTTAATTCTATTGCTGCTCTCATGAGGAGATGTGTCCGTAATTACATCTTTTTTTATATTTATTATGTTATCCCTTACGATGTCTGTTTTATTCCTGCTTTGTCAGATTCTCATCATTTGTGTATTTGTCATTAGGACGAGAAACATATGTTATGTTACCAGTGAAACACATTTCATGACATTTGTGATGTAGTTATAAATCGTTATATCTACACCCTGTTTTTTGCTGAACCATATGTTGCATGCATTTCTGCTTTATCACATTGCTGGAATGAGTCCTGATCCCGAAGAGGTGCCCCCAGGTCCTGGACCCTTGGCTGGTATCAGTGAGAACAGAAGTTTTGGACTCCTTTCAACTTCGAAGTGAGATTTTGAACAAGAATCGACCACCTGCAGCAAACACAAATGCAAAGCTCCGCGCCAACAGTGGCCACCCGCGATGACTGGAAAAATGAGACCTGAACTTCACACCCACAGTGACCATCCACAAACGCGAAGCTCCAGTGACAACCGCTTCTGCAACAACCATCCATGATGCTCAACCTGCTTCTCGTGCCGACAGCCTCTTCCTTGTGGCTAACGTGAACTGATTTCAATGCACGGACTTTGTGAATGTAACTCTTCAGCAGAACTAACCTGGTCCCTGTATCTGACCCACGCTCCATCACCGTTGGCCTGAACTTATGACTTTCCCTGCAATCAGATAACTTGAATGGCTCTTTGTGCTTCTTGGTGCTATTTTCATTTAAAACTTTTTATAATAGCTATATTGATTAGATTTCTTTATCTTGGTGTCATTTAATTTATTAAGATTTACTTTATTTTTTACATTATTTCGGGATTTTTCATGTGTTGTGTTTTCCCTTTATTACTTTTTGTGTGCTGTTTAAATACTTTACAACTTGCATCTAATTTAAGCCTGATAGCTATTGTTCCAAGTCACCAGACGGTTAAGTACAGGGTAATTTAGTGATTTTTGTGGTGCACCCTGAGGATTGGTTTAATATTTGAGTAGGGCTTCCCCCTTCCAAACTAATACCCAAGTTCTTACACTGGGTATTCACCCTCCACCTACAGGAATGTAGGCAATACACTTCGACTGTCTGGGGAAGCTTTCATCATCCTCCATCATTTCCATGCTAAACCGTGAGCATCCAAAATGGATTCCACTGACCCCAGTACTCAGACTGACATGATACACAGAGTCGTACTACCATACGTGTGCTGCACATACACTTTACATGCACACAGGCTATCAGTGCTAGGTTCTTGGTTTCACATAATAGCAAAGATTTACATGAGAGCAGCCTGTAGGCTTTCCTCTCCCTGATACAGAGAAAAAGGAATGATTGCATTACTGATTCACAGGACACGATACGCTGCCACCAACGTTTTATGTGATACACCCATGGGATTGGTATTAGTCCGATTTCCACAAAGAGGGCATATTTTGTGCATTTATGTATGTCACAGAATAGGTTCTGAACCTCGTATTACCATGGACAGGCATAGGCCACAGTGGCACGCCAGGTTAATGTGATGTTAGGGCCAATGTCCAAGTCAAGATACTAGTTTAACATGCAGTTGGGCACTCAGACAGAGGGGCACACACCCATTTACCATGCAGGGTTCATTTCAGTCCAAACGTTCTGCCTGGTGAGAAACTCTGACAAGGAGTATGTCAACAGGTGTATAGTTTGTGCACAATCCAAAACAATGACCCAAAGACATCAGGGGTTGCTTCATCTACTACCAGTACCACCACATACCAGGTTAATTGTATGTTTACTAGCATGTGGTAGCACCCTGAATAAAAGGTGGTCACTCCGTTGTGAATCAAGCACTACCCCATGTGTGATGTTTCATTTCGATGATGTTATCTTATCCCTTACCTTAGAAATAGTTGTTTGTAATCTTTGTGTATCCTGCACATCCTTCTGCCCTATGGGTACCCCCTCCCAGCTGCACCTGTAGTGGCAGTAGGTCATCATCTGAGTCAAACTTGATGTGGATGTCATGCAGACCCCTCCTCATAGCAATATTGTGCAGGACGGCACAGGTCGTGATGATTTTGCAGCATGTGTCTGGGCTATAGAGTAGTTAATAGAAAGAAACAATAGTCCTCACTGGGAAGAAACATAAAACACTGATTTAGAACGCATGTCTGCACTGCACTTGTTCCGTAGTATTGGTATTGTCTGATATGTCATGGATGAGAACGCTTTCTACTCCAATCTCTGTCTCACATACTTCTAAATCAGTGGTCTCTGTTTCTTTTCAGTGGGGACTATTGTTTCTGTTTCTTTTTGTTAACTCACTTAATTTCCCAACCTTTACTATTACTATTTTTTAACATTGGAGTATTGCTTTTGCTTTATACTTCCAGATACACGTGTATGTTTTTACTTGTCAGAAATTGGATGCTTGCACATTTATTATATTATATTTTTATGTTGCTAGTTGTTTTGCTGTTCCTCTTTTGTTATTGTATTTCACTGATGGGTGTAGGACACATTGCTGTAACTTATTAATTAACAAAACGTATGAGTTTCATGTTATGTTTTTAGTTTTTATAAACATATGTTGTCAATGTATATTTGTATGAAGTCAAGATTGTTGTATATATATGTATTTTTACATGTTCTTGCAGCCATGAAGAAGCCCCTGTGTTTGGGCGAAACGTGTTGGCTGCTTCTATATGCCTGGCTACAGATTGAGAATCTGAACAAGAAAATAAAGAACCATTTTTTCCATAACTGGGAGCTGTGGACTCATACAGCTGATATTGATATCATATACTTAGTTTCATGGAATAGAGTTGTATTGCCTCTCATTGCTTTGTTCAAAATATTTCTGGTTTATGGCCATGTGGCAGCTGGTCATTTGAAGTGGGCAATTCACTTAGGGAAGTTTGTTTGTATACTGGGTGGGGCAGTAATTTATACCTAGCTGCCTTCGCTTGTTTAAAGTATTTATTGAACCAGCGTCATTCTAGTATAAAATATGTGTGCTGCAACAACCATTAGAGAGAAACAGATATATAAGGTTGTGAGCACCAACAGAGTAAATAAAAGGTAGAATTCTACCATGGTGTTAAAACAGTGAATATATGCAGGCATATAGATGCATAGCAATAACCAGGCGTACTCTTACTATGTGGAACATATCTAAGTGTACGTAAGTGTACCTAGCATGTATATGGGTGTAAAGCCAAGAATCCCCCTAAGAAAGAACCAACCCCATTACCTGATGGGACAGAACGAAGGACTTCGTCTTGGTCTCGAGTTGGACACCCCGTTAGGGATGCCAGACCACTGCGTGCTGGAGTTTCTGTGAGCAGGAATTTCAGTGTCTTGTGTCAGCATGGACGTTTCTCCTCTTGTTTGCCCAGTGAGGATGTAGTTCTTTTATACCTAAAAGATGCCCTCACGAGTTCTATCTAGATGCGTAATGATACAGTGGGCCTGTCGTCCAAGGATGACAATAGCGGTGACTTTTGTACAGAGTTATCATACAGAAGATGGTAATCCTGCTGTGTGATACTAAGAATCTTCATGCATAATAAAGGAGGCTAGTTTTCGCAGAAAACTACACAACATTTATTCGGCACGTTACCAGGTTAAAGGTCAGCGCCAGAGCTGTCATGTAGAGCAAGGTATGACAAATATAGGTAAAAGGTCATATAGCTACTTAGGCCTATATTGGGCTACATTGGGGCTCATATCCCCATGTTGGACACCATGTCGTGTAGTTCCCATAAATCTATATAGGATCTGTGCATTTAAACAACATAAACTATGGATGGGATTGGTGTCCAGACTAATTCCAGACTACCGCAAAGGATATGTTCACCTGTAGACCAGCTAGCTCACAGTGCCACTATGAGACCCCTTTACCATGGAGCAAATCGTTTTTGGCAACTATTGAACATGACAACTCTGACCCCTCAGGGATCATGGAAACAGTACAGCACTTTTTGCTCAGTCAATCGTGCTCACTTGGTCTCAGAGAGATGCACAGAATAAACGATGGGAACGTTTTTCAACGACAACCCGGATGCCAGTCCACCTCGTGCTGGAGTTTCTATGTGCAGGAATCTCAGCGTCTTGTGTCAGCATGGAAGTTTCTCCTTTGGTTTGCATACTGAAGATGTAGTTCTTTTATACCCAAAAGGTGCTCTCAGGGGTTCTACCTAGATGTGTGATAGTACTGTGGGCCTGTCATCCAAGGATGATGATAGCTGTGACATTTGTACAGAGTTATTAGACAGAAGATGGTAATCCTGCTGTGTGATACTAAGAATCCACATGCATAATAAATGAAGCTAGTAATCGAAGAAAACCACACAACATTTATTCGGCACTTAACCAGGTAAAAGGTCAGCGCCAGAGCCGTTATGTAGAGAAAGGTAGGACAAATATAGTTAAACGCTCATGCAGCTATCTAGGCCTATATTGGGGTACATCGGGATTCATAACAAGCCAAAATCCTCATCATCCTCACCAGAATGTATAACGCCTCCATTGTTAAAGAGCCAGATGAATTCTGGAGGCTTTTTATAGTTTGCACATAGTTACCACCTGTTCTGAGTCAGTTAATTGTATTTCCTATATGGCCATTTTGCAACTAGTCGCAATTAGGAAATTGTTTTTACATGCAGTTGCGATTCGCAAATAGGAAATTGCTATTTGCGATTCTCTATTTTGTTGATTTCCAAAATGCGATTTCTACTGGGTAGAATTCGCATTTTGTGACCACATTTATGCCTTTGTTACATGCCAAAAGCCGAGTTTGCATTTCTTAATGGCCCGAAATAACGATAAGGTCAGTTAAGAAATGCAAAATTGTTTCGTGCATATGGCCCTTAATGAATGCCCTTGGAGACGAATTCAAGAAAATTATTTCCTTGTTATAAAATAGTCTAAACAAGACACTAAGGGATTATCTGAGAAATGCACCTGCTTTCATCTCTGTACAATCAATTTGGTGGTCATCCACCAACCTGCAGCTGTTGATTGTCTCCTCCTAGCTAAAATATAAATGCATAGGCCAGACAAAGTGGGAAAACTCATCAAGCATGTTTCAAATTGATTGGTTTAACCTTCACACTTGAAGTGTAATCCAGCATTCATTTTGACTCTTCTGAACCTGAAAATTTAATCCAGGAACGTTCTATCATATCCGTGACAAACCCTCTCTGGTACAAATAGAACAACATGAAAAAGATGAAGTCCAGCAAATCATCAGTGCCACACGTCAGGGTGGAGGTGAGCAGTTTTTGGTTTATTGAAAGTGGAATGGGATAGAAGACTGACCAGTATTGTAGAAAAGCTTGTCCCTGCCCCTAGTCTGTTACTGCTTGATAAAGATTTCACCAAAAGTCCCTCAGGTAATTGTGGATGGTGGGCGACCTTGGCAGATGTTAGATACTGTTAGAACAATACTCCGTTCCCCTCATCCTACACCCAAACCTTCACCCCATTTCAGGCTGCACGTACCCACTGACCCACACTGACGGCTCACATGGAAGAGCTGCCATACAGGTGGCATCAGGAGTCTGCATCACTGAGGACGAGCGAATGGCAGCTTTGGCATATTTTGGGGAGTGGAAGTCCATACAGCACTCTGGAAGCTGCTGGCAAGTAAGAGCTGCCTACAGTGTATGTTACTCTAGGTACTGATTTTTCTCTTTCACACACACCTAACACCAATTAATAATCAGGGAAAGGCCTATAAAAAAGCACCACCACAGAAGGGCAGTAACCCACAGCTTCCATATTACGAGATATGAATTCTTGCCTATTCATTCATCCTTCCACTGCTTGATTATTTAGACTTTTAACTGACCTTGTTCCGGTTCCTATCATGCTATCCATACTAGAAAAGTGCTTTTGGTTCTTGTTCTACCTACCTTTTGCCACTCTCCTGACCTCTGCTATTTTGCCTCATCTCTCTCAAGATCCAATGAAGCTTTCTTTGATTGGAGGGTTGCTTCTGTCTGACTCCATTTATTTGTACTCCTGTCATCTCCCACATAATGTAATTTCTCTGAGATTGGTGCTGGTGAAACAGATACATACAGATACAGATTATCAGCAGAAGTGCATTCTGGATCTGATAGTTCACTTGGGAAGTCTGGTGGTGGGATGGGGTATGAATTATTACCACATAGACCTATATTGAGCCATGAGGACCTCTAAATAGTTATTGCCTTTTCAGCTTCTTGGTATCACTGCTATCTGTTTCTTACCCCTGTGGTGGACGCCAGATATGCATTCGAGTGACCCCTTAACAAGGTATGGAGGTGCCAGTTTTGAGTCTCTCCTGAGGGTGCCTGTGTCTCCTGACATTTGTATGCTGTTACTTTGTGTCAAAATGTAGCTACAAACTGTAGGAAGCTGTCTCTGTATATACTATACCAAAGTATGGTATAGTGTGCACAGATTACAGGGAGTCCCCGGAGGTATAGCAGAGGCTAAATTAGACAAGTACTAACAGCTTTCTTTTTGCGAGCAGTTAGGCTTATCAGGAGGGTGTGTTAAGCATTTATTGTATTCACTCAATCAAGGACTGAATTCACACATTCAGAGACAGAATCCACAAAAAATGGGTAAGTATAAAAAGGTGTACTTATGTTTTATTTCTAGAACCAAGCAGAACTCAGTACAGATAGGTAAAATGTACTTGCAATTGGTAAAACTTTACAAGGTAATGCAATTGGGAGCGGATTTGCAATAGTTACAGGTACATATATGCTTTAAATACAGTTTAAATTACATAGGAATTACTTTTGCATTACTTTTGGAATACATCGACTACTCATTGCCTACTTGTGATGATATGCCTAGGTATCATACCGTGGATCCTACAATAAAAGGGTAAGTAAGACTCTTTCAGGTTTTAGCACATGCGAAGAGGTTTTGCACTGTGCTTTGATTTCTAGTACAGTGGTTGTTAACATTTTGACTTTTGTGGACCCCCACTTAATCACTACTGTAACCTGGGGACCCACACTGAATCATTATTGGAATCCACCCGCACTATGAGTCCCCCACAATGAGTCCTTGTATTGGCAGTTTTTTTCTATTTGTGGGTCTGTTTTATAGTTTGGTAGATTAATCGTCTTTTATTGTAGATTTTCCAAATATTACCACAAACATTGCCTGCAGAAAGCACAAATACATGCAGTCTCCCACACTTTGCAGAACATCTATACACTGCGTTTTTGAGTTTGTTCAAAATGTCCCCAATTTGCAGAATGTGGGCCACTTTGTAGCTATCTGATTAGCTAATGAAGTCACTTTTGTTTGTTGCCCTGGACTATTTTCTGTCCCAATCCCAACCTGCCAAGCCACATAATCATTCTAATTAAACTTGTTTTAAACTAGTTTTATATTCCAAATAGCATATGTTTAAAACTTGTAAAAATGTTTCTTTAAATTAATGCAACAAGAATATCATGACAAATAGTATATTTTATAGAATTTATACCCAAACCAAGATAACAAAAAATAAATAGATTTATGCAGATTGAAAGATAGATTTACATTTCAAAATTGTGCTTGTAGCACAAAGCTGTAGAATATACTAATTACTGCAGGTCCACTCATTTTGTTCTTCTCTATGTTTCTTTACCAGAGTAGTTAAATATCAGTCACTCAGTGGGATAACAAGTAATATTTTTGTGTATCCATAAATTGTGCAGGAGAGAAAAAAATAAATCCAAACAAATCTGTGTAAATCTGAGCTCCTGTAATTGCAGGTCAATAAAGAATGATTCTAGGCTTCTGTAGAAATCGAAAATAATTGCTGTTAGCATGAGCTGAAACCATCTTGTTTGCAGCATCCATTTTGTTAGCCTTGTGATTCTGCTGTCTTCACTGTTGCCTACTTTTCTATTCTGCTTGAGTCATCAACCTTACTTAACTCCTTCTGTACTGAGCCAGAGCAATGTATGAGCTCAGAAAGGCCTGTAACTGCTAGAATGCACTTGTTTGAGAATATAACTGTCTATCATATCCTACTGATGTAAGCAGTTTTGTTTCCCCTCCCACTTTGCTGATTAAGTGATATCCATCTACCCATGTTAGTCGATAGCTATTCCTGTGTAGGCCTGTACCTTCTATTTGTAACTACATGCTTACTCTGCAACAAACTGTGTATAAAAGGCCCATGGTTTCTGTATTCCATGTACTACCTCCTACAGCACCTGAGGGTGTTGTATTGATGTAGTCCCACTCATGAGTGATTAATAAAGTTGTTATTTTGAATTCCAGCTTCAGTGCCAATCTCTTCTTTGTTAGTTTAAGGATCCGTGGACAAACTTAAGGGTGAACGCTGCACCAGTGTGCCCCTGAAAAGGCACATTTCCACACTACATTATAGTGTAGTTCATTCATTACTACATTTGCAATACTACAACTGGTGACGAGGGTGAACGCAACACCCTGCTGCAGTTTCCATGATTCGTGCCTCAAATATTCCTTACAGGAGTATGACCTCAGGAGCCTACCCCGCTCACGCTACATTATATCTGTGTGACGTGACATTGGGAGTCCACCCTGGTCACCTTGCAGAAAACCAGCGTGATGCACCATCAAGAGCCCACCCCAGTCTAGCGTTTTAATTTCAATACCACTTACGCTGTCAGAGACCAGAGCGAAACACCTGTGGGAGCCCACTCCACTCACGTTACAGAGAATCAACGCTACAAGCCATTGGGAGCCCACCCCAGTCGGGCGCACTTACTTTCAGCCACAAACTAATCAAGGTGCCCTCCAACATCGGTACCTGGGGTAAGCTGAGTATTTGCTGCTGTGCGGTCTTTGCTGCAGTCAGCAAGTTCCCGTGAGAGCCTAGCTCCTCTCAGCGGCCATCTTTAAGTCAGGCGGCTCGTCCAATGACCCTTGAAGAATCTGAGGTGGCCATCTCAGAGTCAGGCGGCTTTGCAACTGGGCATCCCAGACGGCAAGTGTGGCTACAAAAAACGTAAAACCTACTACATGTCCCAAAAAGAAGGGAAAATGCATTTATTTTATATCCTAATACATGCCATAGTACAACAAGCAATGGCATAGCCAATAGGTCTCTCCTTTGGGACCTTATAAGTGTTTAGCCATGCAACAGTTGCATAACTAAATACTTGTAAGGTCCCAAAAGCGAGACCTATTGGCTATGCAAAGCGGCCGCGAAAGTGAAAGTGATCGCGATCACGATGAAACATCAAAGTGGCCGTGCGGCCGCTAAAGTGAAAGTAAACGCGGTAAAGCGCGCGCGCCCGCGCACATGCACTGTAGCTCCAGGCTGGCCTGGTAGCACTTTTTGGAGCCCTCTCAATAAGTCTCGCCAGACCAGCGCATGCGCTGGGTCAGGCGAGACCTAAAAAGAAAGGACTCAAATACAACTCAGCATCTCAAGCTGCAAGTGTGGCTGTACCTGCTGTGCACATAAGCTGCAGGACATGTTGTGAATGGTACCACCCTGATATCTACTTGTGCACATTTACCAACGACCCTCCAGAACCCACAAAAGTTGAACAAAATACGGAGCACATTAGATCGCATCTGCTCCTCAAATCGTCAGATGCACACTCACAGCTTCTGAAACTAGCTACTACAGCAAAGACACCTGGTCCAGCCTAGAACATGTTGACGTCACCGGACTCTGCGTAAAACACCCTACCAAGACTGGCCATGCTTTGTTTATCATTCCTATGCTCTCCAGAATCATTGGCTCTCACATCTTGTAGTTGCATGAGACTTCGCTGGCAAGAATGGCTGGATAATTTTGAGGATTTCACAAAGGGGCCAAAAGTCACTGAACCAGAACAACAACTCATTGGACTATGCAACTTGATAGGCAAAGATGTTGGATAAATCATCAAAAAACTGCCTGCAGAGGTGACGATGACGTATCAGACAGTGAGCGAGGCCCTCAAGAAAGAGTTTCTTCACAAGAAAAATATTGACTATAAAAGATACACCTTCAATCTAACCTCACAAGAGAAGGATGAATCCGTGGGGGAGCTCATCGCGTGTCTTAAATGACTAGCTTGCTACTGCTCCTTTGACACCTCCAAAACTGAAGATGCCCTCCGTCTACAGGTCATAGAGGGATGCCAATTAGAGTCAATGGATAGATGTCTCCTAAAGAAAAGCTACTTTCTGTATGACATGGAAGAAATGACCAAAGTCAATGAAAAAATGGAAGAACATGCAAAAAAGATGAAGGTGGTAAAATCAGAAAAACAGGAACAAGCCTTCCAGTTCCAGGCTCAACACACTGGATGACATCAGTCTAAGTATCAACACCCAAATCCACAGATTGTCATCGCAGTCCAAAGCACAATGACAAAAGGAAAGGCCACAAATGTGAGTATTATCGCTCAGGTCAAGAGTACCCAGACTGTGGATCATGACCTGCCATGGGTCAAGTATATTGGCGCTGCAGGAAAGAAAATCACTTTGATAAAATGTGTAGGGCATCACAACGAGACATAGTGAAAAAATCAAGAGAATCCAGACCCAAACATCACGCAGAGGCTATATATGATCCGAGAGAACGCTTCATCAGCTCTTCGCAATCACTATATGGTTGCATGCTACCTGTGTTCTGTGACTCGAGATCCCTCACACCTACTTCTCAGGACAGCGATGAATATGTTTGTATAGTTGCTGATCATGACAGATTAAAGAAATACTCAAGACTACACATACGAATGAGGGAACATCTGGCCAAATTTACCCTGGTCACTGCAGAACGACTGAAATGAGTAGAAATACTGTACAGAGTTCACAAACCAGAAAAAGCATAAAACTCCACTGAATGCATGTTGAGACATGCCACCCTTCCAGATGTAGCACATTGCCTCCAGACAGACAAGGGAGACACCTGAAAGGAGACAGGATCAACTATAGGGTGGACACCAAAGAGCTGGCCTCTTTGCAGCACAGCAAAGATGAACCACAACTGTAACTGCAAATGTCAGAACTGCTGGAAGGGGTATGGTGCCGTGTGGTGGTTGACTTCCTTGGTCCTCTGCAGTCAGGCAAGTACATATTTGTCATAATGGATTAATACTAGTGCTTCTTAATAGCTCAACAAGTGTCATTCACCACAGCAGCTGGCACCATACCTGTACTGGATGAAGAGTTTGCAGTATGGGGTATTCCCAAAGTAGTAAAAACTGACTGGTCCTCTATTTAATGGACATGAATTTGCCTAACTCGCCACTCACCTCAACTTCAGACATTGAAAGATCACTCCCAAATGGCCTCAAACCAATGGGCAGGTGGAGAGGTTTATGGCCACTTTAAAGAAAACCATTCAAAAAGTTGAATCGACAAAGTGAGATGTTCAGATGGCTCTGAAAGAAGCACTGCAATAGTATTGGACCACTACTCACAGCGTCACTGAAAAATGTCCAGCCACACTCATGATGGGCTGCACTCTGTGCCTAAGAACCACCACCTGGAAAAATCCGACTGGTCATGTTTGTAAAGCTCCAGACAAAGAAAAGCTGGCAGAGTTGGACTGAAGTAAAAAGGCCGAAATGAATGGATATGCAGAGACTCATCGTAAAGCAACAACATCAACTGTTCCGGAATGGGCCTGGGTCTTAGGCAGGCAAGAGCAGAGGAAAAAGACAAACAGCAGCTATCACGACCATCCACTGCAAGTGACTAATTTAAAAGGAACTATAGTCACTGTGTCCTCTGATGACAAGAGACTAACTAGAAACATCTCTCACTTCAAGAAGTGGGATAAAAAATCAGGGACTCTTCAGTTATCTCAAGAGTGCCACCCTTGAGGTCAATTGGGAACAAGCCAGCAATCATGAAGCTGAATCCCACTCTGACTCAGCACCACCGATGGAACCCAGTTCCTTTCGCCAGTGACAGCGATCACTTCGAAGACCTACTCGCCTCATTGAAGAAATCTAAAGACTTATGTCAATAGTGAGAATCAACTTCTTGTAAGTGGGGGGGGAGATGTGATATCGTAACTGTATGGCATTGTCAGGGCTGTAGGACCTGGGAGGTGACAGGGGCTGCGGAAAGGGAAGTAGAAAGGGAACAGGAGTAGGAGGAGCTGGAGCCGATTGAAATAGGAAGGCAACAGTAGATGTTGGAGCAGTCTGAGCTCATGTAATTGCAGGCCGATAAAGAATGATTCTAAGCTTCAATATAATGTAGATCATTCTTTACTACACTCACAACACTACACACACACAGCTCTTCATGTGGCCCCTCACACCACTATTCGGGCTACAAACAGCTGCTGAGCACCGGCCCCTGTCTCTGCTTCAGTGGCAGTCCGCAGAGCCCAGAGTTGTGGCACAGGCACAAGGAAAAGCCCGGAACATCGCTTCCACAGAGGCACCCCTCCAAGGCCAAAGAGGTACTCCAATTCCCTCATCCACTGCCGGAGAATTATTTATCTGCGAATCCCCCAGCTTCTTGATTCTCGCTCCCCATCTCATGCAGTCCAGACTTCGCCCTCATTCCTTTCATATCACAGCAGCTGGGGGTGCAGCATTATAGTAGGATCAAGCAGGATCAAAAATGGGATGGGCAGATGAGCTCAATCACCATGCGTTTGACACCATGCGTTCGACATCTTTGGTGGCTTGGCCATGCCCCTTCTGCTTGCAATATTTAATATCAGGCTATGCTGTCTTAAATTGTGGTGTTAGCAGCATGTATATGTGGTTTCCCACTGTATAATTGCTGCCTTATGCCATCTACATAATTAACTTTCTATGCACTAGCCCACTTTGCTATCATAAAAGTAGTGGTTATTTATGATTGCAAGCCGCTATACTGTAAAGATGATATTCAAGATTATCAGCCACAGGAGTTATCTAAACACATGGTCTTCCCTCCTTGTGACCGTGCCTCCATTCTTGGCCTTCATCCTCGCAGAGTTTATATGCTGGACCTTGGGTGCTTTTGTGTGGTCACTGTTTGCAATGGGGCAATTTTGTGGAAAACTTTTACTGGTGCAGTCCTTTTATCCAGTTGTGTTTATTTCCGAATATCTGCCTTTTAGAACCTTACACACTATTTCCAAATAGTTTCAGCCTTAAAGGGCTTGAGCCCATTGTTTATGCCAAAATTATGCTACTGGGTGAGTTCTGGGCACTTGCTGCAAATTAGCCTCATTTTTTTGCACTATCCCCGTGTGTGCTTTGCATATGATTTCTACTTAATTAACATTTGCCCTACAGTACTCCTAATTAACTGTTAACAAAATGAACAGTTTAGAGGTGACACGCACTGCGCGCTATTGTCCTGAATATCAAACATGGATGCGCCTGCCTGTCCCCATCTTTCTTCCCTGCAGTCACTTGCTGTGGCTATGTCTTGTAACTCACCTTCCTTTTTGAAGGACGAGGCGGTGACATCACTTAAAGCGCCCAGCCAGCTGGAGAACAAAATGGCCGCCCGCAAAAGGTCCTCCCCCTACAGTGCCTGGTAACACAGATCCTCATGCGTTATCTTTGCTCAGCAAAACATTCCAGTAGATTTAGTTGTATAGAACAAGGCTTAATTTGTCATGGGAGTGCGTTCTCTTGAAGCAATTGCTCCCACCCTGATCTTGACAAGTGTTTATTATGTACTTTTTTTAATCACTCCCAAGTGTGTCATGCTTGCCTCTAAAAACAATTTGGAAATGTTTATTAGTACACAAAGACGACTTCTTATTTGAACAGGGTTTTGTACTGATTACGCTCCCCTTCGCTGGTTCTTGGCGTATCTCATTGCACGCCGAAGCTGCCACGCTTACTGGCATGATTCATTGGAGGTTAATTAAATCCATCTTCAAAACAACGAGGGGCCAATGAGCCATATCCTCGTTGCAATAGTAAATTAAATGATGCAATTGTTTCTAACTCCATCATCCAAAGGGGGCGGGGGGAGGGAGGAGGGCAAAGTAAATGAACAGCTCCCGGGCCGCACGCCGCGCGCCCCTAGAGAGCCAAGTAGCATGTGGCCATAAACCTGCTTTTAATTTGCGGCTGCAACACGAGATTATGCCGTTATCAGCTGCCGGGCCGACACGACGTGAAAAATGACACTCTTTGAAAATAAAGACGACTCAATTCCAAACACGAATTAACAGCGCATCCTGTTTCAAATGTAAATGAATACAAACAGGGTGACAAAGCAGGTCTGGAAAAAATGTTGCTTTGATCGAAAGCTGGCGCTGCCCAGAGAGCAATGAAAAGCATGCAGAAATCAAATGCTCGTGTTTTTCGTAGCGGCCCTCGGCGTCATTAGACTAATTAATAATGCCGTCAATAAACTCCGAGCTGCCGCTGTCATTGTTCACAGTGTATATTTTATGCCCTGCGTGGCCGTCGCTGATGGCAGCTGCGGGACTCAGCTGGCACGGAATGACAAAGAGTGACAGCCGTACCAGGAGTGCCTGTCTCTGCCTGGCCCTGGCTGGAAATGGCGGCTGCCACACCTTCCATTCATCACCTAGCTGACAGTGATTGTGACGGATGGGCTTGTTGGAAGCTTGCAGCCCTTAACTTGCCTGCTGCTTGCCACTCAGAGGTACGCCTACTCCCAGCTGAACTGGGACTATTAGATGCTTCTTTTCTGCGAGTAATCAAGAGTACTGACTAATTTATTAAATAGATTACGAGATTTAAATCAATTAGAGGTCAGAAACAAATGGCACCGGAGTATGCTAATAGAGACACAAAGTTTCCGTAATTCACGACAGAAGGACATGCTGTCCTGTAGCTAAATGTTTCTGCCCGACACAACAGTCAAACTGAAGGCAATATTAATGAGCAGGGAACAACACGTTGGAAGAAGTTAAACAATTGTAAATCGGTTATTACATGTGCAGTAACATAAAAGTGCAGGCTCACTTTGGAAATTCACAAATTGAAACGTTAATTTATACTGGTAAATGAGCATTTTTACTCGTGTGTAAACAGCATGGTTTAATGTTACGTAGGATTACATCTCTTTCCAAGGGGCGAAAGTGAGTTTTGCAGGGTGGAGTTGTCCTGAAAGGTTTGTTCACACCTACAAATTTGCGGTTAATGAGACACTGTTCCATGATCCATTCCAACCCTGGAAACTTCGGTTTTATCAGACTTTCCAGGAGTGAAAAAGTTGAACTAAAGTAACGTCCTGTTGCACTCTGAAAATTTTAAAAATTCTTATATCTGCACCCAGAAAAGGGTATAAACACACTGGTCCAGATTTACTCGAAGGTTTTTTTTTAATTTCAAGAATCAGATTATTTTGTTTGTCCAACTTCTAAAAATGCTATAGGTAAGATACATGAGTAGGTTTTTTCATGAATCAGTCGAGGAACATTGAACTGTACAACAATCAACTCAAGCACAACAGTGCCATATGTTTTTCTAAAATCACAATGCATATTTTAAATAAAAAAAGCACAAAAACTGATTTCAGAAAAATGCAGTTCAGAGAACTTGAAACAAATATGATTTGCAGAATGTCTCAAAATGCTGGCTGTTCAGCACTCCCAAGTTATAGCAAGATGCTGAGACTATATTTGCAAAGATTAATCTTCCCCACGCCCACCGAAAACACCCATCCAATGCCTTCTGGTACTGGGGATAATTGTTGATAGAGATTATGTACCTATGTCATGCTGTGTATTATAGTATCTCTTAGTCAGTTTGTACTTGGTACAGTCATATGGGGTGTTTACTCTTAATGTTACGTTGTAACACCCGAACAAAGGACTTCCACTCTGGCCATCTCTGCAAAGTCTGAAGATGTGCTTAGTGCTAGGACATTTATTGTTTTGCCAAATATCGGTCTCTACATTTGCGATGGCCACAAAGTGGCAAATAATTTTTATTTCTCTTCTGTCTTTTCAAGCTCACTGTCTGGTATTTATTGCTTGTCTGTCAGGAGCATGGTTAGAGGGAGTTTTGTTACATTTTCACGAGAGTTCATATATATATATATATATATATATATATATATATATATATATCTTGGTTGCCTCGAAAGCCGCACGGATGCACAGCCTGTACCCTTGTTGATTTTGGTCACAAACGAAACTGGTCCCTCCAGCACGCCCAGGGTTGGCGTGATATATATATATATATATATCAATATCACGCCAACCCTGGGCGTGCTGGAGGGACCAGTTTCGTTTGTGACCAAAATCAACAAGGGTACAGGCTGTGCATCCGTGCGGCTTTCGAGGCAACCAAGGTATTGGATCGCTTTGGCCCCCGAAGCCAGGAACTGTGTCGTTTTTGCTGCGAGTGCAGTCTGTGACTGCACGGAGGGACAAGCTCATTGTAGTTAGCCCTCGATCCCGCAACATCCTGGAGTTATGAGGTGAGATTTCGATGGGGACCAGGGAGAGGAACTTTTCGCTGCAAAGTCACTGGGATATTTATTAACTGCACCACACACGCTTGTTCACAGAATGCCAGCACTCACTGCGAGTTTTAACAAGGCAACAGAAACGCTTACCTGATGGCTGGAATGGTGCCTTCTGGGAGTCGTGGTCCGCCAATGGGGACTGCGAGATGGCGCTCCAACAACCAATTGCCTTCGCTGGGCTTCCACCAATGGAAGCAAAATGATTCATTTGAAAGGCGGCGGTGACAGTTTGCAGTGATACGGCATTTGATAAATACTGAGAGTGCCAGGTCCATAGTCCGAGCTGGCTGTTGTTTCTGTGCTTTGTAGCTGCTCTCCGCTGTGTTAGCTACAGAGGAGCACAGCACCAAGTGGGAACATACCTTGCAAAGTAAGGTGATCATTGACCATGGTGGATAGGTTGAGGATTTGGGATTCCTGAACATTGATTTTTTTAAGTCCAAGGCTTTCCTGAAGAGGGGAAGTTCATGAAGAGGGGCCAGGGCGGAAGTTAAGCGGTCCGTTAAGGAGACCATACATTGTTGGTGTAGAATGCCAGTTTGTTGTCCTGCCCTTCTATCGTGATCCCAGTGATCTGCTGGTTTGCTCTGATTCTTTCAGCCAATGACTCCATGTAAAGAACAAAAAGGAGTATACATTAGTGTATCGGAGCCGTCAAGTCCAGATACAGTCTTTCGCTAGCAGCAGTGACGATTCAAGTACTATTGCCAGAAAGGGGCGTTTAAAGGCACCAAACACCTTTGGAGGAAGTTGTAAAGAGTTTTTTTTAACAAGAATATTGGATACCAGGCAAAGCAAATCCGAGCAGAATACAGGAACAAAAATTGTACGGACCAAACGAAACATCCGGTACAAAGAAAACCTATAAACAGAGGAAGAATAGATATCGAACAAGTGTTTTAACCCGACCAGATGTGGTGGATTATAAGCATGGAAGGTGCCATGAAAATAAGATTGAACTGAGACTCGATAAAAACCTGATGAAATAAGGAATTGAGCTCATAGGCAACCATATAGTGCCATGATGAGAGAGCAATGATTGTCTTGAAAAATATAAAATATTAACAAAAAAAACATCGAAACGTGTCAACGCCTTTGTGTTTAACATAATCCGTGGAATAAGTCTACCCTGTAGATTTGTATAAGCCATTGAATCCAGGAAAAGTCTTTAAAGAACTTTTTCAGATCGGATGTGTTACCTTATGAAAAAATATATTGTCTACTTGTGTCAGTCTGAAAAGATTTTAGGTAGTTTATTTGAATTGAGGATTTGCAATGAATGTGTATTGTTTAGCGACTTTATATGTGTAGTAGTGATATAAAAAAAGTTAAGTTGTTTAAAAAAAAAATTGCCATACAAATGAAATTTTAATAAATGAACACATTAAAAAAAAAATAAGTTAGTCTGTTATTATTGTTTGTATATCTGTTTAACTCTACCATATGGGCTATATAATTAGGAGATGGGGTTGTTATAGTGCAAAGGTCCGATTTCTGGCTTGTGCATCCTAACACTGTTGTTAGTGATTGTTTTAAAATATCATCCGCCAAGGGATTTACTGTTTCTACCTACAAGTAGTACCCTACTCCCCTGGTTGGTTAAAGGGGTCTCTATTTTCTACACGCCTGCAGGAAGGGCCAGTGCACCCTATCAAACGCCTATTAAATGCCATCTCAGTGTTGAGAGAGACTGGTAGCGCAGATCTGCTGGAGTAAGAGGCCTTATCTGTAAGGAGTAAGATGCGTTTAGTGTTGTTGCTACAGTTCCTTTCTGAAATGAAGCCCACTTGGTCAGGGTCCACCAGTCCTTGCATATATGGGCCCACCAATACCACAGTGAACAGTATGCTGTCAACGTTCAGAAGGGAAATAGGCCGACATGAGGAGCAATTTGTCTGCTCCTTCCCTGGCTTAGGGATCACAGAGATCACTACGTCACACATAGTTGGTAGTAAACGTCTTGAGTTGCTGATAGAATTGAACAGGCGAAGAAGAAGCGGGCCAGCTGTGGGCAGAACGTCTTATAGAAAGCCAGGGTGAATCCATCCTGGCCCTGTACTATCCCGACCTTAAGGCGAAAGATACCGTAGATGATCTCCACCAACTTGATGACCTCCTCGAGGTGAGCAGCATCATCCACTGAGGGAAGTGGCATAATGGTTGCATCCGAAAGGTACTGAAGTATAGCTGACTGCTTGCACTGTTCGGAGGAGTAGAGTTGCGTAGAAGTGCCCAAATCCCTGAGTGATGGCCCCATCTTCCTGGGCCTCCATCCCATTCTGAATGAGGATCCACATCACACGTTCCATGTGAAGGTTGACTCGGAGTTTGCATGCAAGAAGCCAACCGGCTTTCTTACCGCTGGTGTAGTACTTTTTCTGCACTCGCAGCAATGCATATTCGGCTTTGTCATAGTTGAAGGCTTACAGTTTCCACATGAACGTACACCTGTTTGCTGAGGACGGGTGTCCAGATCCTTCAAGCGGTTCTAAAGCTCCAATCGTTTTTTGCTCCAGAGGGTGTTGAGCGGGGCAGAGTTGGCAATGAGGGAACTCCAGAGGATGGATTTGAGGGCACCGGCAGGAGGGGGGGTGGGGAGTCAGGGGTATGGCTAGGCTGAGCGAAAGGGGCAATTTGCTCCCATATCTTTGCCTGAAACAATTGATGTTGAAATATGGCATCATTAGGTCGCCACAAGCGGCTTTGGGTTGGGAGTAAGGGACAGTGAGGGAGATAGTGATAGGAGAGTGTTCAGAGAGGGCAGAGACTCCAATGGCCACCTATTGGATATAAGGTTATAGCGAGGAGATGACCAATAAATTATACGAACATGCATAAGATGGCTGTGTGGCAGAGTAGTGAGTGAAGTCACGGGTGGGGGGGTTCAGGGTCCTCCATTTGTCTGTCAGGTCCACTTTCGAGAAAGCACCTATTTCCCCAGCAAGAGAGATATTGCTCAAAAGTCTGTTCAGGCCCCTCAGTGGGCGCAGGTAAAGGGGCTTATTCAGTGTCAGGAGCCCACAACCTAAAACAATCCTCTCAAGGGGTGTCACCCTTTCTCAGGGCATTCTTCCGTAGGGTCCTGACATTGTAGCTGATGTAGGAGGGCTGACTGTCCCCTTCGATTCTCCTCCACTGCAGTTTTATGCGTTATGTTTTTAACGACGTGCTGAGTCCACTGCCACTATCTCTTGGCAGAGGTGGGTCAATTATCTTTGGGGGCCGCTGCATGGCCATCCTCCGACACCCTCTAAGTATAGGATGCAGTCCACTTCCTCCAACGTGCGGATAGAGTAGGTGTCTTCATTCGATCGAAAAGTGAGTCAGAAATGATGGCCCCATTTGTACTTGACACCTTTAGGAAGAAGAAATGTTGTGGCTGGGCGAAGGAGCTGTCATTTGTGGAGGGTTATCGGGGACAGGTCCTGGTATAGCTACAGTTTGGCACCCTCAAAGGTGACGGGGCCAGCCACCCAAGCTACCCCCATAATGCCGTCTTTCTGCTGAAAGTGATGGACACAGGTGAGGATGTCAGCCCCAGCACCATTGGGGCCCCACTGTCCCTGGTACGATGGGTGCAGTCTAGGTGGACATAGGAGGCTAAGAGATCATCTCTCCAACCCCAGCTCCAACACCAACGACATCATGCCGTCGCAAGCCCTGTGCGACTCCCACGCCACCTTCTTCCACCGCAAGATCTTCGACATCCATGACAGCTTCAGCACCCAGACAGTCCCAACAGACACCGACACACCAGACTCGCCGCACACCATCGACCACGACCCCCTGACAGCGTGGACCAACGTGAACATCGATGACCCCCTCAAAACCATGTGCACAATCCACTCCGGATCCCCGTCAGACCCTTTCCCGCACCACATCTTCAACAAAGCCAGCAGCTCCATTGCACACCACCTGACCTGCGCAACGTCATCAATCTCTCCTTCGAGACCGCGACCTTTCCAGATAGCTAGAAGCACGCCGAGATCAACGCCCTACTCAAAAAACCCAAGGCGGATCCGAGGGACCGCAGGAACTTCCGGCCCATCTCCCTGCTCCTGTTCCCAGCCAAGGTCATCGAGAAGATCATCAACAGACAGCTAACCCGATACCTTGAAGAAAACAACATCCTGGACCCTTCCCAGTCAGGGTTCCGCAGCAACCACAGCACAGAGACTGCCCTCATCGCGGCCTCTGACGACATCAGGACCCTGCTGGACAACGGCGAGACCGCAGCCCTCATCCTGCTGGACCTCTCCGCTGCCTTCAACATGGTCTGCCACCGCACTCTACGCACACGCCTCCGAGACTAGACCCAGGAAAGGACCACCTCCTTCCTCTCCGGCAGAACACAGAGCGTCCGCCTCCCCACATTCCGATCCGAAGTCTCCGAAATCATCTGCGGCGTACCCCAGGGCTCATCCCTCAGCCCGACACTGTTCAACATTTACATGGCCCCGCTCGCACGCATCACCCGACAGCACGACCTCAACATAATCTCCTACGCCGACGACACTCAACTGATCCTCTCACTCACCAAGGACCCCCTCACCTTAAAACCCAACCTCCACAAAGGCATGAAGGCCGTCGCCGGTTGGATGAAGAGCAGCCGTCTAAAGCTGAACACGGACAAGACAGAGGTCCTCATCCTCTGCTCCAACCCATCAGCCTGGAATGACTCCTGGTGGCCGACGGCACTGGAGGCGGCCCGACACCCACCGACCACGCACGCAACCTGGGAGTCATCCTCGACTCAACGCTCTCCATGACCAAGCAAGTCAACGCCGTCTCCAACTCATGCTTCAACATCCTCCGCATGCTCCGCAGGATCTACAGGTGGATCCCGACAGATACAAGAAGAACAGTCACTCAGGCCCTCGTCACCAGCAGACTCGACTACAGAAACACCCTCTACGCAGGAGCCCCAGCCAAGCTCAGCAAACGACTACAACGCATTCAAAACTCCTCTGCACGCCTCATCCTCGACGTACCCCGCCACAGCCACATCACCCCCACCTGAGAAGCCTGCACTGGCTCCCAGTCGATAGGAGAATCTCCTTCAAACTCCTTATCCACGTACACAAGGCACTCCACAAGACCGACCCAACCTACCTCAACAGACGACTCCTCTTCCAAGTCCCCAACCGCCAGCTGCGCTCCGCCGACCTCTCCCTCGCCACCGTCCCACACATCCGAAGAACAACCACCGGCGGCAGATCCTTCTTCCACCTCGCCGCCAAGACCTGGAACACCCTTCCACTCAGCCTACGACAGACCCATGACCTGCTGACCTTCAGGAGGCTACTCAAGACCTGGCTGTTCGACCAGTAGCGGCACAGCCCCCCATCCCCCCCAGCGCCTTGAGACCCTCGCGGGTAAGTAGTGCACTCTACAAATTCTGTGATTGATTGATGAAGAGGTGACGGAAGAGCATATTGGACATAGCCTATATCGCCATTCTCCACCCATCGCGGGGCGCCATGATTGCAATTGTTGCAGCGGCGGGAACGGTTTAGTAAATCATCCTCCAGGTGCGTCTGGAGATCTCTGTTCTGATCCTTCAGCTCCACAACTTCCCAGCAAAGATTGTCGAGTTCCTCCTCAGGGGCACCCCCAATGTCCTCTATGGAGGAAACCCTGTTGCCCAGATCAGTGAGGTCTTGGTAGAATTGTTTGAGGCCAGCTGGTATTTCTTGGCAGAGGCTCATAAAATCATCCCTCAAGGTTCCAAATAGATTTTCCAAGAAGGACTTGGTGATGGGAGCCTCCATGTTGCCTGTCGTGGGGCTGGTGAATACTGATTCAGGCCAGCTGAGGTTGTCCTCAGGTGTCTCCCTGTGAGGGTTGAGTTTCTCATCTACCACTTTGGTAAGCAAGTGTCTCAAATTGGACTGCTTTTTTATGTCCTTTTTGGTCCACCTATGTTGCAGTTTTAAGTCAAATGACCCCAGAGTCAGTGTGTGGGCTGGCGAACGAGTGCCCGGGGCGCAGGTGATATCAGAGGCTGATGATGGGGAGAGCTGGTACAAGCATTGAAAACTCTGTGCGCCCCTCCCACATAGTCATGGGGAGGAATTTGAGGCCCCACGCCAACCCTAGCCACAGCAAAAGGACGATCGGCATGCCCCCTTCCACCCTGTGGATCAGGGTGGGAATGCGGAAAGCACAACAGCAAGTCTAGGCCTGTTGTACAGGCTGATGGGATCCATGGGACAGGTGTACAAGGCCTCATGAGAGTTGCCCCACTCATTAACAATCCAGAGGTAAGTCCCCTACACAGGGGGAAAGTGTAATGTCTCAGGAGGGAAGCTCTTCAGGCACGGCTAAAACTTAGGAGCGAGGCCTGAAAGGAACTGCTCCTACCTTCCCTCCACTGCTGCAGGTCACCCAAGAGTGGATAGCAAAGCCACAGGCGGTCAAGGAAGATTCCAGGGGAGATCACCGCTCTTTCTGCGGCAACAGTAGAAAAGAAACAGCACCCCCATGAGGACACCTAATACCAATAGGCCACAGTGGCGGCTTGGGCAGTCTGTTGAAGGTATATGGTAAGCCCCCAATGGTGATCAATCCTCGGGGACCTAGTTGCAGCGCTGAACCTGCTCAGTCCTTTCTTTGGAGCTACATTGCTGTGTGCCGTGTGAAGGCTGGCACTGGCCGGGGGTGGTTGGTCGTGGGTCCGCCGAGAACAGCGATACCGAGTTTTTACTCTTTGTAGGGCCCAGTCATCATGAGTTTGTGCTAACAGCGCAGGCTGGCCATCTTGTGCTCATTTGATCAACACGCAGAGGCAGTTCAGGGCTGAAAGGCAGGCCCGGTTGACATCAAGGAGAGCACACTCCCACCACAGTTCTCCACAGCTTCAGGGGCCGCTATCACACTGTGATCTCAGGGTCCAATGCAAGGCAGCCTCCCAGCACCGCACAGGCCTGATGTCCATCCACTGCTAAGGGGGGGCGCAGTGGTGGCGCGGGTCCCCCCGAGCCACTCCTGCATGTCCTGCACCTTGGGAATGGCTACCAGAGCCTCTGATCTGGAGGGGTCTCACAGGAGGCAGGTCAGGACAAGGAGGCGGGCCCAGGGAGAGTCTGTGGACATGTGCCGCTGCTTTAGCTGGGATGCAGCACAGCTTTAGGTGGTCCGCCACCCCCCCACCCAGCGGTCACAAGGCACAGGGTGAGGTGGTCCGAGGTGGCACACATCCTCTGCCAGGTAAGAAAGTGCGGAGTCCTGCCTGTCCGGGCTCCACAGAGGGCAGCCGATCAGGGCTGACGTGCGAGCATGTCCACTATCTTTGGATTAGTAGGACTCCTTCGGGCCCAGCGTGGCCACTGTCTTGTATGCTCCTTTCTCTCGCCCCCTGGCTTTGCCGCCACTGCGGGTTCCACAGCACCATCACTGGCGTAACGAAAGTTGAGGGGGCCTCCCTTCAAGGTACATGAAGGGGCCCCAACTCAGTATTTAAGAAGGAGCTATCAGGCCTGAGTATGGTGCTGAGGGGGCCCCATGCAGCTCGGGCCCCCCCCCCGCACCGCACGGGCTGTGGGGGCCTGTGTTACACCCCTGAGCACCACGGATCCTCGCCCTCATCAAATAATAAGCGTTCAAGGGACCAGCATGGCAAAGTGGCGAGTCGGGGGACGGGGCCTCGGAGACAAACACTCTAAACAGCTGCTTAAGGCCTGCAAGAATCTTAAACAATACTTTCAAATCAACTTTGCACCTTTATAATACGAAACAGTAGAACATATCTCTTAAAAAGCAACACTTTTATTGTTTTTGTTCTCTGCTCGCTATACCAGTCAAAATACTTTGCTGCAGATAAGAAAACTATCATCATTACAGAGCTTAACAGCATTCATCCGTTCAGTTTTTATCAATTAGTGTTTGGGAGTGACTCCCAATCTTGTAACCTATTTATGCAAGGTAACACTTTGCTTTTTACATTTGTAATGTTTAATTCATATGTTCGAAACTTTATATCTGCAAAATTCAAAATATAGAGTGGTACCACAAGAGCCCCTTGAACCCCTGGGAAAAGTTCCTTACCATAAGATTTCTGAAGTATTGGTCCCATATTTATAGGATACATTTGTGTTTTCTCTGTGTGTGGATTTATATCTCTGTGTTTTATGAACAGAAGTTAGTGACCATTACGTTCTTCCATTCTCTCATTAGCATGCTTGAACATTCTAAAGCAAATTCCCCAACAGGCAGTGCACGACAGTCCTAAGCAGAAGCTGATCAGTATCACATTTCATATTACCACTGAAATTCACCACTTATACTTAACTCAAGTAACTATAACTTGCGCTCTCACCATGCTTATGACCTCACACATGTAATCATTAATGAAATATTCTATGACATCGTTGATATATATATATATATAATTTTTTCAGTGTGGGGAAATGCCCCCAAGCCCCTCACAGCAAATGGTGGTATATATGTATATCTGCAAAAAAAGAAAGTAGTGAAATCTGGTAAGTTTGCAGATTTTAGGTGGAGAGCGGCTCCTTGAAGTGAAGCACCTCCAACACTCTAAAACGGCTCATCTCAAATGTCTATTTTTCTAGCAGAGTTTTTAAGCACAGGATTAACATAGTGCCGTCCGTGCTGAGCTAGAAAAGAGTACGAGTTATAGTTGCTTGAGATAACTTGTGAATTTCAGTGTTTTTTTTGTTTAAAATGGTATAATTTAACTGGCATTTTGACCTAACTATAATCTCCATTTAACTTTTGATTTTTCAAATGAATTTCTATTGTTTTTTTAATATACTGTAACGTAATATTACAATTTCTAACTATAGCATCACTTTAACCTTTCTTTTTTCAGTGAATTTCTATTTTTTTTAACATAAAGTAAGATGTCCTGCCATACACAGCATGGGGTTGGGCACCCAACCCTCCTTGGCCGCTGAAACCCACCACCCGAAGAACATGGCCTTTGCCATGCAGGGTATGGGGTTGGGCCCTGGGCCTAGCACCCCCTGGGGCGCATCCTTTCACCTGCAACGCATGGTCTTAGGGATGTGTGGGGTTTGGCACAGGGCCTGGCCTGTGCCCGTGCCCTGTGCCCAACCCTAACAGGCAGGCACGGCTGACTATGTGATGTTAATTAAGGCATATTCAGTAAGGCAGACCTACTGTATTGTCAAGGTATCATAACATCAAAATATAAGAAGAGGGCCTACTGGCTTTATCAAGGGGTCAGCATATTAACATATACAAAGCAGACTAGTGTATTTGTCAAAAAGTGACAAATAATTTAAATTAAATGTATATTTCTAAATTCAAGCTTTGCAATGCTTAAAAGAAGTAATTGTCATACTTTTAAAAAAAATAAAGTCTTATTAAAAAGAACATTTTAATGTCTTTGAGTCTTTCTTTTAACATTTTTCAGGCCACAAAGTGCAGCCATAAAATCAACCACAAGAGGTCCCCACACACCCGCTCAACAGCATACATCTCCAGTTTGGAGTGAGTTAAGAAAATATGATAAGCACTCCCGAGGTCATGGATTCAATGACCTAGGACACTTACTGTGTGTTTTTTAACGTTGCAGGGTGGTTGCTGCTCTCCCGGTAGCCCGCCACATCATAAAAAAATCCTTGGTGGTGGCCCTGCTCCTTCTGGGGCAACAACATGATCCAAAAATATAATCAAAAAACCATTGCAGGGCATTACCGGGCACTCCTTGTCTTACTCAGTAAATGATAAATAGGAGATTACTGCAGCTCATTTATTTATTTTATTATGTATTATTATTCCCTTTATTTTATTTTTTTTGGTTGTCCTGGTGCCCACCTAAGGAGCTTGCACTTTTTTTTAATGTTGAGGGCTGCTGAGGGAGCCGCAAGCCCCCTGCAGTGCCTGCTAGGTCCCTAGCCTTGCTTGTGTGTGACATTGATTGTTTTACTGTAGCTGCCCCTTTGCCAACCTGGGGCACCCAGAACAATCAGTGCCCCCTTGGCCATACCAGACACCACTGTGGCAGGAAAAGGCCTTTTTTTTTTAAAAAAACAATTGTTAAAAGTGGGTGCCCCCAGGCCTCCTAAATGTAGCAAAATGTTGGGGTGTGGGGGGAGCCCCATGGCCACCGCAGCCCCTGCCTGCTACCCAAACACAACAATGGCAGGAGCCTGCCATTTTAAAACAAAAAAAATTAAGTGGGAGCCTTGGTGGCCACCTGTGGCACCCATATGTAGCAAACCATAGGGGACTGTGAGGAGAGCCCGAAGATCCCTATGGCCCCTGCTGGCTCCCTAGCCAGCACCCATTGTGGTGCTTGTGGGAGCTGGCTCGCTAACCATTCTCACAGCTGGATGGGAACACCCATTATTCTCTGCTCCAAGCAGGGGCAGGAGCAGAGCTTTGTTTCCTGCCCAGGAGAGTGCGGACAGGATATGCCTGCACTTTCTGAAGCTGTAGAATATACCATAGGCTCCTGGATATCATGCTCCAAGGGGCTAACGTGGCTTGGGGAGGGCGGTCCACATGTCCCTTCCCCTTCATATAATATTCGGCCCTGGGGGAGAGAGTCCCGGGCCCTAAGGAGGGTCAGGGAGCGGAATTGCGCACCCCCTTCAAAGAATATTCGGCTCTTAGTGATAGGGTTCCCAGGGCTTTGTAGAGGCTCTTGGAAGGGTGCCGTAGCACGCCCTCTCCCCTGTAAATTTAATGCACCATGCCCTGGTGATTCTTGTTGTGCATGGAAAGTTTTGGGGTGATCCATCAAGCAGGAACAGAGAAAAGGGGGGAACGGTCAAAAACGCATTTTTACAATGTTAATTCTTATAAAGATTTTAGACATGACTACAGCCCGAAGCACTAAATGGAATTACATAAAATGTGGCTGAAAGGTAGCTCTTGGTCCAGAAAGAACCCTTTTTGTTATTCGGTATAAATCTGTTCAGTAGTTTTTGAGATATTAAAAAACAACAAATTTGTAATATAGGGAAGCGGATCCTTCGATGATCCGACAGTCCCCGTGCTGAAATCTGATTAGTTGCCAATACTTCAACCACAAAGTGTTTTCAGCCATCTTAGGATTCGACTTCCACTGTTTAAAAAGAAAAAGAAAGGGGGCAGGTTAGGAATACCCTGATCCCCTAACTGTGGTCCTGAGGTCCCCCTGTGACCTGTAAAGGGCCAAGAAGCACTCTTTTTAACATTTTTGCTGCAGGAAAGCCAGAAAGCTGCAAATCCGTAGCAGAAATGTAAAAAAAAAAGAGCCCGTGCTCGTTTTACATGAAGCCTGGTGGGCCAGGTCTCGGGGGTATTTATTGAAAAAAAGAGGGGTACACAGGGTCCCCCTCCTCAGGCTCTATTAGCCCCCGGGACCACACTGGGGCTAAAAACCACAAAATAGGGACCCAACCCAGGCCCCAGGGACCACCACCTCACCGGGCCCAATTTTTTTTTTAAAGGATTGGAGAGGGCCGTTCTTGGCCCCAGAGACCACCACCTCCCCGCCATGCTGGCCCCCTACTGAAGCCATACATGGCTCTGGGTACCGCCACCCCCCAGGGCCGGCTCCTGCTATGTCTCTGGGTACCCACCCCCGGGACATAGCTGTTTGCTTTTTCTTGGCAGGAGCTAGCAGCTCCTGCAAAGCGAGAGCAAACACTCCGGTTCCAGCGGGCGGGAGCTTTCAAAGTGCTCCCACCTGCTGGAGGCTGAGGTTTCATCTCTTTCCCTGCCCGCAGACATGTGGACAGGGAAACATTTGAAACAGATTGCTCCTGCATGGAGGGATTGCCCTTCCAGCAGCTCACTCTGTGCAGCAGTAATGCGGGCTCCTGCAGGAGGTGGGGAGCCGGCTCGGACCCCAGGGTCCTTGATCCTCATCCTGCAGTCCCAGGGGCAAAGAGAAGAGAGAGGCAAAATAAAGGTCAGAAACTATCAGAAAGAGGCAGAATAAAGGTCACCAAAAAGCAGAAAGAGGCATGATAAAGGTGAGCAACGAGCAGAAAGAGCAAAATAAAGGTGAGAAACGAGCAGACGGAGGCAGAATAAAGGACAGCAACGAGCAGAAAGAGCAAAGTAAAAGTGAGAAACGACCAGAAAGAGGCAGAATAAAAGTCAGAAGGGGGCAGGAAGAGGCAGACTAAAGGTCAGAAGCTAGCAGAATTCAGGAAAAAGGTCAGCAATGAGCAGAAAGAGGCAAAATAAAGGTGATAAATGAGCAGAAAGAGGCAAAATTAAGGGCAGCAACAAGCAGAAAGGCAAAACGAGCAGGAAAGGCAAAATAGAGGGCAGGAAAAACAAGCAGAAAAGACAAAACAGTGCAGAAGAGGGCAAAACAGAGAGCACACAGACACTCACACACCCACTCACAGACCCACTCAGACACTCTCGCACCGACTCACAGACCCACTCAGAGATACACACCCACTCACAGACTTACTGAGACACTCATGCACACACTCACACACTCACGCACACACTCACGCACTCACTGTCAGAGGTTCGTGGTTATATTTAGGAAATAAAGTTTTTAAAAAACTTAGAAATTCACTTAAAAACCAAAGGTTACAGGGACGTTATAATTAGGAAACAACATTAAAAACCCTCAGAATTTCACTGAAAAAAACAAAGGTTACAGGGACGTTATAGTTAGGATCAGTTTTTACTCACTGAAATTGAGCAGGTATAGTTAGCCTAGCTAACTATAACTTACGCCCCTGAAATGCACTGATTATGACCTCACATATTACATCACTCATGAAATGGTCAGTGACATCACTAATATCTCAAATGACATTACTAATGACATCATCCACAGATGCACTCACACAACTACTTACACCCCTATACAATCTCTCATACACCCATTTCAAATGCCCACACAACCACTCATAAACCCATTCACAGACCCATACAAGTACTCACACAACCACTCATTTATAGAGCTACTCCTACAACCAGTCACTTAGCCATACAGCCACTCACACAGCCACACACTCACCCATACAGCTGCTCACACACCCACTTATTCACCTATACTATACAGTCACTCACACACCCACTCACTCACCCATACAGCCTTTTAACAGAGTCACTCACTCACCCATACAAGCACTCATACACGCACTTACACACCCACAGAACAACTTACGGACCAGTTCACACATCCATCTGCTCACTCATTCATCCATCCAGTCACACAAACTCTTACTCCATAATACAGCCACTCACACACCAGCTCACTTAATCAAACAGCCACTCACTCACCCATACAGCCTTTTACACAAAAAGTCACTCACTCATTTAGCCATTCATACACCCACTCTCTCACCCATATAGTTACTTACACACCCACCCATACAACCACTCTCACAGTCACTCTTTCAGCCACTGACACACCCACACACTCACCATTACAGTCACTCACACAGCCACTCACTCATCCACCCAGCTACTCACACGCCTATGTATACACCCATACATCCACTCACACACCCATAGAGGCACTCTGACTCCCACTCACCCACACATACACACAGTCACTCACATAATATATGGTAGAAATAGTATCACTAATTAGTAGTACAGAATGTATACTATTTTAACTTTTGTAGTATCTTGGTATATATGGTTAACACTCATAATCTTTAGTTGGATGATGTCATGAGTGATGTTATTGACCATATCATGATTGATGTCACTGAGTGATGTCATGAGTGATGTAATATGTAAAGTCAGAAGGAGTGCGTTGCGGGGGCGTAAGTTATAGTTAGCTCAGCTGGTTTTGTACGAGAGAAATCTGAGCCTAACTATAATGTCCCTGTAACCTTTGCTTTTTTCAGTGAATGTCTAAGGTTTTTTAAAATACTATTTCCTAACTAGAACATCCCTGTGACAAGTTTTTTTTTCTGAAAAAGAATAATACATATATACACACACCCACTCTCTCTCTCTCGCTCACTATAGGCTAAATGATTATATAAATGTGTCCAATCATTAGGTTGATACTAAGTTATTGATACTCACTACCTTACTTTGTGAATTTATTATCCAAAGGAATCTTTATTGCCTGCTAGGTAAATCTCTCCTTGGACTGAACGTATGCAAAGACCCTGTCATCAATAGCGTTTCCAATATTCACGGAAGCAGCACCAGCAGTACTGATCATTATAAAAGATATGACTTAAAAATATATATATGTGTGCGTGTAACAATAGCATCTCACTAGAATGCGCACCAGTTGCATGCGTTTAGGCATTTATTTCATGAGCATTAACAAAGATGTTGATACTGCTGGGCAGAAAAACAGACTTCTGCCTGTGGCCCGGGTGTGTGGAAGCTCAATCATGAAACCCTCCCTGGTTCATGATAATTGAATGGGATTGAGTGTTCGTCGATAAGGGCACATCAGGCAGGCATGAAGAAGGTATTGAGCAATAGGGTGGAAGGCAATGGTTCAAGTATACACTTGCAGGAACATCAAGGTATGGGATAACTGCTATTCCATCATGCACAAACAGGGCCTACACCAAAACAAAACACGACCTAGGGGCAGTGGCCACTGCGGGGTGCGTTGGATATTAGCCCAGTAAAATGGAAGTGGTTGTTGGGGTCTGGGAAACTTGTCGGGTTCGGTGTTTCTGGGGAGTATGGAGCGGTGCACATTGTGAGCCTAAGGGGAGGACCAAAGTGGAAAAAATGATTGAAAGGAGAAAGAGTGAGAAGAGGGCTTACTGACCTGGCACCACCTTATTTCTTCTGGCAGGGAAGAACACACAGTGACATAAAGTGCTTTGTGGAGCATGATTAGTTAAAGGATTATTCAAAATGTATCTGAATTAATATCCCACTATTTAAAATAAGTAACCTTATAAGCTAATAAATGAATGGATATGTGCTCATTTACATATGTCTTCTTTGAAATATCTTATAAGTGATCTCTGTAGATTCACCCAGAATTTTCTTACAAAGGAGGACATATGAATCCCAGAAAAGCCTCCGAATTACTTCTCTTCCTTTGAGTGCAGATTGTAGCCCATGAGGCCTTTTTTGGGTGTTGGGAAGAGGGGAAATAGAAGGGGGCAGGGTAGGTGGTTATGTCCAATAAGCTTGAAAGGAAGGTTGTTTCTTGTTACCCATTTCTGCTTGTGCCCCTATCAAGATTTCTGATAGACAGCAACACTTGTACACAACACATCCTTGCTCTTTCACCGCGTGTGCCATGTCAGAACTGAGGCAAAGGTATTTATTTATGCAAGAGGCCAGAAGCACACGAAGCCTTGGGTGTTCCTCCAAAGCTGAAGCACTACAAAATTCTACCTGGCAACTCAAGAGAGTTAGTAATCTCAGTAGGCAATCTTTTTGCATCTAGGGAGAGACGTGAGGGTGGGGCCAGGTAACAGTTAACTATAGTGTGACAGTCTGAAAATGGACACTCTTAAATTGTTATTGGGTTATATAGAGCGCAAACCGCTACCCAATCGGGCTTCCTGGCACTAACATTGAGGCTTATGACCTTGTAGAGACTGGATGAGGGGAGAAGACCTGAATACGACCTGCATGATATGACACAATGGCCAACACATTTGGTTTTTGGGGCAGGGACATACTAGCATAATGCCAATAACCCCTTCAGCCCAGTACAAACCACCTTCTAATCTGCTTTTCAACATGCACGTCTATATGGCTGCATTCCCACTGATGTTTATAGTTCCACCTCAGTTCAAAATAGACTCTCCTAAAGGATATTTAATAGGAAGTGTAACAGATGGGTTGTAACCAATTTACATCAAACTCACAGGGTGAAATCCATCTGTTCTCTTTGCCTGCTTTGCAGATCTTAACTGTGCAAAGAAAGGCAGAGAGGGGCCAGCGGCCCCTACCCAAACATAGGAATTGTGCTCCTGAAAGATTGCATCATCATTATCACTTGTTATTTCACTTCTTCTCAGTTAACAATTTAAGACCTTATCATTTGGGGGAAAAAAGAAGATTTGTTTCAGATATTGACATAACCATGTCCTCATAATGGCGGCTTTTCATTTACTACATTACAATGCATGGTGCGCTTTGAGGAATACAGGGCCTTTGTTTGTCTCAGTAATGATTGTACATGTCGATGTCAGTCAATTCTTGACCTAAACAGACGAGCATTATGTTCATCTCCTGGGAATAGAACCGTAGATCCCCTCCTCCAGGCCCTGTTGTTCAGGTCTATGCTAATTGGGCTCTTCCGAATGATCATGCTTTCTTGTGAAGTGAAGTCCCCCTTCGACAATAGCAAATAAACTGCAGATCATTCCAAGACTTCTTTAAAAATAGCTAGTACAAAGGGGCATCAGATTATTTAAAGTAGGAAATAAAAATATAGCTCTGTTTGTCGGATGCATATTTATTATGCATGAATGTGTTATTTATATATTCTTGCTCCCTACTCTTCTGCTACCTCTACTGTTTTTTCTGTATCAATGCCTTGTCTCTTATTTCTTTGTGCACCTCTTTCCCTTTTCTTTATTCTTCTCTGTATCTCTTGGGCTGGATACCTCATCGTTCTCTCTTTACTTGTTTGTCTCCCTGCCTCACCCATCTCTATCTCTCAAATCTCTCTGCTTCACCCCTCTCACTATACCTTTCTCTTTACCTCTCTCTGTTCTCCTGTCTCCCTCCCCTTCCCATTCCTTACTCAGGAGAGTCAACCAGAGAAGTGTTCATATAGAAAAGAAGAGAGGATGGCAGACATGGGAAAAGAATTAAGGAGAAAATGATCAAATTGTACCCAATGAGATGGTGTAAATCCTCAGATCAGTGCTTTTGTTTTTATTGCTGCAGTAACCATGCTAGTTGTAAAAGGAGAAATATTTATGATTATAAATATACAGCAATTAAACCTTATGTTAATATCAATCACTGGTCCACTAAACATCTACCAAGTCAGTGTTACAATGGCATTCTCACAAGTGGAAACAAGCATTTACAATGCAATGGTCTCGGCATTGGTAAAGTTAGAGCTATTGGTATTGCTCATGACATTATTTTTGTTTATGTTTTTGTTTTTAAAACATTTAAAGAAACGGCATTGTTATTTACAATGTCAATAGCTTAATCACTCTCAAATGCGAGACCTATTGCATTTGCACCCACACACAGATTAAGCTATTGACATTGTAAATAACAATGCCGTTTCTTTACATGTTTTAAAAACATAAACAAAAATAATGTCATGAGCAATTCCAATAGCTCTAACTTTAACAATGCCGAGACCGTTGCAATGTAAAGGGTCAGCTTGCTCCCCTCATGCCGAGGTCTGAGTTGTAAGCTGTGTGGGTTACAGGTAGTTGGTCGTCAGTAAGGAGTTCAGCCTTCCACATCTAGGTACATAGGTTCAAATCTATATTCGTGGCGTCCATTCTCAGCGCCCGGTGTGACGTCAGCTCTACATTGTTCGAGGCCGAGTTGAACATTAGCCCACTCTGAGCCAGAGGCTGGCCACAGGCCCAGTGAAGTTAGAGTGCGTCTGGGATATCTTTGAGTGACGTGCAATGCCTAGGTTGTAATGTGAACAGGGATCAAGTTGGATACCTGGACTCCTATGAAGGCAGAGCAATACCCATCATTAAAGCGCCACGAAGCACCAAAACTACAGAAGCAAGCACTTTCACTCCCAAAACCACGCCCACTGACATAACCCATGGACATGTATTTACTTGTGTCTCAGGAAAGTTTAAAGTATACTCATGACCACTGCAATTATGCTATTCTGCATCGTGGTTTCTTGTTTACATAATTATTTGGCACATATTCCATCATCTGCTGCATAAACTGCAGACTTTCGAAACAAATGTAGCTCAAACATCAAACGTTACAACAAACGTGGTGACCGGTTTGCACGCAGAGGAAGGCCCTTCCCAAAAAGTTTAACTGATCATCTGTGTCGCTTATTTTTGTATATTGTTGTTAAACTGGCATTAATGGGGTGAAATCCTTGTCCAGGTAGTATTATCATGTGTAAAAATTACAAAGTAAGTCATACTATAAAAAAGCGCCAACTTATACCACATAATTGTCCTTTTCTTGTGTCACAATTTAGCCACCAATACCGCATAATTCCTGTGGCCGCGCTCATATGCCTGTCATTGCAACAGTGTGAGAAGAGCCCTGCTTGTGCATTCATGCAGGTGCACAGTTGTGCATAGATGGGCACCGCGCGATTTAAACCACAGTGAATATGAGAATACTAAGAGGATGCAGCCCTTGGAGGAGCAGTCTTAAGCCATCCACAGTGTGCGCCCTGAAGTCCACAGAGGAGTTTCAGTGGCGCTACCTGTAGGCATGGGCATTAAATGCGAGTCATGGAATAGGCCGGAGAGGGGCACGCAAGTGTGGCAGGGATGGGCATCATAAAACCAGCGACAGGGTGTACCCAGACACCGCGAGCAAAAAACTCAAGGGGAATGCATTGGTGCCCGTCTGCAGCCTTCACTTGTGATAATCTGCAGGGCAAATGCCTCAAGCCACCATCAGCCCTCAAACAAAGCAGAAACATAAAGAGCTTACAAGAAAAACAAGACGATAGTTCCAGAACGCCTTGGTTACTGCATTCTGAACACATTAACTCACTGCGTAATTAACGCACAACAAAAAGCGACAGTGAGCAGGCCAGACTGTAAACTCCCCTGGAGGGGGCTACCTGTGGAGAGGGTGAATGCAGCGACCTTCCCTTTGTTCACTTTGTTTCAAGAAATCTGACCCCCGCCCTCCCTTTGCCCCACTCCATCCTGTCCTGAGAGGACCCCCTTCTGTGGGCCTGGTGAACGTCATTGTTGTGTCTGTTTGCCGAGGCTGTCCTCAAAGGCTCGCTCGAAAATCCCTTCATGTGTGGGGGGAGGGAGTGAAAGCGCAAACATGGCGGTCGCCACTCACTCACTGCTGTGCACGCCAAGGCACAACTGTTCTACCAGCCACGGGCCTGCCCTCGCCACGCCCTGCGCCGCGGAGAAACCGGTCCCTAAAGGAAGGGAGGGCGAACAACGGAGGAGAGGGAGGTGGCACGTCAGTCCTACAGAATACAATGCAATTAATGCTGGGCGGGGCTAAGGTCGTGAGCAGAGGCCGGGGGAGGAGTCTATCGTAACATCACTGTGAGAGACTACGGTTAGTGAGATATCGCCGGATAGTCTGACATCACCATGCACAGTTGTTTTGGTGAAAATATCAGTCTATATCAGAACGTGGGTATCCACAGATATTATAGAATTATCGCGACAGCACCAAAGACAGATGCGGTTAACCTGATGTGTCACGGGCAAAGACCTCACTAGAGTGAGCGATCATTGGATTTCATGATACCACCGTTGGGAGTTTCAGAGAAGTAATTCTTGTAAACAGCTTTTGAAGAGTTCACCGTTGAGACACCGTTGAACAAGGCAGAGCAAAAGGCACACCACTGCCTTTCTCCGAGGTCAAGAAGAAATGCCTCGGAGAAAGGCAGCGGCATTTTCGGATTCGGGGGCGTGTTTGTCTTTTCTCTCCTCCAGCCATTGGCTGGAGGAGATAATTAGACTTTCTGAAAAAAACACGACCCCCGATCCGAAAAGGACGGGGCCTAAACGGAATGACGGACCTCTTCTCCAATGGCTGGCCAGCATTCAAGAGGCCAGCCAATGGAGAACAGGGGAGAAGAGGGGCGGGTTCAAGCCCCTCTTCTCCAAGTCATTAAATCTCGGATCGAGACTGCGCAAGCGCAGCCTTCGAGCCGAGACCTAAAAACGACTGGTTCTCCACATAAGAAGTTGCATTACAAAAATAATCTAGGCTCACTCACAAATAAACATGATTTATAAATGCCTGTTTAAGCTTTCTTTTTTACTGTTTGACAGTCGATGCCAGCCAGTTTGAACATTCGTCTATTTGTGCACGTTTCTAAAAATGTAATGTATAATTCAATATTGTTTGTCAGTTTAAGAGCTTGAGTTACCTAAATTTGGTCAAGAAAATAAAAGTTATTCCGAATAGGGAACCCCTAAACTGTCTTGTTCACTGCCCCAAAAATTCTTAAGAAGGTACTGATAAAACCCAGGAAATTATGTTGCATGCAGACACTTAGCCATTCTAGTTTGGCAGAATAAACACCTAGCCAGGCATGAGCATGTGAAGTTTTAAAAACAAATTAAAAATTATCTACTTCCATATTTTGAAAACTGTTAAAATCGATACATCTGTCAATGTTACACTTTTTTAGGTCTCGCCTGACCCAGCGCATGCGCTAGTCTGGCGAGACTTATTGAGAGGGCTCCAAAAAGTGCTACCAGGCCAGCCTAGAGCTACAGTGCATGTGCGCGGGCGCGCCGCGATTACTTTCACTTTCACAGCCACTTTGATGTTTGATCGCGATCACTTTCACTTTCACAGACACACGGCCGCTTTGCATAGCCAATAGGTCTCGCTTTATGGGACCTTATAAGTATTTAGTTATGCAACTGTTGCATGGCTAAACACTTATAAGGTCCCAAAGGCGAGACCTATTGGCTATGCCAATGCTTGTTTAGATTTGGATACAGTTACCTTCTTTGACATTCTTACAACAACACACTGACCGATTTAAAAGGCACTGACGCATGCTGCATGCACACTGGGGGCATTTGCAAAACATCTGTATTGCTTAATGGACATTTAATGGAAGATTCCTTTACCTGACATGTTCAGAAAACATTACTTTCTGAATTCTATCAGGTCTGCAACCACATCCTTCATTCTGTAAAAATGAAGAAATTGGCTTTATTGTACTACATAAAATTGCCCCCCCCCCCCCCCCCCCAAAAAAAAATAATATCCAAATGCCTTTTAACATGATACATTCGATTTTTTAACTAGAGGATTTAGTGTTGTGAAATGGTGTAAAGTTGTGACATTTGTTTTTCTGTGTGATGGCTTTTACCAAACTTTTACCGCACAAGGAGTCATTCATTTTTGTTCTGTATTCAAAAGAAAGCTGAACAACATTAATACACTTCTGTTATACAAGAAATGTTTAATTTTTTAATCAACACTCTCCCAATTATTTCAGGACTTGAGTTAGAATAGTAAATGAGTTGTCTCAGTGGCCAGAAAATACATGCTCTGAGAGGGTAACAGAAAGCTACAACCACTGGCAAAGCAAATAGGCCTGGCTTGTGATTTCAGTCCTGAATAACTTATAAAAAGAAGACTGCTATAGTGGGGAATCAAACAAATAAAAAAGATTGCTTTTTATATACAGTGCATATATGAGGCCAATTAATGTGTGACTGTTAGAAATGGGATTTTTGGTCAGCTAGGGCATGTGCCAAAGTCGGGCAGAAACCACCACTCTAGTCAGGATAAGGGAGTTACACTCCTAGAATAATCCCTGCTCACCCCCTAAGTAGCTTGGCACGAGCAGTCAGGCTTATGTTAGAGGCAGTGTGTAAAGCATGTGCACATAACCAACAGTAATACAGTGTAAGCACTACAAAAGGACACCACACCAGTTTAGAAAAATATCCAACATTTTTATGTATTTAAGACAAGACCAAAAACGATAAAAATCCACAATACAGTACTTAAAAATCTTCAATTATCAAAATATGCTTGAAAAATAGTTCCTTGATGTTGATAGCTCCATCTGGGGCTATCACAGCATCGTGAGCAAACAAATCCAAACAGTTCTGGCTGACCGCGGTGTTGCGGGCCAGCTACGGTGTCGGGAAGACCCGCAAACAGTACCTTTTAGGAATTCAGGGTGTCGGCGACCTCTCGTTGAGCTTCCGAAAGCACGGCGTCCGCAGGCGTCAGTTCCGGAGGTTGGTGCAGGAGTCGTCTGGGCCCTTTAAGTCACATGCGTTGCAGATCGAACTCCTCTCTGTTGAAGTCAGGAGCGCTGGCGTCAGCAGGCGTTGGGTGCTGCTGTGTGAAGTGCAGCAGTGCAGCGTGCAGTGCCCTCAGGCCACGGTGCAAGCAGCGGCGGCATCAGATGGCGATGAGGGTGAGACCAGGGTTGCGGTGCGAGGTGACGGCGGTGCTCGTCGCGGTGCTGGCAGGTCACGGTGTAAGCAGCGGCGTCGTCGTGGCTGAAGCGCTGTCGTCGGCTGATGAACTGGAGTCTATGGTGCCGGGGTCGGTAGGCCAAGGCTGCGGTGCGAGATGAGGGTGGTGCATCGTGTAACTTTACGAGCGGTGCCCTCGAACCACAGTGCAAGCAGCGGCGTAGATTTTGGTGTGGAGCGTCGTCGTCGGGGATACCAAGGTGTCATCGTGAAGCGAGGCGGTGCGGAGTGCGGTGCCCACAGGTCGCGGTGCAAGCAGCGGTTCGGTGACAGCATCAGCAGGCATCATCGGTGAGACCAGGGTCACGGTGCGGCATTGCGGCGGTGCCCTCTGCGGTGCCATCAGGACACGGAGTCGGCAGCTGCAGCGTAGACAGCGTCGGGTTGCTCTTTCCTCTGTTGCAGCACAAAACACCCAGTGCTGAGGGCAGAAGAGCCTGACGTTTTTGCTGTTCCTGAGACTTCTTGAACAGGGGGCAACCTCTACCTCAAGCCGTTGGAGGAACTCACAAAAGTAGATTGAAGAAAGTTCCGTCCAGTCCTTTCACTGCCCAAGACAGAAGTAGCCACTGCAGGCCCACACAGCAAAGCACACAGCAAAGTGGTAGTTCCTCCTCACAGCTTCTCCAGCTCTTCTTCTTGGCAGTCTTCTTGAGCCAAAAGAGTTCTAAAGTTCAGGGGTCTGGGCCCCACTATTTATATCCCAAAATCATTTGATCTCTTAGGCAGAGAGTGTCTGTGCCCAGCCAGAACCAGTTCTGCCTTCTCTGGTGTGACTTCCTGGCAGGAGGTGGAGACGGCATGGCCAGAGGCCCTTTGAGGTGCAAGGAAATCTCCTCCTTTCCTAATTGAAGCCCAGGTCTATTCAGCCCTTTCCTGACCCACCTAGACTATCTAAAGCCACTCCTGCTCCCCAGCCTTCTGTCATCCAAATCCAGACAGGCAATCCACATTCCAGCAGATGCACACAGGATGACTGAACAAGAAAATGCCTACTTTCTAAAAGTGGTGTTTTCAAACACAGAATGTAAAAATCACCTTCACTAAAAGATGCATCATTAGATTCTGAGTTCAGGCATACTAAACTTTATTTCCCTACCTAATTCCCCGGGCTAGTTATGTTTATAAGATGTTATAAACAAACTCCCCATTTTGTCCTATGGGGAACAGGTAGCCTTGCAATAGTGAAAAACGAAATTGGCCGTAATTCACTATAAGAACATGCCACACACACCAGGGCATGTCCTACCGTTCACATACACTGCACCCTGCCCACAGGGGTACCTTGGGCCTACCTTAGGGGTACCTGACATGTAAGAAAAGGGAAGGTTAAGGACTGACAGGTGTGTGCACTGACCAAGTCGACATGGCAGTTACAAACTGCACGCAGACTCTGCAATGGCAGGTCTGAGTTACCTTTTCCGGTCTACTCACGTGGGTGGCACAATCAGTGCTGCAGGCCCACTAGTAGCATTTGATTTACCGGCCCTGGCACACTCAGTGCACTTTACTAGGGACTAACAGGTAAATCAGATATCCAATCATGGAAACACCAATCCATAACACAATTTACACAGAGAGTATATGCACTTTAGCACTGATTAGCAGTGGTAAAGTGCCCAGAGTCCTAAAACCAACAAAACAGGTCAGGAAAAAATAGGAGGAAGAAGCAAAAAGTTTGGAAATAACCCCTGCAAAAAGGGCCATTTCCAACAATGAGGATGTAAAAAAGTACCAAACGCATTCAAATGCAAGCTCGTTATTGGAGGCCGAATGCTACATCAAAGAACCAATTACACGAGGTGAGATAGCAATGTTTCTCTGGACAGAACCAAAGCCCACACTATGTATACTTTTAAGTATTGGTAACAGTAGGTATTGTGTACAGCTGCACTGCCAAAGCTGACCTAAAAAATACAATGTGGCACATAGGGGAGCCACCCTACCAAGACAAAGACGGCAGGATATGACGAGCAAGGTGCGGTCTACAGTAAAGATGCACATATGCATATACCCCGGTATAAAGAGAACATTTGATTCATGTTTGAGTATTGAGTCCAAACCACCAGCGCTCTGAATCAATGGAAAGACAGCACACATTCCTTTATTACACCTTTAATAAAATAGAAAGGATAACTATTACCAATTTTCAAAATGGCCGTGGTAGAGTTAGAAGCAGGCTCAGCCCGGGTGGGCCACTATGCCGTCTCCTGCGTGTGCATTTTTACATATAAATCAGCACATGTAGTTTGTTCATCAGAGCATAGCGCGAGCATTTTGGATGGCAAAGTCCTGAAGAAAGGGGGCGAAGGGTTTGATCGCTAATGCGCAAAACGTACCCTGAAAAGTCATTCTTCCCCCGGTTTTTGTGCGCAAATGGTGCATATCGCGATTTGTGAAAGAGATCTCGGGGTCTGAGGGCTAATAGGATTTCAGGGCCCTGGCATGTTCTGTTTAAAGCCAAACGTGCTACCCAATGGAAGGGAAATGCATTTCATTTTTGTTTATAAATAAAAGCATCAGCTCAGGGATGTGTTAAATTTGGTTACTCCTCGGTCCAGAAAGCTGACGCGCAGCGCCGCACTAAGCAACAGGTAAACCTACATATCAGAAGAATGGGATGCTGGACAACTGTTGCACAGCAACCATCAACAAAAAAAGTTTTCTACAGGATTTAAAAAAGCAGGTTTTCTGACAAACTCGGAGCTAACGAATGTGTTCCCATTTTCTGAAGTGAACTTTAAAGTTCATTGGGGGGAAAAAAGCGCCTCATTGACATTCATGATACCACACCGGTGTTCACGGCAGAGATTTATCAATGACAGCCATATTGCCCCCCCTCTGTCTCCTTTATTCGAAACTGTTGAAGACATTCACTCGCGGGCCCGTCTCTTTTACAAGGCCTCGCCTTTCAGCCCCCTCAGAAGCCCGGCCTTTCGAACAGATGTTTGTGGCCGAAGTCAGGCCGGGCCCGGTCTTGTGTCCCGCCTTCCTGCCCCCTTTGTTTCTCTGCGCCTTTGTTCCCGATTTCATGCTATCACAGGGGCAACATGTTTCCCTGCGTGAAGTTGTCATGGGCATAATAGCCCCGGAGCAGGGTCACAGTCGGAGGGATGGGCGTGAAAAATTGGTAAAATGTATCTTGGAGCCCACCCACTAGACGGCTCCATGCAAGAGTTTAGGAATGAGGAACGCCACGCAGTACCGGGGATGTGCGCCTTCCTCACTGTGAATCCCCAAAACCCTACTCCTAAAGCGACAACTGCAGGAACTCTGCTCTGAAGCAGGATGGGTTGTGGCCTATATGACCACCGTGCCTCTGCTTTCTGCGGGTTCTCAGAGAGGCATACTAAAATATGTATTTACAGTTAAATTCTAGGCAAATTGAAACTATACCCTGCAAAAAAAAGAAGTGTAAAAAAAATCGAATTTGGATCTAAACACTACACCTTTTCAATGGGAAAAATGTTCTGGGTGTATATTGTCATTGACATTTTACAACAAGATCATGGCATCGTGGTACCCTGGTAATTTGGCATTATTCTGAACATGTTATTCCTCACACTGATCCATATAATCAGAGTCATTGTTAACACAGGTGTTTGGCCTTCCCTGATGAAGAGTGAAAGTTCAGGACATTAGACACCACTGAGGAGGAACGAGAAGAAGAAACTAAGTCCTTATGTAGAGTTTTGCAAAAAAAAGTGTATTGTGCCACAATGTGTTGGAGTACCTTATAAGCCAAGCTCCCTGAGCATCTGCTCTATTTTGAGTCCGCATGGGCAGCCTCCGTTAGCTCCACTGGTGGAAAACGTTTACCGATGATCTGATGACCTCAGGCCTTCGGTCAAAGTCCCTCAGACCATCCAATCCAGCCTGTTTAGGACAGCGCAACTCTTAGGATGTTTCTAACTGAGTCAAGGGAGTGTCAGGGAAAATAAGAACCTTTCAAAGGCAATATTGGACCATGGTACACAGTTAATTGTTATGTATTAGATAGATAGATGGATAGATAGATGGATAGATAGATAGATAGATAGATAGATAGATAGATAGATAGATAGATAGATAGATAGATAGATAGATAGATAGATAGATGGTGTGGGTGCGGGAACCCCTAAAATTGTAGGCACAACATTTTACCTCAACAGCACATCCACAGGTGGGTGAATTGGAGATGGTGTTAAACCTTGATTTCATGAGGGAATGTGTCCCCGAGATAATGCCCCATAAAGCATATAAAAAATACAGTCAATTAAGGGCAGACTCAATAGCTGAGTTCCATCCAGGACAGGAATAGAAATGTAAAAAGATTTGTTACAAAATTTCAAAGGTAGTGGTACAGAAACCTTAAATGCAAATGCATGAAGCTATTGTCATGAAGGCTCTCAATAATAGAGCAAAACAGAATAAGATGTAAAATTCAGAGAATCCTAAGTCCCAAATAAGCAGCGAATCAGAAAGAAATTGGGCAGCATCCCGAGAAGCATTGGAAATTCTTCAGGAAAGTCTCTGGCTCACCCCCAAACTCTAGGACTTATATACAAACTTCTTGCATAGGAAAGAATTTCTGCAAAATTGTCATGGTGTGAGCAAAATAATTTCACTTTTAGCAAATCAAACTACAGTTCTATTAAACATCATATTGCCATACCATCTAAACACTATACCACTACACACATTTAGTTTCTGTCCAATCTATACTATTGTTATCTGAGATGGAAGGGCAAATTTGATACCAAAACAACAGCAAACTATTGTGAATTAATGCAGTACAGTGAGCTAGTGGAAGGACCTTGGGAAATTGCAGTATTACTGTGCCGATCTTGGAAAGTTTTCTTCAAAAACAGCAAGAACAACGTCAATTGGAAATATACAAACATGGCTTTGCTTGACTGTATGCTGCAGAAACAATGAAAAGTGAACATGCAGAAAGAGACATCCATTCTGAATAAGATGGTGTTAAGTCCTAACTGTAGCATAGTTAGCTTAAGCCAGATAAAAAGCACTTTAACAAGTCATAGAAAATTTGTTTCAAATGCAATAGCACCATGTCAGTGTGTAAATGTAAATCTATATTCTGTACGTTATTAATAATGCACAGATTTATAAATACACAAAAATACCTTAGATAGATAGATATGTACATCCATTGGTCTGTTAAAAGGTAATTACAATTTTGCTTCTAGCCACTACTGCATGGTGCATTGGGTAAGGACACTGTATTCACTACTAGCGCCATTACAGCGAGTGACTGCAGTTTCCTTTTACATAATATTCACATCCTGCTTAAAATAGCCACTTTCAGTGTAAAGGGTAATGGGTCAATGTATGCTTTCTTTAAAAATTAATCAAGAATATTTCATTTTCACTATTTCTTTTACTTTTTTTGTGACGGCCAAGCAACACCCACATCCACTGGTTTTGGACTGCTCACTCCGTCTTACAATGCACTGTATCTTGTCTGGGCACTGCTTTCATGGGTAACCATCTTATAACCACTTTTCCCATTAGTCAACCATTGAAAGATGGTCGCCCATGCATATACATCTTTGGGCAACTACCTTTGGATATTTTTGGCATTATTTTTCATTATTTATTGTTTAAAATTTACCAATGCGTTGCTTTCCAACACGTCAGCCATCTTGGAATTGTAAAATAATATTAAAATATAGTGAAACAATCAAACATGGCCATGTATGTCAATGCACTGGGGGCCATCTTTGAATATTTTTGGCATACCTTATCAATCTTTACCATACTAAGATGGCCAAAGTTTTGCTTCAAAACTCATCATCCAATCCTAAAAGGTAAAGCTATGATACAATGTGCTTGCTTAGTAACAACCATTACTAAACAAATAGTCCTGCGACTGACCAATAAAAGCTAGCCCTGTTGGCTTTGTCAGTGCTTGTTTTTCTCTTCCATTCACAGTTCATGTATTGGGGCCAGGGAGGGAGACTCGAAAGCACATTCAGGAGTGTATCCATTCTACCTGTGTGTTGCCCAGGGAGAAATGCTGGTCAGAATGTTACTTTGTGGTTCACATGGAGTCTGTGGTGGCTGGATCCTGGCTTTAGAGTGGTGAGCTTAACAACAGAGAGCTAATGATTACAAAATAGCCTGGTACTGCCGAGACCCCCTCCCTTGGCCAGCCAAGCCCCCCTTTTACCTCAAACCTTGGGGTCTCCCCATATGCCAGACAGGTCCTTCCCAATTTCCCCCAAGGCAACAATGGAGACAACACACCAGCTTGGATTAAGGGTCGTAAACCCCGGCTGTATTTTATGCCATAACAATAACAAAACATTAATCTCAATATTTACATTATTTATACATTACACAGAAAGTCCGTTCCATTACATTGATATGTAGACTGTGTCATTTCGCTATCCTTAACATGTTTCTAATACATAGCCATTCCTATCATAAGCTAAGTGATCATCAACATTATCTTTCTGCGTATCCCTGTTTGAGCCTATGGCAAGGTCAATGACTGGTCTGAGATCAAGATCAAGCTAGGTCCCACCCTCCTACCAGAGTGACCTAGCGCAGGAGGCCCAGTTCGCCGGAAGGTTACCTCACCCCGGGCACCCCCTACGCCCTCAACATTATCTCCATAAGGGGCTGTACAGTTATGCCCAGCTTACTTGAATGCTTGCGGGGGTTGGCCAAAAGCCTACCGGAAGTGGAACTTCCCCTCCCCCAAACCCTTCCAGCCTACCAGCTGTAAATGCCCCTGGAGTTCCATGAGAGACCATCTGTCCACCCCCTCAGGCATCCTCATTTGACAATGGTGATGCCTGCTAAGGACCGTAAACTATACCCACCAATCATGACCTTACTGCCACAGGCCAGCATAGTTGCCTGACTCTCTGCCCCCCCCCCCCCCCCCCCCGCCTCCAGAAGGTCATGCCTTACTCTGCACCCTACTAGCCAGGCAAGCAAATTCTGCACCTCGCTCCCGGAAACCCCCCTGGTCGCTGCCTCGGTGGCGGCCTGTATTCTGAAGAAGTGGGTCCCGAAGCTGACCGGATCTAACCCGGCCGCCTTGATGGCCACACCCACGACCCTCCTGAATTGAAATGTAGTGAGCGGGGTCCCATCTTGATGCATTAATAACGGACCCCCACGCCCCGCAGCCTGTTTTCCAGGCACGCCTCCATGTTGGGGATGGGGCAGCACATGCTCCCCTCTGCCCTTTGTAATACCACTCTGTCCCCTCTACCCTCCTGGTCGGTCTTAGATTTGGGAATGAATATGAATAGGGATTCCCCTTGCACCTTTACGTGACTGAACTGCAGCCCCCCGTGCCAGTCCTTTTTATTTTTTTGCCACCAGTTCCCCAACCCTGAAAGCGCCATAGAACGCCAATGAGAAGGCGGCTTTAAAGAGAAGTGCTTCACTCGCTGACTTACAAACTTGACACAGCGCGCCCAGTAATGCTGACAAAATAACAATACCTATCGGGCGCCTTACATCCGGCTGGGAACCTTGCATGCGCTGCCACCCCTTCAGTGCCTTTCTCTCTATTAATGTGCTGGTGGGGTGGCACTTGCCCTGCATTTTTGTAAAAAAGGAAATTAACCCATTATGGCGTTGTGACAATGCCACCGAGCGCCCCCCATCCTTCATTGCTCTTAAGAAAGAAAACACTGCCCAAGTATCATGCCAGGCCTCCTCCCATACTTCCCCCACAAAGTTGCTGTATGCCCCAAACGCCCCTTCATATGCCTGCCTGGTCCTGGGTGCTAGGCTAGCTGCCACAGTAACTGGGGGCCCCAAGCTGCCAAAGCTGGTCTGGGAAAGGCGTTTGGTTCTCTGCCGCTTCCGGTTGGTGGGACCTGAAAACCTGCATCTTTAATCGAGAGAGTGCGTCAGCAGCATGATTCAATACACCTGGGATGTTTTTTGCCCTAAACAGAAGATTCAGCCTCATGCACAGCAATATTATTTCTTTCAACGACCGCAGGATCATCTTACACTTTGCCGATTGATGATTGATGCATTCTACCACAGACATGTCAGACCAAAAAACTACAGATTGCTTCCTCAGCTGTGCTGGCCAGATGGACAGTGCCACTAGGATGGGAAATAATTCCAAGAAACCAATATTACCTGTGAGCCTGGATCCACCCACCATGCAGGCCAGCGCTGCGCCACCCATGATGTACCTAAATTTGCGCCAAATCCTTCGCTACCTGCAGCGTCAGCCAGCAGACCTATCTCTGGGCTGGTTCTTGGTGGGCTGGGCCACACTACCTTGCCATTGAAATCACGCAGGAATGCCATCCAAATCCGCATGTCCTGCCTGACCTCACTGGACAACCTGGTGTGGTGATGTTTCTCTTTGAGACCTGACATAGCCTGGGCAATGGAGCGTGAGAATGGTCGTGCCATGGGAATGACTTTTAGTGCAAAATGTAACTGTTCCACTGTTTGCTGTAGCTGGTGCAGCGTAACCTTTCTCCTTCCTCAGGCATTGCTGCCCTGAACGATATGATTTATTCTTTTGGCAGACGTGACACCCCATGTACCGAGTCCAATTCTGTCCCTAAGAATTCGATCTCTGTGGTTGGCCCGACCATCGTACCTACCGCCAAAGTCACGCCAAAGTCATACATGAGTGCACAAAACTTCTGCAGCGCACAGCCACACTCTTGAGAGCCTGGTGCTCCTAAAATTAGAAAATCATCTAGGTAGTGTTGGACTGGCTGGTGCACCGTCACCTGCCTGAACACCCATTCCAAAAAGGAACTGAACTCCTCAAAGTATGAGCAAGAAACAGAACACCTCATAGGCATATATTTGTTCATGTAATATTTCCCTTGGAACTGGAAACCCAGCAGGTGAAAATCTAGTGGATGTACTGGCAACAAACGGAAGGTTGATTCAATGTCTGATTTTGCTAGGAATGCACCAGGCCCAGCCCCCTAAGCATTTTAATTGCCTGATCAAAAGATGCATATCTGACCGTGCACAGCTCTCCATCTATGGCGTCATTCAGTGATTGACCCTTGGGGGCCGGAAGGTTGTGAATCAAGCGGAACTCCCCCTGCTCCTTCTTGGTAACCACTCCCAATGAAGAGCACACATATCCCTCCACTGGTATTATGTCAAATGGGCCCGCTACTCTGCCCAACTTCAATTCTTTTTTTGTTTTTGCTGCTGCCACCACATTATTGGACCTCACAGATAGTTGGTTCTGACAATGTGAGACCCCCATGTAGCCAGGTGCAGGGATTCTGAAACTGTCCCTGAAACCTTCAAATAAAATTCTAGCAGAGTTAGGGCAATTGTATTTGTCCAGTCATGCGTCTAACGGCGTGTCTAATGCGAGAGGGTCCCCTCCGGTCGCTTTAGGTCCTGCTCCACTGGCCACAGCACTCCTTGCTGGAGCCGCCTGCCCCTCTCCTGCCTTAGCCCCCTCAAATTGGGCCACCATTTCCTCAGCTTTCTCTAGTGCGCTCTCTTCGCTATGCAATGTCCATGCGCCTGTTGCTGGGGTCCAGGTACCTGCCTTCTCCAACCACGGTAACACTGCTGCCAAACTAGCTACCAAATCAGGTTGCCCAGGCACCCCACCCGTTGGGCCCTCTCCCGTAGGGACTAGTTCAGTTGGGCAGGATCCCTGTCTCCATCTTCCTTGTCTACCACACTTCAACTATGGAAAATACATTTCTTTCATAATGACTCTTGATTGTTAATCTTCGTTTGTAGATTGCTGAAATGCTCACTGTGTAAGTGGCTTAAAGGACTCCTCTTTTGTGGGATCTTGCAGGGATAAACTATTTACTTCAGTTCCTAATGCTGCACCTTACAGTGGAAACTGTGAAGAACCATAGGCTTGTATGGAAGTCCTTAGTACGTCAGAAAGGGAGAACATGGTAAAATCAGCAGCACAAGGCCTACACCTCTACCACCCTGACATTAAACTGTGCATGGACTGCAAGCCTGGTTCCTCCTTCTTCCTCTGAAAGTCAGTGAAGAAGCTTCAGGACACAGTGAGCGCGTGTGTGTGTGTTTTCACATCAGAGACTAGAGCAAATGCACGTGCTGCATGTGCACTTCTCAATCTCCCTTCAGTGGTGCTACTTCTAGGAAAGAGGATCAAAGGACAAGTTTGTGACAATGCCATAAGCCTCTGTCTCTTGATTATGGGGTCTTCTGACAATCTTTATTGCCTGCCTCTCTACCTTTACCATCAGACCCTTAGTCCCCTCACTACGGGGATGTCTCAGAGCTGTTTTTCGTTCTAACACTTATGGGATTGCGGACATTCCACAAAATCACTTTATACGTATTTGCCAACAACTAGATCCACTCCTCTCAGGCTTCTGTACTCTACACTGATGTCTCTGCCTTCCAGATTTCCAACGTTTCACTTCAGTTAACCATAATCGCTGGTTTGCAATACATATCTTCCTCATCCTGTTGGCTTCCGTTGACTACGTGGTTGTTTCAGTATGTACTCCTACTTCTCTTGACATCTCAAGCACCACCCATGAAGGGTTCTCCTCTAAACTTTGTTAATTTCCTGTTCAGTGGTGCTTGTTCCAGTCCTTGTCCTCCTCTCTGAGTGGAAGCCCCTCAGAGTTCGGTCCACTACTATTCTCAAGAGGCACATCCTCCCTTGGTGACATTAGTTCCTCTTTCTGCTTCTGCTTCCACTTCAGTGCCAAGGATAACAAAATCTTCTTCTTCTTAGCGATCCATTCCCACACCTCGAATCTGTAAGCAGTTCTCTAACTGTTTTACTGCCGACAAGCACTGGTTGACACTGCGAACCCTTATGTGGATCTCCCTAAATATGCCTTCTGTCCCATTGACAAAGTAATTACCCTTTGTGCCCACATACCTTTCTTTGTTTGACGATATCAGCTCACCTCTTTTTACAAGGTATGCATGTGCTAAGTGTCAGCCAGCTAAAGAACACAATTTAAGTCCTTCAACTTGGCCTTCAATTTAATTCACTAACTATCCTTGCCTAATCAGGTAGACAGCCTAGCGTGACATTCAACAACCAGACAGCTCTGCCAGGGCTCTCTGGACCTTCTCACTGTTCTCGAAGCTCCATCCATGTGGAAAATCGCGATTTTGCTCATTCCATCTTCTACGCTGCTGTACTAGAATGGCCTATCAATGACTCCTAGGGCCAAACCCTCCATAGAAGATTTGAAACTCACCCTTAAAACAGATATGCTCACTCCAGCACTACTTGCCTAAACTAAATCGCTGCCCTTCCGCCTTTAAATTACGAAAATTATTTCCATAGCACACTGCTGTACCTTGTGTGGTTTAGTGGAACTGTTCGCTTGCCCAAAGAAGAAGAGCATGCAGAGCATTCTGTGAGGATTATGTGCATATTTAAAGAACCTTGACATGGCATAAATTGAGGTGATCGATTGGAAAAGGTGTTGCGAGCAGCATTTAGGAAGGAAACGGGTAGAGCGGGGAAGATGCTTTAGGAGGCTGGCAGTCAGTGGCGGCGGCCCTGCTAAAGCGGAGGAGCGTCGCCCCACTGCTATTGCAGCAGTGAAAAAAAGAAAAAGAAAATGATAATAACAAGACGTTATTATAATATTCTTTTTCTTTCTGGAGTCCAGGCGGGGCTGGCTCCCTGACGATAGAGCAGGGGAGGAGTGGTTTGCACTTCTCTAAGTGCGAATGGCATGCTGGCACTTGGCATGTTCTCCATTGGGCTGTGCTGCACAGCACAATGGAGAACATGCCCAGCCTCCCCAAGCACTGCCTGAGCGTCCACACAGAACGCTCAGGCCAATCACGAACTGCTCCTGCACCGTCATGATTGGCTGTGAGAGCCCAGAAGAGTGCTTCAGGTGCTTCCAGCAGAGGAGGAGAGGCGTGCAGCGGCGGTAGAGGCATGCGGCGGAGAAGGTAAGATTTTTATTTTTTAGTTTGGTTTAATCGCCCCCCCCCCCGCCTCACCTCCCCGTTCCGAGCGAGCCGCCACTGCTGGCAGTGCTTGTGTGAGAGAGCGTTCTCATGTGCGCTAATGTTTATGTTGGTGTAGTGCGTGAGGCCAAGAGATGTGCTTTAATTTAGGCGCAGCAAATCAGCGGCTGCACTCAGGGTGCACAGTGGTCTTCTGATATGTTGTCATTGTTCAATTGTTTGGGCATCTCATAAGGATAGCGGTAGCTATGTGCATGCCAACGTAGATATATTGATTTCAGAACCCAACCTGATCATGATTATTCCTTTCAGAATTAAGAAGGGAAGTCCAGAGTTTGGAAATTTAAGATGGAGAAAGTCAAAATACCTAGTAGAGATTGTAGAAACTACCGGTTTTGATTGGAGTTGGATCTTTGAGCATCTGGAGCTGTAGGTCTGAAGCCTTCTCTGGCATTATATGGGGTCAATCCCATGTTAAGTGCAGTGGGTGATGCAGGGCCTTAAAGGGACCTTCCTGGTTACATGCTGTAGGGAATGCTCCGAGACTCAAGATTGAAGTTAAAAACTAGATGTAAGAAGTTTCAACATCATCTATATGCTATAATTTACAGAAATGTTAGAATCTGTCACAGAACTTTGTGTTTTCCGTGGTGGAGTCTTTGTCATTTGGATTTCTACCGTGTTTATTTTTAATCACTCACTCAGTAATTGAAAGACAATAAAGTGACTTGTTGACTCAGATCTCATACTGATGGATTTATTTGTACTCAAGTTCGAGCTTCAGAGGCTCTGTGCTGCTAAGCGCCATGAAGCCTGCGGACGACAGTTGTACTTTATATACTTGTGTCCCAGCTGCTCTCTATTGAAATTATGATGATAATTCGCAATCCAGTTTCACTTTTATTTCTGTATCAGTCATTAACAACGGCTCTAGAATGGTACATAGTTATATTGTAGCTTTTATTTTTCTTATGAATTGACGGGTTTCTCCAGAAACCAAGGAGACCTTTATTCTGGCGAGAGGTGCATATGCTACAGAAATAAGTAGTCAGAATATCGCAGTCATAAATATCGTCTGACATTACTATTGTGTCCTAAATATCGTTTACATAAATTCTTTTTTTTAAAACGATATTTAGGGCAAGATGTTTATTTTACACGATTGTGTGGTACCACATTTAGAAAGAAACATATCCTCTTCAAGTAGGATGCACATTTGCCTGCAAACAATTTTAGCTTATGTTCTAAACAAAGAAGAAGAAGTGAGACAGTCCTAAAAACTATATTGGATAAGAGTGGTATTAAACTGATAATAAAAGTGTAAGCACACGTAACAGAATATGTATGAGGGTCAGTATATATGCCAAACAAGAAAGTGCTCATTATGCAAAAAAACGGTATGTGCACCTTATATTTTTGTGGCCTTCAGTGTAAATTACTGCTGAATTTCCATGCCTTAATCACTGCACTTTTTATGTGAGTGGCTTTGTTTTGCTCCATGCCCGCCAAGACTACTTAAGGAAAAATAATAAAGTAGGCTCCTGATTCACACCAGTGGATTAGCCGGGCCTTTTGCCACCTGTGGCGGTCCCTGCGTTTGCCGCCCGTGGCAGCCTAATGTAAGGGGGGGGTGCTGCTGAGACGGCTGGCCAAACTGTCATGCGCATTGACAACCAGTGCACCTACCACTCCCCCTCTGCCTGTCATCCCCCATGCCCCCACCCCCTAGAAAATGCTACGGAGAAAAATAAAACGATAATAAACACAGGTTAATTATTTGATTTGTCTTATTTTGGCTGCGGGTAGGGGGGCAACGCTCCCCCATCGTAGCAGCCAAGCCACCGCTCTGTACACCCCCTCCTTCATGGTGTAATGCACATAACGGAGACCCCACCATAGCTACTCATAGAAGGCAGTACAGGCTTCATAATACTGATGGACCTCCAACACGCAGTTGCGTTCTGTGAAACAGTGGAACCATGTGTTGTGCAGTCTGTGATAATTAAAATGCACAGAGGAGTCTGTGACAGTGGCATAACGCAAAATGATGGCCCCCCCCTGCAGAATGTGATGAGTGGCCCCTAAGTCTCCCATATCACAGACATATTCATTGACTTTGACCTGATTGAGCCCCCCGAAGGTTTGGTGGCCCCTGAAGGGGTGGGGGCCCGTGCTCTGCAGGGACTTGTGTAATGCTGCTGGTCTGGGACCAGGTTTATATGTTAACTGGACACAGTGATATCAAATGTATGTGTGTGTAGGGAATTAATAGATCAGGCATTTTTTACTGTGGACGCTTTACACCATTCACTTCATAGCCCCTTAAAATGAAATCCATAAAACTACAACAAATGTCCCTTGCGATAAATAAAACAAGCATTGGCAAAGCCAATAGGTCTTGCTTTTGGGACCTTATAAGTGTTTAGCCTTGCAACAGTTGCATAACTAAATACTTATAAGGTCCCAAAGCGAGACCTATTGGCTATGCCAATGCTTGTTTCTGTTTATTACTGCTCTGTAGTAATGGTGGCGCACGAGTGCCACCATTACTACATAGAAGTAATAAACAGGAAAAAAAACTGGTTCACGGAGCACATCAGAGCAAAAGTGAAAGTGATCGCGATAAAACATCAAAGCGGCCGTGCGGCCGCGAAAGTGAGGCGCGCGAGCCCGCGCACATGCACTGTATCTCTAGGCTACAGTGGTAGCACTTTTTTGAGCCCTCACAAAATTTCTCGCCAGGCCAGCGCATGCGCTGGGTCAGGCGAGACCTAAAATAAGTAGCAACAGAAGAAGGAGGAGGTTGTAGAAAGTATAGAGATGCTCAGTTATTCGTGATTTGTTTCGAACATTCAAAACTCACCAAATCCTAATTGCACAATTTAAGCTAGTGACGACAGACACCAAGACAGATCCTCTCACAATCATTTCAACATTCTCTTCAGTGCTGAGTAGCGCTTCTGAAATTGCAAATTTGTTGCTCTTTTCATTGTTAAAATTGCCAAGATTTGTGAGTACCTAAAACAAAACTCTGCAGCCAATTACCTTGTCCTCTTCCCACTACAGGCATACCATAATTGTCAAAAATTTGGCTGATAGCTGTACTTCAACTCCTCTATAAAAACATTCCTTCTGCACTGTTGATGCTATTCCAGACTATATTCTAGAAATGTGCCCTGCTGCTGCCACCTTTCCACTGAAAAGTACATTTGAATCATTTAATGTCTCTTCCCCTCTTCGCTGAAATCAGGCCAAATCTTTGACCTTCTCAACACACTCTATGTCCTTCAAATTGTCAAATTCTTAGCCTAATTTCTAAATTATGTTTACTTGGAAGAATAATCCAAAACACTGTTTCAACCCATCACCTTGGACATCTTGGAATGCATGTGCCCCAGATTATACCAGTAAAGATATCACCCTGGGATGTAACACATAGACTGCTACCAATCATGTGCCTGTCTGTCCCCTCGCTATTCGTGCTATAGAAAAGGCATGGTTCCTAATTCTCTTTGTCCTCTCAGCCACGTTTGCGAGAGCTCTGTTGTCAAACACCTTCTCAACACTCTTTAGATCCATATTTAGAAGGATCAATTCTCCCTTTTTTTGGAGATAACATTTTGTGAAGATTGAATGCTGTAGATATTCTGCAGTTCCACCACAGTTTGGGGTTCCACACGGTTTACATGACTCTTGAACTATTCATTCACTATTAGCCACATTTCAAAAGGGCTGTAAAAACAGGTCGGTATTTACCCATCCTCTCAGAGATACTGATAGTGCATGTATTGGTATTTCACAGGAGCAAGTGAGAATTACACACTATTAAAATTTTGCCCCAATGGAACTTTAAGAAATATTAAATTATCTAGGGAATCGAGAATACCACACCAGATTCTGGCAGTAATTCCTCATTTCCACAGAATTTTATCCAAACATTTTTTCTGATTTCAGCAGCTGAAGTGTTCAGGTGAAACACTCTGGATCTGCCAAGTGACCGTAGGTCTCATAGTGCCAGTAGAGTCGGTAACTTCTGTTTCCAACCCAATTGAGATTAAAGAAAGGCTTGTATGGGGTCTCTAGGTAGAGGCAATTGAGAAGATTATAGTTGGGAATGACATTGGCTTTCATTCATATAAAGATTCTGCCTCCCTTTACCTCAGAGTGTCATTGCTAGAAGACATTAGTCAGCTGCAATTTTTTAGTTTGTTGACTGTAGGGCTCCTTTTGTCCGAATCCAAGTCTACTAAAACTGAATGCCTCCTCTGATAATTCTGTGATCTTTCCCCAATCCCATTTAACTCAACTCTCTCCTCTATGCATTTCATGTACTCCTGTTTTTATAGCCCCACCTCTTTCTCCCCGTGACTGTATCACTAAGTTCTTCAAAGCTACATACCATGAACTACATCGTCTGCAAAACGTCAAACTCCTGATTACCCCAAACGACTTCAGATGGATGGTTCAGATTACGGATCTTTCCACTCACGATGGTGGCAATACATTAGTCATGAATCTTCTCAGATCTTCTTTAGTGGCCTAAATAGCCATCCTTGTGTCAATGGCTTATCTAGTCATGGGTCTAAAAAGCTATATGTGTAACTCTTCTATTGATTTCTCTCCACTCAATCGAAGCCTACATCACCTTAAACTGGTCTGTATTTAATTTAAGGCACAAATTTTTTCACAAAGTTAGCCATCTCTGGAACATAAAGAAACATGTCTTCACTTTTCTCAGCTGCCCGTCCAGCAGAGAAGTCCAAAACTCTGAAACAAGGTTTCTTTCATGCCCTACCATCTGATTTTGAGCATAATCCAAGAAAACTGTAATGGCTTACCCATTTTCCTTGCCTTTTACTCAGAAAATATCTCTTGTATGATAATGCGGGAGCCTGAGGATTAGCCATAGAAGGTTTTCAAGATTTAACACCCAATTGGCAGATTTCATCCTTGGGAGTTCCTAATGGCTCTTGAAAAGGTCAATGGACCTTTGCCACCGAGTTAGAACAGAGCTAGAATGAACACATTTACTATGTATATATCATCAACAATTCGTCTTAAACGTTCAGTCAATGATGAGAAGTTGGTCATGTTTTCAACACCTTTATTTATCTTTAGGGATTAGGATTGTTTTTGGCATCTTTATTCAAAATCGGTTTACAGAAATATCAATTAAAAAGACTGATTAGTGACAGTATAAATCAATACACAGTGTTCCATAAAGGAAAGCGTCACTAAACTAGCTAGGAGACCTAAACTATTCTTGATAGAGCCCATGAAGTTCTTTTTGGAAAAGAGCAAAGTGAGGATATAAGAACTTCACGTAAAGAGTCATTCTGGAAACTCAGCTACAGTAGCAACCATCAATAATAGATTGATCCCCTCCATAGCATTGATCAGAAAAGGTTGTTTAGATAGAAGAAAATAAGTCACCTTTAGCAGTAGCTGTTGGTAACAAAGTAAAAGATCTGCTCTCCAGGAGAAGAGTCGCAAGGCATGGATGATAGAACTGGGTTTCTCAGTCTCTTTCAGGGACTGGAGAATTTCTTCTCTTAACTAGCTCGGAACACTCATTAATATAAAATCACACAATAATGTATCAAACCTATTAGGCGCTGACTATTCTGAACCAATGGAAACTGCTCATCCAATGGCGTCTTCAACTTCCGATGTATCTTCTCCCAATTCCCATGGTAAACATTCATGTCGATATAGGGGTAAACATTGTTTCAGGACTTGGTTACATGGAGGAAAGTTCTCATGAGAACCTTCTTACCTAAGCTAAAGGATGCACTATGACTTTCAGTGTGAAGACAAAGGCGTGTTAGAGATGCGGAGGCAAACTAGCAATAATATCCTATTGAAGCACACATAAAATGTCTAAATCCTTATTTATTCTAACAATGACAGCAAATGTGATTGTAGTAAGGTAGATGATGAAACATGAGGTGAGGGAACTAAATAAACATGGATTTGAAGTCAGCACATTCTTAAACAAGTTGCTAGTTGTAGGCAAAATGTTCTAAGTAAACATCTATTAAGCTGTGAGCAAGAGTCGAGAGAAAAAGGCTTTGAGGCTTAAGTAAAAGTGAACATTTAAGAATGATAGCTTTGTACAATTTTTTTATACATATTATTTCATTTTCTACCAACAAATACGGTTATCCTACAATATTTAATTATCAAATAAATATTTTATGTTAATTCTAAATTATAAGAATCCTTTCACATTATGAAATGGGCACAATTTTTCTGTGTGTCATTGCCTATGTGAAAAAATTATTGCGGCATTTTTAAATGTATTCTAAACATTTAAATCTAACATGGTCTGCAAGTCTAATCTTATTTTTGAACTAAATTCCTCCAATAACGTAATCTTCAACAGCCCACAAACCCTCCTTGGTGGTTCAGAATACTGCTGGCTCTTATAATTTTATTGTGGTTCAAAGCAATCTGCAGCCCCTTCGAGTGAGATGCGCATAGTAATGGTGCCTGTAAAATTGAGATCAGTGAGATTTTTAAGTGATCCACTTGTCATTTTCACTTGGATCAATAGTTTGCACTATTTCTATGAGCAACTGACCATAACTAGGTGACATCTCTCATGCCTCAATGCTCCGTGGGCTTTTCACCAATATCCCTTGATCTCTTCGCAGCCATCCATTGCAGCTCTGCTGTGGCCACTGCATAGGAAAATGTCATATTGTCACACCGTTATACCTGAGACAGCTAGCCCCATATCAGGTGGTCAGGCTGTTAGTGCAACATAGCTTTGCACATTGGAAGTAATGAGACCACTTGTCATTAGAAACACTGGATTGAAGCCTCCAACATTCAAGGTAGTTATGGCTACTGTTAGAAATGGGGTATCTGGTAAGCAAAGACCCTCACTATAGCCAGGAATAACCCATGCTCCCCCCTTGGTAGCTTGGCAAGAGCAGCCAGGCTTTCCTCAAAGGAAGTATGTAAGTATTTGTAAACACACTCACAATAACACAGTGAAAACACCACAAAAGTACTCCACACCACTTTAGAAAAATAGCAAATATTTATGAGTAAAACAAGACCATAACAACAAAAATCCCATATACACAAATCAAATTTCGAATTGTCAAAGATGAAATGCAGTTATAGTGTTTATAAATACACAAGTTCCAACTGGGGCTATAATGAAGTGCTTTAACGGAGACGAATCTCAAAGTTCAGGGCTGACTGTGACGGAGCGAGGGCCAGCTACAGAGTCGTACAGACCCCGGTTACAGTATCTTGGAAACAATGACAAAACAAAGATGTTGCGAGGCGTTGGGGAGGTGGGGTGTCGCAGGTGCGGGTACCGCGTCGATTCCTTACTGTTGGTTCAGGTCGTTGGTACATCAGTGCTCGGGATGTTGCAAGGCGCAGGAGTGGTGATGCAGTGTTGGCGGCGAGCTGTCTGTTCCGCTGGCGGTGCAAGGTCGAGGAAGTATCGAGAGTCAGACCATGCAGCTTTGATTTCTCAGTGTCGATGTCACACCACGGTGCCACCCGTTTGGTGGCAGAGTCCGAGTCGGGCACCACAGACTTCAGTGACCCTGTACTTGGGAGTCCCTCTGTGGCAGTTCTTCAGAGGCGCTGTGGTGGCGTCGCGGCCTGCGTTACAAACTGTGGTTATTGTGTTGAGCAGGGACCACGGCTCCGGTGCTGGCAGCAGCGAAGTCTCAAAGAGCGGTGCCCGTCCCGAAGTCTAACTCGAAGTGCTGGTTTCTTCTTTTTGAACACAGCAACCTCACTTCCAAACACCCAGGAACTGGATTTGGCACCACTTGGCAGTGTGGGGCTCTCAGCAGAAAAGCCCCAATGCTGCAGGTGAAGTTTTTGATGGCCTTGAGGGTTCCAACAGGAGGCAAGTTCAACTCAAGCCCTTGGAAGAACCTGGAAAGCAGAATATAGAAAGCGAAGTCCAGTCCTTTCATCCCAAGACAGAAGTAGCAGGCAGCAGGCCAACAGAGCAAAGCAAGCAGCAACGTGGCAATCCCTCCTGGTTGCGCAACAGCTCTTCTTCTTGGCAGAATGTCCTCAGTCCAGAAGGGTATATATATATTTTTTTGCAGCGTTTTATATAGCGTTTTATATAGAGCAATCTTGACCCGAATCGGGTATCAGAGCGCTTTACATAGCAACAGTTACGTTACATGAGGACACACAGATATATGGTGTCAATTGTCCAGTACTTGTATCCAATTCAGCCTTTGAAGTAGGCAAACATCAAGGAAAGTCTTTGTAGTGCACAAGACCCTGCCCTTCCTGGCCCTGGCTGCAGACACACAATATGGGGGGTAGAGACTGCTATGTGAAGGGACAGGCACTGTCCTATTCAGTTGCAAGTGTCAACTCCTCCCACCACTCTAGCTCAGGAAGACACATCAGCTTAGTGATAGGCCATCAGGATATGCAGGGCACACCTCCTCTCCCTTTGTGTGTGACTGCCTTGAGTGAATGCACAAGGCCCAACTGTCATCCAACCCAGATGTGTAGTCAGAGCCAGGCAGAGGCACAGAATAATTAAAGTAAGAAAATGCCAACTTTCGAAAAGTGGAATTTTAGACCCGCAATTAAAAAAAACAACTTCACTAAAATATGTATTTGTAAATTGGGAGTTCAGATACACTGAACTCCAATTTTCTATCAACTCCCAATTGGAAGATACACTTGTAAGATGTCTTAAGGCAGATCCAATGCTAACTTATGGGAGAGGTAGATCTTGCTGTAGTGAAAAACAAACATAGCAGTTTTTCCCTACAAGGACATGTAAAAACCGCCAGTACATGTCCTACCTTTTAAATACACTGCACCCTGCCCATGGGGCTACGTAGGGCCTACCTTAGGTGTGACGTACATGTAATAAAAGGGTAGGTTTGGGCCTGGCAAATGGATGCACTTACCGGGTCGAAATGACTACTCACAATCAGTGCTGCAGGCCCACTAGTTGCATTTGACTTACAGGCCCTGAGCACGCCTGTTGCTCTGTACTTGGGACTTACAAGTAAATCAAATAGGCCAGACATGGAGAAAACAATTACCATTACATTTTAGACAGGGAGCACTTGCACTTAAGCACAGGCCAGCCGTGATAAAGTGCCCAGAGTCCTAAAGCCAGCCAAAACGAAATCCATCACACAGTCAAAAAAAGGAGGCCAGAGGCAAAAAGACAGGGGAAACCATGCCAATAGATTCCAGGTCTAACACGTGTGCCCAGCTGAAAGGAGAGAGAGCTAACCAACCTCTTGGGAGTTCTTATCACTAAGGTGGAAGAGTCTGGAACGACCATCAGCGTTGCCATGTTCTGTTCCAGGGCGCTGTTCCCCTGTATAGTTCATTCTCTGTAGGGAGATGGACCCCCTCAGCAGTTTATGATTCTCACCCAAAATCTGCATTAACCATTGGAGGGGCCTGTGGCCGGTCTGAATCCGGAAGTGAGTTCCAAACAAGTAGGGTCTTAGCTTCTTCAGCACCCAAACTATAGCAAAAGCTTCCCTTTCTATTGCACTCCACCTCTGTTCCCTCTGAAGTGACCTCCTACTAATGAAGGCTACAGGTTGATCTAGGTCCTCTTAGTTTAGCTGTGAAAGCACAGCTCCCACACCATGCTCTGCGGCATCAGTCTGCGCCAAAATTCCATGGAAAAGTCGGGAGCCAGGAGCACAGGTGCTGTGTATATGGCCTCCTTCAGGGAGTTAAAAGCGGTCTGGCATGCCTTGGGCCAGATTTCCTGATGGGGCTGCTTCTTGGAAGTCAGCTTTGTCAAGGGGGATACTATGCTGACATATCCCTTGACAGATATCTTGTAGTATTCAGTGAGACCTAAAAAGGCTTTCTCTTCTGTCTGGGTCTTGGGGAGTGCCCAAGCCAGGTTGGTATTAGTCTTTGGCTGTAGGGGCTGGTCCATGCTGCTTCCTACCTGGTGTCCCAAGTACAAAACAGACCCCTGCCCTATCTGGACTTACTGGCCTTGATAGTGAGGCCTGCACTCTGCAGGGTCATTAACACCTCCAAAGTTGGTACAACATTTCCTCTCAACTGGTGCTAAAGGCCTCAATGTCGTCAAGGTAGGTGTAACTGAAGTTCTGCAGCCCAGCTAGGACCTGGATGGCCAACCTCTGGAATGTGGCTGGGGCATTTCTCAACCACAAAGGCATGACCCATAACTGGTAGTGCCCTTCTGGTGTTGAGAAAACTGACCTCTCTTGTGCCCCCTTGTCAAGGCAATCTACCAGTACCCGGACTTTAGGTCAAATGTGCTGAGAAACTCGGCAGCTCTAAGCCGCTCAATCACCTCATCAGCTCAGGGGATGGGGTGGGCGTCCGTCTTAGTGACGACATTGAGCCCATAGTAGTAAACACAGAACCACAACTCAGAGGTGACACTGGGTGGAGCAGAGTCAGGGACCAAAACCATTGGGCTGGACCAAAGACTGTTGGAGACCTCAGTCACCCCTAACTCCAGCATCTTGGAGACCTCCTCCTTGATGCTGTTCCTTCCTCTATCAAACAACCTGTAAGACTTATGCTTAACAGGCAGGCTGTTCCCAGTGTCAATATTGTGGAATCACCACTGGGTGACACCAGGGCTGAGTGAGAACAGAGAGGCAAACTGTCCCAGCAACTGGCAACAGTGTGTAATGACTGGTCAGGGACAGACGACACAGTTCTTTTTGGCAAACGGGGTTTTATTGAAATATAGGTGTTCTTCTTTCTACTGGTCAGTCTTTCGCGGGCAAATCTGGCCGGGTCCGTGGTGCGCGGTGACGGGGAGTCTTCCTCCAGCGGTTGCTGAGATTCTCGGGGTTCGGGCTGCCGGTTCGAGACGTCCGTGTTCTCCGGGAATGTGTGAGGCCCCCAAAAGTAAGGAAAAGACACTGGTCAGTGGTGCGATGTCAGCACAGGACGCCTGACCCTAGGACCGGGAGTGTGGAGACCCCTAGTGGTGCACAGTGTTCGCCCCCCCCCCTTCCCCTGTCAGTGACCCCGCAGTGAAACCAGTGACTTTCCAGTATACCGTGAGGCCAAACAAAAATAGGGGAGGGAGAACAAAATACACACAATAACACACGCTTCTCCGCGTCCCGTTGGTGGGAGCGGTACTATCTAGGGAGGCTTCGGTTCCCGTAACCCCACCCAGCCCGCTACGCGGTCTCGTACCTGTCCTAGCCACGCTCCTCCCCTGGGAATGTGGCGGGGCGCTGCGTAGTATCCCGGTGTTTCTCCTGGTCTGGTCTCGTCTTCTTCCTTCCTCGGTCTTGACTCCTCGCCTTCCGTCCTCCTCGCCCTTCCTTCCTCCACTCCGCTCGTCTCCTCTCCGCTGCTCCGGTCTCCTACTGCAGTCCTCCGGTAATCGCCGTCCGTCCACTTCCGGGCTTCTCCTCCATTTGACGCCGCGAACGTCGGGACGTCATCAGGGGGTGTGTCCGGGGTTGTATCCGCCCAATTAAAGGGAACCTGGCCGTCGCTTTGACTCCAAGATAAGGTGTCGGGAGCCTGATGCTAGTCGTCCTGCAACAAGGGGATAAGAGGGGGTGAAAAGGGTACGAATGTCCACCATTCATCCTTTGCGGGTCGTCCGCCTTCGTTACACAGTGCCTCTGCTGTTCTAGGGTCAGAGTAGTGGAGAGGTTCGCACCCTCTACTGACCCATCCTGATCTTTGGAAGAAAAGAGGTCGGGGAGAGATTCACTCTCATCTTCCATCCCATCATCCATGGCCAAGAGCATAGTCAACTCTCAAAATGTGGTTCTAGGCAGTTCATGTGTAGGACCCTGTAGGAGAGAACCCAACCCCCATTCCTTACCGTGGACAGGTCTATTCTCCTACAGAATGGAGCTGAGACAATTACAGACCTGGAAGAGAAAAGAGAAGGAAAGGTTAAACCATTACTCCCGGCCTCTCCTGTACATAAAGAAGGAGGATCCCAACCAGAGAGAGGCCAATCGGGAGCATCACAGGAGGGAGAAAAAAGTTGTCACATCTGGAAGAAAGGGGGCAGCCAAAGTCAAGAGGCGGAGGTGGAAGGATCTAGATGATGCCGTGATAGGAAGTTGGCCTCTGCGTAGTTCGCTGAGTTTTTCTACGCGGAACTTTGCGAAGTTACAAAAAAAACTCTGCGAAGTTCCGCGAGTGGCGGAGTGCAGTGCAAACTGCAGTTTGTGTTGGTATTCCTGCAGCTCAGGCAGAAATTCTACCTGAGCGGCAGCTCGCGCTCACAAACTCACACAGTAAGTTCGCGATCGCAAGCGGGAAAAAAACTCCGCTGCACGTCGTAAAGCGGGGTTTTCTGCACTCCACGAGCTCTGCGGAATGCGGAGTGCAGAAAACTCCATGAACGGAGCGAAGTTCACCGCCCAGGCCTAATAGGAAGCCCAGAAGGAACGCCGAACGAAAGAAGCAGAGAACCAGGGGAAGACACGGAGTACAAAGAGGAGATGCCAGAGGACTGGAACGAGGACTGCTGGATTCCCCCTCGAGATGTGCAATTGCTGCCGCAACTTGGGAGAGGTGCGGAATGGCAGTGGGTGACCCAAAACTAGGCATAGCCGAGAGGGAGTTTTAAACTAGGGAGTATGTGAATATTGGGGAAGCGGGTCGGGAAAACTCTAAGGAGTGGCTGTGTACTTTTGTGTCAGACACCGCACAGCATCATGCTACAAAACTTTAGGCTCATTTTGATGATATTTTGTTTGGTGTAGTTCCTTTTTTTTTTTACTTGCTCTCTACTGGGGTACTACAATGTAACTCTTGATGAAGAGACCAGGAAGCGGGTTGAAGGTTAAAGAAAAATGGGGCAAATAGAAAAGCTATACGAACAAAATCAATTCTGGCTAATCATTTTGACATTCAAACCATCAAATAGATGGAATGTACTTCACAGACGCCTATAATTTTGTTTTTCTTCTCCTAATTTAGCGCTAGCCCCAAAAAGCGCTATCGATCCTTTTGTGGAGATTTCTAGTTCTATTTGGTTTTTTTTATTGGGGAGGTGTGCGTGAGAGTGAGGAAAAGAAAGGATTTTATCCCTTTCCTGAAGCTTTGAAGATTCTCACCTATCCCTAAAACCAGAAAGTGTGTGAATCTTTATTATTTTTTTAGTATACACTCTGGGTGTGGTAAAGAATACTATCCCAACTCCAACTCAAACTATAAACAAGCATTGGCATAGCCAATAGGTCTCGCCTTTGGGACCTTAGAAGTGTTTAGCCATGCAACAGTTGCATAACTAAATACTTATAAGGTCCCAAAAGCAAGACCTATTGGCTATGCAAAGCAGCAGTGCGGCCGCGAAAGTGAAAGTGATCGCAATCGCGATCACGATCAAACATCAAAGCGCCACGCGGCCGCGAAAGTGAAAGTAATCGCGGTAAATAGCGGCGCGCGCGCCCGCGCACATGCACTGTAGCTCTAGGCTGGCCTGGTAGCACTTTTTGGAGCCCTCTCAATAAGTCTGCCAGACCAGCGCATGCGCTGGGTCAGGCGAGACCTAAAAACCACAAGATACTTACCGCTCTTTTCTCCTCTATTCGGCCCTCCTTAGGGATCTCCACCTGAAGACGCATGACCTGAAAGAAGGAAGAAAGGAGTGATCAAGCAGAGGAAACCAGAAGACAAGAGAGAGAACTTAATTAGTTCATATTTGAAGTTACCTCTGTTAATAAATATGCAACAATTGAGAAGCATATCAAGCCTCCTAGCTTCTATTTCTGCCTGTCCCTCCCACATACCCTCGAAGGGTTCCTAGGAGTCGGCAAGTTCACCAGGTAGGTGACATCACTCTTGTGCTCCTTCATCTCAAATGACCAAGATCAACAGCCCAGATCAACAGTTGGACGACGTTCAGTTTGGCTTTCGACCTGGTCATGGAACTGAGACTGCCCTAGTGACCGTGTTAGACGACCTTTGTTTGCGGGCAGACAGGGGACAATCGGGCATTCTTATTTTGCTCGACCTATCTGCCGCTTTCGATACGGTCGACCACTGTATTTTGCTGACCAGGCTAGAAGAAGTCGGGGTGTCAGGGACGGCCTTAGAGTGGTTTCGCTCTTATCTATCTGACAGATGTCAGGCGGTCTCCCTTCCGCTGTTTCAGTCTAAGTTTTCCACCATGGCGTTCCTCAGGGCTCGGCGATAAGCCTTATTCTTTTTAACATCTATATGAGACCCTTGATTGGAATTATGAAGGCGCATGGTGTGAAAGTGGTAAATTATGCAGACGACACCCAACTCTTCTTCTACTTAGAGGGAAATCAGTCGATTTCTTTAGCAACTTTTCATGGCTGCATGCAGGATACTGCCCACTGGTTAAGAACTAACTCACTTCAATTTAATTCAGATAAGACTGAAGTCTTATACTGCGCTGTGGGGAAGGTCCCTCCCCTTTTTCCGGACAATTTCTGGCCTTCCCCAACCACGTCTGCTCTGGCTCCGGCTAAAGCAGTATGTAATCTGGTAGTGATGCTTGAACTTAACCATTGAAATGCATGTTAATAAGGTGGTGGGGAATTGTTTCTCCCTGATTAACGCACTAAGGAAGATCCTCCCGTTGCTGCCAAAGACGGCCAGAGCATTGGTTGTTGGTAGTATCATCCTCAGTAGACTTGACTACTGTAACGCCCTACTGTTAGCGGCCCCTAAATTCTTGATTGAGCGCCTCCAAAGAGTTCAAACCGTGGTGGCCAAATTGGCATTGATGAAACTACGACGCTCGTCAGGTTCACTGGCCCTTGCAGAGCTTCATTGGTTGCCTATAAAGCAGAGGGTCCAGTTTAAGCCTCTGTGTTTGGTCTTCAAGGCTCTTCATGGCCTGGGACCCATATCTCTTCAAGAGATCTTCACATGGTACACTCCAACAAGGTGTCTCCGCTCTGCCACCGCCTGTTTGGTGAAGGTCCCGAAAATTCAAAGAGCTAAGTCCGGAGGAAGAGCGTTCAGCTTGGCCGCCGCCAAGCTTTGGAACAGCCTCCCTCTGGAATTTAGACAGCTACATGATCTACAGTTCAGGAAGATCAAAACATGGATGTTTACCAGAGCTTGACAGCTCTGGAGCTGCCCTGTTAGTTTACGCCTGTTTCTTCCCTCCACTGCCTGATGAGGATTCATGTACTACAGCGCCAAGATACCCGTTGGGTGATAGCTGCGCTCTACAAATACCGTATACAATACAATACAATACAATACAACGATCTGGCAGAACACAGGACTCTACTTGTGCCAAATTCCAACTTTCTGGCCAGGCTGAAACCCAAACAGAATTGGATTCTGGTCATACCAACATTTCATATCCTCCTGGCTAGCTTCCAGATTCTCCTGGGTGAGGTTCCCGAAGTGAGCTGGCTGGATCCGGAAGGCCAGCATGTAACTGAATACATCCTGGAGTGGCTGCCTAGGAGCTAGCTACCATCCCTCCTTTACTAGTCAGAGAGGTCTTCTCACAGGGTGACTATACAGAAGTTCAAAAGGGCTGAAGCAAACCCCTTTCTGTGGTACCTCCCTGTAGGCGAACAGAAGGCAAGGTAAGATGATGTCCCACTTACTCCTCATGGGTTTGGAGACACCCATAATCATGCCCTTCAGGGTACGGTTGAACCTTTCAACCAACCCATTGCTCTGGGGTGGGGGTAAGGAGCCTTGTACGTAACACCACACGCCTTCCACATGACTTTTATGTTCAAAGATATGAAGTTGGTACCCCAGTCAGGTACCACTTCCTTGGGGTTACCTACACAGGTAAAGATCCCCATCAGTTCCCTGTCCACGGTCGGCACAGTCACTGTCCTCAGAGGGATAGCTTTTGGATACGGGGTGGCATGGTCCACCAAGATCAGGATTAACCTGTTGACAATGGCTGTCTTGTGATCCAGAGGCCCCTCGCTGTCAGTGCCCACCCACTCAAAGGGGTGCTCACGTCAGGAAATGGTTGGAAGGAATCCTTGCATCTCGCCCCAGATTTGCCACTTGCCTGGCAGGTAGGGCAGGAAGGATCTGCAGAATGTATCTGAGGCCTTCCTCATTTGGGGTTGATAAAAGTGGGTGGCAAGTCTGTCAAAGGTCTTGTCTTCCCCCAAAGAACCTGCCACAGGCACATCACAAGGCAAACCCAGTAGGAAGGCTCCGCAGTACGGGGTACCACCAGCACACAGGTTCCCCAGGCTCAGCAATCTTCGGCTCGCTATACAGGAGCTCCTTCTCTGAATTGATCAGGTAAGATCCTGAGGCGCTACCAGCTGCCTGGTCCTTGGCCTGCTTCCGAAGACCCACAAGAGTAGGGCACTCTTTCTGTGCTGCGCAGAATTCCTTCCTTGTGGGGCCTCCTTCCTGCTGCCAATGTGTCAGCTCTGGCAGGTCCCCCAGTTCAGCCACCTCTTTCCCTGTAGGGCCCAGGGCATCCCCCTCAGGTTCAGCCTTCTCCCGGGCCGTGGGAATTTCCGGAGCATATTACCCACGCCTCTTTCATCTTCTCTTCTTGGCAGGCACTTGGGCCACTGTTTCAGGCTCCAGGTCCTTTTGATCACTGTATCTGGCTGCCATAGACTGTATGTCTGGCACACCCATTCTGGCAATCCCAACATCTCAAAGTGCGACCTGGGCTCCACCTCCTTCCAGGCGGTATGCTCCAGGTCGTTGCCCAGCAGACAATAAAAAAGCATGGATGAACTCACAGCTACCCTCAATGAACCTGAGACCCCCCCCCCCCCCCACTCAAAAGGAACCTAAGCTACTATACACTGGTGCTCACTGTTGTCTACAGCAACAGCTTGGTGGACCACATAAGGGATACCTGCTCTTCAGACACCAGATGACATTGGATAGCTGTCATACTGGCTCCTGTGTCTCTCAGAGTCTCTATCCTCCTCTCATAGATGGTCACCCACTGCCTGTACTTTTTAGTATTATCAGACATGAGGGTTCCCTGGACCATCTCACTCTCACTCAGGGAGACTAGAGTTATCTCAGCTGGCTCCCCAGCACTAACTGGAACCAACTCTTCCCCAAGCGCTATACTCACCATCCCCAGTGACTGCCCACCGGTGGGGGGCTGTCTGCTTGAGACACTTGGGATCTCCCTTGAAGTGCCCTTCCTGATTACATGCAAAATACTACAGGGGTCAGTTCCCTGCAGACTTCCCTGCCCGGAAATGACTCTTCGCCTCAACAGGAGGTTGGGAATCCTTACCCACGGAACTAGTTTACAGTCCTTTAGAGAACTCCTTGCTCTTATTATTTCTGTCCCCCCTCTTTCTTCTGTTGGGTACCCTGCCTATGCTTGACTGAGTCCCCCCCCATACAACCATTGTGGACCCTGGTGCAGAGCCAGTGGTCCGCCTCCTGAGCAAGCTTCCTAGTGTTGGTAAGCTTACTATCAATCAAGTGCTGGTGCAGCTCTGGAGAACAAATTGTACAGCTCTTGAAAATCTGTTACCTCACTGTCCTTCAGTGCTCTGCAAAAGGAATCAACACATTCAAGCCATGTTTGTGAATCAGGTTTGGTCCCTTCCTAAACCTGTCACTGTACTTCTCTGGAGTAAGGCCATACCTCTTGATCAGGGCTGCCTTCAAGTTGGAGTAGGCAATTTGCTCTGCGGTATCAAGGGCCAACATGGTATCCCTCTCCTCCACTTCAAAGTGCTTCCACAAATCTGCCCCCCAATCTCTATCATGGACCCTGTTCATGTGTAAAGCTGCTTCATAGACCTGAATCCACGTATCTATGTCATCCTCCATGGTATAATCCTTCACTAGGCCCTTGGGTAGGTGCACTTTACCCTCAGACTGCACTGAAGCTATGCTGCCACCATCTGTGCTGGAAACAAACCTTTTGGCTTTCAAATCCAGCTCCTTTGTACTGAGCTCATGAGCCAAAAGACCCTTCTTTGCCTCAATGGCTAGTCTATTTTCATCCAAATCTTTTTCTCTTTCATGCTCCATCCTGAGCTTTTCAAGCTCCAACTTGAGTTTCCTGGCTTCCCCCCTGCCCTCCAGCTCCTCTGGGGACATGCTTCTAAAGAAACACTGCTGCTTGTCCTGGAAGGTGCTTTCCCCCTAGGCAGATCCTGATTTACCAAAACATTGCAGTGCAAGCTCGGTTCTTCCACCTCCACACCAACATTCTCATCTTCTGGGTGCTCCCCAGCCTCTCTAGCGGCCAACCGGGCCCTCAGCCCTTTTTGCAGCTCCTCCTTTATAGAGAATTTTTTAAGCTGAGGCATTGTATAGGTTTCCCAACCTCTCCTGCTCAAACTCCATATCTGCAGGTACAGCTGAAGGCTCTCCAGACTGAGACATGATTGTGGCAAAAGGTCAAGAGTTGCAAAAGGAGGAAAACAAAAACAGTATGCTAGGGTGTAATGGTCTGCGATATGGAACTAGTGTATACCAATCACTGTATGTAATATACAAATACAAGTCCTATCGTCACCCCTGAACACCAGTGTTAGAATTGAGGTCCCTCATTTGCTGTGGTCTGCATACTGTCCAAGCAGGGACCCTCGCTCTAGTAAGGGTAAGTTACACCCTCAGAATAACCCGTTCTCAACCCCTTGGTATCTTGGCAAGAGCAGTCAGATTTATTCTCAGAGGAAGTGTGTTCATTATTTACACAGACACACACTCACACTTACATTCACACTCACACACACACTGGAAACACCACATTAATACTCCACACCAGTTTAGAACAACAGCCAATATTTATCTGAGTAAAACAAGACCAAAACGACAGAAATCCAACATACACAAATCAAGTGACCAATTCTCAAAGATTAAATGCAGTTATAGCACTTAGAAACACACGCTGTCCAACTGGGGTTATAACTACATGCTTAATGGAGTCGAATCCCAAAGTTCAGGGCCAACCACGATGGAGTGCATGCTGGCTACAGAGTCATACAGCCCCTGGTTACAGTACCTTGGAAACGATGATAAAACAGAGACGTTGTGAGGCGACGGGTAGGTGAGGCAACATGGGTGCAAGTGCAGCATTGGTTTCTTACTGTTTGTACACATCATTGGCATGTCGGTGCTTGGGACGTTGCAAGGAATGGGAAGGTGATGCAGCATTGGTAGCGAGGCGCCAGTTCCACTTGTGGTGCGGGTCGATGAAGTGTTGAGAGTCAAGCCATGCTATGTTGATTTTACAGTGTTGCTGTCACACCGCGTGACCACCGGTGGTGTGGTATTAGGGACTCCCTCTGTGGCAGTTCTTAGGAGGCGTTGCAGCCTCGTCGGAGCCATTGTTGCAAGCAATGGTCATTGTGGTGAGTGGGGACCAGGGCTTTGATGTAGGCAGCAGCAAGGTGTCGAAGAGTGGCGCTGGCTCGGAAGCCATACTCGAAGTTGATGTGCAGGTGTCTTCTTGTTGAATACAGCAAACTCACTTCTAAGGGCCCTGGTACTACTTGGCAGAGTAGTGGTCTCAGCAGAAAAGCCCCAATGCTGCAGGTGAAATCTTTGATGGGCTTGAGACCTCCAACAGGAGGCAAGCTGAAATCAAGCCCTTGGAAAAACTTGGAAAGCAGGATGTAGAAAGCTAAGTCCAGTCCTTTCACTCCCAAGACAGAAGCAGCAGGCTGCAGGTCAACACAGTAAAGCAAGCAACAAAGGTGGCAGGCCCTCCGGGCCGCACAACAGCTCTTCTTTGCAGAATGTCCTCAGTCCAGAAGTGTTCTGAGTATATGGTGTCAGAGGTCCAGTACGTATACCCATTTCAGCCTTTTTGAAGTAGGCAAACTTCAAAGGAAGTCTTTGTAGTGCACAAGACCCTGCCCTCCCTGCCCCTGGCTCCAGACATGACAGAGGGGTAGAGACTGTTTTTTGAAGGCACAGGCACCGCCCTATTCAAGTGTAAGTAACAACTCCTCTCACCACTCTAGCTTAGGAAGACCCATCAGTCTGGTGATGGGCCATCAGGATAGGCAGGGCATACCTCAGCTCCCTTTGTGTGTGACTGTATAGAATGAATTCACAAAGCCCAACTGTCATCCAACCCAGATGTGTATTCAGAGACAGGCAGAGGCACAGAATGGTTAAATTAAGAAAATGCCAACTTTCTAAAAGTGCCATTTTCAGATCGGCAATTTAAAACCCAACTTAAGGAAAATGAACCCCACCCTTTTACTTACCTTCAATCCCAGAGTCGAGGCCAGCCTTCCGATGACTGGAACCCGGTTTCCACCTACAAAGAAAAAAAACGGAACAAGCATTACCCCTCCTACGGTAACACCCACCTATCACGTGTTACTACAGGAGGACAGAGACTCACGGACAGACACCCAGAAGAAGAGGCTGACTGTAGAAGGGGAAAAAACGAGAAAGAAAAGAAAATCCAGACCGGAGGAGAGTAGTCACCCTTTACCTACCTGGAGCAGCCGAAGGAGATCCAGCCAGCCTGACGGACCGACCCCAACACAGAGGAGGAACCCTGAGAGGAAGGCGAAACCCAAGAAGCTCCAGAGAGGTGGAGTGAGGAGTGGTGTAGGAAGTGCGGGTGCAACTCTGGAGAGTTGTTGTGGAGCGGCCTCCGGGAGGTGCTTGTGAAGAGAAGAAGACTCTGGAAAGAGAATAAGACTCTGGAAAGAGATTAAAGAAAAGAAGAAAAGGAGACATTAACAGCCTGATGTTGCATTTTGGTTTATGCAAATTACATGAAAACTTCATCATTAAGAAGGACATTCAGCCCCGCGTCTGTTTATCCAGCCTGCGCTACCTAATTCACTAAAAGATGTATTTTTAAAATGTTAGTCCAGACCCACCAAACTCCAATTTTCTATCAGCTCCCAATTGGAAGATACACTTGTAAGGTGTTACAAGACAGCTCCAATGCTAACCTATGGGAGAGTGGGAGAGGTAGGCCTTGCTGTAGTGAAAAATGAATTTAGCAGATTTCACTACCAGGACATGTAAAACTCACCAGTACATGTCCTACCTTTTAAATACACTGCAACCTACCCATGGGGCAACCTAGGACCTACCTTAGGGTTGCCTTACATGTAATAAAAGGGGAGGTTTCGGCCTGGTAAGTCGGTGCACTAGCAAGGTCTAAATGGCAGTTTAAAGCTGCAGACACTGCAGTGGCAGGCCTGAGACATGTTTGCAGGGCTACTCATGTGGGTGGCACAATCAGTGCTGCAGGCCCACTAGTAGCATTTGACTTACAGGCCTAGGGCACACCTGATGCACTGTACTAGGGTCTTACTAGTAAATCAAATAGGCAAATCATGGATAAACCAATTACAATTACAATTTAGACAGGGAGCACTTGCACTTTAGCACAGTTCAGCCATTGTAAAGTGCCCAGGGTCCTAAAGCCAGCCAAAACGAAATCCAGCACACAGTCAAAAACAGGAGGTCACAGGCAAAAAGACAGGGGACTCCATGCCAAAGGATGCCAGGTCTAATACTCCATCCATCATCCCCTTTGGTTTTGGTTTGTTCTCCCTAAGTTGGCAGGGTATGCCCAGACGTGGGTCCCTTGCTCACTTAGCCACTGGATTCAAGATAGCCTGGCTGATGAGGACTGTGAGCCTGAAACCGGTTCCAGGATGCGTGTTTCCGGTTCAGGGAAGACATGGCTTGATAGTTCGGGCTGGACTGTTCCCATGAGGCACAGGGTCAGACTGATTTGCATATAGCCATGTCTGAACTGGGGTGGCGGAGTGAGCTAAAGAATGATGATGGATTAAACACAGATCAGTTGACTGGGGTTGAGTGCTTGCAATGTTCAACACTCCGTTCATCATCCCCTTTGGTTTTGCCCTAATAGCTACATAGCCAGGTCAGGCTGAAAGATTTGTTGCAGAGTAAAGCATGTTAAAAATATTTATTATCCGCTTGCTCTCCTTACTACTCTAACCGTACTAGGCCCTTTACGATTAGACAATCTGAAGCGTTTCTGTTTACCACAGAGGCAATGATCCTCTGATGAATTTTTCTCCGCCGATAGGAAAGGTAGAAATTAAGGTGGACAAACTCTGTTAGCTGTCCAATGAGGACCATTAATTGACAGCCAATTTACAAATTAGAGATCAAATTTAGATACACCATTTTTAAGACCGTGATGTAGAAGTAAAGAATATCAATCGGAAGACCCAACCTCCTAAAGTTAAGTTGAGTTTGGATAATGCAAACCAAAAGCTCTTCAACTGCAAAGCAAAACAATAGAAGTAACACCTGATGTTCTGTCAGAGCTCGATGATTCTTCCTACAATGTATTAAGTCAAACAGCACAGTTTGAATGGAAAAATCAATAGGCCTCAATAATAGACTCAGACAGATATTTGAATACTTCGGTTATTGTATTAACAATTCAAAATACATTGCCAAAAGTAATTTCTTCTGAAGTGCAGTTAAGAATATCATGATTTATTTAACAATGCTAAACATTTAAGCAGGCTTTCTGTGGGTGGTTATAATCAGAATCAAATACAGAGTTACAAAGTCCTACCACCATTAAGGCAGAAGAATAATTAGTTGTCAAACAGCTCAGATCCTACAAAGATGGAAAAAGGGTTCAAGTTTCAAGTTTATTTTATTTTGCTCAACTAATTAAAGCGATTTCAAATTAATAAAACACATAAAACAGCACAAGTAAGCATAGTTACGAAGCATGCCATTAAAAAATATAATTTGATGAGATTTAAAAAAATATTGTTATAAGTTCATATCAACTGTAAAAATACTTGCTTATGATAAAAGTGTTGACCAGTGACTTTGGACATCAGTAACAAGGATTGGCAGTATCTTGTGAGTAAATTAATAGTAATATATTATTAATTAAAACCACCAGCATTGCTATTGCACTCATTATAACAAAACTTAAAGTGTTGGTGCATGAATAAAAATGGACACATTAGCGGAGCGGAAAAATATTTGTGCAATCTCTGTATAGACTAACAATTTCATGTATCCATTCAGGTTTTTAAATATCAATCTTGTGCAGTGCTGCTGTTCTTTCAACATAAAAACAATCGAGGATACAGATTATATTCTACTAGAGTTTGGCAGAGTAGCAGTTCTTATCAGCTTGTCTGTTTTATTTAAAAATTTGACCAGACCACAAATAGCTTGAGGATGAGCGTCGTTGAGCAGGAAGTCTACTGCTGCTTGAATTGTTCGTGAACATTGTTTAATACATATTTGACGGCGAAGTTTTCTGCAGTCATCAATTAGGGCTGGGCAAATACAGAGAAGATGAGATATATTCTTCTGAGTTTGGCCACATAGCCGACATTCTGTTGATACTGAACGCATTGACCATGGTGGTAAAAGATCAAATTATGTAAAGTTTCCCATTCTTATAAGGCAGTACTTAATTTTGTAGTACACAGCAAAAGTACCTGTAAGATATTTTTCAACCTTTCTTTCATTGTAACTTTTTTTATGAGATAAGCATGCTCTCGAGTCTTAAGAATCCAATGATCTTGTACAAATGATACTATTTGAGTTAGTGGATTTAGAACTTTTTTAAAGATCTGATGTGGGAGCTTTTGATTCCACAGAGTTGTGACTTTATTAAGGTCCAATGCTTCATGCAAAGCGACAGACCATGAATTTGTGATGGTTGTGTGATTGTTGAGGTTACTTCCTTCCAAATTAAATTTTTCAGTGTCCCTTCATTTGCAGCGCTAGTAGCATGTAGATATTTAATAGTGCAAGCTTTTTTAGCTGAGATTTGATAACATAATGTAAATTCTAATCTAATTTGCACTGCTGCAGAGTGATTCGGGAATCTGAATAATGCTCTGAGCACTTGACTCTGAGATTTGTTCAGAAAAGAGCCCAATTTCCTGGGAAAAGCTTCAGAACCTTATGCTAACACAATGATTAGTTTGGTTTTCACTATTTTCAGCAGAGGTTCTAAGGTGGGATTCTTGGTGTGTTTAAACATAGATTGAAATGCAAAGAGTAGTAATGCATGCTTTGATTTAAGAGAGTGCTTGGGGGTTAAGTGACCACCCTTATCGTCCAGCCAGCATCCAAGGTACACATATCTAGGAGCGGTAGACAGACTGTGTTCGTTGAAGTACCATGTTCCGGGTATGCTCTTTTTTCGCCTGAAAATCGCGACATTGGTCTTCTCAAAGTTTACTGTCATGCCGTTTGCAGTACTATGTATGGATAAAACACCAAGCAGCCTTTGTAATCCTCTGGCTGTTTGGCTCAGAAGAACTACGTCATCAGCGTAGAGAAGGGAAGTGATGCGAGATTACTCCAATTTTGGGGCATCTCTTACAATGGCATCCAGGGAAGGAATCAGATCGCTCATAAATAAGCTGAAAAGGGTGAGGCCAAGACGCACCATTGTTTTACTCCTTGTTTGATTCTAATCTTATTGGAGATTGTTGAAAAAGGGTTCAAATTTAAAATCTATTTAAGGGCGTGTCCAATAGCATAAACAAAGAAATAAAATGGAAAAATGGAATTGGTTTGGCAAAGAAGGTTCAGTTCATCAGCTACCAAGTGTAGCATAAACCAGGCAGTCCAAAAGCAAAAGACAGTTAAAAGATTGATCAGCATAGTATCTGGGCCTCAGGTAGTAAAAATCAGAATGGCAGTCATCAAGAAGCAACAATCAATGGGGTAGCCCCTCCTTTGGAATTTCTTCTTTTATAAGGTTTTCAAGGTCATCCCAGTGAGGTGGCATCACACCACCATTGAAAGACAATCACATGTCCATATTCGAATGGTGTCACCTAGGACACTTGCAACAATAAGAAGTTTTCCCACTCTAGTCATGAGAAATGAAAGATTCAAAAGTCCTCCTAGATCTAAAGTTGCATTCTAAAGTGACAGCTGCAATCCTGTTCCCACAGGAATATTTCACTGTGAACGTTTAAGAAAAATTTAAGAATGTCGGGTGACACATGTACAAGACAAATAAGCAACATTTCACTAGTAGAAAATGAACCATTGTATTAAGTCAGGGGAAAGGTCAGCATTGAAAAAAGCATTTCGAAAAGGCCTTCAAGTTAGCATCACATGTTTAAATTAAATGAGCTTTGAAACAATATCAAATATATTGAAATTAAATTAATTCAAATAAGGAATACATTGAATTTTCATAAATCATTCTTACATTAAAATGGCTAACGTTAGAAATACCCAACTACCACAAATTCTATCAACATTCATTCATGTACATGTTTTACTAAATTCACTTTTCAAATTTTGTCAGATATTTTCAGAAATCATAAATTCCCTAATAACACTATGTGAAATTTTAAGCTTGTACTTCCCTGCTACAAGTTTTTGCACTGACTTTTCTAATAGGTACATTCTCAACAAAAAGCTTTTGAAGCACTAGGCCACTTCACACAACATCAAAATTCCACCAATATACATTAAACGGTGACCTATGCATTAGAAATTCATTAGTGCAACTAGTTTATATGTATTAATATGGTCTTTTTATATCTATTTTCTTCATCTCCCGTTTTAAAGTACGCTTTTATCACGCTCCTACTACACTTGTCTCATTTTCATGTGTCACTGTGTCTAACATGTGCAAAGTGTACTTTCAGCATTTCGTCTTTTAGTTTGCAAATATGGTGTGTATCATGATTTTTATAAATCGTGCGGCATCAGTATCACACTTAGATATGAACAGTTGACAGCCAGGCCCATGTACTGATATTTTTTCACAGTGTGTACACCATAATTTTGTACATTTATAGCAGTGGTTCAAGCAAGCTGCATTATGATGCACTGCACTTAAAGTTTTTCGTTGATGTTCAAATGATGGGGTGGTGTCTTTTGTCACAACAACTAGCATTTGCAAAACCCAAATTCTCAAATATCATCTTCCTATTTTTCCATTAATTGGCATGAAAATGCGCGTGGCGGTGGGTGCTGGTAACACAATATCACGATGAACGTACAGTTCCTGTCAGCAAAATGGACATTATCGACTTGTTGAGAAAATGCCAGTGAGCGTCAATTTGAAATGCTTCATTTTATTCCATCAGGCTGCTTGGTCTGACCTGACAAGCTGTGACTCTCCACCGGTGAGGAGCATTAAGAGTCGTAATTCTCTGCTCACTTGTCCGCTGTCACTTAAATTCTGCGACGCGTCATGTCCTTGTAGGTTTCTTATGGGTTGATGTCCCCACTTATGAAATGCTCCATGCAGTGATTGTTTGCTGCAGCCAGCGTTCGGGTTGTATTTTTATGTCCTTCGTATTCAAGCTATGATTGACCCTGTCAGTTCGGAGGCGGCAGCCTTCGACATAAATATATCGCTGGCATCTGCCAAAAGGCACTTCACCTAAATTCCTAATGTTCATCTCAACATTTACAGAGTCACGCCCCACCTCGAGTGAAATAAAGGCGCGGGCTGTATTTCGAGAGTATGAAAAGGCTTTCTGTATGTTAAACAGCCGTGTGGACATCTGGCGTGATTGGTTTTAATCTGCTGACTAAAAAGTCAGGATTAAATTTAGCTTTACACCGCTTTGTACCGCAGTCAGTAAAGTGACAGAGCTGCCCTGAAACAATGCCTTTACTTATTCCACCCAATATGCCATGCGGAGGCCCCGCCCCCTTTTCAGCACCACTTCTCCCCAAAGACAATGCAGCATCTGGTGGGCTTTGGCTGTATCCAAGATATTTCCCGTCAGCGATTTCACTCGGCCGACCGCCTTAGCGCTCCCCTGGTGCTCCTGTTTGAGACAGGGTGTGCCAAGCCCGGCAGCGAGAGGTCAAGGGGCCAAAGTGATGAATTTTTATGCGCCTGTTCCCTGTGTTTCTGCTCAGTCACGACTCCGCGCGCGCTGGGCTGCTTCTGAAAGGGAGCCCCATCGGGCAATTTGTCCCCCTGGTTAGGAGAGAATGGGGAGGCAGATGAGTTAAAATGGCCTACGTGGCCGAACAGAGGGGCACACAAATGTCCTCCTATGGCGAGACAGAATACTTCTGTCACTGGTCAATGCGAGAGGCACTTGGAGATTTGTGGCCTGTTGACTTTCAATCAAGTGACAAATGAATTTAACAGCACTTAAGGGTATGGGAGAGAGAAAGACAGTTCGGCAGCAGGGGCCCTGTCCCCAAAACAGCTCGCAGATGTTACTGCTGTGAATGGGCTGTATTAACCGGTGCAAAAGAATGCGCCATTTCCTGGAGGTTTTATATGAGAGTCATTCTGGTAGTGTTCAGTGGGGTTTGTAATGTTATCTCATTGGGTACTTCTCTCTGACCTGGTTTCAGTGACTCTTGTGTGCAACAGCATTACAGCGATATCATTGCTCTGCTCACTAATTTAGTTACCACCTACATTTTTTCTTTTCTTTTTCTGTAACACATGTAACTTTTCGTGGATATGGTCCGTGTTGCAGAAGTGGCATGGAGTTATGGGTATGAGGATTGTTCCAAGTACAGTCTTCTGTGTCAAGGCGACCTAAGCTGTCCATCAGTAAGAGATACTTAGTACTGCACATTTGTAATTCTATAAATGACACGGTTGTAGTTGGGCCTGAAAGCAAGCATTGTTGAATTTTCTGTTGATTTATTGTTTCTGCATTTCTGATCTATCAATCTTAAATAGTTGTTATAAGGAATAACATGATTTGCTTTTACACTGCATATCAAACTGAGCAGTGTTTTTTAAGACCCTGGGATCTGTTTTGTTTTCTGATTTGGAGTGCATGAATGCCTAAAATATGTTGACTTGTGGATGTAAACCCAAGGTAGAAACAACCGACCCGGTTGGAAACCTCAACAAACCTACAGTGAAAGAACACAACACTAGAACAGGTTGCGCATGTGCATAACATACTTCTGTGAACATTACATGTTTTCAAAAATCATTAATGTAAAGGCCAGTCTTCGTGTTTTTGCTTATAGAGACACACTTAACAAATTATAACAGTCCTTTAAAAAATAGACAACACAACGAAGCATAACAGTATATCTAATTCAGTGGGGTAACAAAACTTGTGGGGGTCCCCATGCAAAGTTCATGGAGGCCGCCCCCCCTCTGTACCCAGACAGGAGCTCTCCTGTCAGGGGCCCACCACCCACACACAGTGCCAGAGGGGGCCCCATAGAGCTCAGGGCCCACCCACGCCACAGGGGCTGCTAGGGCTACTGTTATGCCACTGACTTAATTCAGAAACCGAAAGGCAGAGAAGCACTGCCATAGTTATGCAGCCCAACACAATGAGAGCAACACACATAAGTTTCCAAATGATCTTACGAATATAGAATAAGAGCCTTGTATATTAATATAATGTAGTCATTTTAAGTGAGATCTACCTGCAGCACCAAATCTATCGAAAACCCTCAAATTGAATTTTCAGCCTATAGGCCGGGGAAATAGAGCTTGAACAAAGTCGGATGTGAAGGTTTTTAAGGCAGAGTAGGTGAGGGCGGAGAGTTGGATGTGGACCGCCACAATTGAGGTTGCAATAAATGCATGCAAGGAGAATAGAAGGGCATTGTTGGAAACGGGTAGCGTGGTGCAGAGCGTGTGGGCCAAACTCTGGAGGAAATGTGTAAAGCATCCACGCAGTACACACAGGCGACACACCAGGCACACTCCAAAAAGAGACACTGCACAAGTGTGTGTAAGAATAACTTCTGTATTGTAGAAACACAGGATAGTAAACACAGTAATCTCTACACTGCGCCCACTGGCGCCAAGTCAATATTTACGGGGGGGGGGGATTATATACATGGCAGGGCCAATCGGGCCGCTGCCAGAACCATTGTGACGTAAAAGACAATAAAGATAAGTCCATCAGCCTCAGTCCTGCAATAAAAACATCAGGACGCAACATTAGGCAATAGGCCGGAACACCTGCAATGGAAACCTCATGACATCACCATAAGTGTAAACAACATGAATACCCCCGAGGCATGAAAGCCATAAGGGGACAACATTAGGCAACCACCTGTGGACATAAACATAGCAGGCATGAAGTATTCTTCACTAGGGTAAAACGCCAGGCAACATCACATTAGGCATTAACCCTTTGATCATAAGGCATAACATATAACCAGTGGCGCACCTGACATAATGGCCCCAGACTTGCAGGGTAGAATGTCCCTTAGCGCCCACATAACCTAACACATAGATTCAACAGCAGGCCGAACTCCCACAATGTAAGCCTGTGGGGGGGGGGGGGGACAGCATAGGGTGACCAGATTCTCAAAACAAAAAACGGGGACAGGTCATAGACATAGAAGTAGGACTACGATTTGCAGTAACCACCGACATAAAAGTAGGACTATTTGACAGCTGTGATAAACATAGAAAAAGGACTACGACAGCTCCCTCCAAGACCGAGATGAAGCATTACAGATGACAAATCAGAGGTCTTTTATCGGCAGTAAGCATTAATTCCATTTAAACAGACTTTGCCTCAACATTTGCTTTAGTCCAAGTTTGTTTTCTTATTAGATAAGTATATATATTGGGATTGTTAACTGAACAATAAAGAAAATTGCACAATCGAAGAGGAGTTTGTGCTCTTGTTTTTGCCACGAGGAAGTGAACGAGTGCATCGCTAGCGAGTTTGATAGATATATATATACAAACATATACACACACACACATTCTGTCATCGTCAAAATCAGATACTGCTGTTTGTAGAATACTCCTTCCCATAAAGCACTCCCCCTACGTTCAGCGCAGTTGACTGAAATATAAATAATGTTTGCTTTATTTACGTGGAAACATTTACGCACATTAGCATAGTAAATAGTTTAGAACATATAAGACAGGGCTGGCTTTAGTGCTGGTGGCGCCCTGTGCGACAATGTTTGTTGGCGCCCCCCTCAATGACCACCTCCACCACGGATTCTCTCACTAGCACCCTTTAACAGTGACCAAGTCACCATAACCACACTCTATCAGATGCATTATATATAGCGCCACTCATACCAGTGTAGGGTGTCCAAGCACTTTGCATCACACACACATTACACAGAGACAATCAATCATACGTGTGTAAATCAGTGTATAGGAAATGTTACATAAGCCAAAGGACTGAAAGTGTAGGAGTCACATGTCATCCATACTGGTAGGCAGTATAGTTTAAGAGTGCTTGGTGTGGAGAAGCACAAACGCAGAGTCGAAAAAGAAACAGCATAGTTGGGAGTTTTCTTTAATATTAAGAATCGATTTCTAGCCAGATTAACCCTTTTTGAAACATTAATCAATGTTCTAATAATGTATACCTTGCAGTGTGTATGCAGTTCTAGGATGAAAGTTAATAGCTCACTATCCTATATTAGGACTTTAAGTTATAAATTGCAAGTAGCAAAAAAATGTCTCTTTTGAAAGCAGTAACCTGCTGATCTGTTTACATCATACGCACTCTGTAATCTACTTGGTACACGTTCTTTGCAGCAGGCATATTAACCCTCTGCACTAACTTCAGCCAAGTCAAAACCTCAACTATACAAAATGCTGATCTCTCTCCAGGAAGATAATTAATCACACTCTTGACATTTATGTGAGGCCTGGTAATTGCTGGGGGAAAGAAACGCTATACGGCGCCCCCAGGAAGCCAGCACTGGTGCGGATAAAACTCTCAGGGTTAAAATACACGTTGCGGGCTTGCAGGCTGGGAGGGCAAGGATTCCTGGATGATGCAGCTCTGATGCAAGGCAGTGTCCCGACGGTGCTGGTAGGGCTGGGGAGGCGTCACGAAGCTGCTGCTGGATTCTGCTGTAGTTTGAGACTGTCCGACCCTCGCTCGCTTTAAGGCAGAGCAGGGTCACGGTGGATTGCTGCAGGCTGTAAAATCAGGGTCATGCCGGTCACAGGTGGTTCTAACCAGCTGCATGATGACGTAGGTGGCGCTGTGTAGACAAAGAGAAGGGAAATCCCGAGAGAACATGTCTCTCTTCAAAGGATTTCCCTTCCTGCTACAGCGCTCACCTCAGTGACGTCACCAAGCTGTGCAAACAGAGCATGCGCGCAACCGGAACAGTAAAAAACCGGGACATTTCTTTGTTCAACCCGGACACTGTTCTAAAACGGGGACATTTGACTCCATTGGAGTACAGTGTCGGGACACGGGGACATTTCACAAAAAACGGGGACCGTCCGGGCAAAACCGGGACGTCTGGTCACCCTAGGACAGCATCATCATTGGCACAACCCTGCGAATATCTGGCATACGTCCGGGCAACCCGCCTACACATACCCCAGGACGTTGCAGTGGCCCACTGTCCTGCGGGGCAGCTGAAGACAGTATCTCAGGCCAGTCCGGGGAACATGGCAGCCCCTCCTCTGGGACTCTGGGATTGGGGCAATGGCCTGCAAAGCGTGGCAGCTGCCCACTGGCCTGCGGGGCAGCTGTTCGGAGCGCCGCAAGTCTCCGTAAAGTAGGGGTCCCCTCCGGGACTCTGACAGGTAGGAAATGCCTCCAAAGCAAGTACGGGCCCCACGGGGCAGTCACAGGGGGCGGGCACCAACTGTATGCCCCGACTTCACCACTCAAGTGCGCCCCACAAGGTCCCCAAAACGTGGCCGCTGCCCTCTCCTAAGCGGGGCAGCGGGGAAACCCACACGACCCCTTCGGTCCCTTTCAGAAGTATCACCGGGGGCGGGCACCGATAATGTGCCCCGTTGCCCCCTCCGCGCCACGGGTTCCCCCAATGCCCCACTCACCGGGCTCTCGGGGTCTCCGCTCCTTAGGCCACACTCAGGTCCCTCTGGCGGCAGCTCCGGTGACCTGCACAGGGACACGGCGAACCCCTGCAGGACTCTTCTCTCCCCCGGCTGGGGAGGCTTCCATGGCCCCCCGGGGATGCAGCAGAAATCCCAGGCGTTGGGGGCAGGCGCCGAAAATGCGCCTCGGGCCCCCCCCCCTTCCGCCTCACTCCTGGGCAGCTGTGCTGGTGGGGCTCTCTTCACCTCGCGAGAGCCCCGCCCACCAAGACACCATTCGGGTCTTCACCCGGGCCCCCTCCTGGGACCCGGGACTCTTAGGCACGACTCGCGGGGCTCTCCCTTGCTCTCGGGAGCCCCGCCGATGCCAGTTCCTCACTGGGCTTCACCCGGGCCTCCCCTCCGGGGACCTGGGACTTCGTATGGGGCCGGCGGCCTCCACACTCTTCCCCTCACCACCGTGGGGCTCTCCCAGACTCCCGGGAGCCCCGCTCGACCAGGCAATCTCTTCCGGCCTCGGCTCCGCCCACGCCAGGCAATCCGCAGACCTTACGGGTCGACGCAGGCAGCGCGGCGGCTCTTCCTAGATTTGAAGTGCGGGGTGGGCTCCCGCCTTCAGTTCAAGTACACTCGCCCTCCTGGCAGCTCAAACGCGGGGTAGGCACCCGCTAATCATTGATGCATGCAGAGGGGTAGGCACCCGCTGTGAGTTTTCAATCAGCACAAGGGCGGCATTACCGCGGGGTTGGCTCCTGCGGCGCTTTTAAGTTCATATAGTTCCTCCTGGCCACACAGCACTACTGGGGCCGTAGATATAGCGCTTCCCAGGCGCTAGGCAGACTAAAGTCCATTCAGCGTAGCACCCACCAAATCTAGCGCTCACCTTGCGCAGGGTATGCGGTCAGGGTCCCACGAGGCGCTGGTTGGTTCCTGCCCCCTGGGTGGAGGGTTTCTTGAGGGGGGGGGGGTTGAGTTGGTGGCTAAAGGCAGTTTAATCAGTCTCTGCCGGTCGTCCCTGGGTTCTCCTCCCGCCGGGCCAGATCAGTGGGCTAGTCCAGTGTTCCTCACTTAACTTAGAAGGCAGCACCTAAGCCCTGTCACTCCCAGTGGTATAGGTCCCTGGCTAAACCCTACCGCCTAGGTCTCCTGCGTAGGCTCCTCCAGGTCAGCGTCGCCCCAACTATAGCTTTCCCCCGCCCTGTGGACAGTAGAGGGGTGTAGGTAAGCTCAGGGCCCAGCACACAGGCCCATGTGGTGGTAACCCCTGGCAGCAGGTCCCCTTTCTCTCAGGTCCACCCTCTGACTGAGAACATGGCAGCCCAGCTCTGCCCTTTATACGCCCCTCACCCCACCTACCAGACAGTGCCAGAAGCTTCTAGAAGCGTCTGGGGGAACTGGTTCTAACTGGCCTAGGGGGAGGGCTAGAGCACCCTGGGTGCCAGGCTTCCCTCCAAAAGCTGGGGTTGCTGGGAAATAACCACTAGGCTGTTAACCCAGCTCAGTCAGACGGCACAACCACACAGCCATGGCATCCATTTTAACAGCTCAGGTTTAAAGTGGGGAAAGTCAGTCTGCGTGCACCATCGCACAGCATTCAATCTTCGCATTTATTTAACATGGAGTTTCCCATCAAAGCGAAAAAATTCCGGGAAAAGGGCCAAGTCCAACGGGCATGGAGGAACTTTAGGGAATAATATAAAGACTGTTAGTGGGGCTTAAGGAATGAAATTGAGGTATAATGAAGACGGAAGGAGAAGTAGTGGGGCAGGAATGTTGAAAGGAAGGGGGGAAACAGATCGAGGATAGTAATGACCCATAAGGGGAAGCGGGACTTGATGGCATCTGAACCACTTCCTGAAATCCACATAGCACCAAAGTAAAAAGGGTTACCATTACTGGCTTATGAATCACTGGTATGGGTTCTTTACCTTAAAAGAAAGCATTGAAAGGACAGTGCACCCCCTCTGAAGGCATATCATCAGCTAAATACATCTTTACATTGCATCGGGTCTCAAATACAGCTGTGGGAGGGTCCTCCGCTGGTGTACTTATTGTCAGATTATCAAATAACAAGGCTGTCTATATTTAATTCCACCTCATTTCTTTTCCCTCTTCCTATCTACACTTTCTGTCTCTTTACCTCAGGTGTGAGGTTTCCTTTTCATCCCTGTTTTCTCTCATTGCACTGTTTCCCTATCTTTCTCTTGCTCCTTCTGCCCACTTTTCTTCCTTTCTCTTTCTTGTTCTGGGTCAAAGTCTGATAATAAAAGATAAGTCCTGTCTCCAAAAATAAGGTGCGCTGCCCATCACCTCCGACCACTGGCAGAAATGAAGCTGTGGGGTGGGTACAAGACACTGAATACAATGCTATGCCATTCAACCTTGTGACACACACTGGTTGGTGCCATCAGCATTCATCTGGGAAGTTGTAATGAAAATTGTGTCACATGACAATGAGAAGTTTGTGTCCATATGTATTGATTACCTAGTGTGGTGGAATATAAGGGATTTCTTTTTCAAAGAGACAACATCGAAAGTTACATGCACACCTATTCTCAAGCTCAGTGTGGAGTTATACTGGAAGCATATTTTGAGATGTTATCTGGGAAGCCAGGCTGCAAGACACATTACTGTAAATCTGAATTACACTTGAATGTAAGTTGTGAGGTTGTTAAATGCTTTGGATGACCAAATTAACAAGCATTGGCATAGCCAATAGGTCTCGCCTTTCGGACCTTATAAGTGTTTAGTTATCCAGCACAATATCCTTGATGCAACAACATCAACTGTTGCATGGCTAAATACTTACAAAGTCCCAAAGGCGAGTCCTATTGGCTATGCCAATGCTTGAAATCGAATTTTGCTGAAACATAAACAGAGATGACAATAAAAGTTAGAAAAAACTTAGTTGGAAGGCTATATAGGTAAAATTCGCCGCCATATGATCAGAAGAACGCGATTAATCGGGCCCACGATTAGAAAATAGTGCTGACAAACTAATGAATTGTATACGACTGTGGTATTCATGTAAGCGGAAGTGCACAGTAATCTTTAAATATACACGTGGGGGCCCATTTACAAGCCCCTTGCGCCACTTTTGCGTCATTTTTAACATGGGTAAAGACGTACGGGTGGCGCAAGGGGCTTGTAAATAGGCCCCGTGGTTTCTTTCTTATTTGAATGTGCTTTTTCAAGCCACTTTGCGCTTTGAGACCAGTGTGTACTGTGAACACACATCAGTGAATAGTGAAGGGCAACTTTTATCGACAAATCTGTCTTTTCCAACAGATTTCTGTAGCTGTGTGCACATCACCATGTCAGCTAGACATACAGTCACTTTACATAGAAAGGTGTCGATAAGATGCAGTCTCATAATTTATACATAAGCAAGCCCACTAGCACACTTACCACTACCTGTCCTTGGATGAGTAAATTAACTCGGTAGGATGAAACGCTGAGTGAAACCTGCTAGAATGAGTATACACAGTTCAGCAGCGCGTGCTTCCACCCACCGGGATATGTGGTTTAATGTCGCCCACCTTGCACGGGTGAACGGCTGTACATCATCCTATAAACACGGAATCTTATGACGTGCCGAGACCAACCGCTATATGTTATGTGACATGACCGTTACACAAGTTGTGCCATTTCACTTATAGGCGCACCTGCCCATTTCCTGTTTATACCACTAGCGAGCGGGGCTACCTGGCCGTTTCCATTTCAGAAGCAAATGATTGTAAAAGTATTTACAGAGGGTGGTTAAAGAGGAGAAGGGCACTGCCGACCCCAATAGTTATTTCTTCACTTTACACGTGTGAATGCTTGCATCACTGCATCACTGTGTCAGGATGTCACGAAATATTGTTTCAAGAAAATGGAATTAGGGGCTAGGGAAAATGTCAGAGAATTGGTGGCAAGGACAAAAACACCAAATTAAATTAAAAGACCTGGCACAGATAAAGGGAAGCAATAGCGTTACTGGCCATGTTTAAAGCTGTAGATCATGGGGCTGTATTATATGCATTTGCATCGTGCACTGAAAATTAGACGGACATTTCCACTGATCAACAAATTCAGGAAGGACATTTGTGCCAGCTGTTCATTGCAACAATGCTGTCTTTACGATTGTCCTTATGTGCAAAGTATGTTTATTTGCTGGTCAGTTGTTGAAAATGTCTGGTTAAAATTGCCCCGCACAGCGGCAAATGTATGCAATCTGCTTTGCCCCCCCCTTTAAACTCTTTGTAGAATTAGTAAAAAGGAACTAGGCAGACGAAACACCATTATCTCAATGAAAATGGTATCAAAAACATGCACTAATGTATTATAAACATACCTGGGAGCATCAGGGATTCAACTTACTCTCTCTTAGACTCTGGTTTAAAAAAAAAAAAAAAAAGTGAAAGCAAACATGGCGGTGTGCTTTTGCAAAATGTACTTGATAAGCTATCTCGGTTACCAGGCATGTGCGGGGCTACAATGACTATCTTCAGAAGAGTTAAGTAGCAGAGGAAACATTTTTGAGAGACATTCCGGGCATTATGACATCACAAACTTCAGCATTATGGAAAGCAGGCCGTTATTGCCAGTTAGTGCCCCCTTTCCAGCAAACTATTTGACTAGTAGTGCTGGATCATTCAGTTTCATGTTATCATATAGTTCCTGCTTCAACCACAGAAAGGGGCCAGTCATTGGAGGAAGACAATTCAGTTATGCATTATAGAAGTAAGCAAAGAACATGTCATTACATCACCATAGGCTGAATAATGAGCGCAAGATCGACCAATACACATACCTCACATTTTTCGCCCAAGAGGACATGATGGATTCACGTGCGGATAGATTGGTTTGCGCCCAGATAGCTTTCTGTAAGATGTGCATTGTGAGATATATTACTGTGTTTAACTTAATTCCTTGTGCTGCTTTTTGTGGTAGTTCCCGTTGATGTTGCGGCTTGTGGGTGTTGTCACTGGCGTTGAGTCAGTTGAGCAGACGCCAAGACGCGAGAAAGAGAGGGCGGAGCGAGTGAGTGGTCGGGATGTGTGGGCGAGGAGAGAGGCGTGCGCGCACGTGCGCTTGGGAGAGCAGTCTGCTCTTTTTGGAAGCACATACTTGTGCTTATGGCGCTCCCCTGCACGCTCCCGCAAGTTGAATGCCACCACAAGCACGAGTATGTGCTTCGAAAAAGAGCAGAACGACGGCTAAACGTCCTCCTATGCAGCGCATGCGCGCTGCGTAGGCGACACCTAAAAATGGACCAATATATCGTTTTGCCTTAGATACTTGCTCTGATGGGCGAGGATTGGTCTGAAGTATGGTGGGCGGCGTCCAGCTCCTAGAATCTTGAGCATAACACAACTTCATGACATAACGGGACTGGAGGTTCTGTGGGAACTGACAATGCTGCTCATACACACTTCAGAAGTATGTGAAAAACTCTATAAAGTTATGGTCATGATTTTCTGTTTTATTGTACATTATTGCTATGTGTTGTTTTGAACATAAGAGTTGAGACCTTCTGCAAGTGTTAGCATTACCACTGACTCCATAAATTACCCCCAATATTAAGGAATAAAACACATGTTGAGCATTTTCCCAAGAAAATAAATTTGAGTTTTCTACCTCAGTTTTTACGAAATGTTGTTAAGGTGTAACCCTGCTTATGAGTGGAAAAGCATAATTAATCTGATAAGCAAAATAGAGTCTCGCATAAAGCATGAGAGATACTAAGCAGAGGCTGAGTTCCTTTTGGGATAGCTTTAGCTCTGAAGAGTAGAATTCTCCAGGTTGAGAGATTCAGTGTAGGTGGTCATATTGTTGGAAACAAATGTGGCTAGCACAGTGAGATTAAGAAGATATCAAATGAGGCAGGGGTGTCAAGGAGAATAAGGATAGATGAGAGAGGTGTTTAGGATGTACCGTGGTGACAAAGTTAGATACCTCTACAAAGGCTGTTTCAGTTACTGCATACTTTATTATAGTAAGTTGAATAATTTGAGGGAGATCAGCTTTTGAAAGAAACATTTGACACTGCTTGAATTAATTTGAAACCAGTTTTGTCAAACCTAATACATCTCCCTTTGACTTGCGAGGGATGAGCTGTTGTCGTTGCCAATGCTTGTTTTCTTTGATCTAATAAGTCTAAAAAATAGCCACCTCTGTGTGCACGTGTCATGATGTTTATTTAATTTACTATTTGCAAAGGGAAGACAGCAATCTTCGAATGGCGAAATAATCAAAGGTGTGTGTTGGGCAGTACACAGAAGTAAGCAGCCAGGTATCAGCGTCCAGCTGCCAGGCCTTTGCCCACATTTTTTGTTTGAAAACAAATAAATAATGGAACGGATGGTAAAGGGAGCAACTGGTGATTGGGGAGGAAGTTATGCTGCTGAGATAAGAGATCGGAAGGGGGGGCTCAAGTGAGAGCTAGGAGAGCAGTGTGCTCACATGAACGCTAGAATCCGAATGAAAAAATAGGTCCGTGATGTCAGCAGAGGAAGGATTCAAGTTACTCAATCAAAAGGATGGTAAATATGAAATGATCCAAGACAGGACAAACACAGTAGGAGGGAGGAAAGCCAATGAATAAGAAACATCTAATGGAGATAGACAAAAGCTTTCCAATCATGAGGAAGGGGCTGACCCAAAAGCCAATCTATGTATTATATTGTAAGCAATAGGTCTTCAACGACAGGCAGTTCAAACTATCAGCCTGGGAAACCTAATAAAAATGAAAGTTCTGAGACTTGCAATAGTTGGAATGCAAGATTGCTTAACCATTGGATTCTTGAGCAATGGCATTATCATGGTCGATTTCAAGCATTGGGTTTTGGTGCCAGAGAGTAGCTTAAAAGCTTTGAGTAGCAAGATGATATGCTTGATAAGTCAGCTCAATCTTAATGACTGGAAGACTAACGGGGCTTGAAGGTGTAGCAAATGCTTGAAGAATATGAGTCAAACATGATCTGAGGAGAACAGAACTGAAGCATTTGATATAGGCAGACTGAATATAAAGGGAAGGGTTGCACCACTTGAGGCAAATGTGAGAAGAAACCCCTTACCAATAGGTTGGATTCTGTTGACAAAGGGAGGGGTGTGATGAAGGAGTCCACTCTGTAGGAGATAGTCTCTGAAGATGGGGCGGAATAGAGCTGATGAGACCATAGCTCTAGATAAACTCTGTCTGGTGGGGGCAGCTGTTAGTACTTTGATAGCCTTTTTAGGTCCTCCCTACAGACAGCTTTAGCTGCGTCGCCAAGATCTATTGTCTCTAATACATTAAAATACACACAGATACTGGGCTTTAGGGAAACCTCTTGATTTGATGGCTTTCTTGGCTATCTCATGTCTTCTTATTCCGTGGCTTTGCTCCCAATTCTTTGTTTGTGCCACCACGGGAACATTGCTTCTGTACAATTTTCTGATTGGATGACTTCCATCCTTTCACTGCCTGCATTCAAGCAACTACTTTGTCTTTTAGCACTCTATGGAAGTGCAACTGTTTTCTTCCTCTCTGCCAAGTATGTTGCTTCCTCTCTCAAATTCCTCCCCCACAGCTATGTTTTGTTTACCCACATGTTGTGCCATGATATGCAATTAAAGCCACATATCCCTACTCAGATTTGCGGCTATCAAGGCAGAGGCACATATGCCCACTCCCTATGCAATTTCAGTCCGAATGAGAGAACACAAAATACTGAATTATCAAACTACCTTTCCCTGCTGCCAGCAAGCAAAATCAGAATGAAGCTAGAAACACCTCACTACTCGCTGCCAACCCTGATGACATCTGAGGAGCCTAGCAGTGCGCAGTGGAGTGTTCCTCATTCCAGATAGCTGCAATTGGTGCTAGAAGCATTGGGTGGGTAAAGAACCATCTTCCCTGCTAAAGCTGCTCAGCAATGGGCAAACACCAGCTTTTGTGCATGAATCATAAAGCTTTTCCATGACAGGTGAAAATACTGAAAAGCTCTTTGCACCTGAATCCAACGCAAATTTGATAGTCAGAAGAACAAAATCACAGGTAGAAAAATGACCTACATGGTCAAAACAGATTGGTCCTGATCCACGTGTGACCAATAAATCTAGGGGAAAGACTGCCATGTGGTACTAATACTCCCACAATTGGAATTTTTGGTATCACCCACATTTATAAAGAAATATTCAAATAATAGTGGTTAAATATGCAATATCACACGTGCTTATACCATCCCTGCAACTTAGAATTTATGGCGATATTTCTTTGATTATGCTTTGCACAAGCATTTTTACTTTGCCGATATTATTGAGAGGATTTCATTCATGTCCATAACATTTTAACTTTCTGAGAATGGTAGAAATATGTGCTGACCTGATTACCACTCATAGCTTTCCTTGCAAAGAATTCTGAATGAGTGTATGTGTAAGTGTGGCTCATGCTTGAGAGGTGATTAGTCTTTCTGGTACTATTTAAAGCCCCAACCACAGTGGATTTGAAATAATAACGATTCATCCTCTTAGTGATTGCACCTACAGCGTTATAAATAAAACACTGTTATTTACAGTAGTCACTAACTAGTTTGAAAAAAATGAAAATGTACCAATATACAGGAGTGGCTTTAGAAATCTACCTGAATTTCAAGGAAACATCCAGGAATTGTTGTGCTCAGATGAGAGGGTGCCAAATAGGTACGATGATTTAACTTGTCTTGGACTTTCCAATTGCTCCTGAGTATGGTAACACACACTTTGACAGGGAAGGCAAAACGTTTTGTTGGGTTGCGGCAATACACAAAAAATCCATGTCCTGCAAATGGACTGGAACAGAAACTCACCCTTCTTTTCAGTTCTACACAATAGGCATTAAATATTTAGCAACCAAATTCATTACACTCAACATCATCTACAACCCACCCAGTGATAACAAAACATTTGCAAAACACTGCATGGACTTTATTATGCAATGATTTATGCTATCCAACAAACAACATATAACCCTAGATGACCTGAGCGTTCACTGGAGTGATCCAAAAGACAAGACCAAAATACCAAACTTTCCCCTCCTTCTTTACTGAGGAGTTGACTCAACTTTCTCTAATACCCACACACATTAAACGGGCCACTCTAGATTCCATGGGATCACTGCTTACTCCTAAGAAATATTTGTGAAAATTTTCATTTTCTTTTAAACACATCACATTTGTGAAATGGGCTGTATTTTTTGTTTTAAGTATTGCTTTATTAAAAGCAGTCACAGACTTGATGGTCTGATGACCCCAGCAGGCCACATTCCCTGTGATGACATCAAATAGCAGTGGGTTGCAATTTTCGACCTGTGTCAAATATATTCAAGAGGTATGTCGAATTATGGCCCACTGCGATTTGGTGTTTTGTGAACTTACCTACTAGCACAAAATTCCAATGCATTCTGTAACAATCGGTGCACATACATGAGGCTCTATGTATCGTTATCTCCAGACTCAATCCTTCAAGTCTCTTTCTTTACACCATGCCCACCTACTTGCCTAAAGAGATGTGATTTGTTATAATGCCTCACTGGGCCAGCCTCTGTAATATTCCCCTACACCAGGGGATTTTTACTTTAATGGTTCAGAGATTACCCAGAAAACCACTGAAATTTGGTGAAAGTGGACCATGCACAGTAACCCCGATAGGTGGCTGTCGAGGGTTCCTTCAAGGATATGTGATTGTCCTTTGTTCAGTTGCTACCTTGAATCACTTAGTGCTGCCATAAAAGACTCTGGCATTGCTTACTACCAATACTAGGACGACACCCAGCTTTATTTGAAAGTTTCGTCCTACGCTGACATTTCCCGTTTGGTATGGCCTGTGGTCAAAATTTAGTTCTAGCTGACAACTCACCATCTCTAGCTTAATCCACATAAGACAGTTCTCTTAGTTTTGTCAATGCCATACTCATTGCCAATTCAAGAGTGGGTATGTTCCTCTAACATGGTAGACTGCTCTCCTTCAATTAGTGAGAACACCAAATCTCTCAGTTTCACCTCGGATAGTAGACTGAATTTCATCAACCATATCAGGGTGGCTGCTAAAAATGCAAACTACCAACTTAAACTCATTCAGGGTATCAAACCCTTCATTCCTGAACAAGGCCTTAAAGGAGTCATTCAAGCTGTAGTCCTATCTAGACACCACTATGGGAACTCTCATTTTTCCTGGCATTCCCAAAACCCAGCTAGCTCCCATCAAAGCCTCATGAATGCTGCTGCCTACTTGGACACGGAACTGCTCGCTTTGACCTCATCACCTCTGTCCTGTCGTCTCTAGACTGGCTTCCTATTAAAGGGAGATCCATGTACATAGTTGCCTACATAGTTCACAAAAGTATGCACATTGACCAAACCCATTACTTAGCCAACAACCTGAAGCTCTGTGGCAGCACTTGTCAACTCACTACTTCTCAAAGTCCCAGCCTTTAAGAAAATGTGTACATTGAATGGCTCCAAGGCTGCGTACCTAAAATCTGGAACTTTCTCCTCTCTGAAATCCAATCTATAGCCTTATGTCTGGCTTTCATAAAACAAGTGAAAGGCTATCTCCTGATTAAATTCTTCCTGAACGTATCTCCTGCCTTGGTTTAAGAGAAGGTCAGAAGCATGGAGAATGTGGACTATTATTCTTAGTTATTCCGACCGCCCTGTTTGATTGCCCAGAGCTCTGATCCCTCGATCTTTTTCACAAGAACATTTTGCCATGTGACTTGTGACCATTCTCCATGGACTATGACTGTGGAAGTGCCCTCTGCCTTAGGCTTAAGTTTTCCTTGTTGGCATGTACGTCTGTGCCAGTATTCCCATAGTCTACGGCCATCTTCTCCCTCAAATGCTGCCTAAGAATGATTGTGCCAAGCTTATGTTCTCAGACTTTGTTCCTAGGTTATATGCCCTCTTAGTGGCCTAGACTGGATCGAACTTGTTAGCTCTGCTGTGTAATTTGTAATTCTCTTTTGTTCTATGATCTCCTATATTTGTTTCTATTTAGTTAAAATCTGTACACTTTTTGCAGTTATTTGTAAAGCGCACTATGGCCTTAAAGGTGCTACATAAAACACTGAATAAATAAGTAAAATGCCTAGTTACCAGTGCTTAATTGGTAAAATAGTAAGTACTGGGGCCCATAGATATGCTCAGTAGCCTGTGGTGCAGTGCTATCAAATGTCGATTTGGTAAATACCAAGGCTGCATATTCTTGATTCCACCTCGTGCCTCTTTCTTCAACCACCTGACACTCAACACATCCGTATCACACTCTTTATGTACTTTTTCATCCTTTCTTTCGTCACCTGCTAATCTGTATTTCTTTTCCTCCTTCTTTCTCCCTTCTTCTTTCTTCCTTTTGTGTTTAATTGTCTCTTGCACTGGGCCAAAGTCTGATGAGGAAAAGGAAATGCCAGACACCCAAAAATGAGTGCTGGTGGGCCCCACCTTCAACCACCGGCTCAATTTCAGCACTGCTAGTAACAAAATAGACTCACCCATATTAAATAAAGTATACGGTCAGGAAGTGTGACAAAAGTTTTGCCTTTTCAGAGCATTTTGCTGCAAAGGGTAATTTGTAAAACATCCTCGTTTTGGTGCAGTGTGGGTGATTTGTCAAAGGCTTAAAATCTTTATTAGTAAAAATAAAAATCTCCTTGTGGTTTGAGCAGTTGGCTCAAAGCACACCATCCAAGATGTAAATCTTAGCAGCAAATGGTCGGAAACAAATCTGTACCTCCTGCAAACAGATGTAGCCTTGGACGGTGTATTTAACTGAGCGGGCTAAGCCTAGCGGAACAAATTTGTTCTTAGTCTATCGTGGAAATAATTAGTCGCCCTTTGAAGATCATGCACTGTTTCTTTCTTATTACAGTGACATTATTCACTTCACCCAGAGGGTTAAGAACTCTGTTGTGTGTAGTTTAATTTAAGGAGGTCACACTATCTGTGATCTCCCTGCAGGGCTCTTTGATCAGCTATGGGTTTTTAAGTTCTCAAGTGTTCTCTCTCATCCGCTCAGCGTTTTTATCGGCCCTCAGTTGTTTCTAATTCCTTCTTTGCATTGTGCCATCCAAACTTCCAAGAGCAGCAACTGGGTGGTCGCTTGTGAAGCACAGGGCCGTTGGAGGATTTGCAAATGTCTGGGGTAGGAGTCGTGCATAATTCCGCCTCTAATCCAGGAAACCATGAGGCAGAACAAATTTGACAATGATGTAGCGCTTATTGTTTTTCTCGATTTGTGGCTTTGGTGTGCCAGCAAGTTTATAGAAAAAATTACAAGCCCGAAGTAAACTTGCCCCAGCATGGTCGCACAAAATTGCATGTGGGATGTACAATCGAAAGGACAAAGGCAATGGAATCTATGTGTTGATGTTTTTCAACAGGCTGTTTTAACCCGCAGACTTTCCTCTTTTAATAACCTCAAATATTTTGCGGTAGAAAGTTCCTAAATCAAACAAATTATGTGGATAGTTTGAAGTGTTTTATTTAATTTAATCGTTTTGAATGTTAAATCGGACTTTCTTTCAAAGAAATTACGATTGCAGTTACTGCAATCTGTTTTATGAAAGCTAGTAATATTTTGCAATTTTTTGCTATTTTCAGTTGTATCACATTAGTTTTTAATGTGAATTACATTGTATTCTCTTCAAAACAACCCCCCCCCCATGAAACACTTAAAAAGGTCCATAATTACGGCATTAGATGAACCTTTAAGTGGGAAGATATCACCTTCAACTGAACCCAGATATAAATAAAACCTGTAATGTTCTAATGATGGTGGCACGTTCTTGCCAGATCCCCTTTACTGCCTGTCGCCACCTCAGCTGACTTCCAGACTGCTCCTGCCCCCGGGAGCCAGCCTCACCAGCCAAACAGACTTCTCCTCCGGTTCCAGAGCCACAGGCCCTGTGCCCTCGCAACCTCCCGCTCTGCCCACTTCCTGCCTACTGAGCGCCCCTCCCAGGACCTATTTAATGAAGAACGCAGAGCGGGCCTAGCAAGCAGGTCTTGCTGGCTCTCCCCTGCTGCCAGTTGCCACCTCAGCTGACTGCCACACTGCTCCTGCCCCAGGGACCCAGCCTGCAGACTTCTCCTCAGGTTCCAGTGACCCAGGCCCTGCCCCCCCTGTGCTACCTCCCACCTCGCCGTTTTCCTGCACCATTTGTCCTGCTCTGCCCACGTCCTGACTCCCCAGTGCCCCTACAGGACCTACTTAATGAAGGCTGCAGCGCGCCCTAATGAGCAGGTCTTGCCAGCTCTCCTTTGCTGCCAATCACTGCCTCAGCTTACTGATGGACAGCTCCTGCCCCCAGTCATCCAGCCTCGCCAGCCAACAGACACCCTCTCAGGTTTCAGTGCCCCGGCCCTGCGCCCTTGCTACATCCCGCCTTGCTGTTTTCCCTGGGCTGTTTTTCCCACTCTGCCTGCATCCCGCCTCCTCAGCGCCCCTTCCAATACCTATTTAATGAAGGCTGCAGCGTGGCCCTAGTGAGCAGGTCTTGCCAGCTCCCCCTTCCTGCCAGTCACCACCTCAGCTGACTGCCAGACTGCTCCTGCCCCAGGGAGCCAACCTCACCAGCCAGCAGACTTCTCCTTAGGTTCCAGTGCCCCAGGCCCTGCGCCCTTGCTATCTCCCACCTTATTGTTACCTATTGTTACCTATTGTTTTACCCACTCTACCTGCTTCTTGTCTCCCCAGACTCCAGATGATTCAGAATGCACTAGTTTCTCATGAAAACACTGAACCTTTCTCCTCTGCCCAACTCGCTCTGCTCAACATTGCCCTCATCTCCCCTTTTATGAGCACCATCACAACACACGTGAAGCTAGAAGAAAGGTAGAGTCTTTTGGGACACGAGAAGCTAGAAGCAGGCGGTCATCAAGATGGCCGCCAAGGAGTAGGAGCATCTACGAGGAGCTCCTGGTTTGGGGATCACCCAAAGATTACTATCCCCGTTTAAACCTCCGCTCCACCCCGTTCCTCGCTGGAACTAAGCTCGCAACTAAACGACCTACCTGGGGAGATACAATCATCGAGTCTTCCCTCGCTGACTCTTGCGTCCTCGCATCTGGGTTCCCGTCGGACTGCGGACCGGCTCCTTCGCTGCTGCTGATTTGCGCCGGTCGCCGCTGGAGGCTGCCTGCACCGGGGGTATCTGTACCACCGAGACCATCGACTGCGACCTCCACCAGTGGTGCCGACTTTGGCCATGGTGCACCGCTCAGCCGCCGAGAGCCCTGCACGGCTCCCACTGACTCCGCGACCCCAGCTGCCGATCCTGGTGAGAGATCGCCGCCCTTCGAGATGTCCCGCGATTTCACCGGCCCCAGCGCTACAGGTATGACGATCTGAGTAACGGCTTAGGTGCTCTCGCCTCGCCTGCTCCTGCCGCTGGAATCCTTCGCTGCGATCTGTGAAGCGGCTTGGGTGCCCTCACCTCGCCTACCGTTGGAGTCCTTCGCTGCCTGTGCCCCGGAACGCGCTTTCCACGTCCCGCCTTCATTTCCCCAGTGCTGTGGTTCTGCAGCTGACCAGCGCTCCTGCTCTGCCCTTGCCTCCACCGTCTGGATGGCCTGGGGGCCCCTGCACAGCTCGAACAGGGCCCTGAACCTTCCTGCCTGATTCCAAAATGGCGCCCGTCCAGGACATCCTCATTAGTCCCTTACTGCCTGACCCTAAGATGGCGCTACCCTTGAAATATGCTGTTCTACCTCTATAGTACTTCACTGCTACCTAGGACATACCGCTGCAGCCAACACTTACGCAGTTCCTAATCCGGGTCTGAACATTCCAACCCTCTCCCGGCTAGATGCCCCCGACCCGATCCTAATGCTACCTCTAACGTCCGCTATCCCTACACCCTGCTCCAGTGCTATACCCGCAGATTCTGCTCCCTATGAACCTGCGCGCAACAGTCTCATATCGCTGCCAACCACACCTGCGCCAGCCCTTCACTACTGTCTCACACTCTAGTGTCCTTCCCCATGCACGCTTGTGACACGAGAATCCCTCCTGCGAGCCCTGCTGCTCCCACACCAGCCCACCTAGAGATCCAGCCCTACCGCTACCCCACTAGTCTCCTCCCTCTTCAGGGCCCCTCCTCAGCCAACATGTCCCGCCCGGCCATTGCAAAGGCGGGTGACAATGCCTTCACTCTGGTCTACCCCCCCAACCTTTCCAAAACCGCTGCTAAATCATTCAAACACACCACCCTAAAAAACCACCCCGAGACATTGATATCAGACCTCCGCGTCAACTCGGGCAGTGGCACCTGCATAAATGACCTTATCTTCTATTCGAAAAAAAACGCCGCCTGGCGAAAAACCCTAACACACCTTCTGAATGTTCACTCATCTAAAAACATTCCCTATGGCACCAAACTTACTATTATTCCCTCTCCTACCCTCAGAGCAGACCTCACTATCACCCTCTACAAAAGCGGCATAGTCCTGGTCCAAGCCACAACTAATAACCTTAACAAATTCGCTGACCGGTTCACCCTCCTCAGAAACCACGTTCACGATATGGACAGGAGAACTGACTCCATCACCAGCAGCCCTCCGTCCTACCCGCCCACTATGCCTAGCAACCTGCATACCCCCACTACAGCCCCCACCATAGTTCCTCCTTCCCCTCCCAGCATACTCTGTGATCCTTACCATGGACCCCCCCTACCCTAACATCGGCTCCTGAACCCTCGCCCCCCTCCCTGCCAACACCCCCAGCCCTCATCGACCTAGAAGCTTTGCACTCTAGAGCATCCACCCTAACTCAGAGCATCCACTGCTCCATTCTGGACCTTATGAACCTCTTGCACCTCGCTGAACTCTCCCTCGCGAACCTCAAACCTCATCCACCCCCCCCACAGTCAAATGCGCCCCCATGCTCCCTCTCCCGCTTCCCTTAAGACACCTTCGCCCGCGCAAGCACCCCTGCCGCATCTCTGAAGCGGAATCCCGAGCTCTGGCACTCTCCTACAATTCCCCACCCACCTCCCCTACCCCAGCTGACCTCACTGAAGACGAAATCCTTGCTATCCTCCAAGATTACAATACTGCCCTTGCCAACCCCTGCCCTCCTGTCACAGGTCATGCACACCCCATCAGCACGGTCACCATCAACCCCAACAGGCCAACCACACGACGTAACAGAAATGTGGTTAAAAGCAATCTTGCGCCAATTCTTCCATCCTCCCAGACACTTGACACTTCCCCAGACCCCCCACTATCAGGTCTCCTAATCAACTGTCGTTCAGCAGTTAAACATGCAGCCGATATCGCTGACCTCATCCTGCACAAAAACCTGGACTTAGCTATTCTTACTGAAACCTGGCTAAATGAATACTCCTCCCCTTGTCTGGACTTATTAGTCCCTCCTAATTACAACATTGCTAGGCTAGACAGGCAGTCGTACAGAAAGGGCGGAGGCCTCGCCTGCATCTACAGATCCTCCCTCCTGGTCAAGGAACTCGGAACGCTCACTACCGACTCCTGCGAGTATCTCTCACTTTCCCTCACCAACAACGCCCTTCACCTTTGTAACTTGCACATTTTTTACCACCCCCCTGGCTCTAATGACTCTTTCACCGATCACCTACTGGAAGTCATCACCTCAAAAATTTCCTCTAATTCCAAAGAGATCTTCCTCGGTGATTTCAATCTCCACTGGAATGACCCCAATGACCCTCACGTCAATACCATCAAAGACCTCCTAAATGACCAAGCCCTGACTCAATCCTGCTCCCTACCAACTCACTCAAAAGGAGCCACCCTGGACTGGATCATATCCAAGGACTCCGTAGTCAAACTCATCTCTATCGACCCTTGTGACTGGTCCGACCACCACACCATCTCCTTCATCCTATCCGGATCAATCAAGACTAAGCCCCCACAACCGATGATTCCCAAACGCTGGATCAGGGACACCAAAAATCTGGACCTTACGAAGCTGGAGGCTCGCTGCAAACTTGAGCTCTACCCGACCTCGAACACTACCACAATCAATGACCTCTATGACCATTATTCGGCGTCTATGTCGAACATTCTAGACGACCTTGCCCCCCTGAAACTAAAGAGAACACAAATCAAAGACAGAAACCCCTGGTTCTCCGCCTCCCTCAACTCAGAGAGGAGATCCCTACGTCAAGCCGAAAGAATATGGAGGCAGTACCCATCTACCGAGCACCTCAAACTTCTCCGGCAGGCAAGAAACTCCTACAACAGACACATCCTCAACTCAAAAAAAGATTACTTCAGATCCGAACTGGGGAATGCCACGAATAGGCCCCGCAAGCTCTTTGAACTGGTTAAACTTCAATCAAACAAGCTGGCCAAAACCCCTAAAGAATCCCCGAAATCTCTTATATCTTCGGATGAATTCTCCTCCTTCTTCGCCGAAAAAACTGCCTCCCTAGGAATCGAACTTAGTACCGCCTCTTGCGCTCAACCCCCTCATGACCAACTGCCTCCCCATGCACCCTCATCTTCGACCCTACCCAAAAACGAAGCTTGCTGGACTGACTTCAAAATCTACGACGAAGACTCCATTGCTAAAATCCTCTCTACATTAAAACCAAACAACCACTTCAATGACCCGCTACTATCCAACTGCCTCGCTGCGGCCTCCCGTGCCATTGTTCCTTGCTGGACCGCGATGATCAACGCCTCTCTCCAGCAGGGATCGATTCCGGACCCCCTGAAAGCCGGCCAAGTCCTTCCTATTCTAAAAAAACCAACGCTTGATCCCGCCGCACCAGACAATTTCAGACCCATCTCTAATATACCCCTACTAGCCAAAGTGTTAGAGAAATGCGTACAATACCAGCTTAGTCAACACATCGACAACTTCCACCTGCTGGACGACTTCCAATCGGGATTCAGACCAGGGCACAGCACTGAAACAACCATGCTCCACATTGTGGACGACGCCCTCCAAGCCCTGGACCAAGGCAAAACATGCCTCCTAATCCTTTTAGATCTATCTTCCGCCTTCGACACGGTCAATCATGAAAAACTACTTGAACGCCTTAAACATAGGATGGGTCTGGATGGCGTTGTCCTTGAATGGTTCAGGTCCTTCCTCCATAACCGATCTCAAAGATTCCTCATTGACGGCAAACTATCCGCTCCCACCCCGGTCACGGTTGGAGTCCCTCAAGGCTCAACCCTGTCTCCTACCCTCTTTAATCTTTACTTGGAGCCTCTCACTGAAATTCTACGCTCCGCCAATATCTCCTACCACATGTACGCGGATGACACCCAAATTTACATCAATATCTCCTCACTCAAGGAGGTCCTCGCCCTGAACGAAACCCTGAAACTAACCGTTCAGTGGCTTGCCACTAACCAACTAAAACTCAACGCCAAGAAAACTGAATTTCTCCTGATCTCCCCATCCAAAGCCAACCCGGAGCTACAGGTGTGGTTCAAGGCCATCACAGCCCTAAATTGTCCCCCGACCATCGTGGACTCCGCCAAATCACTGGGCATATTTCTTGACTGCAACCTGAACATGCGTGACCACATTAATTCAATGGCCAAGGCAGCCAGATTCCACCTGAGCTACCTCTGGAAATTAAAACCCTTCATCGATGCTCCAGATTTGAAATTGGCAGTCCAAGCTCTAGTCATATCCAGACTGGAATTTGGATGCTCCACCCTCACAGGCCTACCCAAGCGCTCCTTGGCACCGCTAAAAGCCTGTCTCAACGCGGCTGCCAGACTACTCACCGGCACCAGGAAATTCGACCACATCTCTCCACATCTGAAAGCCCTAAACTGGCTCCCTCTAGAGGCCAGAATACAGTTGAAACTGGCGTGCATTACACACAAGGCCTTATACGCAAACTCCCCTGCATACCTTTCACAGAAGCTTGTGCTATCGGGAGGAAACAGGAAATCTCGATCCACTAACAGTCTCCTGCTCCGACCCGCCCACTTTCGTAAAAAAAGAACCTACAATAGGGCATTCACCGGGGCAGCACCAAGAATTTGGAACTCCTTCCCGCCCGTTATCAGAAGAATCCCCACTCTTGCTCGCTTCAAGAAGGAAGCCAAAACCTTCCTCATGGGTAAATTCCTGTACCAAGTCCTCCTCTCAGCAGATATGACTTGCTGCTTGATTCCATGACTATTGCGTCTTCCGCAACCCTATAACCGGACTCCATCGAGACCCAAGGGGGCCACGGTCTCTGCCAACCCTAGCTTGAATTTTAGCTCTCATGTGTGCTCCCTTTGCCCCCATGCTCCCTCATCCCCCCCCCTATATGTTATATTTCTTTGCTTTTGATACTTTACTGTTTGCACTGTTTCTCTATGATGTTTTTTTCCTGTTAACCATGTAAAGCGCTCTGATACCCTCATGGGTCATGTTCGCGCTCTATAAAACACTAAAATAAATAAATAAATAAATAAGGTAGAATCTTTTGGGAATCAGCATGCAGTGCAATCCACAACACGGAAGACTGCATGGCAACATCATGGAACTTGAAGATGCCAGCATTCAGAACACAATCACAATAGACTAAAACTGCAGATTAACAGTGATAAAATGCTCCAGTAGCCCAACAGCATGAGGTGATTAAATGGAAGAACAGGCTTTGTTGTGAGAGGTTACTCCTGCAGCCAATAGTGTATAAAACACATGTGATTGGGGAAGCATTGCTACTGGTCTCATGCAAGGGGTGGGCAATAAGGAGGCACTCAGGAAAAAAGACAGATGATGAACTAATTATGGGTACACTGGCATGGTTTATATTAACAGCCTTTTTGGGTCTTTTCTTTGCATAGCTTGTCCTGATTTATTTTAACTGCATTTTTAGGGTCTAGACTCTGCAAAGCTTAGGCTTGGCACTTTTCTTCTAGGTGTTGGGTTTTGAGAGTATATTGTTACTGTTGCATGTCAAATGAAGGGCTTTCTTTTGGGCAGGTGACTGTGACTTGATGTTTGTGTTTGTTTGCTTTGGTTATGTCTTGATTGTACTTTATATGGTGTCAGACATCTGACAACTTGCTGGTGAGCCTGGGTCTTTTTGCTTGGCTGATATCATCTGATAGGTTGGGAGAGAGGTTAAGAAGCCCTTGTTGTACCGCTACAAATATGGTGCTCAGAAGCCTGCCCAGCAAAGTGCATCTGCTTAAGACTTAGGGCATGCTGGTGGCTCTCTACATGCTAATAGTATGTGGGGAAACATTCATGCACCCGAATCAGCTTAACACATCAGATAAAACACCACAGTGCAGCATTTACAAGGATCCTAGCTACAGATGATCTGAACCAAATATGGATACACGTAGGCATCGGAACCCAGGCGACACTACCACACACACCACAATGAAACAACCATACATAACCGATGGATGAAATATATGAGCAATATGAAAGGGCACCCAAATGGAATGGGAACATGAATTTATTATTTGAACTCATATTTATATTTTTCAGGATTAATATGTTAGAATCTGTATGCTCTAGACATGTTTGTTTTGGCAGACTTTAATTCAGTAGGTTATTACTGAGTTATCGCCACTCAGATATAAGTAAATTATGCTTTAACAATTGTTTAAAGATCAGAAAGGTCATGATATATTCTCTACATATCTACATGCAGTTCTACAGATCTGCCCCTGCTACTCTCGCCATTGGTGAAATTTCTGACATCAAAACATCAGTCAACTTTTTCATCTTTGCCTCTCTAAAGTGGTTAACAAATTATTTTGTTAGAACACAGGGTTCCTTAATTCATTATCTGCGGTATGATTAACTAGGTTAGAAAGAATTATTTTAATGCCCAAGATTATAACATTATGGCTACTTGTTAGATATATCCTATTCACAGTTTCTCTCCTTACGCAATTTACATCCTCACATTTAATAAATATATAGTGGAGATTTTCCTAACAATGTTTTATTTTCCAAATGGATATCGTTCACAAATTTGGTATCCAGTATAGGCTCCACCTCTGTTAGAAGTTGAGAAGTGTGTGCTAATTTTGCTGTTATTGGATAAGTGTGATAACCACTGGAATTGTTTTCCTGCAATTCTTCCAGTAAGTTTACCCAGCTGCAAGTTAGAACTTTGGCTTTTAATTTCCTCTGACTTCACTAGAGTTTGGGAGAGCAGAGACCATCTCTATTTTGTTGTATTTCACTAACTTTACAAAACTTCCTTATTTCTCATCACCCTTGCAAGGTTTTTCTCATCACCCACCATTTAGGCAAGATAGTTAAAATATTAATCATAATAACCAACTTAGCCCAACACGATCCATGTAGCGCAATTCGTGCTATTTGCATAATTTCATCGTAATTCTGTGCTGCAAAATGTTTGGAGAATATTTTCTCCATGGTTTTTACATTTTGCAGAGCTTTTATGAGCACTGCAGAATTACAGGAGAATTTAGACCCCCCCTCCCCTTGCAATAATATCTGTACAATTTCCAGTTCAGCCTGAAACAGTTTATACAGCTGAATTGGGAATTCCACTTCTGATTCGCACGTGCTTGACATTTTAATGACAAAAAACGTTTCTTAAATCTCCAGGTGGGAAGGCAGAAAAATAGAGAATTAGTGCATGAATTGGGATAAATAACTCCACCCAGGGTAATTGCCTATTACTCTGGGCATCCTCCTTGTGGAAGGTAGAATAGTCTTTCGGCATTCTACAGTAACCGATATTCCTAGAAAGGTCCCTAACGTTTTTCTGCAAAGTATATCTTCTGCAGAACAATTGTTGTTTGCTTATAATAATGGTATATACAACATAAATTGTTGCAAAAGCCGATTTCTATGAAGCTGTCCAGAAGTGAAAAAGTTTATGAACTATAAAATGTTGCTGACTTTTCCATACATTTTCCTTCAGGTTGTAAAATATCTTTACAACGTTGCACATGTTTAGGCACAAGTACACTTTCCTTTCAATGTTTCATGTTCCCTCACTTAATTAAACCATGATATTCTATTTTAACCGTTGATGTTCAGTGTATTGACCTTTTGTTCTATATAGTGAAAAGCTTGTTTGAGGTAGGTGCGACGCTCAAAGGTTTTTCTTGTGTTTATAGTTTCTCTACTGAGTTTATTGTCTCTTACTGAGTTTTTGTGGTTATCTCAGATTCCAACTCCTTCATATTGAATCTGTTCCAAAGTCTATATTTTGGAATTCAATTGATATTTTTGGGGGGATCTTGATTGAGAAGGATATGGCGAAATATCCATTCTATGTGACTGCAGTGTTTTGTTTAATAGTGATTAGTTCCAGATTAAAGACAATGACATCTGAAGTGTGACCTAGTATGTGGGTTTGTATGGAGGCAATCTATGTTCAGAGCTCTGAATCATGTTCAGAGCTGAAATAATGGAGATTGGTTGAGGCATGTTTGGTTTCTCAATCCAAATGTTTAGATCACAAAGTATACTTAGATTAGAATATTTGATTGACAGATCTGAGACTGAGTCCAAGAACAAATCTGAAAAGGCTGGGTTGTTGGGTGGAGGTCTGTAGAGTGCTAATGTGCAGGTAAAAGTAGGGCTTGGAATGGATCTAGTGAAAAAAAGGTTTGCAACCTTTTATTGTCAAATCTTCAGTCTCAGAAATTGTTATGGTATTTTTAAAGGCAGTACCCAGCCGCCTCCATTCTTTCTTTGTCAGTCAAGGGTAGTGGATCGATATCAGATGGGGCAGCTTAATGAAGTACTGGTGCCATGTCTTCTACCAACCAAGTTTCTATGAAGAATAATATGTCTGATTCTGTGCCCATCAGTTGATCAAAAATATAATATTTCTTTGTTTCTCTTTGAGCATGCATTCATAAGAATACAATTTAATTTGAGTAGTTTAAACGTTGCACAAAAGAAGGTTTATGTACCAGCTGCCATTTGTGTTGTTCATTGAGCTCTCTGTTGATACGCCTCTATTACTGGACAATGTTCTTTTCTTCTTTGTATGAGAAGGTGAGGAATTGAGTAGAGAGGAGGGAGCAGAAGTAGGTAAGTTGTGTGTTGTTGTCTTTTAGAAGGAATGATACAATGTTTGTAGACTAGCTGATGCTTGTACTCCTTTCGCGTTTGTTGTTGGATAGGGTGTGAGTAAGAGGTGGTGGATGATGTTAAGGTCTTGTTACAGCACTCTAAATTCCGCAGTCAATGGCAGCCAAGGATGGGAGATTTTGTAACCTGTTGTTGTGGGATGGATGGTTAAAGTGTTGACTGCAGATGAAGATTGTGAGTGGCTTGTAGTATGTGGAAAGAATGAGAGAGAATGTGAGTGTTTGAAATAGGAGAATTTCAGAGAGGTACACTAGCATTAGAGTTTAGCATTGTTACAGTGGATGTATGATACAAGGGAGTGTGACAAAATCAGCAGTGTTAGGAAAGCATGTCAAGTATCAAAGTAACTGAGGTTGTATAAGAAGGTTGTGGGGGGAGTGTGGCATTTTAGAGATTGATTTCGCCATTTTGAGTGGATAAAGGAATGTATCGGAGAATATGAGACAAAAGGATAGCTGGTGACATTAAAGTAGTTAGATTGGATATGGAGGTAAGAGGAGATTGAGCTTGGCTATCTGGGGTCACATGGAGATGTATGTTTGTTTCAAATGAGTTCAGTGAGCGAAATCAGAAGTGAGCTCTATTAATGATGTTCAGTAACAATGTAATTGGAGAAAAGAGTGGGATATGGTCCGCGTGCACCTATCCCACTTGTTGAGGGGCTTTACCCAGAAGCAAATATACTCCTTTGCTGTTTAGGGGCTATATCTGGAGCTGCTATACCAGTAATCAACTATCACACCTCTTGTTTAGAGGCTATACACAGGAGTAACTATTCCACCTTGTTGTATAGGGGGTACCCTGGAACAGCAGTTCCATATTTCCTATTGTGGGTGGGGTTTTGGGCAGAGTTTTTGGCTTAGGCCATAACTGGTCAGACTCTCTGGTCCTTGATTCCCTGGGTGAGAAAACCATGAAAGGAGGGATCAAATAGAGCGGTTTCAAAGGTAATACAACCTAGGGCCCGAGGCCTCTCTATCCTCAGGCATCTTCTGGCCAGTCGATCACAGAGAAATGTCTTCAGTAAGATCAGGAAACAAGGGGAGAACCACTGACACCTAAAAATGCTTATATTCAAACCTGACTCTCAGATCTTGAGAATGCAAATGGAAAAAAAATGAAAATTAAAAGTGGAACAAGGGGAAAGAACAATGAAGAGGAGGAATTTGAAATTACAGGTTAAGTAATTATATTCAGTCAGTTCAGGGAAACATTTTAGACACATTAGTAAAAAAAAATAAGGTAAAAACCTCATTGTGTAAGTAGCACTTGGAATGTGTGTATTTAAAGTCAGAGGACCATGAGTGATTACCGCACACAGACACAGCCACTGAGGAGAGGAAGAAAAACCCAAACATCAAGCCCAGACTTCTCTGGAGTGGTCGAGATGAACCAAACGGCAACAGCACAGTTTTAATTCAGTGATAGACAGAGCACAGAGGGGGTGATTCACGAAAGCTTCTATGAGTACAGGGAAGTATTATTACTACAGAAGTACTCTTTTACGTACTCTTGCATACCTTTGTGAATCATCCCAAAAACGTCCAACTTTCCAGTAGTAAAATTGCAAATAGGGTACAGTCCTTTCTATTTGTACTAAATGTAACTGAATATTCCCTGAATACTAACGTTTTAGATGTTTTGGATCAATTCACATAGGCATGTAAGAGTACATAAAAGAGTACTACAGGAGTACTACTTTACATACTTCCATATGCCTTTCCAATACATTTGTCAAAACCGCTGTCACTTATCACACAACCAAAGTACTTCTACTGGGTAATGATCATTCTAAATCGCCGGCTGGGTTTTGGTACTTGCGGCTTGACAATTCTGGCCCTGCTTTAGGAGGGTAACTTTGAAGTAAAAAATAAATTGCATGGCCCTGTGCACTTTTTGTTTTCGTAGTACCTTTGAAAAGCTGGACATATTTGGAATTCAAACTTTAAGACTACCCTGACCCTAAATCTCACTTATGACATGTAAAGTCTACCAGTGTCATGAACTGTTGCAAGTGCGGTGCTGGGGTCATAAAACTTTGGCCCTTCGTTTCATGTGAGATCTACATGGATGGCCATTGAGTATGTGGTGAACAGCCACAAAGTTGTTGTGTTGTGGCACAGCACAAAAATCCCCATGTTTTTTTTTTGCTTCAAAGAGTTTCATAGATACATACACAAATGTTATAGATTAAGATGCTGTCTGGTGCATAAGATCACATGTTCATCACATGTTCACGGCAGTAACACTATAGACATTAGATCAGTAAGGGAAAAATAGCAGGTAGGTTTATGGCAGGGGGTAGAGTTCAGATTGGCTCAGTCGCGGCCTGCATTGGTTCGGGGGTTGGACGGGGTGCCAGGGGTTTTCGGGGGGTGGTGCGGGGGAGGCCATGCAGGAGATGTTAATTTAATAATTGAAAAACAATGTTTTACTTACCTTTCCGCTGGCCAGGTCCTGCGTCTTCTCGGCTCCTGCTCTCCTGCCTCTGGCAGGACCAGGAAGCAGCCAGCCAGGCTCCCTCCCCTAAGCCAATCACAATGCTGCAAGCATCATTGTGAGTGATCGGGACGGCGCCCAACCAGGCACTTATGGGGAGGCCATGTTCTCCATGAAGGCTGCATTGCGGCCTGCATGGTGAAGGGCAGAGTTCGCATGACTGGCTTGGGCGGTCCCAGAGGGCCGACCAAACAGTCTTTGCACCCTCAGGGCAGGAGTGGGCACACCACTCCTCCCCTGCTCACAGAGCAGCCCCGCCAACCCGCCTCCCTTCAACCAAACATAAAATGGTAATAACTGAAAGTTATTACCATTTTCTATTTCTGCTTCTCACACTGCGAGAGAGTAGTGAGACAACGCTCCTCCGCCCTAGTGGAGGAGCCGCCCCTGGATTGGCTGACTATAGGGGAACAGAAAAGGAAAAGAAGAAAAGCTCAATAGAAGCAATCTAGTGTGAGTTATGTATAAAGGAATCGAAAGTTTGCCACATGCTTTAAGAGGTACATCTATTTGAACGGTTAACTTCAGCCCTAAACAGTCCTCATATATTGGGTGTGAAACTATTCCAAACGTACCTATATTGACAGGGCCGAAGCAGTAGGGATTTCTTTACGTACACAATTACTTTCCATGTGGAGAAAAGTAGTTTCAAAAAAATCTAATGTGCATTTGGATCCAAACTATAATTCATAATCTGTAGAATATCTGCCAGTTTAAGGTTAGCATCAGTAGTAAAGTCTTCATGGTTTTCATGCATTCCCAAGCAGAAGGTATTGGATTATTCTAATCCTTAAAAATTAGCAAATTTACCAAAATTGTAAGAAAATGACTGCACTACAGATCAAGCCCTTAATTAATAATTTGAAAGCCTTAAAAAGACAATAAACCTTAAAGATATGCAGTGGAATTCGTCAAACATTTTCTCTCTGCAGGAATCCAACATTTTTAAAGCCATCGGCATAATCAGGGAAAATATGTAATGATTATAAAAACTATTGTATGCGCACAAGTCCATATATGATTACTCTTAAATTGGGTAATAAAAACACCTGACTTCACAGCACTTGGAAACAGTGTGGTGTGAAGCACAATGTTATAGACAAGTCAGTATGTGGCTCTCTAGCCCACAGAAATCTATTTCTTTGAAAAGTTGTATAGACTTTGCTCATTTCACCTTTTGGGGCCACCTTCTAAAACGTCCCAGGTATTTCACTTGCCTCTTGTACCGCAGTGGCACTGTGGTATTATAAAGGGTGACGCAGATGCTTGTGTGGCCTTGTCTATGCTGTGCATTGCGCTGGAGAACATATTACACAGCGTGATCTCAAGGGGGTATTCCCTCATTTGCATGGGGGCATGGCCGCCAGCAATCAGGCAACCTTTTGCCAATTTGCTCATAGAGTATTATAGATGCGGGTGCAATGTCAAAGAAGCCATGGGGCGATGCACTGACGGTGTGGCACACAGTCAGTGCACCTCTCGAAGGCGCTCAGTGGGAGTTTGCTGCATGAGTCCAGAGACACCCCAGGAATTCTCCTGCAGGCAGGTGCAGTAATACATTGCACTGCCTGTTGGCGGGGCGGGGGAGGGCTGCTTACTCTCCAAAATGAGGCCAGTTCACCTCCAATGAAAGACATAGCTGCAAATGTATTCTGCAGCTCTGTCTTTCACTAATGTGAGCTACTAGACTCAAACATAAACAGTCAGAGTTTGCTTCTGTGCTCAGGATAGCAAACATGTTTTGTATGTAATTGGGTGCAATGCCCTGGTAGCACCTAGTTAATGGTGTGCTGGGCCACATACAGGAATAGTAAAGGCCAGTATGTAATTTAGACTCTTGATTACTGATCCTAGCTTAAAACGCGGATGTTCTTTCTGTGCAAACATGCACAGTGCCACATTGCTCTTCTGCTTCCATATGCCCACACCATCTCATATACAAAAAAAACAGCACAGATGTGCAGTAGAGTTGCCGACCATATTCCTTGCCGGCAAAGCTGGACCACTCGCATACATCCAGCAGAGTAAATCAGAGAACACATCTCAGGCACACACCAACATAGTTCAAAGATGCCACACAGTCAACACCACCAAGCCTCGACTGTTATAGCCTGACAATTGCAAGTTACTCTCTTAAGAGAGGTGTCAGCAATTGCTAAAAGTCGCCAGGCAGACCTTTCTGACACTAAAAATGAAACACCCACGGCTGGCTGAACACCAGACTGCCACCCAAGCAGAGCCAAACTAGAACACAATACCCAGAACGTCTCATCGTTCTACGATCCAGAAGTAAAGTCTAGACTCACATGCTTAGGCACCCAAGACAGAACTATAAGACTCTGGTAAAAAGAAAAAATGTGCTATAGAAATACATATAATTTAACGGAGAATGCCTTTTTTTTAAATTATAGGCAGAAGCAGTCTACAATTCTTATTGACCATTTAATATGTATTTTTAAAACTGAGGTGGCACCGGTAAATTATTTTTGAGTTCTAAGTAAACATATTATAATATGCTGGCACTTATTATTTTCAATTTAGCTGGGATAAGCCCTTTCCTTCTCACGTTTTATTCTGCCCTCAAAAATAAGGTATTGCATGGATTCTAGCACAGCTTTTCCCTAAACTGGCTGGGTGAAGAAAAGAACAGTTTCCTCCTTGAAACCATTGGCTTCGAACAGAATGGTATTTTTGTTGAATGCTGAATAATTTTTTGAGCTCCTAAAGAAATCCCTTTGTAAGTAAAAGACATGCTAAAAAAGCCATATGCAGCAAAGGGTTTTCTGCTTGGGTGACTCCGACTTTGGATAAATTGTAAAGAGGCGAATAGGCAATGCTCCAAATTGTATATGAAATGAACCCTAGCCCAATCGTGTTTTGTTTTTGTGAATAAGGTAACTTTTGTGCGTGTGTGTGGGAGACAGAGGGATAAAGAGAGATGTGAAAGCAATAAGGTTTGGTGGCTTTTTCTTGGTATTGGTTTCCAACAGTTGATCGTATTTTATTCTTTTTGGCACAGGCCTGGAGTTGTTAGATAAAGCAGCTCAGTAAAAACTGTTCTCAAGCATATGCTTCTTGGAGACAGAAATCATGAATTTCCTGAATTGCTACAAGTCGTGGGGAGGCTACAATGACTTTTTGACAGCGACAGTAGCTCGGCCTTGTCTTTTCCAGCCCTCCTCTGGCCTATTCACTCTGGAAAGCGGCTTAAGCGCACTTAAGCGCATTAGCATTTGGATACCCGGAGACCACATTGGCCCTCATTTGGAAAGTTTAAATGAGTGAAAGATGGAGCGATTTGTTAGGGCTTTAGAAACCAGATTTACAGAGCGGCAGGTTTTCCGCTTTGGCTTGTTCGGGGTCTTGTTCTAATCTGGGGTGGTGTTTAAAGACAACCGCCTGATTTGTGACACATGGGTCCAAGGGGTTACTTTTGGGGGTATGACCCGACTAGCTAATCTGTGCTTTGAATTTCAATGCCCCCCACCCCTGTCCGTGGAGAGCGCCCTTTGGGAAACCGCACATTGGTGCATTACCACACAGCAGACCCTGCATGGACACAGATGGCTAAATGTTAACCACTTGTCAAGTGACTAAATTGGATTGAAGGGAAATTGTTATTTATATTGGGTGTGGAGAAAACGATTGTGTTGGCCTACAACATAAAATAAACAGGCACATATGACATTCCCAAAGGGTTAAATCCCTCTACCAGAAGAGTGGTCAGTGCTTGTGCATCTAAAATCAACAGACTGCACGTCGTCCTATGTAGTTTAAAGAAGTACATTTTTCAAAAGTCACAAGCCTATAATTTGAAAGAAATTGAAATATGTTTTTTTCTAAGGCATGCATTCTTAGGCTGTTTTGTTTACAATTCTGAGCTTGGCGGTTTTTCGGCCTCCATTGGTGTTGAAAAGTGACATCTCTTCCTTGGTGGAGGCATGGGCCTCTCTGTTAACACAGCCAACATGGAGGAGAGGATTTCATGACTATATCACAGGAAAGAAAAGCATGTTCCAAAACGGATGGTTTAACCTCTGTGACCACCCATACGATTTAAAACCGGCAGTAGAAGTGACACCCGAAGCCTGTAAAGATCATAACATGATTTGAAAGGGTTCACTGGGCGAAGAGCCTAAAATGATTAGTTTCTCAGTAATTTATTATTTTGGGGTTGTAATTCTGCTAATCTTTCAGATTCATTGGCATGAGTTAAGCAAATCTGAGTGCGTTCTCATGATCCTTAAAACGTCTAACCCACATGGTTCAACACACATTTCCAAAAACATAAAAATTGTTGCAGGTTTTTTTATTTGTGTGTAATTTCTCACAGGGCAAATAGAATCCTAAAAGTACAAGTTTTTATGTGAATTGGATTTATACTCATATGCGGGGAAACAAAACATGCTGCAATTTATGGTCAAGAAAGCCTAAAGGATTATCATTTTTATCAATGCAATGAATTTATTTCAAAGATTATACATACTTATTTGGAAATAACAATTACATAGTCATGTATAAAACGTGTAGCCTCTGAAATCCACAGAGAAAGATTTGCCTTTTCATGAATGTTTCTTCTCGGCATGGAATTTCTCTGATATTATTTTTTTTTCTTTTCTTATTAAAGACTCTTTGTGCGAAGACGACAATGCAGACAATCCGGGCAACAGACACCAATGCATTGGATAAATTAATATTTCACGAATCAGAGAACGATCGAAAGGTAAATCAAACAATGTAATAAGTGATTTAGAAAAGGCAAAGAAAGTAATTAATAACTAGATAGAAAAAAGTGAAAACTGTCTTTTTTCCGATGTTATCACTAGAAACAAATGTACCATATTTTGACTGTATAATTGTCTTCATTTGACTACAAATCGGAATTTGTAGAGTCAATGTGGTATTTTGGTAGTTAGGATGGCTGAGATTCCATTTACTTAAGATGCACATTCAATTATTAATTTTACTGCTATTACAGCAGGTTATAGGTTTAGAAATGATGGATGGCCATTAAGTGATCACAGTTTTAAGCAAAATTAAGCAGGATACCTCCGTTGTTCAGGCACTTATACCTACGTATACACACATTCAAAATAAATTGCCTCTGATGGAGTCACGAAATTCCAGAAAAGGTGAACTTTAAATCACTGTCAAACGTGCCTTCACGTGCAAAATTATGCAGCCTGGAGCCCATCAACCTATATTCCCCGTTTTCCTTTCACATCAGCATATAGTGGCATATATTGTACCCCATAACCTCATGCACGTGGTTTCTTGAGCATTTCAGTTTTTGTGGCTTCTGACAGGATCCTAGTCACCCGGCTTTTAGGAGTTTAGGAAAGTGAGTTCCTGTTGTTGCCCTACCAGAACCTGCACCTTTGACTTAGGAACTACCAACAGATCTGGTCTTGCATCCTCTTCCTTACAATGATGTGATGTTCCCTTTGGTGCCATTAAAAGTGGGTGAAGAGAAGGGGCCCACACTACAAGAGGGAAAAGAGTTAACTTCGAAATTAGTAAGGATGCCTAAAGGTGAGATGAAATTGCTACTGTGTATAACAATAGGATAAATAAAACAGAGGGTTTAGCAGGCCATTTTATCTGCCCCACGTGGCATATAACTTCATGCATTTTAGTGCCACTGAGTGGACTTGCTATTCTGACTGTACTGGCTAAACCTGCGTTAGGCAAGTCATTAGCCAGACATTTGAAATGGCTTTGATTTCTCTTATTGTCTGCTGTCAAGTTGAATTATGAGGAATGCACACGACAATCCAAAATTAGGGTGTTGGAGCAAAGTGACTGTCAGGTTTTCTAGGAAGTTGCAGAGATGCTGGAATTTTTGTAAAAAAATTGTAAAGACACAGACTAGAGAAACAAGGGTAATTCAGATAATAGAAATGGATAGTGTGTGTGGTTAGGTGTGTAATTTTCAAAGGTATTTAACTGATATTCAAAAGATCTGTGAAATAATAAAATCATAATTAAAGGTGGTGGGCAGAGGGAAAAATACCTTAGTGAACTTTTTGTGCACGATCCAAAGGGTGGGGGGTCTCGAGACATTTAAGATACTGACAGGCATTTAAAATGGGTACATTGATTGTAGATTATCTTAAAGAGGCCATCTAGAGAATGATGTTAGAGTACGTGTCAACCCCACGCAAGCGTCAATCAATAAAGCAATGTTCTATAATGCAGATTGTTGGTGATTGTTGGTGAGTCATGATTGGAGAAAGAGAAATGAGTTCCCATCATTAAATAGACCTTTTAATAGGGACTCAGTCTCACATTCAAAAACATCTTCCAACCAAAATGCTCAGCCAATGCCTTTCTAGAGTGTTAGGGAGTGACGCAGATACAAGCACACCTGTATGCAAGAACTGGTGCACGGGCCCAAAAATTTAGAAAGGCGTGCTCTGAGCAGAGGTGGCGGGCATGTGTGTAAGAGGAGGGAGAAAAGCAAAAAAGAAGAGCAACCAGTAGCACGTTAAATATTGGGGGCAGATATCTTCTATTACAGCTTAAAAAAGGAGTTACTCAACTTACAGTAGGAAACTATTGTGCCCCTAATGCAGATGACCCTTGCCCCCTAACAGACTTAATTTTAGAGTTAATAATTTTCTCATTTCCAGTGGTGCTGTGTGGGGATTTTAATGTAACTCCAAGAGTTTAATTGAAAATCATCTTTCCGAGGCGCTAACAAGAGGAGTAAAAATGTTGGGGACTATTTTAATGATGCTAGATAACTACAGTTTGAAAGATGTCTGGAGCAAAATGCATCCAGAAGAATTGGGCTTCACTTATTTTATTGGGAAATGTAAAAGTCAAGCTTGGATTGATTCACTTCTTATTTATTTATCTGTGAAGTGTAAAGAGCCTGGGACTACTTCACCCATCTTACCTGATCACTTCCTCGTTTAATTAATCTGTAGGCTTGAACAGTGTAACAGCGCACACGATTGTAAAAGGTTGTGGAGAGAAGATAAATCATTGTTGGGTCTTTAAAGAGAGTGTTCGATGTTGGTCAGAAATATTATTGCTCTGATAGCTACTCAGTCATTTTGGAGCGTTTCAAAACTTATTTTTGAGGTATTCTGATCACAAAGAACACTGCAAGAAATATCAGGAAAGAGAACAATTGGTACAGAAGGAACATGAGCCAGTAGTTGGTCAGAGAATTCTAACAAGAGAAGTTTCAATGCAATATATTACCAGACTGAATATTTTGAGATAGAAAAATTTGGGAATCGGATTACGGCCAGAAATAATAAGACAGTAAATGAGAAAAGACTGAAGGCCAGCAATAAAGTAGGAACATGTCTTGTGGGTAGAGCTAAGCCAACAACTATTTCAAACACTATAAAAAGAATAAAGGATACAAATTCTGGTACAAGGAAAGAAAAGCCAACCAATATTGCTGGAATATTTGAAGCAATTTATCAAGAAATATAGCAGGAGGATTTGATTCCACCCTTTGAAAACTTGACCAACTTTCTTGAGCCAGCAGGTTTAGATAGAATTATTAACAGAAGTTTAAATGAAGCTAATACCTACCTGAGCAGAAGGAAGAACATTAATGTAATCATATTCATTCCATCAGCAAAAGCACTAGTTGAACATTGGTTTACTGCAGAAATATCTAAAACCTACCAGGAAGATTTGGTCCCACATTTAAATATGCTGTTCAACAGTGTCATTACAGGTGCAGCTTCAACTCCATCATGTGGGTTATACAGTCCTGTTGCATTACTGAAGTCAGTTTAAGAAAGCCTATTGAAAAGCTTTGTGGTTCAATTGGCTGGTAAGATCTACTAGCCGATTACACCTAATGATAGTAGATTCATCCTAGGATGGTTACTGCAGCCATTGCCCATTACTTATGTGAAGCAATAAATTATGCTGGACCCCGCTGCCTGCCTTCTTGATGCTGCGAAAGCATTTGGTTTTGTGAACTGGGCATATCTAAAAAGGTAATGGTTAGACTAGATTTATCAGACAGTTCACTAGGAACTAAGACCCTGAGTGGAACTCAAGCAGGTCTAGTAATTGAAGGGCAACGAGTGGGTGAAATGCTGGTTGAGCCACAAACCTAACATTGATAATCCTTATCTCTGTCTTTATTTGCTCTGTTCATTGAACCTCATTTAAGATTTATTTCAAATGAGCAACAGATTAGGGCAAGTCCTAATATCCTTGGAGCCAAGAAGATATTATTGTATGCTGACAAAGCAGCATTATTGTTGGATCCGGATTGCCAGTATATTTTTAGAGTATTCAATGTAATTGATGAATGTTCTAAAGTCTTTACTTATAGGAAAAATAAATGTAAAACAGAAGGGATTCTGGTAACTGCTTCCACCTCAGAGCTAAGCGCTGAGATCAGTGGGAATTGACCTATGCCTTGGAATCCAATGCAAGGGTCAGGTGTCAACTAACATTATCTTAATAATGCACCTTTATTAAGCAAAAATTAAAAAAAGATTTTCGTAACTAAAGATATTTGGCTTTGTCAATTGTGATTTATATACATTTTATCAAAATAATAACACTACTGCATTGCTTTGTTTTATTTCGCCCCCCCCCCCCCCGAATCGTTGCATGCTACTTTATCAAATTGAACTACTTAATAGGCACTGTTATTTGGGCAGATAAAATGCCAGGGGTTGCCAGGAGGAAATGATGTGCTCCTCTGGTAAATATTTTCTTAAACATTTTTTTAGCCTTGGAAGTTTATGAATGCTGACAAACATAGATGTTCCTTTGGCAATCGCAAACTACTCTTCTTCCCCTTTCCACACTGGAAAGGTTCAGATTTTAAAGTCAGCCAAGGAGTGGTGCAAATCTCTTTCGAGGGTGGAGGCAGAAGGGCTTTCTACCTGGGCAAAAATATTTTTGCTGCCTAGACAACAAATGTGTGATTGCACAGGAGATCCAGTTTCCACGATGGAGAACGGCATAAGGTGGAAACTTCACACAAGCTTCTCATTAGCACACCTGGAAGCCTTTGCCTTGCTCAGCTTTTCAGGTGTACTTCTGAGAACTTTTGTGATATCCAGAAAGTAGGAAAAGTACACAGAGGCAGAGATTTTCACCTGTACTCCACCTACTTTAGCAGTCCAATGCGTACTTGCTTGATTGTTGTTGAAATTACTTTCAGTGCCTCCATCCTGACAGTGATACCACTAGTCTGGCCTCTTTTAAAATGATCAGAATATTTACCCATTCTATTGTTTTCCAGGAACTGCAGTGAAAAAGGTGGTCTCTGTCCCCTTATTTTTTCTTATGGTATTTCAAACATTCTCCTGCTCAGTGTCTGAAAGTCCTTTCTCATAAGGCTGGAAGGAATGACTGGTGTATGGAAGAATCTCTGAGTCCAGATGTGACGTTGAGACGAGTAAGTGAGCGAGGGAAGGTTTGAGCGGTATTTGGACTGCGGAGCTGCAATCTTCAGCCAGCATACTACACTGGGGCTGGTACGACCACGAAAAGCCGCACCACCCTCCTCCTCCCCCAGGGCTACTGGCAAGTAAGCACAAGTGCTCCATCTGTAGTCGGCTGTAGGCGACACGAGTCCTAAGACCACCGCGGAAGAGGCCCGTTTAGCTCCGGGTGCAGCTTGCAGGGTGTACCAGTGAGCCTCGCTGGAGCCCTTGCCTTAAGTCATTGCCCCTCAGCGGTGCTTAAAAAATGACACCATGGCCACTGGAAATCTACCGGCGGACTCAAGCACCTGTCCCTGGAATTCCCGCAGGCCTGAACAATATTGCAGTGATGGCGAGGTGAGTCGCATCCCCGCCAACGCTTATGTAAATTGCTACGATTCTCTGCTCGCCTAGCAGGCAATTGTGAAGAAGTTTCTCTTCAGTCAGTGTTAAGCTGTCTTGCATTCATATAGGCCACACAAGTTGGGTCCTTTCACGTGGTGCCCTGAGGAGAAAGTGGGAGATTTCAAGATTATCCAGGACCTGGTCTGGAGCCCAGGAAATCCCAATTTAATAATAAGGCTGTGTCCTGTGAGTTACTCAGAGGGGTAGCAGAGCACTAGAGCCCGCTCAGACAATCTCCTCCCGGTTAGGACAGAGAATCCTTAATATTATCACCAGTTACCAGATTTGATCTTTACTAATGCTTCAAAGTCTCTTTACTAGGGTGGTTGTTCAGGCTTTTAAAAAACTGAGAAATAGAGCAATATATATGAAAAGATTGGGCACTGCTCAATCATTAAGAAATATCAAAATGCGATCTGTGCACATAGGCTTCTTCCCAGGGACACCTCCAATAACCAAGTTTTTCCAGGCCCATGCATCATCTGCAATTAAAAATCAAGATACCATCTTTAAAGAAACTTCAGAACAACCCAGGGGTATAAGAAATCACTCCAGGAAATTAGATGGCCCAAGACCAGAGCGCCCGGATGAAATAAATACAAGCCTTCTGATCCTGTAACAATAGATCAGCAATAGTTATTCACTCAAGCATCCACAACCTATATCCCTATCACAGATTTTACACTTCCAGCCATACATTTGAGCCAGGTGTCTCATTCATCAGTACCTAAAGTCCTGAAGGAGTACATCCAATTATTCAATAGCACTCCAAGCAATCCACAAGGCTCAAAAGAAAGTTTATCTCACTCACCATTACTTCTTTCCCCTCATTACATGAACAAGAAAGAAATCCTCTCTGAATCGCTCCTTTTACTACAGACGGTGTTAGAATCGAGAATTGCATTGCTGGAAAAATCTACTTTACACTCAGATAGTTCTCTGGAAATTCAAAATCTTATCCTACAACATCAGGTTGATCAGAAAAATAAACAAATTATTCCATGTCCATTGTCTGAAAAAGAAGAACAAAATAGAGAGGAGGTGGAGCGACCCTTGACCCTGCTTGCAGGTTAGGCCGCTCCCCACGCCGCACAGCTCCGCCTGTGTGTGCCTGCCTCTGTGCCTGCTGCTGCCGCTCCGTGAGTTCGCCGCTCCCCCTCCCCTGCCTGTAATTCTCTGCTTGCGCTATTCTCCTTTGTGCTGACTTGGTGACTGTATTGTGCCGTTTTATTTTACTTTCTAGGCTGTATTGTGCTGTTTTATTTTACTTTGTTGCCCCTTGTTATCTGTATTGTGGTGCCCCTTCCACCGTTCCCTCTTGCCTTCTGTATCCCCGTCTCTTCCCGCCGCTGCCTCCCTGCGGCCCCGCCCCCTTGCTCTCCCATTCGCCGCCCCGCTCCTGCCTCCCAGCTGCTCCTCCCTCCCACATCCCCTTATATGACGGCCGCTGCGCGGCTGTGTGCCGAAGGCAAGCCCGTCTGCGCCCGTCCACGCCTGGACCGCGCCCAGCGCCAGAACCCCTGGTCCCCGCGAACACCACAATGCCCGTCTCCGCTACGACTCCAGCACCCTCCGCAAAGTGCACTCAAGGACCCTTCTCCTGCCGGAATTGCAGCCTCACCAGCATCCGGCCCACCAACCCACTTTCCAAAGAACCCAACTACCTCAGATTCATCCTCCTCAATACCCGCTTCACACGCAAACACGCCGTTGAACTCTGGGACCTACTCGACTCCAACACTCCTAACGGAGACCTGGCTAAACCCCTCCTCGGCACCCGACATCGCCATAGCCATCCCGGAGAGCTATAAGATCACCCACAAGGACCGCACCAATGGAGTAGGAGGAGGAATCGCCATCGTTCACAGGAACACTCTCAAAGTCTCGACAAACACCGACTACACCCTCAGCACCGCCGAACACCTGCACTTCCAGATTCACACCAATCCCAACACCACCCTCAGAGGAACCCTCGTCTACAGACCCCCCGGGCCCCGACCACAGTTCAGTGACTCCATCGCCAACTTCATCAGCACACACGCCCTCGCCAACTTCATCAGCACACACGCCCTCGCCTCCACGGACTACATCCTCCTTGGGGACCTGAACTTCCACCTCGAGAACAACACCAACTCCACCACCCTGATCTTCAACCTCGCCAACCTCGGACTCAGACAACTCGTCACAACACCCACCCACTCCACCGGCCACACGCTTGACCCCATCTTCTCCGCAAACCGCCACGTCTCCTTCAACCACACCTCCGAGCTCCACTGGACCGATCACCGTTGCATCCACTTCACCTTCCGGAAACCCACCACGCACCACCGCACCCAACAGACACCGCACCGCTGCTGGAGCAAAGTCACAGAAGACCAGCTATCCATCACCCTCGCCCGGAGCCCACCCGCTGGCCCGACTGAAACCGCCGCCACTGCACGCAACCTCAGTCAATGGATCAACTATTGCGCCAACAACCTCACCCCGCTCAAGAAGCCTTCCAACAGCCACACCAACAAGAAATCCAGCTGGTTCACCGAAGATCTCCAGGCCTCCAAGCAAACCTACCGAAAGCTGGAAAAGAACTGGATCCGTGAACGAACACCGGAAAGCCACACAGCCCACAAGAATGCCACCCGCAGACACCACCACCTCATCAGGTCCGCCAAAAAGGCCTTCTTCAAAAACCGCCTAGACAACAATGCACACAAAAGCAAAGGGCTCTTCAACATCGTGAAGGAACTTTAAAACCCCAGCTCCAACACCAAGGACATCCCATCTTCACAAGACCTATGCAACTCGCTGGCCACCTTCTTCCACCGCAAGATCGCAGACATTCCTGACAGCTTCAACGGCGCGACCGCCCCGGCAACCACTGAGACCCCCGCCCCCACGACCACCATCTGCACCAACCGCCTGCTCTCCTGGACCAACATCAATGACTACAACACCATCAAGATCATGAAAACCGTCCACTCTGGATCCCCATCAGACCCCTGCCCACACCACATCTTCAACAAAGCCAGCACCACCATCGCACCCCATCTCCAGAAAGCCAACAACATCTCCCTCGAGACAGCGACCTTCCCGGAGAGCTGGAAGCACGCAGAGATCAACGCCTTACTCAAGAAACCCAATGCGGACCCCAAAGACCTCAAGAACTTCCGACCCATCTCCCTGCTCCCGTTCCCGGCGAAGGTCATTGAGAAGGCTGTCAACAAACAACTGACCAGCTTCCTCGAGGAGAACAGCATCCTAGACCCTTCCCAGTCCAGGTTCCGCAGCAACCACAGCACCGAAACTGCCCTCATCGCCGCCACCGATGACATCAGGACCCTGCTAGACAACGGAGAAACCGCGGCCCTCATCCTCCTGGACCTGTCAGCCACCTTCGACACGGTCTGCCACCGCACACTACGAACAGTCCTCTACAATGCCGGAATCCAAGAGAAGGCCCTGGACTGGACCACCTCCTTCCTCTCTGGCAGAACACAGAGTGTCCGCCTACCCCCCTTCTGCTCTGAAGCCACCGAGATCATCTACGGCGTACCCCAGGGCTCATCCCTCAGCCCAACGCTGTTCAACATCTACATGGCACCGCTTGCCACGTCGCTCGACTGCACAACCTCAACATCATCTCCTACACCGACGACACCCAACTGATCCTCTCCATCACCAAGGACCCCCACACCGACAAAACCAACCGCCATGAAGGAATGAAGGCCGTCGCCGACTGGATGAGGAACAGCTGACTGAAGCTGAACTCGGATAAACAGAGGTCCTCATCCTCGGATCCACCCCCTCAGCCTGGGACGACTCCTGGTGGCCGACTGCACTAGGAACAGCCCCAACACCCACCGACCACGCACGCAACCTAGGGGTCATCCTCGACTTCACCCTCTCCATGACGAAGCAGGTCAACGCCATCTCTTCCGCCTGCTTCAACACCCTCCGCATGCTCCGCAGCATCTACAAGTGGATCCCCACCAAAACGAGAAGGACGGTCACCCAGGCCCTCGTCAGCAGCAGACTGGACTACAGAAACACACACTCCTGAAACGGCTCCAACGCATCTAGAACGGCTCCGCACGCCTGATCCTCGACATCCCCCACTGCAGCCACATCACACCCCACCTGAGAGACCTGCACTGGCTGCCTGTCAACAAAAGGATAACCTCGCCACTGTCCCCCGCATCCGAAGAGTGACCGCCGGCAGAAGATCGTTCTCCCACCTCGCCGCCAAAACATGGAACACCCTCCCCATCCGCCTACGGTAGACCCGAGACCTTCTGAACTTCAGAAGACTTCTCAAGACCTGGCTCTTCGAATAGTAGGAGCATTCCCCCCCCCCCCCCCCCCCCATTAGTGCCTTGAGACCCTCATGGGTATTTAGTGCGCTTTACAAATGCTATGGATTGATTGATTGATTGATCAACTACAAGTTACTACCTTATCGGAGGGGAACACGTAAACTCAGAAACAAAAAAAAGTAAGGGCCACACAAACTTGTAGATCGAATAAGAGTGAAGCAGAAAAGACAAAAGGAAAAGTCGGCACTATCTACTTGCTTTGAAAACTCTTTAAGGATCCCTCAGGAGACTGTGAATCTAACTTATCCCCTCACAGTTATCCGATATTCATATGAAGAGACCAATCTGAACAACCCACAACACCTACCATAACACTAAATAATTTGGGAATTGTATCAACTAATAATACAAAATCTTTAAAAAGCCTCAATGCAAAAAAAGTACAAATAAAAATGTCAAAGAAGAAAAGAAACAAAAAGAATGGAAGATACCGAAAACAGAAATTTCGAAAAAAAAGAAATTTCCCACAACACGCCCCTCTGCCAACTGATTTAGAAGAAGAGGAAAAGATCGGCGTCCGAAAAACCTTAAAATCTTGACCTTACACATGATAAGGGTACATTTCCCTTTACCGCCCAGGAAGGAAGTATCTTCGCATCTGAATCCTCAACCAGAAAATGTTATAAGCCAAAAACCCCTACAGGTCTACTTCTCTCCTACACAGTTTACTCCAGTACCAATCACTACCGAGCCAAACACAGTAAACCGGCATTATCAGAATTCATTCTGTATGTTAGAGATATAGGATCTCTTCGCTACAGGTAATGATCCTTTAACTCGCCAACAGATCCTAAACCTTCTACATAATCTCTTTTCCCTTCAATCACTTACATCTCCAGAAATAAAGCTAGTATCTTTCTCGGATAAGCTTGATATGGCTACAGCGAGAGTGACATTTTGGTCTAATGTGATTCCATCAACAGTATTAAAAGAAAGTGAAACACTGCATAAAAATGGATTTGATGTAATTGGAGTCAAGCCTAAAACAACCTCCACGGTCTCCATATTATCTACGGATTTTAATATTGTAAAGGCACATTATTCGCTAATTCATCATCAGAAAGATGACCCGTTCTCTGCATCCATAGATAAATTAACAATTTGTATTGAAGATGGAGACCGGTAGATCTGGAACCATACCCTTTCTAACCTTGTAAAAACACCTAAAAGTAATTCTTGGTCCTGGATCACAGGCAATCGAAATGGCAATTAACAGGGAAGAGAATCCAAACTCCCTTTTTAGTAAAAGCATTAATATAGACTCTTGGAATATGGCAGGGTAAGAACCTTGAAAATGATCTTGTCTATTATATATTTATCCTGCAATTGCCTGTCTTCAAGAGACGTGGGCCCCAAATAAATGCGATCGCAAGGATTATTTTGTCTGTGACAGCCAAGCAACAAGGGTAAGACGTGGCCATGCAAAAGGCGGACTAGCAATTCTCTTATCAGAGAAAATCAAGTGGGACTTCGAAATAATTCACTTACCCTGTAAAAATGTTCAGTGCATCAAGTTAAAAACACCAAAGGAAAGTCCCTGTTCTGCAGATACATTATTTCTCTTTGGCATTTACATACCTCCCTGACTTGAATTTAATCCACTGCTGGTAAAAATCTTTGAGCTCATTTAATCAACTCTCAATACAGGTACAAACCTGCAGGCTCTTCTCAATGGGGACTTCAACGCAAACATTTCTCACACCTTGATAACAGCCTTCAGGAGTAAAGATCCAAATGAAATTTGGTCCCTTCCAAATCTACTCTTTCCTGAGTCCATTAAAGGCAACAAACAAGGAAAAGTACTATTAGAAGTAGCTAACAGAATTAACAGAATGATTTAGATGGCAGAGTAGAAGGTGACATTCCAGAACCCTTTACAAGAATGGGAACTTTTGGTCTGTCTATTTTAGATTATGTTATCTGTAGATTATTCCAGAAAGTTCAGCACTTAAGTACCCAGTTTACTCAAAGCAGTGACCACGCAATACTAAACTTAAAAATAGAATGAAATCTCCAATCTCCTTCTTCCTGGTCCTTATCATGTATGAATGGTAATACTCTTATAGCCCACAAACAGGGTAGAATCATATGGAACATCCACACCACGAATAAACTGAACACCATGATTATCGCTCAGAAATTGCTTCAATCTAATAAAGAAACTAACCCATTCTCAAACTTCGAACAAACCCTTTCATAAATAGTCCAGGCACTCCAGAAGCTGTTCACCCCTAATAGCAAAAAACTACAGTCAAGAAAATTGAACTGTCCTAAAGACGGTATCTCAGGATGGGTGAATAAGCTAATAGACAGCAATTTATAAGCGTTTCAGCCTTCAGGAAGAATTTAGCAGATTAAAAAAAGAGATATAATGGATAAAAACTGGGTTGTCCTGCAGGTAGCAGTTTTGAAAAAAACAATCAGCTGTTCTGGTACCTAATTGCCAAAGTAACTGGGTGCAGAAAATTCCTAAATGCTCTATGGTTTCCCAAAATGTATGGGAAAAGTATCTTCTTGAGCTCCATGAAGCAAATCCGTCCGAATCTTGTCATATAGAACCTTTTAATCTGAAGCTTTTGTACGTAACTGATCAATGGATAACTGCACCAACTGAGGAACAAATTGAATTATATTTTAGGAGGGCTAGACCCTCTGCAGCGATAGGTCCAGATAAGATTCCTGTAAAAGTTCTCAAAAGCAACGCTGAGGATGGTGCACGTTTCTGGCTCCACTTTCTAGTTAGATATATAATGCTAGCCAAATTCCAGAATCATGGACAGGAAACATTGTCACCCCACTCTTAAAGAACGGCTCCTGCCTCTCTCCCAGTAACTATAGACAAATTGCACTCCTTGATGTAACTGGGAAAATCTTTGCAGCAGGTATTTTAGATCATCTGAAAGACTGCGCCTTCTCCAGGGGCTTGATTCCGATGGTCCAGGCGGGTTTTCATCCTAAGCACTCTGTAACTGACATCGGACTTTGGCAAATAATAATTGACAAGTGCATTATAGTCTTTAGCTTGTTTGTAGATTTTTCAACAGCTTTTGATAGTGTCGATAGACCTACCCTATGGAGCAAATTGGTGAAAATGGGGATCCCGGATGCTCTATTAAGATTAATTGTGGCCTTGCATACAGCAATGTGGTGCAGAGTCCAGATGGGGGATCAAGGGTTTAACCCATAAGATGCCCACTTTCGAACGGCCTGAAGCAGGGCTGCTTATTAGCCCCTCTGTTGTTCTCCTTATTCGTAAGTGACCTACTGGGGTGCCTCCTAAGACTAAAGAATTTCAATGCATTAAAGAGTTTTTATTCTTCCTCTAGAAAGAGACCATTGTATCTGCTCCTGTGCTAAAATCCCTCCCACCCTGACATATGCATTAGAATATGTACCAATAAACAAATGGCATATTCTGAATAAGAATGAAGGGAAATTACTAGGAAAAATAACCACTAGAAGTCAGGCCACTCCGGTTCAGGCTCTTCATTTAGAATGGTCATTGACTAGTGCCTATATAAATGCTTTGGCTGATGTAATCAGATGGGCACATAATATGTCACATGTGGAAAAAGATACTTTGGGAGCTCTCCTAAAGCACAAAACCCTTAAGGTTGGGTCGAGTACTTACACTTTTAATGAAAATGTTGCAGTTGCTACACTACACTTCAATTGTACTACATCACTTTCACAGTCTTGGTCATGCGCACATTTAAAGCTATTTTTAAAAATATGGCACCGTGCCTGAGCTTTGACCTAGACTTTGCTTACTGTTCTCAGTTATCCCACTGCAGGTCCTATACAGTCTCTTGAGTATAAGACCTATTAACAATATCTGAGATTTACACTAGAACACAGCGCTCAACTATCATCATGCTTCATTTAGGGATACTGCCTTTAGACGCCTATACTAAATATTGGAACAAAACAAGTGGCAATATAGCATTATGCAAGCTATGTAGAGGAGGAGAACAAGATTTAGCCCTTGTGCTATATATTTGCCCAAGTAAAGTTTTAGCAGAAGTTCGACTTCGTTTTTTAAAACCCATATGTTTTAGAAATAATCTATTTACCGTTAACGATCTGATTGCCTTAATCAATTTTCCCCCAAATAATTTTGTTGGTTACAATTTGTATACATTTTTTAAATCTTTTTTATCACTGTTTTAAAAGAACTAGTATTTACTGTTATTTAAGATTCACAACAAGGTATTCTCTGTATCTATTCAACTTGTTGACCTCTGTAGAGGTCTAAATCAATTAATAAAAACTCAATTAGGCTTGTCTTGTGATCATATAAATTATTGATATCTGGACCATCAAAGGTTTTCATTCTAAAGAAAATTTACTTGTAAATCACCTCTGGCTGGATCTTTCATCCAGTGTTTTAACTTGTCCAGTGGTGGTTGGGATTTAACTGAGCTTTCTTACCTCCTTCATTCACGGTTGGACATTGGACAATCTCGGTCTTGAAAAAATCTACCTCCAATTCACCTTCCTTCATTTTCTTGACAGTTTTAAAAGATAAAATGAATTGGTAAAATGGGTGATGCCTATTAGGTTCCAGAGATGAGATTCACTCTTCTATATGTACTCATACCTTGTTAGCTATTCTATACAAAAATGTGTGATTCTCAAAACTTTTCTGACTTGGATCATTCAGAGGCTGCTGCCCACAGCAGCTTATCCAACACCCTTTACCAGTGATGCCATTTGAACACGTCCACAGTGTTTTTGTGAAATTCCGGTCAGAACAGAACTTAATGTTTTTCATCAAGATTTGAAATGTTTTAATCTGTAAATAAGTAATGATCACCATAGAACCCTATATTTCAATGAACCTATGGACTTTAGAGTTCCCAGAAAGGTTTGCTGCCTTGCCTAAAGAATAATATTACTGTGCTACAACATTCACTAAGACCAACCTCAGCCTTGAAATAATACTCAGTAGGGCCCCTTCTGTACCCCAGTCACCTTGAAACCCACTGTGGAGGAGTTGACACCACACCTTACATATGCAGTTTCAATACAACATGCATTTATATCATAAGCACAAGTGAAATAAATATGGTATACATCTACTGCTATGTGGATTTAGCAATGCTTCAAAGTGCTGTTGTCAAGGTCTTGCTTACACAGAACCTGCTGTGGATGCAATGCCACGCAGTTCCTGCAGTTAACTATATTGTGAGTGTGATGGTGCTGTGCATTACTTTGGAGGTGTAGCTGGTTTTCTAACAGCCACTAGACAAATTAGCATTCAGTCTTCTCTACAGTATTCTAGTCTCAATTACTCCTTCACAAGTAGGAACAGTAGCAACATAAAGATGACACTCTTTACCCTCAGTATGGCACATGATACTGCATGTTCATGATTCAGCTGGTACCATGTACCTTAGTGTCATAGTAAAGTCTTCCTTGGCTCGCTTTCCTTTTATGGAGCGCAGACAGAAAATGCAAGTGAGAGTCGGTTTCTAGTCAGTCCCCGTGCAAATGACTATCCAGGTCTTTGATCATGCTCCATAATGAAACAAAGTCCCTCTGCTCAAAAGGAATTCAACATAAGCAAACATTTGCCAAATTGACTTACAGGTAAGTGCCTTAATTAGTCTCCAAGCTCCCCCACTATTCACTCACTTTCTCCCTCTCTAACAAAAGCCTTTATCACCATGCACTGCAGAGTGCATCTACTTAACCGCTTTCTGTTCCCTTTCTAAGTGTCAACACTTACATTTTCTTACATGACTTAAGCATTTTATATTCCAATTGAGCACTCTGTCTTTTACTAAGGATTCGGTTTTCCAATAAGCCTGTCCCTGAATCCACCCACAGCTGTGTTTCTTCTAAAATGTCATTCCCTAGCTGTGCAGTGAGAGAAACAGATCAAATGCTATGAAGCAACTTTAAATGAGGTGAATTAAGGCCACCATAACTGTTAAAATTCAATGGCAAAATACAATTAACCATTGCTAACATATCTTTTCTTTTCTTAGGTTGTGTTGCAAATAGAAAAGAAGCTATTTGAATATTTTAATCAGGATGTTTTTAGAGATAATAATGGAACAGCGGTAAGTACACATCAAGATACATATTTTTCTAATGCTTGTGATGAACCTTTAGGATATAATGACCCATATGTGGTAAACATTTCTTTAGTTATTCTTTTCTTGAAAATTTCTCTCACACGTGTGTTCACGCAGTTCCTTAACATAAATGCAATAAGTGCCTAATAATTCTGCTTACCATAGGTCTTTTTCCAGTGTTGGTATTTTCTTAGAAAGATCTTCATCAGATTTGGCTGTGTGGTCCACCAATATAAAATGCTGCATAGGAAAAGTCTGTCATCGCTTTGAAACGCATGCCTTATTTAATTAACAGGATATTTATTAATACTTTCAAAAACATTGTTATGTAGTAGACATAAATTCCACAACATTGAAACTTTCATGGAAAAATGTAATATGATCAAATTTCATAGGTAATAGGGATCCTTGGAGAATGCAAAGCAGACTACAGTGTGAGAAATTTGGTTGAGAGGGGTGTTAGCCCTGCTGAAGCAACCGCCACAATCCCTGTCAGTGTGAGCCACAAAAGTCACTAAATTAACCTGCATGTAACCTTCTGGTAGCCTGACAGGAAGCAGTCATGCTTAACTTAGAGGCAATATGTGAAGCATTTATGCAGAAGACACACATATGATGGACGGAATGCGGAGCAAACCAAACTTTCACCCCCAGTCAAGAGATCTGGGTTAATTCCATTGTTCTTCTGCTCACCATGCCACCCGAGTTTAGACCCAGCAATATGCAAATTAGGCTTGACCATGCTCCTCATGGGAACAGTCCAGCCCGAACTGCCAAGCCAGGTCTTTTCTGGACCAGGAACAAGCATCCTGGGACCGGTTTCAGGGTATCACACCTCATCAGCCAGGCTAGCTTGAATCCAGTGATACAGTGAGCCTGAGACCCACGTCTGGGCATACCCGGCGCCCTTAGGGCAAGAAAGCAAAAGACACACAAATGATGGATAGAATGTGGAACAAAGTAAACATTCACCCCCAGTCAAGAGATCTGGGTTAAATCCATTGTACTTTTGCTCACCATGCCACCCCAGTGTAGACCCAGGCATATGCAAATCACTCTTGAACCCCCTCCTCATGGGTAGAGTCCAACCCAAACTGCCAAGCCTGTAACAGAAACAAGCATCCTAGCACCGGTTTTGGGGATTCACCCCTCATCACCCAGGCTAGCTTGAATCCAGTGGCACAGTGAGCCTGAAACCCACATATGGGCATACCTGGTACACTAAAGGCGAGAAAGTAAAAGACACACGAATGATGGACGTAATGCGAAATGGTGGATTTAGGCCCATATCTCTGTCCTAGGAGTGAATGCTTGAGATTGTTCAGCATTCCGTTCATCAATTGTTCTTTTTGCATTTGTCGTCCAGAGTGGGACAGGTATGCCCAGTTGTGGGTGCTGCACCATGTCACTGGATTCAAGCTAGGCTGGCTGATGAGGGGTGTTACCCCAAAACTGGTCCCAGGATGCTTGTTTCCGGTCCAGGAAGGACCAGGCCTATCAGTTCGGGCAAACTGTTTCCAAGGGGAGCAGAGTCGAGACTTATTTGCATATGGCTGGGTTTAAACTAAAGTGGCATGATTGGGAATAAAACGATGGATTTATTCTCGGATCTATATACTGGGGGTAAATGTTTGTCACTTTTCAGCACTATGCTCATCAATTGTTCTTTTTGCTTTGTCATGCAAGTAGGACGGGTATGCCCAGACATGTGTCACTCGCTTACCATGCCACTGGATTCAAGCTAGTCTGGCTGATATCGGGTGATATCCCGAAAACGGTCCTAGGATGCTTGTTTCCAGTCCAGGGAGGACCTGTCTTGGCAGTTCGGGCTGGACCGTTCTCATGCAGAGCAGGGTCAAGACCATTTATGGCTGGGTTTAAACTGGAATGGCATGGTGGGCAAAAAAACCAATGGATTAGGCCCAGGTTTCAGTACTGGGGTGAATGTATGACATTGTTCAGCATTCCGTTTATCAATTGTTCTTTTTATAAAGTATTTACGCAGCACACAAACAGTAATAAAATAATAATGCAACACTAGAAGAATCCCACCCAAATTAAGAACAATATGGTAAATTGTAATAAATTACTTGACACCAATACAACAAAAATCCAATCAGTAGAACCAGAGTTCTGAATTTTTTAAAGTTTAAGCAAAAATCTCGTACCTAAAAGCTCAAGGCTCCAATCGCAGACACCTACTATCGCGGGACCGGGTTACAATAAAAAAATATGACCTACCTTGATGGAGCGCGGGTCGGATATAAGAAGTGGATTGGGCCTGGTCGATGCTTACCTTTGGACTTTGAAGAAATCCCAGCAAAAATCATCTGAGAAGTTTAGGTCTAGCGGGGCAAGTCTGCAAGCAGTGTCCGAGGAGAAGGCATCATCATCAGGGAGCCGCTGGATAAAGGTGCGCTGAAGATTTCCACATTCTGATTTCGTCTTTCTTTTGCAAGTTGAAATCCTCCACTGGGGTAAAGCTGCCAGATGTAGCTGAAGAGAATTCCACGAGAACGGATACCCCTTATCCGAAGGACTTCTGAACAGGATTTGCTTCTGCGGAGAAGAACTGAGTGAGAGCTGCCACAAAGTTGGGCTGGCTTGCGAAGGTTCCTTGGGCAGAAGTTCAAGGAGGTCGGTCCGGTCTCCTCTCAGTTTTCAGAGCAGTTTTTAGCCAACAGTCCCAAGTTTGGGATTTTGGCTATCTGGGCACCTTTAGCATGTCTCCCAAATGACCAGGACTGGGGAGGCAACACTTGGAGTGTTGGGACTCACCCATAATGGGTCCAGGTGCGGGTTCAAGATGGTTGTTGTCTTTTTTGGACCTTAGGCTCTAATCAGGAGGCCAGCCAATTAGCCCTTGGTGTCACTGTGGTAGTCTGGGGTTCATGAAGTGGACCTGGGCTCAGGCAGCAGGTCATGCCTCTGAGGGTTCAAAGCAGGTTTCAGGTAGCAGAGATGTATTTCCAGGTGCAGCAAAGCAGTCTTCTGAAGTACACAGCAGTCCACAGCAGCAGGCAGTTCTCTGAGAGTCCTTCTGCAGGTCCGGAAAGTGAACTGAAGAGTGGGTTTGATGGTCATATTCTTATACTGGATGCCTTCTTTGAAGAAGGAGAAGTTTCTAGCGAATGACCTTTGAAGTGCTTGGAGTTTCCTGCCTTCCCTACCCTGGCTCCAGCCTGACAGCATGAACAATAAGGTAGTATGAAGTCCTTTGAGTGAAGGCAAGGCCCAGTTTATTGATTTGCAAGTGGGGCTGTGCCCAGCTCTGCCCCACATCCTGCCAATGATGGCCCATCCAGGCACACCTAATCCCTCTATTGTGTGGCTGTCTGGGAGGAATAAACAAAGTTCAACTGCAAACCTTTCCTAGTTATGTGACGCATGAACAGGTTGCAGGCACAGAATAGCTTTCTAAAAGTGGCATTTTCAAAATTGTAACTTGAAATCCGACTTTACCATTAAAGAGGATTTCAAGTGACAATTTCTTAGACACCAAACATGAATTTCAATAAACATCTGTTACTCATTGCTAAAATACCCTTGGGCGAACGTGCACTTTACAAATACACATTTTATGTTATGTTATATCTTACCTGCCCCTTATCAAAAGTTAGAACTTATTAAATATGATAAGGCAACCCAATGTTATCCCATGGGAGAGATAGGCCTCACTTTAGTGAAAAACTCCTTTAGGAGTTTTTCACTATCAGGACATGTGAAACTTAAAAGTACATGTCCCAATGTTTTATTACAATTCACTCTTCCATATCGTCTGCCTCAGGCCTACATAAGGGGTGACTGACATGTAACAAAAGGCGAGTATAAGGCTTGGTAAGGGGGTTATTAGGCCAGGTCGAATTGGTAGTTTTAAAACTGCATTCCATCTGTAATGGCAGGCCTGGGACATGTGTTAAGGGGATACCTGATTAGGTGGCATAATAAGTATTGCAGGCATTTAATTTATAGGCCTTGGGTATATAGTATAGCACTTTACTAGGGACATATAAGTAAAACAGATATCCCAGTTAGGTGTAAGCCAATTTTACCATGTGTTAGGAAATGAACGCAAATACTTTAGCACTGGTTAACAGTAGTAAATAACAGTAGTAAATGGCACAGAGTACTATAGGCAACAAACATGTGTTGCAAAAGCTTGGTGAGATCAAGAACCCCTTATTTAAAGGCAGCTATTGCATGCCCTGCTGGACCACTGTAATGTGGAAGAAACAATTTGGGAGGCTGGGGATAAGTACAGAAAGTTGTTAAGAATACAGGGTCCTGCAGTAGGATGACTTGATTGTCACATGAAAAAAAAGGATCAAGGTGAACACAGAGAGAAATATTGTTTTGGCTATTTGGGAACTTATGAATGCTTATGCAGATTAATCCTAGCCTATGAATCCTCACCTTTCAATTTAATGGCTACCCCTCAAATGGATATTCATGTGGGAAGACAATTACATGATGCTTTGTCATGCAAGTAGGACGGGTATGCCCAGACATGTGTCAGTTGCTCACCATGCCTCTGGATTCAAGCTAGTCTGGCTGATGAGGGGTGATATCCCGAAACCGGTCCTAGGATGCTTGTTTCCAGTCCAGGGAGGACCTGGCTTGGCAGTTCGGGCTGGAACGTTCTCATGCAGAGCAGGGTCAAGACCATTTATGGCTGGGTTTAAACTGGAATGGCATGGTGGGCAAAAAAAACAATGGATTAGGCCCAGGTTTCAGTACTGGGGTGAATGTATGACATTGTTCAGCATTCCGTTTATCAATTGTTCTTTTTATAAAGTATTTATGCAACACACAAACAGTAATAAAATAATAATGCAACATTAGAAGAATCCCACCCAAATTAAGAACAATATGGTACATTTTAATAAATTACTTGACACCAATACAACAAAAATCCAATCAGTAGAACCAGAGTTCTGATTTTTTAAGTTTAAGCAAAAATCTCGTACCTAAAAGCTCAAGGCTCCAATCGCAGACACCTACTATCGCGGGACCGGGTTAAAATAGAAAAATATGACCTACCTTGATGGCGCGCGGGTTGGATATAAGAAGTGGATTGGGCCTGGTCGATGCTTACCTTTGGACTTTGAAGAAATCCCAGCAAAAATCATCTGAGAAGGTTAGGTCTAGCGGGGCAAGGCTGCAGGCAGTGTCCGAGGAGGAGGCATCATCATCAGGGAGCCGCTGGATAAAGGTGCGCTGAAGATTTTGATTTTGGCATGCCATTGTGCTTTAGAATTGCTGTCTCATTTATACACTACAGTATAAACAGTGGTTGACTTAGACTTATACTACATTTAGATACAACTTACTGTGCATGTGCTGGCAAATATCCATGCATCCCTCTGAGTTTAGATATGTAGACTATGGTAAAAAAATAAACCGTTTAATTGAGAGCAATAAGAATAGTTCCAAGTAACAAGGTATCCTTGTTAGCGATAACATTTTGAAACAGATGTTCTAGCACCTCAACACTGTTACATTGATCCAAAAAGGTAACTATGCCATGTTTAGAGTCTTTCAGAACAGACCTTTACCCAGCTGAAGCTTAAGATCATCAAGGGTAACATTGCCAATGGTATTCATTTTAAATGAGGTGACAAAGTTTTCACTAGCAGCATGGTGGGTTGGTGATGAAACCGGTGGAAACTGAGGTGGTAAATCGCGTCAGGTATGTGCAGAGCAAAGACATTTCTTTTGCTTAAGTATAGATGGCAATTTCCCTTGTCCAGTTAACATTTAGCTGCACTCACACAACGAAAGATTCTAGGGCACTTGAGATTGTCAAGACGTTTCAATTCACTTTTTCTAGGTCTACCATACTGCATGTTACGCCCAAACCCACCGTCTTTTCCTATGACGTATAGATCCTTCTTGTTCACAGGCGATTATATAATTAATAGAGACCTACTGGGAAACTAAGAAATCAAACAGTTTTCTAGTAAAAAAAAAAAAGAAACATCCGATCATAAGCCTGAAAATCTTAGCAGTGGGTATCATGTCACCACTTCTCAATGGATTTGATCCATCTTTTCAAGTACACACAAAGGGAGAAAGACTTACATTAAAGTAAAACAAGAATTGATCTCAGAGGAGCATGCTTTGCTGTACTCAGCTATGCATTGGATCAAAGCCTCTTGCTGTTGTGTGGACAAGGAAGTTGAAATGAACATGCATTCAGTTTTGTCTGTCATCAGGATGATGTCTTAGTGAGACGGAATTGATGGACAGAACGCTGCACAATGTCAAACATTCACCCAAGTACAGAGATCTGGGCTTAAATCCATCGTTTTTTTGTTCCCCATGCCCTTCTAGTTAAGATCCAACCATATGCAAATCAGTCTTTACCCTGATCCACATGGGATCAGTCCAGCCCGAACTGCCAGGAATGCAGAGCAAATCAAACATTCACCCCCAGCCAAGAGATCAGGGTTAAATCCATCATTCTTTTGCTCACCATACCACCCCAGTTTAGACCCAACCATCTGCAAATCACTCTTGACCCTGCTCCTCCTGGAAACAGTCCAGCCCAAACTGCCAAGCCAGATCCTCCCTGGACCAGAAACAAGCATCCTGGTACCGTTTTTGGGGTATTACCCCTCATCAGCCAGGCTAGCTTGAATTTAGTGGCACAGTGAGCAAGGGAACTACGTCTGGGCATACCCATGTTTGATTTGTTCTGCATTCTGTTCATCGATTTCTTTTTCACCCTAAGTGCACTGGGTATGCCCAGATGTGGGTCCCGGGCTTACTGTGCCGCTGGATTCAAGCTAGCTGTCCAGATGAGGGGTGATGCCCCGAAACTGGTCGCAGGATGTTTGTTTCAGGTCCAGGGAGGACCTGGCTTGTCAGTTTGGGCTCGACTGTTCCCATGAGGAGCAGGTTGAAGACTGATTTGCATATGGCTGGATCTAAACTGGGGTGGCATGGTGAGCAAAAGAGTGATGGATTTAACCCAGATCTCCTGACTGGGGGTGAATGTTTTTTTCCAGCATTCTGTCCATCAATTGTGTGTCTTTTGTTTAAGAATCAGCAACTTCTGGAACAGTTTTTGATTACTACTGCTACGACATGCATGCCTCTGTTAGCAGGTCTCTACATAACAAGTTTGAAATCTCTGTAGCGCAGTTGGTGAACCTCATCTATAGTAAGAGATTTGAGTTATCCTGTACTGATATCAATGAAGCATTTTATTATTTCTTAAATGTTTGGCTACATTTTTAACTTAAGGTAAGAAAAAATGTACATGCCCACCATCCCCATCCTCACTCACCCCATCGCACAAACCTCAACCTAAACTCACAGCTATAACACTACAGTCACCTTGAGGCACCGTTCTGGATCCCTGCCATGGACTTCTCAGGCCCACTCTTGAGAACTTGACAAGTTAAATGATTAGTGGCGAGTCCTGCCTCCACAGATATATTCTCTCTCAAGTGTAATTCTCTGAATTATTATAAAAGTCCCTGAAAATGCTAACTTTAATTTCATTTTAATACAGTTTAAGATGTTGAACAAGGTCATTCGTGTTCATGGCGCTGTAAATCACGGCCTGCCAATAGCCTTTCGAATGACAAATGGTTCGGTTCATTTTGCACACATCCACAAGCGCGCATCCCACTTTGGCACATTGCATTAAAAAAAAAAAAAAAAAAATCAGCTGCCTTTAATTCGGGCGCGGGAAGCCTTCCAGATCCGCAGTGGCGGGAAAAGATAAATGATGTAATGAGCCATCGGAGATAATCTAATCTTCATGGTCTAGTTAAACACGCCGCGCCATGATCACTAAAAACAAACTACCTATCTGAGAGGATAAATGTCCCCGCGCCGAATTCAACCCAAAAATCCATTGCATCCTTCATCAACCACTGGTCTTGCGCCGGCCTGACAGAAATTTAATTCGAGCTGGCTGCTGAGAATAATTATTGTATTTTAAGAGTAGTAATCATTGGCCGGGACATGATTGAATGTGTCCATGCCTATTGACTTTTCCTATGATTTATAGCTTTGTTTAGTCGATATTCCCATCGAAATTGTATAATTAATTATAAGTGGGGCTGTCAGGTCGGCAGGATGGAGTGCCCTGATGAGTATTTGGGAAGATTACATTTTCCTTGGCCGCCACGAGGCCAAGGCCTGGGAATTTTCACAGCACGCTGGCTGCTGGATAAAGATGCTTTTTTTCTGTGTGTTTAGCAACAGCTTTGGCTCAAGATGCATTGATTTCCGGTGAACTTTTTTTTTTTTTTTTTTATCAGCGCAGTGTCTCTTCCTAATAGTGGAATTTGTGCAGATGCGACAGGCCCTGACAAATATATTATATCAGCGGGTCGCTTTATCATTGTCTGTACAGATTTGCCCCCCTCCCCTCTTTTTCGCACTGTAGTTAAGGAGATAGATGGTCTGGATAAGTAAAGGTGGGGACGAATGTTTATGAAAAATCTAAAACAAATGCTATGTACAACAGGAATACAATTTTCATTCCAAAACGGTGCGGAAGAGACACGTTTGCTATCTTCTTTTGCTGTTATTCCCAAGAGACAATGGAGTATTATAGGTGTATTTGTCCCCCCCCCCCAATCAAAGCCATGCGGAATTTAAAAAAAAGTTTAAATATAAATTCAAGTTGCAGAATTTCTAGAAATTCTAGGAGTTCAACAGTGCACTCTCGTTTCGGGCAACATTTATTATTATTATTATTATTATTATTATTATTATTATTATTATGTTATCAACAATGTTTCTAAAGACTTGTGGCAAATGTCTGGATCAGCAGTTCCTTTGGGACATGTTTAGGGTGTAAAGAATTGCCTTCTGATGAGGTTAGACTGTTGATACCCCTCATGTTCTTCTGTTAAAGTTTCTACATTTTCTTTTGTATGGAGCACAACTTATTTCCTTCACTCAACAAAGGTGGGGATCAGTCTTATGGAAAGACTCACATTGTCAGCTTGTTTTATTTATTTAAATGTATTTCATTGAGGTTCTCGTTTCGAACAGACATGCACTGCTTAATTTGTGCTTTTGTTTGCAGGTGCTGGCACTCATTTTGGGGGCCTTGGATTTATGTTTCAAATTCAGACTTTGACTCAAACAAGATAATGAAGGCAGAGAAATAAGAAAGAAAAGGAAGAGAAACATAGGAATAAGTGACAAATAAGAAAGCCCAGTTACAAAAGAATGCAAAAGGGTGACATGCAGATGTAGGAAGTGTAGGGCACTGGAAGAAAAAGAAATGATGAGGTAGACTCAAGTCTATGCAACCATGATAGCCGGCAAGCCCGGAATTTGGCAGAACCAGCAAGGGGCTCCTAAGAAACTTTATTGGGGCACTGGCAGTTATTTATTTTCCAAATAAAGGACTGTCGATATGTCATCTATTGATAGGCTCGAAGTGTGTTTGATCCATAGGGTCAACCTACAATATAGACTTTAACAGACAGCTATTTTACAGGAAGGCATGTTAGTTATTGAATAGGATTAACAAAGGACCTCTTTTCTAAAAAATATTATTGAAGAATTTTAGTGTCTTAAACCTGTATGGTAATTAATGCCTTGCAACTACATTTGTAGTACCATTTTGCTTATGTCCATCCTCCACTATATTGCTCCTAAGCCCCTCTGTGTGTGGGTTATATTATATGTGTTCAAAGTTTCTAATCTATTGTAATTGGTGGTGTCCTGCCCCTACTTAGTGAGTTCTTGTCTGCTTACCTTGTCCTAATTCGAAGCCTGTTATTGTCCTATGCTCACTATGCCACAAGACTCACGTTGCAATCTACGGATGAGACCCAGCTTGGTTGAAACAGGTTTGTGGTTGCTTTTGTTCTTGTTCAGGAGGGACTGAACTGTTCATATTGGAGCATGATCAAGGCTGACTTGCCTGAGACACAGTGGCGGCTCCTCCTCTAAGGTGGAGGAGCGTCCCCCCACTACTTTTAAGCAGTGTGAGGAAAGGAAAAATAAATTGATAACTTGTTGGAATTATCATTTTATTGTTTCCAGCTGCTTTGCGGGTGGCTCTGCTCTCAGAGCAGGGGAAGTGAGGAGCGGTTTGTGTAGTAATCAGGAGACCCCACTGGAGAGATGATGTCAACGTAGGTTTATTCAGGTATCAGGTAAGCAGGTACACAGGTAGAATAAGTCCAGGTATGAGTCATATTAAGCCCCACCGGGAGCAGCCTGCTAGCTGCTCAGCCCCATCCATCAACTGTCATTCCTGATTCAGTCACGCAAGCATTCCACTCATAGCCCACACACCAAACATTCCATTCAGAACACTCACTCAGGCTGAGCAGCCAGGGACAGGGAAACATGGGAGAGGCAATCCATAATACCAGGATACTACAGTTTGTCCACTCCATGTGCACATGAATGCTTGGTTGGCTCTCTGAGGCCGGCCAAACAGTCATGCACACTCTGCATGTTCTCCAAGCAGGCTGCATTACATCCTGCGCGGAGAACATGCCCAGGCCATCATTTTCCATATGAGCGCCAAACCACGGTGCTCAGACCAATCACAACGCTGCATTGCAGCGTTGTGATTGGTCCGGGGAGCCTGGGTGTGCTTCCTGGTTGCTGTTCCGGCCCGGGTCCGACGGAGGAGAGATGGATCAGAGACGCGGGCCCTGCCACCCCTCATCCGTGCCGGCCGCCACTGCTTGGACAGGTTATTGTCTGAGGTGATATCATGAGCAAAAAATAATGGACAGGTACGCACCCCTAGTATTTTTCAGTGATGAGATTAATTCACATATTCCACCCATACGTTTTTGTTTTCCTTAGTACAATGGCCAAAATGGGATGGGTAGACCCAGACATGGTCCCATGCACACTGTGCTTTAGACTCAAGTTACACCCTACTGATGATGCCAAAACATGCTAAAAATTGCACAAATCAGACTGTGGCTGCTTGTATCCCTGTTCAGAAGGCAGTTGGCCTGGCAGTTTGGGCTAGGCTGTTCCTATTGGTCTCCCTTGATTGGGGAAATTCTTAGGATGGTGCCCTCCTTTCCTATGGCTATGTGCATCGGTTCCAAGGCAATAAGGAACAATAGAGGAGACCGGAGGCATCCCGCGCATGTACCGGGATAACAAGGCAATAAGGAACAAGAGAAGAGACCGAAGACATCCCTGGCATGTACCGGGGTTCCAAGACGATAAGGAACAAGAGAAGAGACCAGGTGCATCCCGGGCATGTACCTCCGTGTACGCGAAAAGGGTGAAGAGAACCCCCTGCTGGAAATGGATGCTGTTAAGTTGCTGTATAGGCCTTGGACCCAACAAGGAAAATTGGAACCTAAGCCTATGTGCTCAAATGTGCGAAAGAGATAGCCTCATTCTACACTGTTGAAAGCCTTTTGGGCATCTAAAAACAGCAAGGCTTTTTCATTGGCATCCCTCCACATATGCCGTAAGATATGTAAAAGGGTGTAAATATGGGTGGTCGAGGTGTGGCCTGATCCGAACTCCACCTGCGATGGATGAATTAGTGATTGAATGACCTTCCCGAACCTATTAGCTAAAACTTATGAGGGAATTTTGACATCTGTGTTTATGAGTGAAATAGGCCTGTAGCTTGGGCATTCAAGTGGGTCCTTTGCTGGCTTTAGGATTAAGGAAGTTCTGGCTCTGATGAATGCCTCGGGATGCTCCCTGATTTTAACACTACCCCAAAAGCTGATGTTAGCAATAGAACCTCCACATGTTTGGTAGTTTTGTAAAATTCTATGGGGAACCCCTTTTTCCCCGGGGCCTAGCCTTTCACCATGCTGTCAATAGTCGGCGCTACCTCCTCTCCCGAGATATCAAACTGTAACGCACCCTTTGATGGGGTTGTCAAAAGGTGGATAGGCGAGTTCCTCATAAAAACTATTTCCACTTCCAAAGTATCCTGTCCCTCTGAGATGTACAAAGAGGTGTAGTAAGCCTGAAATTCTGTATGTCCAAAGGGTTCTTTAGGAGTACCGATTGTCCATTCTGGAGTGTTGGAACTGTTCTATTAGACTCAAGTTGTTTGAGTTGGAGCTCTAGCAGTCTCCTTGCTTTTTCCCCTCCCTCATAATGTCTTCGACAGAGCCGCAGGAGAGGCATCTCAGCCCGAGAGGTGTATAGGGTATTCAGGTCATATTTAGCTTTGATTAGGACACAGAGGTTGGTTTGCATCTGGAAGTGAGCATATGCAGACGTGACAGTGCTTGTAAGAGTTTCCAAGTGGCGTTGAGATGGTTAAGCTTTCTATTTGGCCATTGCATAGTCCCTGACCATTTCTCCCTTGAGCTAAGCTTTAGTCAACCCCCCCTACCCCCCTCCCCCCCAATAAGGTCCATGTTGACATTACTGACCCTGCATTATTGGCTATGCAGAGCTGACGATAAGAACATGCGTTGTTTGTTTTTGCGTTATTTATAGTGGGTGACATTCGCCAGGAGCAGTGGGATGGTACATTTTGTAAATCCAAGTCAGTCTCTATTAGATTATGGTCAGAGACTCCACCTGGAAATATAGAGAATGATGTTGAGTTGGGGGCCTTTAGAAAATATTCTATGTGCCGTGAGGACATGAAGTGAATGTATAATATCCGTCATTTGGATGCAACAAATGCAAAGGCTCAATAAGGGCATTGTCGTGAATGATATGTGTCAGTATGCAGCTATCTCTTTCATGTTGAGTGCCAGGTTTCTATAATGGGGGACCAAGGTCACATTCCAGTTTCCCCCTTTAATCACTTTTGACTTACAGAAGAAGATAAGAAGCTGTGCCAGGCTTGTGAGGAAGTCTGATCTGTCGTCCAACAGGACATATACTAATCTCACAATTAGACAGATGTCTTGAATCCTGAGTTTAACAAAACTGTAATGCCCACACACACCTATACATTGCTTCAGTGCTTTGATGGGCAACGATTTGTGTATTAAAATAGCCCTGCCCCTTTTTCTATGACTAAGAGGAGAGTCATTAAGCCCACTCTGTATGTCTCAGTTGTGTGTTAGAAACATCTTCCCGACCCAGTCTTCGAACTTTCTCTACTTCGTGTGCGGTAAGGTGTGCCTCTTGCAAGAGACCTATGTCTGGGTGTCTAGAATTCAGGAAGGTGAGGATATTTTTATATTTTATATAATGCATCAGTCCATTGAAGTTGAGGGATGAGATGAACAGTGGTTTAGTGATGGGAAGGGGCATTGTGGGGTGATAGGAGGTGTGTCCCGACTGGGTGATGGCATCGCCGGGTCATGGGATATGACTCCTGGGAGAAAACACGCCCTTTACAAAATGGTGACACGGAATGATGAGGTAGGGCAAGTCGTAAAAAGGATGGTCTCACTGACAGCAGACAGTTGACGAGCTCTGGATATTCAACAAGGAAGTGAAAGGGATGTGACCAAAATCAGCGCATCTGAGTACTTGAGTGGCGCAAAATACGAGTACGAGGAAAATTGCTGTAACAGAGTATGTGATGGGATGGATAGGCACCTCCACCTGAACTGTGCTGTTCACACCCTGCCCCATATTAATACTCAAAATATACTAAGTCAAACGTTGGACTGTGAGAATATGTTGTCCCCATCGTGTAGTAAAAAAAGTAAAATAAAGACAACAAATCTTGAAACACTTAAACTCTAACTCTGAGATCATCATTGCCATCTGAACCAAAGGCATTGCAGGCTCTACACCATGAAATATTCAGAGGTAGGGGGCGGGACAATCTGGTATAGAAAAGCAAACATTAATGTAAGTCAACAGAAGCATGCCAATAGACAAGTGGCACTAAGCACAGACACTAAGTGGAATTACTGCCCAAACTTAATGTTGCCAAATCATACGGCCCCGGGAAGGCCCCCGGGTGCAGGAATCAAGAGTCTGGGTTGGACCCCTGCCAACAGGTATCGAAGCAACCACCCCAATTGATCAAGGGAGGGGAACGTGAAAAGAAAGATGGCCTTCATATGTTCAAAGGAGATCTAGATTTGTCTCTGGGTTCCAAAGGCTTCCATCAGCCTTGCTTACGTCCCGGGGACCATTTCTGAGTGACTGAGGCCAGTCTGGATTGCTCATCTGGGTTATTAGCTTGCTTGGGCTGCTGTGCATAAAAATCTGGATCAAAGGAATGTGCACCCTGAGAAGAAATGTCAATGTCTGAGCCAGTCAGTGCATCCAAAAACTTGTCCAGGTCCTCTGATTCTTCGTATTCTGTCATGTGTTCATTCAATGTTATGATTATCAAGGCTGGCTCTAACAGACCATATTTGATTTATTTTTCCGAAGTCGGGGTATCAGTGCAAGGAACCATTTCCTCTTGGAGTTGAGCTAGAAGGAGAAGTCCCTAGAAATGTATATCTGGCTGTTTCCATACTGATATGGCCCATGTTTCTTGGCCGCAATAATCATTTGTCGTGCTTGTTGGTGTTTCAGGCAGCACGCCAAGATGTCGAATGGCCTATTCTGATGCAGCGTGATTTCACGCCATGGACCCAGTAGAATTCCAAGGGCGGCACAAAAGACAAGTTCAGGGCTTAGGCAGGAAGGTTCCCAGAAATTTGTGCATATCCTCCTCCACTTGTTCCGTTACTCTGGAAATCCACACATTGTCTCTCTGAATCCTGTTATACAGATCAATTGTCTTTTCATGCAATCTCCATAAATTTGGCCCCAACTCCAGCAGCCCATATAAGCACTGTTCCATGTCACTGGTTCTAGATTCCTCCGCCTTGACTTGTAGGCAATTCGAGGTGACACTTCTGAGAAATTGGACATCCTCTGCATAGTGGTGTTATGGAATTAATAGAAACCTTGATGTCTGCAAGTTCCTTAAGTGAAATGGCCTCAGAGAACAATATTTGCCATGAGTGTTTAGGTTTCGACATGCGGAGCAGGTAGTGAGGAATATCTGTCGAGTGTTTCAAAGGTCTGTACAGTCAGCCTTATTTCTTTTAGCCTTGGTTATACAATAGACGTCACTAGGGTCGGCTGAAACTGGTAAGACACAGTGTGACAATGGCCCACAGTGAGGACACAGGAAAAAAGCAATCAGACAATCATACCTTTTCCGTGTAATGACAGAGTGATAGGGTGCTCGCATTGAGGTTTGAGGTATGGCCACAGTGCAATTATATAGTTAGGTGTGAGGGAAGACACAACTCAAAGATGACCACCAGAGGGAGCAACGGACTGTCTCCATCTGATCACACAGAGACACCCAAGATGGCTGCCAAGCTATGCCCCACCAGTCTCCAAGTTGCCTATGCCCCACCGGACTCCAAGTTGCCAGTCTTTGTGAAGAGGGTAAATAAGGGCCGCCGTCTCCAGGGTCCCCCATGCTCGATGCCCTCAAGTTGGTGATGGTGTAGTGTCGTCATCCCACACATGGAGTGAATCCTGCAGGATACAGTAAGTCTAATAGGTGGAAGGCGGTGGATAGAGTGGCCTGTGCAGCCGGTATATGTGGAGGGCCTCCGGGGCTTGCCTGCCAGCATACCTTGGAACTAAAAGGTTGGAAGGGCACTGCACAAGGCAGTGTGCCGTGGGTGACATAGCGGGGAGAAGCTGGGGTGCTGCGGATGTAGCAATGTTCATGCACCCGGGAGTCCTCGGTCATTCGAACGTCATCCTTGGGTAACAACAAGAGGGATGCACCGTGAATAGGGTGGTTGACTCAGCCCTAGGAGTATAGGGCCCACACATGCCTTGGCAGATCTACTGTGTGTCCGCCATACTACTGAACGTCTAGCCCCACCCCAGCAGCTTCAAGTTGAGGGTGTCACCCCTGAGAGGGTGAATGAAAGAGTGGAAGGAGAGTGTCTAGCACCTGATGGTGCTTCACAGCCCACTCTGAGAAAGCTAAGAAGCCAGAGGGGCCTCAGGAGCAATTGGGAAACTCATTGCCAGGCCCCACTGGTAGAAGTGAGGCCTACCCTATACCCAGATTGGAGCTTTCACCTGGCAGTGGATGGCCAGGGACCTGAGTCCTGACACTGAAAGCTGTCAGTGGCCTTTGTTGGTTTTAAGCATTTTGGGCAGTCTTTGCCGTGAGCTGTGGCAGATGTATGACCTCAGAGGAAGAATGGGCCACATAACTTTGTTGACCATGGGGGTACTGTCCTTCTTCTGGGATGCATTTGTGAGCAATATAGGCCTTCCAGGTGGTGTCTAATGTCTGCTTTCTATCACCTGAGTAGGGAACACCATTAAGGGATTGACTATCCCACCCTAGATCTTGGGTGGGGATGGCCTGTGTAGGAAATTGTCCCTTTCTTTGTTGGCACCCTATATTTTTCACCTTTTTATCTTCTCTATATTTTTGCTGGCTAGAACGCTGTGTACTTTAACCCTGATAATCAGTAGTAAAGTGCTTCTGCTCTCCCTTTAAACATGGTCAAATTGGCTTATTCCTAATTGGTATATTTAACTTACCTATAGGGTTTTAGTATGTGGTACAAAACGTACACACAGCTTGGAGGTTAAATTCTACTAATGGACTGCAACATCTACTGTGCCATTCATTACAGTGACAGTACACACATGGATTTGAGAGCCAGTCTCGTCTATCTAAGCAATGTAAAAACAACAATTTGACCTGTCAAAATACACCTTTTTGACAGGTCAAAATCTCCCCTTTTAAATATTAATAAGTCACTCCTTGTAGGCTTTATAATCCATAAGAATGTACGCATGGTATTTAAAAGTAGGGCATGTAGAAGTTTAATATTAACATGCCCTAACAATGACAAGCACCTAAAAGCTGTTTTCCCTCCTGCAGGCCTATCTATCCTATGGAGAAAACCAGAGTACAGATTTAAATCCTAATATTGTATCTCAGAAATGGGAGTACTCTTTTTAATAGTTATTAAAAATCCAATTCGAAGTCTGATTTTTAATACATTGTGAGGAAAACTAACTTTTAGAAAGTTACCTTTTCCCTGCCTAACATCTCTGAAGGCTAAATTTGCATTTGCTATCCCACTACTGCCAGCCCAAACTATGCATTTGAATAGGTGTGAAATGCTTCCCAGGAGCAAACAATAGTCTGACTTGAATAGGCAGAGATGACTCCACTAAGCCTCGCCAAATATGCAGGATAGTGCTGTGAGCATCCTTTTTGACATTATAGTGTTAAATCCTGCTTGAGTGGCAAAGCCTGAGTGATAGATCTACTGGGTTTACTTATGGCATTTTAGAATACACCTGAAAGGTAGACCACATAACGTCAAAAAAATGCTTGTTTATCTCTCTGGTTGCTGAAGAAACTCATTTGTCCCACCAAACTTCTATCTGGGTTTTAGATATTACACTGGGTGGGCACTTGAAAGGAAGGGAAACAGGAACCCAAATCATTTCTTGTGTATCCACTGTGTAGTTGCTGGAAAACCGTACTTTTGCCCTACCAGACTTATGTCTCTGGGTTTATTGTGGGTATACTGTGTCAAACTAGATTTTGGTGTTAGATGTGGGAGGACAATAGGATCACCATAGTTTACCCCCCACTCACACAGTTTTCAGAGCCCAGGTTTTTTGCGGCTGATTACTTTTGGCATAATAAAAATGCCCAAGGTGGGGAGGGTTGGCCCGGGTAATATTTTTCCACTTAGGTTAGGGTGTGCCCTGGAGTCATTCCCACCCACTAGCTCATTCCAGGCATACATTTGGCACCTCCAGTCACCCACTTTAGAGCATTCCTGAACCTAAGGAAGATCTAAAGAGTACTGAACCTGCTGTCTGTGACCAGAGAAGAGCCCTGAAAGACTGGTTCTGCTCTCTCTTATACCCGGGACAAAGAAGTGCCCCCCAAGAGTCATAAGGCTAACTTCCTGTGCAAGCCACAAAAATAAAACAAGCTTGGCCTTTTCTGCAACTCCCTAGGTGATCAGTGGCAACTGGATCCTGCTGGACCGGCAGACGCTGGCCTCACAAATTTGGTACCTTGTACTGAGATGCTTGCATGGCTTATCTGGTGCCGAAATCAAAATGTAACTCAACAATTGTTACTTTTTATAGTTACACAATACCTCCTTGAAAGTACTTAGAACAATATGTGTGTGTATTAAACTCAACTTTGACAAAGTTTATGGGATTCATGGTACTGGTTTCTGATATTGCAGTACGCAGAACAGAAGTCCTGCATCTGTGATTGCTCAAGAGCCATTATTTCAATATCCCATCACTGCAAACCTTTATCACAGAAACATTGTGACACACAGTTTGAGGATACATACTAAATGAAGTTGCGTTGTTTATTTTTGATAATCATGAGTCAGGAACAAGACTGAAGGCGGAAGTGAGAGACACTGGATATATCTACCTGAACCGTGTTTTTTGGAGCATGAGAAATCTCTTGGTGTTAAGTGTACGCACTGTATTGTTACTATATGTGTTGCAAGTTTCTAACACGAACGTGAAATACGTACATTGTTCCACTGAATGTTCTGTACTCTTGATGTTTTTTGTTTATTTTATGTGGCAGCAAAAAAATTATGACTCGCATTTTTGAGATTGAAAATTTCTCCAGAATAAAGTAATGAACTGTGAGATGTTAAAAACATCCCGCATGTTACAATACAAAATAGCCATTGCACTCCAAGGTAAATGGGGGTCACCAATTTGCTGATCAATGATAGGTGTCCCTACAACCATTTTCTTGGATAGGGTCAAGCCCTATATTCGTGTCACGATTCCAACAACCAACAGCACACTCCTTTATCACAAGAAAAAAGTGTCAAAATTGAAAATAAAATGGCCATATGTTTCTCTCTTTGTTGTTGCTACGTTAGGTCTGCTTTAAAAGAATAATCCAGAATACTTTTTCTTACCAAACTTGAGGTTTAAAAAAAACATACCTTGCGCTCGCCGCATCGCTGACTCGGCGATGCGACAAGCGCAAGGTGAGTGGGTTTATTTATTTATTTTTACTTATCCCATCTTCTGTCGACTTCCCCGAGCCCCACCCCACCTTTCCCCCGCCTGCCCCACTGCTCTTACCTGTGCTGGCCACCACTGGTTGAAATCACAGAAGTGCCTACAACTTGCATGTCAGTTGAGCATGCACCGAAGGGGTCACCAGTAGGTGAACACAATGTGAATGCTTCCAAGACTTTGCAATCATATTCTGCAAAAGGGGCCATCCAGTTTTATATTCATTCAATGTGAAAGGGACCCCATAGGTGAGACCAGTCTTGTGTTTTTCCCCTAATCACGGTTCAGTGTGGCACATAACTTCTAGGCGGAGAAAGCTCACAACTCTCTGGGCCTCTGTTGTGGGTGCTCCAGGCTGTGGACTACCGTACAGTGAGGAGCATCACTCTACACAAAAGTGTTGCCTGGAGAGCAGCCTGGAAAGGGACCACTTCAAAAGAGAACCACCTAAACCATTTCTGAAACCTCAAAAAGTGAACCCACATCTCGTTTGCTTTTGCTATGAAAAAGTGGTAGACTTTAGCCCACTTGTTGTTCCAGTTCGAAGTTCATTATGACCAAAGAAGCGAGTGATCTGCAGAGTACTCAGAGGACCGTTGTGCAGCCAGAGCTGTTGTGTGCATGACAGGTGGCTTCCACTGATGAGGGGACATCACCTGAAGTCTTGCCATGCTGAAAGAAGCTGTTAATCTAACCTGAGGTGTCTATATGCCAACCTGCCTGCTGAGATAGGAAGAAGCCTGCTAACCCTGATGGGGGTGTGACTTTTAGGAAGAGCCAGAAGCAGGGAGACCACAGTTCTTTAGGGGTCTGCTAAATGAAAGAGGATGTAGGAAAATGATGTGTACCCCAGGTGTTGGCACGCATAAAACTCTCCAAGTTGCAGTTTTAGTTGGGAGCCATGGAATCACCGATGTTCATGCTGCTGTGACGAAGACATCCAAACACAGCTCACCCTGTGCTTCTGTGACCAGAGAAGTGTGATTGTAGCTCATTATGGGCTGCTTTTACCAGAGGAGTGCAAGCGTGGTTCATCACATGCCGCTATGCCCAAGAAGTTCGACCATGGCTCATCCTGTACTGCTGAGACCAAGTGACTCATACAACCTGCTTGTGGCTTCACAACAGGGCCAGTGCCCAGAAAGTAAGAGGGTGACCGTGACCAGATATACCATGTTGGGGCATCATGACTACAGACTTCCTGAAATTCCTAGCCGGAGGGTCTCTTCCATCAGATCCTTCTGTCATCCTGCAATGAATGGAGCTGAATGAGGGCCCATCGAAATGCAAAGCACACACCCACAGAAGCGGGAGAGAGATTGCATTCTGTCGCAGGTGGACAAAAGCCTTGGTCCTGCACTTCAGAGACCAGCATTGTGGGGAGATATTAAAGTCTAATGAGAGCTGTGATAAACTCTGTGCACTCCTAGTACTAAAGGGTGGTAATCTTTATACATGCTAACAGAGATATTTTCATCCAGAGGGGGAAACCCCCTAATTTCGAGCATTAGAGAAACCTGGGGGATAGAAGTGAGCATCAGATTGAGCTGAACTAGCCCCAGTGTCTGGTTCACTAAATTGTGCCTGTACACTGTTATATGTGCAGTATCTTGTTTCTGTGCGTAATAAAGTAATTCTATAAAGTAAAGCACTGGGTTGGACAAACAGTTATTGTGCTAATGGGTGATGTCTAGTTCTGAGGCTGAGCGTGATTGCCTGCCATCACTACCCCTGAGAGTCAAGTGCTGAAGGGATTGTACTTGGCACAGTTGGCAGAGCCATACTAAAGCAAACCCAGGGATATCAGAGGCAAACAACCCTACCCCACAGTTGAGGCCCAGTAGTGCCTGCTTGACCCATGGCCACCCACACACGGTCAGATCAAGTTGTCCGAGTGCGAGGTAATAAGAGTGAATGATCTATGTTTGGAATTTATTCTTATATCATGCTCCAGTGCCTAGTCTTTCTTTTTGGAGCTATGCCAGTGCAATATAGTGGTTGAAGTAATCTTTATGAATTCCTATGGTGGAAATACCAATGTATTTATCAATATTTTCTAAATAGTATATCTGCAAGTGTTCATTCCCTTGAAGTACTCATATTGATGTTAGATGTTTTCATGCTAGCCCTCAAATCTCTCATATTTTTTTTAATTGTTATAGCAATTGTTTAGTCAGTTCAAATCATCAGCGCAACAACCAACAGTGTATCTCTTATAACAATAGTCACAGAGCATAACGAGCAACTGAAGCGCTATACCATTACTTTGACAGTGAACATTTGCAGTAGGCACTCAACCAGTAACAGTACAGTGAAACATCCAGGGCGCATAACCATTAATATTAATAATAATAAAGAGGTTTATAAAGCGCATGGTTATACTAACTAGTATGTCCCCGCGCTGCGGCCAAATTGGACCAGCCTCAAATACATGGTAAGGGTCATGAGGGAAAGAAGGCTGATAGAACTAAACTGGCTGGAAAAGCCAGGTCTTCAGTTTTTTTTCGGAAAATGGTTTCGGATTGTTCCATTCTTAGGTCCAAGGGGAGAGTGTTCCATTGCTTAGCTGCAAGGTAGCGTAAGGATCGTCCCCCCATTCTTGTTCTTTTTATAACAGGAACCCGGCCTGCGCCTGAGGACCGCAAGGCCCTGGAGGGCGAGTAGGGGGACAGAAGATTGTGGAGATAGATCGGGGCCTTCCTTTGAAGGATTCGGTGACTAATGCAGAGGGCCTTAAAGGAGACTCGTTCTTTAACTGGGAGCCAGTGTAGAGTGGATCGCGCATTTTTCGATGAGGCTCTCCTAGGAAGCATCAGGACAAGTCGGGCAGCCGCATTCTGAATATATTATAGCCTCTGCATGCTTTTACTGCTGGCGCCCAAATAAAGGGCATTCCCATAGTCCAAACGAGAGGTGACAAGTGCGTGGACTAAGGTTTTCCTAGCCGCTACTGGGAGCCCGTCAAGAACTTTCCGGAGACCTTTCATTATACCAAAACACTTTCCGGCAACCGTCCTGGAATGGTGGTCAAATGAGAGCTTAGAATCTAACCACATTCCCAAGTTCTTCACCTGCTCCTTAGGGGCAGGGATAGGGCCCAAGGTCTGTGGCCACCATTTAGGAGACCATAGTTTGGTATCTCTACCCACAATCAGTACCTCGGTTTTGTCCCCGTTCAATTTAAGGCAGTTGTTCTCCATCCAACCGGCAAGTTCTTGGAGGCACAGTGAAAAGTTGGAGGCATCCTCATCACGAGATTGGGATAGAGATACCACAAGCTGCATGTCATCTGCATATGACACGACACTGACGCCGTATTTTTTTGATGTTATCGGACATGGGAGCCATATAAAGATTGAAGAGCGTAGGGCTCAATATAGATCCCTGGGGGACCCCCTGCTCCATCCTGATGTTCTTGCAATAGAACGGTCCTTGGGCTACTTGGAAACTCCTATCCCGAAGGAAGGAGCTTAACCATTTCAGTGCCAGATTGGCCAATCCACCTTCCCTGAGGCGCTGCAGCAGAATGGGGTGGGCCACAGTGTCGAACGCAGCACTAACGTCAAGCAGGATCAGCACAACCGACTGACCTGCATCGACCAGTCTGCGGATGGTTTCAGTAGAAAAGAGCAGAGCCGACTCTGTGGAGTATGTCGCCCGAAAACCGACTGCGTGGGGTGCAGCAAGATATTCTGATTCACGTGCCTCATAAGTTGGTCGTTGACCACCTTTTCCGCAATTTTGACGATAAAAGGTAGAAGTGAGATTGGCCGCAGATTTTCCGGCTGACTATAGCTAATCCCGGGGTTTTTTTTATGGGCACAACTGTTAAATGGTAGCGGCAGGTTCAGTCGATAACCTTTCAAGTATTTGCCCGGCGGTAATCGCCTCTCATACCACTCGATAATTTACCAATGAAAGAGGCAGGCGCCGGAGACTGGAAGGCAGGAAACAAAGTTTTATTCCGTCGGAGCAGAACACATCAGATCAGACAGCAAGGTATCGTCACGAGGTGCTCTAACTGCATCTCTGAGACCTGGTCTCTTATACACAGGTTTATTGCTTTATTACACATAGTACATTCTTGAGATTCCCTTGATGCATGAGAGAACATCCCCTGAAGCCCCGGCTCAGATCCGATCCCACACATAGCTACAGTAGAAGTTCCCACCTTACCCGCAGTAGGAGATGGCTATCGCGCAGCAGGGTATTCCGCCAATTCCCGGGGGTGTGTGTGACCGGTCGGGTCTCAGGGGGTAGGGGCTTTGATCTACTGTAATCCCTTTGATGTGGGGTGTTTCCCTTACAGTAGGGGCAATAAACTGCATCCGCAGGGCTAGGTGATGGCCTGGGACCAGTTCGGACAATGGGGCGCAGAGGAAGGGGGTTATCAAAGGAGAGGCATGACCATGTATGGGATGTCGGTCGGGTGTGGGATGTGGTCCCATGGCAGGGTCGCGCTGAATGAGAGGGTTTATGGCCCGTGTATGAGAGAGCGGGGGCGACCGGCGCGCGGGGGATGCTCGCAGCGCCAGGGGAAAGCGCTGGCGATCGAGAATGAGCGGGGAGAGAGTGGGGTGCCTAAAATGGCGGCCGTGCATTCGCTGTGCGTGGCGCTGGGGAGAGGCAAGATGGCGCAGATAATGTTCAGTTTGCAAGCTAAATTTCCACAGTCCTCCCTTTTAACATATCTCGCCAGCTTGCCTGGCCGACGTTTATCTTCGTTAACCTTCAGCTATAATATCGTTAATGTCTTTCGTACATTCCTTAAAGATACAGAGTTTTTAGGGCAGGCAGGAGTAATCTGACACATTTGCTTATAGTTACATACAGGTGATAAAGTAGGCGAGGAGGTAGTACATACAGAGTTACATCAGCTGTGCCGCATGTCAGGCCCAGGGACAGGAGGAGGGGAGTTTGTTTGAGCACAAATAGGATACTGTAAAGCAAACAGGATGTTTCTGGCAAAACAAGGGATATTTCATACATTACTTAAGGCCCAGACTTCGTGTGGATCGAAAATAGTCAGTATAGTCGTGTACATGGCTGGTGTTGTATGAATGTCACTATACAAAGTTACATTTTCTTAACTTCTCAGTGTACAGTCGGAAGTGATTGATGCAACATCATGAAAACTTGATAGGAAGATAGTTAATATAAAAAGGTGGTTGGGAGAGGATTTTCAACTTTGACATGGGTTCTTCTTTCCAGTGTCCTTTTTTATAAAGAGCCATCACTGGTAAGCTCTTATTGTTGTTCCTCTTTCGTTGGCACTGTTGAGCACCGGCGGTGGAGCTAAGGTCCAGCTCAAATCCAATTTCTCACGTTGCAGGGTGTGACCATTCACTGTTCTCCGATCACAGCCCTGTTCCTTAACACAGTTCACCATAGGTACTTTGAGACAGGGTACCTGCTTTTTGTTCTTCTGTAGGTAAGTCGGATTCATAATCCATATAAAAGAGGGTGAGAGAGAGAAGGGTGTGACGTGCTTCGGGATGCCGAGGGAAGAGGGGGTGGAGTGGGATCGGATCAAAAATGTGGACCAAGGGGAGCAGAATCTTCCAGCACTGGGCCCATCAATCGGGCCCGACGGGTTGAGACTTCAGGCGCGCTGGTCAGTGAGCAGGGGGGCCTCGATGTAGCCCTTCGCGCTTATCATCCTGAAAATGGTGTCTCGTCTCACGCCCTTTTTGCTTCGTAGCTTCCCCCTTGGTCGATGTCATAGATGTTCCATGGTCTGCAGCCAGGTGTGACCCCTCTCTTCCGATGGCCGTAGGTTATCTTTGAATGGGTACAAGAAACAAAAATCTTAGAGAGTTGGCAGGGAAGACATTTACATACTTCATCCTCTCTCCCAACCACCGAGTAGTTGCGGACATGCTTTTATCGGTTGCTGTATGATTGGTGTCTATTAACTCTGATGTTAGTGTGTGCGTTACTAATCTATTAATCATTGCTGTGGTGCAAGTTTCTGTGGGTGTCCCTGTCCATCGTCTGGCCCTCTAGGTGCCGATTCCTGCGCCCGATACTGGTTGCAGGAAGCCTGACATCTGTCAACCTTCTAGTCTATTAAAAATTCGAACCGGCTTCTCCGGCAGAGACTCGTTCGTCTCAACACTAGTTTTGTTAATACATATTTCCTTCCGAGGACTGCTAAGTTTATGAAAAGAAAGTGCGAGGTGCTACTGTCACGGGTTCACGAGTATCCATTTCGGGGAGGAACATAAGCTAAGCATTATTTTTGCTGGCGACAATAGGTAACCCTTTATTAGTTTAGGCGATGTATTATTAGTGAATAAGGTCATCAGCTGTTTCGTTCGAAATACTCTGAGGCGGCTAGTATAGGGCTGGGGTTATCTTGGGAGAACGGGGTGCTTTAGACATTCTATTTCGGGGTAATTGGGCGGGGGTAATTCTGGGCGGTGGAGATGGTGTTGTTAAAGCTCTGAAAAAACGGAAACCACTGACATATAGTCCCCGTGATGAGGGCCAAATTGGGAGACATCAGTCGTCTTACCTGTCCTTTCTTTTCTCAGCCAATTGAACACAATATTTGTAGAAAGGAGAGGTAGTAACGTGGCAAAGTACGGTCGTTTTGTTTCAGTCAATTTGTTCGAACACCACCGTGCTCCAGGCCAATTATACACTTACCGAGGAGGTATGTGTCGTTAATTTATTCAAAAAGAAAGAGGGTAGGAAGGCTTTTTAGTGAGGGAGAGAGAGAGAGAGAGAGAGAGAGAGAAAGAGAGAGAGAAAGAGAGAGAGAGAGAGAGAGGGAGAGAGAGAGAGAGAGAGAGAGAGAGAGGTGTGCATCAAGTAGGCTATTTGGCATACATACGACACAAAACGAGAGAGACATGGGTAAGATAATAGGCCACTTGGTGCACACACAACATGGAGTAGCATGGGTCTGTTCCATGTAAGAAAACAAAAGCGGGGAAAAGACATAAATTTGGTGATCACGTACACACAAATGCCGGATAGGGTGTGACAGTACATGCATCAAGCGCAGAAACTTAAGACGGAGACTCAGGGCTACGTTGAGTATCGGGACCTCTCCTTTCCTGTCCTCCTTTCCTATGCATGCTGCGTACTTTCAGTATTTTGTAGTTTATCCTAGGGGGTGTCGGACCCTTTATTCTCCTCCCTTTGATCGATGGGCGAGCACTTCAATCATACAGTGACGCTCTCTTTAAGTGACCTAAGCATGAGATGCACACACATTCATACCGCGTAATCATAGCATACACGCACAATCATGCCATACAGTTTCTCATGTTCTCAATGGTGGTCTGCACTTCACGCACTATCTCACAACGTTTGTCTAAATTTTCCCTGATATTGAACTCGGTGCGGTCCATGTCCACTTCATTCTTCAGTCGGAGCTTCGTCGTGACCTATAGAGGGGAAAAAGAGGGGAGGGGATGTGCAGTATTCAAAGTACCCTAGCGCGCGCAGACACGAAAAAGTTCTACTTACCACGTACCAGGCTAGTCGCAGGAATGGGTGATACCACAGACCTATTATTCTTTTTGTCCGAGACAAAGATGCTCTAATTTATTTCATTTCCTAAATTCGGGTTCCCTTGTCATACATGCATTTCTCAATCGGTCGTGTATTAAGGTGCAAGATACCATACCTTGCGTTCGGCATATACCCTGAGCTATGGTTGACCATTGTTTAACAACTCTTGGAAAAAGATAGGTGTGATGGGTACAAATTCCGTTAATCAAAAAGATTCAGGCAAATGGGGACTGCATTATCTGTTTTCTGTTGCTTGGGAGTAACAATCATTTATTCAAAAGAAGAAATCTTTATCAACCTATGTGATTAGTCATGATACTGATTCCGTAGTTCTTTCAAGAGGCCCTTTATTTAAAACTATGTCAGTGTACAAGATACGGGCCTACAACCGTTCAGGCCGGCCACGGCGTGAGAGGCGTCGAGTGTCATGAGCAACGCTACTACGGCATAAAATCGGTTCCCTCCCCGCCCCTCATGTGTGGAAGCATCGCATATATATATATATATATATATCTCTTTTTAACACAAATGTCACGTGACTGGAACGCCACAAGGGTTTGTAGGCCTCTCCTACATCGGCGCCATCTTGGGGCGAGGTCGGGCCAGAGTACAGTCTAAGTCTTTCCATGAATTAGCTGTTGGACCAGAATTCCTTTCAGTAGTTCGAGAACTTTCGTTAGCGTCAACTTTGCGTCAGCATGGCGTCACTGCGACCCCGTAGAAATGCCATGGTTCGTTCTTGGGGCGGGGCAGCAGGCGGGTTCTTCCGCCGACGCTTCGAACCAGTCTTTTTCACTGCACCAAGCGGAGGCAAGGTGGCTGCCGTCCGGGGCAAAGAGCAATGGCGGCGGTTTTGTCCTTACCGGAAGTCCGCGGGAGTCGAGTGTCAAATGACTCCAGCCGATTCTGCAAGGCTGAGGGGAGCATTTTGTCAAGGGTGGGGCCCACGCCCAAGCAGACAAGCTTTCGAGTCCAGAATTGTCTCACGGTGGGCTTTAGGCCTGGATCCGGAGGAGCCGACCGCCGGAGTTCAAGGGCAGCAGTAGCAGCAGCTCTTCGGTACAGCCACCGGGTGGGTCCAGTAGCAGCAACAGCAGTTTGGATGGTATCGCCACCGGGGTGGGTCCCCGATTACTTGGCTGCGGGGGCCCACTCCTCGCGTCGGGAGCTAGTGGCGATCCTGGTGAACCCGTGCTTGGGCGGTTGTCCGGTGGTCGCGTGCAGCGGCAGGGTGCAGCTTAGCTGGCCGGCGAGTCAAAGACGGTTGGGGTGCCCTCATCTGCTGGCGAGCCTCCACCTGGGGAGGTGGGGGAGGCCCGTCCGCGTCGCTTCCCCCGGCCAGGGCACCCCTCCGTTATTGAAGAAAGAAGAAAAGAATGGGAAGATCCGCACAGCGTGTCAGGGTGCAACTCAGCAGACCGATGAAAAAGACGGTTGGGGTGCCCTCATCTGCTGGTGAGCCTCCGCCTGGGGAGGCGGGGGGGGCCCGTCCGCGTCGCCTCCCCCCGTCAGGGCATCAGCCGTTATTGAAGAAAGAAGAAAGAAAACGGGAAGGTCCGCACAGCGTGGCGGACTCCGCCTTGGTGCTGCCAGAACTTCGGCGCTTCGTATAGCCTCCGGCCTATTCGCACAGTCGTCCGCCACTGATGTCAATGGATTTTTGCATGGCTTTTATAGCCCAAAGTCGACTAAAAGGAACCGCCCAAAACAGGCCAATGTTGCAATTTCGAGGAAGGAGAGGCGAGGACGGTGTCACGTGGACTTTAAGGCTTTGGGATGGAGGTTGCAGCAGACTGTCATGTAAATAGTTGTTTTAAAACGTGTTTTAACCTGTTTATCCTGTTGGTGTGTTTGTTATATCTTATAAGTTATTAAAATGTTATAACTATACTACTTCGTTGGAGTGTTTGTACATATTTGCGATCTGGTGACGAGCACAAGGAGGTTACTGTGCAATCGGAAAAATAACATAGCCCCATTGTGCGCGATCTAGCCCTAGTTTGGTGACGTCGATGGTGGGTGTCAGCAGGCTTCCGTTTGTGCAGGATTTTGTCATGCTTATTGGGCGGGGTGGGCAGTAGGGCAGACATGTTTAGGTAGCGAGAGTAATGGAGTCGGGCTACCTCGTGGCCGTCTCGACCGTGAGCTTGGCTCCTTCCCTTGGTTTCATATGTCCCACAAAAGGCTAACTCCTAGCGTTACTTTAGTTTTTGTAAGGTCAAAAAGGATCCCACCAGTGCCTTTACTATTTTGTCGATTCCTGTTCGTTCATCCTTCGTTAGTCGATTCATTCTGGTGGACTCTTTCTTTCTCATGTCAGGGTCATCCAACGTTATTGCCGACGTTGTGTTCAGTACAGGAGGCTCGGCCGGCGCGGAGGCCGTGAGGACCGAGGCCCCTGTACTGCTTTCGTTCGTGTTTGGGGGTTGTGGGTGTTGCACTATTGATTGGGAGGGTGCATATGGAGGGGGCATGTAAATGATCGGGGGACCTAACAGTAATTCGTCATTCGTTCGCTGCTTGGAGGACAACTCAGGGTAGAGCAAAGAAGGGGTCCTAACAGCGTACTGGCCTGATGTTTCGGGCTCCTGTCTTAGTTTAGTTTCCCTTCTCTCCTTTATTTCTTCTTCTAACTTTCTAGCGGCAAGGTGAGCTGCTTTTCGTAATTCCTTTTCTGCTTTTACTTCTTCCCTCTTTTTCCGTTGTGTTGCTTCTTTGCGCCACATGCCAATACTGTCAAGCATAGTAGGCGTCGTCTTATTGCTACGCAGAGCTACTTCTAGCGCTTCTATCTTATGGTCGTCGAAGGATCCCATCAGTGGCCACTGACTCTCGGGGTCCTTCTTTGTATATTTATGCCATAGCTTGGTATAAGCTACGGCGACTAGTCCATATTTAGTGAACATGTCCTTATTAGGGGTGCCCTCCAGTGGAGCCGGATGGTTCACCTCTAATAAGCGGTCCGGGCAGAACCAACTACCAATCAGTGGGGAGAAGATAGGCATGACGGGTTTCAACGGGGACAAAAGTCAGCACTACCTATCTTTTCACTGCTTGCAAAGACTAGACAGAATATCTCTATTCCTCGTTATTTGTAAGCAGAGAATACCTCCAAAAGAACCAATATCGAACAACTAGTGTTCGGACAATCAATCAATCAATCAATGGGGAGATAAAGATAGGCACGACGGGTTACAACGGGGACAAAAGTCTGCGTTACCTACCCTTCACTATTTGCATAGACTAGACAGAATATTTCTATTCTACGTTATTTGCAAACAGAGAATATCTCAAAGAGCACTATTCTTCAAAACAATCAATGTTCGGACAATCAATCAGTGGGGAGATAAAGATAGGCACGACGGGTTTCAACGGGGACAAAAGTCTGCGTTACCTACCCTTCACTATCTGCAAAGGGAGAGAGAGAGAGTATTTCTACTCCTCCCCGTTTGTAGACAGCGAATATCTCAAAGAGAACAATAAATGAGCACAATCAATGAGCAATACTAGTATTCCAAAGCTTCAAACAATCAATCAATTATTTCGCAATTTGTCGTGTATCACGACCTTACCCGGACCGCGTGGACAGTTTCTCGTCTTCCGCCTCCAGCGCCCGATCGTCCTCTACTCTCCGTATTTGCCGCGGCACTCCTGATGGTTCCCAGTCAGGACCGTAGATCACTCGAGAGAGGTCTGCTCGGAACCAGTGAAGTTCGGATGATCGGCTGCCAGACGAGGGTCTATTGGGCAGGAGCTCTCCCGATCGTTGCAGTCGTTCACTCTGTCGTCGGGACCTCTCCCACTGGATCCACGTGTCGCTGATGGGCCCCACGTTTGGGACGCCAATTGTTAAATGGTAGCGGCAGGTTCAGTCGATAACCTTTCAAGTATTTGCCCGGCGGTAATCGCCTCTCATACCACTCGATAATTTACCAATGAAAGAGGCAGGCGCCGGAGACTGGAAGGCAGGAAACACAGTTTTATTCCGTCGGAGCAGAACACATCAGATCAGACAGCAAGGTATCGTCACGAGGTGCTCTAACTGCATCTCTGAGACCTGGTCTCTTATACACAGGTTTATTGCTTTATTACACATAGTACATTCTTGAGATTCCCTTGATGCATGAGAGAACATCCCCTGAAGCCCCGGCTCAGATCCGATCCCACACATAGCTACAGTAGAAGTTCCCACCTTACCCGCAGTAGGAGATGGCTATCGCGCAGCAGGGTATTCCGCCAATTCCCGGGGGTGTGTGTGACCGGTCGGGTCTCAGGGGGTAGGGGCTTTGATCTACTGTAATCCCTTTGATGTGGGGTGTTTCCCTTACAGTAGGGGCAATAAACTGCATCCGCAGGGCTAGGTGATGGCCTGGGACCAGTTCGGACAATGGGGCGCAGAGGAAGGGGGTTATCAAAGGAGAGGCATGACCATGTATGGGATGTCGGTCGGGTGTGGGATGTGGTCCCATGGCAGGGTCGCGCTGAATGAGAGGGTTTATGGCCCGTGTATGAGAGAGCGGGGGCGACCGGCGCGCGGGGGATGCTCGCAGCGCCAGGGGAAAGCGCTGGCGATCGAGAATGAGCGGGGAGAGAGTGGGGTGCCTAAAATGGCGGCCGTGCATTCGCTGTGCGTTGGGCTGGGGAGAGGCAAGATGGCGCAGATAATGTTCAGTTTGCAAGCTAAATTTCCACACAACCACAGCCTGTTTCCACTCTCGGGGAACTATGCCTGTAGTAAACGAGAGTTGAATGAGGTGTCTAAAGTAGGGCGCCAAAGTGTCCATACTGTCCTTCATGTTTCTAGGTTTCATGGGATCTTTCGGGGAGCTCGACTTAATGCTCAGGGCTAAAGCTCGAAAGTCTCTCAAGGATGGAAGACTAAAGCTCGAAAGACAGGAAACCTCATTCATAATACCAACTCTCGGCAAAGCAGACTTCCCATTACGAGCCGCCTCCGGAAAGGTTGAGTAAATTCTCTCCACCTTCTCGGAGAAGAATTCTGCTATCCTGTCGCATGCCTCAGCTGAATCCCTATTAGGGGGAGAGATTCTATCCAGCGACGATAGTTCTTTAAAGATCATGAACAGCTCTCTAGAGGAGTTCTCTGCTAGTTCAATTTTGGTGTTATAATAGGCAGCTCGTGTCTTCCTTATAAGAGAGAGGTAGTTCTTAAGACTAGACTTATAGGATAGTTTCCTATCTTTGGAAAAGTCTACTCTCCAGCTACGTTCCAGACGTTTGCAGGAGGATTTAGCGACCTTCAGTTCTTCATTAAACCAGGGAGCAGATCTACTCTGTCTCCTCGGAGCATTGGAGGCCCAGGGTACTACTTTTTCCAGTGCCTCATTGATGCGGTGTGTTAAGGCATTGCAGGCAGTTTCCACATCACTCCCCCCTAGGGGACCTCCCAGCAGTAGGGCCTGATTAAACTTAGTAGCCGAAAAGCTGGCCCAATTTCTCTGGGGTTTACCTGATTTAAGCACAGTAGGGGGTTTTAGAATCATAAAACTTAAGGTAACCAGATAGTGGTCTGACCATGGAACCGGGATCGGAGCGTCCACCCTGATTCCTTCCCAGTTGGCAAAGATGGGGTCTAACAAGTGACCCAACTGATGGGTAGGGAGAGTAGATTGGAGCATTAGATTGAGCGCGGCCATCTCCTGACAAAGCTCTTGTGCAGGGGCATTATCCCTATCATCGAAATGAAGGTTAAGGTCACCCAGCACCAGTACCTTAGCATACCGTAGAGCTAATTGGATGACCTGTTCTCTAAGATTATTAGCAAACTGTAGGATAGGGCCAGGAAGACGATATATCAGCAAGCCCTTGATAACAAGGGAGCTGTCAGCCCCGATTGCAAAGAGACCCGCCTCTATGGTCACTCTTTCCAGAGCACATTCAAATGTGAGTTTATGGATCAGTGCAATCCCGCCCCCTCTATTAATGGGGCGGTCCAATCTTAGAATCCCATAGTTTAGGGGGAGTGCCTCAAGGATATCAGGGGCAGAGTTCTCAGATAGCCATGTCTCCGTCAGCAGCATAATATCTGGCTTACTATCCATGAGGAGATCGAATAGCTCAAATTTGTGTTTAGTAAGGGATCTACAGTTGACTAATATTATTAGGAAATTCTGTTCCTTTATAGTGTCTCCCTGTTTGTTAGCCAGTGAGAAGGGGCAGTGAGCACATTTTTGTGCCTTGAAATCAGACCGTATGCTATGCGCACATACATCCGTTACAGGGGGGCGCAGCAAACGCAGTTCCTCAGGGGTATAACTAAGAATGATTGGAGGACGGGCAGGGGTTCTGGCCCCAGGCCCCGGCAGGACGCGGACGGGCACAGACTGGCTTGCCTTAGGCGCGCCGCCGGCGCGTCCGCTGCGCGTCCTCCCAAGCATGCACCTAAATAGGCCCCGCCCACCTCCACACTAGACCGCAGACCTGGTCCAGCCACCGGGAGACCGGAAGCGCTGTTTCCTACTTCCTGCCCTCCGTACAATCGGCACTAGCAAGCCGTGACGGACCGGGGCAAGGAAGATCAGAGCCTAGAGATCATTCACAACCTGATGCACTGTGGCAATGCACCTTTAACTTTCAGTGTCAGGGAAATACCAATTCAAATGAGGGGGGGCTGCAAATCTGTCCCTTAGGGCCACCCAGGCTTCCTGATTGTCCTCAAACTTTGTGTCCTTCCTACTGTGCTTCTTGTGGAGTTCCTCCAAAAAAGACCACTCCGCTACATCCCTACTTCAGTGTTCCTCCAATGGGGCATACTGCTCCATCCATGTGATAGCCACCTGCCTCCGAGCCAACACCAAGGCAAGCTGCAAATGCTTGCACACCATCTTACATATCCTTTCGCCACATTGTCCCCAGCTCTATGCCCCAGCCATACAGTTCCCGATGGGCCAGTACCACCAGCGGCTCAATCGCTGAACGAAATAATAGAGAAGACAGCGTACAGACCTGTCGAGGATCCCTACCCAATTCTCAACTGTCAGATCCTGATTGCCCTACCTGGAACCTAGCACTGCTGTCAGTATGAAGTAACCGGATCCAAGCCCGAAACTGCTGCTCGAACTCCATGACTCATAGGACCTCAAGCAGGTACCAACGCCATTTCCTCATACCCGTGCTTTTCTTCATGAAGCACATGGGTCAGTTGCCTCAGATTCACCACCGTACTATGACCCAGGATGACTCCTTATGCAGCAGGCCAGTTTAGTTTATACTTTTACATCCGTGTTTATCATAGTGAGCGGCCTGTACACCGCTGGATCCACCCCATCCAGCTTGGGCAATATGCAATATGCAAATGTCTCCCTCCTTCATGGTGGGCAGTAGCACCCCCTCTCCCTGGCTTTGAGGAAGAACTCAAGGAGACCTGATGGCAGCCGAGAACTCCTGGTAGAACTCTGCTGGGAACCCGTCTCCTCCAGATGCCTTAGACTTAGGGAGCATCTGCAGTGCTGCATGCAACCCATACAGTGCAAGGTTTGAGTCCAACTCATCGGCCACTAACGTATCAACACGCGGAAGCTCTTAGCGGCCTATGGATGCCTGAACACCCCCTCCAAGTGACATCGAGAAGCAGTTGCAATTATGCCCTCGAGGTCACCGGCACGCCCTCTGCTGTGATGAAATGGGAGATTGGGGCAACAGCCGCCTCCCTGCTTAGAAGTCGTGCCAGCAGGGGGGATACCCACCATCAACACCCTGCCCAGTCTACTGAATGTGTTCTGAGTAAGGGAATGGCACATAAATGCCTTCAGCGACGGGTGAAGTGCATGCCAGGCATCGGCCAGTCCCAAATTATGCATCACTGCCCCCATAGTGATGTTTCATGCCCGCACATGGTGGCATTCTTTCAAGGTCCCCACTGATCACACAATTGTAGTCGCCCAACCTCAAGAGGGGTGTATCCGCATTCTGACTGACAAAATTCTGTACCCTGTAAAAGAAGTGTGGGTCGACCACATTTGGAGCATAGGTATTGAGCAGGGACATAGCTGTACCATCCAACGTTCCCTGTAGTAGCACATATCTGCTCTCAACATCAGCTTCTCCATAAGTAAGGGAAAACGGTATACCCGGTGCCACCCAGACCAGTATCACATACATTGAGTAGGAGGCATGGAACACCTGACCCCTTCCATTTTTAGCCAGGCGCTCTCCCTGCTCATCATCTAAGTGTGTCTCCTGTAGACAGGCGATGCTGATTTGATGTCACTTCTGAAAGGAGAGCACGCTGTACTGCTTAGTATAGGACCTCCAGCACGCAGACAGTCCACGTCAAAAGATGATATTCATCCCCCCTATCTATGATGCTGAAGGATAGGAAACCCTCTTATGCCCGTCAGCACTGCAACGACCCCCTGTGCTGCATCAAATTACAACAGTAAATCCATAACAAACAATGCCTTCCCCAACTTGTACAAACATAGTGTAACAATAGGCCTACATATGCCCACCCAGTACATGTGCCAGGACCAGCACATCATCCCCTACCCTGTCCAACAGGGACAGACCCCATTCACATGACCCCTCCCCTCCAACAGCATACACAAGCAAAAGTACTCGCCTCCCCCAGAGGTGACTCAGATGCTGCCATGCTTTAATCATCACAATAGCAACCAATTCCATAGTAGAAACATCAACAGCAAGCTCTGTATCGAGTCAATTAGCAACGGGTTCAGCACACAGTTAGTTCACTGCAACTCTGGGGATGCCAGGCTCCAAGCCAGTCAAGAGGCGACACAATGGCATTCCCCCCATGCGTCCACAGAGCAGCACCCTCCAGCATCTGCATGGTGCCATCTTCCTGGACTTGAGGCAAATCCGATTGCCCTGAGTCTGGTGGCCCCCTCTGGGGCGGGGTACACCAAAAACCACAGACAGGCCCTGCCTCCAATCCAGATCGTTCAAGCTTCCCCAGCTGGAGGGCGCTGTTTTGTCCCATATCTCCAGCCCTTCCTAGACCTCCTCCAGATGCTCAAAAAAGTGTGCAGTCCCCTGCGAAATAACCTTCAGGTTTGAGGGGTACAAAAGCATGTACTTCAGCAGCCGTGCACACAATTTCTGCTTAACAGCCAGGAAAGATTTCCACTGCTTGTGCACCTCTAGTGTAGTCCAGATAAATGGCAAGCTTATTATTTTCAAACAGAGGGACTGCCCGCTCCCTGGGAATGTGTAATATATAATCTCTGTGCCGATAGTTCAAGATCTTAGCAATGATGGCCCTCGGAGGTGGCAGGGGCAGCACCAAGGCCTTGTGCGCCTGCACAACCACAAAGAAATCCGATAGACACTGTGGTCAGGGTTGCCCCCTCACCCAGTCCTCCAAGAAGGCCTCTACCGATGCCCCTAAACACTCTCTGGGAACCCCAGCACGCAATGTTGTTGGGGCAGATACGACCCTCAGTGTCCCCCACCCAATGTTCCAACTGTCAGGTAACTGTAGTCAACTTAGCCATCTGCTGTTTATAGGTGGATACATCCCCCTGCAGAGTCATAATGTTACCCTAAGCAGTGGTTACCCTATCAGCCACCTTTCGCATGTCAGCACTGAGCAGATTTACATCAAAAGAAATAGCCTCAATTTTTTTCTGAAGGGCCCTTCGAAAGCCTTGAATGGCTGCGAGCAAATCCGCTCTTGAGGGCTCAAGCTCGTGCTCTGGGGATGCACTTGCAGAATCCGCACCACCTTGTTGAGCTCGCTACTGATATGGTTACATAGGCATTGTGTATTGTGTAATGGTGTTGCTGGAGTGCAAGCACACCGACTTGTCCTTCCCCATGTTCACCTCACCAAAATCCATAACACAGTACCTTTCAACACTTCGCTCCCACCAGGCAGCAAGGAGTCTTCAGTCTCCTAGTCCTAGCCAGAGTCCTCAATTCCATGGGCCTGTCAGAGGGGCATTTGTGCCACACCCACCCTAGAGTCCACAGCAGGCAGGGCAACCTTTCCCTAGTGGGAGGGGGGAGCACCCACAGCCACACCTCTGACCTGCATCTTCCCCCAGTTGCGGTCCCCTGGGCGCTCCCACACCGCCCATCCAATGACCATATCTGAAAGAGCCATCTCCAGCCAGAGTCAGCGAGTCCACACCTCCCTGCCCCAAAGACCAACAAGCACCCAAGGCAATTAGTGTATTGCCCTGTCTCTTTACAACAATCTACCAAACAGCAAGCACTTCCTAAACGAAAAAGGCAATAAACTAGGAAATAGAAGGTTGTAGTAACAGCAAAGAAACTACATTAAAGAGCACACACTGGCTCTTGTCTAATAAAAGGACTACTTGAGCCACATCACCGGAAATACACAGTAACAAAAATGCAACAATGTAACTTTTGTAGTTAAAGGTTTCAAAAGTTCACCAGTCTACCCACAATGCTGTATTCTTTGTTCCTCTGTGAACTGTTAAGTAGGCCACCCTCTCAGTCTGCCTATGGGTTAAGAAACTGGTGTGGTTCAGAGCGTCTACTTTTCCTCTTCTTGCGTTTCTTCTCTTCTCCTGTGCCTTCAGTGTTCCCTCACTTCTTTGTTTAATTAATTCCTTATGTGTAGGTTCATTTCCAGATCGTCGCCAGTGTTGTAATTGAAAATTACCCTCTTGATAGGCAGGAGTCAGGTAGCCAGTTCATGTAGATTAATAAATTGTAGGTTTATTGAAGAAGTTATAACTTGGGTACAGGTTACAAGCTGCATGGTAAATACCCCACCAGGAGGAACATCCTCACTGCTTACCCCACTCTAACTCTCCTCCAGGCACTCATCAACATTCCATGACATCACACACTGGCTGAGCAGCAGGTAACAGAGTATCAATGGGGAGGATGCATTTCAACTAACAGCAGGTTATAACAGTAACCATCCACGAGATAATATCACCTTTATGTAGAGTCAATTCAAGGGTGTGGGTGGGGACAAGCAACAAGGAGGGTGCAGGTGGGGGAATCAATATGGAGGGCGCAGGTGGGGAAGCAATACGGAGGGTACGGGTGGAGTCTAAGCAACTGAGAGAGCATGTGTGAAGGGGGCTAAGCAACTGAGTGGGCATGGGTAAGAGAAGCAAAACAGAGGGCAGAGGGACAGTAATGTGGAGCAATGGGGAAGAGATGCACACAGGCAAGAGAGAGCAACACATAGCATGGCAGAGGGGGAAACAGAAGTACATGAGGGAACAGTTGGAAAATACATGCACTCTCATGAAGTGCTTACCCAAAACATAAAACGTGGTGACTGAAATTAAGCAGTGGAAATACACTGGTAATAAGGTAATGCTCCAGGGAGAAAAAAGAGACCACACAAGCTAACAAATAAGAAGCAATCAAATGAGAGTGACAATAAAGCCAACCAATGCTAAACAATAGGTTGTTTTGGAAACAGCTTGCATTGTCTGGTAAGAAAGACCTAAAAAAGGGGCAGGAAAACTGGTAAAATAAGGGAATCACATGACACAGTGTAAAGAGAAAACAGCATTTATTTAAAGACATTGCTATCTTTTCTATATAATGCTTTCTATGAGATTTGTACCTCAACATTTAGACCACGGCATTACTGTATTTAACCTTAATTAACACAAGTGTATTGTATAAAGTCTTGATTTCAGAGAATGAGGAACCACTTTCACAAGTTGTGTGCGATTTTCTAAGAAAACCCTGAGCCACTAAGTTTTGGTCCACATTATCATGGCAGGTCTTTAACTGAGTATGAAGGGTGTAGTGGTTCACCATTCATTAAAGTGGACAGGTAGGTCTAGAATAATTAAAGCACATTCTGACCACTTAGACTGGACACTTCCTCCATAATGTTCATTAAGATGATTTCAGGATGCATCCTTGATCTGAAACCTCCTGGAATGACTGAGTAGGATTTTTGTTTCAGGGTGAGCAGGGATTTGTGAGGTGACCATCATCTATGCAGCAGGTTCTAAACTGGAGTTTGGTCTGAAGTTAGACATTACTTCCAGAACAGCATCCAGGCTCTTTAGTAGTAGGGTTATGTTGGGAATTTTAGTTTCTGTAGGCACATCCCATATGTTAGTGATGTATTGATGATCGCACAACAATGAATGATACTTTTCATGTCACAGGGATCCGGTGGTGAGGCACATAGGTTTCACCTGTGGATGCTCTGGATTTCATTTACATACGAAACTGGTGAAAACTTGTTAAAAATTGGTTGTTGCCCCTTGGAGGCTCTTGAGGGGGCTTGGCAGACTGGGAAAAATTGGACACGGAGCAAATAATGTTATCAATAAAGAACAGCAACAATTGTGAAGTCCCCTCTTTCTTCCAAAGAGCACCTTGTGCATTAAGCAAATGTCCATTTTGCAAAGGGAGTGATGTATGTAACACTGGCACAGACGTTACTGACAGATTTGATTAGAGTCAGCACATACCCGTAAAAAAAAAAGTGTTCGCCCTGGCTGCAAGATTGAAGAATCTTGTGTATTGATTTGTTTGCTTTTCATTATCTCTTTATGGCTCTGGTTTGTGCTCTTAATTGCAAGATCAAGATGTGAATGTTTGGCTGCTTGTCACTTGAATTGCCAAGCAACACTTGAATGGGAAACTGTCTCTGATTTATGGCCTTCACGAGGTGAACCTATAGCTCATAATAATCAGACACCTGCTAAATGACACTGCGAGTGGCGCTTTATTATCTGCAGCTTAGTGTATTTAGTCGCGGTTTTACGGCTTGGAGTCCCCAGCTAAACAAACACAGGAAGGAAACGCAGGATCTCAGTTATCTTTATTAGTTTGGACTTTAGGAGTGGGATCAGAGGTCTTGCTGCTCTGGTATGTTGCATCAAAACTGAGATTTACGGAATGCACACCCACCCGGAGATCCCAAACTCTTTCAAATAGCTAAGTATTTTTTGAATATTTACTTTTCTAAACTAAATTAGTTTGAGTTTCAAGTAATTCATGTTCCCCTTCGATTAGAATGTGCCGGAGACCGGTTTAGTTCCATCAAGTGCTTCATTATTAGTTTCTGCTTTTGTAGTGATGCTAATCCACTGCAAAGGGGTTCCCATTATATGCTCATGCAGCTGTCTGTGGGGACACTTATTTCCTATATGTTGCAATTATTCATCTAACTACCACCTAGCCTTCATTTAAGTCGAGTTCTTTTAATAAATACATTTGTTTTTTTAATCGAATAAATATTTTACACTTATAGTTTTTCACTTGTAAATGTTTCCACATTATGTCTGACTGTTATAAAAAAAAAATCAAAATTGGTTAAACATCTTGGCAAGATTCTGATTGTAAAGGATGCTGTTGACATTATTGATGGAGCAGGATGAATGCCCAGTGACACATGTAAACGAGGTGAATAGTGGATCACTTTTTTTCAGAAAGGGTGTCACGCACTAACCTTGCACATAGCCGCAATTTATTCTGGTTTTCCACAGCGTTTTGATACAGAAGAAAAGACAACATTTGCCACCACTCAAACATCTCAATGCTAAAATATTTTTTTTCAAAAAACTGATAAGTTAAACGATTGTTTATTTCCTAAAACTAGATCCCACTAAAACTGAATTTTTCCTACTGTTCACATGTGACTACTCCCCACCACCTGTACGCAAATGGCTAGAAACACTCACACAACTTGGAATCTCTCCTCCCTGGTTCCCTTTACCAAATGTCTACGCATACTCATTGATCAAAATCTTATCTTAACCCCACACATCTCTAAACTCACAAAGGCTGCATCCTTTCATTTACACCTACTCACTAAGCTAAATCCCTCCATATCTCTGCAGACTTTAAGACCTGTCCTGACACACTTTGATACTGACAAAGCACTGCTCGCGGGTCTTCTCAAGTCTGCCCATACTGCCTACAAAGTCATATTACAAGCTGCAGCCTGTCTTGTCAGAGGTGCTAAGAAATTGGATGACATTTTTCCACTGCTAAGTAGCCTATCTGGCATCCTCTTGAAGCTAGATTCACCTTCAAGGTTACCTGCATCACACACACAATGTTACCTAAAGGATAAACTACAAATCACAGATTGCGAAAGAAACTGAAGAAGCAAACCTGTCAAATTATGGGCACTTTAAAAACCAAAAATATTAAAACACTCAACCAGGATTTATCTTGCTTAGCATCATGACTATGCAACACGTGGCTGAGAATATCAGAGTCAATCCTAAACTGCTGTCATTCAGAAAAGACCTCAAATCCTACTTCTTCAGAACTCACCTTCTTGAATAAACATATTCTAGGCTGCTCCCTTTTCAATACTGATTTGAGAATTTGAATCCCTCTTTCCTGTTCTTCCTTCCTAGTCAAATGTGACTTCTGTTACACTGTCCTGCATACCCCTTCCAATTTGGTAATCCTTTGTCCTTATGTTTCCTCATCTTACATATAAACAGCTCAAAACCTACGTGGCTAGGCCCGTGCTATATAAATACCTTTAATAAATAAATCAAATGAATGAGAGGAAGAAAATATGCACTGATGATGCCATTGTATAATGCATGTATGTGGTCATAACAGGCTTGAAACACTGTTTATTAGGAACCTCCACAAACTGTATTCTACCTTTAAGCCAGGAATTGCTACACAAAGATCATTCTGAACTTTGGGATTTTGGGGTAAAGTTTTAGCCGTGCTTTTAACAACATACTGTGTCCAAATTTCAAGCACTGTTTGTCTTTTAGAATAATGCGCAACAGCCAAGGGTATCGTGTTGAGTTTGCTAAAGCGTTCGGAACTCCTACACAGACTTCAAGATTATTATGGTGCATCTTTCAATGCACTGATTTCAGTCATACATGGATTTTAGAACTAATAAGTTGTTTTGACTCTGTGTCTGTGATGAATTAATATACACAGAATCAAATTTCCATGTGTCGCCAAAAAGTAATGTTCATCACCTTGTCATTAAGTGTTAGTATTGTTAGGTTTTTCATTGAGGTTGTGTTCAGTAACCTTATAATATCCAAATGTGTAACAGCCTCGGTGGCTGGTGACAAAATATGTCTGCAAGGCTGAAGATAAGAGGTGGTGTTTGAAAATAGGTTTCAAGCCTTGTGAATCAAAGCTTGGCCTTGGTGCTACGTGCAGGTTAAATAGCTGCCGGGCCCATGATGGCTACTGAAATCACACAAGGGACAGGAATTTATGAACTCCCATGAGAATTCCTATAATCTCCCTACAACTGGAATTTACCTCTTTTCCCTCCTCCATGAGACTACGCAATGCAATGTTTTCTTCTCCTGGCAGATAAACTGAACTAGAGTTTCTTAAGTGGTGGACAGACACTCTTGGCCCCAGGAAAATGTTGGTGCTGTGATGACTGGAGCAAACACAAGATAACGTGGAACCGATAGAGGTGACCCTTTGCTGAAGGCCGTGTGCGCTGTGGGGATCAGGGTTGGCCACAGTGGACAGTCCCCTTCGTCCATGCCCCCCGCTGCGCACAACCAATGTCAGTGTCAGTTATGTGCAACTGGCAAATTTCCCTGGTTTTAAGCTGTAGTGATTTTTCAGTGAATTTCTAAGGTGTTTTAATGTAAGTTGAAATCTTACTACCTACCTCGCGTATACCTCCACTTTAACCTTGTTTTTTTTCAGTGAAAAAAAAAAAATATATATATATATATATATATATATATATATATATATATATATATATATATATATATATATATATATATATATATATATATATATATATATATATATATATATATATATATATATATATATATAAATAAATAAATAAATAAATAAATAAATAAATAAATAATCTACTGGTGGTCGCCAGTATATAGTTAGGATCGTGTTTCCATAGGAAATCCGCAACATTCTATTTGGAATAACTTTGGCGCCGATTGACGAATCCTCGCGAAATTTTCAAAATAGGTGGGGCGCTCCGCTCCTTCCCTGAAAGTCTCGGGGGGGATTCGTCAAGCGGGGGCTGAGAAAAAGGGGGGGTCCCAAAACGCGTTTTCCCTATGCATTTTTCCATAGGACCTTTAGTCCAAGCTACAGCTCGAACGGCTGAACAGAATTACTTGAAATTTGGCAGAGAGGTAGTCCTCAGGTCAGGGATGTGCCTTTTGCAGGTCTGGTGTAAATCTGTTCAGTATTTCCTGAGAAAATTGCATTTAAATCAATATATATATCTATAGGCGTGCTCCGTGCGCGTACGGTAAAATTTACCGTACGCGCACGCTGCCGTGCGCGAGCGCGATTCTGATTGGTTGTTAGATCTTAGTAAACATTCGAATCGGTCGAAACCAGGAAGTGTCAGCCGCCATTTCGTCTCTCGCAGTCTGAGGGGGTGAAAAGCAAAGGTGGAGAACGTGAAAAGGGGGCAGGGTGGACAGTTCCTGACCCCCTAGCCTTGGTCAGGGGGTCCCAGAAGGACCCCCAAGGGCCAAAATTTCTTTAAATTTTTTTTTGAAAAATCGCGGAGTGCGCGTAGCGTGCGCGTACGGTAGAAACGGAAAAATTCAGCGAACTGTGTAATGTGGGCGTGCGGTGCGCGCAGCGCACAGCGGGCCCACAGCGCGCGCACCGTGCGGTACGCACACGGTGAAAAACCTTAAAAAAATAAATAAATAAATACAGAACTTGGCATTTAAAAAACCGTACAAATTCACTGAAAAAACCATAGGTTTCACACATGTTATAGTTAGGAATTAGCATTTAAAAAACCTTGCAAATTCACTTAAAAAACCATAGGTTTCACACATGTTATCGTTAGCTGGACATTTCACTCGTGAAAAACCATTGAACTTCCCCCGTTATAGTTAGTGCAAGCAACTATAACTCACGCGACCGCAATCCTCTGCTGATGACGTCAGATATTACATCACTGATGACATATGTGTCTTTCGGAAAAAAAAACATTTGTAATATATGTATAGCTAAAGATTAATGGAAGAAGACATGGGTAAATAGGTGTCTAAATACAGTGATGTAATATCTGACGTCATCAGCAGAGGATTGCGGTCGCGTGAGTTATAGTTGCCTGCACTAACTATAACGGGGGAATTTCAATGGTTTTTCACGAGTGAAATGTCCAGCTAACTATAACATGTGTGAAACCTATGGTTTTTTAAGTGAATATAGATATAGCTATAGATATATAGATATAGCTTCTGTATACGGCAGTGGCCAACTGGCTTCTGATCGTCGTTTGTGCCTGCCAACTGGCGGAACGGCCCTCATTGCCTGAAATCTCAACAGTTCTCTTGCTTGTACTGCAAGAAATATGGCACTCACGAAACGGTCTGCAGTTAAGTACTTTTATTGTGGTATACGAGGTGAATCCATCAACTCGTTACAGCTTCTCAAAAAGCCTTGGTCACAACCAGTGCCAGTATTGGTGGCAGTACCCATTCCACTAGGAAAAAGATTGATGTTTGGTGCATCTCATCTTTATTTCTGGCAGGAGTAGTGATATTTTACAGGCGTGAAATGTAGAGCACCGTTTAGCAGCCCAGGACAGGCTGTTGGCTGGAGAAGCAAATTGATGGACCCAATGCTGTTTCAGAGGTTCATGAACACGAGCATATAAACAGTGATCGCAAGCATCCCAGAACACAAAACAAATATTGAGGGCAGGATGTCAGAGGGTATGCACCATGGACTTACAGGTTTCTTCACTGCCTCCGTTGTGTCGTCCATTCCCTAGATGATCTTGTCTGGGATACTCCAAGAGGCATGTTGAAGTCATGTGTAGGTTTTACATCATATACACCAAAAAGCGTGTCCTTGAAGCAGAAACACACCACACTAATAACTCTGTGCACCACTTACTCTTATGTGTGTGACCTCACTGTTCTTCTCTGGAAAACAATCCCTTCCTATTTACATTTGTCCTGTATCTTTGCCATACTCAGCGACCCACTTTCAATTTCTTTTATCGTTGTGCTGTCAAAAAACCCGCAGGCCAGCCATTTATAGCGTTCTCATCTCGCTCTATGAGTGACTTGAACGGTTGCCATATCTGGTTGCTACTTTACGGTGGAAGGCAATTGTTAGCACCAAATGGTGTGTCTTTATCGAGTGAAAATAGACCGTGCAAAGCAGTGCTCTCGTGATCCAGTTGAAAGGCTATGGTGGTGTTGGAGGCCTTTTAATTTACCGACTCATGCATCATTTCTTTCTGCAACTTTACTCGCTCTTTGTGACACCCAAAGGAATGTGCAAGTTAAATGTAGACGTTCTCCACTGCAGAATGGTCAGTGTACATATCTTTTGGCAGTGCCATTGCTGGGTTCTTGGTAGGCTTATATGTTGCAGGTTTGTATGTTGCGTTCCTTGGCTACTTTTGTCCGCTCTTTGCTCCCAATGTTCTTGTCTTGCTTTCCGTACCCTTCTTTTCTTCTCTGACAATATTCCTCTCTACTGCTCACATTTTCAGACAAAGAGTCTCTATTTCATCTCGCCTCACTGACGCATTTTGTTTGGGAATAGTCGAAACAACAAGCATAGTGAGGTCACGTCCCCACATAGGCTCATGCATCTTCCTAGACTCCTGCTTGCCTCACTTTGCCTGGAACGTGTAGTGTACGCCTTCTTTGTGTGTTAGTAGGTGCTATGTGTGTGTTTTTCCTTTAAGCACCTTTTTTAACCATATTCTTGATTGTGCCCCTCTAGTGTATGCCCATCTGAAGGAAAGAAGGCAGTTCTCTCCAAATTATACCATCTTTATCTGGATGACTGTCGCATCACATGTACGAGGGGCTGTTTCCTACTTCTAACTCTCACTCTCTTTCTTCTTCATATTATGCAAACTTTTCTTTTGCTAGTTCAAGAATATAGAGGTCATTAGATAGTTTAATAGTTGAGCCCTTCAAAACTGTCGTTTCTCGGTGCTCTAAATAATGGATATCACTATTACCCATTTTATAGAACTTAATTTTCCGATCTTTCAGAAGGATAGGAGTCCAGGTTGACCTTGCACTGATTCAAACTCGTGACCTATGGGTAATCTGTTATAGTAGTGAACGTTTAGTTCATTAGACCATGCAGTGGCAATGGAGATTCGGGTATAAGCAGTGCTTAGTTTGTAAAATATGAAAAAAGATGAGTGGCAGGGCCCTTCTAAGGAGGCCACTGAAAATTCCACCACCCATTGCCCCGGCCAGCGCTGCCAATGACAGTACCAACACAACTACTAACAATCACACTCCTACAAGTGTGACAATTCAGATTATTCCAGGCCCTCAAAGTAGTAGGGATGACTTGGGGGGGTCGGTATTAGTCATTTTTAAGGTTTATTGAATTAATAAACAACTGCTGTTGTTTTGATCTGTAAATTAAACAGAATGCTCCACCATGTGGCAGTCTATCATAAGTGCCAGTGTTGACAATTAAGTTCCGGTGTTGACACCCCCAAACCACCTGCTTAAATTAAGCACTCTGTATAAAGATCTCTTTGCACCATAATTACGATTCTCCTGATTATCCAAATGGGTGCAAGCCACTTCCCATGGTTGGGTAACGCATGGTCCTTTTTTCATTCTAAATGTTTTACCTGGGAGAGGCTCTGTCAAGGGGGTTGATTCGCAAACACTTCCTCTGTCAGTATCTCCAACTCATCTGTCTGCCTTCTTTCTCGTCAACCATACATGTTTGCTAGACAAGCGCAGTAATACCCGCACCGTTGCAAATTATCATTGCTGTGTACACTTTGTTTCAGGCTGAGCTTACTTGCAGCTTTAGCAATTGGTGTATCATCCTGAACAATGTCAAACATCCTTTTGCGTTGCAAGCGTCTGCCACACGTACATATGTTATGGCTTCCATCTTGGTTGAGTACTGCGTAAACGTAACTCATTGTTTGATTTTTAGCGACAATATCGGCACTGCCCAAGTTTCCGTGTTTCTCCATGATGTAGTGTAATTTACCTGGAGGGCCCCATGCTATGGCCAGGTTTCTATACAGAAGGTTTGCACTCAAAGTGCTGACCTGAAAAGTTTGACAATTTAGGTCGGTAAATACACAGGCAAAGATTATTGAAAGTTATGGTTTCTGACAGGGAAAGTATGTTTGAATAGTTTTTGCATTGGTTTGTAATTGCATTTTTAGAGCACTTCACACCCCTGACACAGCCTTGAAGCCCTTTCAATGGAGCGGCATCAAGCTAGTGCCTGGTTTATGAATAATGACATAAAGCGCAATGAGATGAATATGGACATTGATTCTCTGTACCAGTTAGATATAAAAATGCCACTTCAGGTAACTCCTTGTCCTGTGTCAAGTAATTTCTGGCATATGCCTAGTTTACTACATACAGTGGGAGTATTCACAAACAGCCTTTTTACTTATATGTGAACTCAGTATGTTGCAATGTATTGTCCAACTATATGATCTTCTTGTGAAATGGAAACTTGTACTATCAGGGCCGGGCAGACCTTTTATTCTAACGGGCATTTCCCCGGTGGGCCGGAGCTGGTTTTGAAAGCCCAAGGCCGGCCCTGAAGTCTCCGTCACTTGCCCCAGCTTTCCAAGGTTATCTGCAGAAAGCACAGGGAACCTTCGAGAGAGAGAAGGGGAAGGTAGAGAGAAAGCGATCAGAGAGAGGAGAGTGAAGGCAAAAGAGAGAGAGAACGGATGATTGGAAAGAGAGCGATAGTGCTACAAGACGAAAGGAGAGGGGCTACTTTGAGCATTTTTGCAAGGGCTGTTTTTGGTTTCCCAATCCGCCATTTCCTACATATCTGAACTAATTTATGAAAGTAGTGCACATTTCCTGCATTTTAGGTGGTAGAGTTTGGAAAATTGTGAAATTCAATGTATATATTTCCATTTTTCATGTATAGTATGGTTACGTGTAATATAAATAGCCCTTCTTCCTGAACACACACTCCATAAAACGGTACCACTCAATGTACATCCCGACTCTTTCTGCATTGAGTCTATATCATCTTCTTAATTGTAAGTTAAGCGATGATATAAGTGTCAGGAAGTGTGTCACCATATGCTTGTCAAGATCCAAAATGTTATAGCTTCATGCACTAATAACTCTGTTGCTCACATGCAAAAATGGTGCACAGTAGCACACACATATTCCATTTATGTAAATACATGACATGTTTTTTTAGCTTGGCACATGTGTACTTGAAGATTTTCCTTGGTGGTAAGCATGGCTTATACCCAGAGAAAAACTTCGTGAATTATAAATAGGTTATAATTAAAATGAAATCATTTTATGGTAACAGCCGTGTATTATGACATATTGTGAAATAAACTGCGATACCCCTTGGGGTAAATGCACATGCTATATAAAAGTAACACGTAACCATCATAATTGTGATTTAATTTTTTTCTGGCTTTGGACTTCGAATGGGGTCATGGCTGATTGTGGTCTCAAAGTTACATCAGATTTTCATGGTAGGCGTCTATCATGGCTACAGTGACTGAAATGACCTTCGACAATACAAGCATCTGGGCTAGTGTTTATTTCTGCAGCCCAATCACTGGTGGGGTGTGAAGTCAGAGCATGAATCCGCAGAATTAAAAGAGCCAGACGCGGGGGCCGCTCATTTGTCCATCTTGCCCCTAACCTCTGGAATACATTACCGTTAAGTCTCAGAGAGAACTACAACCTACCGAGCTTCAGAAAGCGACCAACAACCCATCTGTTTGCCTAAGCACACACTATGCAAGCTAACTGGCCTTAGCGCTCGGAAGCGCGTTCGGGGTTAGCTATGCGCTCTATAAAATCCACCAATTGAATTGAATGAATGACGTTTCTGCAGTGTGTGCTTATAGCCTGTGTGGTTGGTGTTAGACATGACCCACTATCTGGCTTAGAACCTATTAAAAAACATTCCAGGTCGGGAGAACAGGACAATCTTTCATGGAAATTAAAAATCTACATAATAAATATATTTCATCCTGGGACAGTGAGTTAACAAGATGCAGCAGCTCTGGTTCATGTTTATGTACTTACCCACAATGAATGAAATCATTCGTACAAAGGCAATGTGATTACATACTCTTTTTCTTGATTTTCCTCTAATGCCTTGTATTGTAAATGCCTTTATTGTGCTTATATACGGTGCATATACGAGGCAGAGGAATTCTGGCTGACTTTACACATTGAAAATGGTTCTCCTCTCCGAGCTCACCCTCTTCTGCTTGTATCTGTTTTCTGGCTCGTGTCTTTACCACCGAAACTTCATTTCCCTCGCACAGCTGTGAATTCTCTGGTGGGCGCTGATGATGGCTTTGATGAATGTGGCTAATGTCACCTCCTGATCTACCAATACTCTGACTTTGGTCTGTGGGTCCGGATGAGTAATTGCTGTTGTTCTCCTCCAATGACTGGATTAAGTTGCCCTGTTATAGAGGGTTCATACTTCTGTGGTTTTAGCCACTGCAGAGCAGGCCTGTGTCCCAGGGGACACTGACCTTAGCCAGGACACCTATTTTTCTTCAAGACAAAAGCACCTAGATTGTTTCCTATTGACTGGAGAGTCTAAAGTACCTAGTCCTCATCGGATCTCATCTCTTTAAAAAAATGCATCACTGAAAATTGTATGAATGCTAGAATAATTTAATTTCGAAAACGCGTATTTTTTGTCTGTTTTTCTAAAATTATGACAATGTTCTCACAAATTCCCTCATTATGAGGTTTGGGCTGCTTCCACAATAAGAGATCTGGAAAATGTTTGGATAATATGTTGTTTGCATTGCACTTTCTGCAGGTTGTGTTCAAAAGATCTCTTTCACATTTCAGATCTGAATGCAAGCGTGCACACACGTAAGACTTTTTTTGCTGCATTTCTCACACTCAACATTTAAAGAATATTTAATTTGCCTTTCACAATTCCATAATTTTGCATTGATGGATTGGATGAACATTTTGTTTTCTATAGACTGTTTTAAAGAAATAAAGAGAACGCCTCCAGATATTATCAGTGCTAATGCAGGTTAATTGCTTCTATTTATGGACCATGTAGGTTAATGCAATTTCCAAAAGTGTGTGTTTTAGGCCATAAGTGGCTCCCATGTAAAGCCCACCTCCTTCGCCCTAGTCTGTGCTGTGCAATTGCCCCACCAGGTCTATGGTCACTAGCAGATTTCCCTTTCGAATGGGATAGTCTAGATAGTGTTAATTTGCACACATCATCATGGTGGTAGTGCTACTGCCATTCTGATATATCAACTTACAAATGTCCTTGCAGATCGGCCAGTGGCACTCAAGGCCTGCTGCCCGACCCACCCCAACACGGCATGTAGTGCATGTGCAGAAGTGTAGGGGGATCCCACGGATTTCCCTTACTCTAGACATGGGTATCTCTTAGAATTATCCTCCTCAACTTCTCATCTGCCCATGGGCCTACAAAGCCATTTCAGCGGAATCCTCTGATCTCCATCATGTCTACAGTGCATTTTGGGTGCCAGTGATGATATTGACACTTGAGTATCCCTCAGCTGCAAATGATTGGGGAACCTAAGGGATTCTGGGATGCCTGATGGCGGAACACTTGGGGAGGGAATGTCAGCTCTAACCCATCAGGGCCCATTGTCAAGGACTGTTTGCTGAAAAGGTCTATGGAGTATCCTTCTAGATTTTCTGAGGAAATGGCGACTCCTGCAAGTAACAATGATGTCACCCTGCACGGAAAATTATAAATGAATGGTTGTTAAGATCCCCATTTAAAAGGTTACAGTAAGGAGGACAAACATACAAAGGGGAAAAACCTCCTTTGGCAATCTTGTCATTCTTGATTTAAGATGAAGGTTGTGCTGGAGAAATCCGCACAGTGCCAAAATCCTCCTACAATCAGGAAGGATAATAGGCCAGGCTATGCCAGGAGAAGATCTCATATGGAAACCCATTTAACCTCAATGAAGCAATAACCAGGATTAAAAGTAATTGCATGGGCAAAGATTATGATACAAAAACAGAGAACAAAATGGATTGTGATGCATTTTCTTCTCATAAAGCCTTCCTTATATCTGCAAAAAGGAACTGACATCACAGGAAGAGCATTTGCAACATCTTGGATTGGGAGACTGAGACATCCTCCAATGGACTGTCAACCATCTTTGAAAGGGCTATTTCAAAAGTTTTATACCATCCTTTGTAAGAGCACATGGCGTTTGTTTGACTATGAAGAAAAAGCCCAAACTTTGCCATCCTGCATGCTGTCAGAATTCTGTAGACTCACTGCTGCTGTTCGTGATACTTGCACAAAATCCCTCACGATTGTTGCAAATGCTGGAGTGGCAGAATAGCCCAGGTGGCGAGGATGCTTAGCATCATTCTGAACATGGTGCCTGACAGTGTGCAGATGGAAAGTGCTTGATGAATGGCATTTTCAGTTGAGCTCTTTGTACTTTCCTCTGCACCAATCAATTGTGAATGTAACAGGATTCCCCTCCTGTACCTTGGGCTTTGTCATGGTACCATTGAAGGAAATGTTGAAATATGCAGGGTCATGAACAAAAGAATCATTTTCCAAAGAGCACTCACTAGGAGGGTAATCCTTCCACAGAATCAAAGATATAAGTCATTCTCAAAGCTTCTGTGAATTGCACTTTTCTTCATATCCTCTATTCCAAATGTCCTTATATGACAACTGGTGGAGGTTCAGAAGAAAGTTGATGATAAGGGCCAGAACAGATTGCTTCTGGTGAGATGGATGAAAAACAGAATGAATCTTTCAGGCATTAGATACCTTTCTGCTGGAGCCGCAAGATTAGTTTGACAAGTTATCACAAATTAATCAAAAAAGATCCCTCAAAATGTAACTGTCAGTCTGTGAACTGGGATGGAATGTGAAGGCAGCCAAACTGTCTCCCCAGTCGAAAAGGAAACAGACTTTGGTCTTGATTTATCAACAAACTTCTTCCTCTTGACTTTAGAAGGAGGTAAACTTTCTGAAACACGCTATCTGTGCTTGACTGAAGAATGCAGGAGCTATAGGAACTAAATGATCAATATGAGTAGAAAATGGAAACACACTTGGATGTAAACCTTGCTTGCAAAAGAAAGGTGAAACTTTGGTAGCATTGTGAGTTTCTTTATTGTGAACAAAGTTCTACAGTTTGCAAATGAGAAACCCAAGTGTCCTTAGTTACATCACATGAGCATTGGACATATTTGTCCAATCTATGATTAAGCCACTCTGTTTGTCTATTAGACTGAGGATGATAACCAACTGATAACACGTGTTCATCTCCCAGTGGTTTACACATGGCCTCCCAAAAGCATGATAGATATTGATCAGCTCTATCTGAGATGATAGTATGAGGCATTCCATGAAAGCAAAAAATATGAGCCACAAACCATTGTGCCATTTCTTCAGTCTTTGGTATTTTCATCCGAGGAAACAATGGGTGAACTTTGAAAGAGTGTCTGCTCCAGCTACTACCACACAATACCCTTCTGAGCATGGAGGATATTTTATAAAATCCATAGAAATGGTGTCCAGGGTTTGGGAGACAATCTTAAAAGCAGCAAGTATCTAAAAAGGCTTAGAATGCAAGGAGTTTTTTTAGCACTGTCATTAAAAGCAAGAGCATATTTGTCAACATTAAAATGAGCAACTGGCCACCAGTAGATCACTGGACCAATTCCAGAGTATTTGTAAACCCTATTTGACCAGACATCGATGAGTTATGACACATCTTCACATCCACAAATTGTTATGTTGATTAAAATATATCTCCTTTAGTTGTGCCAAGTGAGTATTTAGATGAATGTCTAATTCATGTTGATCTGGGTAAGAATGCAGCACTTCTCAACACCCATTAGACACCCTCCCTACGTGGCATGCACTGTCAGAATCAGGAACTTAGAACCACTATATGATCCTGATAGTGTTGGCATTGTGGCCCTCAGGTGAATGCAGAGATGAAGATTCCACTGTAAGATTGATGGAATCACTGCCTTGCCATCACATGTAAATCCACCAGACTGGAGAGGGTTGATGTGGCTTTAGCAGGGGAATCTGGAAACCTCTTCCCTTCAAACTCTAAATAAAGACCTAACAGACTTGCAAGCTTAATATTATTAAGCATATTTACTCATTGATAAGAAGGAAATATAGGGCTTTGCATTGCCCCAAGGTTATACATGTATTCTGTATGTTAAATCATGATTACATTTCTCAAATTCTTGCACATCAGTATATTTAGTTTCCTCTCCATGCCAGGATTCTCATGCTTGGAGGATAGCAAGATGAAAAACTGAGAACTGTAAAGTTTCTATTCTGCATAGTGTCAAAATCACGTTTACATTTCTGCCCATAATTGGCCATCATTTCTCACAATAAGCCACAACAAGTGTCTTGAAAGATAGCAAAGTTTGACATTGTTCATACTGTAGAGAACTAAACCTCAATTGTTGATAAATCATGTAATGCTGAAACAAAAACATTGTTCATTAACATTCTTGAGAATGTACACTGAACACATATGTTTTTAAAATGTATGTGTTTTGACTAAACACTTTCTCTGTACAGTCCCTTCCATTTCAAAATACTTGTTGCAAAAGAAAAAATATGTTAAATTAATCAAGCATGATATGTAAATTCTCAAGATTATTAATTAGGCCCTTGTGAAGTTTGTTATGCTGGTGTAATTGGCATAAGTTTGGTGATTTTGCCTTCCTCTTGTTACCCAAGATTCCCGAAGTTACACTGTTGCGCCACATAACGTAATTACATGCCATTTGCAAAAAATGTTACCTCAAATGATAGAAGACGAATGGATTTTGTTTGTGATGATTTTGTTTTTTTGCACTATTTCTTTAGCACCAAATGTGTCCTTGTGTCCACTTTAACAGTTAACACTAAAATACACCACCAAATGCCATATCTGCATTTCGAATAATTTCACCTTATTTAGCCGAAACTTTAGTTAAATATGCAAAAGCAAATTTTGACCACCGGTATTGTTAATGAATGTTCTTTTTCGTTTAATCGTTGATTTGTTTATGAAACACTGGGATTCAGTTTTCTACTCTACAAACATTTCCACTGGTCCACCTCCATTGGTTTTCTTTAAGGGCCAAGTACCCCATTCGTTATACTTAAATAGTTTGCTTTTGAAGCACATTCTCAGGATATGTTCGACTCCGTATTGGTTATTCATTGAGTTCTGCAATTCAATGCACTAGCAAACCTGGTTATTTGTCTTGTAAGGGGTAAAATGCTGCAGCCTTTCAACATTGTTCCAATTATTATATTGCATGATATTCAAAAGAAAAGGCTCACGCTCACAGTGAATGCAGTCACTAGCTTGTTTTATGTGGGGAAAGGGTGAAGAATAAGTGCCTTATACTCAACATCTAAACTAAATTCTTTTCAAACATGGGTGAGCCATTAGACTCTCTAAGACAACTTGACTGAGCACAGCATGTATCCTTTCAGGAGGTGATTGAGGATCACAGCAGATACACCTTCTTTTGAAATAGGTGACAAAAAAGAAAATAAATCTGCCAGTGAATTAATAATATGAAGAATGTATTTACTAGATGCTACAGTACTAATGATCAGAAATATACAATGTGAGCCTAACTAGAATAAAACAGGCTTAATTGTCCAGTACGGTACTAGGAAAAGAGTCAGAGAATAAATGTTTGATTTGAGATTATTGCAAAGCCTTAAATGTTAGAAGAATTTAGAAGAAAATTTTGGCATTGGAATCTGGATTGAGGCCAGGCCTTATGGAAAGACCTTTTGTGGATAACTAGAGGTTATGCATTAATGAATAAATGGAATTATTATGACATATTCTGGCTGATATAGTCTCAACATCCTGAGAATGAATTGATGGTGCTAACAGATAAGTTAATCTTTGATCAGATGTCTTCTGGAGAACTGTGTGTATTTCTGGTGATCTTATTTGTAAGGAATATTTAGAGAGTAGTATCAATCTGGAGAGGAGGAATTAGAGTGTCAAAAGTCTTCACTTTAAACCTCTAGATGGCAGGTTTGGCAACTACAATGGTGTACTAAGAAAAAAGGAGAAGAGAGGGAATCTATTATAATGGTATTACCTCAAATGTTTTAAATTAAAACTTCTTAAAATAACAGTTCTCAATTATTAGTTCTAAAAAATAGTTTAAAAAGGAATACTTCCCAAAATGTTAGTTCCCAAAAGTTATTAAAGTATGGCCAGTGTGAAAGTGGTAAGGGTTCAGTTTAAGGGCAGAAGGTTTAGGGATAATTGTATGGTTAAAGGTTTGGAGTATACGGTTAATGGCTCAGGGTCTATGGGCTATGCTTTAAGATGTTCGGGGTTAAGGGTTATGAGTATAGGGTTAAGGGTATAGGGTTAATAGTACTGGTTAGGGGTGAAGGGTGTAGGGTTAAAGGTATTGTATAAGGGTTTGGGTTAAGGATTTAGGGTTAAGGTTTTGGGACATGGAGTTAGTGATGTAGTGTTAAGGGGAAAGGGGTCAATGGTATGGACTCAGCAGATGACGTTAAGGGTTTGGAGTATAGGATTAAGGGTTTGCGGAATACGGATAAGGGGCTGGAGAATAGTGTTAAGTGTTTGAGGTACAGGGTTAGGGTTTATGGCTTTGGGGGTATATGGTTAAGGGTATAGGGGTTAAGGGTTAGAGTTATAAGGTTAAAACTGAGGCTCTTGGTTTGAAATAAGATTACATTGTTTTGTGCATTGGATTAAGGGTTCAGGATAAAAGTTTAATGGTTTATTGGTTTGGTAGAGGGTTAATGCTATGGAGTTAAAGGTTAAGGGTAAGGAAGCAAGAATATAGTGTTGGGGGCGTGGCTTGCTGCCGACGGGAATGGCCGCTCAGCAGCGAGGCTCTGAAGCGCCACTCCCGTAATATCCTGATTTCTCCTGCCCTGTGATCCCGACCCGTGTTCTGGGGGGTCCCTGAGGATCCCAAAGCTCCCGCCGACCCAGCGTAGATGTTTGGGCCCATTTGGAGCTGGTGCGGAAGCGGGGCTCCAGTCCCCGAGATTTGGCCGCTGACCGGGCTGGGAGGAGCGTGTCCCGGCAGGGAGAAGAGACGATGCGAGACCGCGGCTGCAGCCTGTTTTCCCCTGCGGCGGTGGCTTGAGGCTCGGCGCCTCCGGCGGCAAGAAATTGGAACCCACCCAACCCTGAGGAGTGCCTTGTCGCCCGGAGTACCCAGATGACCCGCCGGACAGCTCTGGGCGCCGCGACGGAGCGCCGGACCCGGTGTGCGAACTGGTGAGAGGCCTGGAACCGGTGAGGTGGAGTGAGGCCGCGGCTGGGGCCGGACTCTCCCAGTGGCAGGGACGTGGAGCCGGGTGCCGGCGCCTGTGCCGTGATTGGGCCTGATGTGAACGGGTGGGCTTACCCGTCAGGTGGGATCAGTAGACATTGCTGGTTGCGGTGGGGGCCCTGCCGGAGGGGTGAATCCGACCGTTGGCTCGGTGCGGCCTGGGTGAAGGGCTGAGGAGATCCTCCCATGTGGCCGTGTCCCGCTGACGAGCCGTAGCCAGCGGTTTTGAAATAGCTGGAGCGTTGGCCCCGGATGGTGGGATTGTGCCCCCTGTTCTGGCTCCTGTGCCCCAGCGGGCTAGTGGTGCAGTGACCTGCATCGATTAAGAGGACCCCGGTGGGGCGAAGATATCCTGGGGCCAGCCCAACACCGATATAGCGCTCTTTGGGCGCGGTGGGTCGGGGCCTGCTGAGTGGCCCTCGGTTCCCGGCTCTTGCTGAGTGGAGGACCACAGACGACGACTGAGTGTGGGCTCCGGGCGGCCGGCTGGTCTGTGAACTATCCAGGGAGGTGGCGATTCGGCGCTGTGGTGGAGCGCCCGGCCGTGGCGCCTGGATTCCCTTGGGCTGGAGATACGACTGGAGTGCTAGAACTTTGGAGAGGTGTCTTGGCCATGCAGGGAGCGGGGGCCTCCCCCATCTTTGTCCAACTGCTGGGTGCCTGGGCCCTGGTGGAGGGTCCCCCCGGCTGAGGTGTATCCAGCGAAAGCCGACAGGCCGGGTGGCGTGGGCCACGGCAGGCGGCGGGGAGTAGCGTATGCGCCCAGAAGCGGGGGAGCGCCGCCTAAGGTGGGACTATGGCATCCGGACAGAGCGGCAAATCAGCGGCACAGACCAAGTTGGAGAAGTTCGCATGGCAACACCAACAGGGTGGGGAGCGAGTTGTGGCGCCGGCCTCAGACGGCAAGGTAGAGCCGACGAACAAAGACCTTCTGGATGCGATCACTGCAATCAAGGCTTCCTTGGAGGCACGGATAGACACTGTGGCCACGGATGTGGGACTGATTCGTGAGGACGTGAGGAAGATTGCCGACCGTGTGGGAGCTGTGGAGAGTGTAACCAAAGAACTGACTAGCGACACTACCCTTCTCAAGTGAGAGGTAGCAGACCTACGTGCTCCCCACGAACTACTAGCTCGCCAACTGGATGACTATGAAGGCAGGATGCGACGGAACAACGTCCGCTTTATTGGTGTCCCGGAACGCACGGAGGGGCCGGCGGCGGACCTCTTTGTCAAGGATTTCGTCCTCAAGCACCTACAGCCCCGTGGGCTTTCCAAGTGTTTTTCGATTGAAAGGGCCCATCGGGTGCCGGGTGGCCGCCCTCGGCCGGGGGCGCCGCCGCGTCCGCTGCTTGCCCGAGTGTTTAATTTCCGCGACCGGGATGCCATTCTTCAAACTGCAAGGACGGCCCCGCCTCCCACTGTAGAGAACAGCAAAATCACGTTCTTTCCTGATTTTACAGAGTCCAGAAACAGAGACGTAGCTTCCTGGAGGTAAAAAGAACTCTCCGTGACCAGGAAGTTAAATACGCAATGATGTTCCCAGCCAAATTGAGTGTGGAGGCCGAAGGAAAATCGTAGTTCTTCACACGCCCGGAGGATGCTTGGGACTGGTTGGAGGGCTGGCGTACTGTGGACAAGGGGACAAAAAAGGGGCCATCGGCGGCGGACAAGGCCGAGGATTGGCGCCATTGGAGGCAGCCTTCGTCGCACTCGGACTCTGATGCTCGGGGTCCGACCGGGGAACATTAACTCTGTATGATGGTAAGAGGGTGTACTGCTGGTGTGGCTCTGCTGGACCTCAATGCAGCGCTCCTGGTGGCAATCCCGTGGGACTCCTGAAGTTAGGATGAACGTGATGGGTATGTCCCGGGAGGGGGGGTAATACTCACCCCTTGATACACTGACACTACGGACATCTATTGATGATAATGGGGGGATGATAACCTGGCTTCTTCCGTTATGGCGTTACTTTTCATTGAATTTACAGTTATTCATGAGAATGGATTTCCGAGTAGACATGGCTAATGTAGGGGTTGTGGCGGGGGGGGCTTTGCTTGATGCGTTCTGATAATCCGGACTGTGCTGGGGATTTTCTGCACTGGTGGTGTGAGGGTCGGGTGGGGGGTAGGATTTTGCGAAATGTCCGTTAATATGTAGGGAGTGGGGCGGCACACGTTTCCTCAAAGTGTTCAGGGGGGGCGACAGGCGCTCTGCATGTTGGGGGAGGCGGGCGGTTTTAGTCCCGTTGTGCAGGCAGGCAGGGTGGGGGGTAGGTTCGTATGGTTCTTGATTTGTTTGATTTGGGTTGTTGGGGGTGAGGTTTTTTATTGTGTTTTTTGCAGCAGGGCTGAATGGCATTCTCTATCACAAGGTTGTACAAGGTACTTACCCCCAGACTACTGGTCGCATCTTCTCCATCCTCGGGCAGGCCAATAAGACTTTGAAAACTGTATTTATAGCAATGACTGAAAGGCATCCATGGATGGGTTAATCCGAAAACTTCATCGTACTGCTGTCAAGGTCCTATGGTAGTGAGTCGGAGACTTAGCCTCATGACCTGTAACATCAACGGGCTTGGGGACAAACTGAAACGGGGCATAGTACTACAATATATCCATAGGCACCAATTAGACTTGGTGCTGTTCCAAGAAACTCACCTCATTGGTAACTCTTGCAAGGCCCAGGACAGAAAGGGATACCGGATCGTGGCACATTCTGGTTTTACCTCGGGATCCAGGGGGGTGGGGATCCTCCTACGTAAGGGCTGCCCCTATGTGATTCACACTATATGGACCGAACCACAGGGTGGATATGTTGCTTGCTCGGGTTGCTGGGAGGGGAGGGTCCTCAATGTGCTCTCTGTGTACGCCCCGCCGGGCCTTCAGCGTCAGACTTTAGCAGACGTGGGGACGTTCCTTGTGACCTTGCCCGAGGGTGTCCTGGTGATGGGCAGGGACTTTAACTTGACGATGGACGGCACCATGGACCGTGCCCCGACTCGACGAGACGCTCCACAGGGCTCACAACTACGCAATTTCACTGACGCCTTAGGGCTGGTGGACATCTGGAGATGGTCGCATCCCCGAGACACACTATACTCTTTCCAGTCGGGGGTTCATGGCAGTCAATCACGGCTTGACTACCTGTTCACCCAGGCGCAACACATTCAAAACTTCCCTGAGTCAGCGTGTTTAGCACGGGGAATATCCGACCACTCCCCGGTAACAGCTACCTTTGGAGCCCATGGGGCAAGGCAGCCGGGCCCCATTATGATCCAACCCTGGTTACTAAAAATCCCACACATCAGGGATTCCCTGCGGCAAGACACTGATAATTATTTTGAAGAAAATACTGGGTCGGTGGCATTGGCGATAACGCTGTGGGGCGCATACGGGGCAGTTATTAAGGGAAGGGCGTTATCCGCGATGATGGGACATAGGGCTGAACGTATGCGTCGAGTCAGCGAGCTCGAAGCAGAAATACTTCACCTCGAGCGCGAGGTTTCACAGACCTCATCCCATGAGACCCGACAACACACTCAATGTCAAGAGACAAGATTATTGGCAACTACTCCTCGAAGACGCTAATCGATGCGCCCTTGCTACCAGACACAGAATATATGAGTTAGGGGAACGCACTGGGAAACTGTTGGCATGGTTGGAACGCAAGGAGGCAGCAGTGCGGTGGGTGGGCGCGATCAAGGGGCCGGACGGCGTACTGATCACTGACCCCCGAAACATCACCGAGACATTTGCAGCATACTACGAGCAGATCTACACTACACCACAGCACTCACAAGCGAGGTGGGTGGCAGACCTCCTGGCCACTATTGACATCCAAGGTGTTTCGCAGCAGGATAGGGAGGCGTTGGAGGCGGATATCTCGGTTGAGGAGATCCAAAAAGCCATACGGGATACCCGGTCCGGCAAGGCCATGGGCCCCAACGGACTCCCGACAGAACTCCTGAAATCTATGGCCGTGAGGCTTGCACCCCACTTACTAAATTTGTTTAATGAATGTTATGAGACTGGTACCCTTCCAGCAGATATTCGTACCGCCACTATAGTGGTTATGCGTAAGCCTGCTAAACCAGCGGATGAGTGCGCATCGTACCGACCCATCTCCCTGATCACTGTTGAGGCTAAAATATTGGTCAAATTGCTGGCCAATCGTCTGCTGCATTGATCCACCCCGATCAGTCGGGATTCATGCCAGGCCGTAATACGGCGCGCAATCTCCGTCGGGTTCACGGGGCACTTGGTCGGGCCGCAACACTTCAAGAGGAGACGCTTCTGCTCACGCTCGACGCCAAAATGGCATTTGACACGGTGGCTTGGGAGTATCTCTTCGCGGTCCTGGCCCGGATTGGATCGGGGCCCCGGCTGATCGGATGGATCAGACTATTATATAACTTGCCTTTGGCCCACGTATCAGTTAACAATCACCGCTCGGGCTCCTTCTCCCTATGCCGCGGCATGAGGCAGGGTTGTCCGTTGTCGCCGCTTCTCTTTGCTTTGGCCCTTGAGCCACTCGCGGTCTGGATCAGGGGTGACCCTGAAATCAGAGGCTTTAAATGGACATCAGAACATGAAGACCGTATATCCTTATATGCAGATGATATTTTGTTGTATCTGGCCTCCCCGGCACGCTCGATCCGTCGGGTTCTGCATATTTTCCATATCTTTGGGGCCCACTCCGGTTACCAGATTAACTGGTCCAAATCCCAGATGTACCCACTCTGGGGTGACCCACCAAACAATCCCAAAGGCTTCACCATACCGGTGGCGCCACAGGGTTTCCAATACCTCGGTATCTTCATAACATTAGATTCCAAGCTATTCTATGATCGAAACTTACTGGGCCCACTACTGAGATTTAAAGCAGATGTGGTTCATTGGAAGACATTGCCCCTCACACTATTGGGTTGTGCATCACTATTTAAGATGCTGGCCCTCCCACGCTTTCTCTATGCATTGCAAATTACGCCCTATCCGATTCCTGAATCTTATTTTTCACAGATCGAGGCTGCCATTAGAGACTTGTTATGGGATGGTGGACAGCCCCGAATCGCGATGCAGAAACTTACCATGGGGTGGTATGATGGTGGAATAGGATTGCCGGATCTGCGACTTTACTACCAGGCATCGCAATTGGTAGCAATTAACCAGTGGATGTTTTGGTCCCATGATGATCCCAATTTCCGTACCGATCGATGGCTCCTAGGGAGGGGGGGATATAATAGAGCACTATATTCAAACTATAAAAAACTCAATCTAACTGGCCCGACTGCCCGGACGGTGGAGATATGGCACAGGCTCCAGCGGCGCATGGGTTGGTATGGGCGGTTGACTAAGGCCACCCCACTCTGGGAGCCTGATTGCCTGGGTAGGCTGAGTACCTGTGCAGGTTTGACAAATGGGACTTGATCGGTATCTCGACGGTGGGAGATGTATGGGTCAAGGGTAAGAAGGCGACATTCACGGAGCTCCAGCTTAAATACCAGCTCGCACCGTCAGAGTATTTTCGCTACCTTCAAATTAGTCACGCTATCGACGGCGCCCTTCCTGCTGATGCCCCCCTCCCAGACTATTCTCCTTTGGAGGATAGGCTGCTGTTGGATCCAATGGACCGCAAGGCTATCTCCCTGACATATAAGAAGTTAATTAACAATAGGACCGACCCAATGCGGAACATTAGGACTCGCTGGGAGACGGACTTGGGGGAAATAGCTGACAAGGACTGGACAGAAGCGTTGGCTTCCCCTAGGGAGGTTGCAATGCCGATGCGACTTCGCCTTGTTCAGATTAAAATTTTACATCGTGTATATTTTGATGCAGAATTGTTCTGTAAATTGGGAAGGCGATTGGACACGCTCTGCCTGCGGCACTGTCACCAGATAGGTACATTTTTACACATTCTATGGGCATGCCCTCACATTCAGCAATACTGGATAGACGTCATCCGTCAGATGGCGAGGTCCATAGATAAGCCCTTAACCCCCTCTCCCCAGCTCTGCCTCCTCAACATTTGGGAAGCTACAGACCTGACTCAGGCGGAGCAAGAGTGGTCGGCCATGGGGTGGGCCATCGCAAAAAGGAACATTGCCCAGAAATGGGGGGTGGATACCGTGCCGCAATTGCGTGCATGGGCCACTGATATGGATCAGGCCATGGTGGCGGAGAAAACAGTATATAAAAGTCGAGGATGCCGCCGGAAATGGGATCATAAGTGGGGACGTTGGAACAAATATCGGGGGGACATCTGTATTTCTCCTACTGTGGAACTGAGGAGGGAGAGACTGGCTGCATTGGACAAGGCTGGGGCAAGCGAGGTGACCTGAAGCCTCCGGGCCACCGGACATATGCTGTGGGCGGGGGGTTCCCCGATCCCTGTGGGAGCACAGAACCATCTTTAGGCTGCCTTATTAATTGGTTTGACTGGTTGCATGCCGCCCTGAATATATGGTTTGTAGTCTCCAATGCCCGAAGGTACACTCCGCCAGGGATGGGGTTAATTAAGTGTCATTATTACTGCTCTGTTGTGATTTTTGTTTTTAATAAAAATTGTTTTAAAAAAAAAAGAATATAGTGTTAAGGGAATAAGGTTAAAGTTTATGGGATTATGAGTTAAGGATATAGGTTTAACAGGTTGTGGAATACAGTTAAGATTTATGACTTTAGGTTATAGGCATTAGGATTTAAGGGTATACGTATTATAGATTAATGAAATAGTGTTTAGGGTCAAGGGCTTGGGCTATAAGGTTAAGAGCTTGTGGTAAGCAGTTAAGGGTTTGTGGGATAGGGCTAACGGTGTGGAGAAATAACAGTTCAGAGGCTAGGGAAAGCTGGGCTTACTGCTTTGATTACATTTGTTCAGTATCTTAGTTAGAATTGTATTTAAATTAAGGTGTTAATGATAGTTAAGGTTTCTAGCTTGACTGTAGGAGAAAATAATCAAAGTATTCTTTTCACAGTAACACTGCACTTGACTACTTTCAATGAAACACACTTTAATTTTAGAGTGATTCAATTCATGTTAAAAATGTACTGATGCTATTGATCAGTAAAAAAATGAAGTGACAAGTTCAACCATTATCATACCTCAGTGGCCTATATTGTAGAGCAAGCAAATCAATTTAACTCAAAAAGATAATTTAGAATGAGGACCTAGCATTTGAGACTTGGGGGATATTTTTACATTGGCAAAATCATAATTTCCGTAGAAATATTAGCAACTAAAATTGCAACAAAAGAAGAATAGAGACTCTGGTAAATACCTTGAAATATGATTATGGTTTTAATTTCCTGCATTTTAAAAAGTGGTTATGACTGTAAAATCAAATGGAAGAGTACAAAAATAGTTACACAGTAATATAATCTTTACCATTTGAAGAAGAGAATACTACTTGGTCTTATCGTATTCGCAGTCAGGTGCCTCATCCATAAGGGTAGGGTGGTGGGATTGGAGGCTATATTATATAGTGTTGTCTGTACAGGGGTGACACATGGGTTTATGTCTGTTAGAATGTTCAAGTCAGAGTCCTTGACCATAGACTCTTTTGACCAAAACACTCTTAGGGTGTAGCAGCACCTACTTAAATTTTAAACAGATTCAAAGACAAACTACTTGGACATAGTATCTGAGACACATAAGAGGAGAGGTCAGTACAAGCTGAAGCGTCTGCTGGTTATCTGTATTGTATTAAACTTTGGCCATTCAATACATCCATAGGATAGATTTTCATCAAATCCCAAACAGGGCCTCCTTCGGGAAAAACATGTTCTCCCTCCTCCTTTTGAAATTCCCATTCCATTGAACTTTAAAATAAATAGTTTGAGGTAGGAACTGCTTATCATTTATAGTCGGAGGTCAGTGAATGCTGTAGACTCTTGTCATGGTAACTTTGTTGTGTACAGGGAAGATTGTGGAAGGCTCTCTGATGCTGGCTACCATGTGCTACCTCTCCATCTTCCAGATAATTAGACATCCTCATGGGACCCATGAAGGCCCCTGATTTGCTGCAGACTTTTAGGCTATCTAATTCCTCTGCATGGCATAATAAATAAAATGCATAACCAAGGGACTTGGTGCAGAGGTGTGAAATTGATCGTTTTTTCCTGTTGCAGTTCCCATTAAATATACAAGTAAATCATAATTTTACAAGGCTGGGTGCTATATTGGGTGCAAACGCCCATAATGGATAAACAGTGTAAGTTATTATTAGTAATGAATAAATAATAATGTATATGTGTGTCTCTCCTGAATTGATCACATAGCCTCTATTATCAGTGGTATGCACTGACTTTCATTAAGGCTGTGCATTATTTAAAGTGGGCAAGATTCCTGCTAGGTGCGTTGCTTTGTGTGGGCTTCTGCACAATTTCTTGCATTACAGAACCTCTATGTGACCTATATAACTATGCATGCTCTTATAACCCATGTAAATATGTATATTTCTATTTATTTCTGTATGTTCATCTTCTTAATGGCCAGACCCCTGTTTTTTTTCCCAATCTGCTCTATCACTCTTTACTCTGTGATAACTAAAGCCGGGTGCTTGAAATTAATTACCCTTCCTTTAGCCATACCACAAACAAATTAAGTTTTGTTTTGATTGCATTATAAGCAAAATTAGCTGTGCTTTCTGATTCTCAGAAAGAGGTTCGCTTGCCTGCCTAGGATACATAATTCTGGAATTGGGGTATGTGGTTTCTCAATTCTCACAGCCAAGAATGGGAAAGCCTCCTGCCTAGGATCAGAGACAATAAGGTGTTCATAATTTTAAAAATCTTTGCAATCTGATGTATTTTAATCCCCTTTTTTGCTTGTGTCTAATTTTTTTCTTAAATGTTCTTGTCCTTCATAAATTGAAATGTATAGTTTTAATTTACATACATTAAATTGTAAAATAAAGCCTTTTAATTTAAACTTCCATTTTAATTGAAGATTATAGCAAGTTACTAATTGATGCACTGGCTATGAAAATGCACTGCACAAATGGTTGCCTCCAAGACAGGCAAGATGCACACAGATACTGATAATGTTTCTAAACCTAGCAAGAGCAAATTATACTGGGATATTTCAAAGCATTTAAAGACCGAGAAGACATTATTTACTTGATAGTAACACTTCCATATCTTCATTTGTTGATTGCATTTGATTATCATTATTTTGCAAAAGCAGTAACTGCATATTGCTTTTGCTCAGTACAGTGGTTGGCATCCAAAAATAACAATTTTGAAATTCAGTTTGTTTAATAGGGATCACATGTAAGCACATCCTCTGTTCATTTTCAACAGAAGCTGCTAGGGGAGCAGCTTTTCCAAAAATTCAAGAGATTCTTAAAGAATAATATACTTATCCCTCTTAAGAAGAAAGAAATCTATTCGCGATAGGGAGGGCTGCATAGATCAGAATCAAAACCTGAATTAATTTATAAGATCATCTTGTCACAGGCCGATATCAACTGGGCATTGGACAAGCAAGAAAGATTCAGAAGTGGTCAAAAAGCAGGAAGCCTTAAAGAATCTTCGGTTGTGCAATACTGGTCCAAAGGACAATAAATGTTGGTAAACAAATTGTATTGTCGTGCTACTGTGAGATTCTGCTAAAATGATTGTGCAATCAAATAGCCTGACAGGTTCTGACCATATGTCCTTCAAGGTCTATAGTGAACGCATTTATATGCTTCTGTGCCTTGCTGGCTTCAAGGTAGGATGATCACTGGTTATTCTTGATGCTTGCCTCTTTTTATTCCTGGTTCTAGATTTCTAGGCAAATTAATCGACCTCCTCGACCAGCTCTGTTCCTGCTTCACCATTGGGGTGTATTTTATCACCAGTCACTAGCATGGACTTTTGTCTCATGCTACCAAGAAAGAAAATCCTCTGATTATGTAAAATGTTTAGTTTAATCAGAGTCCTAGAGGATTTACCTCTTGTACTATCTGAAACATGAATGAAAGTATTTAATACAGTTGTGGTTTTGTATATCTCTTTAGCGAGTTTTAATTGTATGATACATGTACTGTGCTTTTATGGTTATTTTTTATAGTAACCTAATAAAGTTCTTTGAATTGAATGAAAGTATCAATGTCATTGGCATACTGTCATGGATTTATCCTTCCTGGTTTTTGTGAATCAAAATGTATGCAAATATATATAGGCAGTCAATCATGATCCTAGTTATTGTGGACAATCTGTGCAACAGTCCAATGCAATCTGAAAAAACATCAAATCCAAATTTAGGCCTATCAAAGAGTATAGTTGCCTATCAGCCATCATTGGCACAGTATAATAATCACAATTGTGCATTATACAGACGTGCATTAGTTTCTTCTTAGTGAGGATACACAGTTACGCTGAAAAAATACAAGGGATTGTCTTTGTACTCCTTTTCACAGTTGCGCAGGAGATGACCTTCTACACTTACAGTTGAAGATCTCAACTTCTTGTACCCGGCGAAAGCTAGGCTTTTGACGGGTACACCCAGGTTTGAGTCGGTCAAGGAGGGACTTAGACATCTTCACTGGCTCCCAGTAAAACAGCAGGTGCAGTTTAAAACCTTCTGTACGGTCTTTAAGGCCCTAAAGGGAGCAGGCCCCGACTACTTGAACCAACGGCTCAAATGGTACGTTCCTAGAAGAACTTTGCATTCTACAGAAGCTAAACGAGTTATTGCTCCCCCTTGCAAAACAGCCAGCTGGGGTGGCAGGAGCTTCATCACTTGCACCGCAAAATACTGGAACAATCTACCATTCCACCTGAAAAATGCAACCAAGCTCCTCTCCTTTAGGAAGTGGCTGAACCCTGGCTGTTTACTGTATAGTCATTTTATCCATAGCAACCAATTAGGCAGTGCTCAGCGCCAGGACACCCTAGGGTATCAGTCGTGCTTTAATAATGTTATTATGATTATTATTAATATTATTTTACAACCATCTGTTCTGGCACTCTGTCTTGTTTGAAGTAAGATACCGTGTTACAGCAAAGTCAGATTTGACATAGTTTACTCTTAAATTTGCCACCACACAAAATGTTAAAGGCTGCATAATCCTATAAGATATTAATCAGTAGTCATTTTCCATCTTTTCACCCAAGGAGGACAAATACACAGATGGTTAGTTTGTGATTTGAACCAGCGGTCAAACCAGCACAGTACAATATAACAGGGCGGCAATTCATGACATTTTGCTCCTTTAACCACAAACTACAAACTACTTTTAGAATACAACTTCTGACAAGAGCCTGCAGTTTATTTGTGATTCAAGCAGTTACAGATCACAATAACACTGTAATTCACCCAAATGGCATACCAAGACAAAACAGCTATTTATGAATCGCAACTAATCCATATGTGAAATTTCAGGTCTCTTCAGAGCATCCATCGTGATTACTTCTGGGGGAAGGACAGTTCCATTTATATCAACGGAGCAAAGATTGATTTCCTAAACTAGTTGGAGAGCTCCCGCCACATTTGAATGTCCTCTAAATCTAGGCCCTTCACTCATCACATCTCAACACCGCAGAGCTTTTGGGATGATTTTCGATTTAGACTTCACCATTACCACATAAATCAACAGCGCCATTAAGGGAATTAATGTATAGCTCCTCGTTAACCAGCTTCTTCAGACTAGCCGTACATGATTTTTACCATTGCTGAGGTTAAGGCTCATCTAGATTATCGTGACAGAGGTCTTTATTTCAATTTATGAGGGAATCTTAGGCTGGCCAAATCAGGATTGCAAGTTACATGGAAAAAAAATCACATTCGTGCTTCTCCCGGGATACATTTTGCTTTCTAAAAGGAGGAAGGATTTAACCTTGGTAAAGAAGCAGATTTACCAGATTAAGTGAGCCATGAAAGCTCTCCATTGACTCTCATTTGAGTTTAGAGTCAATTCAAAACCGACTGCTTTATGAACAAAGTATATTGGGCTAAAGGTCCTCCCTGCCTTCAAACTTTGGGGTGTCATTACACTCCAGCCATGAATTTGCATTCCTCCTTGGCTCCTTTTATCCAACAACACTCCTTCAACAAACTAAAGTTCGAGCAAAAGATCAAGGGGATTCCACGGATCAAGCCTATGGAGAAACCTGATCCTTTGAGTTCAAACAGAGGCTGATTACCTTAAATTCAGGAAAGCCAATCTTTTTTAGCCAGGCATTTGACTAATTTAAACTCCAGCACAGGAGCATCTAAGCAGATCCAGCTTTCATTAAACCAGTAAAATCACAAAAATCCAGAATTTCGCCTTATGTGAAATTCAAATAATTTCTTGAAGTTCACTTTTCAGTGTTCTTTTCCAAGTGTGCACCTTGCTTAAAAGAATGTTCCTAGATAGCGGTGGAAGACCGGTTCGCACAGAAACAATCTTGCTGTGAGTCGTTTTCTGCTCGAACCAGTCTCTTGCCTGTATCTTACAAGACTTTTTTGCATGAGGGGCATGCCTAGGTAAAAAAAAAAAAATATGCACCATTCTGGCTAACCACAATTTAGGAGAAAAAGTATGTGATTTCGCACATGCATAAGACATAACACGTAGATCGGGCTAGACTGTAAGTTGCCTACAGTCAAAACTTCCTAATGTATGTTTTCTTTTCAATCTTATCCAGTTCTCTGACGTGGCTTAGCTGATATGTAGCACTATGTAAAACACTTTAGGTACATAAATATAAATAGTATCATCTGCATCCATCATGCATTTCACTGGCACATCCCAGATATATGCTGTAGGAGAATTCTATCCAGTTGCTGCTCTCGTCCACCCTTTCAGCTCTCTCTACTTCCATCTCACTAGCCATTATTTTTTAAACCATTTATTACACAATACCATTGCCCTACGGTCTGCTAATCTGGTACAGCTTTTCTCTACACTGTCAAAGATGCCTTCTCCCTCCTATTTACTGACATTTTCAGTTTTTTAATGAAATTGTTTATTGAATGTTAAATATTGGGAACGTAGCAAAAAGTATACAAGTAGACATGATGGCTCGGGGTACTTTCTGCAAACATAGTACTCATGAGTATTTGTGGAAGTCAGCTGCGAAGGAAGTCAGTGTGATGGAGTGAGAAGCAACAGGAGGGAGGGGGAAAGAGAGAGTGGAGCTGGAAAGAACAGGAAATTTGAAAGAGTCAGGCGCTTGATATAGTTAGGCGCAGGACTTCATGGAAGGTAATGGAGTATTTAGTCAAAGAACTTGCACCAAATACACCACAGATGGCTTTGAGATGTTGCTTTTGTAGCAGCTGAGGAAGGTTTGTTTACTTCCTCTGAGGACAGCTCTTGAGCCAACATTCTTGTGTTGTCTCTGGAGAGCTGTGCCGCCATGGAGATGCAGGTCCCATTGCACTGGCTGAGAGCTCTGGGCTCCTGTCTATAGTCTTCTTGTGCAGCAGTCTGTGCTCCTTTAGTGGCACATTGATGGTTTGGATACAGAATTACAGATTTCAAATTATCCACGGCCACTTGTGAGGCGGATTCCCCAGACCAGTCTAATACGATGTAACATATTGGTGCGATACCCCCAAATAAACAACATTGGTGTGATGCAGGTGCTTGGGGTTCCCTGTATTTTCTTAAATCTAAGTAGTACAAGGCCTTAAAGATGCTCCCTACATGTGGCACAAAGCATTGGTTACCCTAATTTCCCTAATCTGGTGGTCCAGAATTTAACATATTGGTCTCTGTAAAAGGTTAAGGGAGGTTCTGTATGAGCAATGCCACCCAATCCTCTTCAAACACGTTTGGCGCGAGCTCTTCTTGTCTAGCAAGTTGCGCGCGTAGTCTAGTCCTTCTTTCATTGGTTACGCTGCAATATGTGTGTAGATCAGATTCGCAGCCTTAGCTTCTGTGGGCGGGAATGCCCCTCCAACGCCATAAATATTCTTTTGAAAGAAATACTTGGATAGGATATATTTGTATAGGCAAGCAGCAGGTGAATGACTAGAGACGTGAGACGTACCTCTGCTACGTACATGTTACCCAGTAACAGTCATTCATATTCAGTCTCTCTGGGCCTGACTGTGGTATTGCTTTCCTCTTCCTTCCTCCCTCCCTATCAGGAGGAGGTACCAGCGACTGTAGTGCAATGGTGCTCATTTGTAACCTGTCGTGGACCCCTGCAGAGATGCTGGAATCAATTTACCAGTTTTAGATGCAAATTATTATTTAATAACAGCACTGACTGCTGCATCTGTCAACCATGAGTGTAGACTGTTTCCCCTCCTTAGACCCCACTTCAGCTCTTAAATAAGTAAACTGTCATGGCCTCTTTTCACCTTTGTCTTGTACAACATCAGTGATTAAACCCCAAGCAAGCTTGTGAGAGGAGTGCGCACTCCCTTATGTCACCTCTGCCTGCTCTCCTTAGCGGGAAAACAGGGGATGTGTTCAGGATCCTGGCAAGTGATTTGGCGACTGACAGCAACTACTGCTGTAAAAGGCAGAGCATGTCATTATGGAGTGAACGCATTACGCAGTTTGCTGTAGTCAAGGGAAACACGGTGGATGCCTTCCACTCTGAAATGGTTAGATCCTATTATCCACAGCAGAAGAGGGCTTCTTTGTTGTTATGCGATTAGGAACACATGCAAAATACCTTCTGCCTCAAATTTGGAAAATTAAGAATTGAGCTTATCCAAGAGTTGGGGTGTGATCCTGGGCATACATTCTTTGACATCAAGCGTAAAGGTACTTCTGGGCAGTGCTGGGGCCCTGGCCCATTCTCCAGAGTGTGAGCCTTAAGAAAAGCAAAGTTTTCTGTTAAATGTCTAATAGCCATTGTAAAGGTGTTAATGATCTGCTTTGGAGGTTCTAAGGCTTGTAAAAATCTCGTCTTTTAAAATGTTTTACAGTGTTTGCATTACAAAGCAAGAAGGCAAACTGAGTATGACTTGCATAGACAGTATATGTTTCTGAGCCTAAGGGGCCATCTACATAGAGTGAGCGGCGAGCAGGGGAATGCACTGACATGTATGGCATTGTTAGAATAGTGAATGTGTAGGGAAGCAAGCTCTTTTGGTGCCGTACATTGCCTTCTGAGGTAACTCGCAGTAAGATGGGCGCATTCCTAGTGAAGGGGGTGCTAGACAGGGCATCCCACAGCTATGGGGAATAACAAGAACCTGGCAGGTAGGCACTTGACTTCGCCTGACACGCTGGAGTGTGATCCCTTCAACTGACCTAATCCCCATCACCATTCCCGAGGTTAGACTTGCTGTAAACTTGAAAGTGTAAAAGTGCAGGGAACTGCATGAGAAAAATAGTAAGTGTGGGTGACATGCAGGTCACCATTAGGGTCATCCACCCTGTGGGTGGGTTAGGCACCAGCTCAGTCTACTACTCTTTTCCAGGTTCTGTTCTGTTCTCTGTCCACGTTGCAGGCCATGAACCAGCCTAGATGTCCTACAAGGTAGCCAATTTCAAGAGATGGCCACCTGAATGAAGGATAGAAGGGAACGTTTTCTCACTGTGATTAACAGACCTGCACCGTCACTTCCACAACAAAAGTTAGAGATTGCGACAAGACTAGGTGACAGGGTAGGTTAGGAAGCCCGTAAGGAGAAACAATCTAGAAATATTAGGTGACAGCTTGACACGACCATTCTACACCTGACTAAGGCTTTGGTCTGGTGCAACGTGGACCCCACTCTCTCCCAGAAGAATATACATAACCCCAAAAGGTTTGTACAAAAAGTATGGGTTACATTTATTTGAACAACCTTGATTAAACTTTCTACTTTCCAAGATACAAAATAAAATTTAACATTGTGCTTTCAAGGGAATCTAGAACTGTTGTGCAACAGCCAATACCCTTGAGAAACAGCTTTTTATGTTTGTAGAACAGTGTTTATCTACTCCACATTTTGGAAGTTCAAAGTATGCATTGCTCCAGCCCTGAACCATATCTCACAGTTGTTTTCTATAAAAGAGACTCAGATGTGCTGGACTCTTAAACGTTTCCATCGCCCCAGCTGGAGGCTTTGCAGAGGCACAAAGAAAAAAAAATGCATAATTTAACGGAGAATCAAATAGCATTTATTAAAAAGGAAAACCTTTGTAGGTTCAGAGCCTAGAGAAGAGATCATGGAGGTCCCCTTGACTTTGGGTCTTTGTTTTTTTATTGGCTGCAAAATATTGGTTTAGAAGTTAAATTACCTAGGTAAAAGGGGTGTTGAAATTGTGCCGGATACTGCATTGGTAACTTCCATATCTGTAGAGTGCATGAAAGTGTGCTTCTTTCATCATTTCACAGGACTGGAAGGAAATAGCCTTTTTAGAGAACCTTGGACAAAGAATACAGTCCATGAGGCCCACACAATTGCTTCAGCCTGGATCAGGTCACTTGACAGCTTTAATTCACTTTCATGACCTGTGAAAATGAATTACTAAGATGCTAAAAGATATCATTATGGTGAGTGACAATATCGCCCTTGAAAATCCAAACTCAGCTAGGTCCCTGGCAACTGATCCTAGACACCTATCAAGGACTAGAATGACTAGTGTCCTTCTTGATTACTCAAGGACCGTGTGACTTCTTCTAGTAGCCGTGGCGCAACCCTGTACTTAATATACTTGTGAAAATGTAACAAGTGTCTTCTGGAGAGGGTCCCAGTTAGGAAGAAAAAGCCACAAAGGGCAGGCAAAAACCTTGGAAGTATTGGCAGTTCCTAATTAAAGATTGTGAATCTTACAGGAGTTGATAAACCAACAGCAAGAGGCAGAGTGGAGAAGGGCAACCTACTGATGAGGAGCAACAAGCTACCAGACCATTCTCATCCAGATTCAAGCGAGTGTAGCTCCTGGCAGAGTGTATTGCTTGTCCAAGGATATATTGCAATGCCCTGTTAATCTATCTCTGTGACCTGACGAAAGAAACAACCTCTCCTCCTTTGAGGAGACGTGTAAATCATCTATAGAGGATCCTCCGCACACCTCCCCCTCCCCCATTTAACCCAAATCATTAACCTTTAAAAAAAATATTTTGCAGCCATAATGAAAGTAAAGTTTCAAAGGTCCCAAGGGATGGGGGCCTTCACTCTCTCTTCGCTAGACTCAGAGTCCCCAAACTTTTTTGTTCTTGATATACAGTATCTAATTAAAAGTTAAACAATGTGTTTGGACTGTGTGTCCCTGCAACATCTACACCTTGGGCAGTGCAGGTGGTTAAGAGCCCAGACTGGGACAGCATTTCTGGATCACGGCTACCTTGAACAGATTTTCCATGGAGACACACTTGGAAGACAAATTGAACCAGTGCATTGTCCACCTTTGATGTTGGTTAAACAAACTAAAAGTTTCACTGTGCCCCACCCCCTCCTGAGAACAAGGACAACTTAGAGAGGTGGAAAATAGGGGTACATCATACACCCTGCGAAGGGACAGGAGAAGACAAGAAGGTGACAGCACAGGAGGAGGGAAGCAGGGCAGGGTATTATGGAGGAGGAAGAGGTGGCTGCACTGTTGGTGAAGGTCAGTAGAGGAGGGGAAGCAGGTGAGGCAACTAGAATAGCAGAGAAGAAGTGGAAGGGAAATGAGCTGCAATGGGAGGCTAGGGATGCATTGAAAATAGGAGAGTATCTCAGTAGATTGCCATTGCAAACGTAATTACAGTGCCGATCACCATCTGCCATTCATGCTCCTGTGCATGGTGCTCCCTGCCGTCTAGTATAATTTGCTGTTGGTACTTCTTTTCTCATTCCCTTGAAACTTTGTGTGGTCCCTGTCTTTCATCCTGCCTCCCAGAGACAGAATGCTGAAAGGTTGTAACTACTCTGGACATATCCAGATGTCCGTATCAGCCATATCATGCACCTTTTTTAGAATATGCTAGAGCAGATGATAAGTAGGTGAGATGAGTGTACACAATGGTGCATGAGCAGCGGAAAACAAATAATTGGAAAACATTGCCAGGTCAGGGACTGGTGGTGCTATTCAAGTTGGCTATGGGGGATGGAGCTTCCCTTCTCTTTAAAGAGGGGTGAATAGTTTCCTTTTATACATGTGGAGAAGATTGTTAAAAGTAGTTCAAGCCAAACAGTGTCTTGAACTTGTGCTTCGGGACAGTTAGCATACATTATAATTGTGTGCGAACACATACACTTTCTACGTTGGGTTCATGGGATTTCTTTTTCCTTCTTTGGCTACCCTCAATTTCTGAGAATAGTGCAGGAAAAAGGCCTTTGGTGCTAATGTAGTTTCAGAAGAACCTGCCCTCATAAACCATCTCTTTACTATGTGGACCTTCTATGAACTGCAGATTGGCTGAGGAATGTTCTGTGGTTATGTTGTTCCTCTAGTTAAAATAACATCAGCAAAAACCCAATACTCATGTTCACGGTTGAGAGAGTGACATTTTATCCAAAGTACCTTGGATATGGATGATTCATTTCCATGACTGCCACTAATTATCAAGTTCATTAAAAATCAATACAAAATCACAGTGGCAAAGACACTTAAGTTTGATCAACCAAATATGATAGTCTTTTAATTTTGGAAATCCTCACACGCGTACTCTGCGGGACTATCTGTTCAGGAAGGCACAGCTGTAACATCTGTGAAGGCCTGTCTCATGAACAAGGAATCCTTACATTTAAATGGGAAAGTGATACACCTCTTTCATTGGACACCCTTGCGTGATATTCATTACCGAATTGATGAAAACACAGGTACTGAGATTTTTAGTACCAGGATTAATTAGGGCCACTAAGTGTTGTTGAAAAATTGTATTACATCGCCTAACATTTTTGTGACTGAAAAACAAATGAGAGGGTTAGTCCAGAGTCAGCTGCACAAAGCAAAATGTGGTATAAAAGTGCCTTCACACCATCTTCCCTACACTTTATTACTTACCCTACAGATGTGATTAATTAATGTAATGCATGATCATTTCATCTCTCTTCCCCCACAGGGCCTGGTTCTTTCATATTTTTCGATCATATAGCTAGCATCAATTCCGTATTAAGGGCACCACGGACTTCTTTCAGCCATACATAGAGTACTGGATGTGCGTCTGCCTTCCGTTGCCTCAGGATCTTGATTTTTAAGTTATTTGTGGCCAGCATCAACAGAGTTTGATTTAATGTAGGCTGGTTCTTAGGGTTGCAGATAGTCCAAAAATTAAAGCTACTCTGTCAAAATCCAGTTTAAGTTCAATGATGTAATCAACAAAGGCAGAAATCTCATGCTGAAGTGATGCGCTCTTAGGGTACTTATTGAACATGTGAAAACCATCCGCATTATCACATCAAGCAGCAATATGTTTTCTGTTTGGAGATTTTATTGAACTTTCCAGGCATAAAAAAGTTGTGATATAGAGTCGGAAAATATTGTGTGTGATATTTAACACTGGCATTTATGGACAAATTCCTCCGGAATTGTGCATCTTGAGAGATACCCTCCTGGTTTCATTTATAATGGAACTCAACCTTCCCTCTGGACTCCACTTCACACAGTCTCACATAAAGTTATGAGACCACCTTTGCTGTATATTTTGAACAAAATTCCACTGGCAAAAGGAAATTAACATGTTTGCTTAACTCTGAATGGATATTTTTAAAATCTGTCAAATTAAGTCAGCTTGCTCTTGCTTATGAGACATTTTTTCTAAAAATGTGTGGGATTTGGTTCACCAAAATACATTAATTAATACTGGAATTCAGATGTGCTGGCAAACTTTCCAGGATATTAATTGGTAAGTGCTAAATTTAAAAAAGAAATGTATGGGAACATTTAGGTTTCCCTGACTGGTCTAGCCATTGAGAACCACAAATGTGAGGGGCCTACGTTTGTGTCCAGATTTTTTGTGTTCTTCAATGAAAGATGCAAATCTCCAGTGTATTGAGGTAATGAGACCTTTCTTCTTGAATGAGTTTCCTGACTCCCTGTATCTGTTGAGCCCTGTTGCTAAAAAGCCCTCTTTAAGCTGATCAATTTATGAGCAAGACCTAGTTCTAGATCTGAATTTCATATGTTCTATAACTGCCTCAAACGGCATGAAAGAATCCGGCAGATGACCATTTATGAAAGAATTCCAGTAGACTTCAGTTAGATGTTTGCCATGTGATTTAAAGCTGTGTATGCACAGATCTGGCCTTTCGAACTATATAATGCGAATCTATTTGTTTTAAATGCTGGGGAGACGCATTCATTGAAAATGTGTGATACTTGTGCAATTTGTTCAGATAAACCATCGACTCTATGCAAAATGTGTTGAAGTTTTGCTACTGATATTTAAAATGTTGCTTCCTGTATTCAAAACATACGCAACCCCCGCCCTTTCCTCATCCTTCCTCCGCTTTTCCCGGCAGGCCTTGTAGACTTTACGGGAAAAAATGCACCTTTACAGGTGTTGTTTATTTGAGGAAGCAACTAATGTTGAACCAACGTTTCCATCAGGCAGATAAGTGCACACATGGCAACCTGCAACAAAATAGATGCCTGCGCGTACACACTGTGACATACGGTAGTAAACTTCGCTATTGAAGTGGAGACGGGTGGGCCAGGAGGGAAGATCCCAGTCAACAGTCCTGGAGGTTCAGGTAGCTGCTTTTCACACAGATAATTAATGTGTACAAGTAGCTGCTAATTGCACGTTTCAGGGATGATTTATGAGGCGGCGGAGGGACACAATCTAATTTCATGCCGAACCTCTGCCACTCATACAATGGTATCAGCGCAGCTGTGAGATGGACATGATTAATGAACAGTGTGTAAACACGCCGCCGTCGCCGCGGAGGGTGCTGGTCTAATGACGTGCTTGTCAGGATCGAAAATGGCGCAGGCACGCGGCGGTGGTCAGTCAGACCGGTGATGATGAGCTTTTTCACTCACTTATTCAGTCGCACATTAGCTTTACTGAGTGACTAGCTGCGATATGAGGTCACCGGTGTCCTGTCAGAGTGGTTATTGTGTGCCAGGCGGGGTATTAGCCTTGTCTTTTTCGAACGAATTTGAAGCACAGTTGTGGCCTTACGGCTAGAGCTGCCGACTTTGGACTAGGGGTGGGCGGAATTTGCGTAATCGCGTTACGCAAATCTCCGCGAAACGGTAAAAAATCTTCGCGAGCACGCAGAAATTCCGCGAACACGCGGAATTGCTTGTTCGCGATACTTTTTTCCTGTTTGCGATCGCTGTTTGCGTGCTCGGGGTGAAATATCTCGCGAACACGCATATTGAGAACGCGAACAAGCAAAAAATTTCGCGAAGTCGCGGAACGCAGATTTTTGGGCAATTTCGCGTTCTCCGCGGAACGCGAAATTACCCAAATTCCGCAAATTCCGCGAACGGAACGGAATTTACCGCCCAGGCCTACTTTGGACCTGGGGAACCAGGTTCAAGCCTCGGAATCGGCGCAGCATCCTGTGATTCTGGGCAAATCACTTAATCTCCCCGCGCCTACCCAAAAAATATGAATATGTCATTGTGTAACGTAACTGGTGCACATGTAAAGCGCTCTAATACCTTCGGGTCGAGTTCGTGCTATATAAATCTGCAAAAAAATATACATATATGTAATAAGGAAGACTTTCGCGCGTGCGTTTTATCCCCAACGGTACATAAAGTGGAAATCACTAAAGACTTATCACTGAATTCTTTGTGATGGCTGTATGGGGGTAGATCGGATTCCTGCTGCTACTGTTACAGTTAACACTCATGTCTGGTATAGAATTGATACTGATTTTATCAGCAGAGTTTGTAAACTGTGTCTGAAAGGGCCCGGGAGGCGGAAAGGGCGGGCTAATATTGCACCTTTTTATGGTGGATTACTGATAAGCATTTCAGCAAACACCGAGGAGGTGGAAAAAGCGCACTTTCACATCGGCAACACCGGTGGTGCCTGTGAAATGCACATCTTATAAAAACGTATCTTAATACCAGTTTCTCTAAAATGGAACTTGCCACTAGCTCACACAAACTGGCAATAATTTATATTTATTTGTGAGAAAATTGCTTTAAAGGATAACCATTTAAACGTCCCTGAATTATTTTTCTCAGATGTGTGTTTAAGCCTCGATAATTTGGCTCGACAGACTTTATGTAAAAACATAAGTTTCCTGAAGCCTTTCAGCAGGACCGATTCTGAAAAACAGTCTCCATGGGTTGGGGTGCCCTACATTTGCCATACTGAGGAAGCTGACACCTTGTCATGGCACATATAGAAGCCTGCAGTGGTGTTTTCTTTTTCCTGACTGGGACAGAGTCGAAGTCCATATTCATCCCAGTGAACTCCCATTCAAGACATAAAAACCTACAGGATAGCATACTTTCCGTCATTAAATACTTTTGGTGCCTCGTTAGGGTTATGGAGATTTTCATAAATTAAATTGCAAAACATTCTCCCTGGAATAAAGTATTCCTTCCGTTTTTTGAGTGCACTCTGTTTTTAGCACTAGATACATATTCTGGCTCTGAGGTGCCCTGGTAGAATTCCAGCTACAGGAGCAGGGGATATTTATTCCATTGTAGCCCTTGAGGCAAGATGTAATTTTTTTTTTAAAGCGATAGGAAACCAGAATAGGGACCTGGGTATGTTTTGCATGCTCTTGCTTTTTCATCTTGGAAAACAAATGTGCCTTGGCACTCAGTGCCCTCGGTAAGCAGACGAGTTGCATCCCTGCAATGTTAGAATACAAACTCACATGAACCCCCTGTTTTCTCCGATTTGTAACTTTGTGTGGTATGAGAAAGAAGCCGCTGAGTGATGGTGGTAGTTTGATGTTCATCAAGGACCATCTTTCCTCGAGATTGAATAAAATATATGTGCCTAGAATTCTACCACCTAAACCTTAATGATATCTGCTTAACATTGTTAGAGAATCTCTTGCTTTTGGGATCCTTAATATATACGTTTGGGTCATCCACCTAGGATTGCACACCAACAGGGACATTTTTCAATTATCCAGTATAAAGTTTTACTATGGCATTCAGTAGGATCTGATCTCTGTAGGAATCCGTACTTCCTCCAACAAGCCAGCTTCGCGTTGTCTTTGAAGAAAGATGTAAGTTATTTTAACATAATAACGTCAGCCCTGTGATAGTACCGATACACGTTCTGAAAGACCTTCTTCACATCCTTGGCCAGATAATTAATGCAGCTTCCTCTTGGGCAAACTGACAGATGCACAGCTTGCTCACCGAGGAAACGATTGCTGCTACAGAGGGTCTCCTACGGCCTCTTTGGTGCACTGAATGTGTGTCCTATCTTGTAGCAGGCATGCACACATATGTGCGTACTCCCTCGTTTGGGTTATGCCCCCATGCAAACCAGATTATTCTTTGGCCATACACCTATTGTGAAAGCACGCACAGGCTAAAGAGGCCCTAATGCATGAGTTTGCGACACTCAGGAGGTGGTCGATGTTTAGTAATCCTCCGAAAAACCTTTTGGGATTTGGTGTATGGAGGAGGATTTTAAGGACAGCGCTTCCCTTGGAGTAACGTTACTCCATTTGAAAAAGGAGGTAAGGACACACAGACATTGTGGTGTACAAAGGGATTTATCTACACTTGCATGTTTTGCATCCCCCCCAGTGGAGAGTCGCGAGATCCCCTCAAAAGAGTGTTCGGTTGGAGAGAACCCTAGCTTGTGTGGCCTTCCGGATCCCTTTAAATATCAGAGGGTAACCTGCGGTGTACAGTGATGGAGTGGCACTTTTCCCATCTGCTGGGAGACTGTCTGCTGTACACTCCTCTGCACGTGTTACCTGTGACATTAAGCACATGGCCAGGAGACCACACATTTTTCGTTTTATGGGGTGCAAATCATCAACGATTTCGTGATGGTTCAGTATTTGCACTCACACAGCATTAACTGTGATCTCCAAGAATAAGTCCAGCCTACTTATCTGAGCTAATAAACAGGTCAATATTTACAGCATTAGGTAATGGAGATTGGGTATTGGGGAAGGTGAATGTGTCGAGGTAGGGAGGCCAGAGCTGCCGACGCTGTGCCTTGACGTAGCTGCAAACAAACCAATGTAAATGTCTTCAAGTCACTTTTTGAATCTGGTATTGATTAGCAAAGAGGATTGACTCACATAGTTAAATACTGAGACGGTTCGCAATTTTCTACAAGGCATTGCGCTCTTACTAGAGTGGTACAGAAAAAGGTCCTGTAAGTTTACTGTATTAGTGATAACAAAGGTGAGTAAAAATCTTCCCACATTTATCTTTGTATTAATGCCATACTCTATAAAGGCAAGGCGAAAGTAGAGCTTCAAACCTCCTATACACTTTTGAATAAAGAGATGCATTACTGAGAGAGTCTATGGTACAGAGTATATGGCTTTTGCATAATAATCAGTTTCTGGTATGGGAAAATATAAAAAAGAGTGTGTTTTGTATTCATTATGTTTCCGTGGAAGAAAACCTGCTTAATTCGCTTCCCCCCAGGTAATCATGTTTTCTTGTGTTTGTTTTATATTTATAGCTTTTAGAATTTGACAAGGAATTGTCCGTTTTCAAAGACAGACTGTATGAGTTGGACATCTCATTTCCACCCAGGTATGATTCAACGCAAATTTTAATCAAATTGTGAAATTCTCGAACTGTTGATATACATTAGACCATAGCATTGTTAATAAACAATATCAGTATCTTGTGAGCTAGTGGCACATGTATGAATTAATTGTATTTACATTTTCTTGCCATTGTCCGTGAATATATATGAAATAAAGTACCCCTAGCTTTCTATTACAAGAATATTGAAAGTCATTGAGGTGCACTATGACCATACAAAGGTACAAGGCTGAGGTACGGGTGCCGTTAAAAGGGCATGAACTTGTAGGTGAGTTGCTCTACCTTTATTGTGTACACAGGGGTACGTTATTACATATACCTTGTGCACCCCAGCAGTCCTTGCCTTGTCTGCTGCCTCTCAATGACTGTGCTTGGCCCTCTCTATTCCTGACTACCTGTCTTCCACACCTACATTGCTTCTGCCAGCTGGCTGTATGCAGGACAAGACTGAGAACTAAAAGCAGTGCTGGCAACCCCAGCTAATGAAATGGCCACTGCTTCTACCCTCACTCTTTCCTTCCTGTCTCTTGCTTTCTATCTCTCTTTCTCTCTCTATGCTTGCTGTGCCTATTACCAAACAACCCGGGGAGCAGCAGACAGAGGCATTAAAATCCATTCATCTTCAAAAACGAATGTCTTAATTCCCCTCCCGCCAACAGTGGTCAATTCAGCCCTGAGTAGCATCTAGCGTCAGTCTTCAAAACCTTTCCTCAAATATCTTCATGCACCTCTACCCACCCCCCCTCCCCCAACACAAAACAGAGGGAAATGCTAAATGGAACCACAGTCCTTTCCAGCCCTAGAAGTATGCTGCTCCCGCCATACGTTTCATTGTGTACAGCCCCACCAGCCCCTCTGCTACTGACCTGCTGTGTGCAGCATCTACCCAGGTTGATATGGCCTGGGCTCCCTCCTCCTGCAGTGAGATCCCCATCTCTTGCAATAAGTTGTTACAAGATAGTACTGCCATGCTTATCTTATTACAGGCACATTCTGAAGTCAGAACATGCATGTCATTACAAGATATCTATCTTAATTTTATGAAGATTACACACTCACAAATGAAGATATAATTATTACAAAATAATTTAGATATGCCTAAGCATATGTGCCAGACCTAAATCTGGGTGTTTTCACTGTTAAGGTAACCACTCATAATATTACACTTCACTGTGTCCATTCCATGGAATGCTCCCCTCCCACATATTCGACTAAACTAGCAAAAAGTGCTCAACTCCTGCTTTTGCTCTATAGCTGTCATTAGTCACTTTCTCTGTGGATATCTAAACCGGTGTCATCATGTGTAGAAGTTAATTGTACCCAAAGCCTATTTTTTGAATACTTTGTGCAAAATATCATGTTTTAAACCCCAGCCATTTGTGTTGGGGTCATGCCCACTTCTAGCTATCCAAATATGGAAGCCTTCTATTTCTCAGGTGACCGATCCAATTGCATTTGTATTGGTGTTTGAGGCCTAAACGTTTTTCTTGCCGGTGGGGCATGTACATACCTTTGAAAAGCATGGTCTTTAAAGTGTGGTTTGATTAGAGGGTTGACACTTATGAACAGCCATCCAAGCTGTTGCAGGCAGGCAGAGGAACCAATGTGGTAGATGAATGAGAAGGGGCAGAGTCAAAACTGCTACTAGACAAAACTTCTATCTATCTCTCTAGCAGTAACAATAATCACAAGAGTTATCTTGACATTTGTATTGCTGCCTGAAAGCTGGACACGCAAGGAACTCTATAATTGTAAGTTATTGAGGAACACCCCCCCCCCCCCCCCACCCCAAGGTCAGATCCCCTCCTCTAGGTCAGTACCCAGTGCGGCCGCACCAGGCGCCCGCCCTAAAGCCGCCCCTGGGCCTAATTAGACGGGGAACCTACCGCTGCCCCAATGGACCTGCATGGCCATGAAGTAGCCAGCAAGGGCCCTTACTACCTCGGGCAGAGGCTTAGCCCATATGGACAGGAACAGAGCTTGAGATCAAATAGGCTGCGTCTCTTCAGTGTCCCATGATACGCACAGACTCGACATGGGGGCAGGCCCTTCACGGTAAGGACAGTCAAATTATGGAACACACTGCCTAGCCACCTGCGCTTGTTAGAACTGAACATGAGTTTAGGAAGGCCTTAAAAGCCTGGCTATTTAAGCAGGGGTAGTAGTAGTAGTATTAGCTGCTTGGTCTTTGTAGTCTGTTTCTCAGCGCCGGGACACCTCGGGCGAGGTAGTTGTGCGCTTTATAAATGGCCATTGATTGAAGTGCCTCATCATATCCTTGGAAGGAGAAACGTACAAATACCGGACATGTATGAAACCTATACAAGACTTTAATTTGAGTGTTTGTCTCACACAACACTACAAAGCAAGGCAAAAATGGTAGCACACATTTCTAAATTGTAGGGATTAAATATTTTAAAATTATTCTCCAAGAGCAGTTGACTCCTGAGTGGGGTTCCATGGAGGAGTGTTGATAGGGGCAGTGTGCAGGAACCAAGGAAGCACACAAGTGCCTTACTTCCAGAAAAGCAAGTGGTGCTACTGATTGCCTGTTGATATCACAGCATGTAACACTTGCAATCATGCAGGCTGCTGTAACCCGTGTGACCATGTGATAATACTGCTTGGCACTGGATGCAAAGAGGCTATGGTGTACAAAGCAAACATAGCAGAGCAGCTTCACTACTAAATCAGCACAGCAACACTCAGGCTACCAACATCTCCCCATTGTTTCTGTTGCTCTTCGGCCATCGTCTGTACATTAGGCAGCACCAGTCAGTGTTCTTGCCACAGTGATGCTAACCAGGGTTAAAGTGTGCTGGGTCCTTCCGCTGCTCAGCACCTGCAGTTCTAAAAAGCAGGTGCTGAGAGGGCTCTCGGGCATCAGGCTCTCTATTTTTTGCCCTCACCCTCACAGTGAAAAAAGAATCTTAACTCTGCAGCAGGTTATATGTAAGTTCCATGCTTTGTGGCTCTCTGGATAACCCCAAGTGAGTATTCTGACGGTATCAGCACAGGCGTAACGAAACTGGAGGGGGCCTCCCTGCGAGGCAGGTGGAGGGGCCCCGTCCGGGCTCGACCAAGTGCTCTGCAGCCAGAGTGCTGTCCTGAGGGGGCCCCTTGGAGCTTGGGGGCCTCCCGCACTGCGGGGCTGCGGGGGCCTGTGTTACGCCCCTGGGTATCAGGAGTCCTGCCTGCCTGTTTTGCAATGTAAACAGGTGATGTACTGAATTTCCTGATTGAAATCAAATAAGGCGGCCGAGTGATGACGCAAGAGGGTAGGATCTGAGCCAACCCCCAATTGTCCCCCACTTCTTCTACGCTCTCCTTAGGTCTCTTCTGTGGCGTTGGGGGAAGGTATGCACTATGCATCCATTTACCTGGAATTCAAACAGAATGCAGCCCTCCTCGCCCGCGCCGTCCAGGAAGAGATTCTAAAATGTGCTTGGAGTCTGGTCCCACCTTCTGAGAGAGGCCTAGGGTTGAATGGGCTCCAAGGCTGACCCTGTCCCTCGAGGTTCTGAATAAAAATGTCATGTGCCTCAAATATCAGAAGAAGCTGATGTGGCAACACCAAAGGGTACTAGGGCTGCATGGCACTAAACATTCACCATTCAAAGGAAACTTCATATATTCTGACCGACATGGCAATGTGGCTGATTGTTTTAAGGGACTGAATGTATTAAGTGCACTGCAGTCAGCCGTAATTAAAGTACAGCTTAAGTCACAATATATGGAAGCGCCTATGAATTAACATCCCATGCCAGGGATAGAACTGGACAGCGTGCCCCCTTAGAACAAGCATTGGCATAGTCAATAGGTCTTGCCTTTGGGACCTTATAAGTGTTTAGCTATGCAACAGTTACATAACTAAATACTTATAAGGTCCCAAAAGCGAGACCTGCGGCCGCGAAAGTGATCGCGATCACGATCAAACATCAAAGCGGCTGTGCGGCCACGAAAATGAAGGTAATCGCGGTAAAGCGCGGCGCGCGCCGCGCTCATGCACTGTAGCTCTAGGTTGGCCTGGTAGCACTTTTTGGAGCCCTCTCAATAAGTCTCGCCAGACCAGCGCATGCGCTGGGTCAGGCGAGACCTAAAAATGGTGGCCGCCTGCCTTTGCGTTAAAAGAAAATACAAATTAAGTTCTGCTCCTGTGCAGCAAGCACTACATTGACTTGTAGCTAGATTTGCACTATAGAAAAGTAGCCCACGTACGCGCATATCAGTAGGTTGTGTGCTGGGGCTTCTGGCGTTGGTGCCCCAGTCATTACCAAAGGAAGCTCCCAACCCAATACTTACTCACGGTGCCTGCTCCCTTAATTGTGTGACCACAAGCGGAAGGCCAACAAGCAAGACTGGGTACCCGCTGGCATGCCATGATATCTGAAAGGTCAGTAGAACTGAGGTTGAGTCACTGGTATGTGAGGCACCCTGGAAAGCTGGGTTACAGTGTTGCTTATTTAACTTATGCAACTAACAACCATTGACAAAGCCAATAGTGCTTGCTTGTAAGTGTAATGTTAGTTGTATCATATATCTGGATTCAATCACAGAAGCAGCAAAATACCAGTCGGGCGCCACACTATGCTAAGCACAGATTTTATCGTTACTGTTTTAAGCCATGCCCTTAATTGCTTTAGCCACGCCCCTTTGAGGGACCTCTCCCCACCACCCAGTGTTTTTCATCCCACTTAAAGCCCTGCCTGTCACTGTTAAATCAAGCACCGAACCAACAGTTAACACATACATCTGGTGATTGAAGCCTGGGTTGCTGGACTGATTAGATGCAACAAACTCGAAAAGTAAAAAAGTTGCACACATTTCTGTGACAAGCAACATTCTATTCAATTGCACTTGGATTCGTGATCATGTGAAAGAACTCATACAGTGAAAAAAGTTATTGCTTTGCATTGTTTTTTTCTTCTAAGTTCGGAAATACTGTCTATGCATTTTACAGAGGAATCACTCAAGTTACCCGAGTAAATCCTCATCCCTGAGTGTGGTAATTTCATGGCTATTTTTGTCTTGTGCTAGTATGTGTTTTACATCTCGGGTTCTTTAATTTCAAGATCTACACTGACAGGATTCTATTAATATTAGAATTTACTGTCGGAAAGCCGAGTGCGTGCTCTGCTCACCACGAAATAAAACTGTCACAAAGCTCGGAAGAAGGCGGGGTTTGTATTGCATTTTTCAGAGATCTGTGGAATCATGAAATAGCAATATAACGGAGAAGTATTGTCTCTCTCACCCCGATATTTGTCAGAGGGAACACCCTGCCACCCCATGAAGTTGTTATAATAACGCTCAAATTGATGACGCAGTCCCTTCAGTGCCGCAGTACCCGCATATGCGGCTGCTCCGTTTGTAAACATGGGTATAAACAATGCAGACATTGAATTCCGGAATGCGGATTCGGCGGCAGAACCGCATTAACATGTTGATGGTCATTGTGGGAAGTGAACACAAGGAGGTACACTGATTCACCTCTCACCGCTTCCCCCGTGGGAACAAGTGTGCGCGAGTGTGCTCGCGTGCACCTGTATTTACAGTGCGCTAGGAAAGCCTCATGTCGAATGGCCCGCCTTTTTCCCGGGCCAGTCCATTCCTCTCTTTTTTAAGTGTTCGGTATATCGAGGAGGTTCTGGTTGCAGAACGAAGGTTTATGTTGAAATTATTTTATTGAATTCACAAATGTCAATAAAAACAAAGCTGTATACAAGCAGCAAAAGAATGGAAGAACGATACTATTGTCAAGTGTAACGCATATGAATCCAGCAATAGAGAGGGGGGCCGGGGCCAGTATAACAGGCAAGCAAGGAAACCAAGAGGGGCGGGAGCAGGGGGGTGGAAGAGAGAGAAGGGAAGGGAGCAGGACAAACGAAGGCAGGGAGGGTAACCAGAAGGGTCAGTTTTCCCTTAGGAAGGGGGACCAGATAAGGAGGAACTCATCGTCCTGTCCATCAGGTTATAGATCACCTTCTCATAGGAGGCAGTCCTGAACATGGCTGTGAGCCATTCCCGTGGGTTGGAATCTGTGGGGAGTGACAGTGACGTAGTATACAGACTTTTGCTGTTGTACAAACGGTACTGAGGAGGCGGCTTGCATGATGTGTTAGCTGGGGGAGGTCCACCAGGTCGTGCAGGAGGAGCAGCCAACTCAATAGTGGGGCGGTTATAACCAGAGTCTTCCCCAACGTGGACCCTTCTGCAGTCTAGAAAGGACAAACCACTGGACTCGCCACTAGAAGGTGAACCATGTCACAGGACATATGATTGCATCTCCAACATGAGGAGTGGGGCAGCAGGTCTGCAGCACAGAGCCATGACTTAGTCCAATGCCAGCCCTGCACAATTCTAAACAGACTGTTCTTCATTCAGACCCCTTAGATCCCCCTTCCCAGGGACTCCAGTATCTCCTCCCAGTCCTTATCCTCGTATTCCACCTGAAGACGATTCTGCCAGAACTCTTTGAGGCGCTTCACTTGCAGCTGTGAGTATAGATGGCGGATCAGAAGGTTATAAAGCCTGGACATCACACTCTTGACTGGCCCCCTGTATCAAGGTATGTGAGCACTGAAGATGAGAGAGACAGACCAAGGTCGCAAGTCTAATCTGTTTGCTAGACAGTGGCGCATTTGCATACAGCACCAGTCCTGGGTTTGTGGCAGGCCGAATTCTTCCCACAACGTAGCAAGGACTTAAGTTCACCCTGAGAGATCAAATGCAACAAAGTATGTATGCTCGCCGCATGCCAGGAAATCCAATTAAGGATGTCCCCACCAATGCGGATGCCCTGATTACGCCATACGGGTGCTTTGTCATGAACAAAGGAATCCACAGAGAGGAGCTTGTGTGCCTGTACCCAAGTTCTGTACATTACCTGGACCATAGGTTTAAGGGCCCCCGCCCCGGGGGGGGAGGGGGTACAGGTAGGTAAGGGGAAGCAGCCTCGGCGTGCCATGGATGAGCCAATTTTCAATTGTCACCCATATGGGGGATCCTGAACCTGGGTATGCATGAAAGCCAACTGTGCCAGATGGAGAGCCATATAATAATGCTCCACAGAAGAGAGGCCCAGGCCCCCCCGGACCTGTGGGCGATAAGTTTCTTAAATGTTAAATGGGTTCTCGATGACCTCAGACGAAGATCTTGATGGCCTTGTCCCCTTGTCGAAGTTTAGAGAGAGGCGTTAGCAGGGGGAGCATGCCCAGTATGTAGGTGACGCGGGGGAGAGTCATCATTTTCACCACTTGTGCGTAGCCCCAGAGGGACAGGTTCAAGTGTGGCCACTTATCAAAGTCGAGCCGCATGCGCTCCATGAGTGGGTCGAGGTTGTTCTCTATCATGCGCTCCAAACCCCTATTAACATAGACGCCCAGGTATATTAGGCAAGCAGACTTCCTGTAAAATGGGAATCTGGTGACAGCAGCACAGGGGGTAGCTCCGCAAAGTGGGAGGGCCTCGCTCTTACTCCAGTTGACTTTTTAACCAGATATGGCAGCGAACGCTTCAGCGGTCTCCAAAACCACAGGGAAGGAAGAGGGCAGGGCAGAGAGAGTAAGCAGAATATTTTCTGCATACAAGTATAGTTTAGAGGGTCACAGGGGGTAGGAATGTCCACAATCCGATCTGACTGATGTAAGTCTGCCACCAGGGTCTCCATGGTGAGGAGGAAGAGGGAGAGAGGGCATCCCTTCCTCTTTCCCCAGTGAACTGGGAAGGGGGTCAGAGTTTTTCTAGAGTGCTGCTAAGAGGTAGTCCCACTCTATCCAGTTGAAGGCCTTCTCGGTGTTCAAAGACAGAGCCAAGGCCTCTTCCAGCATGTCCACCACTGACCACACCGCATGGGCAATGGTCAGAAAGTGGTTGTGAGTTCATTGGCTGGGGACAAACCCCACTTGAGAGTGGTGAGCAAAGGAGGGGAGGACCTTCTTGAGGCATACAGCCATGATGCTGGCCAAACTGTTAACATGCCCGTTGAGGAAAATAGGTCGTCAGCAACCTCAGAGGAGAGGGTCTTTCCAGGGTTTGGGGAGGACCGAGATTAGGGCTCTGTTAGAGACAAGACCCAGGGAACCTACCTGATCGGCCTTGGCAAATGCCTCATAAAGAAGATCGATTATCTCAGATTTGGTCCGCCTGTAGAATTCAGCAGGAAAGCTGTCTTCCCCTGGAGCTTTATGGTATGGCTAGTTGGATATGGCCAGGACGCTCTCCTCATTGGTAATTGCACCCTGAGCAGCTCTCATCCCTCCCCTGTGAGGCAAGGGAGACGGACACTGTCCAGGAAGGCGGCATCCTGCGCCACCACCAGAGTTGCTTCAGGGGAGTACATGATCTTATAGTAAGAGGCAAATGCAACTGCTATTTCCTGCAGTTTAGTGAGTAGGGTACTGGAGACCGACTTGTTGGTGAGTATAACCATGCTTGCCTCTCTCTGCCTCAGCTGTGTCGCAAGAAACCTGCCCGCTTTCTCCCCTTGCTCGTAATGTCGGTGCCTTCACTTTTGGTGTGCATATTCGGCCTTGGAGGGGAAGAGGCTATTGAGGTACAAGCGTCCCTTTTCCAGATTGCGTCTAGTATTATCCAATGGATCTGCCATATAAATTCACATGAGGTGGGTTATGTCCCCTTCCAGGGCTGCTACCAGCAGAACTGAGGTTTGATTAACAACTGTGAGAAGGGAAACACCATCACAACTTGCTTAAGACATAACATGCACTTCTCTACCAGCTCTTCCTCTTGGACCACAGAATGCGTCAGTTTGAAATCACTTCTAAAACCCTATATCGTTTTCAATGCCTTAAGTTTTTACAACATCTCAACATCTCTAATTCCAGGCTTTCCTTGTATCCACCCTTCCACCAAACCCATCCTCCCTGAGGCTACTACTGTAGACATTGGTTGGGAGTGCAATCCCTGAAGGGCCATGCTAGGTTCCTCCCTATTACTGGCATTATTTTAGCGTGTGGTGATTCATATAGCGCTTTCCATGTCCCTTATGAGTCACTAAGCCTTTTTTATACACCTATGAATAGTTGCTATGATAACCTATACTGCATTTAGTATTATGGACAAATTTCTCCAAAGGTGTTCGTGAGTATTCTTTCAATTCCCACTAGGGTTTAGGTAATGAGTAGGTCAAGTTCCAGTTCGGCCCAGTTCTTAAAAATGCTCCTCGAAATATGCCTAAAAGAGGAATAGCTTTAGGGGTTTCAGATGCGGCATGTGTGGGAAGCAATGTGGTGAGGGTGTGAACAAAAAATCAAAAGTCTGAGACCTCATAGCACAATATCCAAAGTAGTAAGGCAGAGCAGTGAGTTAATGTCCAGCTTCTTGGAGTATGTGTTTAACCTGCAGATAGAGCGGCGCAGGGAGGGAGCTATAGGCCCATAATCTCCGGTCAGGTAGTGCAAAACAGGCATACATGCGTTGCACCTGGCACCGTGCACCCATTGGCCCTGGTGCGACTGCACCTGCTGCACTATTGATAGCTGCACTTCTGGTAGCAGGTTCTAAGCCCTCTAAGACAACCCATCTGCAGAGATCTGGTATAACTCTGTCTCTCTGAGTGTCCCACTTATAATCCAGTCATGTTTTTCTTTCCATTCTGATAAATGTAGTTTACTTATTTCCTTTAAAAGTGCAGAACAAGAAGTAATATAATACACATGTAAATATAGGGCTGGTGTTGCTATTCATGGCTGCCATATACCCTGCAGTGACAATGGCTGTACAGTAGCCCAATAGGTTAAGGTACCTGCTCAATAGTGTGTGTGTAAAACCTGCAGGTGATTACAATACAAATTGGACGGGTATTGAGGCAAAGGCAGATTGCAACTATCCTCAGTGGAGTAAATTCTATCCAAATGCTCAAGGTGCTAGGGACCAGAGATTCAATGCCCCTAAATCTCTAGAGATACGCCATATCTCCCAATTCCATAGGCAACACAGTGGTCCAGCACACTTAATTTAGGTCAAAGTTTAACAAAAGTGACTAATATAACTTGAACATTTGTAAATCCAATACCAAAATCAAGAATGGAAATTCAGCAGGGTTGTTTCTTTCAAATCCTTTATTGGTGACTTCTTTTTTTCCGAACAAGATAAAAGACCGTAGCCTACGCGTTTCGTCCTTTCGGACTTCTTCAGGGCAGAACAAAACGCATTGTCTGGAGTTCTTGACTGTCTTTATTACTTTGTCATTTCTCCTTCTAAAATCTGATCGCGTATGATTGTTTCTGATATTTCACATATAGTATGGGGTATTGGTCCATCCTCCTTTGCCAAATTACCACGGTTGGCATCAAACCAGTTCCAAAGGCAAGAACGTCCTCTACGTTATTTAATGGGTGATTCTGTCAGTGTATCAGCCGGCATGGTGGCGTGGCGTCCAATGTTCGTATCAACATATTACATAAAGTAATAAAGACAGTCAAGAACTCCAACAGTCAAGCATTTGAGAATTGACCAAAAACAATTAATTAATTTATCATACAAATCGATTAATTCAATGTGTTAACAGTTACACCACATTGTATATTTTAGAAAACATTATTAAGACAGCTCAATACGTACAACAATTGCAACATTTAAAGTAGACCAAAACATTAATAAACATAACTAAACATTGGAGAAATTTGTGACAAAACACATTCTCCATGTTGTATGGTGAATGGTTTTTGTCGGGTGTGATATACTGCACCCTCTCTCCGATCCACTCATAATTAGGGCCTAAGTCTTTTGTAGACGACGTGATAGCATTGTTCTAAATGCAGCCGCGGTCCATGCAGGTAACAGCGGTGGGGCGGTGGGGCCTTGTAAGGGGGGATTTCGAGGGACGATGCGGAGAGAAAATTATTTATTTCATTTTCCCTCTGCATCGTCCCTCGAAATCCCCCTTACCCAGCCCCACCGCCCCACCATTGTTACCGCGGCTGTCTAAATGTCTTAATGTGTTTGCCGTATTCACATCCTAAATGCTATTTGCTATCTACTGACTAATCCCTTTTTCATATTATATACTCTTTTGGAACTTGAGAGCTTAAGACTTGTGTGAGATTGTCATTTCGCTCTGCTTAAAGATGTGAAGGTTGCTGAGAGGGGGTACTTTTTCCATTGATGTGATTTGGAGAAGTTTGGATGGTATGTTGAGTGATGCGCACATCATCTTCTAACAGTCATTCTGATTGGCCTGAAGAGAACAATTAGGACATGCAACTTAGTGTTTCCGACAAAGAGGAAATGGTTGTCTCAGGTTTGTTCTAATATTTGACCAGTGACCTGAGCAGGTGGCGAGATTTAAGGTTAAATTTAAACTTTTTACATTCCCTACTAAAGCCATTAAATGCGTCTGCTCAGTAGTAGAAACGGCCGCAGGTATGAACCTTTGAAAATCAATTTCATGCAGAAATGTGTTTTAGAATGTGACTATGAGTTATGACTGCATATACAAATTTGTTTTTGGAAATTATCTTTCTTGCATGGGCCGTTATAAATATCTTTTTCCAGGCATGCCGCTGAAGGCAGTAGATTTATATTTAAATGTCATCTAAAAAATCAGTGCAATTATTCCTCTATCACCTTTAGGTCTCCACCTACCCAAAATTCCCAAATCCTTGGTTGAGGTAGAGCATAAGCAGAAGTGACATTATTTCTATAAAAGGGGCTTTATTATGCAAGATGGCACAGTGGATGGCATTGGGCTTAGCACAGTATTTGATATGTGCTTCCAATGGCGAGTTGACACAGATGTTTTGCTGTGCACATACCTCGTTTGTCAAACTTTGCACCGTGGCATCTATTGCCGTCACATTCCGTGGTTGGAGGTTGCACCCCCCTAGGCTTTGTAGAAGGGCCTGACAACTTTTGTGAGTGGTTGTACAGTACCAGAGTGAACCCAGTATCCTCTTTCCGGGGCCTTCCTGATGCTTCACCAAGGCCATGGTAGATGCCTCTCCTCACCATGCATAAAGGCTACTTAGTCCTCTTCGATGAGCACCAACCACTTGGCCGTGACATCGAGAATAGGGAATGTCAAAAGGTTAACATTGTGTCGCCTTGTGATGTCACAACTCAGAAATATTGCTTTTCTAGACATTTCTCATCATGGCCCGTCTTTGCAAAAACAGTTTTGCAAACCATTGAACCATAGAGGGATGCACACTGTGGTTTTGGTTTCTCAATTATTAGCATGAGGAAAAATAATACTTACCACATTTCTGATGTGATCAAAGTTGATCCTCTGCTGTCTGGAAGAACAGATTAACGAGTTACTAGATCCTGAGTTGATTTGCATTAAATCTGCAAAGCTCTCGATTGCATATACTCCAGCAAGGACATTGATTGTGGTGCAGAGAATGTTCCTATTTTCATTATCATTGCGGTGCTTTCCCCAGGGTAAGAAACATATCCTGAAATTGTGTGTTTTCTGATTTAGTTGATAGGTCAAATTTTATTTTTTGACATATGCGTTAGTTTTTCTGCTAAATATGTTTGGGCATGAGTCCGGTTTACATTGAATGCACCAGTGTTGTGGAGTTTTGCAGCATCATTTGTTCTGACCAATCGGCATAAAATGTTAATTGTTCCTTGATCATTAGGTGAACATGGTGGTTTACAATTGCACCACTTGGGTTCCAGGTCGTCATGGGATAGTTTGCCTGACATGAATTGCCTGCCTTTGATATTTTTAGAACTTCTGCAGTAATGCTATTAGAAAACTGAGAATTAAATGTTGGCTTGAAGTCTGAGTTTTCTTTACTTTGAGTACTGATCCTACTGATGAGTGAGTAGTGTAACGATATGAATGCCGACAGTCTTTGCTTATTTTTTTAAAAATAATTGAAGGGGGCCCAAAGCTTGCTTAGAAACCTGGTGCCCACACTTTCCAGCACTGAGGTGGTGAATACTGAGACCGTCTACTTTTGATTGTACCTCCTATTTTTCATCACTACTATCTCCCTTTTGTTACTGTTTTCCTATCTTTCTCTTCCTCATTCATTCTCTCGTTTCTTTCTCTCTCTTGCTTGGTATCAAAGACTGATGATGGAAAATAATCATTTCCCCAACAGTGCAATCACCAGCACACATTAAGCTCTGACTACAGTGTAAGATCCTGCCCGTTCCACTGCTCTGTCTTACATAGCTGTATTCCTGGACGTTCTGGGGATGGTTTAGGAGCAGCTAATATTGGTACCTCCAGTTTACAAAGTGCGCGCTAGGATGTGAAGTGCCCACAATGATTCCCGTGGTCCGTCCATCTCTCGTCTGCCACCAGTTCCTTGGGCTTGTAGAAATGTTTAGTGCTAGGAATGAGAAATAGAAATGTTTTAGCTGATATAAATAAATATGTATGTCTTTTTTCTTTTTTTTTTTTTAAATGAAAGTACGCCCACCATGGATGCTGACATTACATTATTTTGCCAGCCTTTTTATATTTTTGTTTTGGTTGCGCATCAGTCTTTCTGCCTGTATAACTGATGAAAAATGCAACAAAACGTTAATAAAATTGTCCATTTTCTCTTTCCTCTTCTCATCCATGAGACAGAAAGACGTACATAATTGCTGTTCTTTAATCATTTTGGTTCCAAGGATAATTACTTTTTATGATGAAGGTTCCCCCAGAAAAAAGAAATAAAATAAATGTGGTCAAGCTTGCCTTTTGCTGATCATGGACCGGTATTTCTCGCCAGCCAGCTGGGATACTGATTATACCCGTCCCCCGGGACAGGAGGCGCGTGCTTGCAGAGGTTACCAAAGCCCTAAATTTTTCCTATCGATTGAGTGTGCGAGGAGGGCCGGCAGTGAGTAAATCTCCGTGCGCGTTTCATCCGTTATCCACCACGGATTGCGTGGCAGTGCATGGCGCGGTAATAAATGTGCTAGCTGGGGTGGCTTCGTCCGTAAATTCTGCTTATTTTGGCATCATCTACCAAGATATTTCATATTGACTTTTTCACTTAATTGTACATGCTGGTCCTCTGGCTACCAAGTGCATGTCAGTCCCCCCTGGCCCTGCACTTTGTGTTTTCTGCATAGGTTTTTTTGCCTGTAATTTAGATTTTAAAAATGAGCTTTTGGTACCCTGCATGGCTTTCACGCGAGTGGACTTTTTATCCTCATGATGAGGGAGTTGTGCCCCCACATTGCGATTGGAAAATGACGCTCCATTTTGTAACTGATCTTCTGAGCTATAGATTCCATATCTTCATTCCTGCTTTGCTTTGCACTCAGTAAACTTTGCCCTTTCCTTATTGCTTTCCTGTTCCCAAGATGCTAATAATAACTGTACCACTTTACCCATGCTTGGTTTTGTCTCAGTCTGCAGCTGGCACTCGGTGCTCGACTGTGATACTGACGAACCACCGTTCTTCTTGAATCATATACACAACACTCAATCTGCTGCTTACAATCTCTGCACCACTCTTATTATAGACACTTCCCGATCATTTTTCTCGTCGACTTCATCCGCCTGCCCTTGAATTAGTGCAGTGATGTTGTTGTGCTGTACAGATCCCTGTCCCCACTCACCACTTCCACATCAACCTCGAGCCATCTTCACTACCTGTCTCGCAGACACCTCAAACAATCCACAACCTAACCTCATCTCTACAGCAAGACTAAGCTCAGAAAAACGTATATTTCTACTGACATATCAATATGAAAACCATCAATAACCATTTTTAATCACACTCTACTCAATTGCTTCTGCAAGAAATCAAATCAATCCCAAAGATATTAACGCCGCAGCTTCCTATAAAGCCACAGCTGTTCATGCCAGCCAACATTTCCCCTTGGTCACCATGGAGCCCACCACATGTTTAGATGTTTGCTGTTTTTAAGGGCCCCTAATCTCAAGAACCTCTGAAATCAATCCTTGTACTGCCATGGATTGCATGGATGGTTCTCTCTGGGTTAGGGGAGATCCTAACCTGGTTCCTCCACCCCACATGTCTCATGGTAGGTCCTGTGACACCTCACCCCATGTGATTGATTGGTGTCAGCATATCAGTGGTTGTGTTGTTGCTTGGTTGCATTTTGAGGAGATGCCTACATCCCCTGCACCCACCCAGTGAAGTTGCGTGCAGTGGTCTCGGTTACAGTGACTCCCTTGTTATTAATTTATGTGAAAAGTTGTGTACGAAAGAAAAAATGATGAACCCTCCACCCCAATGTGTTTCACAGGCGCAGAACAATAGAATGCCTGATCCATGATTGCTCATCCCCTTTGCAAATGAGTCTCCTGCAGGCAAATTATATATGGGCTAGATGCCAGGAGAGATTTCTATCTCACCACCCTCTGCGCTGATGCATTCAGGCCTTCACATAAAAAGATGTTTCCTGGACCAGTCCTAACCGAAGAAGATGGGACTCTCTGTGTGTGCATCAGACCTGCTAGGAGGGAGCCTGGCCCATCTACCAGGCCCCACTTAATTTGAGAAGCGTCGGCCTCAGAGCAATCCCTGCCATGTGCCTGAGCACCTCCCTAAGCCCTCCCCGACATACCCTACTAATGTGTTTTTAAAAGGGATTGGAGGGAGGCAAGGAGTGACACTGTCTTATGTTGTAGGAAAACACACAAGATGATGGACGGAATGTTGCACATTGGCAAAACATTCACCCCCAGTCACAGATCTGGGTTTAATCTATTGTTATTTTTCTCACCACGCCACCCCAGTTCAGACATGGCCATATGCAATTCAGTCTTGACCCTTTGCCTCATGGGAACAGTCCAGCCCGAACTGCCAAACCATGTCTTCCCTGACCTGGAATCAAGCATCCTAGGACCGGTTTCGGGGTTTCACCCCTCTTCAGCCAGGATAGCTTGACTCCAGTGGCGTAGTGAGCACGGGACCCACGTCTGGGCATACCCTTCCCACATAGGGCAAACAGCAAAACACACAAGATGATGGACGGAATGTTGCACATTGGCAAAACATTCACCCCCAATTGTGAACAACATCCATATTCTGACATTGGAATGAATACAGACTAGTAGTGATTATTGTCACTATCAGAAACTCTACAATATGGGTACCTATAGATGTACATGAACATCTTTTTGTATAAAAAGGCAATTTAACACGGATGTTGTTTACAGAAGAACATTGGGGTCAGTCAAACCTCCGATTCCTTGATTTCTGCAGCCTGTCCCCCCCACAAATATCTGAGTGGAATCCACATAACTATGCTCGGCCATCCCTCCAGGATGTTATGGTGGTGATAGCCACCTTGCTTTGTAGAGATGACTGCTTACCCAGCAACACCCTGTCTTTCTCAGAAGCTGGGAACTGATTCCCAGTATGATTGGCTGCGCTTTAAGAATCTGAAAATAGATCTGAACCCATTGTCAGCAACCAACTCCCTGAGTGTCATGACTTTTGAATAAAAGTTTGAGCTGGTTTGCAGTTCACCGAAGACCTACATCTGTGCTACACTTATATTCATATTCTGTTAGTGTGCCAAGCTGCTGCTGGTGTCTGGCTTAGAAGGAAGCTGCAACCTGCCCAACAACTACAGAGTAAATAAGAAGTCCTTCCAAACCACTGTCAATACTAGAATAGGACTATCAAGAACTACCCTTCAAATCCGTGTCAACCTCCTCGAGTGGTGACACTGCTAATTTTGCATATCTTGTGCAACAACAACATCATTGTTCTTCTGTGGGCCCCCAACTTGTCCCATCAAAGACAAGATTCCACTTAACATGGCATGATCACCAGTTCACCATCAGCTTCTTTAGCCTGGGTACTAGAAGAGCTGTCCCGACCCACACTTGGATGTCCCCTGACTCTGCTAGGCACCCAGTTAGTCTGAACTCAAGATGGATCCAGTGCTTAAAAGGATAGTATTTGCATGATCCTTTATGTGCCCTTAGTCTTCGTTGGCTCACCCACCATTTGCATAAGAGCGTCAGAGCTTATCCTCAGTTTGCATGAATAGCCCCATCCTTTGTGTGGAGTCATTAACTGGGTGATGTAGCACATCATTCTCAAGAGATCCCAGAGTTTAATGCTTGAAGGTGAGTGTAACCTTAAACCAGGAGATGTCCCTTGGTCCCTGAATTTTGCTCATTAGAATTCTATGCCTTAAACTCAAGCGATATATGCATTTAAGGTTTGAGCTACCAAATTGGTTTGCTGGCTAGCCTATGCCCCCCCTTGGGTGAATGGAAGTGCAATCTTTTATGTGCAACATGTAGATCCAAGGAAACGAATAGAGGAATTTTTGGGACAATTGAGCACCAATATAACATGACCATGAGCATAGGGAAATGAGATAAAGAGATTTTAAATACATTTCAAGATTAATTCAAATAAAAATCAAATTTGAATGTATTGTGTTTTCAATTGGTTTGAAAAAGTTACAATAATGCAAGAGAGTCGGTAGTCTGTTCACGTAGGTCTCTTTCAAAGGATGTCTTCATGTGGCCTCATGTGAAAATATTTCAGCACAGTGCCAGTAGTGCAGATATTGGTGATGCAGCAACATCGTAGGATATCATTGGGCTGTTGGTTACAACGGAAGAAGATATTGATCATTATATCTTGTAAACAGTTGCTTGTGAAACGCATAGTGAGCTCAAACACTGAATTTTGAAATTCTAATTTAACACTGTTTTTGGTTGCTGAGTTGTAGTTTCTCGTTACTTGTTTAGAGTTTTATTGGTTTAGTTGTGCTTATTGGTGTATACTGTATACAGCCTCACCCTTCAAACCACCTCTATGAGCTAATCTTTGATTGACTGGCCAAGCAATCAGAGTGACATGGATCATTTAGAAGCCCAACTTTCTAGGTCTGCTAGCTAGCATAGCAGAACTGGACACTAGCATAATTATGAAACACATACAGTCTTGGCTTCTATACTGCAATGCTATCTCTTAATGTTAGAGGCTTTGTAGACCACATTAGAACTATTGTCCTCTCACTGTGTATTTTTAGCATTACTCTCTTATTCCATCACCTTGAGCCATAGCTCATCTTAGATGAATTTGTCATGAACTTGGACAGATTGTCACCTTTGATTCTTGTCATTATTCTGACAGACTACAACATGAATATGTACCAGCAAAAATGGCTCGTGAACTAGAAATCCTATTGAGTTCTGTAGGTCTCATTCCAGTCTCAAGGACCTTTGCTGAACACAGTTAAACCTCCTCCTCAGCTGACTTACTTGACCCGGCACCTTCCCAGTCAACCACTCTCCGTCCCATGATTCAATAATCCATACGAATGTTAAAATGGCTAACCCTCCCAGGGGCCATATTTGCAACATGCCCGAAAGGGGTGGTGGGGACGATCAATGAGGCTGTTTTGTGCTCCCGCAGTGCTCTTTAGTATTATGGAAGACGGCAGATGCTTATGCAGCCCCTTCTGTAATACTGATAGCTCAGGTGCACATGTTGAGCCAGAGCTATTGTAAGAGGAATTTCTCTCTTGTGGGTGGGGGTGTGGTCCCATATAAATGAGGGAATCCCTTTGCCTCCGCACCAGCGCAATATTAAGGATGGAGGTGCAGAGGCAAACATGCCCCTAGGAAGCCCAAATACGTGCCTTACTGTTAGTGTGCCACCTGCGGGTAGCCCTCTGGAGGGGGAAAGTGAATCCCATTGTCCCCTCAGATAACCCCCCAGTGGGTAAGTGTAGTCGCTCACTTCACCTGCCTGCAGGGGGATCTCTGAGGTTGGGAATTAATCAACAAAATCTGCAAGATGCAAATGTGCTCTCACCTTTAAAAATGATTATGACCAAACTCCTGAAATGCTAAAAGTAGTCCTCATGCCCATACACACATTCTTGCTTCAGTTTTATCTAAAATTTAGGAAATAGTGCTAGCAAGTTAAGGGTTAAGATGCCGCAGTCTTGCATGAGCTAGAACACTGACAGGTTTCCACAGAGATAAACTTGTTGCTTTATTAAGGATATCCCTGCGTATTGTTTGGTCTCTTGGTCTGAGCAGAGAGGCAAGATCCCAAAAATGCATGAGGGTTTGAGGATTGTTTTCAGCTGCTCCCTCAGGGCTGTCTCACACCTCTTAAGTGTGAGAGTTGGTGTTTTCCTGTACAAATTTTCTGCTTCCTGTACTTCTTTTTCCAACTTCTTGATACCCAAACCCATATTTTTTAGAGACTAGCTATTAGCGATATGCACTTCCCCATCAGGACACCTTTGAAGGTGTCTCACACCTCCGGCAGTGCCACACCCATTCCTTGGAAAATCTGAAGTATACTTCATTACATATTCTAATTTCACCTCTGAGAACTGGGTCTTTGGGTAGGAAGGTGTACAGCCACAAAGAAGAGGTCACCACTGCCTCTTCTTCACCTTCAGGTTCAGTGTGACCTGGGCATGGCAGAGTCTGATGTTAGTCTGATGTCTGTTAGGAAAACCAGCGGTATTAAGACTTTGCTTAACAAAACATAATCTGTGCACATATGTGATATATGGACTGGTAAGAGGGAATTGTGATCTTTAACATCAATATGTTGTTCTTTCCATGACTCATAACGTTCTTTTAATGTTTTTAGAAAAGGCCATAGAGCATTCCCTTCCTGTGTCTGATCTGTTCAAAAGGTTGCTCCTTACCCTATTAAAGTCACCCGCCATGATAATGTCCTCCACGTCACAGTCAGGTAACTGATAATGAACCCTTGCAAAAAGGAATCCTGGGCATTGTTAAGTGAGTTTGCTGTTGCTACAGTTAATGATGAACCCTCCAATTATTTATACTCTCTCTCTTAAATTAATAAAAGATTTTGAACTAAAAAAAATGATGAACCCTCCACCCCAATGTGTTTCACAGGCGCAGAACAATAGAATGCCTGATCCATGATTGCTCATCCCCTTTGCAAATGAGTCTCCTGCAGGCAAATTATATATGGGCTAGATGCCAGGAGGGATTTCTATCTCACCACCCTCTGCGCTGATGCATTCATGCCTTCACATTAAAAGATGTTTCCTGGACCAGTCCTAACCGAAGAAGATGGGACTCTCTGTGTGTGCATCAGACCTGCTAGGAGGGAGCCTGGCCCATCTACCAGGCCCCACTTAATTTGAGAAGCGTCGGCCTCACACCAATCCCTGCCATGTGCCTGAGCACCTTCCTAAGCCCTCCCGACATACCCTACTAATGTGTTTTTAAAAGGATTGGAGGGAGGCAAGGAGTGACACTGTCTTATTTTGTAGGAAAACACACAAGATGATGGACGGAATGTTGCACATTGGCAAAACATTCACCCCCAGTCACAGATCTGGGTTTAATCTATTGTTATTTTGCTCACCACGCCACCCCAGTTCAGACATGGCCATATGCAAATCAGTCTTGACCCTGTGCCTCATGGGAACAGTCCAGCCCGAACTGCCAAACCATGTCTTCCCTGGACCGGAATCAAGCATCCTAGGACCGGTTTCGGGGTTTCACCCCTCTTCAGCCAGGATAGCTTGACTCCAGTGGCACAGTGAGCACGGGACCCACGTCTGGGCATACCTTTCCCACATAGGGCGAACAGCAAAACACACAAGATGATGGACGGAATGTTGCACATTGGCAAAACATTCACCCCCAGTCACAGATCTGGGTTTAATCCATTGTTATTTTGCTCACCACGCCACCCCAGTTCAGACATGGCCATATGCAAATCAGTCTTGACCCTGTGCCTCATGGGAACAGTCCAGCCCGAACTGCCAAACCATGTCTTCCCTTAACTGGAATCAAGCATCCTAGGACCGGTTTCGGGGTTTCACCCCTCTTCAGCCAGGATAGCTTGACTCCAGTGGCGTAGTGAGCACGGGACCCACGTCTGGGCATACCCTTCCCACATAGGGCGAACAGCAAAACACACAAGATGATGGACGGAATGTTGCACATTGGCAAAACATTCACCCCCAGTCACAGATCTGGGTTTAATCCATTGTTATTTTGCTCACCACGCCACCCCAGTTCAGACACGGCCATATGCAAATCAGTCTTGACCCTGTGCCTCATTGGGACAGTCCAGCCCGAACTGCCAAACCATGTCTTCCCTGGACCGGAATCAAGCATCCTCGGACCGGTTTCGGGGTTTTACCCCTCTTCAGCCAGGATAGCTTGACTCCAGTGGCGTAGTGAGAACGGGACCCACGTCTGGGCATACCCTTCCCACATAGGGCGAACAGCAAAACACACAAGATGATGGACAGAATGTTGCACATTGGCAAAACATTCACCCCCAGTCACACATCTGGGTTTAATCCATCTTTATTTTGCTCACCACGCCACCCCAGTTCAGACACGGCCATATGCAAATCAGTCTTGACTCTGTGCCTCATGGGGACAGTCCAGCCCGAACTGCCAAACCATGTCTTCCCTGGACCGGAATCAAGCATCCTAGGACCGGTTTCGGGGTTTCACCCCTCTTCAGCCAGGATAGCTTGACTCCAGTGGCGTAGTGAGCACGGGACCCACGTCTGGGCATACCCTTCCCACGTAGGGCGAACAGCAAAACACACAAGATGATGGACGGAATGTTGCACATTGGCAAAATATTCAGCCCCAGTCACAGATCTGGGTTTAATCCATCGTTATTTTGCTCACCACGCCACCCCAGTTCAGACATGACCATATGCAAATCAGTCTTGACCCTGTGCCTCATGGGGACAGTCCAGCCCGAACTGCCAAACCATGTCTTCCCTGGACCGGAATCAAGCATCCTAGGACCGGTTTATGTGGTAGGGCCAGAATCCATGGAGTAGTAGATTATTCACAAGCCCATCTCTTGTGTGTTACATACACTACTTCCACTTACTGTAGGATTTTAGCTAGATAGAAGAAGCATGCCATCAGCACATTCTGTCACAGGAATGTGTTTCATTTCCTTCAGTACATATATTAAAACATACCCAAGTTGGACGAGACCTTGAGAAGGTTGCTCGTCATTAGTTTTATTTAGCAAATCTCCAGAAGGGTAACAACATTAGAGCGCTTCCAATGTTAAAAAAATTAATGTCGCATACCTTGTCACACAGGTTGGAATGAGGTTCAGATAACAATGATGAACCTTCGGAAATGGGAGATGTCTGTGTTTTGGTGCTAGTCCATTGGAAAAAGCAGATCCTCTCAGGACGGCAGCAAGAGACGGAAAGCTTTAACGTAGCTTAAGCGGCAGACCTGTAAACCGTGTTCTTTTTAACAGTATTTGATGTTGAAAAATATTAGTCGAGCATGCTTGGGCTCCATAATAAGGTTTATATGCATCCTGGCATGTTTGCAAATATGCACCCAAATTGAAGACACTAACCCCAAGAAATTAAGAGGATTCAACAGAAATGTAAGTCTGTGAGCATGAGCGGCGAAGAGCCTTCAACGGTAACTTAGATCTTACTCTGTTAACTTTTACAGTCCGTTTGCCATGATCATGCTGCCCAGTGCATTGAAGACTAGCTTTACAAAAAACAAGTACTTAAAAAATGACAAAGAATACAAATTCATGTTTTCTTTGCTACACTGCTTTCGTGCTGTCTTCTTTTGTGGTGATAATGCTAATAGTTTGCGTTCTTCATGGTTCCCCCACCCTCACTAATGTTGCCCAGAACCTACTGCAAGAGCACCACATATCCCCATAAGTCTAATGTTCAAGGTGCTTAACAGCGAGAAACAGTCAACTTGTATACAAAGCGGGATTGGTCACGGATCGGAAGAGACAACATTTTAACCAAAATGAGTAATGTCTGTTATGCAAATGCAGATAAGCATGCACAGTCAATATAATCATAAAAAGCAGACACCATTGAAAGTCTCTGTGTTAAATATGCAAATAAGCATGCACAGTGTAACTAACTATATTAAATGTGGCAAGGCTATCAGATTCCGAGGAATGGCATAGGAAGAAAGTTGTTATCTTTTGAGGTTTTTAAACTTCATGAAAGTTTCAGTAGCTCACTTCTGCAGAAATGATCATCTTTAACTTGGTTCATTTGTGTTTTTCTGCAAGAGGGCCTATTTGCTTTGCTATCAATCAGGACGGTAATGGATTTTCTAGTTTTAAGAAGTGGGATGACCACAGATAGGGCGAACGAAAGACTAATCATTGCTTCATATTACATCTAAGCATTTGTGTTAAGCATTCCCGTCGTCCTTTGCGCTATAGTCTTGTGTACAGGAGGACCCTGTGTCGATTTGATTGGAATGTTCGAGCCTATCCAGACGTGGCCAGTGTTCCCTGTCAGAATGGTGTAAAGTTCCTGCCTCCATTCAGAACAACAGACATCACACTGGTAGCTGAGAAAAGGCTTAGGATGCCTGAGGAAGGTTACATTCTCCAGCCTTCAGTTCAGTCTTTAAGCACGCGATACAAGCTGTAGGTTCATATCACTCACGCTCAAGGAGTCATCAGTCAGGTCAAGCGTGACAAACCTGAACACTGCACACCCCTGTGATGAATTTGGCTTTCCCATGTTAGTGGTAGTCCTGGAGCCGGGCAGCTCTGACACAGCCGTGATGAAGTCCTAGCCTTTTGACAGGAAGAGCCAAGATGGCTTGTTTTCCTTGAGCAGCGCATTAAAAGTGCCAGGAAGCACATTGTAAAAAGAAATGGTGGCCTGAGACTTTGGAGGACTAGGAAAGGATCGGCCTGGGACCAAGTAACAGACTTTATACACATACTCCGTACAAAGATCATTCACCTTTGGCTGCGTACCTGTATATTGTGCAGTTTCAAAATGACAGGAGAACAAATTCTTTCAGCATAAAATATAGGTGTGTGTATATATTATATATATATATGTTTTTTTTTTTTTTTTTTGTTTTTCTTTTCTGATAATGCCAAGGAACCCCAATCAATTATATTTTGTAGAAACATTTTCAGTTGAACAATATCATTCCAATTTACACAATCAACTGATGTTCATGTTGGTTTACCCCTCTAATATTATAACTTACATTGGTTTGATGATCTCAAGCATGCCTCATATCCACTGAATTAACAGGAAGTTTCTAGCTGTGGGTGGATTTTTCTAATATTACATTTAGAGTCTATTTTATTGGTTGTGTTTCTCAGTACTATTTCTATCTCCTGTAGCCATTCTCATGTCTTATGTACGTATACCAGTCACTCATTCGGGTCATTATCAGAACTTGTTGATATGGTCATTTTGAAAGTTTGTAGTTCTACACTTCATCATTTTAATATACATTTTTGAATGTTTCATACTTTTGGCTTTCCCATACTTCAAAAATCTTTTACGTGTGTCTGCACATCATCTTATTTAGGAACACAAGTATGTATATATGTATATAAAAATAGTGTAGATGTTCTATGTTGCCTTCGAAAATAAAAAGAAATAGTTGTGACCTGTTCCAAGTAAAATTATTTTGTCCCCGCAGTTTGGTATAATCCTATCTCACATTCTCGCCGATAAATAAAAAATGTAATAAGTGACAGTACAAAAAGGGCAAAGCACACTTTTAGTAATTACTTTAAATAAACAAAACATCATTAACAATAATGTTAATAATAGAATTATTTGTTGCAACTAAAGGTTACTCGTCTAACACAAAAAAAATCTGCTAACTCGGCAGCATCTGAGCACAAACCATTTGTTGTAAAATGTTGATCCCAGAAGTGATAATTTAGCATCCATACCGCAGATCTGCAGTAGATTGAAAAAAGCATATGATAAGCTACACATAAGGGCATTTAGAAGTGTTTGCCACCCTTGATAATTTTCTTTCTTTGTTTAGTTTGTATTGTTTCATTAACACCCTATCAAAATGGCAAATAAAAAAAGTCCAGGCACAATCTGTGATCGCTCATGAACAACTTATTTGAGGGTGCAGTGAATCATATTCAATGCACAGGACATGCTGCCCCAGACCAGGAATGAGACCTTAGCCCTCAGTAATGGGGACTGGGTCAAATAAGGGTAGTAACTTGGAATTACGTAATGAAGGAGGCTAGTAAGTACCGATTGGACCCATTTAAATGGATTGTAGTTAAACCTTCACAGCTCATCTTTTGGAGAATGGCTCTACTCCTTGCATTCATTCTGAAGTGGGCTCTTAGACTTATCACTATCTAACTCGTCCTACCTCAGTTCAGCTTGTAAGACAACATGTATGTCAGACTACCCAAAGTGCATCCACAAAAAAATTAGATAAAATACAAAACTTGAAAATTCCTGCCAAAAACGTGCTGCCTGATGTACACAAAGAGAGTCTTCCAAGCCATCCACCAAAGAAGTAAGAGACATCTCGTCATGTGTGTCCTCCTTAGGACCAACAACAAGAAATACAAATTCAAAATATCTTCAAGAAAATGTACACACCTTCAACACTCTAAGTTCCAAACCAATACTTACGAAAACCCAATACCTGATCAATAAGAATTGCCACTAGAATGGGGAATCCCACCCATCAAAGGACACCAACCAAGTGATATTATTTCAGTATGTCCACAGGCGATCATGGGCAATAAATAACAATATAAATAAATGAATTACGTCATGATGAATTCATTAACTGCAACTTGCCATACTTTGTCCATATACCTTTTATTTATTGGAAAAGCATAGCAATCGGCCTAAAAAACAGATTACACAACAGAAATGCAACGTGAGGTGCAAGGTAGAAAATGCTCCATCAGTGGACCACTTTCTTACTTGTAATCATTTGGATCTTGAATGTAAACGGACCGTAGTCCAGCAGAAGAAATTCAACAAATGAAGAAGAGACTTAAAAAAATTTGTAAATAAATCGAAGCTCAATAGACAATATTCTTCAAAAAAGGTGGGAATGGATTAAAAAGTATTCATAAAATAGAGAATCATCTAAATCAGTAGAAGTATGACTTTGACCCCAAATGCATCCTACACCACAGACACATACCTGATACCATAAGAATCAGGTAAATTCTTTTTCAACAACTCAACTCCCAGAAACCTCTGTATCCCGAGGCACACCAGTGAGATAATCGCCATATGACAAGACTACAATTCCCACTAGACCCTAAGCCTCCCCATATGGAGACCACTGCGAAATTACCCATAGCAAAGGATAGTATCATACATTTTCAGTAAAATGCCTTCACTGCCAAGGTACAAGGACATGGAATGCAATTCATGGAAAGCACTTCGTCCAGTAACCCGAAATACCATTGAAGGAGCAAGTCTACAAAAAAAGGACAATGAAAGTTATGCTCCACACGTAAATGCAACTGAAGCAAGAAATGCAATGGAAAGCATGGGTCAGGACTATTTTGCATGGCTTCTTGCCCGGTAATGATGCACACCAATGAGAACTTGCGTACTCTCACTGCAAGCCAGGGATCACAAACCGACAGGCAGGCAAGTTGCATCTTTAAAAATACCAACTCACCTGTGTCATAATGAGTTTAGGATGGTTGTTTGATTCCCCTTTGTTTTATTATTTGACTGTGACGTGACGGTGATCTACCCCTAACAATGACACCACATCACAGCTATGCCTTTATGTCTGACACACAAACTTCTCTTTGCAGCCCAAGCACCCTTTATTAGCGATGTTCTACTTTGTACAGTTGTCTGTAATCTGGAACCCAAGTTCAGATGAAGACCGTACAGGTCTCAACAGGTCAGAAGAAGTGACAATTATTTCCCCTCAAAAATACTTGTACAAAAGAACAGTGGCTGTCAACGTGTGGATACACCCCTTTGAGTTTAAAAAAACATAGATATTTACAGTTGTAATTTAAAATGGCATAGTGGTGGTGCACAATGAATTCGCATTAAAATAATGTAAATACCAAGTTAATGTGATTTGATGTTATAGATGTTGTCCATACTGCATACTCAAAACTACGCTAAATACAGAAGTTATTGATGAAAATGTTGTATTTTTTTGCAGTTTGCTTCTTAAAACAATTTTAGCCAACCAACAATAGGCTAATTGTTAAAGTAGGGGCCACAACTTAAAATTATTTTGCAGCTCTTCAAAATTATTTTAATATTGATGATGCAAATGGTCTTCTTACCTATGTAGCAGTAATGTAATCAATGATGTCATTTGTAATACCATCTTTGATATATCTGCCATATGGGTTGATTTTATAAAACATTATTTTGACTAATGAGTAACAGCATGGGTTCGATTCTAGTCTTCGAGGGTGTCAACATCTCTTGGCAGATGATCCTATGGGTTAGTGTAATGTTATAAAACTTAACTCTTTCAGCTATTGGAAGCCAATTAATTCGTTGCAGGATGCAAAAAATAATAAGCCTGCCGCTTAAGCCACTCTCCTCCCTTTACCACCGTAGCTGTGACATTTTAAATTCTCAGTAGGCAGGACAGAATCTTTTTCGGGGACCCCACAAAAAAAGTACAACTGTGATTGATCTTGGATCCTGTAGTGGCCCTCACTGTGGTGGCTTTGTAACCTCTTAGTTGTCAGGGCGACATCTTAGCCTTAAAGAAATAATAGCAGGATGTTTTGGTGAGTTGATTTACTTGACCCAGCATTCAGAGCAGATTATCGAAAATCACCCACAGAAGTGCTACCCTGGCGTTTTTACCCCATTGGAGATGATCAAACAGAATAGACCAGTATTTCACTTACTCTTTTCAATAAATCTTTACATGTTTAAAAAAAAAATCAAATTCATGCTAATTGCAGCAAAATAAACCTGCAATATAAAAAATGCTTAAATGGTACCTTGTGTAATATATTCCAGTATTGCCATCTCCGGGTTCTGGTGACATTCACAAACCCCTCGACCTTCAGTTTATGATGTGAGCAGAACTGCTCATTGGTAATAAACAACCCTATTACATGGTTACCTGTTGTATTTCCCCTACCTGTATATTTATGTATTTCTAACTGGAAGAAACAAAGTTTACATTTAGATAATGGTTTGCATTTTTATAGCACTTAACATATGTTTCAAAAAACCTAAGAAATTCATGTCAAAACCTACAGTTAAAATGCCTTTAAGGTTATGAATAAAAAACCACTGAAATTCACTGTCTGTGGTTAGAACTGTTGCTCATAAAACAAAGAGAAGTGCAAAGAGCATAACAAATTACATGCTCTTGACCTCACCTGTGATCTTAAAGATGAAACTACATAACCTATTACCCCCCGCAATGTGAAACAAATATGTATGTCATATTATTTTTTGGTTTGAGTATCTATCCTTATTTAGTTATGTGTCACTTTTGCTGTTGTTACATGTCGGTATAAATGTTTTGAGTCATAAGCGTTGTATTTGGTGTGTGAGTTAAGGATTGCATAATTGTTGCAAGAGGAGTTTTAAAAAACAAATATATATTTTAAAATAATTTCCTACTCGAAAACAAACGCCGCATGATTGTTCCCACGTTCCATGTTGAAACTCATTGAGAAAGAGTTGTAAAATGTTAAGATGCTATGGGTAGTGTATGCCTGTTTTGACATGCATGGCAGTAAAATAGTTCCAATAGAGGGCTGAGGGGATGGCTCCAGCTATGTTTGCCAAGTCTAGACATCCACAGGCGAAGACAACCCTATTGATATACCGCTGTCTCTTCAGCGATGGCTGTTTAATGGGAAAGTGAAACAAGGCCTAAGTCTGCCCTAGCAAGATAACATACATCTTCTAAACTCCGCACGTCTGTGAGGATGAACCGACAAGGTACCATGCTCGAAGCCTGCCTGGGAAAATTGTTTAGCATGTCCATGACAAGAGATTCATGTAAAGCAGCCAAGCAGTAAGGGCTCGGACAGTATCATTTTGTAAATCCTCTTAATGAGTTAAAGACGCAGAATAATCGCAGATTAGAAGAATCGAGCAGACCCAGAGATATATTGGTTTCCACTTCTAACTTCAGTTTTTGTCTTACATACCTGCTTGGAAACATGATATTTCAGGGGCCGAGTTCAGCTGTTTAGAGGATGTGTCTGGTGTTATAATAGACCCGAGGGCGCCTCATGGTAAATGCTGAGCAGGGCACCTACCAGTCACTGTGGATTTTTTTTGTCATCAATAGAATGTTTTTCAGTCGTTAAATATATTGAGTAAAATGTTTACTATTGAAGTAAAGAATGCATGTGGAAAAAGAGCGCCTGGCTTTGTAAGTCAAACAAGAGTAGGGAAGTTTGACTCCAGACTGAAGATGTAAAGTTAACATATCTTGTGGTTCTTGATAGAATTCCGAAATTTAAAATGCACATGCTAAAAAATGTAAAGAAGACATAAAAAGAGGGCAAAGTAAAATCAAATATGGTCATTGTAATACTTTATTAAAAGACTAAACAACAGTGGATGTAAAATATCCGAATAGATTACGACGAAAGTTATGCACTCGACGAGTCTTCCCTTAAGACGAAAAACTTTTAAAAATGAACAAATAATTGAACCCGAATTACTGCTCTGGGAGGCAGTGCCCAGCCCTGAGATTCAGTGATTCGCCCAAGAATAGGCAGTGAGAGTTTGATGAACAAAATGCACTCTGGAAGAGTTAAACATTTGTTCCCTTGGCACATTTATCTTTGGAGAAACTTACCAAATCATTATGGGGTTCAGAAAGAATCGGAGGATCACTTTAATGCAATGAACAACAGTCCAACACAGTACACAACATTTACGCATGCGGAATATCCACATGTGGAGATGTAATGAAAATTTGCATTTGCACAGGCAGTTGTTTTTTGGCATGGGGAAGCCCCCTCTCCAACTCGACTATTAAATATATGTGGTGTTCCCTCGTCTGCATTTTCACTCTGGAATCTCACTCACTCTTGCCTTTAACAGGAGCAAGTTCCCTTGTTTTTTCCAGGTGCAAAACTATCCCCCATTAGATGTTGGCATTCCACTTCTATTGCATGAAGACTCGTACATCTAAACCCCTACCCACAACACTACATTTGTGATTGCAAATGTATCACAACACTAGTAGTATTTCAGCATCCGAAGGTGAACTTTTCAGGGTAAAATGCCACCAATCCTGATTACGTGAGTCAGGTTTGAGAGTCCAGCTTTACAAATTACTTTCTAGACACCCAAGTTGGATTTTGGTGTGCAAAACTATTGTAGGAATTAGGCCCGAAGTGGCTAAATTCAGAGCACTATGCAGCGGTTTAAGCATCTGTCACAAGGCCAATAGATTTGTTTCTCTCCAGTAGCTTTTAGTTAATTATGTCACAAAGTCAATTTAACGCCTATTGTCCTTTTCCCAGCTTCAATTTTTTTTGTTTTTTCATCTCATAAAAATACTATTTTATTTTAAGCATCAGAGCTATTTGACTGAGAAACTAATACTTTTTTGTGATAAAAATTAAACAAAAACATGTAATTGGAATGGTGAAAGAAGGGTGCATGATGTCCTATTTTCAGATATTTTGTTGTGGTCTTTGTTTACTACTGCTAATCATTTTTTATGTTTCTTTTTTACAACTGTCTGTCTGTTTTTTACCTTTTGAAAAATAAGACACTAATGAGCTTTTAAAAAAGGTGACATTGAGCGAAATTCACTTGCTAAGACGAAATTTCTGTACAATTTTTAGAATTCCTCACTATTTTACAGATGCAAACCTTTGCTTGGGATATTTATATATATGTATATATGTATCTATATTTTCATTTATTCTTTTTTGATTGTCTTGAATAATGTGCCACAAATTGTAAGATTTAGTGGTGCAGTGTGTTATGAATAAGTTGCCACTCCTCCCATTTTTGCAAGTGTAAGTAAGAAAAAGCTCCTATTTGACAAAAATGCATTTCGGGCCTCATAATATGTGAATTTTCATGAGATAATGTACACAAGTGGTCCCTGTGTTTGGTTGTCAGCGAGGGAGCAGCATGCGGTGGCATCTGTGTTCAGCAGTGGATGCCCCCCCACCCCCGAGGAATGCAGGGACGTATATATCTCAAATATAAAACGTACCTCACTGTACTCATTTTTCTACTTTAATTCCCTCACACGATCGCTCACATATGAGCAAATAAAAATGCAGTTTTGCCTTGTGCAGTGTACATAAACTATATTTCTCTTATTCAGACAGGTAGTTTATTCTAGCAATGAGTCTACTGTAACCTGCAACTATCTGCCACTTTACCGTGCCGGAGAGCATTTGATTCAGCAACCTCATGTTACCGACAGAGGATTGTGAATGGAATATTGATTTTGCCAGCAATTAATATGGCAGTTTGTACCTAAACAATCATTTTGTTTAGACTCCCCCTTGCAATATGACGATTTTCTGATATGGTTTCGTATGGAATCGGTCTTTCGACTGTTTACCAGTTTCAGAGTTTACATGCAGGTCTTTTCCTGGGAAGTAGTCTAACATTTCAGTCAAGTCAAGTCAAAAATACTTTTATTTGATTTAATTAAAATCATAAAAGAGTGGGCATACCACCATGCTTCATAAGACCATGGATCAACATTTTAAAACTGGTATGTAAAAAAAAAAGTTATAAGAGAATGAAAAGACAAAAGGAAAATGAAGCTAAATCATGTCTACGGGCAGTGAATAATTAAGAATTTAAAAAGTTCTTTTGCTGCATTTTTCCAAAAGTTTATAACACAATTGATGAGCATCTGGGGCAATTAGCAGCTAGTACATTAAAAAAGATTTGTAATCAGTGCAATTAAAGAGCTGTAAACAAATTATTTTGAAGCTGCTTGTCTTAATTTGCTATTTTGTCCAGTTCTTTTGCCGCTGTTTCCCAAAAGTTTATGGCTCTGCAGGACAGTTGAATAGACATCCCTCTGAGACATTTTATAACTGCCACTCTGCATGTCCTTATTTGTGCTTTTCTTAGTGCCTCCCGCAGTACATTTTTCCTGATTTCTAATAGTGCGGGGCAGATACATAGGAGGTGCAATAATGACTCGCCTCCCTGTCCGCATAGCCGACATTCTTTAGTTGACCATGTGTGTTTCCATTTGGGGGTCAGGTCCTTCGTGGGGGATGTCCTCAGCAGCGTCAAGTAGTGCTTTTTATGAAATGAGAAGTGTTCAGACAGGTACTGTTGGGGTTTTAGAGTATGGTACGATTGTATCACTGGCCAAACATGTTTTTTTTTTTTTTTTTTTAAATGGCTGTTTTATCGATTAATAAAGATGTTCGTTTGATCGTGTTGTTCACAGCTGTTTTTAATCCGGAAAATGTTGTGGTGGTTAGCCATGCCTCCTCTAACTGTAGTGCCAGAAGCGATTGTTTTAGCACTGTTGGAATGGAGTTTTTTTAGCCTGGTTTGATTTTCGATCTCCACCCAAGAACGGTGGGCTAGAGTGTTCTATTCGGCTGCTCTCATCCTCCAGTAGTATTTGACTAGTGCACCTTGTCCGGGTGGTTTCTGATTTTTTAGTCCATATTCCATTCGTATTTGGGCTTGCGAAATGAGTCGGGGAATTAAAAACAAGCGCTTGAAAAGGATGGATTGTGCTGTGTTTAGAGCTGTAGCACCTTTGGTATTCAATATTTCTGAGCCATATGAGATGGAGTGTAGAAATTTAACTGCGATTACTTTGAGCAAGTGCCCTGTTGAGCAACCTGAATGCTATTGCTGTAAGCTTTTAAATGCGAAGAGCAGTCGTTTGGCTTTCATGCAGCCTTGGTCCAGATGATGTTTGAAGTTAAGATGGCAATCCAGGTGGAAGCCTAAGTATTTGTACGAAACCACCCTGGTTAACGGTTTCTCATCTAATTTCCAGATGAATTTACTTTTTATACTTATTAAATGGTGTTTGGAGAAGCACATCACCTTCGTTTTTTCATGGTTGACTGTGAGTTGAACTGAAGTGATGTAAGCTCCTAGTTTGGAAATTAGTCGCTGCAGAACTACTGGGGTTTGTGCTAATAGGACAATATCATCTGCGTATTGAAGACTTGGAGTTGGAATTTTGCCCAATCTAACATTTCAGATTACTTTGACTTTCCAGTGTGCTTGAATGCTTTTTAAATGTGTAGACATAGTGTTCCAACTACAATGTGTATTGTGCTTTTCTTGTTTGTTATGTTCTACCACTGGAGATTAACAGATCTCATGCTTTCAAGGCCTTTGTAGCATTTCTCAATATTAGGGATTCCCACTTATAATTCTAACTTTAGCCACCCCTTAAGAAGCAGCTACACATTCCCAATACTATCCTAGCAAGGGTGTCACACAGGCCACTGCAGCTCCAGCAGTACAAAGGGAGCCCCAACCCTTTAGGGGCTCGCAAACCATATGACAATTTGTGAGATATTGGCTACTCCAGGATCCCTTATCACATTCTGCAGGGGGAGGGGGGCATCATTTAGCATTGCACCACTGTGCCCTAGAAATGCAACACCTATCACAGTCTAGTTTCTTGCCATTAAATTGAAAATGACCATTAAAATGTTTGGTACCTTCAGTGCTAATTACAGCATCTGTTTCGCTTTTTATTTAGATTTATTTGAAGTTTGATTGTTGCTCCGCTGTACATATTGGGTTGTGTTTTGATGACAGTCGTAGTTCAATTCAATTACTTTATTTCGGTTCATCTGACAGTCGTAGTTGGTTCTGCTGCCTTTTAAATAATTTTTCTCAACACATTGCTTGTATATTTTACTCACTTCTCCACACTAGTTGAGGAGGATCTAATAATTCTCCATGTCAACCAGCTTAAGTAAAGGGCCATGAAGAAGCTTCTTAAATGAATTGGATTGCTACTCAAATGAATTAGATTGCTATAGCATAAAACACTTTAGAATGGAAGGTGCATCAGAAATGAAGTCGGGATAGGAAGTTTAGACCATTGTCCTCCTTAATTTATGATTGAAATAAAAATCAGCCATCAGCCAACGTGTTTCATTCCTTCGGAGCTGGCTGACACACCTTCACCCGGGAACACGAAGGACCTGGATTGCAAGCTGGGACTTGACCTGATTTACCCTTATTGTGGGGGTGATTACCCAGACTACACTAACATTACCGCAACCATCAAGGAGCTTTGTTGAATACTCTACTAGATTTACCAAGCCCTGATGAAGTTCCCTATGCCAAAGGAACGAAATGCATTGGCTGGTGCCTAATTTTTTTTTGTGTTTGAAATGCTTTATTGAAGAAAAAGTATAATGAACAATAAAATACAGATCATAGAAAGAACATTGTCATACAGAATCAAAAAGAGAAAAAATAAAGGATCATCATGAGTTAAATATAAGAAACCAGAGGGAAAAATTAAAAAGCATTTTGTAAAATTTTAAAGGCAATCAGGGGAAAAGGGGGGAAAGAGAAGAAAAAGAAGGAAAAAGGGAAGGAAGGGAAAGAAGAAAGAGAAAGGTAAATATGAGGCGTTCGGAGAAGGATAGATAAAGAAATCAGAGAGAAACAAGGTAGAATAAAAAGAGCAAACAAGCCAAGGGTAGGGAGTAGTTGAAAGGCAGGAAAGAGAAGTGTAAATGTATAAGATACAAAAGGGAAAGAGTCACTTATGGAGGTTTGAAATTCTCAGAGGATAAAGGAGAGATAGATTTTGATTTCAGAACCATGCGGTCAAGATATGCTGTGAGAGGCAACCAGAATAAATCCCTATTGAGGGTAGGAGTGGAGGCAGCAGCAAAACGAACATCAAGCCTGTGATGTTGACAAAGAGAATTCCACCAACATTGTATAGAGAGCTTAGAAAGGTCCTTCCAATTAGAAGAAATATGTTGGAAGGCCAGAGCCAACATAAGATCTAATAGACCAGAGGAGCGGGAGGGAATATCAAGAGTATCAGAGATACTACCTAAAAAGAGAAGAGGGATAGAGTATGGAATAGAGATAGAGAATAGACGAGAGACATAAGACCACACCTGATCCCAAAGTGCGAGAACAGAAGGGCACAGAAAAAGTAGATGAAAAAGATCAGCATTAGGGGCAGAACAGGTCCAGCAGGTAGAGTCCTTATCAGGAGAAAAGCGAGAAATAGAGACAGGAGAGAGATAAAGCCTGTGATATAGAAAGAACATAGATTGAGTTAGTGAGGCGGAACGGGAAATTTTTAAGGACCTGGCCCAGATTTTGTCCCAAACAGCTATAGACCAGTCACAGCCCAAGTCAAGTTCCCAAGCAAGTTCCAATTTAGATTTCGGGCGGGTCGGATTGGGGGAGGAGAAGAATTTATAGATAAGAGAGGCTTTAGGAAGAGTAGACAGGATCTGAAGAAGTGGGGAATGGGATACGGAAGAGGATGATAAGGGGAGTGAATAATAGACATCAAGAATGATGGCCATGAGGACAGTGAATTTGCGGAAAAAGGACTGGGGGCAGTGAAACAAAAGTCGGAATCGAGGAAAAGAACATGGGAGAAAGCCATCGAAAAGTTGGTTAACCCATATCAGACCCCTTGATCTCCACGCAGTCCAACAAATAGGACGGTTATTAAGGAGAATAAGCGAATTGTACCAGATAGGGGAAGCCAAAAAGGATTCACGAGAGACCAGGTCAGTACGGACCAGAGCATGTAGAAGAGAAGAAGTGTGTTTGAACAGGGGTAGAAGAGTTGTTAAGTTCTTAGCAGAGAAATGTGCAATTTCAGATAGGGAGAAAGGAGAGAGGAGTGAGTGTTCAATAGAGAGCCAAAGAGGAGCAAGAGGAGAGGGAGCAAGAGCAAGCCAATTAGAAGCCTGACGGAGAGAGAAAGATTTATGGTAGAGACGGAAATCCGGAAAGTTGACTCCGCCATTGGATTTCGGTTTACGAAGAGCAGCTAGAGCAACTCTCGATTTTTTATGATTCCAGGGAAACTTAGAGAGACAAGAGTCAATGCGTTTAAAATAGATATCAGGGATATGAATGGGGAGCATGGAAAGGATGTATATAAGAATGGGAGATATCATCATTTTGATCGAATCCAGCCGACCCCACCATGAGAGAAAGAGAGGATTCCAAGAAGAGAACAACTTATCAATACAGGATAATACAGCAGACATGTTGAGTCGAATAGATGAAGAAATGGAGTTAGAGAACAAAATTCCAAGATACTTAATTTTAGATGAATTCCATGCAAAACCAGTGGACGAAAACTGATGAGGGAGACAGAATTTAGTGAGAGGAAGAATCTCAGTTTTATCAGAGTTAATCTTGTAACCAGAAACTTGGGAAAAGGAATTAAATTCAAGTAGTAAGGCCGGAATGGATTGGTCTGGGTCAGAAATAAACAAAAGAATGTCATCCGCATATGCAGAGAGTTTCAAATGGGTCTTGTCGTAAGGGAAGCCAGAAATAGAAATGTTGTTTCTAATAGACGTAAGAAATGGCTCTAAAGCAAGGACAAAGAGTAGAGGGGACAAAGGGCAGCCCTGACGGACGCCACGCCGCAAAGGAAAATAAGTGGATAGAAGGCCATTAACTAAAACAGACGCTTTAGGGGAGGAATAAAGCAAAGAAACCAGAGAAATAAAATTAGGACCAAAACCATGCCAACGCAGGGAGGCAAACAGAAAGGACCAATCTACTCTATCAAAAGCCTTCTCAGCATCAACCGAGATGGAAGCTAGAGAAATGTTGAGAGAAGGTACCTTATTGAGAACATTAAGGAAAAGGCGGGAGTTATCCGAAGTGAGTCTACCCTTTACGAATCCACATTGTTCTTTACCAATGAGATGAGGGAGGAGAGGATCTAAGCGTCGGGCAAGGAGTTTAGCAAATAATTTATAGTCTACATTAACAAGGGATATTGGGCGATAATTTTTACAAAGCTGGGGATCGCGACCCTCTTTAGGAATTAGGCAGATCGTAGCCTCGTGAAAGGTACCAGCAGCTGTACCAGAGGTAAAGAAAGATTGGAAGAGGGAAAGAAGTTTAGGAAGAAGAAGATCTGAGAAATGTAGGTAGAATTCCACAGAGAAACCGTCCGGACCCGGAGATTTACCTTTGGTGAGAGAAGTTAAGGCGCTGTCTAGTTCGGTGATAGAAAGGTCGAGTTCAAGATCAGGGAAGTTAAGATGAGAAGTAGAGGGGGTAGGGATTTTGTCGAAGTAGGATTGAATAAGGGCAGCCGAAGGGGGGGACTCAGGAGTATAAAGAGATTGGTAAAACTGTTGAAATTGGGCAAGTATATCCTGTTCCTTATGCAAGAGAAGATTATCAGTGGAATATATCGAGTCAATCAGATTGCGCTCCCTGCGAGACTTAAGGTAGCTGGCCAATAGTTTACCAGACTTGTTGCGACCTCCGTAAAAGCGGGCGCTGCTGCGAAGTAACATAGAGGAAGCATTATCCGTGGTAATTTTGTTAAAGTCAAATTTGGCGCGTATAAGGTATGGCACAACCGTTTTAGTAGAAGAGGTGTAGAATGTATGCTCCAGGGATTTGATATGGGAGAGAAGGTCTTTCTGTTTCTTAAGGTAAGACTTCTTTTTCTTTGAGACAAAATCAATCACAAAACTGCGAGCGGTAGCCTTAAAAGAGTCCCAAATAACGTGAGGGGGTAAAGAGGGATCAGAATTGAGAAGAAAAAATTCCGTAGCAAAGGAAAGAAAAGAAGAGGAAAAGAGGGGATCTAGGAGAAGAGAGTTATTGAAACGCCAGCGGGAGGATTTGGGATGGGGAGGAAGAAGATCAAGAACTGTGACAATGGGAGCATGGTCTGAGATAACTATCGGCTCTATAGATGAGGAAAGAAGATTTTGAGAAAGAGATTGAGAAAGGAAGATGTAGTCAATCCGAGAGAAAGAGGCATGAGGAGGTGAAAAGAAGGAATAGTCCAGAGAGTCAGGGTGGGACAGTCTCCATGAGTCAAGAAGGTGAGATTTAGAGATAGTGTCAAGGAATTGTGTATGTGATTTGTGGGGGATAAAGCGGGCGGAGGATTTGCGATCAAGGAACGGGTCAACAATTTGATTGCAATCCCCCCCCAAAATGAACAGGGAATCACTAAATTGAAAACACTTAGAAGTTATCAGAGGCCAAAAATTACAATCAGGATGGGTGGGGCCATATACATTAAAAACAGTCAAGGATACAGAATTGATTAACAACTTAACTAAGACCCAACGACCCTCGGTATCATTTTCTTGAGAGAGAACTTTACATTTGAGCTTCTTGTGACACAAAATGGCCACACCATTCTTTTTATTGGATGTAGGAGAAAATAAAACCGTTCCCACCCAGCCTCTCTTTAATTTAAGAGACTCCGCCTCAGAAAGGTGAGTCTCTTGTAAAAGAACTAAGTCAGGAGTATAAGAGGCTAGATGGGAAAGCACTCTCTGTCGTTTAATAGGGCTAACAAAACCTTTCACATTCCATGAGATAACTTTGAATTAAATAACAATAAAATGTGTAAAGAACAGAGAAAAGGCATAAAACCAAGAACGCCATAGAGGGGAACAACAAGTGAATGAAAGAAAAGAGCTAGACAAAAGAAAGTCAGGAGATACAGTAAGAGAAATCAAGGAAAAAGGAAAGAGAGGAAAAAGGGGGGAAAAGAAAAGTAGAAGAAGAGACAGTACATATCCAAAACGGATGACTGAGGAACACATACCTGAAGGGGGGAAGGAGATGACAAAATGACAACGGGGTATGGGAGGATTCGACAAGAACAGCCTCCTAAGCCGGAGAGCAACACACCGCACCAGGACGGAATATGAGGAAGACGAGTCGTATGATATGAAGAGGGATACAAGAGGGTTTATCGAATAAAAATCTAAGGGAGGGAAAAAGAAACGTGTTATACAGAGGTCATAGTGAAATAAACAGTACAAAAGCAGACATTATATGTAAAACAGAAAACCCAAACAACAATCATTATATAATCACATCAAGCGGAAAAAGAATCAAACCGATGAGGGAAAAACTTTCAGCAAAAACCTGTAAGGAGAAAAAACCAAACAGATAAATAATCAACCAGTAGAGGGATTGGATGTGTCCATGCCAGCATTGGTCTGAATGTGAATAAAATTCTTAAGTTCAACCGGATCTTGGAAAGTCCAGGTGTTATTTTGATGAGTAACCTTGAAGGTACAGGGGTGAAAGAGGCCATATCTGGCTCCCATAGAGTGCAGAGGAGCACGAAGAGATAAGAATTCTTTTCTTCTGGCAGCAGTAACATTAGAAACATCCTGAGAGAGAAAAACTCTCTGACCCATCCAGGACACCTGGCGCTTCGCTCGAGCTGTAGAGAGGACTAGAAGGAGATCAGTAAACTTGAGGAAGAGGATAATGACCCCCCGCGGTTTGGTTGAGGAGGATGAGCGAGGACCAAGTCTATGGGCTCGTTGGATACTGAGAGAGGTAGTAGTGGGAAGGTCCAGGAGTTTCAGGAGGAAAGAGGAGAAAAATGTGACAGGATCATCTCCTTCCAGGGATTCCGGCAGGCCGTAAACGCGTAGGTTGTTCCTCCTGTTCCTGTTTTCCAAGTCTTCAGTGTGTTGTTGAAGGGCGAGAAGAGACTTTTCCAGAGAGGAGATGCGTTGAGAATTTGACTGAATTTCTGGAACCTGCTGCTCCACAGAAGAAACACGAGCCTCCATAGTTGACCATTTAGCCTCAAAAAGCTGCATCTTGGTATTAGTCTCCTCCACGAACGGGCGCAAAGCGCGAATCTCCTCAAGTATCAACTCCATAGATATAGGGGGTGGAGATGGCTCGGGTGGAGGAGGAGAGGAGTCGTGTTTCAAGCGCTTAGGCAAGGAGGCAGGAGGAGAAGACTTGCTGGAGGTAGGTTGTGATGGAGAAGAGCGGGTGGAGGATGTTGTCGCCATTTGTTCTGTGGAAGGAGGATGAGGAGAATGACCTGTTGATGAGGAAGAGGCGGAGGAAGGTGGAGTCTTCGAGGGCACAAAGACAAACTTTGGGTTGCGTAGCTTGCCCATAGAAGCCTGAACGTGCCAGGGGCAGGATGAGAAAGAAGTGCTCCAATGTAAGGTCCTGTAAGCAAGTGTCAGTATGTATAGATGAAAAAGACAGCGACCAACAGAAGCACTAAGCGACAACAGCAAAAACCAGAATCCCAAGACATAGAGGTGATGCAAACAGGAAATGAAAGGCTACTTCCAGTGTTGACAGAAAAGTCATCAGTGAGCGCAAACACCAAATACGCCGAAATTTAATGGCAAAGTTGCAGCAGAAATCCAGCTATGAGGAAGTAGGTTACGCATTAGAACTGAAGTAAGACATCAGGGAAGAGCACAGCCAACGCAACATCCTGTGAGGAGAACATGGAAGTAGGGGTCTCCCAGGAAGCAGCAGGAGCATGAAGAAAATCATTCAGTCATAGCACGGTGACAGAGCGGCCATTAGTTGTCAATAATAAAGTCCAGGAACAGAAGGAAACACAAGGAGAGCATGTTTGAAGTTACCTCAGCGTCGCGCACACATCGCGCCTACTTCAAAATGGCGGCTGCGCTGAGGCACATACACCGAGAAGCTGGAACTAGGTAAAAAACTGCTGGAAAACGAACTCCGGCGCTCACATCTTCAGCTCGGAGATATCCGCATGTAGGAGCCACAAGAAAGAAGCCGAAACAGTCGCAGATAGAGGCGGGGAGATGAAAAACACCGCCGCGGCGCAGGGAGCTCCGGACTCAGGCGGCCATCTTGATCGGCGTCCAAGCCACGCCCCCTGATGCCTAATTTTTATTTAGTGAGTGACAATCTGATACAATTCTACGTTTTGGAACCCAGGTGACAACATTATGATAGCAAAAGGGATCAGAGAGTGATCTAACTTTGTTACCACAGATTTCCATGAAAGCTTTAAGCTATTTTTTGCTAGGATGTGCTCTATGTTCATACTTGAAAGTGTTTATTTCAAAGAGGCACAGGAAAGAAGAACAATTTAGTCTGTTACATAATCCCGATCTTTTTTGTTATTCTATTTTTTTTAAAATTTTATTTAGCCAAACCCTTGGAGCATTTCCTAATGAAGTTAAAACACACAAATACAGTGTATACAGAGTTGTCCAACTTTCATTTTTCCACTCAGCATTGTCTTGGAATCTCATGAGCATGCAGTGCTTAGTTTATTTTAGTCAACTATTTGTAATGCACTATATTGCAAATGATGGTATGCTCTAAGGCGCATAGTCAAATACCAATACCAAAATTTTCTACATCAATGCACATATACAACGCAAAACAACAAATAATGAAGACACATCACAGATCAATAAATAATCTAAATGCTATCACCTAGATGAGTAATTCCCAATCCGATTAAAGTGGACCCCTTTGAAAAACAGTCAATCTACATATGCTTGGTGTCTTCTAGTCTTATTTTTCCTTATACCATTATCTCTTTTTTTCTTTTGGCATTGTAGTGATGATCGCATATCACGGGCATTAGTCACTAATGATGCTTGTGTGATTGGTTTTCTAACTGATAAGCATAAAGATCTATACGTGAGTGAAGTTATCATCCCATAAACCTTCTTAAGGCAGACAAATATCCCAGCATGCCCTCCAGACATGACATCCAAAAGTAATTCTGTCCATGACCGTGATATCTTCTGTGCAGAAGGGCATAGCCAAATAAATTTCATTTGGTCCTTTATTGGCCTATGACTGACACCGTAATGGACAAGAAGAGGGAGGTTATTGTTGAATGTGTTGGAAGATTAACGCCCACCTAGTTGTCATGTTAGTAATTCTCTCCCAGGGCATCCTCTCTGTGGATTGTCTACATCAACATTATTTTAGGGCTCACAGGACAATGATCCCTCCTGTAATATAGCAAAGAAAAAAGGTCAGGCATTCTCACATTTTGCTGTTGCTCACCATGCAGGTGCACTCTTTGTGAGATACAAATCTATAGTGAAACAGAGTAATTGTTTTGTGTACAAAAATACATATAAACTGTATGTTTAAAATCATTAAATCCATGATTTTTAATTGTATTTTCTTTGTTCTTTGTCTATGCGGTCTGGTGTTTAGATTGAAAATGTGGGTTTGCTTCTTTCTCTCTTGTTTCTTTTTAATTGACGTACTATATTTTATTTTCTTTATCTGCCAAGAAACTTTGCTGGTGCTCACTTTTGAGGTCAGAATCACTCAGTTAGAACTTAAACAATGGCACAGCAAGCTGAGTGTTCGCCATTAACAAATGTGAGGTTGTAGATGACATTATTTTGACTTCTAGGAAGGAAGTCTCAGCCTTTCATACTTCTAAGGCTGGTGACTTGATTGCCACACATTTTGGCACAGTAACCAATGTTATTTACGAGGCATAGAAATGTTAGGAGGGTGGTAAGAAACGCTATATGAAAACACATAATTATTTTTATTATAACCCCCCCCACCCAATTGATATATAGCATTCATCCAAAGGTTGTTCTCGTGGAAAGAGAATAAAGGGAAATAAATAAGGCTCAAGAGACTAAGGGGTGGTTTAATAAAGGGCCTTTAAGGGCAGGAACGAGGCTAGTAAGGCTTCTGACACACCATTCCTGGCAACCAGGCCATCTTACATATAGTTATGGCCTGCAAACTCCACACCAGAAAAGCTAGTATGGCCCAGATTAACACATAGGGGAACCAATGGTATAATTAAACTAAAGATGTTCTTAGAGGTTGTGGTGAATACACATATAATTCACTTCCCATGCCTCCTAAGTATAAACACCAAGGGCAGTATTACATGAATTGCCCTGGAGGCATACCAGGTGTTTACATCTGTTTTTTGCCACCAAGGGGGAACTTTGATATCGTATTAAGAAATGTACCACAGGCACGTGTGAGTACCCTTCTGTAATATGGACATGCAGTGCACATTTTGCACTCACATGATCATTTCATGGGGACATGAACACATGCAAATTAGGGAATGTTTGTGCCCTTGTACTTTGCCATACTGTAGACATGGGCACAGGGGCAAACAAGCGACCAATAAGTACACAGATTCTGTGCATCATATGAACTGGTGCACATTTAGTGCATCTACTGAGTTCCCCCTTTAACAGGTGAGCATGGGTTCCAGGGATCCTACAGGAATCTCCTTGGATGTGGGTATAGTTTACACAGCACCTGCCTGTATGAGGATAGCTGCACTCTTTGCAAAAGCAGGTCAGTCCCCTAGCCTTGAAAGCAGGACCGAAAGTTTCAAACCACTGATCCTCCTTTGAGTACCATCCCACAAGTTTAGTCCTGCACTGGGGACAGTTTATTAAATTTTTTGAAATATGGTGCAAGGATCGGGTTTGTACAGGACAAACCACCTAGTGCAGACTGGGATGGTATGCAAATGGCATGCCTCAGTCAAAGGTAGTATTTGTGTGACCCTGCCTGCCCGCAGGTAATGTTAGCTCCCTCCACCTCTGAATGAAATCCATGATGTGCTAGTGCATTTGATGATAATTTTTTGATTTAAAAAATAAATAAATTGTCTTTTGTGTCTTGATATAGCGCACAACCCACAAGATGAGACACATTCTAAAATAGCCAAGTTTTTAACATCTTCTTAAAATTCGTAAAGTCTGGGCAGGTACGAAGATGAAGCAGGAGTTTGTTCCATATGGATTGATCCATAAGCAGTGACGTCTGTTATTGGAATGTGTTAAATGTGTTATTGGTATGTGTTAAGTGGCCTGGATATCACAACACAACCTATGATTTTTTCTTGAAAGGTTACTCTTTGTGACACTGGCACTCCATTGATGGGAAGTTATGGTATTTTCTTTGGAGATTGAGTATGTTCAGCAAACATAGAAGGCAAATGAAGCATGCCAAGTAACATGTTATGAGCAGTATGTGATGACCCACTGCTCAGCCCAAAGTGTAATTTTTTCTATGTCGACAGTGGGAATTCTGGGACTTTGGTGAGACCATAACCAAGATCACAGTTCATTCAATTGATACAATTGTAACGGTGGCATGGGTCAGAAGTTATGAGGTGCGCAGCCTTGATTTATTGCAAACTCAGCTATTCTTAAGTGGGGAAGAAACTTTATCAGTGCCACTGAATCAGCTTGTCTGTCTGATGCTTAGAAATCTATGCTTTGCTTGTCACATTCACAAATAGATCTTTCTCACATATAGTAGTTGGTGGTTGGGACTGACAAAAGAATTGGGAGACTTTAATGAAATTGGAACTGTATGCTTTCCCACTTAGAACTAGACTGCACACTGGCATGGCAATGCAGTGGAGAGTAGAGTTCCTCTGTTCCATAGGCCTGTGAAGTACTGGGTTTACGGGCCACATGTTTGATCCATCTCATCCAGCTAACTGGGAGAACTTTCAACAGGGATCAAATGTAAATAAATGCTTCAGCAGAAGTGCCTTTCAGTGCACATCTGCTACTTTGAAAGAGAGTGCCTGCAGAAGGTCTCCTGGGCAATCTACCGCCAATCCTGATTGGTGCATGCTGGTCTTTTTGACTCTTCCCTTGAGGTGTTAGGAATCTTCTTCTAATTGAAGCCAAATGCCAATCAAATTAGAGAAAAGTTATTTTTTCCCCTCATCCCGGCTCCTTTGTTCAGTCATAGAGTGGAACAGCCTCACCCCCATGCACAACAATAGCAATGTTGCAGTAGCATAAATACCAGTAATAAAAGCAGTGGACTGACTCACACAATTAATTACATTGTGTGGCTAATGATCAAATGGAGCATTGTATTAGGATAGGAAAGGATAGCTTTGGTTATGTTTTCTGACTCTCAGTTCTGGCAAGTTTCCTCGAGCGATAGAAATTTGAGCAGTAGAATAAAGAATCTCATGTCACTGTTTACGAACACTACAGCAACAAATGTAGTATGGAGAAATATAGCCAGATACCTCCCATACCCTTACAACACAACCATGAAGAATATTTTAGGTGGAGGGACAAATATACCTGCTTTGAATTTGACAAGGTGAGCAAGCAAAATGAACAAGTCCCGCTTCAGTTTATTGATTCCAGGGGATTTCCCACACTAACAACAATTTGAAACACAAAAATTGTGTATTTTGCCTCAAAGTTTTCACTTGAATTGCCTAATAATCAAAAGGCTCCGAAAGAACACCTACATTCATATAGTTTCAAGGGCTTCCATCCAGGCTTTGCCCACTATAAAGATGGCGGGTTTTATCCTGCCCATTATTTCTCTTAAATGGTGGTCAAAAAGTGGATTTGTTGGCACGCTCATTAAAAAAATGGCTAAGGAGCAATATGTAATCCAGGTAGCTAATATAATCAATTTATACAATATCACAAATACAGTCTTGACCTTAGCTTTTGAACCTCAGTCTTAGCTTATCACTGAGATGTTCTTAGAAAGGGCAGGATAAAAAAGCAAAAGTTCTATACATTTCACCATCACATGCATTAGACAGCAGTGCTAGATAAATTCCACAAGCTCATACTTTAGTGCTATTTATCAAGACAGAGAACTTACCGGATCAGGCCGCAGAGTATTTATACAATTAACAACAGTTGTGACAATATCCTGGCAGTCTATATCAATATAGATGATGAGATTTCTCCAAAACACTCTCGAAATTTTAGCAGAGATTAAGTGCCCTCTAGTATCAAGGAACTAAAATCAGCGATGTGCCTTTCAGACTCCGTATGTATCGTCCCTCACATAATCGCTTTAAATGTATCTCTGAAAATCCAGATTTTTAAGCTAGAAATGCACAATTGCCATTGTGGATGAATACGCTCATAGAAAGTCTGGTACGTGTGAAGGATGGGCACTATTATTGCAGGGGTAGCAGATATGTTGCCAGGAATGCCCACAGAGTGTACAGTATCAGCCATTATGTGACAGTCAGATTGTCAGCAAGAATGCTTGCAGTATGTTAAGGATTGACCTCCTGTATCCAGGGTGCACATATTCAAAGGATTAGCCACCACTATGCAAGAGATCTCTTTGATTCATGGGCTAGCACAAATGGCACCAATAATGCACAATGTATGTCAGGGTAGGGCCACTGTCAAGCTAGGGATTGCCAGAATGTCAAAAGCAGTAACCACAATATGTATAGGATCAGTCACTTCTACGCCAGGGTGTCTAAAATGTTACCCACAATAATTTAATGATGAGGCTCCATTATATTATACAAAGAACCTTAGAGATGGCCTTTCTTTTGGCTAGATTCATATTCATAGGAACTGTGCTAAATGGAATGACTACCTCACATGTTCTGAAAAGCTGTGCAACAGGCATATTTCCTATGGTCAAGCATATGATTGCTGAAACAGTCATGTAAGTAAGCAGGCTGGGTTTTGTTCATGAGAACCTATAGGAGAATAGCAAGAAAGAGCAAGGATGCACACAGCATCCATAACAAATAAGGTGCCAGACATCTAATACTGCTCTAGTCATTTAATACAAAGAAAAGAAGATGAGATGGTTAGGACAGTATATTCTCAGAACCGACAAAAGAGCCGGCAGCCTGTATTGTTTAACTTAATCGAAAGGGGAGTGAAATAAAAGGAGAAAGGATATGCTATTTTAGTATGTGTCAGTTGTAACACATAGAAATTGCCATCAATACGTGTCAGTTAGTAATAATTGATGGCCTGGGTATGATAATGTTATGCTGGTCAGACTCCAGCGGCTAATAAATTATATCAACTGCGCCACTGTCCAAATGTGTTCCATGCATAAATTTGTATAGTATTGTGATTCAAATCTAATGGGTTAACATTTGATTGGAGGTAATACCTTATCCAACAGCCATTGAATTTTGGGCATTTTCTACCATCCAACGATTAATCTAGTTAGGCAAATGGGGTGGTATACATTTTTCAGTTTGCTGAGTGACAATTCAACCCTCTCTGATTCTTGTGGGATTTAGCTGGACATAGCGTTGCACTGATGGCAGTAGACCATCAAACGTGGTGCTATGGCAGTTATGGATATGTGATTATAGAGACACCCATTCTCGCTCCCTCCGTGTAGGGTGTCTTAAGTACTGTCACCCAAAGCAAGGAGCATGTTTTAGGCCAGTTTCACAGCTATAGATTCACAGTATGATGCAGTCCTAGATCTGAGAAATGATTGTGAGCGCTGACTGCTCTTCTCTAGTTTCTTATGCCAAGACGAAGAGACAAGTTAATGACAAGCAAAATACCCAATTAAAATTGGATTCACTGTCTAGGTGTACCTTAGTTGGATTTCTGCTACATTGAATGATTCAAAATGATGTCATTATGCTTGTGACGGTACGCTACCATTACATCAAAAACAGTACAACAAAAGATAGCTATGTGAAAAGGGTCATTCAGGCCGCACTACTGAGGAACCAATCTACCGGTCAAGTGATTAATGTAACAATTTATTGTTCTGGGCTAGCTCATTCTCTGATGCCTAAAGAGGATCAGTGGTCTCCTACACTGACGTTTGCAATGATACAAACTTATCATCTTTTCTGGGGCTTTCAGAAAACGTCTTGAAACTGTGCAAAATGTAAGGGTGTCCTAGTCATACTATTAGGTGGAGTGATGCTAGAGAAGTAAATAATTTGAAAGAGAAAGGATTTGCATTAGATTCATATTTGAAACTTCTACATACACCATAGTGTGGTAACAAAACTTAAAGTAGATGGAGGTACAAATTACCAATACTTAGTTATTTGTGAATAGCCAGATAATTAGAAATAAGAAAAAGACAACTTGTCATACTTTTTTATTGAGTAATGGTGATGTTGAGCATTTATAATTTGAATAACTCTAAAGAAAACGAACCAGAATTTGCGGTATGATATTGATGTGCAGTATCAAGTAGGGAAAGAATTTAGGGCAATCTTAAAAGAAGAAATGTTGGATAAAACATCAACCTCTAGCTTTCCTAAAACTTATAACTTAATCATGAACATTTGAAGAAATTCAATATGTCTTGGTTCAATATCTATTGGTACTGTTACAGAGATCCAAACTTTTGGCACAAGTGTTTGTACACTTTCTGTAATTATATTGGTATTGTGGGAGAGTAGAAAGATGGAAAATATGTAGACAATTTACTCTACCACCCTCCCAATTTATGCAACATGATGTGTTCAAATTTCTGGACTGTAAACAAGAGAGGTCATTTATCCATCAATTAAATGTCGCAACAAACAAGGATATTGTACTGAACTTATTAACCTAAGACATGGCTCTGCAGGGCTTAGATATATTGAAGGGCTGTTGAAAATTACTATTTTATGCTTAATATACTCCGTGATTTGTGCGTTGATGGTTTTTGACTGCTGTAGACCTCTATGTACTTTACCCCTGCTAACCAGTGGTAAAGTGCCAGAGATTCCTTTTTCAATATGATGAAATTGGCATACCCATAATAACTATTATTAACTTACCTACAAGTCCCTAATATAAGGTGCAAAGTTTACCCAGGGCCTGTAAGGTGGGTTGCAGCACCCGTTGTGCCACACGCTGCGGTAACAGTGCAAACAGGACTGTCGGTCTACCATTTGGAACCTGGCTGTGCAGTTTAAAACTACAAATTCGACTTTGCAAAATAACCACTTTTGACAGACTTAAACCTTCCTTGTAATTATTAATAAGTCACCCCTAAGTAAGCTTAATGTTAAACATGTCCTTACAGTGAAAAGACCACAAAGGCTATTTTCACTTTAGCTGGGTTGGCAATTCCGTAGGAAAGCATTGAACTACAATATCACATTTAGTAATGTTAACTTTGGCTAGAAAACAGCTACAACATGTATTCTTGGAGTTTTTGAAATATGTATTAAAAGCTCAAGTCACTGGTGAAGTCAGATTTGTAAGAAATATTTAGAAAGGGTACTTTTAGATAGTTCCATTTTCCCTTTCTAAAGCCTCTGGACTCCAATTTCCATGAGCTTCAACTTTCACCTCACAACTGCATAGACACCTTGATGAGGTGTGAAAACTACTCCCAGAGCAGAATAAAGGCTTGGGTATAGAGAGGTGTTTTGTGTTCATCTGACAGGATGACCATCTGGGCTGTGCGCTGGAACTTGATTAAAGAGGCCTACCTTGTCAGATGAAAATATTAGCTGACACATAGACAAGATCCTTCTTTACTCCTCCAGTCAGGCAGGCCCCAATCCCAATGGGAGAGGAGCTGCCCCCAGAACTGGTTCCGTATGACCGCAGAGGTGAGGTTGCTACTTCCCTGGCCACACCACTGGGGTAGGCACACAGGCTCTGGACAAGGGAAGAAAGATTTCATCATCTTGGTTTTAGGTAGAGAGGGGCACTGTGGGATTGTTTGCATTAGAGGAAATGTTGTAAACGTGATTAGGATCACTCCTGGAAACTTTTACCCCAGTGGTCAGGGAGGAGTTCCCCCCCCCCCCCCTCAGGCTCATATCAGACATAAATGTGGCATCCAGTACCATTCTCAGAATACTTTCTGGACCTGTGAAAGAACAGAAGAGGCCTGGTCCTGCTCTCTGTGACCTGAGAAGAACCTAGCAGACTGGATCTGCTCACCTTCTTGTAGTCAAGACAAAGAAGTGGACTCCAGGAGTCATAAGGCTGACCTCCTTTTCAAGCTACAGGTCCAGCTGAACAGTTCCAACTGGACCTGCCCTGGACCCTGCTGCTGACCTCTGCTGGAGTGAGTCTTGACCCGCAGGGATGTCCCCAAGATCCTGGACCCTTTGCTGGTGTAAAAGTGTACTCCTCCTAGCGTTTCCTGAAACCTGGGACTTAGAACCTATCTCTCCAAAGACCTCCAGAGGACGAGGACCAACCTTCCAAGCTGATACAATAAAGGTGCATTGCCACTGGGCCAAAGGTTCAAGATGCCAATGCTTGGCACTTTTCCACTGCAGCAACTCTGATTCAGTGAGACCTTTCCGGAGAATGTATCCAGCCTTGGAGAGACCTCTTCAGTTACAGCTTGCAGCCTTGCCCAAGTGAAAAATTCTGAGCTCTAAAAAAGAGACTAAGTCTGAAGGTAAAAAATATCGCCGGGCGAAGGCGTCAAAGTATCTGGCCAGTAATGGACATTCTCTGGGCTTGAAATTTAAATTTCTCCAACTCTGAGCTTTCACCTCAAAGTGGCATGGAGTTCTCTTTGACCACAGCCTGCTGCCTTTCCCCACTGAGGGTTTCTTACTTCCAATTCAGAGACTAAGGGGTCTATTAGTATGTCGGGCGGATCACCACCGCCCGCATGACAGTGGCGATCCGCTTGACATTTCCCACCGCCCGCATCCCATTTGCCACCGCCATATTACGATGGTGGGGGGGACCACGGCAGACAGAAAGACCGTCCGCCGGTTTTCCACCGGTCAACGAGTCGACCGGGCGGAAAAGGGGCTGTATATGGTGGCGGTGTCTGCAAGACACCGCCATCCATTTTACAATGTAGGTGGGAAAGTGCCTTTCCATGGTGGGAAAGGCATGCAGTTCCTGACTGGGGGGGCCATTGCGGGCCCCCAGGGAGTTGGGGGGGTGGGGAGTGCACCCTGCATTTGCAGGCACAACGTGGCAGGCACCGTGCGGTTCCTGCCACATTGTGCATGCAAATGCACAAGGTGCATCCACAGCATTGTGGCAGGCGGTGCTGTGAGCACCGCCCGCCACAATGTTGTGGATGGGGGATGGCGGTGGCATCCTAATTGCCTGTGCGGGACCGCCACACCACTGGCGGCTGGTCCCAGCACCGCTAGGGTGGCGGGTGGACGAAAGTCCGCCCGCCATCCTAATAGGCCCCAAAGTCTGAATGTAAAACTTCCAACCAGGTTGAACCTGGTTTTTGTACCTGGCCCACGCCTCATCATTGTTAGCCTTAACTTGCGTCTACGTACTGATCAAGTGCAGCCAGATGATGGCAGTTGCTTTTAACACTTTATCTTTATATTTTGAACATTAAACTTTAGAAATCCATAACTCCAATTTCCCCTATTGGACTTCTGTCATTTTGGTGTCATTTTAGTTTATTAAAATGTACTCTATTTTCTAAATTGATTTGGGATTTTTCTTGTGATGTATTTTGGCTTAATTAGTATTATGGTACTACTTAATTACTTTATACATTGCCTCTAATTTGAGCCTGTCTGCTCTGTGTCATAGCTTCAAGGGGTTGATCTCAGGCTAACTTAGTGACTTTAGAGGTTCATCCTGATAAGGGTTGTGGTTATTACTTAAGGAAGGGACTCATCCCCTCAAATAATTCCCCAGTTTCATAGAAGTGCCTAATAAGGTGTTTGGGGGTTTGATGTTTCTCCACGCTGGAAGTATGGCTCATTGAGCAGAAAATTCATCTTAGATCAGGGGTACTCATAGTACGGCCCGCGGGCCGCCAGCGGCCCGGCAAGCCTTTCTTGGCGGCCCGCGGACCTTGCAGACATCGTACCGGTGTTTTTTGTTTTTTTAACAGTGTCAGCAAACACAGACTCTGCTCTGTGGGGGCTCGGGGATTCAAGCGCTAGTCCGAGAGGAGCTGCTGGGGCACTAAGAGGTGAAATACAACAAAGCCTCATTATCATGCAAATGGTCTCTTAAAGACCTGTGAAGTACTCGGGTGGGCTGTGTGTGTGCCCTGGAAGGGAAGCTGCCTCAGCTGCCACACAAGCGGAGGGGTGGGGGGGAGAGGTGACAAAGAATGACAAGAGAACAGCAGGGTGTGAGAGTCGGGTAAGGGGACAGAGGGTGACAGAGGGCAGTAGGGAGAGACAGAAACAGATAGAGATAGAGACTAACAGAGGCAGGGACAGACAGAGACAGATAGGTAGAGACAGACCGAGAGGCAAAGAGACAGACGGAGAGGGAGACAGAGAGGGAGGGCGACAGAGAGAGAGGGAGACGGAGAGAGAGAGGGAGGGCGACAGAGAGAGAGGGAGACAGAGAGAGAGAGGGAGGGAGACTGGGAGAGGGAGGGAGACGGGGCGAGGGAGGGAGACGGGGAGAGGGAGGGAGACGGAGAGAGGGAGGGAGACTGAGAGGGAGGGAGACAGAGGGAGGGAGACTGAGAGGGTGGGAGACTGAGAGGGAGGGAGAGGGAGGGAGACGGAGAGGGAGGGAGAGAGGGGAAGAGGGGGAGAGGGGGAGGGAGGGAGACGGAGAGGGAGAGAGAGAGAGGGGGAGAGACGGAGAGGGAGGGAGAGAGAGAGGGAGGGAGGGAGACAGAGGGGGGAGACAGAGAGGGGGAGACAGAGAGGGGGAGACGGAGAGGGAGTGAGAGAGGGGGAGAGAGAGGGAGGGAGACAGAGGGGGGAGGGAGACAGAGGGGGAGGGAGACAGAGGGGGAGGGAGACAGAGGGGGAGGGAGACAGAGGGGGGAGACAGAGAGGGGGAGACAGAGGGAGACAGAGAGGGAGGGAGAGAGACAGAGAGGGAGGGAGAGAGACAGAGAGGGAGGGAGATAGAGAGAGGGAGGGAGACGGAGGAGGGAGGGAGACGGAAGAGGGAGGGAGATGGAGGAGGGAGGGAGATGGAGGAGGGAGGGAGATGGAGGGAGGGAGATGGAGGGAGGGGGAGGGAGACGGAGGGAGAGGGAGGGAGACGGAGGGAGAGGGAGGGAGACGGAGGGAGAGGGAGGGAGACGGAGGACAGAGGGAGACGGAAGAGGGAGGGAGACGGAGGAGGGAGGGAGGGAGATAGAGAGAGGGAGAGAGAGAGATATGTTTTTTCCGGGTGCGGTGGCTCAGTGGACGAAGGCGTCCGCTGCAGGGACCTGTGTTCCACCTCATGGTCACAGGTTTTTTTTGTTGCTCTAGCCCCGCCCCCTCCCCCAATGACCCCGCCCCCAAGGTGCGGCCCTCGGCCACAAACCACACTGTAAATTTGGCCCCCAAGAGAAAGTTTGTGAGTACCCCTGTCTTAGATAAATGAGGTGATTTGATCTTAAGGACCAGTGTTAGAATGGTGTGCTACTTTTACTTTGCAGGAGTCATTGCATCACAGTTGGATTAATCAGACATCATTATATCACAGATACATTTAGCTACATTATCATCAGGAGTCAACACATCATATGGGACATTGCTTAACAGGGTTTACAGATCTTGCAGATTTGTGGCATCCAGCATGGCCTCTGAGTTCAAACATTTCTGACCAGTGACGGCCAAACTCAACGCAAGGTTCAAAGGCATGGAACCACAAACCCATGACCAGCCTCAAGATCTATGTTGGCCTTTTGGCAGGGTCTTGACTCTGAAACTAAATCCATGGGTCAACCAGGTGGTCTAAAATTGATCCATGGTACTACACATCCTGTGATAGCATCAGCGAATCTTGAAGAAGATGGAAATAAGTACTGTGTATGGTCTACAACCAAGCTCTGCACCCAAAACCCACACACAGAAGGGGATGGCCACCAGCAGCAGAATGGGTGCAGGGCCTGGCCAGAAGACCTACCCTGTGGCCCAACTGCTATTCTCTGAGACCGATGACCACGTGAAGCTGAGGTTGGCTGACCACAGACAATTGAGTGGAGGGTCTATCTAGAGGCCAGGTCCTGAAGCCCAGCCCCTGCTGAACATGGCGAAAGGCCATGTGTTGTGAAGATTGGCCACCTGTGGAGGGTTGGGTATAGGGTCTGGAGAGAGGTAAGCACTACAGCCAACCCATGCAGCATACTTCTGAAGGCCAGACACATCTGGGGTTAGCTTCCCATGGAGATTTGGTACAGATGCTGGCCAGAAGCCAGCCCATGTGACGAAACCCTGCTGCATGCAGCCGTAGGCCTTACAAAGTGGCGGTAGCTGCCTATGGAGCGTTGGGAACAAGGTCTGAATGAAGGCCAGGCCCTGCACTCAACCCCTGCTTTGGGCAGCCAAAGGCCATGCACAATGGGGGTGACCACCTGCTGAGAGTTGGACACAAGGCCTGGCCAGAGGCCAGGCCCTGTAGCCCATACCCCGATGCTCATGGCCTTTGACCACATGCAGTGGTGATTGGATGCCTGCAGAGGATTAAGGAAAGGGCCTGATCAGATGCCATGCCCTGCAGCAAGCATGCCTTTGCGTGCCCTCCACTGGCTTCTGATAACGTTAGTCTTAGTCCGTAGAGCACTACACCATTCAGGTGCTGGCTATCTTAGGGTCAGAATTAGTTCCTATGCCCCTTCCAGAAACTTGTGGTCAGCCTACTCCCTTCTAACAAGGATACTTAGGATCCTTCACATGAGAAGGACCTTCTCCTACCTTGGACCAGTGGCTTGGGATAAACTTCCTTTGGAGCTACGCTCTAGAGCTGCTACTGCTTTGTAAAGGTTGAAGACGTGGTTCTTCCAACAAGACTAGTTGATCTCTCTGTACATCGCTGATTACTGAAAGTTCAGCGCTGGGACACTCCATGGAGAAGCTGTGTGCTTTAAAAGTCTACATTCATTCATTCATGTCATCCCATGGGTGGGGTGGCCACCCACAGAGATTTGGGCTCAGGGCCTGGTCAGAGAGCAGGTCGACCATGCACAGTGGAAATTGTCATCCCACAGAGAGTTGGGTGCAGGGTTTGTCTGGAGGGTAGGCGATCTGCATGCTGTTATATATGGCCATCAGTAGCAGGTTGGGCCCTGTGCCCAAAGTGTGCTGCACCTGGCTGAAAGTCATACTTAGTGCGGTTGGCCACCCACAGAGGACTAGCTACAGAAGCTGACCAGAGGTCAACAGCAGCAGGTGTTGTCCACATGTGACAGGTTAGGCGAAGGGCAGGCTGGCCATGTGTAATGGCACTTGAAGCCCTGCAGAAAGTGGGATGCATGGCCTGGCTGATGTCAGGGTAGCCATGAGTATAGGGGGTGGCTGCTCACAGAGGGTTGGACGCCGGAAAGATTGCTGGCCCTGAGTCCAGTGCCCGATGCATATGCCATTTGGCCTTGACAATGAAAAGTTGGCAGCCCACTGACAATTGATCACAGGTTCTGTCCAGAGATCAGGAGCTGTGGCGAACACTCCTCTGGTCATGGCAGAAGGCCATGTCCAGTGGCGGTTAGGCATAGGGTCTGACTGGAAGCCAAGCCCATTTTCTATCCCATGCTGTACAGGGCTCCAGCTGGCCAATACTCGCAGCTCACATTCCCTGACTCAGTCTCTCACTGTCTCACTCATCCTATATCTCACTCACTTCTCCATTACTTGCTCCCTCACACCCTTCTTCACTTTCACTTACTCTCATTGTCACACTCTGTCACTTTCACGCTCACTAACTCAGTCCCCCACTTCACTCACTCACTTATTTACTTACCCTTCTTTCGTGCTGTGTCACTTTCACTCACTCCCACACAAAACATTTTTTATCCTTTTTTGACAAAGTTGGTTCTGAAAAGAACCATTTTTTCATGTTTGGAGAAAGCAAAACAAAAATGCAACATGAAAAATGGTGGGAAAAAAACTAGGTTAAAAAAACAAGTTTTGCACCTGTCCAAGGGGTGAAAAAAGTAAATGCAAAAAAGGTGAACTGTTTGCTGCATGGTCAAGGTTTACAAACAAGACTCCCTGGGATTAATTAATTTGGCACTACAAGCATCTTTTCGTAGTGCATCCCTCAGAATGTTCCAGAGCTGAGGTCCAAAGAAGAAGCCTGAAGCAGCTACATGAAGAAAACTTGACTCCTGAAATTGTTGCAATCACAGAAGTCTCTATGCTCCAGTTGTTTGCAAAGTATTGCATGAAATGTAAAATAGTATTTTTTTCTGCAGATAAACAATTGGTGCATCTTCTCATCATAAGTGACTCATAGTTTCACTGTAAAAAAGAAAATTGGAAATATAAAAAATATACTAAGAGGCAACCAAAAGCCTACTAAAAATGGCTGAGTTGAGAAACCAAAAACAAAGTTAACGACAGGAAGCAAAAACAAAAGTTTAATTTAAAACAATATAATATAAAAACAAACATACTAAGACTTGCTCATCTATTGCAGGCAGAGTAGAGGGCCTCGACAAAGAAGAACCTGCAGCTAACCCCAGTGGCACAAAGACAAATGCCATGCGCTGTAGGAACTGGAAACCCACAAAGGGTTGGCCGCAGGGTCTGGTTGAATGCCAGGATCTGCAGCCAACCCTGTTGTACACGACCATTGGCTGTGCACTGTGGGTTTGGCGGTTATGAGCAACCATTCCTCCTCAGTTAAACCCTATTGCATAAGGACACATCACTTTTTGCCATATTTATTTTTATTTTTAATTTGAAGTCTAATATCAACTGTTCTATCATAGATTATGTCATTTGGTGAGGTCATCAGTGATCCCATGAATGATGTGATTTACATGTCATGAGTGATGTCATATGTATATGTAGGCAGTGCATTGTGGGACGTGAGTTATGGTTAGATTACCTAACCATTGCTAATAACTTTGGTATCATTTGCCAAATCTTCACCAAACTTTCTATAAAAAAAAGTTCACCCACTTCAGTTCCTTCCTGAAACACTTCAGGGTAATCTGTCAAGAGGGGTATGAGAAAAATAGTAAGTCTCAAAGTGCCTTTTTCCCCTTGCAATTTCCTTGAGCAAAATTAGACAATACAGAAAAAAACGGCGGAACAGAATTACACCAAATTTAGCAAAAAAATAGATCTTTACTTAAAAGCAGGCTTTTTGTTGTGATTTGGTGTAATTCTGGTTAACCATTTTAGAGAAATTAAGTTAAAAATGTAAAAGTGTCTGTTGCCACGGGACTCCACCAAAGGAAAATGTAAACAAAATGTTATTCTGAGTGGTCGGGACCAAGCATTGTGGTTGTCAGATGCAACATGAAAAAAATTATTTAGGACTCAGTCACCCCAGGGGCCAAAATGTTAGAAAATATATTTATTTGAGAATTTGGTTTTTGTCACAGTCCCGTGGCAGTATATGGGATCCAGCACAGTGCCCCCTATGTGGTCTCATGGGATACCTGCGAGTAGCGGGCCAGACCCTGTGGCCAACCTCATGGCGTGCACGACCTTTGGCTGTAGTATTAAAATCGCACTTTACATTAAAGAAAACAGAAATTCACCGAAAACATGGTTAAAGTGATGTTATAGTGAGGTATGGTAAGAAGGGGGATGGTAGCACACTGCCTCACATCCCAGCAGAGTGTGCCCCTTCGCATTATGGTGAATACAGTTCACAAATAGCGCTTACTTGAATATTAGAAGTAGTATTTTACCAAAGCTGGTGCAGGTAGTGCTGTTCATCTCTAGACACATGTTTCTGGATTTTATCCTTCATCAGTAGAGATAAAAAACAAATTGTATTAGGGGTTGCTGATAATACTGCCACAGTCCTCCCAGGTCTCAGTACCTCTCACAAGCGCACAGGTGCATCTCCAAAAACTCCTCAGCTCACTGTCCCAAGGGAGACTTTTTAAACAGAAGGGGGATGGGAGCACACTGCCTCACATCCCAGCAGAGTTCGCCCCTTTGCATTATGGTGAATGCAGTTCACAATTTGTCCTTACTTGAATATTAGTAGTAGTATTTCACCAAAATTGGTGCAGGTAGTGCTGCTTATCTCTAGACATGGTACTGGATTTTATCCTTCATCAGTAGAGATCAAAACCTAATTCTATCGGGGGCTGCTGAGAATGCTGCCAAAAATATGTTAATAACATCTAACGTTATATTAAATGCACCCTTGAAATTCACAAAAAAAAGGTTAATGTGTCCGCCTCTATGTGATGTTTTAAACACGAAAACCCACTGAAATTCACCATTTATAGTTTATTCACCTGACTACAACCTGCACAACCACCATGCCCTATTTTTGATAGTACAGAATTTCAGATATAAAATCTAGTATTAAATCATGCCGAATCATGTAAACAATACATTTCCATTCACATACATAGTCTCCCTTTAGTGATCCAAGGTCATCCTATGCAGAGCCATAATCCTTTACTGAGCCCTTTGTGGGTAGGCAGACTCATTTGGCAATTAACCATACATGAGTGACTGCAGACAATCTTTGCCCTGTGATTTATGGGGTCATTTTTTCAGGGCATGGCGGGGGCACAAGTTATAGTTAGCTCAGTAATCTGTAACTGCTGAATTTCAGTGTTTTTTCACATTTAAAATGTGGCGTTATGGCTGATATTTTCATCTAACTGTAATGTCACTTTAACCTTTGTTTTTTCCAGTGAATAATACAGATAGATAGATAGATAGATAGATAGATAGATAGATAGATAGATAGATTGACTGATTTGGGTAAAATCATTAGGAGACTATATATTTGTAAATGGATACACACATACATATATAAATATTTTCTGAAAAAAAGCAAAGGATACAGGGATGTTATAGTTAACCTCAGATTTCCATCACATACAACCAGTGAAATTGAGCAGTTATTGTTACCTGAGCTAACTAGAACTTACACCCCCACAATGCACTGCTTATGACCTCACATATTACATCACTTCATAACATGGTCAGTAACATCACACATGGCATATCAAATGACATCACTGATGATATCATCCACAGAACCATTCACACATTGACTCCCACGCCCACTCATACAGGCACTTATACAGTCACTCACCCATACAGATACACATACACCCGCTTATGCACCCATACAGCCACTCATACCCCCACTCACTCACCCATACAGCCTCTCAACAGAGCCACTCACTCACCCATTCAACTGCTCACACACCCACTCACACACCAGCACAACCACTTACATACCCATTCATACAAGCACTCACACATTCACTCGCTAATCCTCCAATACTACCACTCATATAACCACTCAGTTAACCAAACACCCACTCAAACAGCCACTCACTTACCCATATAACCTCTCATAAACCCACTCACTCATCCATACTGACACTCACACACCCACCAATACAGCTACTCACATACCTATACAGCCACTCACAAAGCAACTCCCTCACCCATACAGCCACTCCCTCACCAAAACAGCCACTCACTCATCCATACAGCTAGTCACACACCCACTTATTCACCCATACAGCTACTCACCCCCCACTTATTCACCCATACAGCTACTCACCCCCACTTATTCACCCATACAGCCACTTACACACTCATGCAGCACCTCACAGATCCACTCACACAGATAGTCACAAACCCACTCTCATCCATAGAGCCACTCACACACCTATTCACTCACCCATGCAGCCACTCACTCACCCATACAGCTACTCACCCACCCACCCACCCACATATCCACCCATACAGCCACTCATACCCCCACTCACTTACCCATACAGCCTTTCAACAGAGCCACTCACTCACCCATACAACTGCTCACATACTCACTCACACACCCACTTGCATACCCATTCACACATCAATACAAGCACTCACACATTCACTCACTCACCCATACAGACACTCACTCTCCAATACTGCCACTCACACAGCCACTCAGTTTACCAAACACACACTCACTCACCCATACAACTGCTCACAAACCCATTCACTCATCCATAATGCCACTCACACACCCACCCATACAGCCACTCACTCGCCGACTCACTCACCAGTACAACCGCTTATTCAGCCATGCAGCTACTCATACACCCACTTATTCACCCATACTGCCAGTCATACACACATGCTGCCACTCACACACCCACTTGCACGCGGATACAGACAGTCGTCACACAACCACTCAGATCACATACGCTTGAAATAGTATCACTTATCAGTAGTGCAGAAAGAATACAAATTTAACTTATGCAGTAAGTTAGTATATATCTTAAAGTCTCAGAAACATTTGTGAAATACTTACATTCACTGCATGAGGTCATCAGTGATGTCACTGACCGTGTCATGAGTGATTTAATATGTGAGGTTCTAAGCAGTGTATTGCGAGGGCATAAATTATAGTTAGTTCAGGTAACTATAACTGCTGAATTTCATTGGTTTTGTTTGAGTAAAATCTGAGCCTAACTGTAACGTCCCTGTAACTTTTGTTTTTTCAGGGAATTTCTAAGGTTTTTTAAAATTCGATTTCTTAACTATAACGTCCCTTTAACCTTTTTCCATTTCTAAAGTATTATATCCCTTTAATGTTTTGTTTTTTAGTTAATCTGTAGGGTTTGTCTTTAATACTAAGTGTATTACAACTTATTTAGATTTTTAATTTAGGTTTATTTGTAATGTAAATATTCTTTTTTTTATAAATATACTTTAAATATGTTTGAAAACAAAAGTCACAAATGTCCTTAATGAAAAGTATATGAAGTTTTTTTATGTAATGCAATTCTTTTTTTCAAATTTTTTTGGGGGTACAGCGGTACCTTTGTGGGTCCATCAACAAAGACAGACTACTACTCTATGGTTTTCAGTCCCAATCACATGATCAGAATGAATCCGCGGGTCAGAATCGGTGTATTCACTGAAAATATATATATTACTCCAAATATGTGCACCCCTCCATTGTCATTATTGACATTATGGGGAACATATTTAAAAGTATATATGAACCACCTCATATCTGTATTTCAACCAAGTTACCCATTTTACGAGCTTCGCAGATCTGCAAATTTACCGACCGGATTTGCGAATTCGCTCGAAAACCCACCCAAACCTTGTCTTTTGATTGGATATATTAGGATCCCACCCATGCACATGGAAAACCACACCCAAAACTAGTTACTTCTCCAGTGAAGTCTCTAGCAGAAGGAGTGAGAACCAGTGGTGCTCTGTTTTTACAGAATGGCTGAAGCTACCCCATCCGTCCAAGATGAGCATCCACAAGCTGTTCAGGATGAAGAGGAAGACACACCATCTTTCAGAAAAGAAAATGATGTGTGAACACACTTTACTATACCTTCTGGCCAAAAGAAAGTAACAGCAAAATATTTGCTGTGCAATATATGCGGAAAGCAGCTACACAGAGGCACTGCAAAGAAGTATTCACATGGGACAAGTTTCATGTGGAAACACCTAAAAACTATTTATGAAAAGGTTTACTACTGGATGATGCATGAGAAAGCAGGTACAGCAGGACAGTCGATCTCTACAGCAGTCTTGGGAGAACCATCATCAGCTGCAGTCATTACAGTACCAGCTGCCTGTGAAGAATTGAGTGACATGGTTATTCACTGCGCGAAATGCCACATGCTTGTCACTGTAAAAATGTCTTCTGTGGGTGCATTCTTGGATACAGTGAAGAAGCATCGCTGTTAGTTTGTTTTTTTGCCTCCAGTTACCACATAATTTGTTTTGAAGACTGGAGCCAGTTGCTTCTTTGCATTTCCCCATCCTTATCCTTTTTACTACCCTGTTCGCTTTTTGGTCAAAAAATAAAAAAGAAGAAAAATAATGTAAAAACTGTTAAAAACCCTTCTTGAAAAAAAAACATGGTTCTTGTAGAACCATCTGGTCAAACAAAGAGCTAACTCTGTGTTTTTAATGTGTCAGTGACTGTATCGGTGTGACAATGGGTGTGTTAATCAGTGTATGCTTGGGTGTGTTATTGGATGCATTAGTGTTTGGCTGGGTGTGTCAATGTCTGCTTTAGTGTATGCCTGGGTGTGTCAGTGTCTGTACTGATATATCCCTGGGTGTGTCAGTCTAAACATCAGTGTGTGCCTGGGTGTGCTATTGCATGCATTAGTGTATGGGCTGGGTGTGTCAGTTTCTACTTTGTTTTATGCCTGGGTGTGCCAGTGTCTGCATCAGTGCATGCATTGGTGTGTCAGGTGTGCATGAGTGTGTGCCTATGTGTGTTACTTGGATGCATTAGTGTTTGGTTGGGTGTGTCAGTGTATGCATTGCTGTATGCCTGGGTGTGTCAGTCTATGCATCGGCATATCCCTTGGTCTGTCAGTCTGTGCATCAGTGTGTGCCTGGCTGTGTTATTGGATGCATTAGTGTTTGACTGGATGTATCAGTGTCTGCATTGCTGTATGCCTGGGTGTGTCAGTGTTTGCACTGGTGTGTCCCTGGTGGTGTATGCATCAGTATGTGCCTGGGTGTGTCACTGTATGCATGAGTGTCATCTTTACTTCCAACTTGAGAAGGATCATATGTTCAGTAAATAACACAAATCCTCAGGCAGAAGCTGCAATCGAACTCTTCAAATCTCAAGCATTCAGCTCTAAAGACCCAATCGCCCATTGGGGACAGTTTACTGCCACACTGTTAGAACACCCCGCTGCCACTCTCTCCAAAAAAGACCACTCCCAGAACTCATGCCAAAAAACATAATTCCGAAAGGCGAAAGAGATCGCCGTAAGTCCCTCAAAAAATCAATAAACATCACTTTGCACAGGCTGAGAAGACTTCCTGGTAATGCTAGCGTACGCTCACTCTTGAGGGACCAAAGGTCAGCACTCAAAAAACTGAAATGGAACATCAGCAGAGACCAAGAGAACGCAACCTGGGTGAAACTTCTACATGACATAAATCGCAATGACAGTGCCCGCTTCTGGAAAACCGTGAATGGGATTACCCACCCTGATCACGAGGGCATCTCGTCATACTTCTCGGAAGCAATCTGGGTGGAATTTCTTACCATTCACTTTAACAATCAAACGGGAGGCGTTGGTGCACAAATCCCTAATAGCTGGTCACCAGAAGAACAAGCTGGAGCACGCACCGTAGAGACGAGGGATCAGAAGTTGCCAGCCACAGAAGATATACTAACATGCGAAGCTAGCAGCCCCCTGACACTCCGAATAAAAACGCGGATCGCCAAAGGGAGAAAAGAAGGGGCTCTGGGACCGAACGGTATCCCGCCTGCACTGTTCAAAGCAAAGATGGAGGACTGGGCTGACATCCTGCAACCTCTTTTTCTGGAAGTCAGGCTGTTAAACAGAATACGCGAATCTTGGAAGGGTTCGACAATCGTGCCAATTTTCAAAAAAGGAGACAAGGCTGAGCCTAGAGACTATTAACGGAAATGCAGAACTATGCCATAGAAAACAACTTAACAATAAATCTGAGTAAGACTCGGGCAATGACAATAAACAACAACAAAAAACAGCAGAGGAATTGGTTTTTGGGCGGCACTAAACTTGAATCAGCTCACGAGTACAAGTACCTAGGAGTTATAATCGACAAAGAAGGGTCATTTATGCGCCAGAGAGAGGAAATAAGAAGGAAAGGGATGTTAATATCTCTATCGATGAAAGACCTCGCAAATAAACTGATGGGGCCGACACTGAGCCCACTTCTGAAGGTAGTCCAGGCTAAACTACTCCCCTCGATTACCTATGGCAGTGAGGCAATGCGGGGGAGAGATGTCAAGGTTCTGGACAGCACACTGGTCAAAGCATATAGGACCATGTTCTGCCTCCCGCATTACTCTTTACAGGCTCAAATAAGGCTGGAGTTCAGTCTTTTACAACAAGTCTTGGCCAGGCACACATCTTACATCATCTGCTGGTATAAGATCAGAAGCGCCACTACAAACACGTTAAACCAGCTGCTGTGGCACGACATCCAGCATAGGGAATCCTCCCAAGCGAGAAGCTACCATCAGACAGCCCTGGAAACCACCAGGCTCAAGGAACTCCTGGACACACAACTCGACCATCTAACCTTCAAAAAACTGGTCTGGAAAAGCATAAAACAAATTCCCCTGGTGGAGGACAAGGCAAGCTTCTCAAATATATCTCATGCATGGATGACTATGACCTCCTACAACTCACTTGCACCACAAGCATTCTTTAATCAAGGCTACCCCAAAGCTATAAAAATTAATTTTCGAAGGCATAGATTGGGCATCCTTCAGTGTGCTCAGCACCTTCCACCAGGTCTGAGCGCAACAGCACAAGACACATGCAGGCTGTGTAACACCAAGCAAGGAGATATTTTACATCTAATTTGTTCATGCAAGGAATTGCATCAAGAATGGCTACAGTCCCTAAAAGCACCCCTTAAGCAGAAAGGCACCCGCACCAGGAGGCAAGCGGTGTTGGCCTGCCTAAACCCGGAGAACACACAACTGAACTGTAGATTGGTAAAATACTTCATGCTGGCCGAAAAAAAATGCTCAAAATGCTGAAAATTATAAAAATATTTAACATAAGGACGAAGCTCTGACGTTGCATGGCGGCCTGCAGATGAGAAGATGTTTTTCTTGACCACACTAAGGAAGGACAACTAGCACTTTATTGAATAGACTCGGAAGAGTCACAAACAATTGAACAACATGCACAATATGACACTAGTCTACGGGCAAGTCTGGCAGGAGCCAAAAATCGGTGACTGCACTGAACTTTACCTTGCGAACTGATGACTTTCATCATTGCCAGTACTGTTAACTCTGATTTTAAACTGTACAGTACTATTCTATCTTGGATTTTAACTGATTTTACTTGAAGATATTTTTTTCCTATAACATAGTGCTTAAAAAAAGGTGGCAATGGTTGATGAAATAATACTGGATATTTGTTTTATATATATATATTTTTTTTAAAGCTTGTAATGCAATGGTTTTTGGTAACTATGCAAAAAATAAAGTAAACTTGCATCAGTGTCTGCATGGGCGTGTGAGCATATGCATTTGTGTGTGACTGAGTGTGTTAATTTATGGATGATTGTGTGCCTGGCTGTTTCAGAGTATGCATTAGTGTGTGCCTGGGTGTATTATTGGATGCATTGTTGTTTGGCTGGGTGTTAAAGACACACCAATATGAAGAACACTGCATCACACATGTATTACCCATCCTCAATCCAGCTACGTCTCCTATCACTTGGTGACGTTATGATGGATTTTGTTTATGTACAGCGCTCAGCTGCCTTTTGGCTAGATTTGTCCTATAGAAATACTGCATACGTACATATTTGTATTCTAAACTTACTTTGGCATAGGCGGGCAGCATGAATGGACCTCAGATTCCTTGTTAGTACATAGGTAGTGTGTAGACAGATTTTACAGTTAAAGATTCTTCTCAGAAAATAGGAACAATAAACAATAGGGAAGTGAACCAATATGGGAGACAGGATTATTAACTAGGGGAGCGAGCCAGGTTCATTGTTTGACACAGTTATTTATCCCTGCATCTAAGTAATACTAAGCAGGTTTCAATGAGGAATCTTAGACTTAACCCTGGTAACTGTGACTCAGAAGTGAGAGGCATCTTTTTCAGGCAAAATGTGGATAAAGGATTTTAGAAGCACATAGAAACCGTTAAAGACAATAACTTATTCTTTTTAAATTATGTCATGGATTTAATAAAATGGTGAGGAGGATGGCAGCCTAAGTGGGCTCAGGCACATCTTGCCTCTTGACTCAGTAGTCAGTGAGATGGAACAAAAACACACTCTGTGCACTTCATAAGTTGGAAATGATAAACTGAGATATGAAAGCATTTTTATCAAGTTTTCTCCATGTCAAGTACAGACGTCTGTGCGTGTATTTTCACTAATAAAGTGCATATATGTGGGACAGAAGACAAGCTGTTTTCTGCAGAAATGTAATAACAAACGTTACTAAGAACCAAACTCATTGTAGCTAATTTTATCAAGACTGAAAACTTGCAAGCATTCAAAGTTATGCTTTCTGCGTTACATGCAGATGTTTACTGTGTAGATATCACCAACTAAATTGTGTCCCACAGAGGAGTAACTTCTGACCTGTAGGTTAGACAGTGATTTTTGGAACAAACACACTGACCCACTGAGCTACCTCAGTAGGAAACAAATCTGTCACCTAAAGGTTACATGTAATGCTTAATACCAGCACTATTAACACTTTTAGCTATTTTATAATTCAAATGTGTAACCAGATATTATACATATTCACACACATATATCCCTGCATTAAGTACTTTAGCTGTATTAGTATTATTGTACTCTGAGACCCAACTTGATACTCAAATGTGTCTGCAGAAGGAGCCTTTATCTGCTATGGTTTCTTAAAATGTGATCTGTTTGTGAACCGGAAAGTAATCCAGGACAGCTAACTGACATTTTTCTGGACAATTTATTTGGGGGACATACTTTGTAAAAATAGCATAGCATAGTGACTCATAGCCTGCGGACCGCAGACAGTCGGGGTCCGCTATGCCTATTTATGGGGTCCTAGACTCTTTAGAAAAATTAATATTATTAGCATATTGATAAAATTCATATAGATAAAATAACTATTTTGAAAATTGAAATCTTTAAAACGCTCTGTAAATGTAAAGGAATTTGAAATTGAAGGGTAAAAATTAAGTTGGTATCCTTATCGTGATTTATGGAATTGGCGCAAGTAAAGCAAACAGAATCTAGTATGGACAATTGATCACCTCAATTAAAAAAGCACTGGTATGTGACAACAAAGAAAGAGCATGGGTTAGGAGCAAAAAAGACTAAGTGATATTCTGGAGTGTAGCATATCACTCAGTCTTTCAGAAATAAAACTACATTTTGTAAAGCTTTAGCTTTCCAATTAAAATAACATTTTAATTTTCACACTTTTTTGTTTATGAATTAAATATAATATTTCATAATTTGCATATTTGTTTGAGTTAAACCTGTCTGTATTTTTGTGTATTATTTTTATGTCCAAATCATAGAAATTGCTTAGGCGGGGGTGCCCGGCCTCCAGTAGTGATTTATTGGGGGTTCTACAAAAGTCAAAATGTTTAGAACCACTGACAAAGACTCCTCCTCTTGACTCTGCCCCTTAGGCCTCCACCCCCTACGGCTTCCACCTCCTCCGTGTTAATCCTTCTCCTAGTGCGTGGTTCTGATCCTACATTTATACCATTTCCATGCCTGTCAAGACTTTTCTTCTAAAGTTGTTTCACTGATCTAAAACATTTAATATCAACTACTTAGGTATTTAAAAGCTGTTTTAAGGCGTGAACAATTGCTCTGAGCCTCAACTTTCCCTGGGGCTAGTAAAGTGATAAAAAATGTCCATAAACCACTGTTTTACATAAAATATTGTTGCAGGACAAATGAAAAAAAATCTAGTGCCAAGCACAAATCGAAACGGCTTCATCAATGCTCGTTTAAGCTTTCTTTTGGCACTTTCGCAGGTCGATGCCAGCCAGCTTGAGCTTTGGTCTCTTTTTGCCAACCTCTATTTCTCAAATATTTTTTTTCATCACAATTGCTTGAATTAACTCTAAAAGGGCAACACAAATGAAAGTTGTTCCGAACAGAGCGCCCCAGAAAATATCTGGACTTTGGGCCTCAAAAATCTTTGAGATGGCAATCTAGTATTTGTCACTCTAATTTCTGGCTACATCTTAGCAGTGAGAGCTTCTATTTCTTGTGGTTTCATGACTTAAATAAATCATTCATTCGGTCAGCTATACCACCAGCCTTTTCTTACTGTTGTAAGTGACGGATAAGGCGCCCAAAAGATTGTATTTGAAGTGTTCCCAATACTAGACCGGACAGAGTCTGTGGTGATTCGTTTGCATGTTGTACAGTGCATACAGTTGACAGCATAATTCTTAAGCCTTTCAAAGAAAATATGTGGGCAGTTAGTGCTCATGAAAGGTGCACTCTATTGTCTGTTTTTATACAAGTGTATTTGTTTTTTTCTAACCAGCTACAATTTTATGCTGCCTACTCTTCAGCCTGTGGTGTCACGTTTTTTTCCATAGTGTGATGCAAATTGCACATAGATTGCTAAAAGCTTTATTTACATTTCCATCCATTTAATAGAGTTTGGTTAAGTTAGAGTAAAAATGGCCTCTTTACATTTTTACCTTCATTGCATGAACTAGATTGCTGATGTACTATCTCCTCAATGTATTTGTAATCTCATGAGTCCATAGCAACACTATCCAACACAAGCAACATACAAATCAGCACTTGCAGGCTTGTCACGCCAGTCACAACCCCAGCCGTCTGCGTATAAGCAAACATCTTGCCCTAGGTGAACTGGAAACACTTTTAGTTGTTTGCAATCAGAAGCGGAAATAGTGGAGGTGCAAAGGAAAGACTTGTGGTTAGCCAAGATACAGGTGGGCAATTGTTATGTTTATCACCTCTCTCCATTAATTATAGTAATTGTAACATTGGTATGGCAGAGATATGGGCTGACTTTTGTAGAGGTTCACACCTACCTTCAAAGTTTACTTTCAGATAAGTCTGCATGCACAGTTATCTCGCATATTAATCATTCTCTTAAAGTGACCTGCGGGTGTTTGTCATTGCATTAGGCTGTCATGTAATTTACTGGCCGACATATGCTCGTGCCTAAAAAAAATACCAAAAAACCGCCCTCTCTCATTTTACCAAAATGAGCCTTCTTTTTTATTTTAATTTTTTTCAGCTTTTTTCTTTTCGATGCAATGTATTTACTGTTCATTATGAAACGGCGAATATTTTACGCTGCCATCACGAGGAATATTTTTATTTCTGGTATTCTCTTTGCATTTGACCATGCATCTTTCAGTAAAGCTGTTATATATTCAAGTCCTCATTCTATCACTTGACCCTTGTCTCTTTCGTAAATAAAGTTATTCTCCTCGCACCACCACACACAATGACATAGTCTTGTGGCTTCTGTCCTAGAAATTACTGCAGCCATGCATGGTAGTTCTGTGCTGCGTACAGCAAGGTCACTCAAAAGACATTTTATATTCCCCCCCCCCCCCTTGCAGCTAAACTAAAGGACAAAATGTGTCTTTCACGTTGAAATGCAGTTTTCTTTTGGCACTGTAAATAATGTGTAATAATTTTTTTTATGTTTTACATGATAACAAACGGCATGACTCATTTGTTTCCAATTTTAAGTATTGTCATTAAAAGTCTGAAGATTTCAACTCAAGACATATTTACATGTAATTAATCTAAGGGAAACGTGTTTACATAGATAATGATTATCCCAAAAATCGGATTTGGATTCGTCACTCCTGGACCTCCGTTGAACGTCTATGTCATCGTCATCATCATGTATGTAGTGCCTCGACTCTAAACACTGAAGCCTGTCAATCGGAACGGGATTAAAATAAAAATGTAATTGTCAGTTTCCTCAAAGACAGAAGATTTTCTGTTATCTGAAGTTAAAATGGAAGAGAGTTCACGAGGTGGCAGGAATGAAATTCAAAAGACTTGCCAATGCACACGTGGGAAGTAACTGAGTGGTCACAGGCAGATGTTTACTGCAAGAACAAAGGGCACTACAGGGCTGGGAGACAGCCTAGGATTAAGATAGACTGGGGCATTATGATACACCACCTTGCACTGTATTCTGGCCACAAGTGGAATCCAGAACAGCCTCTTTAGCAATGATGAAATGTGGTCTTTTTGGGGACATATGCAACAACTGTAGCTGGAGAGTTTTGGGACACCTCTAGATCAATATCTTGGAGTCCCAATACATAGGTTGTTGCTGCACAAAATTTGTTACAGCAGCAGCTCAGTGTGGTAATTCAAAGACGCCACCACTTTGTTGATGTGATTTTCCTTGGATAAAATAGAATGAGAAATGGCACTCAAATTGACACTAGAGATAGGTGATATCTTCTGCGGATTGACCCTTTTTAGTAACTGAGTCAACCTTGCCTTTATCAACACATCGGTCATACTTCAAGATTGTAAAAATCTTCATAGATACTTTTATTGCAGCAAGCAGTTTGGAGAACGACTCGTTACTCAAGTGTAAGTAGCAAACGATCTACAGAAAGGTGTGTTAAATTAATTGGTGATCCCTTAAGTGATCCCTTAAATCTCTACGGATGAAACTTTAAAGAATTCAAATGGCTTCCTTTCTTGTGGTAAACTGCCTGTGACAGTTGCCACCTGGCTACTTCAAAATAGAAAATTTTACAAGAGGAGTCTCATCACTCATCCTTAATAACCCCCTTGGTACCTCAAAATCAAGAATCTACCGCGGAGAATCACAAGCCACATCTCAAATTTAGAAATGTTGTTATGACATGAGGCCTGCACTGCTTACCAATCTGGGGAGCAGTCGTAGACTATCAGTTTTAGAGCATTCTCTGCCTCCCCAATTCGCTAATTATCATCGTATTTATTAGCTTACAAGACAACCTGTTTATATCAATTTTTTTCTAAGTTTTAAAAGCCCCTCATTAGCCTCTGTTTGGTGCTATTGACAACTATATTGCCTATTCGAAAACAAGATTTTAAGCACATCAAAGCAGACGTATTCTATTTATTACCCTTCTCAAGTAAACTAGTTCGTACAAGAGTAACAGGGCCACTTGGTTGGCAACTTAAAGGAGCATAGCATCATATGCTTAAAGTAATAGTGTAGCGTCATTACTTTCCAGGAGTTTGTCAAATTATGATCTAATCAAAAATCCCTGTGCTCAAGAGTCAATTTCTTTGGGTACTAAAATTCACTTATAGCGATCAAGTTATTATTCCCAGCCCTATAAATTGAATGCTAAGAGACAATTAAGGATGTGGCCCTTCTCATGGGTAGGTTTGCAAGAAACACGTAGAAACTTCACCTCCTGGAAAAGTTCCCAGACATTGAAGCCAGTAACGTCATAATTATCAAACCATAAATTATTGTCTCCTGTTATGATTATTTTGCTTGCCATTTACAGACGTGACGCTGGTGAACTTTTGGGATGAACTTTTTCTTTTTTAAATAAATTCAGGACACAGGAACTGAGTCCTGAAATGGCCTCCACAACATTTCTGATAATATGGCAGCCAGCTAACTAGATAGCTCATAAGCAGCACTTGGCTGGTCTCAGGATACAGAGACTGATGATGGGGGAAAAAATACATCTCAAAAAACCAGATTGCTCTATTTTTTTAATTTGCTGTACCACTGGAGTCCTGCGGAATTCCTGCGGGACCAACTGTCTATATATCACTAACTTTTGATCCTTTTTTCTCAAAAACTGCTGAACAGGTTGACACCAAATCACGAAAAGCATGCTTTCTGAGGTAAATATCTAGCTTTCTGCCAAATTTGGTGTACTTCTCATGTTTGTTTTCTGTACCACTGTCTAAAATTCCTATGAAAATTGCATGGAGAATACATGCTTTGGGACTCTTCTTTTTCTCTTGACGGTTCACTCCAAAATGTTCCAGAACCAGAGGATGAACTTTTTTGTGGAAAGTTCAGTGAAAATGTATCAAACAGCACCAAATTGATTAGCAAGACAAAAATCACTCTTTCTGTAGAAAGTGTGGCCTATTTATAACTACGCAGTGGAGATATATATATGTATGAGTATATAAATATATATATATTTTTTATATTTATGCTTCACTGTCTCCACTCCACTTCTCTGACAGGGACACATAGCACCACAGACACTGGTATGTTTCCATTCCTTCTTTTTTGATTCAACACCACAGTGCAACCATACAGACAGCAGGATGCTATAGTTAGGCTCACATTTCAGCACTGTATAAAACCATAGAAATTCAGCAGTTATAGTTTCCTGAGCTAACTATAATTTACCACCCCCCCCTCAGTGAACTGCTTATGACCTTACATATTACATCACTCATGACATGGTCAGTGACATCAATGATGACATCTCAAATGGCCAGCTCCCTCACCATGCTGAAAGAAACAAAGGTTAATGTAACGCTATAGTTAGGTGAAATGTTCAGTAACAATGTAATGTTTTAAAGTCAAACAACCACAGACATTCACCAGTTATAGTTATATTTATCTCAAGCAACTATAGATCATGCTTTATGGTAAATATAACTTTCGTCCCCGCTATGCTCAGTTTTCTCATCAATAATTAAATTGCCAGTGTTGCAGTGACATTATCAATGATGTCCTAGAAGATGTCATGAGTGATGTAGTATGTGGAGTAATTAGCAGTGCATGGTGAGGGCACAAGTTATAGTACTGGAGATAAGTATACCTGGTGAATTACAGTGGTTTTGTACTTTTAAAACTTTACCTTGTCACTAAAATTGTTACCTTAACCTTTTATTCGCCACTGGGTAGTTATAGTTAGGTCAGTTGTTCCATAGGAAATAGTTTTTTGTGTTGCTAATAACTTTGGCTCGTTTGACGAATCTCCACCAAACTTTCTATACAAGTGCTACTGTTTCACTAGTTGGTGCATGGAAATTTCAGGGTGATCCATCAAGCGGGGGGCTTAGGAAAAAGGGGGGTACCTCAGTGTAAAATCTCCATGCATTTTCTATAGACTTCATTAAGCAGGGCTACAGCAAAAACTGCAGAACGGAATTACACCAAATTTGACAGGAAGCTAGATCTTGACACGCAGATTGTGCTTTTTGTGATTTGGTGTAAATCCGTTCAGTAGTTTTTGAGATAATAAGGTTAAAAAAAAATATAACGGTTAAAAAAATTGTAGATCTCTGATTGGTTGGGTTTGAGAGTCCTTCAAACTCACTTTAAAAAAACATAGAGCGTTCTGATTAGCCCAGGAAGCTTTTTTCTCATTGGGCTAATTCTGACTCCCACGGAAGCGAGCGCTTTGATTGGTTGGCAGCAGCATGAGAAAAATGTTCGTGGCTGCCTTTACAGGACTCGGCAACCAATATAACAAGGGGAACCCCTGTAAAAAAGTTGTAGGTAGAGACTCAGGGGAAACTAGAATCAAAGAGAGAAGAAGGTACTCTACGTATATGTTTCAAAATGTACTGTGTATCATCTCATTGGTATACTAACACTTAAACTAGACCTGCAAAGCAACAGTTTCAAAGAAATTTCAGCACATAGCCAAAAAAAGATTCATTAGTGTTTTATTTTTCACTTTAGTTAATTTCAGATAAATAGATTCAATACATAGGATTATTGGTAATTTGTGAAAATAACATAAGATAACAATACACGGAAATATAAATAAGGCCCATTCACAATCAAACGCACACAATCTCACAAACTTATACCGGTATCATATCACACCATAAAAACAAATATCATACATCTACACATAAAAATCCATATGACCAACTGTAGGTCCAAACAGCCACAGTAATCAGTGTATGGGCAAATGCATATGAACATTCAATACTGTGCTAAATAGTACAGTACTCGGGACACATAGTTTCCTGTCCTGAACAAGTAAAGAAAATATATATATTTAAGGGGGCAGGGACGGGATACCCTGATCCCCTAGGTCCCATAAATGGACTGGGGCAAAATTGCCACGATTCCCCGGGACTACCACGGGATCCTAAAAAAACGTAGAAAACAAAATAGTTGGGGCCGCTTTGTTCTATCAATGGGAGAGGGGTGCTGCCCCTCTCACCTTTACAGGCCCCAGAGAGTCCACCCTGGGGGACCAAAATGAATGTATATGGAAAGGGGCCCACATGGCCCATCTCCTCAAGCCATCAGAGGCCCCAGGGAGCCCACTCTTGGGGCTGAAATTTCTAAAATGGGGAGGGAGAGTAGAAGCGGCCTCTGCATCGACAAATTCTGATGTTGAGCAGAGAACATTGCAGGAGCTAGAGCAAAGTCAGACATACTGGCGTTACACTCTCTGTGTAATCAGCATGGCAGGGTGGTCCCAGCCTTCAGTCAGTTCTCAAGGCAAAAAGACTTTAAAAAGTTTCTAAGTCCCAGGTTTTAGGTTTAGGCAGGAAGAGTATACTCTGACAGCAACCAAAAGTTCCAGACCCTCAGGAAAAGTACTTGGGGGTCAAGACTCACTCCAACAGAAGCCAGCAACTAAGAGCAGGTCAGGTCCGCTTGAAACTGGTCAGCTGGTCTCTTTCAGGAAAGTAGGCTTCTTGCAGCGTTTTTGTATCTGTAGCTAAACATGAGGTCAGCCAGCTAGCTGACCCTTGGAGCCCACTTCTTTCTCCTGGTTAAAAGTGGAAGCAGGTCCAGCCATTAAGGTTATTCACATAGATCTCAACAGCAGGTGTAGTTCTTCATCTGTCCTCCACTGCTCCAGTAGTGTTCTGAAGAGGATGCCCAGGGGTGCCACTTTTATGCCTGGCTCTAGCCTGTGCGTGGAGATGAGCCCTGCCCCCCTAACCAATAGGAAATAGTTCCCAGGGTAAACCTATCCACTTCTGCAGCATTTCCTGTTACTGTACAGTATGCCACAGTGCCCCTCCTCTACTTAAATGGACAATTGCAGAACCTTTTCTCCCGTGTGCAGAACCATAGAGGTGTGGCCAAGGAAATGAGTAAACCTTCCCCTGTTGTCAATAAGTACTAGTTCTGTGGGCTGTTACTCTATAATGTGATAGCTAAAAAGGTAATACAGAGTGCACTGCCACTATGGTCATTCTTTCAGAGGAACAGAATACCTCCCTACACCCAAGCCCTTTGTCTCAGTTCTGGGAGCAAAATCCCACCTCATGGAGGAGCTATTTACTTCCTTGGTGACAGTTGGAAGCTCATGCAAATGGACTTCTAGAGGCTTTAGACATACAAAAGGTAGCTTTTAGCTTTTTAAAAGTACCTTTTGTAACATATTTATTACAAATCTGACTTTGCCAATGAATTGGGTTTCTAATAAATCATTTTAAATGTCCACAAATTAGCTTTTTATCTGCTTCCTATGTGGAGATAACATTATTTAATTCCAATATACATTCCCAATGCTTTCCATGTTTAACATTAAACTGTTGCATGTCCTACTTTTAAATACCTTGCACCCTGCCTTATGGGCACTTGAGACTTACTCAGGGGCAATTATTATTATTTTTTAAAAGGAAGGTTTAGGCATGTCAAAAGGGGTTATTTTGACAGGTCGAATTGGCAGTTTTTAATCTGTACAGCTAAGTTACTGGTGGCAGTTCTGAGGCCATGTTTTACATTGTCACTTTAATGGTGGCCCAATGTGCTGTGGATAATTAGTGGCATTTAACTTATAGGCCCTGGGTGCACTTTGTGCCATATACTGAGGACTAAGGACTTACAGGTAAGTTAAATATGCCAATTAGGAGTATAGCCAATTTCATCATGCTTTAATGATCAGAGCACATGCACTGGGGCAGGTTATTAGATATCCCAGTGCACAATGTCAAACAATCAGCAGCATCAGTTCAAACAAATTGGTGATCATACATAAAGAGAAATTTTTCTACAAAGATGTTCTTAGCCAAATGTTGAAAAATGGTAGCTCAGCAGGTTCACCGCCTGCCTAGACACCAGCCGATTGGGTTCAACTGTTGTCAAGGGTGACTCACACATTTATCTTCCCAAGGTTGATGAAAGCATTGTAGAATAATAATGGCAACATTTTTCAATGCCCTACACAGAAATCCATCAGTAGAGTATAGATAGGCATAATTTATTTTTATTGCAGTGGATCAACATCCTATTGAAGGTATTTAGATCTTTTAGTATCAATGAATGACTTTCAGTGGAATAGTGCAGTTGTGTAGTACAGACATAAATGTTTTAGGAAGCTATGTGACACACTGCCAAGCAGTGTGAGTTGGATTTTCTGAAAATGTGTAGCACTGTGATGATTGATAGCTTCTCATAGGTACAAGTTATCCTGATCACTAGCTCGAAACGTAATCTACAATCATCTTCTGATGCAGGCAATTAAACAAATGCCCTGTTTTCCAATCACACTGTGAAGAGAACATCAGTTTTTGCCACGCAGTATAAGAAAAGGGATGTATTATTTTGATCTTCAGTATGTTTTCTTTTCCATATTTTATTTTTATAGTGCAAAAGTGGCCCAAGTGCATTAGAGCTCTTTAGTAGAGAGGCAAATCTTACACATTTTTAATTATGAGTCTTTTAAGTATGATATGGCTTATCAAGGGCTTTGTGGATCTTGTCTTCTGGATAATGCCTTCTGCTTGATATGGATACCTTAGCATTTTGCAGTGTCTCATTCATCTGCTGTGTCCAGTTGTTTACTTTCAGGGATGTACATGGAGTTACACCCTACTCTGTTCTTCCTCTGCTACCCCCTCTTCCATGCTCCAGGCATCCATCGAACGGCTGTCAATTGCTGTTTCAACCTGAAGAGAAAAAAACCAGGAACGCTGAACTGATAAGAAAGAGTAAACAAATACAAGCATTTTCGCATGGTGGGCTCCCTGCAGATACTTGGGAGCCTCAGTCGATTTGATCTTCGACTCTGGGGATGGGATGTCCTAAGCATAAGCTGCATCCACTCATGTTCGTTGCCCAATCACCAACAATGGACTCATTGTGACTTTCAATGTCACATTGAAGGGTCCTGAATACCCTTCTGTTTCAATGGGACTTGTGGAGCATACTTGAACCCTCATTAGTTGGCAAACTTATCAGTGAACTGAAACTTCTTAAAATGTCAGAGCCAGCTCCCTGACCCCAAAAAGGAAGTCATGCTAACTACTTTACCCCCTTTAAAATGTACGCCTTGAAGTTAAAGCAGAAAATGAGTTGTCAACAACCTTTTGGAAGCTGTGAATTCTTTTAGTTTCTACTAAAGTTGGTATCTGAGAACACAACACTATAAAGGAGTATGCTTCTTATATGTGTACAAATAAAGTGTAATGCATTTATTTACTTGGAATACATTTTGAAGTACCTGAGCCATTTCTGATTGTAATATAAATGCAAGTGCTTACTCTAACAGTGAAATAGTCCATATCACATGGAACACCTTAAGTCACTTCTGGATTTTAACCAACCACTGATTGCATTATGGGTGTTGTAGTTCTGATTTAAGCTTTCTAAGTATGGGATGAATAATGGAGCTCTCAAGTTTCCGAGGACCATGCCTGAGTAGATTGTCGAGTTAAGGGGTTTGCTTTACATTCTGGGACTTGTAGTCTTTTATATGCCATTATAAAATAAGACTATAGCCCAGAATACAAAGCAATAACCTGGACTGGCACAGCTACTCTGGCATTTACACAGGGAACATCAGAGCGCTAGAAAATCTCAGTATGCAAAGCATTGTGGCAATATAAACAATATGTGTTTCTCATCTACTAAAGTACACAGATGTTCTGAAAGAAACAGCTGTCCTTTTCAAAGTGTCTTTGCATATTTTGCGTGATGTGTGTTTATACTACATCATTTTGTGATGTGCAAAATACTTTGTTGCAGGGTCAATATAAGAATTAATTTTATGGCTTGGCTTGTGTTAGGACTCTGAGTACAAAGCCAGAAGCCTAGCTTGGCTCTGTCTGTGAATACTATGCCTTGCACAAACATGTTATAACAAGTTGTAGTTTTTTTCTCCTACAACAAGATGTGTACGCTTAACATAAACTATGAAAAAGCCAATGCAACAAATATTTAAAAATGTTTAAAAAAAATATATAATTAAAATAAATTGTATTTTTTATTAACTGCAAAATTTAAACCAGTACAGTACTAAAATGCTTATCAAAAAGATACACATACATAACTTAAATATTCTAATAAAAAATACAAACTAACTGTAATAGACATAAACGCCTAGAATATGATGTATTTTGTATTGGGAGGGTGTAGAACATTAACAGGGTCACATTTACTATTTTCACTCCAAATTAAGCCACCTTAGTGAAGGTGTTGGTCAGCAAATGAGTAACATTACTATTCCCAGTATATTGTAAGACATCTTGGGGAAGGTATTTAACAGAAAAGTGATCACATTTACTATTCCCACTCCAATCTAAACCATCTTTGGTTAGATGTTGGTAACTAAATGGGTCCAATTTACAATTCCCACTCAATATAAACACTTTAGAGTAAGGGTTTGGACACTAAAGGGTTCAGATGTACTATTCTCAGTCCAAAAAAAACCATCTTGGGGAAGGTGTTGGACATTATTTATTCTCCCACTCCAAACGAAACCATCTTGGGAAAGATGTTGAACACTAAATGGGTCAGATTTACTTTTCCCACTCCATACCATCTTAGTGAAGGTGTTGCACACTAAACAAATTTACTATTCCCATTCCAAACTTAGCTATCTTTGGGAAGATGTCAGACATTCAAAAGCTCATATTTACTATTCCCAAACCATTTTACACAATACATAGCGCTATAAAATAATTATGATATGTACTACAATCTGTAACCAACTCATAAAAATATAAAGGTACAACTAAATATATAGAACAATAAAAACACACACACACAATCCCCAATAAATGTATAATATTGTAATAAAAAAACAATAACACATTTTTAATTAATTATTAAACACTAAATAAATGAATAAAATAGATATTCAAGCTAAAAACACAAAATATGTCCCAAAAATATTTTTTCAATGATAAAAAATTACATGCACCCTAATTTATGTTTTGTTACTGCTGTAACGGCATTTTAATATACCTAAATATTTCTAAATTACATTTTTAGTTTAAGAAATAATACAAATATGTCTTAATGGAAAAATAATATATTGTAAAATATTTTACATTTCAAATTCAAAATATTTAAGAAATGTAAAAGGGTGTTTTTCTAACTTTGTAAATAAACTATATAAATAATAATTTTATAATTAAAAACATAGGTGGATTATTTTTATAATCTCCTCACATTTCCCCCTTATAAACACAACATCCCTCTGCTAAAAAAATATATCACCTACTGTTTTTTAATTGTACATAAAATATAACAAAATTCATGTTAATTGGTACTTAGGGCTTGATTATGTTGTCAGTCAGAGACAACGTCACAATCTCCGGCCGGCGGTCCTGACATGCAATTACAATGCGTCCGCACATGTGCAAGGGCATACTCCCATTTCTCTATGGGAACTTGTGCAACGGCCGTAAACCGGCCATAGCACATGCTCCCATAGAGAAATGGGAGATTGTGTTAAGCCCCGCAACACGTGCAGGTACCTCAAAGGGCCTGCCACATGTTGCATGGATTAACAGAAGAGCACCATAGGTGCCCCCTCGGCCCCCAATCAGAGGACACAAGGAGAAGGCGGCCCTGCTAGGGGCCCGACAACTAACTTTCCGACAGGCTTTTCATGTCAGAAAGCCTGGCATGGAAAGCCTGTCGGAAACCAAGCATCGTAATCCCTACGGTGGAAACGCCGTCCATAGGGATTTCAGGCCAGTCTCTGCCTGCCCAACGGGCTCCTTGAGCCTGTCGGAATCCAGCTGGAATGACCGGCCAGTTTCAATTCTGACCACCTAGATTGTAATTAGGCGGTTGGAATTGAAACTGTGATGAGGCTCTTAAAATTGTATTTTACTCAACACATGTTAAACACTATAAATCGGAAAAAGCCTAAAATATAAAAATATTATAAAAAATGCTATTACTAGCAACTTTATTTTTCAATGATCTATTTGACAACTATATTAAAACATACCTAAAAACAATATTCTTACCTGTGATATTCCTGTCAACTGTTTTTCCTGCATCACAACATTCTTGCAGTGATATGCTAGTATCACGATATTAAGCACTAAATATTTTGACCAAACACCTCTCTGAGTGCCAAAGGAGTATTACTCAGTGTCATTACTGATTTATACTAGTTCTGGGTTTCAAACCTACTTCCACCTCATACAATATGCCTTGACTTCTACCCTTAGGGCCTGATTATGAGTTTCGCGGACAGGGTTACTCCGTCACAAACGTGACAGCTATCCTGTCCACCATATTGCAATTCCATTATATCCTATGGAACTTGTAATACGGCGGACGAGATATCCATCACGTTTGTGACGATGTATCCCATCCTCCAAACTCGTAATCAGGCCCTTAGTTACTTTTGGAGAATCAGCTGTATCAAAACAAGTTGCTTAATTATGCAATTGGAGTGCACTAATAGCTAGAAACTATAGCTTTTGACTTCCCCAGGACTCGTCGAACAGGCATCCCACATTTTCCTCATTCTCCATTTCTGCAATATATTTATTTTTAATTTCAATTCCCCTCTCTATTTTCCTAGCCTACTTCTAGGGTGTTCTTATCAAAAATAAGATCTATACAAATTCTGACTGAAATCTACAAGTGTCATGGACTGTTTGCCTTTAGCTACTAAGCAGACAAATAGTTAGGTTATAATTCAAGACTTCTCAGGAGGATCCGTTTATGTATACCAGAATCAGATTTTAAAACAGTATTTCAATCAGTTGTACTTCTGAGACTAGATTATGGTAACTTTAGTTCATCTAGACTTAGCTCAGTCTATCTGACGCAGATGCTGTCCTTGCCTAAAGTCACCCGTTCCCTGCATAGCTCAGATTCCCTTCTTCTTGAAATAGCAGTACACTTTTGTTCAGTCCATCATGAGAGGTGCATCTACGATTTGAAACTTTCTCCCACAATCTCTGTGGATGACATACTCTGACTCTACTTTCAAAAAGGTACAGAGCATTTCTGGGATACAGCATTGTCTTTAAGCCTGATACCGTACAGTTGCACAGCACTTTCTTCCTGAACCGTTCTCTCAGTAATGATGGTCGAGCTACACTAAATAAAATAGTTTTGAGCTGGAATAGTTTTACCTGCATCTAACATACTTCTTATGTTCATGAAATATGAATTACTCTCATTCAATCTAAGATCCCAGGTAATGTAATTTACTCTCATGCATTATATGGTATTCGTAATTATCTGGCATTCAAGTAAATAGTTCTCTTTATTCAGAGTGCTTGTGCAGTACACTGCATATAAATAGTTCTCCTTTCAAGTCGATCAGTTTCTTCTCCAATGAATATGTTTGTGTTGCAGTTTTCTGTCGTTTTCATATGTAAAATATCCTTTGACTGTATGACCTCTGTGTAAACTGCTTTTACACTAGTTCAGCATGATTCACGTTTTATAGAACTGCAACAATCAAATAAAAAAAAAAGATATATAGATATATATATAAAAGAAGCAGAGAACTCTGGGTAGTTCTCAAGTTTAGGTGGAAAGCAGCTCCTGTATAGAGCACTCTCAACACCAGCGACACTCTATATCTGCTCACCTCAAATGTCCGCTTTTCAATCAAAGTCTTTAAGCATAGGATTAGCACAGTGCTATCCACGCCGAGATAGAAATGGACAAAGTCTTTTGCCATTTCTACAGCAAAGTCTCTAAGCATAGGACTAGCACAGTGCTGTCCTTGCCCAGCTGTAAAATGACAAAAGCCATTTACCACTCCAGGCACAGTATTACAGCTTTGAATTGGTAAATACCAACCAAGCCAACCTGAGCCCTCTAGTGTGTATTAGCATTTGAAATCATATTAATACATTGGGAACAGTCAATTATCATTATAATATTTTCACCAGGTCATAGTCATTTTTTGTCTAGTCAGAAAACATATTCTAATCTTCCCGACTACCAATGATCTAGTCACGGCTGCTTCATTATGGCTCTATCATCCCTATGGTGGGTACCCACCAGATTAGATTATGTTTTCTGACTAGACAAAAATGACTATGACCTGGTGAAAATATTATAATGATAATTGACTGTTCCCAATGTATTAATATGATTTCAAATATTAATATCCACTAGAGGGCTCATACTATATCAATGATTTAATGACGAATAATAGAAACATTCGTTTTGGCTTTCACACAGCACCAAATGTCATTATTTTAACAATCGTTTTTATCATGCACTGTTTCATACACATGTTTTTGTAATTAGCACCTTTTCACTGAATACTCTCAAAAGGAAATTATATGAATGTTCAAAGGAAACCTTCATGACACGTAAAAAATAATTTTGTGCACTACAAGGACCAGAATGCTTTGCAACTATACAAACAGGAAGTAGTTGTGATAGTAGAAATAAATAATGCCTGGTCTTGCCCGGTTGCTACCCGTGATCAAGGTTCGAGTTGAACCGAAACGCGTTGGGCATAGCTTTATTTGCTAACATGTAATAAAAGCAACTTAAAAAGCAGCAGATTCCGTGTGAGTGTGTTTTCAACCGACCTCTGGGCTCAGAGATCACTTGTGTTTTTATATATTTATATATATATATATATGGCCTTAATGCTGATGAGGCATTAAATGTTCATCTGTAAGACAGTATCTGCCTCTTCAAAATTTCGATGATCCATCCTTTGAGTGTTGACCTAGTTAGTCACTGTTTTTCATTTGTGTTTCAAAAACACTTGGTTAAAGGGAACATCACTTTAATTCTATGCTAGCACAGGTATAAATAGCAAGTATGAATTCTTAAGATTTAGTAACACCATTAAGAGGAATCAGGTCAGAAAAAAGTAGAATAGAAGTGAAGTATGCCCACTGGGGCTATATTTTTGTTCAAACATACTCATTTTTTTTATACATGTTTTTCCAAAATGAAAGATGAGATAATACTTCTGATATATTTTAATTACGATGGTGTTAATCAGTCATATCGTTTTTGCGAAGTTGTATATATATTGTGACTTGGAAGAAAGACTTCTCTTCCGTAGTGATTTTCTCTACGTTTATCATTGTTTACAACGTTTCTAAGTAACCGCTTAATTAATTTCAAGTGTGGAGACTGTATAAATGACTTACGAATACTGGGTCGGTCACAGTGAGCAAGGCGGACTCGCTCCGCCGAAACGCGTCTGGGTTACATTGTCGTGAAATAAATCTTTTAAACTTCCATTGCAACCCAATAGTCCTCTTGCTCTTTCAGCATGCTAGTAACATTTTTTAGCCACTTTCGGGTCACATCAGTGCTCATTGCCCTTGACCCCAGTGTTTTTTTCTTCTGAACTCCTCAGAAGGGCAAGAAGTCCTTTATGGGTAACATGATCTACTGCTTGGTGACTCTGGATGAGTGCCAGGAAACGCCCAGCTGCAGGCTAAAGGCTCCGGAAACCAATCACAAGTTTGCCTAAGGGAGAGGAACTTGTATATACATTGCTGAGCAGTGGAGATGCACATTGGGAACATCCCATGTTAATGTACAGCTAGGTGCTATTAGCCCTTGACACCAGTGTTATTTTCTTCAACTCTTTGGAAGAACAAAGAGTCCTTTTGGGGGAACATGACCTTCTACTTAGGCCCCAATTTCGAGTTTGGTAGCCAACAGACCACCAGACTTGCGTGGGGTTGGAGGTCTCCTGAACACCCTATTATGAGTTGGGGGGTGAGACCACCGCAGCTGCCAGGAAACCGATGTTTCCTGGCAGTGTTGCGGTGGCATGGAGGCATCAATTTGCTTGGTGGGACTGCCGCGGCCCTGCCAAGCATATTAAGAGTTTCCTCTCTGTCAGGGTTTTCATGGCAGTTCCTCCTCCATGAAAACCCTTGTGGAGAGGAAACAAAGGGGGCCCTACAGGACCACCTGCTGCCTCTGAGCCCAGTGGATGCACGCAGGGGGGCTCAACTTGTGCCCCCCTGTGTGCATGCACACCAGTTCCTCCACGGCATGGACTTTTCAGTCCATGCAGTGCAGGAAGCTGTTTTTGGCATTCCCATTGCCCGTTTTTAGAGGTACAGATGTGAGAATGCCCCCCCCAAAAAACTCCAGATAGGAGGATACTTCTAATCTGGCGGGCAGCGTGGACCCGGCGCTTGACTGCCAAAGTAGTAATCGGGCCCTTAATGTCTCTGGATGAGTGCCAAACAGTAGGCTCAGTATCTTCTCATTGGCCAGCCCTCAGAGTGATGGACTACAAGTTCTAAATTAGTGTAAACTGAATTACTAAGGGCCCAGTCAATTTACTACAATTCAGTACATGTACTTTCTTGGTAGTACCTTTCCTTTAAAAAACTTGTATGTCTCTTGTATGCTATATGCTGTGATATGAGTTTGGTTTCACAAAGTACAGAACTGTCATTGCAGTGTCTTTCTTGCTCATTTCTCCCTTTTTTCTTTGTACAATATACATAAATTCATTTGATACTGTTAAGTTGGCTTCAGTAAGTTCTGACCAACGATTTTACTTTATAATTCTCATGTATATTTTACGGCAATATATCTATCTATCTATCTATCTATCTATCTATCTATCTATCTATCTATCTATCTATCTATCTATCTATCTATCTATCTATCTATCTATCTATCTATCTATCTATCTATCTATCTATCTATCTATCTATCTATCTATCTATCTATCTATCTATCTATCTATCTATCTATCTATAACTGTTCCAGGTGCCCCTCTCTCAGAAATGCACTCGATTTATATATATATATATATATAATTTCATATTACAACATTTATCAAAGCAAAATAAAGAGCAACTGCGATTGTTTATTGTATCATACAGCCATTTGGCAGTGTGCTTTGTGCAAAGCTGTGAGTTTAGTTAAGGGAGGAAGCAGAAAGTCGGGTTCATGAGCCACTGCTTGCTGCATCATCATTGATAAATCAATAAAGTCCCTAGGTCTCTCTCTTTCTTTTTCTCTCTCTTTCTTTTTCTCTCTCTTTCTTTTTCTCTCTCACTCTGATGAACGGTATTTATGAAACCGGCAAAATGTGGCTTTTTGGTGGTTTTGAACCATATGTACTGTGGCAAGGTTTGAACTGGCCAACCTCCATACGAACGGCAGCTGCTAGGTTTGTTAACAGCTAAAAGTGTTTTTAGTATGGCATTCTTCCACTCATACAGCATGCTTTTACAAAGCATGCTTCGTGGTCGACACTGGCGGGTCTGACTTTAAACCACACTTATTTTAAGACAAGGCCTTTTTCTCTAGCATTGTAAAAATAGCAGTGACGTAACATTATTTTTCCTGTCTTGGTTGTGTGTAACGCAGTGTATGCTGTGAACACCAGAACATTTATGATTCCGGGCCATAGTTATGAAACAATATTTGTTAATTTAGCAATCAAATTACCCCAACAAGCCAAAAGAAACTTCTACTGATACTGGCAGTCTATAGACACCAAAGTTTTCCACGATCAACTTTTTTAGGCCTTCCTTTTCTTTGCGGCTGCATTGTTTGATTGCCCCCATTATTATTGTAATCTTTGACAATGATTGTTAGCTTTGTCTCCATGGTGTTAGAGTAGCCTCTGCAAGTCGCAGCTGTGTTACACATTGCACTTTAACTACTGTGTTTGCAAGCTGTTGTTTACCCTCACGATTTGGTTTAAATGAGATCTATTTTGAGGCCAATTTGCTCACTGGGTACCAAAAAGCTTTGTAGGCGCTCAAGTGATCAGTCATTCTTTGTGGCCAAAGTGACTTAATTCCAAAATAAGGAATGGTTTCGGCATGGCACAGTTTTATATTTACATAGAATGTCTTTACATTTTATTACTGTGCGCTACATAGCACCAGAGAGGAAGCCTTCAGCCTGTGCCATAACCCTCCTGCACATAGTGTCATTCCTCAGTAGTATTTCACTCAAGAGTTTTCTAGCGCTCAGAAATGCGTTCCCATGGCTGCTTCGTGGCGCCTATGCACATAGTGTCATTTGTTGGTGTCTATCTTTTTCTAGAGCGTCCAGGAGCTCAAGAAATGCGGTCTTGCTGCTGCTTTATAGCGCTCATGTACACAGTAAATGTAATTTGTTAGTGTTTATTTATTACCAGAGCTTTTTTTAAATAGTTTAATAAATGCGGCCTTATGGCTCCTTCATAGCTTTCCCATAGTTTCATTTGCAAATGATAGTATCAAAGAGTGACATTAGACCTGTTTGTATGTTCAATTGTAAAGTTAGACAGAATTTTAACATTTGTTTAGTAAAGTAAATACAAAGCAGTTAGGTAAATTACGCAGTAACTTTTCAGGGAAACACTAAGAGGAGCAGTCACCAGCAATTTTAAAAAGGCAATCTAAACGTAATAGGCTTTTTATATAATTTGCATACATTTAAGTTTTGGGGCACTCACAAAAATCCTTTTACCAACTGATGTTGGCCAAGCAGGACAGTCCTTATTTGCAAATGAGTGCACTTTATGCAAATAAGTTCCAGCCCTGGTAAAGAGGCACATTTAAGCATCAATATCCTGATCACTGTAGGGCACACACCATATAAAAGTAGACAAGCATTTTGTAGGTGTTTTTTGGTTTATGTGCATTTGGGCACCAATTGATGTCATTGAGACCTCCCAGTGGGCAGGGAGGTTCATCCTAAGGAAGGAGGCCACAGTGATCTCCTCCCCACGAGGTTCTTCAATAGCCATTTCCCACTAAGCAGAGACAGTTCCACCTGGCAGTCCCATCAGTCGGAAGTAGCCTGCTCAGCAGTAGAATGGGCTGCTCTTCAGACTGAAAGGCAACAATAGGCAGACATTGTCTTTGCACGCTATAAGGACACAGATATCTTTGGGTGCTCGAGTGCAGTAAAAATTTCTCCGAAGTAGATATCTTTATCTAACACTTTAGAAAAGGTTTTGAATCTGAATGACAAAGTTTACAACTTTGTGCGTCCATAGTGGCATTTGTTTAACCTTTATTCGAGAGTTTTGCTCATTTGAAGCTTGGTGTATTGTTTATTTAATTTTTGAGGTTAGGTATGCTATATTTCTTTGCTGAAACTAACATTTTTTTTTAAGTTTGATCTCCCATTTTGTATTACAACATTGACATTCGTTTTGAGTCAGAATGTTAGATTTTTCAGTTAGTACCAGATGCTTATGGGATATAGGTTCTCTAAGGATATTTTGGTGTTGGAGGTACAGTTGTAATAGCAGCCTACCAGAACAATATAATTTAAGTGTCAGGTATTGAACACTAGAATTTAAGTGTCTGGTGCTTATCAGTGAATTTCAATTAAGGTTTTATAGTAAACATCATAAAAGATACATTTTGGTGTGATAAATTCTTACAGGGCTAAACTCTGCGGGATACATTATTTCCTCAAAAAATAAAAAGATTAAGTTGAACAGAAAAGTTACATTTGTCAGTCGAACAGCAAAATATAAAGCAGATCTACCAAAGGCATTTGGAATAGGCATAAACTGGGCATATGGAATTTAGGGAGAGAGTCATGGAGATAGGAGGTTGCAAATCTAAAAATATTAATTTTAATTCAGGAGAGTCTATGGAAGGCTTTAACTTCCTTCTCCATATATCTGGAGTATTTAAAAAAAAATTGTTTTAGATCTAAAAATGTCCAAAAGGGTTTAATAGAAGCGATGGCTGTGGCTGTTGGAACCAAATCTCACGTTCATCCAGTGTAGCTGCTGTTCAGCATGGCTAAACGTTAGTGGCTTAGAGGAGCGAGATGTGGAGTGTTGTAGAGTGATAAGGTGAAGAGTGGAGTGGAGTAGAGTGTTGTAGAGTGGAGTGGCATAGAGTGTCGTGTAATTGAGTGGCATAGAGTGGAGCCACATAGAGTGGCATACAGTGGACTAGTGTAGAGTGCATTGGCATGGAGTGTAGCAGAGTATAGTGGCATAGAACGCAGTGACGTAGAGTGCAGCAGCATTGAATTCATCGATGTACCATGCAGCATTGTAGAATGCAGTGGCATAGATTAGAGTGTTACATAATTGAGAACAATGGTGTAGAGTGCAGTGGAATAGAGTGGAATGGCACAGAGTACAGTGGCTTAGTGAGTGGAATGCTGCAGAGTGCAGTGGCATAGAGTTGAGTGGGGGCAGAGTGCAGTGACGTAGAGTGCATTGGTATAGAATGCAGTAGTGCAGGGAAGAGTTTGCTAGTTGCTAGAGTTCAGTGGCATAGAGTGCAGTGTTGCAGAGTAGAGTGTCATGGAATTCACTAGTGTAGAGTGACATAGAGTGCATTGGAATAGAGTACAGTGGTGTAGAGTGCAGTGGCATAGAGTGGAGCAGTATGCCATAAAGTAGATTGAACTGGTGTGGAGTGTACATTGCAGAGTTGTAGATGCAGTGGCGTAGATTAGAGTGGTGCATAGTAATGTGCAGTGGCGTAGAGTGCAGTGGTGCAGAGTGGAGTGGTGCACAGTAGAGTGGAATAGACTGCAGAGGTATGGAATACAGACTCCACTCCAGAATCCACAGAGGGTAGGTCGGTCGCAAATTGCGTACCTGATGGACGAGCTAGTCGTGATACCATTGAGCGTCCGGTGACTCCAGAGCCTCTGGCTCATTCATTACCACACTCCTGGGTCCTACTCAGGAAGACTCTTGTTGAAGTTGGTGTATTTGGTGAGATCATGGTTTTCAATTCTTACACATAAATGTGAACCACCCCCCATGAGTAGCTAGTAGGGTTTTTAGGTCCTGAAGAAATGCCACATTCTCTAGGTCAATATAGGGCATATTACATGTCGACCATTATCCCCACTTAAACGCTTGCCGAGACGATTAGAACCTCCTCATGCAAGCATTATAGGTGTTTAATCATGACATGGAACCCACTAATTAAAGTTGGTTCAGCTGGTTCCCATAGTTATTTTTAAACTTATACATTCCCCACACTCTACTCACTTTTGTATATATACTAAACACCCCACACACCCACTTCTCTACAGACAGGAATACAAGTAAAAGATCTCTGGCAAAGAGCCCCCCTGCAGGGCCCGTTGGGCACTGCAGTGCCGGCCCAATGAGGAGCTGCCCTATGATGAAGCATAACACCCCTCGGTGTTTGAGGGCCATTGCTCCTTATAGGAGCTATTCCCCTCTGTTATCTGTTAGGAACAGCACACCTCGTAGTTTATAGAATACAGTGGCATAGAGTGCAGTGGTGCAGAGTAGAGGGGTGTAGAGTAGAGTAGCATAGAGTGCAGTGGCAAAAAATGGTGCAGAGTAGAGTGGCATAGAGTGCAGTGGTGTAGAGTATAGAAGTATAGAGTGGAGCGGCATACAGTGCAGAGGCGTAGAGTGGAGTGCTGCAGAGTGCAGTGGCATAGAGTGCATTGGCACAGAGTATAGTGGCATAGAGTTCAGTGACGGAGAGTGCAGTGTTGCATAGTAGAGTGTTGTAGAGTGCAGTGGTGAAGAATGGCACAGAGAGCAGAGGCATAGACTACAGTAGTGCAGAGTAGAGTGCTGTAGCATAGAGTGCATTGGCATATAGTGCAATGGTTTAGAGTAGCGTGACAGAGTGCAGTGGCATTGAGTAGATTGTTTCAGAGTAGAGTGCAGTGGCATGGAGTGAATTGGCATAGAGTGCAGTGGCGTATAGTGCATTGGTTTAGAGTAGAGTGACCTAGAGTGCAATGGCATAGAGTGGAGTGATGGAAGGTAGATTGAAGTGGCGTGTAATAGGGCAGGGTAGATGATGTGGCATATAGTGATGGTGTAAAGTAGTGTAGAGTTCAGTGGCATAGAGATCAGTAGTGCAGAGTAGATTAGAGTGGCATACAATCAGTGCTTAATTTGAGTCTGTGGTTTCTGGTGCTCGGCACCGGCACTTAATTGTCATCACCACTTATGACACTCTGCTACATGGTGGTGCTGCTCATCTAATTTAGAAATGAGCAGAATAAGGGCTGTTTATGAATACAATATACATAAAAAAAACGAACTGCCTCCCCAGCCATTCCTTTAGTGACCTGCAATAATCTGAACTTTCACACTTGCAGGCGAGAGAGATGGTTAGTAGTTGTTTTTGGTGCCATCATTGGCAGCGATGACGGGGCAATGGGTGGTGCAAGCTTCAGTGGCCTCCTGGTCAGGGCATGGCACTTTTTTTTACAAATTAAGCACTGCATACAATGGATTGACATAGAGTGTCAGGAATAGAGTGGAGTGGTACAGAGTAGAGTGCATTGGCTTAGAATGTATTGGCATAGAGTGCAGTGGTGTGGAGTGCAGTGTTGCAGAGTGGCGCAGAGTGGAGTTGTGCAGAGTAGAGTGTAGTGGCCTAGACTGTAATGGTGTAGAGTAGAGAGGCATAAAGTGAAGTGGCATAGAGAGCAGTGGTGCAGAGTGGAGTAGAGTGCGGTGGTGCAGAGTGCAGTGGTGTAACGTTGAGTGGTGCAGAGTAGAGTGAAATGGCATTGAGTGGTGCTGAGTAGAGTGGAGCAGCATAGAGTATGCCTGGTGTGGTAGAACACTGCCATTACAGACAACACATTTTCAGTTGAAATGACCATTACATTTGCACGGATATACCGTTTTACTAATAAAACTATACAGCGCACAAACAATAATGTGTTGAAATGACATCACCTAGTGTATTGATTTTTTTCTATCATATTATAGTATTTGTTTCCAGCACACTTCAGAATTAACAAAAAATGCTTCATTTGTGCTTTGCTTGTTCTGATATATATACTGAAATACTTTCACATTTCATTTAAATGTTGTTGTGTGCTAGAAAAAAAAAATTCTCTGCTCCCAGTATCCAGTAAGATTGTCACATAAATCTTCTAACTTTGAAGTCAGAGAAAGAAAAGTAAACGCCAAGCTCCCTGGGAAGACAGAGCCTGACATTTGACCTCTGTCTTTGAATGCACAGCAAATGTGACAAGACAAGAACAAGCTTTACAGTACTATTTACAGAAAGGAGCACTCGTGGAAGAATACAAGGAGAGGTAGTGTGAAAAGGCTTTGCTCCTCTGGAGGAACGTACTGAATCTGGACAACCTAAAGCAGATAAAGCCAGCTAATGGAAATCCAGAAAATGTGAGTTACAAACCACAAAGCCAATGGTAAGTAATGGATGGAGTGCATTCTCAGGGTAGCTTTCTGAATGTCCCCAAGATGTCTTTAGCAAAGCAGACAGTAGGCTTTGACCTAAAAATGATGGTCCCCGATTGATTAGTGCAAAAAAAACAGTGGGGCTCCCGAGTGAAGCCATATCACTATGCTAAAGAGCATATGCATGGCAGCGGGAAAGACGCATATTTTTGCAGACACGACAGGCTGTAATATGGTGAATGAGGCAAAAGAATTAAAATTGCAAAAAAATGTTCAACTTTTTCTTCGTTCAAGAAAAGTACAACACCACAGGATATCATCACAGGCTTTCTCAGAAGATTATCTTTTCGTTGAGAGAGTACCAGGGGCCGTTTTATATAAGTGCCCCCTTCTGTAATACCGATAGCGCTGGCGCACATAAAGCTCTATCTTCAGAGGATGTTCCCTCATTTGCATGGAGGCGTGCACCATGCAAATGAGGGAATCCCTTTGCCTCTGTTCCTGTGCTATATTACATACACGGAGACAGAGGCAAAGAAGCTCCTAGGAGGTGCACTGGTAGTGCTACCCATTTAAGTAGCCCTGCAAAACATGTCTCAGACCTGCCAATGCAGTCTGTGTGTGTGTAGTTTAGAGCTTCCATTTTTAACTAGCAAAATAGACCTTTTGCCGAACTCAAACCTTACTTTTTAATGCATGTAAGTCACCCTTAGGTTAAGCATAGAAGTAGGAGGGTGTTGGAGCTCCTGGAGGTACGGGCGCCATCTCACAGCTCAAGTTTTTTGGTGAGGTAGAGAGGCGTGTTGAAGTGAAGGACCTTGTGGGTCCTTCATGCATGCAGGTTTTAGGTGTATCCTTGCTTCAAAAGGTAGCCAGTTGAGAGTTTTCAGATCCGGGGAGATGTGGTTGTACTTCTTGGTGCAGTTTAGGTTTTGTAAGTTTAAGCTTGTGTCCTGGTAGTGAAAAACTCTTAAATTCATTTTTTACTGTTGCAAGGCCTACCTCTCCCATAGGATAACATTGGGTTCCCTTAATGTATTTAATAATTGATAACTTTCAATTGGGAGCAGGTAGACAGGTCGAGTTTGGTGGCTGAAGAATTGTAATTTAAAGCCCTCTTTAATGGTAACATCAGATTTTTAATCACAATTCCAAAATTGCCACTTTTATGAAGTTGACATTTGTCTCAACAATTTGATGCCTGCAGCCTGTTCCTGGGGCACAAGACTAGGTGCAGCCGGCAGTCGGTCCTTGTGTATTGCTCCCAGAGAGTGAGACAAAGGGAAGACAGGTGTTAGTAGGATGGGCCACTCGGACCTTACGAGGGGGCAGAGCTGTCACCTACCACACCTGCACATCACAAAGGCCCCACCTAAATACACTCACAAAGGGTTTGTCACTAGTCTTTTGTGTCCACAGACAAGCTGGGACCGCAGCACAGATGAAGGGAATGCCTGACATCTCAGGGGGTGGAATCCTCCAGAACCTTCTCTTATTTCAAAGTGGGCACCAGTTAAAATATTGGACCCTCAGACCCAACTCTTCATTACACATCTGAACCTGTGGACGACTCGGGAGGAGGACTGCTGATCTGCTTTGCTCCAAGAAGCACTACCACTCTGCTGCCTTGCTCTCCTACTGCCCTCCTCCTGAGTGAGAAGGACTGGGCCTGCATCTTGGACCCAGGACCACAAGAGTGAATTCAAGGGCTAGTTAGATGGCCTCCTGATCAGAGCCTCTGGGACAGACCAGGATCCAACCACCTTGAACCCACCACTTGGACTCTGTCAACTATGTGTCCGGCCTTACAAAGTGCTGCCACTTCAGTCCTGGACCCTTGGAATTGGAATTACTCTGCCAGCCCGGCGGTGGTCCCAGCAGAACAAACTTTTTCATTCGAACCGCTGCACAACACATCCTTGGCACAGGACTTCACATTACAAACCCACAACTCATAGGAACCACCACTGCATTATGCATCCTCGATGCAGGCCTAAGCATTGCAAGCCCCTCGTCGACTGCACCCTCAAAGACAATAGAGGAGTTCGCATCACAAGCTTGCAACTTCTTGTTACCAACCAGTGACTTTTTCCCGGTCTAGCGTGACCAAATTCCCCCAATTAGATCTTAATGCTTTTTGCTGCTATTTACTTTTTAATCTTTCAAATTGCATATCTCCGGCTCTACTGATTGGATTTTTGTCATTTTGGTCTTAATTAATTATTCAATTTTACTTCGTTTCTTTCTAAATTGGTGTGGGTTTTTTCTTGTGTTGTGCTGGACCGTATTACTGTATGAATTACTGCAAAAATACTTTATAATTCGCCTCTAAGTGAAGCCTGACTGCTCTGTGCCAAGCTAACAGGAGTTCGAGCACAGGTTAATTTGGAGTACGCGTATGAATACACCTAGACAAGGATTGTGGTTGCTGCTTGAGTAGGGCTTCAACCCTCTCAACCAGTTACACAATTGCTTACACCTCTCAATAACAGCACTTTGAATAAAACAATATCCAACAGAACAAATGCTCCTACAGGCAATGGAAAAAACTAGACATCCAGCAACTCAACACCACATTGAAAACAAAACAATAAACATGTAGCTGAACGACATACACACTTCCACAACTGGATCTCCACTGCACTAGACAAACAGATACCAACAAAAACACATCCAGTGATGACCACAAAAAAAACCACTGCATTGGTTAATGACAACATCAAAAGAATGAAAATAAAACTCAACATATTACAAAGCAAATGGAGAAAATAAGAAGATAAGACAGACAAGATCACACTATAGCACCAAAACAGAGCTTACAAAACAGCCACACAAAGACACTACTATTCCACATGCATAACTTTACCAGACTGGCCTTCTAAAGAACTCCATAAAAGTCATACAGAATTCAACAATCCAGAGTGCCTAAACACAGAAAAAACATGAGCACAAGAATGCTGTGACAAAATTTTCAAAAGATTAGAAATTACCTGAAGAATGTGGACTACTTCAAAACAACATGCCCTCACCAACACAGAAATAAAATAACAATAATCATCCTTTGATGCATACCTTTAATAACCTGTCACCAAAAGATTTCCTTGATATTATAATGGGAGCAGGACCATCGGGATCACCTTCAGACCCATCACCACCAAAAATCTATAAAGTAATTCTTCGGTCAACCAATGCAAGGGAGGTAGCCAGATGCCAACTCACCAGTCCTTGGAACTTGGTTCATGCCCACCTAAGCTCAAAACCTGTTACATCAGACCTCTCCTCAAAAAGAAAAACCTTGATTGATCCTACCCAGCAGACTTCTGGCCCTTATCAAATATGCAATTCTCAGAATTTTTTTTTACGATAAGTGTTTACTCAACTCGCTTATCTTTGATCAACATAAGAGCTTACTATCAGACTAACAGTCCAGTTTCAGGCCAAGCGGAGGCAGAGAGTCGACCATCATCTCCATCCAGAATGATCAACATCTAGGGTAATCTGGACAAAAGCACAGTAGTTGCTTTATTGCTTCCAGAATTATCAGCTTCAAATGGCACTGTCCACCACCACATGTTATTGCAAATACTTCAATATATCGGAATCCATAAAAATGCTTTGGAATGGATTACTTCTTTTCTCACAGACAAAGTGTAGTGCACCTACCCACTTTCAATTCACCTCCACACACACAACACTGTGGTGTACCTCAGGCCCTCATCATATCTCCTCTATTATTCAGTACCTACCTAAACCCCTTACCAAATGTGATTAAATCATACAACCTCACCTACAACTATGCAGATGACACCCAAATCATTTTTTAAATGAATAGCCCTGAAGACCCATACAATTCACAACTTGATTACTGTGTTTTTGTCATGAACATATGGATGATGAATAACCATTTAAAGCTCAATACTGCAAAGACAAAGATCAGGGTCTGTGGGTAATGGCAAAACTACCATTCTCACAAATAACTGGTTGCATGCACTCCTAGATTTCAATGAAAATTCAACATTCTATGCTGCTCAAGGCAAAAAGTAAAGGCATGCAACCCTGGTACGCGCTCCGTCTGTGCTCATGCTAAGTTCATACAAATGTTCGGTGTCTCATCAAGTCCCACACCCAGGATGCACTGCGAAAGTGTCCAGTTTGTAAAAACTACTATCCTACCACCATATGGCATACGGAACTAGAGGCCCCTCCAACATCATCAAAAGAATTTGTAAACTTGGATAGCCATGGATTCAGATCTATCCTTGATACCGTATTCTAATAACATCACAAACAGTGCCTTCTACACAATGAAAACACATTTTCATCTTCCCATACATTGTACACCCACATAAACTGCCATACTCACACTCTCTAAGCTTGACTATACCAACAGCCTTTACCTTGGTGCACCCACATTCATTATATGCAAAATTGCAAAACACACCTCATCCAGAATGCTGCTGCAAGACTTTTTCTGTGCCTTGCCCCAAGAGAACTCATGATTCCAGCCCTGCAATCACTCCACAGGCTATCTATAGCTAGATAGGCAATGTTCAAGACACTCTGCATTATGCACTGAATGCTGTACCTACAAGTTAAATTCAAGCAATATAAATCAAACAGAACACTGTGCTCCATGCTTGCATCACTCATCATCATTCCACTTTACCATAAGTAATCCAGCAAGGGCAGCTCAGGACCACAACTGTACACAAAATCTCAGATTGGACAACCGAGTTTGGTAACCAGCTAATCAAACTGTATCTTATGAAATACCACGATGTAACCTGCAGAGCTGGTTAAAGCTACCAGCATACTGAAAACCATAAATCTGCACATCTGTCTCTCACACTTAATCATCCAACAAACAGCAACGTGCTGCATCCCATAATGCGATAACCACACCCCAGTGGTCATCTTACATGACATGGAAACACTTCTTCCATAGGATCAAAACAAAGAAAACATACTCCCAACCACACACAACCTGCACAGTGTAGTGTGCTACTCATGTATGCAAGAGCTTCAGTGCCCCACATAGTGGTAGCAAGCGCTAAATAAATGCTGAAATACAATACAAGGACTGTTTGTATTAGACAAGAGAAATACCATTGCAGATCTCCAAACCTTTAGGCCTTTGAATTCAAGAAGCATCATAAACTTCTTTCTTGGCCTACAATATTTCGAAAAAGTACTGAAGATGCTGCAGTCATTCTCTTTGGTGTGGGCATATGTCTGTGTTCAGCTTGTCTTTTTGAAATTTCAGGACTTCTGCCAGGACTATGACAATTGCAAAGAATTTCTTTTACTCCTAGTTTTTTTTATGGTTCTCATGTATGATGGTGGACTCTGTCAGGGTAAATGCATCACTGCATGTTATATTTATGATGTTGGTAGGCTTCTGCCTATAATATGGCTATCTGTAGTCTCCTGACTCAACTTCCCAGTAGTGACCTTGTGTTTATTGTAGATTCCTTTGAAAACATGACCCACTCACCCTCTAATATGTTCATCTGAATGTGCTAAGTGAAGGTAATTTCATTCTTGCCAGGCACCACCTTAACCTCTTGGAGTTATTTTCCTTGGCTGTAGTCTAGCTTCTCAGGTGTATCTTTTAGGATTCTTATTAGATCGTCTGATTCTTTCCATAGGTTTCTACTTTACCCTAGATAATTTACCTTCTAGGGCAATGATCGAAGTTACCTTTTAACTTTGGTACAATCGAACCAGTGCAATGCTCTGGATGCTAAGACTAATTTTCTTTTCACTATGCCATGGCCTTCTGTTTCACTGCTGTGAGTGGCTCTGGTAGATTGCAACAGCGCTGTAGCACATATCTACTTTCATGCTTGCCAACATAAGGAATATTTGTAGGAGATTATCACTCTCCATGGCTATGTCTAGGGTGATATTTGGGACTGCACTTTAAACTAAAGGTATTTGGCAATCCCAAGTGTCTCAAATTATGTATATTTCTAACTTCAAATCTAGGGATTGACCCCTTTCTGCTCTAATTCAAACATTTCAAGCCAAAATTTAATTATCTGCTCATTATCAAGTGGCCCCTTGGGGTCATTCAAACATTTGCACCTTACAGTCACCACAAAATAGCTCTGTTTGGAAAATTAATTGCCTCCCCAAATCAAAGCCCCTGCTACTACTGCAGACGGAGCTGGGGTTCAATAACATTCAGAAGGTGGTGTTGCCTAGCACGACATATATATCAGACATCTATCCTCATTGATCTTGATCTTACAAATCTGACCATGGCTATGGAATGATGAGAGGTGCTAGAGGTGCTGTCTGGTGATGCAGACAGACCAGAGGAAACATGAGCATCACTGAGGAGACCGGATTTTAGTCAATAGTATGGATGGGAGACCCGGGGGGGGGGGGGATTTAACAACCCGGAGCGGTACTTGAGCCACCATATGGACCCGTAAAACCAACTTTCCAGTGAGACATTTCTGTCTCGAGCCGGAATCTCCATTTCAGAGAGACAATGTTTTTGTTCTTCGCTGTTGTATTTTTACTGGGGCATACTGACAACATGAGGAAATGCACTACATTCCAGACTTCATCACACTCAGTGTTCGCCAGAGACTGTGCTGAGCACTTCTTCCCCCTAACTCCTCACACGATAGTTTAAAAGTTACTACCCTCAATGTAAAGGGGCTCAAAAACCCGACTAGGCATCAAGTCACAGGCGTGCCCACATCAGTTCTTTTCCTCCGCCTCCTCTAAAACAGCAGGAGTGGCCATATTGGTTTCCCGCTCATTCCGAAACAGGGTGGGCTCCGAGCTGGTAGAGCTCTAATGATGACTTCTGGCATACTACGTTCATGTGAGAGACTACACCTTTATACTGGGTTCCCTACATGCCCCTAACAATGGCCGAGAAACTATGCTTATGACTGGCGGTTGTGGATGTGATGTCCTCCCAGGACAGGCTGGTGTTCCTGGGGGAGACCTTAATTAGGTGTTCAGCAATGACCTAGACCGCTCAGCACACCGATATGGTCCCACTTTGGGCTCCTTTCAAGGGAGGGAGCCCAATGGCTACAAGAGATTGGTTGAGGGACCTTTGGCATCCACAGCACCCCAGCCTCAGGATTACACATTCTACTCACATGCCCTTATACCTATATGCACCTAGACCACTTACAGGGGATGAAAGATTGTAGCCACAGCACCAGAGATAGAGCTGCAATCTTTATCAGACCATGCAGGGGTTTCCTGTACCCTACCTCTACCCCCTACATGCTGCACCTTCCGTTCATGGAGAATGTGGGAGACATTACTGCGTAGGCCAGAGGTAGTGAAAAGGGTTACCCAAGCAATAATAGATTATCTAGCTATTAATGACACTGTCGACACCTCAATCACTACCCTCTGGGAGACCCTAAAGGCAGTCATTCGGGGGGAATGATCATTGCATCGCCAGCAGATAATAAACTCCGTCATGACAAAAGGGAGCACCTCCACAAACAGGTGCAGGAACTAGAATGCATTCAGCAGCGCACAGGAGCTCCATGGGTTTGGCGGCAACTGGAGGCAGCATGCACACAACTAAAGGGACTTGACATTGACAAGGCCGAATATGCGTTGCTTCAGCTCCAATATACCTTTTATGTGGGGGGGGGGGGTCGGGTGCGGGATGCTGCTGCCGAACAGACTTGCGGCGCAGAGACCGGCTGCCGGAGTGCACTCCCTGGTGACCAAGGACGGTACCAACGTCGTAGGGGACAATCCTATAGCATTTATTTTCTGCGACTTCTATGAGGAACTCTACTCCGTGCAAACCCTAGCACTGGAGGGGCGGAACCTATACCTCAAGGGTGTGTGCACGCCACAACTGACACTGGATCAGGCCGACAGTCTTGATTGCCTGATTAGAACAGAGGAAGTTATCACCGTAATAGTCTGTCAGAAACCCCTCAAGTCGCCGGGACCAGGTGACTTCCCAGCTCTCTTTTACAAGGCCTTCTGCTCCACACTTGCTTCTTTCTTAACCCAGCTCTTTTAATCAATGATGGGACCAGGTATGGTCCCACCCTCAATTCTGGATGCCTCCATTGTGGTCATTCCTAAACCAGGAAAGGACAATAAACAATGTGGCTTGTACCGCCTGATTTCTCTCCATAATGTGGACATTAAATTATTCACCAGCATTTTTGCAGCACGCTTAGGACATCTAATGCCAGGTTTGTTCGATCCGCATCAGGCGGGCTCTGTCCCACACAAACATTGCAGTGGCAACACCAAGTGTATCATCAACTTGATCGATATGGCCAAATGCTCTAGCAGGGAAATAAAGCTCTTGGTCTTAGACACTGAGAAAGGGTTCGCCAGAATGCATTGGGTCTGGAGGCGGAGCTAACTCTGGCTTTGGCAGGAGCTTCAGCACATGGGTCCTTAGCAACTAGGGTCAACCAAGAGCGATGGTTTAAGTGAACGGGTGGACCTCAGCTCCTTTCTCCTTCCACAGAGTGTTAGACAAGACAGGAGTGCCATCTCTCACCCCTGTTGTTTGCTCTCTATATGGAGCCCTTAGGCCAGCGTATATACAAGATAATCCAAATATTTAGGTGTCTCGTTTGGTGGGGAAGAACACACCATCAGCCTCCCTGTGGATGATGTGATTTGGCAGTGGATAATCCGGTCGTGGCTCTCCTGCCCTTTTTGGCTGAGATAGAGGGTCTGCATTAATATTTAAAAGTTGCAAGCCCTCAACCTGTCGGTTCCTCTGGCGACGGAGGCGCAACTCATTTGCCAATACCCAGTATAATAGGCGACCACGTCGATCTCATACTTAGGGGTCCAACTGGCCCTCACCGCAAAAGCAGCCATGACCATTTATTATCGCACCCTACTTCGGCAAATCCAGAGACACCTGGCCCAGTGGAAGCACTATCGGCTGTCCTTGCTTGGCTGTGTAGCCACTCTAAAGATGACTGCCCTTCTGAAGATATTGTTCTTATTTCAGACCCTCCCAATTGAACCTCCCACAGGTATGATCCGACCTTGCAGAAGGAGACAAATTGCTTTGTCTGGGCAGATGGGAGACTCAGAATGTGGCGTGATCAGGGCTGTAGACCCCCAGACAAGGGGACTTGGGCATCCCAAACCTCCTGCCCTACTACCTGGTGGCTCAGCTCCAGTATGTGGTGGAGTGGACCAGGAAGGAATCTGATAAACATTGTTTTTTATGGATCGAGTGGTCTCAAAGTTGCACATACGGAAAGTCCAGTTCCTGCGAAGATCGCAGCAACCATGGGGTTTGTAATCCTCACCAGTCACTAAGGCCCAGGACCGGATTGCAGGGCGCCAAAGCTTATCATCATTTCCCTCCCCCTTAACACCGATTATAGGCAACATTGACTTCACACCAGGACTTGACCAAAGTGCTTTGCCGCTGTGGCAATGAGCAGGGTGCCTTTCTATTGGTCACCTCTTTGACCAGGAGGGTTCTCACCCCTTTGACCAGCCTTGTACAGATTACACACTGCAGTAGTCAGAAAGAATGCACTACCTTCAGGTCTGACATTGGCTAACCCATCCGACAGTGCGCGCTGGGATGCAACAGCCCCTTACTGCCTTTGAGAAGTGGTTGGTCGCTAACACCTCAGATAAGTATCTTATCACGAAACTGTATGGCGCAGTACAACAAGGCATTCCTCTGGCTAGAACAGCGGGGCAGAGGGGCTGGGAGCTGGAACTGGGACAACAGCTGACAGAGAAAGAGTGGGAGGAAATATCCTATAGGACATGACACACATTGCATAACACAGCTAGCATTGAGACAGCCAGCAAAATGGTGACATATTGGTATCTTACACCAGTGTGCCTCTACAGAGGCAACCCTATGTGTCGTTCCAACTGCTGGAGAGGTTGTGGATCCCCTGGGACACTACTACTCCACTTGCTTTGGGACTGCTCCAAACTCACATTGTACTGGGAAATGATTCTAACTGATATAGACACACACCTGAAGACACAGCTCCCACGATTTCCTGCATATACTATCCTAGAGCTCCCAATTGCTCTCACATTTACGCTTAAATCCCGAAGAGGGCAACATATTGGTCTTGCATTAGGAGCTGCCCTTCAGAACATCCTAGCACACTGGGGCACTGACAAAGCCCTGACACAGCTGGGTTGGCTCCACCGTTTATGATATATCCTGGGAATGTAGAAACTTACCCTTACACTCGCCCCCAAGAGTGACTCTTATAGGGAACTCTGGCACCCATTCATGGCCCTGCTATCCCCGGAATTCAGAGAATTAACGTGCCCCAGATACCTCCGATTGTTGTTATTAACAGAGTTCAGTACCCCTACACAGACTGAAACCACTGATCAGGGTGAACTCACCAGTGTTACGAAGTGCCTTACAGGGTAAAAGAAATTGGCTGTGAGAACTCTGGCAGGAGGAAGAGGGTGGAGGTGAGGGAACGCTGTTGGGATCTTTGTTGTGAAACATGCATGTAGTTTCATGATGGAGTGCTCTTGCGCTCCCTGTATGCTGTTTTTTTTCTTTCTTGAAATGCAATAAAGAGATTTGAACCATAAGACCACTTATAGTGGAGCACTCTACCTCAATTTTGGAAATGTTCTTGCTGTTGTTTAGTATAAAGGTCCTCCTTTAACTTAATTACTCCTGTAATATTTGCCCTGATTTTAACCCCTTTGATAATTGTTAAGTTAAGATCAATTGCTGATATCTCTACGATATAATCCTTTCAAGATCAAGATATAAAATGTCACTTAATGGAGTAAATGGTTTCAGATTGGTTAAAGTTTAATGGCTATTTCTTGGAGCATTCATTGTAGAGACCTTGAAAGGGTTATGAAACTAGTGTTAAGTGTAATTAATAAAATACTTGTTGAATAATATTGAACCAATTACCTGATCAAATCAAGACAGTGTGTATGTAAGCTACCACTCTGTTAGAAGAAATACAAAGAACATCTCTCTCACAGTTATCATGTTATACATAGTTGTAATAATTTAGCATCCAAAATATTTGTATTTCTTATTGTGTCTCTTCTAAGAACCTTCCAGAGTTTACTCATCATTAAATAATATTGAACCGTTCAGTTCTAACCTGCATTCCAATACACTACATAGAGAGTCCACAACTGTTTTGAAAATTGAATAATAATAGCTGATTATTAAATTATAAGATTTTTAAATTGGAGGCTAAAAATTAAGTTGGTACCTTAGTTTGATTTTTGTGAGTACCTTCAGTACAGCAAATAGAATCTCGTATGGATAAATTGTGGCCTCCATTGTAGCACTGGTATGTGCCAACAAAAGAAGAGCGTGCATTATGAGCAAAAAAGACAGTGATTGGTTAGAGTCTTAAAAAACATTGTAAAGCTCCAGCCTTCCTATTAGAATAAAAAAAACATGATTTTTGTATATTTGTGAATTTAACAATGAGTATGTTTGTTTGATGTATAATTGTTTCTCTATTTTTATGTATTGTTTTGTGTTTAAGATTGTAGAAATTACTTAGGCCAGGTTCTCTGGCTTCCAGTAGTGAATCAGTGGGAGTTCACAAAAAGGAAAAGGCTAAGAATTGCTTCTCTAACCAGTGACAGGCAAGGGCAGTATAATCTCACTGCCAGAGAGAATAATCACTGACTTTAATTTTCCTCTTTTGAACTGAGAAAAGGGTTTGGTGGTCACAGACTGAGCTATTCATATTCACATTTAGTGCCACCCAAAGAAGCTCTGTTTACGTGGTTTCTCCCTATGATAGTACAGAGTTTATAAAGCAGGCATTGAGGATACGGAAGTCCACAAAGATAACAGAAACAGTGACCTTTTGACCTACAATTCAAAGTTTTATTCTGATCCCCCTTATAAAGTAAAGAAAAAGAACCAGTACCTTGTTAAAAGGTGAGGATCCAGTTTGAAGATTGGGTGGTAATTAATGAAAAGTCCTCTAATAACTACAGATGATCATACGTTTGGAGGATAATCCACTGGTGTAAATTCCTTCACCATATTATCCATTTTGTGGAGAGTTTATCAACAACAGATTCTCATTTGGGTTTAGTGCTTCTTCAAGGAGGTGGACGATATTCAATTACCAACAAGCTATATTACGACTATGTATCATAAATAGACGTAATTTTACTTAGTGCAGGGTTAAATCCAAAAAGTGTTAAGTATGTAGAGGTAACCATCTTGGATACTATTAGGAGACAACATTTGATAGAGTAACCCATCATTTCCCAATCGTTATATTTATGGCACAACTATCTTCAAAGGTGACATGATTAAGTCCCTTATCATAAAGAGGATACAGGCAGTGCGCATGCATCTAGGCACTGACTTTCACTTGGGTGAATACTATTAAAGCTACCCCTTACACTACCTTGTTGGTAGTGAAACCACCCTTTTGATTTCAAAGAGGGTTAAAAGATTAACTAATCTGTTTTACACTGCAAACTCTAAATATAACACCAACTTAGGCGAGGCAGAGTGTTACGTTTCATGCATATTATTTAATATTACACTGGCTAAAAATATATTGTCACTGGCAGAGATACCCCAATCAGCATTACAGAAAAAAAATATTCGGCTCTTTTGAACTGACTAGAATTATGGCTTATATTCCTGTCATTTTGGTAAAGCAACAAAGGTGACATTTTTCCAGTTGCTTTATCTCTGGAGATGGTTGCATCACAAATCCAAACTTAAAACCATTAAGCAAACCAAACATGAAGAAATCACATGTACAATTTGTCTCTTTGCATAGGGTGAATTAGGTTGTATAGATTCAGTACATCAGAGGTACATTCACACTCCTCCTACATAGTAAGCAAGAGGTCCATTGTAGTACAACATGCAGAATAATGATTTGAGGTGCTGGCGCGGAAAAGTTTTAATTACTTTTAATCCGTTTAACCCGCAACTTACAAAAGAGGTCTCCAGGTCCTCACCAAAATCTTCTCCTCTGCAGTGGATCTTTACCACCATTTTAGAATGGAGCATCAATTGAAATCATGTCAATAGACATCATCAATTTAGTAATTTGGTTCAGACAACAATGTGAGTTTATGGATCAGTTCGAAAACCTTTATTTAAGAGTTTAGTATATGGTTTTGGTCTCTTTATTCAAATTAGTCGTAGTTACAGAAATGTAAAAATAATCATGGTTAGATTCAATTAAGAAAATTACAACGTGTTGTATAAAGGAATTTAAGTCCCTATTCTACTCTAAGTGGATTCTCACCTACCAGAACCCAAAGAGCAAGATTGAAAGGAGCATTGAAAAAGAATCAGATTGAAGTCGAATTTCTCATGAAGAGTAGTTCTAGAAACTTATCTGAGTCGCTTCTCTCAAACCGCATCAGCAAACAGTTGTAGTAAACACTGTTCAAGGTTAAGCTGCTAAGAAATAGTCATGGTAGTAGCCATAACCATTAAAGGAAAAATAGACACCCACAAAGTAGTAGGTGACAGAAATTACTGTCAGCACTAGCTCACAGCGAATAGGGCAAAAAGTGCTATGGAAAAATACTGATGGTCGCAGAAGACTAGTCTGGACCAGTCTGTGTAGCACTCTCCTCTTTTAACAAGGAACATGTATATTATAAACACATGCAACAATCCATGCTGATGTTAGGTCATCTTAAGCCAATGAGGAAGGATCATCTGATGGTCTGCTTCGTCTTCCTTCATTCCCACGGTATACATATGAAGTCAGTAAGGTGCTTTCTACAAGTGTCAACTAAGTTGCTAAATATTCATGCATGTTAGCGTCACTCTGAGTCTCCACAAGAACCTTACAGTCTAAACTATTAAGTATTCAGTATTCCACTGTGTAACAATGAACTATTCTAAAGCAGAAACATTCTAGTTGTAACCTACAAGATAAAGTCATGCGATTCACATCTTCATATAAGCATTATTGTTTCATACACTTGTCAATATTCAGCATTGTGAATATGTGGCAGCTAGAAACTAACCAAATGTGATGACAAAATGTAGCTTAGGAAAAGAAGAAATGCATTTTAAAATCAGCACATTCTACATAGATTAGAGTCCTTACAAAGGTTCAAGTTAAATATCATATGTAGTGTAAAATACAAAACAACAGTACCAAAGAATTAAACAGAAAAATTGTAAAATAGAGGGAAAAGGGATAGAAAGAAAAAGAAGAGGAGTAAAGAAATATGGCAGAATTACCTAAATATTTTAACAAATAAATAGAAATTATGACAAAAGTACCTAAAAACTTTAAACAAGTGATTCCCCTACAGAGATTCGATTATTATATATATATATATATATATAGAGAGAGAGAAAATTTATTAGTAAGAGCATAATAATAGCAACAGTAAAACAATAATGGCGCTCAACAGGTTACACCAACAACCATTAAGACAATACACTGTGTAAACATAAAAAGTGGCTGAGCAAAATTACATATATGTAGTTTGACCAAGACAGAAACAACACATAGCAAAAATGCGTTCTCTTCAATTGGGGCCACATGTAGGCGTCGACGGCGTTTCTACCATATTAGAATTAGATGGCCATCATCAAGACAAACAATAATGAATACCAGAGCGTCCAATTGGAAATTCGATAAAAGTCTAAAATGAAAAAAGGGGTATCAAAAAAATTATGTGTGTGCCAGGGTCACATCATAGCACAAGATCAGTCATTCCGGCCGAATCAGGAACAAAGGTGAAAAAATAAACTAGAAAAGAGCCAATTGGAAAAGAGAGTAAGCCAAAAGGAATTGGTATCTGAAGAACCAGTGATTGTGATAAGTATTAGATCAAAATGCTATCACAAAGATCAGTAGAATAGACAAGTGCTCAAAAAGTAAAACAGAGAAGTGCCAATACCTAGTGAAAATGAGTGCTAAATGAGAACCAAGAATTAGATATAGAAAGAGAATAGTTCTTATACCGAAAGAGGGAAATAACCAGGAAAGTTAATCACCTATGAATGATAAATCCACAGCATGGAAATAAATGGGTTCCAATAGCTCCAAGTCAAGATGCTCCAAACCAGAGATAAGGAAGGGCCCTCTACAAGTATATATTAGGCCAGGATTAATCACTCATAACACCTGCCCATAGTCTGTATAAACTATGCTCAATATATACTCACATCCGCTTTAATTTGTGTTTCAGGGCTTATATATATATATATGTCCTAGGATCACAATATGGCAACACCAAATTATTTAGGGAGCTGGTCCTTCAATCAAACCAGGCTAAATTTGAAACAAAAACAGTACAAAATTGAAATGGTTTACCCACGAATGTCGCAAAACAATACCAAAGACAGGGAAAAGGGACTTTACCTGTTCGGTCTACAAGCAAATCAATGGGGGCGGGCCACAATATTAATTTAAGGTCCCACCAAGCAAGCCAAACTGCAAAAGAACAGACAAAAAACTATATCTAATATGGAAAGGTCCCGCAGCGAAACTGCGTAAGATTCCAAAGAAAGAGAACGATCCGCACACACTTACCTGCCCCTGCTAAGAGCTAGTCAGTCAGAAATTCACCATGCCGATCTGGTAACCATCCGGACGTGAAGCCGGAAAGTACACAACATCTGCGACACATCTGAAATATAGCGTTGTATGCCGATCAGAGGCGTAAAGTTAGAAAGAGGACTTTGGAAGATACAGAGCAGTCTGTGTCGGCCATAATTGAATCGGAAATGAGTAATAAAAGACTGCGTAAGGAGACGTGTATCAACTTTTTTTTAACCACACACCATAGAGATGTATAAAAAAGGTGCACAGAAGTTAGAGGTGAAATGAAGAAATAATACCAAGGGAAAATAAAAATTATCAAGATTAAAGGAACAACAAGAAATGCATTGAACCAATCTTTTGCTATGTATAACAGTGGCCAAATCATGTTGTCAAAAATTAAGTAGCAAATCCATAAAGAGGTGCCACTCTCTCACAGTATTCACACGAAATGCATTGAACAAATCTTTTGCTATGTTTAACTCCCAGTGGCCAATTCATGTTATCAAAAAAATAATTAATTAGCAATTCCATAAAGAGGTGACACTCTCTCACAGTATTCATTAATGCATCAAATTATGCAAATAAAAATGGTAAAACCAAATCCTAAGTATCAGAAACTGACACTGATTTGATACAACATATTTAGCCCAAAATGAGCTTTCAATCCGGTGTTTGCCAATACCAACCCAATAAGCAATACATCTTTTGCCCATATCGACCAAAATAAGCGATACATCAACATTTACATACAGACTCATAAATGATACATCAATGACAATTACAATTCCATGGGTTTACGAATAAAACTAAACTAAATCCCAAATTTGCTCGAAAAACAGGTTTTCATAAATGCATAAATTAAGGTTAAATAAAATGTAATCAAAGGCTAACATTACATTTCGTATATTGGATCTTCCTGAGGCAAATCCAATTGTACCAAATGGTTAAGTAATTACACTAGAGGTAGAGTGATAGAAACATATCATCATGTCATACACAATTCTAGAGCATAAGCATGAGAATATATTCTACATAGATGGCATGTTTAAGCAAGCCAAGTGTGAATCATTCACCAAATAAAATTGGGTAGGTCAGCATTTCTTAAAAGAATGTATATATTAAAGAAGAAATTTAACTGAACGATAGAAAGATAACTGATGAATGAGGCCTAGTCTGACCTAGTAGTGTAATTACAATAAATATTAGTATTTACTACAAAAAAATCATGCTACATGTTAATTTGCATGTTTAAAAAAGGCACATTTACCCAATTTCAATCTTTAAGCATTTTCGTGTTAATGTCTAGTGTAAAGTATGGCACTAATATTAGGCTAAATTCTCCTGCTGTATCAGAAGCTAGATGGCTACCTGATTTTCCAAGTTTCATATGTTAGGCCAGTTTGGCACAATGGATGATCATTCATAGATCTTCCCATTTTTGGTCCTTCTTATTTTGTTTATCAAAACTCTTTTTATTCAGCATTGCAATCAAGTATCACAGATTACACAGTAGAGTGTGCAGGACCTCAGAGCTATACAAGCTGCTAGTACGAGTTCAGTTTCATATATTGAGAAGTCCCGTCGCCCCCCAATGCTCCAAAGAATGCCTGTTTTATTACATCAAACCATAAGGGTGACCGCTTTAACTATAATAATAAACAACCCCCCCCTAGCCCTCCCTCCCTGGTGGTGGTGGTATCTCTGAAGTCACTTGTCGGGTCCTGTGATGTGTCTTAGAGGTAAGGCAGATAGAGCTTATCAACTGTGTCTCAAAGGAACATTGCTGTTCCAACTGGAGCTATAAATAGACTCCCTCCAACCTTAATTAGAACTGAAAGAGGTGCATGGCTCGTATTGAAGCTGGGCATACCGCCGAGGGCAAGCCACGGGACAGAAAGGTTACCAGTGGGCCCCAGTTATACTCGAAATTCTTGTACTCGTCTCTGAAGATATCAGCCAACCTTTCCATGGAGAGGATTCGCCAAAGGCAGGAGTGCCATAACGATATCGCTGGCGTGTCTTTTTTCTTCCAGGCTGCTCCTATTGTGAGTTTTGCTGCCCCAAGCATGCCCACATTATTGCCTTATCTGTTTTTGACTGGTGTTCAAGATCAGGGTCCCTAATGCCCAGTAGAACTCCCTCTATGGTTGACGGGATGGGGTACCCCAGCATGTCTTTGATGTGTGAAAGTATTTCCTCCCAAAAAATGTGGATACCGGGGCAGTCCCACCATATGTGACGAAAGTCCCCTTGTATGCCACAGCCCCGCCAACAGAGATCTGAGGTGTCCGGAAAGATCTGTTTGAGTTTAGTAGGATAGAGATACCAGTTAAGGAGTGTCTTATAGTGTGCTTCCTTCAAATCTCATCCTATTGCTTGTTCCCAGAAAGGCATGTATTGCACCCTTGGGGCATGTATCGTAGCATGGCGTATAGTGAGGAGATTGCTCCTTTCATGGTGCCCGTCCTCCGTACCAGCTTCTCTATCGGTGTATGTTCTATAGTGGCGGCATCTCTTATGTGTGGGGGGGAAACCCAGTGTTTGAGTTGGAGATAATGGTAGTGCTCACTTTGTGGGACCTGGAAGTCCCTTTTGCAGCTCTCAAGTGTAAGTACATCAAAAGTGTGAAGCATGTCTGATATCAATAGGCAGCCCCCTTCTCTCCATTGGTCAAAGGTCCTTCTCCCAGCCCAGGAGGGAAAGCAGGGTTGAAGTGAATCGGGGTACATGGAGAAGGGAAAGAGGTCCAGCCCTCCCTTTTTGTGATCTTGTCCCAGACTTTGAATGTGGTTTGGGTTGGGGTGCTGAAATATGCATTTGCTGGTCTGTCTTTTTTCTATTTCCATAGTACATCCCAAATTGTTCTGCCCACTATCGCCCTCTCCATGTGGAGCCAATGTTTATCAGAGTCCCCATGGACCACTCTACAACCACCCGCAACTGAGCCGCTTGATAATAAAGTGCAAAGTCTGGTAGAGCCACGCCCCATCTTTCTTTGAGCACCGTAGCACATGAAAGGGAAGGCGACCCCTCCCGTCCTGCCAGATAAATTTGGTAATGAGTGAGCGTAGTCGAGTCAAGAGATCACGGTCTAGGTCAACTGGGAGCGCCTGGAATTAGTAAAGGAATTTTGATAATACTATCATTTTGACGGCGTGTATCCGTCCAAGCCAGGAGATGTATAAGGGTCTCCATCTCTTAAGGTCCTGTTGAAGTTGCATCACCAAAGAGGGGTAGTTGGCCTTGTACAGATCTTCGATTCTGGGGGTGAGTTGCATGTCCAAATATAAAAGGAAACGTTTAGCCCAATGAAGCGAGGTCTGGCCTTTTAGTCTTGTTGCCTCGCCCTCGGGGAGAGTGAGATTTAGTATGGAGGACTTTGACGAGTTAACTTTAAAACCCGCCAATTCTTCGAATTTCCCCAATTCCGCCTGTACAGCTTGAAGTGAGGAGCTTGGTTCCGTGAGCGTTAGCAGAATGTCATTCGCAAAGAGTGAGGCCTTTTGTTCTGTACCCCCAAAACGTATTCCACTAATCTCCTCGTTTGCTCGTAATTGAACAGCCAGAGGTTTGATACTAAAAGCAAATAGAAGAGGGGCTTTTTGTAGGTAAATATGATTCATTAGTACAGATACACACTACATTTACTTTTAATATTTTTAATGATATGATATTTGGAAAAATAATTGTGTATATCTATTAATAAAAATGTTGTACTAATTTCGACTTTGACAGTTCTTTGTGTTTACTGTTGGGCTATATTGATCTTCTGAATATAAGGTTTGAGTGACATGGGCTATGTACAAACTATGCATGTAGAAGCAAGTGTATAGGAACGAAAGGAAAAATTAATTTTTAACTTCCAAAGTGGAGGGTGCCAAGTCCTGAAAGAGTGCACACTTGTAGCCCTGGAATGAGGTCTCACCTTTGTTCCTAGTGGCACTCAAGATGGCTTCTTTTGTTTTGAAGGAGTGCATCTTGACGAGGACATCCCGAGTGCGTCTGCGCTCCCCTGTCTGTGGGGTCCCTACTCGATGACCCGTTCGATTCTGAGTTTCGTCAGGCGCAGGCTCAGGATCTCGGCGAAGTGGCCCTCCACGAAGGCCTCCAGATCAGGTCCCTCCGCTCCTTCTTCCAGGTCCCGAATTCGAATGTACTCCCTCCGGGACCTGTTTTCTAAGTCTTCTGCCTTCAGAAGCACTTGGTGAAGTTGCGTCGGGACAGTCTGCTGAGTTTCCTGTATTTTAGAGGAGCGAGCATCCAGTTCCTGTGTCTGTTCTTCCACTTCTAGTACCCTGGAGCCTACTGCGTCTACGTTGTGCTGCAGAGTCGCCATCTTCTCAGTGAGATTGGCCTTCAGTTGGTCTGTGGAGGCTTGTAGGTCCCGCTTAATTTCTAGGCAGAGTTCTGATTTAAAGTCTCGGAGGGAAGCCACCAGATCTTCCCTGGTGAGCGCCATTTTGTGCATCTGATCCCCTTTGGTGAGACAAAGGCCCTTCTCTGTGGCTGCGAAATAGCTAGAGACCTTATTTGTCGCTTTTTTTGGCGGCATATGGGCAGTGAGTTGCGCCGTCCTCGATCGAGCCCTGTCTCACCCCACTGTTTAATGACCTCTTGTATGCTGCCGTGGCACGTATGTTGGGAGTCAGAGTGGAGCCAGGCCCTTGATATGGTTGACTGTAACCAGGGCGGCAAGGCCTCACCTCCTCCCGTCCGGGTACCTGCTCTTGGAAGTGTGGCTCCACTCGCGTTGCCCCATCAGACACAGTCATTCAGTTGTTGTGGCCATCATTGGAAGCCTCCGCTGGTCGGGCGCCATCCCAAGGTCAGGCAAGACTTCCCTGTGCAGTCCTCCCTAGGTCCCGTCTTTTACAGCTTCATCAAAGTAGCTCAGGAACCAGGCGGCCCCCCCAATGTCGCCTGCTCTTCTCACGCTTTCATTGCCACCGGGTCCCGCTCACCGCTGGCCCGAGCCAGTGCTGCCGGAGTGCTGCGATCTCCCGCAAGGTCAGGTCCTGCCCTGCAGCTCTGATCGGTCTCCATGCGCAGTGGCTGTGCGACGCTGAGCCTCGACCAGCTCCTCCTGTATTTCTTCGAGAGAGGACAAGCAGTTGTAGCTCTCTCCGCATGGGACCAGGGATCTGGTTGGTCCGCGTTCAATAATGCCGCCATAGCTGTTCCGCCGTTCACCCTCCTCTGCGCCATCTTTGGTCTGCCTCACGCTCTCAGCCCTATGGCAATTCCGCCCATATAGTGCTCCCACCGCCTCTAATCGGTAGATCTCGTTGCTCCCGGTCAGCATGGGACTCCGCTGGTCCAGACCATATGTTTTATGGTCCTCTATGTATGCTTTTTGCCACTTGTGGCAGTCTCGGGGCACCGGAGCTGATGCAGATCACGTCCGGTCAGCCATCTTGCTTGGCTACACCACGTCCTTCTTATTTTCAAGTGATATATGCAGGCTGAAATTCAGTCTCAAAAATAGCTGGCCATACTAAACCAGTCACAAAAGTCATAAAGTGACTTCCTGCAGAGTCTAAAACTCAGTAAAAAAAAAATCCTGTGCACCGTATACAAGTATTACAGCTTATGAACAATGAAGCCTTCATGTTAAGCAATGATATCTCAATCCGTAAAACAAAATTCATATAGTATAATCACAGTGACATATATTTGACTGTCTAAGATCCAAGACTCTGCAATGCTGTTAAAGTTAATGCAGAGAGCAGAACCCAATATGTAGAAGTCAAGAAGCTCAGAATAAAGAACTATTCAGGGAGAAGATTGATTACTTTTTAGTCAGCACAGGCCTGTTTGTTATGTATACCTCTGCTAAGGAAGACTGTTGAGTGAAACCAGTTGTTCACTGTTATGACATAACAGGGAAAACACAGTGGTTTATTCCTATTGTTGAGACATGATGAGGAATCACCTGCAGCCTAATGTTTTCCTCTACCTCTCCCAGGCCTTGAGAGACCCAGGAGAGGCAGAGGATTGGATGATGATGATCTCAGCCACCCTCTCCTGATTCACTTGTGTCTTCACAGTACAAAAAGTAGTGCTCCTGTAGTAATATTTTACATACTCCTACATGCTTTTGTGAATTAACCCCCAGACTTCTAGAATTGGAATGCCATGGGGATATTGAAGGGTTAGTTATATAAAACAAATATAAAGAATGGCCACTGTTTGCACATTTGTTAATGTGGAGTTGGGCACTTTTTGAGCTGATTCACAAATTCTTGTAAGAGTACATAAAAGAGTACTACTTCCCTTGTAAATAAGCCCACATAGTGGTTTTATGGACAGTGCAAGAAGGTTCCACCCTTGTGATCTATCTTGGGTGGATGTCCAAATGGGTGAAATCGGCATTACTCTGTCACTCTGCTCCACAACATGGACTGATTTGATGTTGCCCTGCTCTCATTTGCTAAATTTTACTCCACCCTTAAGGGGGTATTTGGCCAGCTGCCCCGACTGAAAGAAGTGAATTCATTCTCACACGCTGGCATAATAGCACAGATTTCTCATACTACGTCTGCAACATATATTGCAATAACATTACCACAACTTATCTCTCCTTTTCCAGTCCTGCCAAAATATAAACAAATGCAGTTGAAACAAATGATTATGTTTTATGTGACACTTCCACAGGTAAAGCTACAGCTCCATAACTTCTGTGTATCTGTTTTTGCTTCTTAAATGTTAGACACTTTATAAAAACCAAAAAATAGGCTTTGATGTACATTGCAGTTATTCTATATATATAAAATCTATCTGTAGAGATAAGATAGGTGTTACTGAACTAGCCTTTTTTGAGGTACCACCAAAAAAAATGTGTTTCAGTATGGTAAATCTGGGGAAAAATTTAAACTGGACTACGTAGCATAGCAGGTAATAAGAAAGGATGCAGAGGAAACAAGCAATAACACTGCATCTGTTTACTAGATGTCAGTTAAGGTGTATGTGTCTATTAGACATGAACATACTATGCATTTAAAAGTAATTTCCATTTTAATAACATAAACATGGCAGTAGCTTCCGTATCTCATGATAAAATGCAGCGCATCGATAAATTACATCAATGGGAACCGTTCCACGCCAGCTCATGTTTGACGAGCAACCACAATTGTGAACGAAACATGATATTGGGATATTGTCAGCATGGTGTTGAAATGTGTTTTTGCAGTAACTTGCAGAAACTTTCCATACACTTGCCCCAGAGGCACTAAAAGTGTCATTTTGAGAGCAACACATTTACTTCCCCTAATTCTGCAACGTGAAGCAGTATTTGCCACAGTTATTGTTACCTGAAGATTTAGCACTTGTATTCTGTAAGAAATTGTAAAGTATCCCACAGAAATCTAAGAACTCAGTCATTATAGATCATTTCATTAATCCAGATAGTAGAATGAACTGCAATCTACCTTTATACTGGTGTGTGAAACTACACACGACTGGGGTGATTGCTAATAACACCTCTCTTTTATGTGGAGGGAGGGCCCGAGTACTGGCGGTGAACCATTTCCTATCTGCTTGCATTGAATGGGTGATTGGAAAGAAAGCAATTACCGGAGTCTTAACTCAAAAAAGACTGAGAACATGGCTGTCTGTGTGGACCATTAGACTTATGCCTAGAGGTGGTTCTTGCCTGATATCACTATTGTTAAGGAATATCCGATAGCAACCACAAACGTCCTGAGGCTGTAGTAACACCAGTTGCAAGGCTTAGCTTGCACTGCCACACACAAAAACTGGGTTTGCCTGATGCAGACTAGGACTGTGAACACCATTATCAACAAAAATACTGCAGATGCTCAAAGACCGCCTGATAGTGCATGCCCATAAGAGAGCTCAGGAATAAAATTTGAAGCTGTGCTTGACTAGGCTCTCCCTGTTTCTATGCAGATGGTCCCCCAAATCTTGAGATGGCTGAGACACACCCATGGCTGCTTTTAGAAAGAGGAAATGAACCCCCACATCAGGAAAGCAGCTGTGATGACATCCACTTGTGATAAGGTCCCTAAAGGTCCTGGCGCTACCGTGCTCCTCCTAAAAGGACTCAGATTGAGCACAAGGGCCTGATTAAGAGTTTGGTGGACGGGTTACTCCATCATAAACATGACGAATATCCCGTCCGCCGTATTACGAGTTCCATTATAACTAATGGAACATAATGGAACTTGTAATACGGTGGACGGGATATCCGGCACATTTGTGATGGAGTAACCGGTCCACCAAACTCGTAATCAGGCCCTTAGAGTGTTCCAGTACCCCTTCTGCCATGCACCTTGCACAGAAGTGAATCATGTACATACAGAAACGAATGCCTGATTTAGAGGGATCATGTCCGAAATCAAATGAAGTATTGCATACTTAACATTGGGTAGCGATTAACCAACTGCCTGCACAATATATTTTATAAAAGGGAACACACAAAGAGCTGCACCCCTGCTGTAAATCAGAATTGACTCTTGGGCACCAAAAATTGGCATAAATGCCCAGTGCACTCCAAGATAAATGATGATCATCTGCTTCAGTCTTTTGCAAATTTGTATTATGGAAACTCCAGTGGGTACACCAGTACAGTGGATGGCAAGCTGGTTCATGGTAAGTATCAAATAGTGTCATCATGTTTTTATCTAATGCATTTGCATTGCCTTCCTATTAAGCAGTGGTTTGTCTTTGATCACTTTTGAATGGCCAGTAGTTCAGTTACTGCAGTAACTCTGTCTTTCGTATCGGCTTGCTCACTCGGTTTGATGGCAATCCCTAGAGCAGTTCTTCCATTTCCAATTAACAGACCGTCTTGTCGTTCTTTTTCTGTCTTTCTAATAAGTGTTCTAAAGATAAATGTATTGATGGATACAGCTGAGCAGGGAAGTTTTGCAGGTAAATGTATCAACAAGTGCAAGGGAGCAGCTAGGCTGTCCATTGTCCACCCGAGAAGAGTTCCTGGAACTCATCCCTTGCTCAGTTGCCCTATTCCTCACAGAGCACAGCTATCGCTGAATTGTCATAGAGAGCAGCAGTACTATTCACTTGCCAGTGTGGCTATCCTTCACTTGCCAAATACATCTAAACTTCCACTCATATCTAACATATCAATCCATTGTTCTGCTCACTTATACCATGGTCTGGACAGACAGCAGAGCTATTCCTTGCCAGTCACATACAGCAGAGACATGCCTAATTTTCTTTACAGACAGCTGTGCTACGCCTTGCTTCTATGAACTACACTTGCATAGGTACATAACAGTCTGATTAATGTCTCTAACTACATTTCTGTTCTATGGAGAACAGACAACAACATGCCTTTAAACAAAGGAACTGCAGAGATGATTCTGGCATAGCAAGGGAAACTCCGGGATGAATTTGAGGGCTCCTAAGGATTATAGATCTGGACCTCTCTACACAAACTTAATGTATGAGAGTTTTCAACTTCCTGTCCTACAAGAATTATATCATTAGCAAATATTACATATTGCTGTTTGTATTCTGAAACATTACTCTCTTGGTTTTGTCATGTTTGGTTTAGTAATTCTGTGAAACTGTATCTAGTTGTCATATCTGGTACAATGTCATTCTTTTCTAACGTCTCTCCCCAGATGCCTCCTGTGCTCCCAATTTAATTAGTATGACGGTCCAAATTTGGGATTCATTCCGTTAAATAAATAGAAAGGAAATAGCTTGCGCATGCCACACTGTCTTGCATTTAAGCTGTTGTGCATGTTCTTTTAAATTCATTACATATTCAGCAAAATTAAATAAAATCACATGAATGTGATTACTCCAACTACAAATCTCTTTGGCTGGCACCTGCAGAAAAAATACATGGATCCTGAGCAAAATAAGATACTTTCGCAGAGGAATCAAAGTTATTTTCTATGTAGTTCATTTAGTAGATAAACTGGCGGAAAGGTAAGCAAACTAGTTTATAAATAAAGGGCCAAATTCACTTTGGTGTAAGGTTATGTTTGTTTTGGAATTCACAAACTCCGATTTCATAGTATGTTTAGAACTGTGAAGGTTCCGCAGTTGGGTTGGAGACCTCTGCACATAACAAATGCAAGATGCCTTTGTTTTCATGTGCGGAGTTCTCTGCCCCGACTGCGGATCCTCCACAGCCATAAACTTACTATTAAATCAGAGTTTGTGAATTCCAAAACAAACGTAACCATACACAAAAGTGTACATTTACCTCTGTGCATCATGCCCATACTCTTTTTTTTGTATTTGTAAGCTGCACAGTTTTTCACTCTTTCACCATTCTTACATTGAAGGAGCTGAAGACCATTGTTGGTCTGGTGCCACATCTGGGCAGAAAGGCCGGGTTCCATTTGAGCTGCAAAACATTAACATATACTGGATTATCAAACAGCAAAAGCTTGTGGCTTACGATGCACTCGCTGCCCTTGGAAACAGTTACACAATTTACTGAAACTGCTAGCACAGTGGCTTACAAAACCCAGGTCAGGAAGCGCAAAGGAAAAGGGCTAAATTTGCCTTGGAAGAGTCTCAAAATTATTTCAGTTCCAAAATACAGCACTAATTTTGTGTATAAATGTAAGAATTGCAAAGATAATTGTTGTGGACGCTCCATAGACTCATGCTCATAGCTTTAATACAGCCAAAAGTGTACATTTTGAAAGGGAGGAATGCAGGCACTTAAAATGTCATGGATTATCCCAAACATACAAAGCCCATTCTACCTATTGAACTGTTGACACGTAAAGCGTGGTAAAAATATTTGTTATACGCTTACTATCATTTACTCCTCTAACTGTACAGGGCCCTTTAAGATTAGACAATCTGCAGCACTTCCATTTACCACAGAGGCAATGATCCTCTGATGAATCTTTCTCCACTGATAGGACGGGTGGAAATTAGGGTGACCAAACTCCACAATAGTTGTCCAATGAGGACCATTAATTAACAGCCAACTCACAAATTAGAGATCAAATTTAGGTACACCACTATCAAACCCATGCTGTAAAAATAAGAGATTGCAACAGGAATACCCAGCCTCCTAAAGAAGTTAAGTTGAGCTAGGATAATGCATACCAAAAGCTCTGTAACTGCAACGCAAAACAAAAGAATTAACACCTGATGTTCTGTCAGGGCTCGATGATTCTCCCTACAATACATTAATTCATTAGGACACAACACAGTTTGAATGGAAGAATCAGCAGACCTAAATAATAGACTCAGACAGATAATTGATTAATTAGGTTATTGCATTAAAGATACAAAATTCATTGCCACAAGAAATTTCTTAAGAAGTTCAGTTAAGAATATAACAATTTGTATAACAATGCTTTCAGAGCTATAGAGTCCTACCACTGTTAAGGCAGAAGGATCTAACAGCTCAGGTCCTTCAAAGATGGAAAAAGGGTTTAGATTAAGGGTGAGGCCATTAGCATAAACAAGGAATTAAGGAAAATGGAAAATGGTTCAGCAAAGAAGGTTCAGTCCCTCAGATACCGACTATAGCATGAACCAGGTAGTCCAAAAGCAAAATATAGTTCTAAAATCATTCAGCAGAGCATCCAGGTCTTGAGTAGGAAAAATCAGAATGGCATTGGCCCTCCTTTAGGGTTTTGGCTTTTAAAAAGGTTCTAAGATCAACCCAGTGAGTTGGCACCACACCACCATTGAAAGACTATCACCTGTCCATATTTACATAGTGACACCTGGGACACTTGCAACAATAAGAAGTTTTCCGATGCTATTCATGAGAAACGAAAGATTTTAAAGTCCACATTGACCTAACACAGGTGGAAAAGAAATGCAAACTTACATTATAAAGTAAGGAATATTTCACTGTGAAAATTAAAGAAACATTCTAGAATGTTGGGGTGTACCCATGTACTGCACAAATACAGCAGCATTTCCCTAGCAGAAATGAACCATTGTATTAAGTCAGAGGAAAGATCATCACTAGAAAAAAGCATTTTGGAAAGGCCTTTAAGTTAGCATTACACGTTTAAATGAAATGAGCTTTAAACCAACATCAAATATAATGAAATTAAATCAATTCAGATAAGGAATACATTGAGTTTTTAAAACTCATTATTACATAAAAATACCTATCGTGAGAAATGTCCTATTACTTACCGGTAATCTTCATTACTCCGGGTCCCGTAGTCCTCGACACCGTCATGGACAAGTGAGATGTAACTATCTCACTGACAGAAAAAGAACGAAGGAATGCTGGACCTACCCTTCCCCCTCCCACTGGGAGTACTTAAGGAGTACCGTCCCAGCATTCCTCCTGAAATACCAAGCCCCAATGAAGGCCGGCAGACAGGGAGGGAGGGAGGGAGGGAGGGAAGTCATGACGGTGTCGAGGACTACGGGACCCGGAGTAATGAAGATTACCGGTAAGTAATAGGACATTACCCCCAGGTCCCTCCGTCCTCGACACCGTCATGGACAAGTGAGAAATACCAAAGCAAACACCGGCATTCATACCAGAAAACACAACAAACCACCAGGATAGCAAACAAACCCAGAGATTTAATGGAAATAAAGTAGCAAAAAACATTTAGGAGCGAACAGAGCTCAACACCCCCAATGCGAAACCTCCATCATCCCCCCAACAGATTGAGGAGGCGATAATGCCTGATGAAAGTATTGGAAGAGGCCCACGTGGCAGCCCTACAAATCTCAGAGAGAGGAACACCCTGAACCTCCGCCCAAGAAGCAGCCACCCCTCTCGTAGAACGACCCTGAACCCCCAAAGGAGGAGGAGAACCAGACAGAGAGTAGGCCAAGGAAATGACTTGCTTCAGCCAACGGCCGATGGACACAGAAGAAGCCTTACTCCCAAGCGAAGCCGCACCAAAGGAGACAAAAAGGGAGTCCGACTTGCGAAAAACCGCCGTACGGTCCAGATAAATGCGCAAAGCCCTGCACACATCCAACAAAGACCACTGGGGACCACCAGGAGAATCCAAAACAGAGCCCAGGGCAGGTAAAACCAACTCCTGACACCTGTGAAATTGCGAAGAAACCTTCGGCACAAAAGAAGAATCCAGGCGGAGCACCACACCCTCCTCCGTGAAGGAAAGAAAAGGAGGCCGCGCCATCAAGGCTCCCAACTCCCCAAGACGACGTGCAGAGGTGACAGCCACCAGAAAAACCACCTTGAGAGTGAGAAATTTGAAATCCACCACATCCAAAGGCTCAAAAGGAGGACCGATCAAAACCCGCAGGACCAAAGGCAAATCCCACAGGGGAAAGGAAGGACGAGGAACAGGCCGAGAAACAGTAAAACTGCGGAGAAGACGAGAAACCAAGTCCTCAATATCCGAAAGATTCCCCCACGGGGAACGAAAAGCCCGAACAGCGGCCCACTGGGCCCGCAGAGTGGACACAGCCAAACCCTTCTCGAAACCTTCCCACAAAAATTGAAGGACAACCTGCAAGGAACAGAACAAAGGGGAGACCCCCAACGCCGAACACCAACGATCAAAATTACCCCAATGCCTATCATAAGCCTTAAGGGTAGAAGGCCTCCGGGAACGCTGAAGAGCCACCGCTAAATGCTCCGGGAAACCGCGCCGTCTCCAACCCTGCCTCTCAACTTCCACACCGACAACCGCAACCGGAGAAGTGACAGGCACGGGGAAGACCGAAGTGGAGACGGAGACAGGGGAAGAAACCAGGGACCCTGCACCGCCAAAAGACGCACCGTCGGAAACCAGGACCTCCGAGGCCAAAACGGCAGGACCGCCACCACTTCCCGATCCTCCTGACACAAATGGGCCAGAAACCTGGGAACCAGAGCCAGGGGGGGGAAGGCATAGAGCAGACGCGACGGCCACGGGAGAGACAGAGCGTCCACCCCCCAGCAACCCTCCTGCAGAAACCGGGAGCAAAACCGAGGGAGCTGAGCATTGTGCCGGGAGGCAAAGAGGTCCAGAAAGGGACGCCCAAACCTCCCGCACACAAGCCGAAACGCAACCGGGGTGAGAGACAACTCCAGAGAATCCGGAAAGCACCGACTCAGGGCATCCGCCACAAAGTTGTCCACTCCCCGAAGATGAACCGCCGTCAGAGACAGCAGATGGCCCTCCGCCCAACAAAACAGGGGCACCACTATCGCGTTCAAAGAAGCCGAACGAATCCCCCCTTGATGATTCAGATAAGCCACCGTCACCATATTGTCGGACCGCACCAACACGTTCCGACCGAGCAACAGATCCCGAAAACCCATCACAGCGCGGGACACCGCCGTGAGCTCTCTCCAGTTGGACGACCGGCGGCTCTCCAGGACGGACGAACGACCCTGATGGGAGCGAGACCCCAAGGTCGCCCCCCAACCCAAAGCGCTGGCATCCGACGTCAAGACCAGAGAAGGAGAAGACTGCAGGGGCAGACCCAAAGACAGATGATCCCTCACAGACCACCAAAGAAGAACCGGGAGGACCACCGGAGACACAGGAATAAGAACATCCAAGTCGCGGGACACGGGATCCCAGAGAGACAGGAGGTACACCCAAAGGGGGCGCAGATGAAAACGCGCCCAGGCCACCGTAAAAACAGTCGCCGCCATCAGACCCATAAGACGCAACCAAAGGCGCACCGGAAAGGCACCCCCCACCCGGAAACGACGAGCAAGGGACACCAACGTCACAACCCGAGGCTCGGGGAGGAACACACGGTTCAGATCCGAACGGAAGCGGGCCCCAATGAAAACCATGTCCTGGGACGGCGTCAGTTGACATTTGGGCAAGTTGATCAGGAAACCATGGGCCCGCAACGCCAAGCACACCACCTCCCTGGCCTCCAGCAACAGGACCCGAGATGGAGCATGGATCAACCAGTCGTCTAAATAGGGGTACACCATCACCCCTTGGAGATGAAGCCACGCAACCAAAGGCGCCACCACCTTGTTAAACACCCTTGGCGCCGACCGGAGACCGAAGGGCAATACCATGAACTGGTAATGACGCCCCTGAACACAAAACCGCAGAAACCTGCGGGACCGAGGATGGACCGAGACATGATAATACGCATCCTGAAGATCGAGTGTACACATGAAGTGACCTGGCAGCACCAATGGAATCACCCTCTGCAAGGTCTCCATGCGGAAAGGAATCTTGGCCACCCATTTGTTCATCACCCGCAGATCCAAAATCAAGCGGAAACCCCCCGTGTTCTTTGGAACCAGAAAGACCAGGGAATAGAAACCCAACCCCGTCTCCAACGGAGGAACCTCCTGAATGGCACCCTTCCGAAGAAGGTCCAGAATCCCGAGAGAAAGATGAGACCACTTCACACGACGCGAAGGCCAAGGAGTCGGCCGAACACCCGAGTCTGGAGGAGGAGCCGTAAACTCCAGAACATAACCCTGGCGAATGATGTCCAACACCCAGACGTCGGAACAAGACTGAACCCAGGCATCCAGGAAGAAGCGCAGCCGCCCTCCAACCAACAACCCGGGAACCACCGCCAAAGAGTCAGGAACGTGGCTTGGCAGGAGGAGGGGACTTAGCCTTACGGTCCCGACCACGGCCAGAAGCAAACCTACCCTGGCCTCTCACAAACTGCCTACGAGAAGCAGGGCGAAAGAAAGATTTGGGTTTAGAAGGGACAGGAGCAGTAGCAGAGACTTTAAAAGAAGAAGAATGCTTCTTTTCCTTAAACAATTTGTGCAATTTCGCCTCCAACTCCCCCCCCAAACAACATTGTACCCTGAAAGGGCAACCTCAAAGCGCATGCTTTCTGCGCAGAGTCAGTTTTCCAGTCCTTAAGGACAAGACTGCGACGTGCAGCCACACAAGCCCCCCCGGACAGAGCAGGAGCACGCACAACGTCAAAGGAGACATCAGATAGCAGCTCCACCTGACGCTCAATCTGCTCCAGTAAACCAGAACAGTCCGTGGCATTATCCATAGACTGATAGAGAGACTTCAGGTCAGACAACAGGGACTGCGACACATAAGTCCCGTAGATGCCCGCCCTCAAGGCCAGGTGGGAACCAGAATACACCTTACGGAGCGCCACATCCGCTTTCTAGTCAACCGGATCCTTCAGCACAGCATCTTCAGCAAGGGAAGTACGCCCCACCAAACTAGCCACAAATGAGTCAATAGGAATTGTATCAGGCAGTTCAGTAGCCATATCCTGCAGAGGATAGAGTTTAGCCATGAGTCGCGGAATCAGGATGCGATCAGGATCAGCCCACTCGCTCTTCAAAACATCCTTGATGAAGGGATGGACAGGTACATCGACAGTGGCAGCACTCTGAAATTGTCGCAACAAAGGGCCCCTAGAGGTACTAGGCGCGTCCTCGTCAGGGAACCCCATGTTCTCTTTAACATGCTGCACAATAATGGTCATAGCATCCTTGTCCACATATTTGCCCTTCAACTCTTCATCCCCCAAACCAGCAGACTCATCGCCACTAGAGGACGAAGAAACAGGAGCAGGACACTTGCGACGGGAACCAACATCACCCATCTCAGTCAAGGTTTCCCTGATCAAGCGCTTAATATGCGCATCAGCACCAGCATCACGGCGCCCGGACCTGGCAGGTGAGGGAGACCTGGAAGCAGAAGAAGAAGAGTAAGACCTCTCCCGGTGATGTCTTTTCCTGGAATGCTTCCCCATCGCAAAGAACACACCAACAACAGAAAAATCGCCAGAGATAACAACCGCTATGCGGTACTCACCCCAAACGCTCGTTTTAACGAGTTTCCCAAAGCCGGCAACCTCGAGGCGCCTGACTTCCGTCCACACGATCAAAAACCGTAAGTCAGGCATGACGACTTCCGGCCGAGGAAGGAGCTCCAACCAATCCAGAGGAGCAGCTCGGCCGCGCCCCCCAGCAAGCCCGGCAGGCCAGGGGAGGCGGCCATCGGGCCAAGAAGAAACCAACGCGGTATTACACCGCCGCGAGGTTCACGAAAATGGAGAGGCCCGCGCCACTCCCCCCAAGCCCAGCAGGGAGGGAGAGGCCAACAACGAAGGGCCGCCGGCACCAGGTAAGAACCAGCAGCCACAACGTGAAATCCAGAAAGAAGGCAGGAGCGCCCCCGCTCCTGCCGCGTCCTTACACCGTCCGGAAGACAGAAAAAGAACAGGAGGAATGCTGGGACGGTACTCCTTAAGTACTCCCAGTGGGAGGGGGAAGGGTAGGTCCAGCATTCCTTCGTTCTTTTTCTGTCAGTGAGATAGTTACATCTCACTTGTCCATGACGGTGTCGAGGACGGCGGGACCTGGGGGTAATACCCTACTACCACAAATCCTCAGAAAAATCATTTCAATGCATATTTTTCTGAATTTGTATTACAAAAATCGTTCTTATTGTTTAATAAACTATAAAACCTCTAGTATCACCATGTGAAGTTTTAAGCTTAAACTTCACTTCTACATGTTTTTGCACCAACCTTTCTTAATGGTGCAGTCTCAATAGAAAGCATTCGAAATGTTAGGCTACTTCACTTTACACCAGATTCCATCAAAATACGTTAATAAGCAACACATGCTTCAGAAATTCGTTAGTGCAACTCATTTATATGTATTAATATGGTCTTGTATATATGTTCTCTACATCTTCATGTTTTAAGGTGCACTTTTGCAGGGCCTCTACTACACGTTGTCTGATTTTCATGTGTCACTGTCTCTAACGTGTGCAAAGTGCACTTTCAGCTTTTCATCCTTTCGTTTGGAAATGTGTCATAGTTTGTAATTTTTATAAATTGTGCTGAATCAAAACCATAAAATTATGTCTAAATTGATGAGATAATCATGGTTTGACACATATATTTACTGTTTTCTTTATATCTCCTTATTCCTGACCCAAGTTTTTCAGAACTTTGAGCCCTAGAAAAATATGTCTGACAATGTTTAATTTATGTAGAAATTAATGACTGTTTATTTGGTAAAATTATTATGTGAATGTATGTTTGGCACAGTGCAATATGTTTTCTTGGATAGATTGACCATTCACCCAGCTTCATGATGAGTCACCTTGGTAGTTTCCACTCCACTTAATCGAAGAAACCTTGAGTTATTTGTCACCTTTCAGGAGCCAGATAAGCTGGGTGTTTGTTGCATGTTGGTCGCTTTCCTGTCTGGCTGCACTTGGAGCATATTGGGTGTTGTCTCTCTACAGGAGGTCAGTTGTTTTATCAGATTAAAATAATATTTAGGAATTGATGAGGTCTGGTTTAATCTGCGGCTTTTCTTAAGTGGAGATGGTGCACAGAAGAAACCGATTTCTAAAACTTGTCACTGGTCTGTTCTTCAGTCTTGAGTTTAGAAAGTCCCTCCTATATGTGTTCCTTTATTCTTTTCACTGAAACAGGAATATGTAATTATGGGGGCTTACATGTTTAATCTAGTCCTGTTTTAATAGTGCATCACTGACTTGGTTATGTTGACAAGTTAGGCATTGTGTGGGTGTTAAAATACTTTAAAGAAAATGTCAATGTTATAAAGCAAAATTTGCAGTGCTCTAGTACACATACGTTTCACAGGACTTCAAAAATGTATATGACAGAGGAAGACTAACAAAGCAGCCCTAATCACGTTGACTCATAGTTATATGAATTATACAGAACACCGAGATCCAAATTGTTTTCTTTTTCCATATTAACAAAAATTCTTTACATGGTTTAGCATGATTTATTTCAGTACAAAATGTTTTTTTTTTTAGAACACTCATCCCATGGGTGAGGAATACTTGGTAAATCAGGTATAAAATAACCCTTATAATAATGAGTTGAGGACAAATTGTAAGGTGAATTGTTCTGCCAGGAAATCAGAGGGTTTATTTCCCGTTAGTTTATCACTTAGGCTGGCAACGATGGGAACAGTTAGTTTATCACTTAGGCTGGCAACGATGGGAACAGTTAGTCACTGGGCTACATTTGGTTACAATGCACTCTTAGCCTTTCAGGACCATTAACAACTCCTCCACAACCTTGATGGTCACAGTTTGTAATCCCTTCATTATTGCAAGTTTGCCAAATTCAATATTATTGAGACTTGTTCAGTCTGTTATCACTTAGGCACTTATTCTGAATGGTCTACGGATTGTCCCGTTAACTTCTTTCCACAGAGTTACCAATACCGAGGGAACCAACCACTCCAGGGGGTGAGTGGAGGAATACCGGTGGAATACTGAGGGTCCTCTTAGAAATATGAAATTACCAGGACAAGCAGTAATTCTGGGTTTGGTTCATCCCCTAATGCCTCATTTCTCCACAAAGTTTCACCCAGAGATTTCAGTCACTTTCAGCAGCCAAAATCTCCAGGTGAAACTGAAAGACCTGCAGTGTTGAAGCAGATCAAATATTTCAGATCGAGCTGGTACCTGCTCGGTCACAATTAAGACACAGCTAATACTATGGGTCTTAAAAGCATGAGAAATTGTGTGTGAAATACAATTTAAACTGACATTGTTTTACAGTAATATTGGCAGGAGAACTAATACTACTAATAATAATATTATAAAACCACAAGTTATAATGATATTTATTGCACTAATAGAGTGCATTAATATTAATATCACAGTAGTGATGGTTATTATCAGATTCTTTATTGAGAGTTTCACTGTCCGATTGTAATCACCTTATTGTCAATGTAAATGGCAGTACACAAACATATTTTTTTTATTAATTGTGCCAAAAAAAAACAAAAGCATCACACATGCAAAAATGTGTAAAATAGATTTGAGATAAATGTATCTAAAAGTTACCGACAAGGGAGCAGGGGCACCACTGGATTTCATGTTTAAAATAATGCACAAGCAGTGAGCAATGGCTTGTATTTCTGTGTGGCAGTGAAGTAGCAAATTGAATTCTCATAATGTGTTTTGAAAACGAGTCTTGTAGGGTTTGATGAGGTGGAAAAGGTACTGGAGTCACTGGCTTGTTCCAATACATTCAGTACACCCTGCGTGGCTGTTTGCCGTGGCTAATCTTCTTTTAATGGCAGTGTTGCTTGTAAACCTATTTGGGAGAAAGCTTTGAATCTATGCTTTAGAATATCATACCAAGAAGGGTGGCAAATACGTTTCCCTTCAAGCGTGAACGCATTTCTTTCTCTTGCAATCACAAGAATTTCAAGCTGGAAGGTTTACCTTGGGGAGCTCAGCAGTCCTAGAAAAAGATATGGTGCAGAATGAGTCCTTCGGAAGTACATGGCCACCTAGGGCATAATCTCGACGGAAAGCCGCATGGGCTACTCACAGCGATACTGAAGAGGTGGAAGATATTTATAATTCAAGGTAATATACTCTAAGAATGGAAAATTGGCTAGCTCAGGCTTCAAGCACTCAGCTGCAGAAAACACTGGGTTCGCGAAGCTCCACTGAATTAACACGAGTGGGTGGGTTTACCCCTTCCAACCAAAATACATGTTTTTCTCCAAATCACGGCCTCACGATAAAAATACAATTTAGAGAGCTTCCTGTTTAAATGCTCCACGTTCAGTTTTATTTTTTGGTTTCCAAGTATATCACGGAAATATCTGCTTCTGTTTTTGTTTTTTAATTGTAGTGCAGATCTAAGAAAGAAAAATATTATGTGAGTGGTACATACCTACATTCTTTTCATTGCCTATCAGCCATTAGTTATGTCTGTAGCATGATGTCATAAAATTTCTATATGCAGAAACGAATTATCTTTTTTTTAAATGACATAATCTTATTCAAAAGGTAGAAAAGTGAAAGCATCTTTGACTTAATCAGAATCTAGACTGTTCATATATTTTAATTAACTGACAGTTGACCCGCAGACTTTTTGTGCCTCTTTCCCTATTACGATGTTTTTTGAATCGCGAATAGACACAAGTCCTCTCGTGATCCGGTACTTTTTTATTTAATTAATATATTTAGTTTAGCATTGCAAAAAAAAAAAAAACTACTCTGAGAGTAGTGGTGCATTGTAAAGCACATAAGGTGAAGGATTAAGGAAGAGGGTGTATAGTGCGTGTGCTGCAGAAGGGGAGAAGGTATTGACTTTGAGGGGATTGATTCATTATTATTATTATTATTATTATTATTATTATTATTATAATTATTTTTTAGAAATTCCATCAGCACTTGTTCTGAAAAATATAAAACACTTGCTGGGGAATAGGGAGGAACATGATGGGTTCAGGAAACATTACTTTTGTAGGTTTAAAAAATATCTTAATTAACCACAGTGTATATGTCAGCATGTTTCTCTGTTTCTTTGTGCAACACAATGTATAAAAATATGGAGACATTGTTGTGGGTTTAGTGTAAGAAGCCATTTGCCCCCTACTACTTTGACAAGACCTGGGAGTGTGCCCATCAGGTGCTGGGAACATGCTGTGCTCTTTGACGAGACTAAGGATCCTGGCCTCTGTGCCCAATGGTCAGTGCCATGCCTAGTGTGCACTTTGCGCAGGGCATATCTTTCAGTCTCAATAAGTGCCGCGTGACCCTGCATCAGTACCAACAATTCATGGTCTTGAGCAGCAGAATTCAGCATGAGAATATAAAAGGAAAATGCACATCATGATACCACCTTCAACATTCTCTCTTCATGATCTATCAGCGTACAATTTTCCAAGATCATATTTGGTGGACGTATTTTCTTTTTGGAAAGATTCATGAAGATTTGCCATGCAGGGCCAATTATATCTACCAGAAATATCTGGGCTGGGACAATTTTGTGGCTTTCAGCTGTGCCTTCTACACTATAGACATAACCAATGCAGGCTTTGGATCAATTTTGGGGTATATATTCTGGGAATTAACTAATTTGCCTATTGTGTATTTAAAGGTGACTTGACAACCTATGGCCAAGTATAGGCATTTTCTCAAGAGGAAAAGGGTATTTTCAACCTTCTAGGATCAAGTATACTGTTCCAAAACATCCACGGTTTGGCAAAAGTGTTTCCATAACAGAATCCGCACAGCCAATTAATCAATTTTTCTCAACCAATTCGTTTCCAAAGTTAGATTCTTTCTGACCCAGATTTGCTTTTTTCCCAAATATTTCAGGATTCACTGACCTCTGTGTGAATACTTTAATTTAGTATCATTTCACCCAGCATATTTCTTCCAACTGCCTTAATCAAAGCTCTGAATTAACATGTACAAAAATATGTTTGGGGACCCTCCCACCTAATAAATGTGCACACAATTGTATACAGTCATCAAAAGGTGGATTCATTTCACAGTTTTGTGCAGATTTGTCAAATGGGTCTAAAGTATTTAGCATAATAAAGAATGCTATGCATAATCATGCATGCTATGCATAATCAAGTTTGCCACACCTATTGAGGACCTATCACGGTCTCTATAATAAATGTATTTGTATCAGGACCTTGTGAAATAGCAGTAAGATAAATTAAAATGTATTTGCAAAATAATATTAATTTCAGTAAGTACTATAAATCTTTTCAGCCTTTAAAACAAATTGGGGTCTTTTAAAATAAGAAATATTTATCTAAAGCAGGCATGCAGGCAGCACTTAGTTTGAGTTGGTGGTTGCAGATGGGGCCCACGGGCACACATTTTAGCAAACCAGCACTTACTTTTTATTCATCAGACTTTGGCCCAAAGCAAGAGAGAGAAAAAGCACACAACGGGGAAAGGAGGATCAAGAGAAAGAGAGAATAAATATTACAAAAGGAGAAAGCAGGAACCTGCAAAAGTAAGACACAGGGGCATGGAGTGTCTGGTGGTAGATTAAAGAGGAATGACGTGGAATCAACTCACTGCAACAGTAGCATTCTGCACACTGGCATTCACTGTCTGTGGGCTCTTGATGCGGGCTTCTGAGCAAAACTTTGGTCCCAGCACTTTTTCTTTTACAAATTAAGCACTACATGCAGGCTTTCCTAAATTCTGCTTAAAACAATTCGGTCTAGAGTGATTTAAACATTTAAAGAAAAATGTTTATTGTTTTCTCAGTTGTATTAAAATAAAATATTTAATGATGGGTCGATGTTGGGTAACTGAATATGCTTCATGGAATATCACTGGAAGACAACGTCCCCTCTACTCCCCCTATTAAAATACTCAATTATGCATTATTTGACACTACTTATGGAATCGCTTTTACTATTCACCAATCTTTACATATAAGAATTGGGGCAGAACCCATGACAACGCAAATTGTTCAACCACAGCATGACCCGAGAGTGGAATATTCGCACAACACACAATGGAAAATCAATTCACCCCCTACACCAACATGGAATTTTGTAATATTTGCGGACCCTAAAATATGGGGGTGACCCTGTAACCAGACAGTGGGGGCTGGTTGTTCTGAAAGTTCCATTTATGACACAGAGTCGGAACATGTGTTTTAAAATGAATTGCAAAAGTTTCCGAGCTCACTTTCTAAAACTTAGACTATTAGTGACCCCGATAGGGATGAAGTTTAGAACTTCATTCTTTGGATCATTTTTTCTGGAAACACGTTTTTGAAGATTGTACTTCGATGGTGAGAAAAGGTTATTGTCAACGAGCCAAAGTTTGCTTTCCACAACTATGGTGTTGTAGATGCGCACTTGAAACAAGCAGTTCATATTTTTAGTTTTATAATATACACGTGTGGTATCTGATTTACTATATTTCGATTTGGATACCCTTAATCTTAATAATTAACGCTAGCATAAAAATTTCAGCATATGTTGTGGAGCGGTTGCAAAAAACTTAATAAAGAGAAATATTGTTGAAGTTAAACAAATATTTCAATACCTATTTGTAAAATTATACAAGAACAGCTGAATCTGGTAAACATTGCCAGAGACAATATATTTATGTACCATGGAAAATAACTCATCCAGTAGCTGATCTGATGGTGCTGTGAATTAAATGCTTATTTGTTCGTTCTGTGCATCAGGCCATGAACTTAAATGCCATGTGTCAATTCAGCCTTTCACCCTTCCAAGGTTCATAAAATGAGATCCATTTACATGGATTACAGTAACACCTGTTATTAATTGCAGTGGATTAGGCAGTATTAAGCACCATCTAACATTTATTATTAAATAACAATAATTATTATTATTATTATTATTGTTGTTCTTGTTTTGTTGTTGGTATTCTTACTGTTGCTTTGTTGTTGTTTAATTATCATTGCTGTTATTACTACCAATAACACGAACGTGGTTGTATAAACCTAAATATAGAACCAGAAACTACAGATCTTAGTTTCCCATCTCAGAAAGAGAGACTGATAGGCTGCAGTCTGGCGGCTGCATGGTATTAAGTCAAGGGCAAAAGAATAAGGCATGTGCTAGTGTTTTGACAACGGAAAAATAATCATAGCACTGACATTGCTGAGCTAGCATTTTGTGTACCCTTTCAGGTAGTGTAACATAATACCAGCTCAGTTCTGTAAAGACTTGTGAATATTTAATATAATTATTTGGTGTTTTAGCCCCTTGTATCTACAATAGTGAATAAACAGTTTTCTCGTGACCTATATGTTTGCCAATAAGCCAAAGAGGTTCTGTTAATGAGTTAAGTTACAGACCCATTTATTAAATTATCGTGAATCACCATAGTTGAACGTATTTTGGCAGATTGGGGTTTGGTGTTGTTGGGGCGTGTAGTTGGGTCCTGCAGTTGGTGTACCGATCTGTTCATTGTGATCCCGTCTTCCAAGTTAAACTCTATTTTTGCTAACATTAATCTCCCTATCTCATTCTTAAACTAAATTCTAAGGAAACACCTTTTTATTTTCATTCTTTTCAACAGCTCCCTTGCCTTACATGTGTCTAGTTTACTGAGATGTCTTAGGTGTCCTTCTGCTCAGTTTAGCTTCAACTGCTAAATATGCTTTTAAATGCTGAGGTGCTATGAGGTCCTATCATCGATGCCACCACCACACTATCCCCTTCTGCTTGCAGTAATTGACTTCATTACAGGGGCACCACACCACCAATCTAATGTTTCTGTTTCCTCAGGTGGCTCATCAGAATTGCTTGGTGGAAATGGTGCATCACAGAGGGCCAGCCTCTGTGTGACCCCATGGATTTCCTTTATGAAACCACACATGTGCTTTAGCACCATGGATGTCCTATGGAATGTCTTGACTCTCAGGGCCCCATATGCATCAGTAACCCCAAGAATTACCTTCCAAGGGGTGCATGTAGGCAGCTGAAAAAGGGCCATCATGGGAATTTCCTTGCCAAGACCATGCACATATGCAGTACAAGAACTGAGTCCCCTTTACTAAGATGCATGTGCTTAGTGTTGCCAAGAAAATTACAAGAATTTCCCTGCTATCGTTGGATATCCAGCACCTCTGGATATACAGAAGTTATTATAGCTGCCTCCCACTCCTCGCGACTTTCGGAATCTGTGTATTCCCTGACCCCCCATAGATATTAATCAGGCCATTCGTGGAATTCTTTAGGATTTTCTGCCCCCCAAGGAAGGAAAGATGGGTTGGCTACCCTAGCTACTTGCTAACGGACCCCACCATCCCCCTAGTACCATCTTTCAGCCCCTCCAGGCCATTTCCTGATCTAGTTGTGAATGCCACCACCAGATATTTGAAGTACTGGGGTTTACCAGGCCATTGGTGGGAGCAGGGAAATTACCGTCTGGATGGTGCTATCCTCACCTTCACCATTGCCTTCCTCTACAATGGTTGGAATGAGAGCCTAAGTTCTTGCACAAATTTCATTATTTTTGTCAGTGCTACGTTTTGGAATCCAAAAACAAAAAAACCCCTATAATGAGGAATAAAGTAGTCTGCATGTTTGTGGTTGACATATGTTCCACTGATTCTTGTTTTGCAGTTATCCATACAGTGAAGAGAGCGGCCAAGGAAAGCAGTACATGAACACTAGGTGTCCAGCATGGTGTGACCGAATTGTGATGTCCCACTCTGCCAAGGAGCTCCTGTTGAAGGTGAGGAGGGCCTGGCAAATGGACATTTTGTTTCATTCATGTCTCCATATTAAGATTGTGGCACCTTTTATTACTTCAACTAATAAAGTAGAAACTTATGATAACTTTTCAGAGTGAACTGAACCTTTGTGTGTGTTTGAGTGGATAGAAGTAGTTTATATTACATATAATACAGCACAATAGAAAATATTTGATTTCAGTCATTCACCCATACCTCCCTGTCGAAACACTTTCATAAGCAGCTTCCATCTTTGAATGAAGGCTCAAATAGCAGAGGCAGAAATGCATTTTTTTTAAAATCAAAATACCCACTTGTGTTTTTTCCAAGAGCATCAAATGAAACACCAATAATGTATCTTATAATGAAACTGTAAAAGTGTTTTTTAAGCAAAGACGAATGTCATTTAAATTTGATTAACAATCACATATTAAATAATAAATAATTGGAAACTGGCCTCCTAAGATATAAAAAACCAAGATCATTAACGCCAGAAAGACATAAAACATTCTAAAGGTGTGGATTCTAGAACAACAGTGAGAATCTAATCTGGGATGTTCCTACGAATACTAGAATGAATTCCAGCCTTGAAAGCTGGCAGTCTGCATGGTGAGAAAATATTACTCTGGAAGCAAGGACCATACAAAGGAGTGGTAAAGAAAGACATTTATGGGACCTATCTATGAGAAAAAGGGAATAAAACCAGTCAAAAGAGACTGTATTTCTAAATGTATTAAAAAAGCCATTAAAAAGATTAAATATATCAGATTCTTTTTTATAAAAAAGATCAATAGCCAAGGGAAGAGCTGAAAATCCAAAATTGGAAAGCAGTCTGAAAAATTAAAAAATGCCAGAACGACAATGTGCAAGAGGTGCATAGAACTATTCAGCAAAAAAAGGGGGGGGGTTACAGTAGGAAAGAACGACACATGGTTATCAGACGTCACATAAGGGCCTAGTATTCCCTAAAATATAGCAAAAAGACACAGCTAAAAGGCAAAAACTGTAAAGAAAACACAGAACACAGCAGCACCAAGATACAAGCAATTATAGGAAATTGTGAAGATCCTCATTGATATTCAGACCATTTGGCGCTCTAGTATCTAAGGCTAGAATAAAATGTGATTCTCTCTGTCTCAATAATTTATCGCGGTTGCCTCCCCGTCCGGGGTTCGCAACTGATCCTATGACAGTGTATTCAAAGTCTTTTAGCTTGTTGTCATGAATGGCTTTGAAATGTCTAGCCACTGGATAATTAGAGTCAGAGTTCACTATTGCCCTAATGTGCTGCAAAATTCGTTTGTGCACAGGAAGTTTGGTGCTTCCTATATACTCTAAATTGCAAGTGCAATGAATTTTGTAAATTGCAAATTCTGTGCGGCATGATAAATGACCTTGAATTGCAATTTCTTTACTGTTGAATGCTGTTCTGTAATATGTGCTGTTAGTGGCAAAAGTACAGGCCCGTCAAGAGTTACACTTAAAAATACCCGTTTTATTCAGCCAGGTGCCTTTGATATTACCTACAGGCATAGTTCTTACAAGGGCATCCCTCATAGAAGGCGCTTTCCTAAAAGTGATAGAGGGTAATTTAGGAAGGATGGGACCCAAAATATTGTCCGTTAAAACAATAGGCCATTCGGAATAAATAATTTTGCGAATAGCATTTTCTTGAGAACTGAATGTAGTTATAAGGCGAATGGACTTCAGATCTGATTCAGGAGTTACCATAATATTCTTGATGCTAGGTTGAAGAAGAATAGCCCTAGAAATAGCATTCGCTTTATTGAGGGCATGTATTAAAAGACTTTCTTTATAACCCCTGTCAAGAAATCTTTCAAAAGCTGCCTTCTGACAGTCAGTTGAGACAGAATCAGAGCTACAGATACGGCGAATGCGAATGAATTCGCCGTAAGGTATACTATTGATCAGGTGACGTGGGTGCGCACTGTCTGCAAATAGAATCGAGTTACCTGCAGTTATCTTCCTATGTAGTTTAATGCAGAGTGTATTACTGTCAATGTATACCAAGACATCAAGGAACTCAACAGAACAATTGTCAATGGAAGCAGTGAACTTCAAGTTCAAATCATTAACATTGATATCTTCAACAAATCTGCTGGCATCATCCTTAGAACCATTCCAGATAAGAAATATATCGTCTATGTAACGCCAGTAATGTACCACATGGCTCCACCAGTGCTGGTGGGTGGTCCTGAGGACATGCTCCTCCCACCAGCCCACATGCAAGCATGAGTAGCTGGGGGAGAAGCAGGCCCCCATCGCCACACCACGCACTTGATTGTAAATTACATTTTCAAACAAAAAGAAATTGGTGGATAGGCAAAGTTCAATCATCTCTAAAATCATGTTATTGTGATCTTTCATGTTGATGTCCCTATTAGCCAAAAAATGCTTGGTGGCACTCAAACCATGACAATGTGTAATGCTGGTGTATAAGGATTCTATGTCCATAACTACCAACAGGTAGTTTGTGCACCATGGGATGTCCTTAACCTTATTCAGGAAATCAGTAGTGTCTTTAATGTAGGATGGCAATGAGGTCATGTGTGGCTGAAGGAAAAAATCAACATATTTAGATAAATTCTCATTCATGCTATTTTGGGCAGAAATAATGGGACGACCAGGTACTGGAGTTACTTTTTTATGAACCTTTGGTAGGAAATACAGAATAGGTGTGACTGGATGTTCAATATTAAGAAAGTTCATTTCATCTTTAGTCAACAAACCAGTTCTTTTCCAAAGGTAGATCTTTTTACGTGTCTTTTCCTCCGCAGCTCTCATTTCAAATTTCGTTGTTTGTTTATAGCAAGATCCATCAGACAAATGGCGATCAGCTTCTGCCAGATAATCCATTCGAGACCACAGTACTGTATTGCCCCCTTTATCTGATTTCCTTATAATGAGGTTAGGATTATTCTGCAGTTTCAAAATCAAAGCACGGTATTGTCTATTGCGATAATCCCTCTGTCTAGATGCAAATGGAACTGTTCTATTAAGAGTCTTAAGTTCTGTAATTACTCGATCACTGAACACATCCACCGCATCCTTTGGCATCAATGGGAGAAAGGTAGAGGTAGGGCGGAAGGGACTAAGAGCTGTCGTATTAGAACAACTGAATTGACTGGCCGAAGAAGGATCCCCATCTTCGGTCACACTCGCCAAGTCAAAAAGCAGCTGTAAATTTGAAATGTCCTTGACTTGCAAAGAACCTCCAATAGTAGTTGTTTTAGTTGTATTCACAGGATTCTTGACAGGCGATGTATTGAGTTGGAAATATTTAATCAATTTGAGTTTCCTTATGAATTTAAATATGTCAATTCTGGATTGATTATAAGAAAAACGATGCTTTGGACAAAAAGACAAGCCCAGAGATAGTAATTGTGTTTCTGCTGTTGACAATAAGGTATCCGTCAGATTAATGACTGTATTTGTTGTCGTATTTCTTACTTTTTCCAAACCCTTCTCGCATTCCCTCTTGATGTATTTTTGGCGGTGCTTGAACCTCCTCTCCCTCCTGCGTTGGTTGGGTGATCTCCTTGCACCTGTTGAGGATTGCGGGGGCGCAAGGCATACCTCCGGTCATCGCTCACAAAATTTAGTTCCTCTACCAGAGAAAAACTCGGAGCAGCAGACGTTGAGGGTAAAGATATACCCGATCGGCCATCGTCTGAATCACTGTTAGTGGTGAGGGACATTGCATCAGAATCACCTTCGCTGACTTGAGCCTCATTATTTACAGGGATTTGTTTGCCACGTAGAGTACCCCCGGACAATGCTTGTCTCTTATAATTGTCGTACTTGCGCGCGAAAGTAAAAATTCTGCCAGTAGCATAGTCATTCTGGTCGCGCGCAAACTTGAAAATCTTTCTCTCTTTGATCACATCCTCATACTTCTTTAGACGTAGATCGATGTCGTGTTTCCCTTTATTGATACTATCACTTTGACCTGTAGCATCAAGTAGTCCATTAATACGTTCTATTTCCACCAAAAGAGCATTACGATCGATTTCTGCATACTTAATGAGAATGTTGATCATGTTCATTGAGGCTTGCAGGTTGTTTTCAGCCCACTCTTGTAACATAAGCGGGTTCGGATTTTCAAAAGTAGGAGCAATAAGCACACGTAGTCCTCTGGGAACACGATTAGCATCTCTGTATTTTTCGAGTGACTTTTTCTCCCACCACTTCGATAGTTCATTTTTCAATAGTTTTTCTAAAGTTTTGAGCAATGTCTTGACATCATTATTGGCTGTGTCGTTCTTTGCACTACTAGGTTCCTCTCTTGCTGTAGGTATATTAAGGAATAGGGCGTCCGCCGCTGATTCCCTGTCACGGATTGCATCACTGGAAAACATGATAATGTAGAAATCTCCAAGGGTTTTGCTTAAACTAATATGGACGTGCTGGAGGAAATTCTGCAACCCGTTGGATACCCAATTTAGAAAACCACAATAGAACCGAGTAACTCCTTACCCGAAATGAAGGGTACAGCTCTACCGGTCCTCCGACCGAGCGAACTCCGCAGCTTCACGTCGTCGGGAGAAACAGCACGTTCAGTGGCGATCAATTCAAAGGGTTAATCCGGGGGGCACAGCAAAAAGCAATTCTCTTCCGAGCAAAAACAGGAAATGCGCCGAGACGCAGATGGCTGTATAGACGCTGTGCCTCACAATGTAGAAGGGTCCGAGAAGCCGGAAACAGCCGCTCCGGTGAGATTAGAAATAGAAATAGTCCAATCCGCTCTTCTCACGGCGGAGATGTAGGCACGGACCTCTCGCCTCCAATCCCAAAATTAGTCAGTCCACAATCAGAAGTGGGTAAAGCAAAGATTTAATACCCAAAGTTAGAAAACAAAGATAAATTCGGACCAGTGTCCTCCATGACGCGTTTCGCTCCACGCAGGGAGCTTGATCACATGATGCGTCGCCGTGTAGTGAGCTCATAAATAGAGAGACACTGTGCACCAATCAAAGGAAATAGAAGACAGACTGCACGATAAGACCTTTGTATACAATATACAAGCAAATCCTAATAGGCATGATCAAAACATAATTCATGTCATGTGCAAATACGCAGTTACTAGCAGCAGGGTTCAATAATAAATTACAACTCAGAGAATAATAATAATATTGTATACCTATATAAATATATATAAAAATACAAAAAATTCAATCCTGAAAATGCCAATTAGGGTGGTAATCAAATTGTAACTTGATCCAGTAGAAGCTACTTGTAATTGGTGGGATGCAGTTTTTTACGCGTAATAATGAATGCAATTACTTCAAAAATATTTCAAATACTTAATGATGTTTTCTGCGCATCATGAAACAACAACACAAAAGCATTTCTATTAACACCATCTTTTGCTCCATTGCTTCTCAAGTTATGCTTTTGTTTGATCTCGTCTACACTCTCTAGAAGTAGATCCTATACATTTTTATATATATATATATATATATATATATATATATATATATATATATACACACTTAAAAAACCATAGGTTTCACACATGTTATAGTTACCTGGACATTTCACTCATAAAAAACCAATGAAATTCCCCTATTATAGTTAGTGCAGGCAACTATAACTCACGCGACCGCAATCCTCTGCTGAAGACATCAGATATTACATCACTGTATTTAGACACTTATTTACCCATGTCTTCTTCCATTAATCTTTAGCTATACATATATCACAAATATTTATTTTTCAGAAAGACACATATGTCATCAGTGATGTAATATCTGACGTCATCAGCAGAGGATTGCGGTCGCGTGAGCTATAGTTGCCTGCACTAACTATAACGGGGGAATTTCATTGTTTTTTTACGAGTGAAATGTCCAGGTAACTATAACATGTGTGAAACCTATGGTTTTTTAAGTGAATTTGCAAGGTTTTTTAAATGCTAATTCGTAACTATAACGTGTGTGAAACCTATGGTTTTTTCAGTGAATTTCAAAGGTTTTTTAAATGCTAATTTATGTATGTATATTTTTTTTTAATGGAATTTTCAGCTTGCGCACACCGTGCGCGCACTTCGCAGAATTTTTACCGTTTTTTCACCGTGCGCGCAGGGTGCGCGCACTCCGCGATTTTTCGGAAAAAAAATAAATCTTTTTTTTGCCCTTGGGGGTCCTTCTGGGACCCCCTGACAAAGGCTAGGGGGTCAGGAACTGTCCACCCTGCCCCCTTTTCACGTTCTCCACCTCTGTTTTTTACCCCCTCAGACTGCGAGAGACAAAATGGCGGCCGACACTTCCTGGTTTCGACCGATTCGAATGTTTACCGACATCTAACAACCAATCAGAATTGCGCTCGCGCACGTAAGGGTTTGCGCACAGTGCGCGCACGGTGCGCGCGTATAGATATTGATATGGTTTTAAATGCTATTTTCTCAGGAAATACTGAACAGATTTACACGAGACCTTCAAAAGGCACTTCCTTGACCTTATGGCTACCTCTCTGCCAAATTTCACGTAATTCTGTTCAGCCGTTCGGGCTGTAGCTGCGACTAAACGTCCTATGGAAAAATGCATGGGGAAAACGCGTTTTGGGACCCCCCCCTTTTTCTCGGCCCCCGCTTGACGAATCACCCCGACACTTTCAGGGTAGGAGCTGAACGGAGCGCCCCATTTGTTTTGAAAATTTTGCGAGGATTCGTCAACCGGCACCAAAGTTATTCAAAATAGAATTTTGAGATTTCCTATGGAAAATAGGTTGTAACTATAACTATCTACTGGCGACCGCCAGTAGATTATATATATATATATATATATATATATATATATCTATTATCTACTGGCGGTCGCCAGTAGATAGTTATAGTTAGGACCGTGTTTCCATAGGAAATCTGAAAATTCTATTTTGAATAACTTTGGCGCCGGTTGACGAATCATCGCGAAATTTTCAAAACTAATGGGGCGCTCCGCTCAGCTCCTACCCTGAAAGTTTCGGAGTGATTCGTCAAGCGGGGGCCGAGAAAAAAGGGTGGTCCCAAAACGTGTTTTCCCCATGCATTTTCCCATAGGACCTTTAGTCGAAGGTACAGCCCGAACGGCTGAACAGAATTACTTGAAATTTGGCAGAGAGGTAGTCCTCAGATCAGGGATGTGCCTTTTGCATATATGGAGTCAATCTGTTCAGTAGTTCCTGAGAAAATTGCATTTAAAAGCACATACATATCTATAGCCGCGCACCGTGGAAAAGTGGGCAGAGTAGAGAGTTCCTGACCCCCTAGCCTTTGTCAGGGGGTCCCTAAAGGATCCCGAAGGGTGAAAAAACATTTTATTTTTTTGGGAAAAAAATCGCGGGGTGCGCGCACGGTGCGGTGCGCGCACGGTGAAAAACCATAAAAAAAAAAAATGTAAAAAAAATTTGCATTTAAAAAACCGTACAAATTCACTTAAAAAGCCATAGGTTTCACGCACGTTATAGTTAGGAATTAGCATTTAAAAAACCTTGCAAATTCACTTAAAAAACCATAGGTTTCACACATGTTATAGTTAGGTGGACATTTCACTCGTAAAAAACCAATGAAATTTCCCCGTTATAGTTAGGTCAGATAACTATAACTCGCGCTTGTGTGACACATCTGAATGCCTTCTTCTTTGAATCAAAGTAAAAAACTGACAGTATGCCTACTGTAGTAAATGAGGAAATTAGGAAACTTCATAACAAGTCTCCCAAGATGGCCACCAGAGACAAAAGAGCCCAAATGTAGCACAAATATCACCGAGATGTAGCCCAAGTATAGCCCAATGACAGAAATCCCAGAGTGTTTTAAAGAACAACTAGAGTGCTAACAGTCTTACTTATGACAAAAGTATGGCACACCTGATGTCATCTTGATTGGAATAAAGTGGTAACACTTAAAACATTTAATTTGCAAAGGAAAAAAATGAGGGGGTTCATTTTGTCATAGAAATTAGGATTAGTGCTGCAGAAAGAAAGATTAGGGCACATTTTGACTTCTCAAATCCTCTTCCATTTCATTAAAAAATTCTGACATGCAGACAGAAACATGCACTTTGAATACCAGCATCAGACTTCCCTGGTGAGCAGTAGCTTTACTACAGTGATCTAATGAGCAATTAGAGTGCTACCATTCAGAATTTATGGAAAATTTGTGACACATCTGAATGCCTTCTTGATGGAATCAAAGTAAACAAGCATTGAAAATGCAATAGGTCTTGCCCTCGTTGAAGTTAAAGCAATTCTGTTTGTAATTAGGTGGCTTTTTAGCTTTGCTTGTATTAGAGTTTTTCAAACTTTCATGTACATACCATGCATATGTATGCATATATGTATATGTTTGCATGCATTTATATAGATATGCAGATTATATTTATATGTTTATATATGTATATATATATATACACATACATATATATAAATGCATATGCATATATATGTGCATATGTGTGCATGTACATAGAGGTAGAGAGGTAGAGGTGTATAGGTAGAGGTGTATAGGTAGAGGTGTAGAGGTAGAGGTGTAGAGGTAGAGGTGTAGAGGTAGAGAGGTAGAGGTGTAGAGGTAGAGGTGTAGAGGTAGAGGTGTAGAGGTAGAGAGGTAGAGGTAGAGAGTAGTAGAGAGAGAGGTAGAGAGAGGTAGAGAGTAGAGAGCGAGTAATAGAGAGTAGAGAGTGAGTAGCAGAGAAAGTATCAGAGAGTGAGTAGTAGAGAGTAGTAGAGTGAGTAGTAGAGAGTAGTAGAGAGTGAGTAGTATAGAGAGTAGTAGAAAGTAGTAGAGAGTGAGTAGTAGAGAAAGTATCAGAGAGTGAGTAGTAGAGAGTAGTAGAGAGAGAGTATTAGAGAGTGAGTAGTAGAGAGAGAGCATTAGAGAGTGAGTAGTAGAGAGTAGTAGAGAGTGAGTAGTAGAGAGTAGTAGAGAGAGAGTAGTAGAGAGTAGTAGAGTAGTAGACAGTGAGAAGTAGAGAGTGAGTAGTAGAGAGTAGTGGAGTAGTAGAGAGTAGTGGAGTAGTAGAGAGTGAGTAGTAGAGAGTAGTAGAGAATGAGTAGTAGAGTGAGTACTAGAGAGTAGTAGAGAGCGAGTAGCAGAGAGAAAGTAGTAGAGAGTGTAGTAGAGAGTGAGTAGTAGAGAGTAGTAGAAAGTGAGTAGTAGACAGAGAGTAGTAGAGAGTAGTTGAGAGCGAGTAGTAGAGAATGAGTAGTGGAGAGTGAGCAGTAGAGTGTAGTAGAGAGTGAGTAGTAGAGAGAGAGTAGTACAGAGTGAGTAGTAGAGAGTGAGTACTAGAGAGTAGTAGCGTGAGTAGTAGAGATTGAGTAGTAGAGAGTGAGAATTAGAGAGTGAGTAGTAGAGAGTGAGTAGTAGAGAGCAGTAGAGAGTGAGTAGCAGAGAGAGTATTAGAGAGTAGTAGAGAGTGAGTAGCAGAGTGAGTAGTAGAGAGTAGTAGAGAGTAGTAGAGAGTAGTAGAGAGTGAGTAGAGAGTAGTAGAGAGTGAGTAGTAGAGAGAGAGTAGTAGAGAGTAGTAGAGTAGTAGAGAGTGAGTAGTAGAGAGTAGTGGAGTAGTAGAGAGTAGTGGAGTAGTAGAGAGTGAGTAGTAGAGATTAGTAGAGAGTGAGTAGTAGAGTGAGTACTAGAGAGTAGAAGAGAGCGAGTAGCAGAGAGCAAGTAGTAGAGAGTGTGTAGTAGAGAATAGTAGACAGAGAGTAGTAGAGAGTAGTTGAGAGTGAGTAGTAGAGAGTGAGTAGTAGAGAGTGAGTAGTAGAGAGTGAGTAGTAGAGAGTGAGTAGTAGAGAGTGAGTAGTAGCGAGTGAGTAGTACAGAGTGAGTAGTTGAGAGTAGTAGAGAGTGAGTAGTAGACAGTAGTAGAGTGAGTAGTAGAGAGAGAGTAGTAGAGAGAGAGTAGTAGAGAGTGAGTAGTAGAGAGTGAGTGGTAGAGAGTAGGAGAGAGTAGTAGAGTGAGTAGTAGAGAGTGAGTAGTAGAGAGTGAATAGTAGAGAGTAGTAGTAGAGAGCAGTAGAGAGAGAGAGTAGTAGAGAGTGTAGTAGAGAGTGAGTAGTAGAGAGTAGTAGCGAGTGAGTAGTAGAGAGTGAGTAGTAGAGTAGTAGAGAGTGAGTGGTAGAGAGTAGTAGAAAGTAGTAGAGTGAGTAGTAGAGAGTGAGTAGTAGAGAGTGAATAGTAGAGAGTAGTAGAGAGTGAATAGTAGAGAGTAGTAGAGAGTGAGTAGTATACAGAGTAGTAGTAGACAGTGAGTAGTAGAGAGTAGTAGGGAGTGAGTAGTAGAGAGTGAGTAGTAGATTAGTAGAGTGAGTAGTTGAGAGTGAGTAGTTGAGAGTGAGTAGTTGAGAGTGAGTAGTAGAGAGTGAGTAGTAGAGAGTAGTAGAGTAGTAGAGAGTGAGTAGTAGAGAGTCAGTAGTAGAGTAGTAGAGAGTAGTCAGTCAGTGTCAGTCAGTCAGTCAGTGTCAGTCAATCAGTGTCAGTCAGTGTCAGTCAATCAGTGTCAGTCAGTGTCAGTCAATCAGTGTCAGTCAGTCAGTGTCAGTCAGTGTCAATCAGTGTCAGTCAGTGTCAGTCAGTCAGTCAGTCAGTGTCAGTCAGTCAGTGTCAGCTAGAGCAGCTCTGCTGACCTGGTTCTCTCTCTCTAAAGCAGCTTTCAGTGAGTGGTAGAGAGCAGCAGAGAGTAGTAGAGTGAGTAGTAGAGAGTGAGTAGTAGAGAGTGAATAGTAGAGAGTAGTAGAGAGTGAATAGTAGAGAGTAGTAGAGAGTGAGTAGTATACAGAGTAGTAGTAGACAGTGAGTAGTAGAGAGTAGTAGGGAGTGAGTAGTAGAGAGTGAGTAGTAGATTAGTAGAGTGAGTAGTTGAGAGTGAGTAGTTGAGAGTGAGTAGTTGAGAGTGAGTAGTAGAGAGTAGTAGAGAGTGAGTAGTAGAGAGTCAGTAGTAGAGTAGTAGAGAGTAGTCAGTCAGTGTCAGTCAGTCAGTCAGTGTCAGTCAATCAGTGTCAGTCAGTGTCAGTCAATCAGTGTCAGTCAGTCAGTGTCAGTCAGTGTCAATCAGTGTCAATCAGTGTCAGTCAGTGTCAGTCAGTCAGTCAGTGTCAGTCAGTCAGTGTCAGCTAGAGCAGCTCTGCTGACCTGGTTCTCTCTCTCTAAAGCAGCTTTGCTAACCTGGTTTCTCTGGCTCTGCAGCAGGTCTGCTGACCTGGTTCTCTGGCTCTAAAGCAGCTCGGCTGACCCAGTTCTATGGCTATGAAGCAGTTCTGCTGACATGGTTCTCTGGCTCTAGAGCAGCTCTGCTGACCCAGTTCTATGGCTATGAAGCAGTTCTGCTGACATGGTTCTCTGGCTCTAGAGCAGCTCTGCTGACCTGCTCCTCTTCCTCTAAAGCAGCTCTACTGACCTGGTTTCTCTGCCTCTGCAGCAGCTCTGCAGACCTGGTTCTTAGGCTCTAGAGCAGCTCTACTGACCTGATTCTCTGGCTCTAGAGCAGCTCTACTGACCTGGTTCTCTGGCTCTAAAGCAGCTCTGCTGACCTGGTTCTTTGGCTCTAAAGCAGCTCTGCTGATTTGGTTCTCTGGCTCTAGAGTAGCTCTGCTAACCTGGTTCTCTGGCTCTAAAGCAGCTCTGCTGGCCTGGTTCTCTGGCTCTAAAGCAGCTCTGCTGACCTGGTTCTCTCCCTCTAAAGCAGCTCTGCTGACCTGGTTTCTCTGGCTCTTCAGCAGCTCTGCTGACCTGGTTCTCTGGCTCTAGAGCAGCTCTGCTGACCTAGTTCGTAGGCTCTAGAGCAGCTCTGCTGACCTGGTTCTCTGGCTCTACAGCAGCCCTGCTGACCTGGTTTTCTGCACTCACGATGCATGCACCCGACTTCGCGAAAATATATTTAAAAATAATATAAGTTTATTATAAGTACAAATATATTATTTTGATGAATATCTTACATAATCTCTTGCCTTAATATGTATATTAAAGACACATACATATCATTTTGGAACATACATTTTTTTTTGCGGGAGTCGCGCACCCAGCGCGGCCCAGCACGTATATGATGTCACGCGGGACCCGCAACCGCGCAAACATCTCGTACCGTAATGCGCATGTGTCACGAATGTGCGGGAGCAGGAGTCGCAGACTCGTCGCATACCAATCGCGCATATCACGTGATATTAAATGTATATGATGTGACTGAAAAACACGCAGCTGTCGCACACCATACACGGATCCTTCATGACTTTTCTAAAATGGCGGCTAGAATGCGCGCACCCACCGTGATGTGTACGCTTTGAGTGCGCAACTCCGAAAAAAAATTGGAATTTTTTTTAAAGAAATTAATATCAATATATTAAAATAAAAAATGAAAACAAGAAAATTAATCAATATTTCAGTTTTAATAAAAAAAAATGTTTTTGTGCAATTTTCAGAAAAATATATAATGTTATTTAATGAATAAAATATTTATAAATAAACATCTAAAAAACTGTAGAAAATCAGTACAAAAAATAGATATAACTACTATCACACTTAAAAGTTAGCATTTAAAAAACCTTTGAAATTCACTGAAGAAAAACATAGGTTTCAGAGACGTTATAGTTAGAAATTAGCATTTAAAAAACCTTAGAAATTCACAGAAAAAAACCATAGGTTTCAGGGGTGTTATAGTTAGCTGCCCATTTCACTCATACAAAACCATAGAAATTCCTCGGTTATAGTTAGTTCTGCTAACTATAACTCACGCGCCCGCAATGCACTGCTGATGATGTCACATATTGCATCATTCTTGACATGGTCAGTGACATCACTGATGACATCACTGATGACATCTCAAATTACATCACTGATGACATCATCCACTTGACAATCTGATACACCTCATCATACACTAGCATAACCTTTCATCACTCAATGTAAAATACAGAGTACCATATTTGAAACCATTAACACACCAATACCAGTTACTACATATCGTCTCACTGATTCCTAAGTCTACACACACAACTACCCATTCAACAACAGAATCATCTATACATGCATTCATTAATTAATAGAACACTATCAAATGCACTTATACACATATATAGACATTGACACATCAGCAGTCATCTTAGTCGGTTATGCAGTCATCCTACTCACTCATGAAAAAAATGTATCGCACTTAAATTTACTCACACAATTAACCAACAACACCTCATTTATTCAAACACATAGTAACTCATCGTTAATATGTTAAAAAAGCACCATTACAATTATACACTCATTCATATTGTTACTCTCACAATCACTGACTCTTACACATACTTATTTATATACACCAACTCTCACATACAATGCCTTTTATTTTTTTACTTTGTTGAAGATGTACAACTAAAACATATATTCACTCACCAACACGCAAATAAATACACTCAGTCACCCAAACAACTGTTTCCACATGTACTCTTAAACCCATACACCTAGTCAATCAACCATTCACACATCTATGCATAGAGTTACAAACACCCCATCCAACCACACACAAACTCAGTGTCCCATACAAATACTCACCCAACTAATCAATAACTAATATACACACTCATGTAGTTAGTGACCAACTGATGCAGCATGCTATACAACAACAGAGACAGTGCTGCACACATTCACATAGTTTAGTTACTAATCCATGTATTAAGTGAAACACTTTTAATTACTCACTTAAAAAGACAGTCAGACTGCTACTAAATCCTCCATCCAGACAGTTATATATCCACTCAATCTTCAATACAGATTGGTATATATATAAAATATATATTTAAATTTCAAACTAAACTACATTCAGTGGATGATGTCATCAGTGATGTCATCAGTGATGTCATTTGAGATGTCATCAGTGATGTCACTGACCATGTCATGAATGATGCAATATGTGACATCATCAGCAGTGCATTGCGGGCGCATGAGTTATAGTTAGCAGAACTAACTATAACCGAGGAATTTCTATGGTTTTGTATGAGTGAAATGGGCAGCTAACTATAACACCCCTGAAACCTATGTTTTTTTCTGTGAATATATATATATATATATATATATATATATATATATATGAATATGAATATCAATAGCTGGTTGATGAAGGAGGAACAAATGTCTTCAATTTTGTTACAAAGCATGCAAACTGTTCCAAGCCATAATTAAGAAATGCTAATACATTACTTTAAATTTACTAGCCCCGCAAACAGATGCATATTTCAGTATAGCTAGTTATTGTTTTGAGTATACTTATCAAAATACTTTAGTTATCAGTGACATAGTGATATGTTATGTTTTTTATGTAATTAATTTGTTATACATTTTTTTTTTTAAACATACTCAGTATAATTTCAAATATATTTTTTTCAATTTTTGCACAAAGACGTTTTAAGTATGCAGGTCTTTACACACATTTTTCAAAAGAAGCAGCACAGCACATTAGTGTTCTTGGGATCACTTTGAAAAGGGATATGAAATAATTCGATTTATATTTGTCCTAAAAAGAAATAATATCTAGATTAAGACATCCACTGAACTATCAGAAAGAAGACAGTGGTGGAGAGAGGCGGGCTCTACTCAGTTTGCCTGATTTTAGAAACATAATTTGATTCACTGTCTTCTGCTTGTAGGTAATACATCAGCTTCGGGAGCTTAGCACTGCTTTTAAAAATGCCAACAATTTCTACGCTCGTTTGTCTAAGAAAAGTAACCAGAAACAGTTTAATTACACTCTCTGGCCTTCTGCTCCTCGGCGTGTTTGCTCTTTTCTGCAGCTTAAGTATCAATTTCAGCCCTGACAGATCTATCTTTTATTTCACACAGGGAAATGTTGTAAAATATGTGCCTTGCAATGCCTGCTAGGAAAATGGATGGGTGGGCGCAAAATTAGCACACAGTATGTTGAGCGCCGCATGCTAGGCCCTACAGATTGGACAGACATGGGGCTGTAAACAGCTTTCCTGCAACATCATCTATCATGCGACGGTCGGTTACCTCACCATCATGTTATTTTATGCTTGCTGAGCCCTAAAACACCAAAGGTTGGCTACTGCTGGGGAGCTGCGTGGATGCCTGGTAGCACGCAGTAATGAATGCTCAGCCAAGTGTGCACTGTTCCTGCTTGTGCACGCCTGTAATTTGTTTATCTGTCTAAAGATTATGCAGTTGAAAATCCACAATTTTATGCTGCCTTTGTAAATTATCAAATCGCTTTTGATGAATGTATCCTTACTTCCGATGCACGTGGCATTAGGACTGTGATGTATGGCGAGGTGTTCATGCATAACTTGCAGAAGGTTATGTATTTCTTTCGCAGACAACCGTGCTATAACATAAACCTGACCTTAACCTCCGTAACTGCATTAAATATAATTCAGTTTTAACTTTATTGTCTTAAATGTGGCTATTGATATAAAGTTCTCTCGCATTCAAACCTGACTGATTGCAGCTGCGAAAATCACGCTTTATCTGTACGGGCCCCGAGCCCCGTTTTAAAAATCATTTTAACACTGTTGATGACTTAACAGGATTCTGAGTGAGACCGCCTTTTATTTCGAACGATCCGGGCCTTTTGTTGAACCGAACAACGCGAAGCAGCAATCTATTTCTCGTTGCTTCAACAAAAAAAGCTTGCAGTGAAATACGATAAACTAATTGAGAAACGATGAGCGGCTCTGTTTCGGTTGCCCTCACAACTGAGAAAGCCAGAAACTAATGGATGGCGGGATTATAAGAACGGAGGATGTGTACTGGAACACACCCACTGTACACACAAGTCAGGCAGCCCACTCAAAAGCAGTTATAGGACCCTCGCCAAAATGTGGTTGCCGGGCTACCCTGGACTGTTGCTGCAACAGGTCTATCTTTTGGTCATCCTTTTTTTATATTAAAACTACATATTATGTTAAAAGACTTAAGGCATAGACGTTTGTTAGTAAATGTGTAATTTACCTTTCATAAGGTTCTCTGCATTGAGCCATCACTTGTTTCTACCACCCATTGGCGAATACTGCAAACATTTTTAGTAAAAAATGTTTAGGGTGAATCTTTATCTGTTTAACTGCTCCACCCCCAAACCCCTTAGTTTATGCAATCATTTTTAGCCAGCCATAAAGAACCCTGTAACCATGTTTGCTCCTTAACGTGGTGATCAAATGCAACGTCTCAGCTTTCAGTTTTTTTGCCTGATTTTTGGGTTTGGTCTTTACTCCAGATCTGATGTACCCTACAATGCTGCGCTATCAGCAAACACTTCCGGATGTTGTGGTGTTTCTCGTGCATTTGAAATTTTATTGATCTCTCTAGCTGACTGATCTCAAAGTCTGCCAGAGGGAAGGGGGAAGCAGGAATCATCAAATATAGTTCAAGATTGTGAAGCTAAATAACTTAGTCTTCTCAAATGTAGATGAAAAACTAGTAGAAATGTGTTAAAAATGCAGTGCATTAATAGTAATAGAAATATGAATAAAAATCATATTAACTACTTTATGAAGGGGCCTATCCTAATCACTGTAGGTTCAAAAATGTTGAATCAATCTTTTAAAAAGCTTTGGGGGGGGGGGGTCTTTCTATGGGGCAAAACTACATGCTATAGGAACTGCATACCCATTTGCCTACTGACAAAGCTGCATGGCCTGCATTGGCTATGAGTGTAATTAGTTGGACTGTGATGGATGTTTGAACTGCAAGGGAAAGTTGTCTTTATTACAAAGATCTGTTTTGTTAGAAACATGTTGAAGGCAGTGTCCAAATGGTGAGCCGTGGCCGTGGCCTTGTACAGGTTCAATGCCAGTGCCTTGTGAAGAAGGCACAATGACATGAAAAGGTTTCAGATGGATGAATGGGATGGTGGAGGCGGAAGGACCACCTCCATGCACAGTTTTGTCGTCAATAATGTCCAAGTAGTCAAGCTTTATTTCGGGTGACCATAAAAGTACAATACAGAAGTTAAAACACAGTGATAAAAACATTAAAACCTGACATTAAAACCATAAGAAATGGAAGAACATGGGGCCTAAAATGCAAATCTTCATTCACCTTAAAATTGCCCTACAAGATTATCAGCCCATGCCATGCAGCCCGATATACATATAAAGTGCATGTGATCAGTAATGTCATCAATGATGTCACAGAACATGTCACAAGTGTTGTAATATATCAAGTTATAAACGGTATATAACTGCTGAAGGAATTATTACCAGTTCAATATCTCCTTATTTCTTTGTTGTGAATCATTCACCTGCTCTTCAAATACAGTTAAGTGCATAAGAACATTATCTTAACCTCCATCATCCAGTTCTGCAATTGAAGATATTAAAATCTGTATAACTTCCCTGCTGAGATGCCATATTAGATCTGCTCCCACGAGTTCACCTTCCTATCATGGAATAACTCTAATAAAAATCTAATCCCTACGGACCCTAACAGTTGACCCTTGCAAACTCTACAGGGTGCTGGGTGAGTTCCACAGCACTTGAAACTGACCATATTATTTTGAGCTTTTTCAATCTGATTTTAGTTTTATATTTGGGGGCCGCAGTCTTGTAGGCATACACCCTTCAAGTAACATACTAGTGTTAAAGGAAAGACAAGTTTTGAAAACGAACAAGTTCAAAGTGAGTTTAGACAATAAACATTAAACTCATTAAGCAAATACTTATAAAAAACAGAATGAATGAGTAATGGCAATACATTTTATTTTGCAGGGCTCTTTCTCAGAGACATAGTCAATGGGCTTCACAAATTTGTGTATTATGATCTTGATGACCGGGTTTAGAAATGAGTTTGGCCACTGAGTTTTGGATAACAAGAGGTTTCTTTGGGCGGGAAATGGTCGCTATTCATGAAAAGTACTAAAATAATCTAGAGGATAGTTTGGAGACGTAATTCATGAAGAATGTTGCACATGCTATGATGTTTCTTAATATGAAACGTCAATATGTTAGAGTGTTGATACTTGGTTCATAGGACCAGTTTATTCCAAATAATATTTCAAAGTATTTAACTCATGGATTTATGAATGTTGATTACAATAAGGTTCAAGTTTGGAGGAGATGTTGGAGTGTGAAGTTGACTGATAGCTGATCTAGACATTTCAGTTTCCTCCAGTTTCCCTCACAGTGTCTCAGAGTGCATTTCAGCAGGCCCATTTTACAATATTACCATTTGCTATCTGTACTGTGAATGCAAATGTATTTTTAGGTACAAGTTTAGCAAGGTAATGAGTTACTACTCCATTAAACGAGGAGAGAAGAATAGAGGGACTTTGAATATATATTATTTTTGAATGTTTGAGTCCGGTATAATGAACTGAGAGTTGAGATTAAATATAGTACTAATCTGGTACTCATTAGGTATAATCAGATTTTTACTCTGAACTGTACATCTACCATCGATCCCTTGAGTTTCTAACATTTTCAGGCTAATACTCTGAGCAGGAAATTCTATAGCCTTTGTATGATTGCTACCGAAATTATGTCATAAGGGCTAGTACAAGGATGTACAGATATACACTGTAATGTAATTCATTTTTGAGTTTCAAAAATGCGTTTTGGGTCATGTAGCTCAGTAGTGAATGTGCAAAGTATAGATCAAATAAAATACCTTCTTGTGACGAGGCCTAGCAACATGATACTGTTATTGCAGACTTATAGGATTATCATAAGAAGCTTTTTTGATTTGATTAAAAATTCACTTAAAACAGAGTGAGTGTAGCTGGCAGATTGGGATTGGTACTCTACATATTTAAATTCTCAATTAACATGTTTTGTATTTAATCACATTTTGAATTTAAGTAAAATACATCAAGTACATTTTTAGTTTTCAAAGTTCATTGTTGCTCCATTCTGTTTTGGAGAGATAGTTCTCTTAAGTCAATTGAAAGTTAATTACAATGGTATAATTATTGATAATTTTATATTCACATCACTTTTCTAAATTTATAGTTCAGTACGAAAAGGATAATGTCAGTGACTAATTTCTTTTTTCCTTCACGTTAGTCTGAATGTGATGAGAAGATAGTGACCTATGACAATATTGGACCAAACATTTGCATGGGAGATCACAAGGTGAGTAGGTTAATGTGTCTTCATCAACTGTCTTGTGCCACTTTATTTTTTCATGAATAGTATACTGTACTAAAGACTGAAGGGTGAATACTAAACACTATTAGGCTGTTAATCATATTGTTTTATAAAGTGGACTGACAACATCCAAATACCAATAATTATCACGCCCTCATCCTGGGAAGAGAGCCAAGTAGTCCTCTCATATTTGGTCACCATTATCTGTCAAAGGAGCCCTACTATATTATGAATCCAAGAAAAAGTAGGATATCTGGTTTATTATCTGCACTCTAACTAGACTATATCTGGTCTGCTGACCTTCTGAAGGCTTAGTTCTTTCACGTGTAGAATCTGTGTGACAAATTATCACATACCTAGATCTTACTTTGAAACCCCAGTTCTTAAACATAGTGAAAACATTTTTTCACCTTTGTTCCATAAGGATGATTTGTTATTTCCCTGTGTTTTTTCTTAAGGGCTTAGCATTCAGATGGATATCACACTACTGCTTCCAAACTACTGCCATAGAGCTTCTGTGGTACTTATCTACTACAACTAGTACCTGCACGTTACCAAGATGTTGTGCAGAATAAGGATTATTAAGGTAGTGAGATGAGTCTCAGTGCCAGATTACCACCAATAATTATTCTTCTGGGGAAGGATGTGATAGTAGTTACTTAGTTGTGCCTTTGATATGATTGAAATGTATATTTCCATTGCTGAAATAGGTCACTGTTTTATATAAATACAATGGTTCTGTCTTCCCGACAGAACCATTGTATTTATATAATACGCCCACCCAGGTTATGAGGGACACCGGGTCACCCCATTATTTTTGCTCGAAATAGGTCACTGGACACATATGTTGCTTCAAACCCATTGGTGCCAGTTATTTTCCTATGAAAAGAAAATATTGGCCTGACTCACCAAAATTAGATGTGTTATATGTCAAGATAAAGTGCCATGAGGTATTGATTTGTAGTTGTGCTTTCATTGCTGCAAAGCATTTCTGTATGATGCAGAGAGATGAAAGTGGTAGCACGAGGCATGGTTACAGGTTTCAATGTGAATCTGTTGTGTCATCACATTTGAGGAATAATAATTTGAAAATGGTGTGTTGTGGGCCAATTACAGCTTGAATGACACACCTTCTAAAAAGGAAGTCTCTATCTACTATATAATATGTTTTCCTGGTCTTGCACAAGGTTAGAGGAGTTTGACAGATATCACAACATGGAATATTATGTCTAGGTATTCTTGGGAAAGAAAACCTCTTAAGGATGTTGTTTTGTCTGTAGCATCTATTTGTTTATCATTGTCAATGGGCATCTAGAGATGAGGCACCGAGAGGACAGCAAGGTGCATTCAAAGAAAGGTGATCAAGACATGCTTGATTCTAGTTATGTTGATCCTTTTCTGATAAAATGTAAAAATGAAGGCATACACTTATAAAGTCAGAAGGTTTGTAAGACATTGAACATGTTTCAGGCATCTGCATTATTTAAGGTATCCCCAATTCTATAACTGTCTTCAAGAATTCAGTGAAAGGGCTACATTTTTGGAGGTGTTTCTTACTAATATTTATACTGTGATTACCACTGACTAATTTAGCTTGATTGTTGTGTATATTAAACCAAAATGTAGTCTGAAATAGGATATGTGTACTTCCTGCTCCGGTATATAGCCAACGATTCATTTCCACCATAAAGGAAGTTTTATAGATCAGGCCTATGTACCACCCATGCTCCTGGGTTGTTGATGTAAAGACATCAAGGTAGGGGATTTAGGTTTTCTAGATGACATATAACTTTAAAGAAATGAAAGTATTGCACAATACGTATGTTTTACAAACCTTCTAGGAAACATACTTCTAATGTAAGTTGATGTAGAAAGACATCACAACTTGCTAAAGTACTTGTCATCAGCATCTTAAAATCAGATGAACAGTTTATGACATCTGTATCCTGCATCTCTTGGCACTTGTGGGAAAGGACTTATCTTACAGACAAATTATTCCATGAATAAGTACTGACAAAGATAGTTTTTGTCTTTGTTTGAGAGTGTTATCCTTATATGAGCAGAAAACGTATATGTTTGTTCCCTCTTAATGGGGCTACAAACAGCTGGGAAGTGATACACATGTCAAATAGTTACTCAGAATTGAAAATGGCCTTGTCCTTACAACCCATGATGGGGAGCTCTAAAGTACAAACTACATATAATATGGATATTCATCCTGAGCAAAGGCTGCAAATACCGCAAGAAAGGTTTTGTTCACCGGGAAACTGTTTATTTGGTCACCTTAAACAGAATCCTCTGATGTCTGGAATATCAATATTGGTAGCACACGAGCTGTGTAACAAGAGAATAACTACGTTATAAGGTATATGAATGGAGAATAAGGACCAAACAATGATTTCCTTATGGGGCTATCCTTTGCTTCCCATATTAGTCAACCTAAGCTAACGTTTAGGCTTCCTATTGGGATAATAAATTGATTGAATCCCTTTTCCTCTAAAACGTTGGCATTTATGCCTTTGGCATCAACATGAGAGGACAAAGGAGTATATTCTACTTGGAACATGTTTTTCCTTCTTGTGAGCCTACTACCTGTAATCCTTTGGAAATCGTCTTTTGACACAGTTTAAATTGTAAGATTTCCTTGGTTATTGGAAGGGAGATAGTCTCTTCAGTTTCTCATTCTAAATGAGTGTTTGTGCCTTTCTGGAAGTATACTATCATGACCAATACCTACATTTTTAACTCTCCACATGTAGTAGACACGGCACATAACAGAATAGTAAGAAGTATGATCCTTTAAAGTCCTAGAGAATTGATATGAAAAATTAGTGGCACTACATTATTTTGTATTCCCCTTCCATGGGACCTTTCAATGTCAGGCCTTCTCTTTATCTTGTGGACAACTTGGAATACCAGGAGACACCATCCTTTAATAAGCAGTTACATTGGAGAGAATATTTCAACATATTGATAATCTTAAGGACATGGGACTATGTACAGAGACATAAGACCTAAGACTTAGACCCCCTTGGCTATGGATGAGAAGATCTTCTGCACCAAGGGTCAATGAGAAAGACTATATCCTTCTCGGATTAATGATTGTGTCTTTACCCATTATGGGTATCCAGAGATGGGGCTCAAAGAGAAGGGAAAGATGTTTCTGTAGAAGTGAGAGTAAGGCATTCCCTATTTTGGCAAAATTGATCCTGACTTGGAAAAATGGGAATATGAAGGCAAGCTATTGCAATGGGAAGCAGAGTTTAAAACACTGGCTATAATTCAGACACATGCATTGTTTAAAATATCTTCAATTCCAGGGTTATCGTCAAGAGTCCAATAAAAGTGGAATGTTTTGTGAGTGAGGTTGTTTGATAGTGTGTATAGGACTGATTACCATTGGCTGATTGATCTGTATAAGAAGGCAGATTTTAATATGGAATAAAATATTGGATTTGATGACATACTTACCAGTCACTCAACATTCTCTGGCATAAAGGTTCGGGCTTGTTTTTCCTGCTCCTGCTCCTGTTAGTAGTTAGTGGTTTGTTTCCACTGCAGCATAGGGCTTAGGAATCTACCCCATTTACCACTCATGTTGCTCAGGTGCTGTAGTAAAGATGTAAGGCAGAGGATTTCAATTACATATGTTTTTAATCAAACAATTTTAGAAGAAATGAAAGGGTACTGCTTATTTTGAGTTTTTACTTTACGTATGATTGTCAAACCTATTCCAAGTAGATGAAATCTAATGAATGCTGATTTAAAAAGACATCAGAACTTGCTGAATTTCCTACCAGGTGCCCCTACAAATCGTAGGAGCAATTGAATTGCTCTTTTCTGATGCATGAGCTGGCATAGTTGGAAAAAGGTCTGTCTTGAAGACAAAGTATCCTATAGTCTGGTATGACAAGTCCTTCACAAGCCATCATACTGGTTCCATGTTGTCTACTTTGCCCACTTTATACACCAAATATTTCTCTTTGACCTTCCTTGTGGATTCTAGTTGATATTTTAATTTCTCATAGAGTTAAGCAGGACCGTTATTTAATCTCCTCTGAATTTAAACCAGCCGCCGACTAGATTCCTATTGGCACATCACTATAAAATGTGTTCCCTGGCCATACAAACACTTCCAACATTTCTCTATTGACTGCATATTGATTAACTATGGTTACAGTTTTCAGAAACTTCTTTTTTTACATATAAATGTATTGCACATTTATGTTCATATTTGTTGTCTCATTTAATATCATAGACCAGAAATAATCTCATATTGAAATGATCAGCTCTTCTGTCTAATCTGCTTTACAACTTTTAAATGCTCATGATTATTGGGTTATAATGTCCTGTACATTATTGTCACTCTGAGCCCTTCTCTTTTCTTGAGAGGATTTGTTTTAGTAATGATTTTGCATTGGTTTCCTCTTAAGGTTGAATGATTAATGGGGGACGTGGCCAATGAGCCGAGCATGGCGGACGCCTGAGCTTGGAGCTCCGCGCCGGGCCTACAATTATAAGCCGATTGATTAGACGCCGGAGGCTGGGGAACATCGCAGAATTGGTCTGGAGGGGCTGAGGTGGCGGTGATTGTTGTGTGACCCCTGAAACAGCTGCGGTGGGCTGGAGTGCTCAGCAGCCGCTGGCGAGATGCGGAGGCAAAATGGCGGACCGAAGCTGATTGGGGCTTGATGTAGCAGCAGTGCCTGAGCTGCTCTGAGAGTTGGGACCCGGGCGTGGTCCGTAGTCGGCCGTCTGCGCTCTGCAGGGCCTGCCCGGTGGGGACCAGCAATGCACAGCAGCAGCGATCACCCGGTCGCAGCCACTGTGAATGAGGAGACCGGCTGAAGTCCTGGGCTCCCACTCCCTTTCCGGATTGTGCCCCGGCGCAGAGGAGTCACAGCGGGAATTCGGCCTCTCTCTCTTGATCCGGAGCATGCCGTAGTGAGCAGCGGCTGGGGGAAAAGTCCAGATCCCCATACAGGCCCCGAATTGAGCATCAGTAAGCGTAGGATGGTGTAGACCTCGAGCCCTCTCCCATGGCTCCGATTGTGCAGCAGGACCGGCAGACTGGGTCAGAACAGAAGGGCACCGGCTCACATGTGAGAGGGAACATGTGCTGATCCTGCAGGAGGAGGGGGCCCACTGTTGGGGTCGTGAAGTGGAGTGGCCACTGCCCCGGGCACTGTGGAGAGAGCAAGTGGGTTATTGCTGAGGCTGGGGCTCCAGGGGCGTGCCGACGTGCTGCCTGGGCTCTTCCTGTCAATCAGAGCTGCCCAGCAGAGCTGGACTGGAGGTGCCCGAGGCTGACTGGTCGTCCTGCCTGGCCGAGGTAGGCACTGAAAATAGTGCAGGGGGTCCGGACCCACACCGGGTCTCACAGAACACTGCACATACTCTCCCCTTCACCTCATCCTGATGGTGGAGCACCCACCCGCCCTGCTGGGCGTGTAGTGGTGGATTGTTGCCAGGGTGGGGCACTGCAGATTTCGCTGATAATAGAGATGATGCAGGGTAGTATGGCACACTTGTGTGTGCGCGAGACATGGGGGGCTCCCCCCTGGAGCGGACCTGTGATCTGTAGAGCCCCACCATCGGATCTTGTTTGAGTCCCCTTGAGGCCCACCTGGGGCCCCCCTGATTGACTGTTCCCACTCTTAGGTGCCAGGGACCGCCTACCTAAACACCTAAACATTGCAGCGGGCAGTACCTCGGAAGAGGGTGCACCTCCCTGGTAAGAACTGGGACGCCCTGACAGGTACGGAGAGTGGTAGTAGGTACCTTGCTGTTAGGACAAGTATGTGCATAGCTTTGAGCAGTGTCTTGCCTGCTGAGTGGATGCAGGAGCACGCAGATTGGTGGTCCCTGCAGCGGACAGACTGTCCCAGCGGGGGAGGGGAGGGGAGTGGCCCTCCTGCTTGAGTGTGGTGGAGCCAAGCCCTGGTAAAAGTAACTGGACTGCGTTGCCGATTCATGGTCTGCACTTCCTCCTGAGCGTGGTCCGGCAGATGGGGGCCATGGGTAAGCCCCGAGGTCGGCAAGTCGGAGTCCCGCAAGATCTGGAATATGGCACCCAGGAGCAGACACAGACTCTCCCGGGGGAACCCATACAGCAGCAGCTAGGTAGGGTACTGGAAGCTATAGCTGACAAAAAGGCTACCTTCCATCAGGATGTCATCATGGTGGCGGTGGGGCTTGGCCTTCTGTGAGAAAGAACGTAAGAAGCTTTCTGAGAGGGTGAAGGAAATGGAGTCCAGCATCTCCTAGATCGCCCCAGCCCAAAAAGCCCTGGAGTAGCAGATGGACAGGGTGGGTGTCCTGGAATGGAGAGCTGAAGATGCGGAGGGGCGTAATCGACGGAACAACGTCAGGCTACTGGGCTTGCCTGAGGGAATAGAGTGCAAATACATGGTGTCCTACTTGGAACAGTGGCTGAGGGATGTGGTAGCTCCTGAGGGCCTGTCACCTTTTTACACTCTTGAAAGGGCCCATAGGGTTCCGGCGAGGCCCCTGGCGCCGGGACGTCCCCTGAGGCCGATGGTGGCTCGCTTGCTCCATTTCAGAGGGACCTCCTTTTGCAGAGGGCAAGTGTGGAGGGTCCCTACACTGTTGACAACAGCAAGGTTTCCCTCTTCCCGAATTACACACTGGAGGTGCAACGGAAACGTGCCTCATTCCTGGAGGTAAAGAAGGCACTCAGTACTCTCTGACGTTTCCAGCCCGGTTGCAGATTATGTTGGACAGCAACACCCACTTCTGTGGAAGCCCGGGTGAGGCCTGGGACTGGATTGAGGCCTACAGGACTGGGGCCAGTGGCCAGCAGGCTCAGCAGTCGAGTAAAAGAAGGTGGCGGAGCTAGGAAAACGCACCAGACGACGGTCCAGTCGAGGAGCCCTTAGGAGGCCGACCTCCTCGCAAACTGAAAAGGAGATGGCAGAAGTTTTGCAGGTGGTGGCGGCGCTTATGCAGGGCAAGAGTCCCAACCCCGAGATGGAGGCTGGATCGTCAAAGGACACCAGAGATGTTGACTAAGTCACATCCCGCAGTGACCGTGTGAAGATGCCAATGCTGACCCCGAACACTGCAGATGAGGTCATCTGAGGCTGTCTGGGTTCTGGGTGAACTTGGGCCCCTACGATGCAGCTGACTAATTGGCAGTGGTCTCTGGCCCCTGGTTGACAGGATCTTGTGGGGCTGGCGCACTCCACATGGTTTGGGCGTTAACCTTTTGTCTTCTTCTGACCTCACTGTCCACCACCCCGAGCACCTTACTGGAGTAAGGCCTCACTATGGGTTATGTTCCACACACTGGACGACTGACCATTGTCAGGCTGTCCTGGGCTTGAGGAGTTGTTCGAGATGGGGCTCTTTTGTTGATATTTTTTGTTTGGTTGCTTGCAAAAGCAAATGGTGGTGCACACATGGGGGAGCGGGTGGGGGTGGGATCCCCTTTGGGTTGTGGTAGGGTGGGTCTTGATGGAAATGGCAGGTGCACCTAATACTGTGAGGTTAATCATGTGGAACATCCGTGGCATGGGAACAATAGTCAAACGTCATAATATATATTCTTACCTACAGCGCAGGGACGTGCATATAGCATTTCTCCAGGAGACCCACCTTAACAAGGAAGAGGGCGGGTGATTGCAGAAAAGGTGGTGGGATCAGGTCTTCATGACCACCTATTTGGCTTTTGCCAGGGGGTCCTAATTTGGGTGAAACCTGAAGTCCCCTTCGCCCTTGACCATGCATGGCTAGATGCATAGGTGCGGTATGCCCTACTCATGTGGAAATTAGCAAGGTGGGAGGTGACCCTTGGTAATGTTTATGCTCCCAACCAGGACCAAGTGGGTTTCTTAGAGTCTGTTTCCACTGCCCTGGCTCAATGCTCAACAGGTTCTCTCATACTGGGGGGAGATTTCAATTGTGTGGCAGATGTTGCCATGGACCGTTCGCACCCTCCACTGCTAGGGACCCAACCACTTCATACTGCACTGGGCCTCCAGAGTTGGAGGTCCCATTGGGGTTTGGACGACACTTGGACACTGCAACACCCAGGGGACAGAGAGTACTCCTTCTTTTCGCCAGTCAACCAAGTCCATACCAGGCTTGATATGTTTTTATGTTCTTCGGTCTTTAATGGCTCCATGTCCCACACAGAATATCTGGGGCACACCTTATCAGATCACAGTCCATCACTCAAGCTATACCAACCCATCGGTCGGCACCCCCTGATCCCTATGTGGAAACTGAATCCACTACTGGTTGACGAGGTCCCGTTTTGGACCTCGCTAGCGGCACTGATAAAGACATATTTCCCAATCAATAACACTGCCTCCTCTCCACAGTTAGAATGGGAGGCATTCAAAGTGGTGGTTTGTGGTCACTGCATGGCTCAGACGTGTGGGGAACATAGGGAGATCAACCGGGAGCTTATGGACCTGGAGGGGACTATTCGCAGACTGGATAATTTGCATCGTATAGATGACACGGCCCAGGTATCCATACAAGAAGCGCAGACACGGTACAATGAAGCGCTGGGCAGATTAAGGTGTGACAGCTATAAGGAGTACCTATATAAAGTGCAAAGGGAGGAAGGGAGGGAGGGTCGATTGTTAGCTCGTCTAGTTAAACCAGAGTTTGGAGGAGCGCCTGTATCGCGTATTAGCTTGGACTCGGGGGGGAAATAGTGTTTGACCCGGATACCTTCAATTACTCTTTTTTAAAATACTACAAACAGCTGTACGAGGCCCTTACTACAGCCCCCTTGCTGGATATCTGACACTTCCTGACCCCTCTGCAGGTTAGGGTATTGGAGGCAGAAGCTCAAGAGGACCTGGAGGGCCCGGTTACTGTACACGAGATCAGAGCTGCTATAGTGGCACTGGCACTCGGTAAGACTCCAGAGCCTGATGGCCTTCCGGCCGAGTTTTACTAGCGGTTTTCGGATATATTGGCGCCCCGTCTTGTTACATTATACACAGCGGCATATGAGGGAGGGGGGTGGCTTCCTGACTCCACCCAATCGGCACTAATGATCCCACTTTCCAAGTCCAAGCAACCAGAGGTGAGAGTGAGAGATTATCGATCACTCTCCATGCTCAATTTAGGTTTTAAGATCTTAAGCACAGTGCTGGCAGGCAGATTGCTTCCACACATGAAGTCCCTAATCCATCCAGATCAAAACTGGTTCATTCCCTCCCGCAGTACCTCACATAACCTTTGCAGGCTATTCTCAGTGCTCTACCATGCGGATGCGTCAGTCCTCCAGCAAGCAACAGTGTTATCTGTCGATTTGGAGAAGGCATATGACATGGTGAGCTGGGAGTACCTCTTCGAGGTAATGCACCGCATGGGCTTGGGGATGACTGGGTGCAGCGGGTGCAGCTCCTTAATGGCTCACCAATTGCAAGAGTCAAGACGGGACGTACAATCTCCAGGCTTTATAGGATTTCCCGGGGGTCCCGCCAGGGGTGTCCACTTTCCCCACTCCTGTTTACCCTGGCCATGGAACCGTTAGCAGAGCGGCTTTGATTAGGTGGGAGAGGGCTGGGACTGACATTAGGTGGGAGACGCCACCTCTTCTCATTATATGCAGACCTGTTGCTGTACATGGCGGACGTGGTAGAGGGGGCGGCCGAAGCTCTGCAAATCCTGGGCGACTTTGCTCTTCTTTCCCGCCTTAGGGTCAATAAAACCAAGACATACTTGTTCCCCATAGCCGGGCCACTACCTATACCGGAGGCGCAGCCGGCCGACACCTTCTGGGCCCAGCGTACCTTTAGATACCTGGGCATTCATATCTTCCATGACTTAGATGACTTAAAAGATGGGAACTTGGGGAAGACGTTGCGTTCCCTTCGCTCCTGTGTACAGTTCTGGTGCACCTTGCAACTGCCCATTAAGGCCCGGATCTCATTATCTAAAATGGTAATGTTACCCCGGCTGCTATACTTTTTTGCAAACCTTCCGGTCCTGATGCCGAGAAGCTGGTTTCGACCCCTAAATGCTCTTCTGCGGCGCTTGATTTGAGGGGATGGACGCCCGAGGGTGTCTTTGCAAATCCTACAGTGCCCTATATCGGAAGGCGGGCTGGGGGTGCCGAACTTTGAATACTATATGCTAGCTGCCCAACTGCAATGGTTGGCACAATGGATTGAAGGAGTAAATGAGGAAGGAACGTGCATGGCGGACCCGGTATCGAGTCGGCGGTTGGCAACGGCATAGTTCTTGCTACACCCATCCCTGGCTGCTCCCTGCTGCAGCGCACAGCCTTCTAAGCATGGAGGTGATCCTGCAGAAAGTACTCCCCCATGATTCCTTTGGTGGGGCTGCTGCACGGGGACCCCAATCCATTTTTACGGGTGCCCAGCTGGCCTGATGGTTGGACGCTGGACTAGAGAATGTTGGGGCATGCTACTAGGATAAGGCGCTTATCCCTTTTGCGGACTTAATGGAGGATAGTGGACTTCCCCTGGGTCAGTTCCTAACCTATGAAGCACTGGCGCGCACGTTTACGCACCTGTGGGACCCCGGGGAGGAGGAACCGGATACACACCCCGTCCTCCATGCTTTATTTACTCTTGGTATGGTCGGACTCCTTGTGAAATGGCTGTATGTCGCCCTGGTGGAGGCCTCCACTGGTCCTCTAGACAGATTGAGGGCGTGTTGGGACACATTGGGAGGCAAAGTCCTCACTGATCCGGAGTGGCATAAGGTTCTAAGATAATCAGGTAAAATTTCTAGAAACACCAGTCTAAATTATATTCAATTTAATTATATGCACATGACATATATGACACCGCACCAGCTTAACGTGACATTTGGAGGGGAGGAGCAGCAATGCCCTAGATGTGCTTGCCCAGACGCTGACTTTGGCCATATGACCTGGGACTGTCAATGGGTGCACCCATATTGGGTGGTAGTGTTGGCTAAGATTAAAGACGTGATCGGTAGAGAGCTGGCTTTAACAATCCAGACATGTTTACTGGGCCTCTTCCCCAGACCACCCAAGAGTAAGGTTGGGAATCGTTTGATTGATCTTGCGTTGGGCCTCGCAAAGCACAGGATCGCGATGGAGTTGAAATCAGCGAAGGGACCACAACTTGCTGCCTGGAATAGAGATGTTGTCGCATGGGCAGGAGCGGAAGGCAGGGCCCTGGCGTGGGTGGAGACTAGAGGGGTGAGAAAGCTCCCAATAGCCGAAAAATTAAGGGAAGTACTGGCTGAATGGGAGAAGCAGGTGGGTTCTGGCAGTGAAGAGGGAGAGTCAGACTAGGAGTCGCGAAAAGACAGTGAGGGTCTGGTCCCTCAGCCAGGGCAATCTGCGATGTGTGGAGTTCGATCTCTGGGAAGGGAGCGCATGGACTTGGGATCCTCCTGGGGATGGCCGGCTGGCCGCGAGCAAGATATCAATTGTAGGGAAGTTCCCCCCTGCACCAGACCCGTTATAAGGTTAGCAACACCTACAACCCCATGTGATGTGAATACCCCGACACATCTACACTGCACCTCTGCACCAGTTACGTGTTCTTTCTTTTCTTCGTTTTCTTATTCCTTATACTCTTTCCACCCCCCTCTTTTTTCTCTGGGGTTGGTATATTATTAATGGCAAAATGTGATTAAGGCTTGTAAACATGTATGCATTGGATGGTTCAAATTTGGACAACTCTCCATACAATTATCCCCGTGCGGGTGGCCCTAGCACCCTCTAATCTAGATAGGAACGGATGATGTAAGATGTAAATTGCTTTATACAATACCAATGTCTATGAAATGTGTCTCTGTTAGCACCGACCTAGATATCTAATCATTTGTATTATTAAGTAGGCTGATAATAATATGAGTTTAACAATAGTCCCTAAAGCATTGCTCACCAAATCACTCTTTGTTTGCCAGCTCTTGAAGTATTTTTAAGGAGAACATTGCTTTATACCATTCCTTAATTTATTGTGATTATTTATAATCACTGAGTTCATAATGTCAGTATGAGGATTAATTAGTACGTATATGATTTTTGTCAGACATTCTTGTTGAAAAACATAGTTTTCCTTAAATGCACATGTTCACTGCAAACCATTAATGTATGTGTTCTTTCAGCTTCTTTACAAAAGATCTATATCCTGTCTTATTAGAATGCACTGGTTTCTCGAATCATTATTCCCTTTGTATTTGTTATATATTTGTGCTATTTTAATTTTCTGTTGACTAATCTCATGCACTTTTAACTCTTTAAGCCTGATCCATAAATGTCATTTACATTTGTGAGTCAGTTTATTACTTTTTGGTATTCACAAACTGCACTTTTGTAGTAGCTTACATTTTTGTAGTATGTCCATCTCTACACATGGCCAAGCACTGGTACTGCAACACTCTCCCATATAAAATAATGTAGATAGGGGCTTAAAATAAAACCCCTTAGGAAATAATGTAAAACATAAATCCAATTCTTTAAAATATTTAAAAATATAAATAAATTGTAATTAATGTTTAGAAATGATATTAAAAAATAGTATATATTTGTTATTTAATTTTCATAATTAAATAATAAAAATGTACTATTTGAAATATATTTATGACATTAATTTATACACCCACTTTGCTTAACCATTTTTTGGTAGTCAATGTTTTGGAGTCAATATGAGTGCAGTTTTGTAATAAAACGACATCTACCTTGTCATGCTTAAAATAATATTAATTAACCTTACCTTAACAGGGTTATACGTCTGTGCCCATTATAGCGAATGAACATCACCTCTGCACCTACCATATTCTTAGTGTAGCAAAGGGTATAAAGTCAAAATTACTCTGATTCTTCAAAATTAAATGTGTACCCACATGAATACACACATATATGTAACTAAATGCTGTGTTAAGGGTTTGCTAGCGTCCTTGAAATATAAGTACCTTCCCCTTGGCTTACGTTCACAGATTCAAACCTACTTGCTAAGTTGTAGCAGTTATTGCATTAAAATCAACTTATCTAAATTGTCTTCTCCTCTGACTTGCTATGTGTTTGAGGCGTCATCTATTTCACTTCCGCTAATCTAAGTAGCAGGAACAGTATTTTTGATTATAAATTATATATTATGCAGATATGTCTGTAAGCCCATGTCTTTCTCTGTCTATAAGATGTGTCTCATGTATAAGGTTTGTCACAAAAACTTCGGCAGTATGTATTTTATCTATAGGAAATTAGTGTTTCAAGATCAGACAAAGACAGCACAGTAGTTAATCATATATGTTGTCCAGGTGTATAAGGTCATGGATGTTGTCTAGATTTGCCTGCAGATCCCAAGAGAAATGTTGTGATGCATAAGCTAGTTTTGATCAGACCTTCAAGTAATGAACATTTAATCCCTTGTCTGCTTGGGTGTCTGCGCAATTTTTTGGGTCCTTTTCCCAAAGGCATGTACGAATACATAAAAGAGTACAACAGGAGTATTACTTCAGGTACTCCAAAATATTTTTATGATAAGGCCCCATGGTTCTTACTTCCTAGATAGATGATAGTATATAAACAAGCATTTGCAATGCAATAGGTCTCGCATTTACGCGAGTTTAATCTCTTGGCATTGTAAATGACAATGCATTTTATTTATGTTTCAAAAAAATAAATAAAAGCCTTTGCCATTTACAACGCCAAAAGCTGAAACTCGCGTAAATGTGAGACCTGTTGCATTGCAAATTCTTGTTTGCCGGTGCGACACTAAACTGATGCGGACCACGCTGCAAATTAATTATATAAAGCAGCGTAGCTGCTAAAGTGAAAGCGGACCGCGCTGGAATAAGGAAAGGCCATTAAAGAAAATAGTGCTTACCCACTAAATAACGTGTAACGAGCTAAGTAAAAGGTACAGTTGTTATGGGTGATAACAAATGCAGACAAGGCGGTACCAAGGCGGGACTAACAAGCCTATCTCCCAATCAGAAGCCAGCATTTTCGAAGGACAATGACACATCAAAGACAAATATGAGCAGAGAGTGGGCTTGGCTTCCAGTGCATACCCTAATATAGCATGCCTCGCAGAGCGAGCAGTGCATGCGTGCTGGCGCTACGCTCGACCTAAAAACAGGAGCATGTGTGTGAAATTCAAAACTGCAGTTTTACTTAGCCTATTGCCGTACACGTTAATAAGAGTAACCCAGCCAGCATGCTGATAATGCACTTTAGATGTATATTGCAGTACTGAGTGGCTAAATCTCGTCCTTCACAATATTGTATCCAAAATATAAACTCCAACAACATTCTGAAGGAAAGTACATAACGGTAAGTATAGATTTACTAATCTTAAATCCTCATCTATGTATCTAGGGGCCATATGTACATAGAATAGGAATAGTTATTTTCAAATATCGATTATATCTGAATTGCTATTTGGAAATCGCTATTCCGTGTGAGTGAAATGTTTTGTTTCATACTAACAATTCCTAGTGGGTCACAAATCAACCTACCTCATGAATATTAATGGGGTAGGTTGCAGTTTGTGACCCATTACGAATTGCACCCATCAGAGGGATGGTGGCCTGCTGAGGTCAGCAGGCCACCATGTCTGTGACAGCGTTTTAATAATGTTTTTTGTTGTTGTTGAACTGTAACCCACTTTTCTTAAAGGAAAATGGGATGTATTTCAACAATGAGAAATTACACATGATGTTTTATTTATTTACGAGCAGGTAGTGGTCTATTGGATCACTGCCCGCTCTTAAATGTTTTCTCAATGTTCACACTGGGAATGGGGCCCCATGGGGACCCCTTCCAATTTGCAAATACATTACCACCAACTTTAAGTGGTGGTAAAGTGTAACGTTATACAATCGCATTTCGGTCACAAAACATTTGTGCATGCTAATGCAGTTTGGTATTCGGAAGGTAAGCCCTGAATACACTGCATCCAGATACCGATTTGCAAAACTCAAATTGCGATTCGGTAACAAGTTACCGAATTGAAATTTGGGTTTTGTACATTCCCCAAAGCATTTTTCTGGTTGCAAATGGGCCGATTCTGTGATTTGGCCCATTTGTTACCAGACAATTGCTTCGTACATATGCCCCTCGATGATGTAAATAGATGTGGAGTTAAGAATAAAAGACATACTTACCTATTTGTACTCACCTTCATAATATTGTGCTACTCAATTTTCTAGATACAATATTTTGGCAGGAAGATATCTGTTTTATTGTTTTTTTGTTTTTTTTTTATTTGTGTTTATTATTTTTTCAAACAAACCATACATGTGTGTCATTTACACTTATAATATTTGGCACATTATCGGTACATCTATTTCACAACGCCCAAGAGCAGTGGAGTACACACCGATGTTTAGAAGAGTACAATGAAGTATTTACATAAACATCGAGGATTTTCTTACAGTTGATCAAAGCATCACACATATCCACATTCAGGTAAGTATTACCATGTGCCCGCAACACAGCCCTTCATTGATGAGCCGCCATTCTGCCGCACCCGATACTGTCCAATCCCGGGCGCACCCGGACAGTCCAAACCTGCCAATTTGCAATGCAATCAACACAGATCAATAGCACCACCACCCTCAAGGGAATCCAACCCCACTAATGTTGTGTGTGTCCAGAACCTCCCAGGGGTGCAGGCTCCTCTTACTCTGTTGCGGTGTCCGCCTGCGGGTGTGCTAACAGATAGCACGTTAGGGGGGCCCATATATCCTTGGGCCTCAAAGTACTTGGTAACAATTCCGCGTATGTAGTGAGCTGTTCCTGACAATACACTAAGTCGTCAATCCAGACTTTGAACTTGAGCACCTGCCCCCTTCCCCAGCGGCACGCCACGCGCCTTTTTGCCATAAGTAGCGCAAGGGCCACATATTTGCGATGCGCCGGCTTCAGCGGTTTAACATATCCTAGCAGGGCCAATAGGGGTGTGGGCTCAATATGAGTATCTACCATCAAGTCCAGGGCTTCAAAAACATGTTTCCAATAATCATGTACTTCCTGGCATTCCCAGGCTAGATGCAAAACATCTGCACCCGGGGCTCGACACCTGTCGCACCTGTCTGTATCCCTCAGATTATACCTATGCATCCGGGCCGGAGTGTAATACAATCTATGTAGGAATTTGTAATGTATTATACGTAGCCTACTGCTAGCCGATACCTGCGCTGTCTGCGATGAGCAGTATTCCCATTGTTCATCTGTCAGCTCAAAGCCCAATTCCACGTCCCAGTGCGTTCTAGCTAGTGCAGGCGGTTCCTTTCTTTGTGTGTGCACTGTGCGGTATATCAGTGATACTAGCCATTTGGCTGTCGTGCTTTTAAGAGTCAGTTGTAGCGGAGCAAGTACTGGGGGCTCAGCCAGGAAGTCCGGAGTGAGGGAACGGATGCCCTGTCTGAGACGTATGTATAAAAATACATCATGCGGGGTCTGCTGCAAGCCTTGAAAGACATGCTCAATCTTTCGAAACTGGCCTTCATGATACAAGTCCCCTCAAGCTTTAATGTGTGTGTGCTCCGCAAACTTATGAAATACTGTTTCTTTAAGCAGGGGCATGTTGGGATGATATGCGAGAGGCAGCAGCGGAGAATAGAGCAGGGGGGTGTCCAACATATGACCTATGCGTTGCCTCGCTGCAACGGTTCAGGTAACAGTAGTCTGCGTCTTTTCCCTGACAGTAGATGCATCATACAGCGCACCATCAATCGGGACGGGAGGTGCAAGCCAGTGCTCTGCCGCCACTTGTGGCATATATCTTGGTTGGTGCACCCAGAAGTACGCATAGTGGACCTGCGCGCTGATATAATACAATTCAAAATTGGGCACGCCAAATCCTCCTTGTGAGTAGGGTCTAATGAGAACATTCCACTGCAGTCTCGGGTGTTTGCCCCCCCATACCAAGCGTATCAATTTGGACTTAAGTAGCTCCCCAGATAAAACGGTATATTTAAAAACAGATAAAGTAATTGGGGCAGTATCACCATTTTAATTAGGGACGCTCGTCCCACCATAGAGAGAGGGAGTGTGATCCAGCGGGAGACGCAATCCGTTATGCGCGTCAGGGCCGTACCGTAATTAAGGCGCATCAGCTCGTCCCTATCTCTCGTAACACGAACGCCCAAATACCGCAATTCGTCCTCACACCACTCCAAGGGATAATCCAATGGGAAGCGGACCGCTGCAACCGCCAGAGGAAAAATAGAGGACTTACCCCAATTGATTTGAATCCCGGAAAGTTTCCCAAATACAATGAACTCCCTGAGGATTGGGTTTAAATTGTGCTGCGGATCGCGAATATATAGAGTAATATCATCTGCATACAAGAATATTAATATCTGCCTCATATTGCACCGCAGTGCTTTATCTTTATGACGCTGCCGCAGTTTCGCCACTAATGGTAAAACCGCAAGCGCGAAAAGTAAGGGGGCATCCCTGCCGGGTGCCCCTTATGACCGGGAACGCCTGGGATATGCGACCATTTATGAGCACCTTAGCAACTGGCGAACAGTACAGTAGTTTGATCCAGGAGAGAAAGAGGGGGGGAAAGCCCATTCACAACATCACCCCAAAGATATAGTCCCACTCAATTGAATCAAAAGCCTTTGTGGCATCTAGAAATACAGCCGCCAAAGGCAATTCAGAAGAGACATTATTTAGTACAGTGAAGAGGGTTCTTATATTGAGGGAAGTAGCTCTTCCGGTCACAAAGCCAGACTGATCAGGAAGAATTAGGTTTTCCATCAGTAAGCTGAGTCGGTTGGCTATGAGTTTGGCCAGTATTTTACATCACAATTAAGGAGTGACAATGGCCTGTAAGAGTCGCACTGATGGGGTGCTTTCCCTGTCTTTAAAAGTGAAATGATTAGGGCCTTTCTCATGGACGGAGGTATGCATCTGGTGTCTAAAGCATCTTCATAGACTTCGCGAAGTATGGGGGCCATCTGGTCTATATAAGTTTTGTAAAACTCTTTGGGAATGCCATCTGTGCCAGTAGCCTTCCCCGACTGCAGGTGAATGATTGCGTCCCTTAACTCATCAAGCTCAAACGGGGCACATAAAAACTCTCGCTGCCTATCGCTCAGCCATCCCAATGTCACATCCTCCAAATAACTTTCCAGATTTAACTTATCTACCCTATGTGTGGTGTACAATTGGGCATAGTGCGTGGTAAAGGCATTGAGTATGTTTGCAGTGTCTCTATATACCACCTCCCCCAGACCTTCAAGTTCCAACACGTAGTTGGAATAACGCGGTTTTCTAATTGTGTCTGCCAGCGCCTTGCCTGGCCTTTCCCCCTCCCCATAACGTCGGGCCACCCAATATCTACCCCGGAAGCGCGACTCTCTCCGTGCCGATTCCATATACTCTGTGTGTGTCTCCCTAAATTTTAGTTGGGTGGGACCATCCGGGTGTGAAGCCAATTTCGTCTTTAGTGCTTTGAGTTCCGTATCCCGCTTACGCAGTGTGTTCATGATGTCCTTGAGTACTCCTGACCCCTTAGATATGCAATAACCCCTAAGTGTAACTTTGAATGCCTCCCAAATGGTCTCAACAGTCTCTACTGAGTCTATATTCCGCACAAAAAAATTGCGCACCTCTTCCCTCAGCTCCTCCTGAAAAACCAAGTCTAATAGAATAGGAGCGTGCAGTCTCCAACTATTGCGTGGTCGGCCATAATCTGCCAATGACGGCGTAAGTTTGACGGGGGTGTGGTCTGAGTAAGTATGGGCCAGGTGCTGCGCTTGAGATATGGCTGGGCCCAGCCCACGGAACAAAAACAAATAGTCCAGTCGCGCCCACAACGCCGCTTGTGTAGTGTAGTGTGTTCCCTCTAGTTTGTGGGGGTGAGTATGTCTCCAGGCATCAATTAGTTGGTAAGTAGTTAGTGTGCTTTGCAGGACAGTGCGCGCTTTAGTGTAGTGATGAGGGGCAGGGTGAGACTTATCAACTTCTGGGTTGCATGCAACATTAGGACAGTGCGCGCTTTAGTGTAGTGATGAGGGGCAGGGTGAGACTTATCAACTTCTGGGTTGCATGCAACATTAAAGTCTCCTCCCCAGATTATATGGTTGGAGCCTATATCAAAGATCTTAGCCCATAATGCGGTATAAACGTCTGGGGCGTCCACATTCAGCCCGTAGCAGCAGGCCAGAGTGACTGAGTCAGAACCCAGTCTACCCCAAGCCAGGCAATACCTCCCCTGCGTGTCCCAGGTAGTCCCAGCCAGCTGAAAAGGTGTGCGCTTCTTTATTAGTATGGCTGTTCCCCTCTCATAAGCTGAATAAGAGGAAAAGATTATGTGCTCTGCCCTCTTACTTGCAAAAGTGTTGACACTCTGGGGATTAAAATGCGTCTCTTGCAGCATGGCTATGTGCACCTGGTGCCTGTCTAAATAGGCTAGTATGTTTCACTTTTTACGTGAATCTCCCAACCCTCTGATGTTCCATGTAACAATATTCAGTTTCTCGGAACCTGTGTCAACCAGGGGCTTTTATGCTCGTCAATGAAGAAGCCCATACCCAAAGGGTGTAGCCCAGCTCATGGGTGTGTATATACTGCATTGCTGTACCTTGTGCCAAGAGCTCGACAATTACATCGCATGCCATCCTTGTTAAGCCATGAACAAAAACATCCTGTTTTAGGAAGAACATGTGCAAACTAAAACATTCCCCCCTTGATCACCCCCTCCCACTGAAGCAGCCCCAACTTGCCAGACGTAATCACCCACCCCCCCTCCCCTTCTTCCTTTGAAAACAAAACAAAAAAGGAAGAAACCAAACACACACTGCACACAGTGAGCAACAGTGGGAGAATGCCCATGGGGGGTATCCCTAGGTGACAACACAGGTACACCGCGCTCGGAGAGTCCACCACAGATGGTGGGGCGGACTCTGGGGAGCCGAGGGTGCCCAGCGTGTACGGGAAAGAGCTCAGAGTGACTGGTCAGCTGAACAATATACTTGATGATCACCAGAATTCCAGCTGTCCAGCAATCGTAACCTTCTCATCTTACCTTTCACAAACAAAAAAAAAAACAATGTAAAGTAGTACAATAGTTACTGTGGGTCATCGTCTACTCCCATTGCTGAGGGCTGTTGCGATGCTGCCGAGGCTCCATTATTGCGACTCACGCATTTCAAATGTTTAAGGAATTCTTCTACTTGTTGTGGCTTAGTGAAAAACCACTGTTTACCCTGATGTATAACCCTGAGGTGCGCGGGGTACAACAGCACATAATCAATTTGGGCTAGGCACAGTTTATTCTTAACGTCCGTAAACTTGTGTCTCTCCTCTTGGACCGTGGGGGTAAAATCTGGGTAATTAGAGAATGTATTGCCATCATAGGTCAACTGTTGTTTATTTCTCGCAACACGGAGAGCAACATCCCAGTCCCTATAGTTTAGAAGTCTCGCTATGATGGGACGCGGTGTGCCTCTAGGGGGTGGGCGCGGCCCCAATGTGCGATGTGCACGTTCTATTTTGAACTGGTTGGAGAAAGCTTCCGCTCCGACTGAGGATAAAACAATTTTTCCACGTACTCCTCCATTTTCCCTGTGTTGGTTGACTCCGGTATTCCTAGGATGCAAATATTATTGCGCCGACTTCGCGCTTCTAAGTCCTCATTCTTTGCGGCGACGATTTATAATAATTTATCCTTGTGGGTGACCTGCGCAGTGACCCGAGTTGTAGCATCCTCAGTATCCGAAATGCGCGTCTCTGTCTCTTTTATGCGATCCTCGTGCCCTTCCAGTTTATGCGCAATGGCGTCTATACGCGATGACATTCTGTCGACCTTTTCCACAATGGTAGCGAACCCCTGCCGGACCTCCTGAAGAATACTCTGCACATCAGTAGCTGGCATGGCCGCACCACTCTGGGCCTCAGCTCTATTGTCCAGATCCTGGTTCTCCTGCAGGCACCGAGCATTCCGCTTCGTTGCCTCAAAGTTCAGTTTGGGTTGACGGGTATCTGGTTTGCCCATGGTGCCCTGAATGCACAGCACACCCATTTATCCTCTATACCGCTACCTGCGTCTCACGCGGGAAGGGGGCAATGCACACAGCAACTAGTAGGGGCCACTCGTCGGCGGAGCAGCAATGCAGATGGTGTATCAAAGCGCCCACAACTGGTGCACTCGGCCCGCCAGGCGATCGCAATTCCCCCAGCGCACCAGCAGTGAGCAATGCAGATCAAGTAGGCCGTGGGTTATAGTACATCAATATCTCGGGGCCTCAGTTCACCAAGACATCAGGACAGTCACTTAGGGCGGCCTCCACACATATGGCCAGCAACTTGGGGAGAAGATCCAAAGCATCTCCTATGCTGTTGCTTTTGTCACCTCAGCCCTTCTCTCGAACAGCACCCCCGCGTCACCAGCCATACAGCGCGCAGGAAGGATAAAGCTGTGCGCCCGACTCAGTTTTGCGCCAGTCCAGAGCGTGTCCTGTATCCCCAAATCATCAAGGGAGGGGGGACTGGGGCGCAGTCACTGCATCACCCTCCGCACCCCCAACAACTGCAATGTGGCCCATCTTGAGGCACAGATGGAGATCCCCGGGCCGCTCCGCCACCAGGCTGCTCCCAAATCACCCCACCGCTGCAGCGGCAAGGGAGGCCGGGTCCAGGCCGGGCGCGCGATGAATCAGAGCAGTGGGGCCGGCGCAGTCACCACATCAGGCAGGAGCAGGCCCGATCATCCAAATACCCACCGGGGTGGGAGAGGCGAAACCACGCACCGTCCAGCATCCAGTCACAAGGCAGGTAAGGCAAGCGACTACCCGCCAAAGCACTCAGGGCGCCTGCGGCACAAGGCAGGCAGCGCCGCTCACCTCCTCTCTCCAGCGACGTCACAGCAGCCACAGCACCTCCCAGGTAATAAGTAGGCAGGGCCCCCCTCATTTACACCGCAATCATCGTTCACGAGGATAGGGGCATCAGCTCCGACCTCACCGCCAAGTCCGCATCGCAAGGCCTGGGCGCCTCGTGTACAGCAACGGACTCGCGTAGTTCTGAAGGCCGAGCCAGGGCACCATGCCTCTCCGTCCCCCACGCCGGCCGGATCTTCACGGTGTAAGAGCAGGAGCAGGAGTGGCTCAAAACAGCTGATCTTTTCAGCGAGTCCCCAACAAGTCTATTGCTTCACCAGGCTACAGTTTAAAACAGCCATCAGGTCCTCTGAGCAGGATAAATGAAGGATATGCACGCAGGGCTGCAGGAGCCTCACAACAGTGTGGCCATTTTGCGTGTGCTGTTGCACTCCCTTGCTGGGATGTGTCCCCCTTGGGCACTCCAAAAGTCCTATAAAAATAGGTTCTTCAAATTGTAAATAATTGAGAAGAAGTTCAATTTGTTGTATACATCAATTCCTATATTTAATTCTTCATACATGTTGTTGTTGTCATTTTCAAATCACCTATAGTGCATAGTTTGCGGACTACTAATCAATCCAATGCATTTCAGGTCTCTTTTTGAACCCTTCGTCAGGGATTAGTCCTAGGATGAAACGTAAAAATAATAATCATGAGCAGTGTTCTGTGCCTATGTTTAACGGAATTGTTATGACAGTGCACTGTGTATCATAACAGTTAGTACTGTGCCTCCAAAACTAGTGGAGAGATTGCTCGCGTTGTATTTACGTGTATTAGTAAAAAAGGATACATGCTGATTTGACGGTAAATAAAGTTTTTGAATATTCACGAAAAAAGCGGTGATAATCCAACGTGCTGGTTAAGAAAACAGTGATTACAATGAAAATATCAGCGTCTCTCGAGTGAAAGACGTGTTGTCAGCTAATGGTGGCCCCCGAGTCCTTTTAGTAGAGAAAATGGAAAAGCAGAAAAGACGTTTGTGGTTAGTGGAATGTCTAATGTGCCAAATACAATGAGTTCGGGCCGTTCGTGACGGAAGTTAATAAACGAACGTGTGAAAGTAATTATAAACGTGAATACTGAGGGCACGTGGACGGTTCTATCAAAGCGATGTTCATAGTAAACAATTAAAAAAATGCTAGCGATTTGTTGCTATTAAAATAGTATTCATACCTCACTATGCTGTAATCATCATTCCTGTGGTTAGTTCGGTGCTAATGGCATAGCGGACTCAGTGTGGTTTAAATCTACAGTGGTGATAGAAAGAGGACTAGGTGTGTAGAGTGTCGGAGTGTGAAAGAAATTGAAAAATGACTAGAAGTAAGAAAAATATTAGGGCGGCCATCTTGAAATGTGTAAAGGACACGTTGAACTTTCTTAAATACAATTAAATCATATAACAGTCTGAAAAAAGTATTATACATTTAAAAATTCAAAAATTAAAGAATTAAATCATAAGTTCATGACAATCACCAGAATGTTTTATAAGAAACATGATAGTTCGATTTGTTCATTCATCCCAAATGGCTGGGTGCTATCAAGTCTTTTTATCCAGTAATTTTCATGTTGAAGTAAGTGTTTGTGATTGTCGCGACCTTCTTGTTTCTGTACCACTTCTAGGATCAAGAATTTCAGTTGGCTGATGTTATGATGATTAGAAAGGAAATGGTTTGCAACAGTTGATTTGGGATTCTTAGTACGTATGTTTGATTTATGTTCATTGATTCGTACTTTGATTTTCCTCTCGGTTTTTCCTATGTAAACTATGCCGCATGGGCATTTTAATAAGTAAATTACATTCATGGTGTGACATGTGGCAGTGACTCTGAGTTCTATGTTTTGACCTTTCCTTGGGTGTGTTATGTTCGCTCCTGTGATAATATTATTGCAGTTGTTGCAGTGATGACGAGCAATAATTCCTTTGAAACTTTGGGTGTCTTCTGTCTTGTGTTGCTTTAACATTTCTCCTAGGTTCTTATTTCTAGTATATGCAAAAGTTGGCAAGTTTTTAAATAAGTCCTTAAAATCTAGTTCTAAGGTTAGAATTGGCCAGTGACCTTTGATAATCCGTTTTAGTTTTGGGCTAGCCGTGGAATATTCAGACACCATCACAATCCGATCCTGTTTGGTTGTAATTGATCTTTGTAATAACTCTTGTCTGTTTTTTTGTTGACATCTCGATAAAGCGCGTTTTAGTATGTTTTTGGGATAACCCCTCTGTTCAAAGTGCTCTGTGATTTCTTTTAATCTGATGGTTGTGATTTGTGGATTTGAGACAGTCCGTTTGACAAGTAACATTTGTGAGTAAGGTAGATGTTTTTTTAGCGACTCCTGATGAAAGCTGGCGTAGTGTAATGTGTTGTTTCGGTTGGTGGGTTTGCTATAGATGTCGGTTGTGAAAACGTTGTTAACTAGTGTTATTTGGACGTCCAAAAATGCGATCTGTGTGTGTTGTAAGTCGTATGCAAATTGTATTCTTCCATTGATCAAGTTTAAATCGTTTAATGCTTGAGTTAGTATGGGTTCTGGACCATGCCATATGCTGAATATATCGGCAATGTATCTTAAAAAAAGTTTACTGTGATTCTTCCATGGGTTCTTGGTTAGGATATGATCTTGTTCAAATTTATCCATGAACAGATTTGCGTACGCCAGAGCGGCGCAATTGCCCATGGATGTACCCGTTGTTTGTAAAAAACATTGGTTTTTCCAGGTACAATAACTTTGAAACAAAGTAAAATGTAATAGTTCCATTAGAAAAACTTGCATGTCGGGTTTTATATCAGAATTCAATAGAGCTTGTTCAACGGCCTCTATTCCCAGTTCATGTGGTATTAACGTATACAATGACTTAACGCCTATGGTGCACATGAGTATTGTTTCTTCTTTATCTATCTTTATGTGATACAGTTTGTTGAGAAAATCCGTTGTATCTTTCACAAATGTTTGCATTTTAAACAGCAAGGGTTGTAAATATCGATCAATGGATTGTCCAACTGGTTTGTGTAAACTCCCTTTAGTAGATACTATTGGTCTAAATGGTGGATATGTTAAGTTCTTATGTATCTTGGGAACCATGTAAATAATTGGGCTTCTGGGATATTCTTTGATAAGAAATCTTTTAGTTCTATCGTTGATAACTCCGTTGTCAAAGGCGTGGTTGATGACTGTTTTCAACATAGTCTGAAAGCTGTCTGTGGGGTTAGTGTCCAATTTGATATATGTGGCTTCCTCTGAGAGATGTTTGATAACTGCTGTTTCATATTTGTCTCGGTTGAGTATAACGCCACCTAGTGCCCCCCCCCCCCCCCATATCTGTTTTATTGTTGTGGAAAAGTTTAACTTTTCTCAACTTTTCTCATAAAATAGTTTTGTATAACACCCTTCCTAGTGCTTCATCATCTTAAATGAGCATTGCTGAATCAGGGCGGTAGATGCAGAGTGGAGGTTTCTGTCAATGTCATAAAGTGAAATTAGTTTTTGCTGGTGTTCTGGAACTTTGCCCTAGTTTACTTTATGGATTGTGCAGAGAACTTTTAATTAAATATAGGTGTCTGCTGAGAGCTAGAAAGGGCAGGCTTCATGTGATCATGTTTGAAGTATAGACACATTCTGACTATATTGTTCTGTTGCTCTATATAATGTAGCAATGCATTGTAGATGATGATACACTAGTTCACGAGTGGCATGAGAATGCCCTATTACTTACCTGTAATCTTCATTACTCCTGGTCCCGTTGTCCTCGTCCCATTCATGACCAAGTGGAGATAATCATCTCCTGAAAGAAAAAAAAAGAACAGAGGAATGCTGGGATCTTAACCCCAACCCTCTCTCACTGGGAGTACATTACCCAGCATTCTACCAGAACTACCAAGCCCCCAACAGGAAGTCCGGCTGTCCGGGAGGGAGGGTGGGGCGTATGGAATGGGACGAGGACAACAAGACCAGGAGTAATGAAGATTACTGGTAAGTAATAAGGTATTATCTCCAGGTCCCTCCTGTCCTCATACTATTCATGACAAAGTGGAGAATACCAAAGCCAGAAACCCAGTCTTCCAAAACCCTCAAGCACAGCCAGGAAACCACACTAAAGGCAGCAACCCAAGGGAAGCAAAGGGAGAACTGCAGGAAGCAACAGGCACAGCACCTAGTCAGGAAAGCACCCCACCAAAAAGCAGGGTCCCCCCCACCCAAATCAAACAGGTTACGAACAAGACGAAGAAGAGGAAAACCCACAGAGGGCACCCAAAACACACCAGGAACCCCCTGAGCCAACAAGGAAGGAGGAGACACGCCAAAATAAAACCACCTGAGGCAGTCGACAACAGAAGGACAGCGAGGAGGCCACACATGGAAGAAGACCCCATGCAGCCAAACCGACCAGCAAGCCAGAAACAGGCCATCAGGATCACAATCAAGGACCGGAAACTGGGACCAAGGAAAACCCCAGGCCCCAGCAAAAGGCAAACCCCAAACCGCCAAGCAGAAGGGAGCACACCACTAAGGCGAGCAGGCCAAGAAACCTAGGCTGAAAATGAGGCACACCACAAAGACCCCAAAGGCAAAGCCCCAGAAGGGAAACAGGGCCCAAAGCAACCAATACCACTGGAACCCAGTGGACCAGAGAAGACAAAGCCCCAACAAGACACGGAAAAAAAAATCACCAACAACACCCACCGGACAAAATGCCAACAAGCCCGGCACCACCAGGTAGCCACATCGACCTGGCAGTAGCACACACACAGAGCGAGCCCAGTAAGAACACAAGGGAAGCACCGACAGCCAAAGAGACACACAAGTAACCCCAACGAAAGATGAGGGGAAAAAAGGAAGGCCCCACAGCCCCCGCCGCAACCAGGCACGAAGAGTGAAAAGGGCCAACCACAGGACATACCGCAACACTACCGGGCAGTCCCACAGGAGACCAACCCAAAAAGGATATAGGAGAGAGTAAGCCAACAGGGCAAAGGCACAAACCCAGAGGACCAACCAAGGGCAGGACCATCCAGACCAAACCAGGAAGGGGAGGAAGCACTAGCCAAGCACCAGCCCCCAACCAGAACAACCCGGCCCCCTAGAGAGCCCACGGGATAGCACCACCGAAACCCCACAGAAGATGACCAGGCCCCAGAGAAGAACGGCCAGCACCAACCACCAGAGCTGACACACGACAGCCACCAAGCACCCAGCCCAGGAGACAGAGCCAAAGCAGGAGCCCAGGGACAGGCCAAAAGGCCAAGGCACACACAAGAAAACCAGGGAAACACTAACACAACCCATGCAATGCCGCCACACATGTCCCCAAGAGCCAAAAGGGAGCAGGCCTGAGAACTCCAAAGAAAACCAGCCTCCGAAAGATCGAAAGACCAACCAGGAGGACCAAACAGTCAGACCCCAACTGAACAGGGGAAGAGCCAGAGACCAGAACTCCAGGAGGCCCAACATCCCACAAGGAACAAGGCAAGCAACAGAGCCCAACCAAAAGAAAGGCAAAAGGGCAGATACCATCTGACCCAGACTCAAACCAAACCAGGGCCAGACATGAAAGATCAGAACAGCATTGGCAGGCGAGGCAAGCCCCCAAGGCAACCGAGACCAGGGCAAACCAAAGAACACAGGGAAACAACAGGGAAAGAAACCCCGCCTCAAGCAACACAGCTACAGAAGGACACCCCAACCGCAAACCCGGGACTGACTGAAGCAGGAAACCACAGCCTCGCAGAAGGCAAACACCGACCAGCGGAGAAAAGATGCAATGGGTCCCCCAACCGAGCAGCCAGCTGACCAAGCGGTCTAGGAAACCCCAGGACCACAGCAAGGGAAACCCCCAAGCGAGCCCCAACACCAGCAGCAGAATAAGAGCCAAGACCAGAAACAACAGAAAAATAATCCAGCCAGAGACACCCCCAAAGGGACCAGGCAGCCAGTCAACCAAACCACAGACAGGCCAGCAAAGACCGGAGGACACCAACATGGAATCCAGACAGGCCTGGAAGGGGCAGGGCAGGGCCAACAGCCACAACCCCCTACCACCAAGGGGAGAGAAAAAGAACCCCCGAAACCAGCCAAGCCACAGAGGCAACAGAAGCCAGGGTGGATGCCAAGCAGACTGCACAGGCACACAAACTCCACGGCCAGCACGCGCCTAAGGGAGGGCAGATGCAGGGGACAAAACCCCCAGGGCAAAAAACAAGGAAACCGGCCACAACCAAGTCAACAGAGCGCAAAAGCAGCTGGGAATCCAGGGCCAAAGTCAAGCAACCCGCCCGGGCAGGAGGATCCGGCAGCCCAACCCGCACCCGGGGAAGGCCCATGCAGAGCACAGGTAAAAGCAAAGGGCAGGAAGGCCAACAGAGACTCCCCGCACAGAACCGCCAGACAAAAACAAGGCACCATCCTAATGGCCCAGAACAGTGAGGGCTGAGAACAAAACAGCCTGGCCGAAAACAAAACAGAGGCCACAGCCAAAGTCCCACAACCAGAGCTGGAGCAAAACGTACCTGAAAGAGGGAGAGCACCCAAACAGCAACCAAAAGCAGGAAGAGCAAAAAACAGCAAAAGAGAGACCCAGAGAACAGAGCAGCCGGCAGAGGAACAACAGCCCAAGGGAGCAGGGAAGCCAGAGGCACAGGAATCTGCCTGAACTATAGCACCAATCCCCTGGACAACTGGCAACAAGGCGGGCAGACACCCAAAGTGGCTAGACAAAATACCACAGGACCGCACCACCTGACATGGGGAGCAGGGGCACACCGACCTACTTATACCCCCAATGGGAGCAGACCAGGGGCGGCACTCAGAGAAGACAGGAGCTGGCAGAGAGGCAAAGACCGAACCAGCCAGAACCATGGGCCAAGGCCCCAAACAGCAGGAACACCCCCACCCCCGCAAGGACCAGGACTCTACTGCAGAGGGACCAGCCACCCATCAGGCTGAGACAACGCAAGCCAGAGAGCACCGGACACCCCCCCCAACACCACAGAAATGGGCAGAACACACACACCTGCCAGAAGACACCCCCAGAGCCAGCCCAAACCCCACAACACTGCCAGCCTCAAATGCAGCCCCACCAGGCAGTCCAGGAGTGCCCCCAAATGAGCACCCGGGTGACACAGAGATCATTGCACCCGGAAACACAGACGGACACCCAGCCAGGCACCAACCAGGTCTGAATATGCTGAACCACAGAGAGCAGAAGAGAGCCAGCGGCACCCAGGTGGCAAAGCAGGAGGCCAAGCCAAACCACCCGCAAGCCGTCCCACCAGGGGCTAACGGAGAACAGCCCCCAGACTGTCAACCACACAAGAGACCAGAAAGAAAAACACTCACAGTGGGCATCACAGGGGGAACTAAGACCAGGCAACAGAGGGACCTGGGACCCCAACAGCCACAGGGCCGCGCCACAGAGCAACAGCCACAGGCAGCCAAAGTGCAACATTGTAAAGGACAGCAAGAAGCACATAGCACAGGCCATCTCAGATGGGGCCCCACCGTAACAGGCCCGACCCAGGACAACCCCCGATAGGAGACAAGAACAGAGTCAGACCAGGTGACAAGGCCGCAGACCACAAATAAGGACCAAGGAAGGAGGAGCACAGGGCAATGGAGGGAAAAACACCCAACTTTCTCAGCCCGACACCTGCAAAAGAAAACCCACCAGCACAGGGTTGACAGAGGCGGGTTCTCAAACAGGGACTGAAAGTCCACAGCATCTCGTAGTCCCAGGCAAGCACCCAACCACGAACAAACCAAGCCCGACACAGCCCATCTTCTGTGAACAGACGAGAACAGGAGTGCACAAGAGGCATGGCCGAAGGCTGCTACACACGCTCCACAGCATCAGGCACCCATGGCCGACTGTGAACTTATCCAACAGCCAGCCCACAGTACCTGGAAATGCAGAGAGGAAGGAAAAATGCAACCACTTTGCGGTACTTCCTCGGGGGGGGGGGGGGGGGGGAGACACCCCAAACCTGAACAAGGTCCATCCAAGCCAGCCTAAGGCTTACCACCAACATCCACGCCAGGGCAGGAAGAAAGTAGGCAGCCCGGATGCAGGCAACAAAGAAAGCCGTCCTACCAACAGGCATCCTGAGGCATACTCACAGACTCCAAGACGGACTCCCATCCAGCCCAGAGCAAGTGGTACTGACAGAGAGGCAGGAAGACAGGGGAACCAGCGATTGAGGTGCATCTTCCACCCGGCCAGGCCATAGAAAGACATGCCCTCCAACCAAGAACTGACCGGGAGGCCGGTGCACCTGCCACAAAGGGCCGGCCGTTCAGAAACATCCAAGCCTCCTGGCAAGCCCGGCTGGCCAGGAGGCAGTAATGAAGAAACCCCGTCCAGGACAGCCAGGCAACGAGCCGGGGACCGAAGAGGAACGCCACTCCACCCCAGCAGGAGCAACACCAGCACCTCATCACATTCCTGTCGAAAGACAGAAAAAAAAAACAGGCGGAATGCTGGGTAAGTACTGCTTGTGTACTCCCAGTGGGAGGGGTTGGGGTTAAGGTCCCAGCATTCCTCTGTTCTTTTATTCTGTCGGGACATGATTATCTCCACTTTGTCATGAATGGGAGGAGGATAGGATGGACCCAGGGGGTAATGGCTCCTGTCATCTGCACACAAGTTTCTTTTAGGAGTAATTAGAGAATATTTCAAAGTAAGAAGTGCTGAAGATTGATGCTCTTAATGACTTGTTCCATGAACAAAAACTTAGGGGCCGATTCTGATCTCGCTCAGAAAGCCCTACGGCCAACTCACGCCCTTAGAGCTTTCTGACCGACTCCTGCTGCAGGGCTCTAAGCGCCCAAGTATGATACAAGTATGCGCTGACAAGTCGCTCGGAGCCCCATTGAAGTCAATGGGAGCCTGTCGTACAGAGCGTACATAGGATCCCATTGACAAAGAAGGCACGTCTCGGAAAAGGGTGCCCCCTGTCACGGGGATGTGTTGATGCCCCCCGCAATGTACATGCATGTGTAGGGGGGACCCCCTGCTGTCTGAGTCGTAGGGCCCCGGGTGAAGGGGGTACGCCGCGAATCCCCGAAGTCTGCTTCCCGGAGGTTTATCGAGGCTGAGGCTCCGACTCCCTCCGTCTGCTTGAAACACTCATCGCACTTGGTCGGTCGGAAATCGCATGCATTGCGCTGTACGCGTCGGCCATTTTCGAGTCGCTCGGAAGGCATCGCTGATGTGTACAAGTCGGTCGTAGCGCGAGGCTTAAAACGCATCGTACTTGCTCACTCGCACGGTGGGACGAGTCGGTCGGAAATCGCACGCGCTACTCGAATTTGCTCCTGACGGATGCCGCTAGGAGCCCTTCCGAGCGAGATCCAAATCGGCCCCTAAGACTAAGAGTCAAAATGTATCCACAGGTTCCTGTTTTTTTTCTGTAGCTGAAAAGGTTTTCTGAAACCTGAGGGCCAATCGAAGGCTAGTGAATCTGGCACAGATTTTACCATTACTAGGGTCTCAGTATTCACTGTTTCGCAACAGAAATCTTAATTCAACCACCTGGGCACATGGTCAAGGTTCTGAGGCGTGTTCGTAGTCTTTTATAGTCTGTGGTCTAGACAGAAATTGACCTGCATGTTATGTGTCTACATTTAGAGGTTCACTTATTTCTGCACAGGTAGCTGAACCAGGAAACAAATATAGATGTTAAGCTTCAGGCAAACAATTTCCCTAGGGGGACACAACACATTACCGCTGGATCTCTTGGGTGTTTTTGATATGGTAAATCATGGATTGCTGTTGGAACGTCTCACAGAAATCAGTGTCACCAGTACAGCCTGGGACTTACTTAAAGCTTTCTTTTCTGATAGAGAACAGTGAACGAGTTTGCCTATCATCCACTCTCTTTCCCATGGGGGGTCCCTCAGGGGTCCTTGCTCAGTCCTACTTTATTTAATGTCTACATTACACCTTTGACTGGTGTAATTAAAAGTTTTGACTTCTCCGTGACTTCTTATGCAATCGACACCCAAACCATTGTCTCACTGGCCAATGAGGATACAGGCGTAAGCGACATATTTTACGATTGTATGAAGGCCGTTAGCACGTGGATGAGCAGGAACTTCCTGAAATTGAATGCAGGAAAAACTGAAGTGATACTTTTTGGTGCACAAACTTTCTTCTGGACCCGTCCTGCTAGCCAGCAGATATGGGTCCTCCGGCAACTCGTGTCACTAAGGCCCGGAACTTGGGAGTTCTAATCGACAACAAACCAATCTAAACAAATCACGTCAGCGCCCTGTCCTCTTCTGCTGTGAGAATGCTAAAAAATATACTCCCGTTTATCCTGTCCAACTCTAGAAAAGTTTCATTGCATTATTAGTAATGACTAAATTGGATTATTTTAATGGTCTACTACTCACCACACACATGTATATCCTTAGCAAACTGCAAACACTGCAGAATGCTGCGGGAAGACTACTCTTGAAGATTCCAAAATATCACTCAGTAGCCCCAGCCATCAAAAACTTTATTTGGCTCCCTATTCAGACAGAGAATTACTTTTAAAGCACAATGTATCTTCTACAAAGCACTCCATGGCGTAGGTCCCGACTTTCTTCAACAAAGTTGTAACTGGTACATCTCAGGCAGAACCTTACATTCAGGCATGGCCAAACATATCATTGTCCCCAGATTCAAATGACCCACCTGCGATGGCAGTAGTTTTTTTCTGGGTACGTCAAAAACCTGGAATGCTTTAACACTGCACATCAAGAGTGCATCTAATCTCATGACCTTTAGGAAGCTCTTGAAGACCTGGCTTTTCAACACCTGCTAGATCTTTGCTCCATCTTCCTGCTACTCGTCTCCTGTATCAAAGCCAGCGGTATGACACCCTTTGATAATCAAGCGCTTTAGAAAACCTATTAAAATAACATAACATGACAGGGTGTGTGGTTGACTAAACTGAACTAATACTTTTTTTGCCTCTGATTGGAGTAAAAAGAATGGATTGGATCAAGGACAGGAGTAAAAAGCTATATGTGCTCATTTTTCCAAACTTCCACAGTAACATATGGTCTCTAGTGTTACAGGTCAAAGAGAGGTAAAGGAGTATGAAGGCTGATTCATTTTCTTCATTCATCAAATGGAGTAATGTTGGTAGCATCTGGTTTGGCGCCCCTATTGGTCTGTATCTGCACTGAAGATCATGCAGGAGATGAGTTTGTTTCAAATACTATTGGAACTGTCTCGTTACCTTCTCTTCCAAGATTCTAGTTGGGAAAGGGAGACTGGAGATGAGCCAGTATTTTGCTAATATCTCGAGCTCTGAAGTTTTGTTTTTTTCTGAAGTGTGTTATGATGACATGATTCAAAATGCCTAAATGAATAACACAACTGAGATTAGAGGCAAGCATTTATTATGCTTGGTATAAATACTATGGGTGCAGCTATGCAAAATGTGATATGCTATTTATCACCATTTTTAAGTGTGGGGAGGGACCACTACCGGGACATGATGGCCTTCCCCTTCATCAACAATGGAAATCAATAGCATATTATACCCTGTGGATCTGCATTGATGTTTTATGTGCGGTGCCCTCTGTCTATCAAAAGCACAATATTGGTGGGCAGACTATTGAGGACAATATAAAATAAAATATTAAGAGGTGAGTAAGTCTGGATTTTCTATACCTAACTCTACATATATGCACCTACATGGTACATATATCTTGCATAGATGTGGAGTTGTGAATAAAATAGCTATACTTCCCTATAGGCACTTACATTTCGATATTTTGTCCCTTGCTATTCTAGTGCCACAATATTATTGGTGTTGACATTCTGTGGAACAACCAAATCTTATTCTGCTAAAAAAAACACAATAAATATCCCTCCGAAGCAAGGCCCTAGGTAGTTTCTTCTATAAAGCAATTCTAGAATGAAAACTATGAGACATTAATCAGTGTTTTCATTTGTCAGTTATGCTCACCTGCGATAGTAACAGTTTTGTGTGTATATATTTACATAATATAATATTTAAATGGGTCATCCAGCTGAAGGTCTTAAGGTTTTCATACTCTGAGAGAAACTGTCCCCTCTAAACATTTCAAAAGAGGTAATGCAGCTCATTCTGTAAAACCATAGCACAGTCAGTCAAAGAATAAACTAGTGGAAATGGTGTTTGCACTTTGCAGCACATTATATAACATGAAAAAGGTGGCCACTCTCAGAACCCTGAAAATTAATATTGAGTTATTTTCATATTTAAGGATCTCACTCTTACATTCTCAAAATCATAATTTGTTTTCTGCATTGTTTTAGTTTGCAATAAAAAGCCATACGATGTGCACAGTGTATATATTGAAATCTTGATTGTGATTGACAAAGATATCGGAAACAAAATATTGTGGTAATAAAATCGCAAAAAATAAAAATTGTGACTGTAAGTTTCAATGGATAAGCAAAGTTTTACTTTGCTTTACTCCATATATATCTACCTTATCAATATTGGCTAAGGGAGATTTTAGTAGATTTATCTCCAGATATAAGTACCTTATCGATATATATCATTGTGGTGCGTAGATGTGGAGTTGAGAATACTCTTGTCCTCGATATTTTTGACACAATACTTTGGGCACATGATATTTTTTTTCTCAATATTCTGTCAACCATTTTGACATGTTTTGATGAAATAGGTTATATCTGATCAATAATCTGATCTGTGTAATAATCTAATTTGTCTAACAATAAAATTGAAGAGGAACTCAAAAGTCCCCAAACTTCAAACATCTTTAGCTCCTACTTCCTCCTTCCGCCTTTTCTTATGTGATCAGATGCTTACTGAATCGATCCGTTTTACATTTACTCTAAATGACTTACTTGCCAACAATGCAGATTTTTGGAGAAATGTATTGTTTCAGAGCAGTCATCCAAGTCAGAGTGTCGTAGTACTCCTTTATTCCACATTATTAGGGTTAACTTTTTCTGCTCTGAGAAGAAATTTCGTCACAAACTTAAAAAGCCCAACTAAGAAAACCTTCTAAAACAGCAAATTTCCACTGCGACATTCAAAAAGTGTCATCAGCATGCTAGCCTTGAGCGATATTTTGAAAATGTTCTCATATGAAATAAATGTTATCTTGCCAAAAATGATGTGTATTCTGCAAGATCGCTTGGTGGTCGTCTCCAGGAAAATTAATCATTAGGTATGCCATTGCCACACAGTTTACCTGCTGAGTGTATTATCCTCAAACTTTATAAAATAACGTTGGCAACATTGCTTCCACATTACATTCACCCAGTTTCTCAGCTGCAGTGAGACATTTTTTCTTTGAACTAGGATCCAGTAGGTGAAAATTACACGAAAAAGCATAAGCGGCTCCTCCCCCGGAATTCCCCCCCAGAATTCCCCCTCGGAATTCCCCACTCCCGCCTCCCAGCCTCTCCTCCCTCCCACCTCCCCTACCTAATGACAGCTGCTGCGCGGCCGTGCAGCAGACGCGCGCAGCAGGTGTGCTGAAGGCTCACCAAAGGCAAGCTCGTCTGTGCCTTGTCCGCGACCCGACCGAGGCCAGTGCCAGGAACCCTGGACCTCCCACTACCCATCGCTACGACACCACCACCCTCCTCGCACTCAATCCTGGAAGACTTAGAGAATGCCAACAGGCCTCGCCGAACACGACCCACGGGCAGTTCTCCTGCCTCCACTGCCGCCAGACCCTCACCGCCACCCTGGCCTCCAACACCACCTGCGATGCATCCTCCTCAACGTACGTTCCATACAAAAAGAAGCCATGGAAGTCTCGAACTTACTCGACTCTCTCGCTCGACATCACCTTCTTCACAGAGACCTGGACCAATGCATCCTCCGCCCCCGACATCAGCACCCCCATCCCAGACGGATACAAGATCCCGAGGAAAGACCGCCACAACCACCCAGGAGGGGGCCTCGCCATCGCCCACAAGAGCACCCTCCACCTCACCCCCTCCAGCGAAACTTTCCCCTCCGCCGAACACCTGCACTTCCAGATCCAGACCAATCCCTAAGCCACACTCCGAAGAACCCTCATCTACAGACCCCCAGTCTCGAACACCCTTTGCCACCACCATCACTGACTTCATTGCACCCCACACCTTTGCCTCAACAAACTATATACTCAGTGGAGAACTGAACTTCCACCTCAACAACCCTAGCGACCCCAACTCGTCAACACACCGACCCACAGAGCAGGACACACCCTCGACCCCATCTTCGCGGCAAGAAACAGCATCCAATTCAGCCACATAACGCAGCCGCCATGGTCCGACCACCACTTCGTACACTTCGCCATCAACAACCCCAAGGCACCCAAACCAGCCCTCACATCCACCACGAAGGAACTCGAGCAAAGTTACCAATGAGCAACTTAACTCCACCCTCACCTGAGACAACCACACCTGGTTACCCGATGCAAACAACGCAGCCAGAGAACTCCATACCTGGATCTACAACTACGCAGACGAGCTCGCCCGCTACACAACCCAGACAGACAATGCCCCAGGAAAGCTGCCTGGTTCACCACTGCTCTCCAAGAAGCCAGACGCACCTGCAGACGCCTGGAGAAGAACTGGAGAAACACCAAGACAACCGAAAACCACACTACCTACAAGGACGCCATGACGGACTACCACAACCAGATCGGAGCCACCAAGAGGAACTTCATCCACAACAAAATCCTGGCCAACTCCACCAACTCCAAGGAACTTTTCAGTGTCATTCAAGAATTCACCAACCCAGGCAGCGAAGCCACACACATCACCTCTTACCAAGACCTCTGCGACAAGCTTGGAACCTATTTCCACCTCAAGATCAAAAACCTCTACGACAACTTCATCGACCATCCACCAGGCACCACAGACGGCCACCGCTCCCCAGAAACACCCGTCAGCCCACCATCTCCAACTGGACACAAATCACAGCCGAAGACACCGCCTCGACCACGAAAAGCATCCACTCGGGGGGGGCCCCACAGACCCCTGCCCCCTCACATCTACCACAGAACAGCGGCCGTCATCGCACCCGAACTACAATGCACCATCAACACCACCTTCAAAAGAGGCACCTTCCCAGATGACTGGAAGCGTGCAGAAGTCAGACCTCTGCTCAAGAAGCCCACAGCTGACCCCACCGACCTCAAGAACTATCGGCCCATCTTGTTCCTCTGCTTCGCAGCCAAAGCTGCAGAGAAAACAGTCAACAGGAAACGGACACGATTCATTGAAGAGAACGCCGTCCTCGACCCGTCCCAATCAAGATTCCGAAGCAACCACAGCACAGAGACCACCCTACTCGCCGACACAGATGAAATCCGCACCCTCCTGGACCAAGGCCACCCTTCAGCCCTCATCCTACTCGACCCATCAGCGGCATTTGACACCGTCTTCCACTGCACACTAGTCGCCAGACTACACGACGCAGGTATACAAGGAACAGCCCTGGACTGGATCCGATCATTCCTCCCCGGAAGAAGCCAAAGGATCAGACTCCCACCCTTCCTCTCCGACCCCACGAAAATCACCTGCGGAGTCCCACAGGGTTCATCCCTGAGCCCCACCCTCTTTAACATCTACATGGCCCCCCTCGCAGCCATCGTCCGACAACACGGCCTCAACATTATGTCCTATGCTGACGACACCCATCTCATCCTCTCCCTCACCAAAGACCCCACCACTGCCAAACTCAACTTCCAGAAAGGAATGCAAGACGTCGCAGTCTGGATGTCCAACAGCTGCCTGAAATTCAACGCCGAGAAGACAGATGTCCTCATCCTCGGAACCACCCCTTCTGCATGGGACAGCACCTGGTGGCCGACCGCCCTCGGAAGCCCACCTACCCCCTCAGACCACGCCAAGAACCTCGGTATTGTACTCGACTCATCACTCACCATGAACCGACAGGTCAACGCCGTCACCCTCCGCATCCTCCACAAGAGCTTCAAGTGGATCCCTCCTGAGTCAAGGAAAACAGTCACCCACGCACTCATCACCAGTAGACTGGACTATGGAAACATACTCTACACCGGCATCAACAAGTCCCTACTCCGCAAACTACCGACAATACAGAACACTGCCGCCAGACTAGTCCTCGGCATCCCCAGATACAAACACATCAGTCAACACCTATGAAGTCTCCACTGGCTCCCTGTGGAGAAAAGAGTCACTTTCAAAATCCTCACTCACGTCTACAAATGCCTACACAACAACAGACCCAAATACCTCAACGACAGAATCAACTTCCACGTACCCAAAAGAAACCTCCGATCTTTCAACCTCGCACTGGCCGAAACCCTGCGCATCCACAGAGTCAGAGCAGGTGGAAGATCATTGTCTCACATTGCAGCCAGACCTGGAATGAGCTACCGGCAGACATCAAACGCGCCCCCTCCCTGAACACCTTCAGGAAGACCCTCAAGACCTGGCTCTTCGGCTAAATAGCTCTGCGGACCCCCCCTCCTCCCCCTCAGCACCTTGAGACCCTCACCAGTGAGTAGCACGCTTACAATTCCCTGATTGATTGATTGATTGATTGATTGATTGATTGATTGATTGATTGAGCGTGAGAAAACAACTAAATGAAATCCAGTAATCAATCAGTTTACTCTTGCCAAATAAAAACTAAGCCCAGGCCTGCTACCGGTGAAAATACGCAATATTGACTGAACATTTATGCTCACTGTTGAAAGCTGATGCTGCAAAAGGTCTGCCAGTATAATGGATTTACCACAGTAGTACGTTTGGGTTTAGGAGTGACAACAAGGGATGTTTTGGGGGATGGAGAGAGATGGATAGTCCCTGGGAATGCTGGGATCACAGACAAAGTTTTAACTTGGGACTTTTACAGACATTCCATAAATTTTCACACCCAATTATCACACTTTAATTCTATAATATTTGAGTTAGTGTGCAAAGTGGATTTGAAAAGAGTGTGTAGAGGATGGCTTTTCACCACGTGCAAAATATTTTTCATGTGGAGGAAAAAGAGGAAAGTGGCACATGCAGATTTCTCCCTATTTTGGCACCACACAAAGTCTGAAGGAGAAAGTGTAGGGGACTTATAGTATCCCTCAAAATCTATGACTTGTCTATGTATACAGGCATACTCATGGGTATTTTTGTAAATTCACTAAAATGCGTAAATCAACCCAAATCTAAAGTAAAATTACTAAGTGCATAATTGTGTGTATTCTTTGCCTTGTCTGGATAGTTATCTGTTGCTGCAGCCCAGTAGCTTTGCTGTTTAAAACATTGATCTGTTTAAATAAAAAATGTATATAATTAATTTAATTTAATCTATCTCTACCAGTGACTGTGTTTGACCTGGTTCTTTTGGCATACTCATTTGACCATGCCTATGTATTTCTTCTTGCTGCAGCCTGTCTTCCTGTCCTTCCGAATAGCCGCCGGGGCAGGTAAACCAAATGCAAATGTGCACAAGTGTTGTGTCGTGCAGTGATGTGTTGGTAAATATACATTTTACCTTAAACCTTTATTTAACTGCCTTTTCCATGTTATCATCATTGCTTTGTTGATTCGCAGTAAAAAAACTGTCTATTCTGTAACAGGAAAAAGGTGCCCACATAATGAAAAGATATTTCGAGAAACCACCCTGTAGCACGGAAGAGAACCCGAAGAAGTGGTATATCGAAAATGCGCATCCTTCCTACCGCTGAGCGATGTTCATTTCGCAGTGCCACGTTATTAGATGGCTGACCCATCACTATGCTTCAGCATCCGGACTCTGTTCAGGGACACGTCTCACATACCTCACCGTCTTGTATGTTCATGTGGCATCAAGTAAAGACATTGATTTCCTTCGTGTGTCACAGCCCTGTTGCCAAAACCATAATAGCAGAGGTGTCATGGATTCCAGATTCCACTTTTTCAACTGTTAAATAAAGGGGTTATTAAATGCTGACTAGATACTTGAGTACATTCAAATATAAAAGAAGTGCACAACCTATATTAAATGTCTGTTACAGTTTGGGGTTTTGTACTGTACAGTGGAATACAAAATGCAATATCTTAATGCTTTTAAACTGTATTTTCTGTGTGGATCATGCCGTGTTATTTGTGTTAGGATGGTGAGTTTTCTCTACAGTTTGTATTTTTCATCAGCTCTATGCTATATACTACACTGCCACGTTACCTGGTTTTTAAATCACAAATCAGCATTTCATTTTTATAGGTGAATATTTTTTTTAAAAGAAAATAATTTATAAATCTTACCAAAACCTAGCTATGCTAATAGTCCCTTTCCTTGTGCAAATAATAGTGACATATCAGCAAAGAGTATTTGAGTATAGTAATGTGTACACCAACAACCCACATTTATAAAGCAAGTAATTTATACCCATACCTCCTCAGTACAGATATATAATATATTAATTCCTGTAGGTTAGAAGTTTCACTTTGTTACACTTTCAATAACTTATTTCTGTGTATAAAGGACTGAATGTGAAGTTATTAGACAGTTTTGGGTGTAACTTTTAAGAATTTTGTATGCTGTTTTTCTGTGTTTTGTTACTGTATCATAGTGCCAAGCATTAAACTATGTTAAGAAAATAATTATTGGTAAATGTGGAATGGCATAGTCAGCTTCAGCTTTATATTGCATAATCTCTGAATCCACGGGCATAATTAAAGAAACACAATGTGTTCATATCCATGCAGCGTAGCAGAATAAAAAACAACCACGTTTTAATTCTACAAGCAACCGCCTCCCACCAGCGATTACAATATTATAAAGTGATCAGAGAGCATGTTGATGAAACACAAATGTTTATTTTATTGGTTTAATTTCAACACTACCGATTTCACCAACTGTGTGGCGGCATTAGATTGATGCTTGATTTTTGTGTATTAATCACTACAGATCAGAAATGATTTAAGTCTGCTTGCGAAATTAGTTTTCATGACAAATTTAGGTTGGTGCAAGTCCTGTCTTTTTAATGATGGAAACAACTCTGCTATTTTAATGTGCCATGTTGCAATAATGTTTGAACCACACGTTTTCTGTAAAAGAAATGGAACTGAAACTCAAGGTAACTCTGAGGCTTACACATGTGGGACCTCTAGTTCTCAAGCAATAAAAGTGTTCATGGAAAAATTAAGCATCTTTTAATTTACTGGTGTGCTGACTAATTTTTATTTAAAGTTTGGAAAGCAAGCTGAGATGTTTAATGTAAGCAAATTCTGAATTTTATTCATTTACGTTAACAGCTTAATCTGTGCAAAGCATCGGATACATTCTTTGGGCCAGAGATTCCTTTAGCTTGAGATTTGCTGATTTTTTTTCCCATTATACATATAATTGAAGCAATTAGAATGTCCCTGCTCTAATCCACATTTACTAATGTAGTGTTAAGCAATGAATATTGTATGAGACTTCTTCTCTCCCACCCCTGTGGTCTCCTCTCTCTATATACACACCCACTTAGTCACTCCACATCTATCTATCTATCTATCTATCTATCTATCTATCTATCTATCTATCTATCTATCTATCTACACGTGGTTCATGGACATCCTGCTTTTTCAAGGTTGACAAAGAAATATATACAGATGTGAGCTATTAAGAAACTATAAATGAATCAATAAATGTAAAGTTTCATTATACATATATAATCCTTCAAATTACACATAATCTAATTGAATTTGTTGGTTCAAATATCAATTCCATATATACTCATTGTATCTCAAATTATGTTACATATATAAATTATTTTATGTCATGGAATTACCCAAAATTATCATGCAAAGTATACATTGGAAGGTCACCCAAACATTTTTTAAAAAATCTGAATACAGATAAATTCACATAACAGTGAAAACTAATGAAAAGTAATAATATAAGAGAAGACAGTAGAAGGTTATCAATAGATTCGGATATTTTCTAATACATGAGCCAATTATACTCCCAATGACAATTTGACAATTCATTAACTATTGATGAAACGTCTCAGGTACTTCATAAATGACATAGTTTCATATCAAACCAGATAGTCACAAACCTATGTAAAATGAAGAGTAATAATATAAGGGGAAACAGCAGGTTATCATTAGATAGTGATATTTTCTAATACATGAAACAAATATAATCCCAATGACAATTTGACAATTCACTTACTACTGAGAAACCATTTCAAGTACTTTACACTTGTATATAGTTTCAAATCAAACTAAATATTCAGAAACCTTTGTAAACACAAAAATAGTTTTGTCAAGTAAGATTTGAGATTAATCAAAAGAAAAGAAGAAACAACAAAAAATACAATTAACCCATCCAGAAATAACAATCAAAAAGAAATGCACACAACATTTAAAAACAAAATGAGACCTAAACTCCCCTATATAATCTGCATACAAGTTCATAAATTACAAGAATCACTGTGGAAAAATAACAGTTATTTACCCACCACCTGACCAGCTCAAAATATGCAGTGCACAACCTTGATTCTGCCAGTTGCTATATTTTATTTGTAAAATCTATATAATATAAGGTAAATAATACAAACTTCCAAATGAATATACTCATGAGCACGCATAGTCATATATTCATCTCACCTAAATCTTCTGTTTTGTCCTCTAGTTATGAGCATCCCCAAATACCTCTTCAAAAGCTTTAAGTTTCCTCTTCATATTAACCTATACATTTTTAAAGAAATATATTACAGTATCTTAAATCATTAAAGTACTCATATAATGGAACATTAACCTCTAATATTGACCTAAAAATTTACACACCTGTTATTCTAGCAATGGAATGCCCTGCAGCGAAACAACGTTTCGACTGCTATCAGTGAACAAACGATCCTGATTATTTAAACTTGTATTTTCCCTCCAATTCTTGATCACATGATCCTTGGCTGTTTACATGAGGCTTGCCTGAAAACACTGACGTCCTCAAAGACACTGCTAACACATTTTGGCTGGCTGTGGAGATTATCTAATGGCAATTTGAGAAGAATAAACATTGTGGAGATACATTGATCAGAAAATGTTTCTTTGTGTTATATAAGAAATGGATGGGCTATGATTTAAAATAAGTTATTGGATCCTTCTTAAAAAATTTGGTCCTATTACCACCAATATTACAATACACTGTGGTGGTCGCAACGTAGTAAGTATAGTTAGGACCTAGTTAACATAGGAAACTGATTTTTTGTTTTGCAAATAACTTTGGCACAAATCGAGGAATATTCATGAAGTTTTCCAGTAAAACAGTTCATCCACCTAAGCTTCTTTCTGGTAAGTTTCAGTGTGATCCGTCAACTAAAAGGCTGAATGAATTACTCCAGCTTTGTCAGAAAGCTAGCTCTTTACCCAGAAAGAGTTCTTTTTGTGATTTCATGTAAATCCATTTACTAGTTTTTGAGAAATTAAGGTTAAAAATGTATAGATATCTGGATCTTTTTGATGTAAGTTAAAAAATTCAAGCCTTTTGATTGTCTGAGGTTTTTTTCCCAGAGTTAGCTCTCTGGTTTCCTATCCTGAAAAGATTTTTGAAACGGGGCAGGGTAGGTATATCCTGATACCCTAGCACTTGTGGAAGGGTTCTAGAGGGACCACCCCTGTGCCTGAAATAAAAAAATTTAAACAATTGGGTTGTCGCCACAATGCAGGGGGTTCCTACAGGATTTTAGAGGGAATTCTGATAGAGTCTCTAAAGACACTCCCACTGGAATCCCAAGGGAGTCTCAAGAGACTCTTGAGAGAATCTCGAGAGACTCCTAAGAGACTGAAAAATTAATTACAAAGAAAAATGTGGGTTAGATGTCTGTGGGGGGATTGGCCATCGATAAGGATGTGTGCAGAGCTGGGCCTCAGGGCAGACCCTATTCCCAACTCCATACCAAGCATGGTCAAAGGCCTTGTGCAGCGTGGCTTGAGACATCTGTGGGGGTTTGGGTATAGTAATAAGACCTTACTGTACATGAAAGATGCCCTAAAAATTCACTGAAAAAACACTGTAATTCAGCAGTAATAATTTACTGAGCAAACTATAAATTGTGCTCCCACCACACCTAGTGTTGTCATCAGTTATATCATTTGAGGTGTTATGAGTGATTGCATCAATTATGTTATTGAACATGCCATAAATCATGTAATCTGTGAGGTCAAGTCATAAGCAGAGCATGTATAAACGTAGATTTAAATAAATCTTGGTAATCCACTGGAAAAAAGCTTTGTTAAAGTGCAGGTACGGTATTGAATTCAATCCGAAAAATCATTGAAATTCACAATTTAGGACTGCAATGCAGATTTTGCACTACAGCTATAAAGCTATAACTTACACACCAGATGCCGTACACATTGGAGGCTGGCCTAGATCCAGGCCTTGTGCGAAACCTACCATGTGCAGGCAACCTGTACTGCACCTAACCTTCAATCAAGCAAAGGTACCTTCTTAAATCAAATTCTACTTTCATACTAAGAGTGCAAATGGGAAACATTACTATTTTGACCCCCCCCCCCTATTTTTTTGGATCCTCCCAACAGATCTGCGCAAAACGTTCCATGCCAATCCCAAATAAGATGACATTTCTGTAGGAACATTTCATGCATATTCATGAAATGGCGCCAAAGTTATTGAGAAACTCGAAAATAGCCAAGAACTACAGAGGAGCTATTGCCACAGGTGTAATACCTGTATTTTATTTATTTATATATATATTTATTTTGGGCCTGCCTGAACCACTGCTGACAAATCGCGTTGACCTATGGAGGTCATAAATTATTCAAATCCAGGGATGCCAACCATTTGACGGATGCCCGCAGAAAGACTTTATTCCATCCAGCGACAGGTGAGGGGTGTGATATGCATGGCAGGTGAATTCAGGAACTTACCATCAACAAGTGGCAGCCCATGGAAGGGATCACTGAGGTGCGGCAGGACGGGTATGAGGGGCAGGAGCCAGCATACAAACTGCAATTGGACACTGAGGTCTTTAATTTGATTTATGACCTCGAGTATGCCGACACATCATCACCATGCCGGAAGTGACTGTTGCCCCATGATTGGCCATGGATTAGCCAATTAAAAAGCTGGATAACTTAAATGAACCTGACGCTGTATGTATCTGACATTGGTTTTACCTAACTGAGGATGGCATTGAGCTGAAACGCTTCTGCAGTCAATAAAGACGATTTTTACACCCCATGAGTGCTCCAAACGTCTTTGAAGTGGTTGTGTAACCAGCGGGTCATTCCCCCCCTTTATGGATGCACCCGTTGCGAGTTCTGCGGCCTTGGTGGGAAGGTGGGAAACATATATACATATATATTTCTTTTTTTTTCACTGAAAAGAACAAAGGTTACAGGGATGTTATAGTTAGGCTCACATTTCACTTGTACAAAACCATAGACATTTAGTAGTTATAGTTACCTGAGCAAACTATAACTTACCCCCACAATACACTGCTTATGACCTCACATATTACATCACTCATGTACCCACTCACACACCCACACAACCAGTTACACACACCCAGTCACATACCCATTCACATACCTATACAAGTACTCACAGAACCACTCGCTCATCCATAGAGCCACTCACACACCCACTCACTCACTCATACACTCACCCACTCAATATTCATACAACCAGTCGCTCGCCTATACAGCCACTCCCACAGCCACACACTCACCCATACAGCTACTCACACACCTTATTTACCTATACAGCCACTCACATACTCATGCACCCACACAACCACTAACATATCCATTCCCACATCTATACAAGCACTCACGCATCCACTCAATCACCCATACAGCCATGCATACAGACACTCACTCTCCAATACAGCCACTGACACTCCAGCTCAATTAACCAAACACCCACTCCCTCACTCATACTGCAACTTACACATCTAGTTATTCACTCAAACAGTCATTCACACAGCCATTCACACACCCACTCCCCCACCCAAAAAGTCACTCACCCACTTACCCAACCATACAGCCACTCACACACCCATACAGCCACTGACACACCCACTCACTCACCAATACAGCCACTCACCCACGCAGCTACTCACACATCTACTTATACACCCATATAAGCCACTCACACACCTACTCACACATCCATAAACCTAGTCACACAACCACTCCCACACAGATACATAGTCACACAGCCATTCACATAATGTATGTTAGAAATAGTGTCACTCAGTAGTACAGAAGGTACCTTTTGTAGTACCTTGGTATATATGTTTAGCACTCAAACTTTTTAAAAACACATTTACTGGATGATGTCATGAGTGATGTAATATGTGAGCTCATAAGCAGTGCATTGCGGGGGCGTAAGTTATAGTTAGCTCAGGTAAACATAAGTGCTGAATTTCTATAGCTTTGAATGAGTGAAATATGAGCCTAACTATAATGTCCCTGTAACCTTTGTTTTCTTAAGTGAATTTCTAAGTTTAAACAAAATTCTATTTCCTAACTATGATGTCCCTGTAACCTTTATTTTTTTTAAAGTGAATTTCCAAGGTTTTTCAAATTCTATTTCTTAACTGTAATATTATTGTAGCCTTATGTTTTTTCAGTGAATTTAATTAGTAGTCGCGTTTCCAGAGTGATGGAGAAAGTGGGCAGGCCTAAGGAATCCTGCTGTGTTGGATTTACTGAATGTAACAGGAGTGCTTTTTGGCCCCCAAGGACCCTCAGCATCCAAGAGGACTTCATCCCCCAACCAGTAGTGCACTAAGAGGTGCATTTGCAGAATGGTGGAGAAAGGGGGCGGGGCCTCCAACCACCTCTCAGCAGTCATGCTGTGTGAGACTTACTGGAGGTGACAAGAGGGGTTATTGGTCTCCAATGACGCTCAGCATCCAATGGGGCTTTGTCCCCCAACCAGTAGTACTCCAGGAGGCGCATTTGAAGAGTGGTGGAGAAAGGGAGCGGGGCCTCGGACCATCTCACAGCAATCCCACAAGCTGGGACTTACTAACGATAACAAGAGGGCTTGTTGGCCCCCAAGGACCCTCTGCAGCCAAGAGAACTTCATCCCCCAACCAGTTGTGCAACAGGCAGCACATTTGCAGAGTGGTGGAGAAATGGGGGCGTGGATCCAACCACCTCTCAGCAATCCTGCTGTTTGGGACTTAGTAAAGGTAACAGGAGTGCTTGTTGGCCCCTAAGGACCCTCAGCATTCAAAAGAACTTCATCCCCCCAACCAGTAGTGCGCCAGAAGGCGTGTTTGTAGAGTGGTGGTGAAAGGGGAAAGGGCCTCTGGCTGCTTGCCCGGCCATTTCTTTCTTTTATATTTATTGCTTTTATTATGAAAGTGGACCCCTTCTCTGGGCCGATTTCAGCCCCGGGGATCCCTACCCTCCGGGGCTAGGCCTTCTTGAATTGTGGTAGGGGTGCCATGCGGCCCCCTCCCTGGGCCGCTTTCAGCTCCGATGATCCCATCCGAGGAGCCTGACATCTCTATAGGGGACTGCGGAGGAGCCTGAATGCCTCCCCGGTCCATGCTGGCTCGCTGCCTCCTGTGGGAGCCAGCATTGCTCTGACACACAGGAAGCTGCCAAACATGCAGCTCCCAGTTTGTCAAAGCAAATATTCTGCCTCCAGCAAGTGAGAGCATTTCTCCGATCTCTCTTGCTGAAAGCAGAGCATTTGCTGTAGCTTGGTGGGAGAGCTCCCACCAAGCCACATCAAACAGCACCCACACCCTGGGACATTGTAGGAGCCAGAACTGTGGGGTAGTGGTCTCCAGGGCCATTATTGACTCCTTTCACTTTAACAGGATGCCACAGGGAGGTGGTGGTCCCCTGGGCCAAAAACAGCCCAGGAGGGGGCCATGCAGCCCCCTCCCTCTTTAACTGAATATCTTGTCCCGGGGAGGTTGTTGTCCCTGGGGTGTGGTGGTCTGTGCAGCCCCAGCCCCATTTGTAAGTGAGCCCTGGGGAGGTGGTGGTTCCCACGGCGTCTACATGCCCCCATTCAATTTTCGCAAAGCCCTATGGAGGTGCAGGGGAATGGGGTGCTGTGCGGGCACCCGCGTCATTTATAACTACCCCGGGGAGGTGGTGGTCCTCAGGGTTTCATAAACCATAGGAAGGTGGCCCCATGTGCCCCTCCATTGTTTTTGACATGCCCCTAGGATTTGCCCCGCTCGGGGGCTTCCTTTAAAATAAGTTTTTTCTTTCAATTTTGCTGTGGATAAGTGGATCCACCCACGAATTTGGCAAAATTGAAAAAATATATTTTTAATGCCCGGTGGGATCACTCTGGGAGCACCCCCCCAATACCAGGGTATTCCTACCCTGCCCCCTTTTCTTTATTTTTTAAATTTTTTGTGGCAGATGGCTGCCAACATTTCCTAGTTGAAGTGTTTGCAGCTAATCATGTTTCAGCATGGGGACAGTGGATCCACGAGTCTACTGCAAGGGTCCACGTCCATAGGTATCTATATTTTTTTAACCTTGAATATCTCTAAAACTACTGAATGGATTTACACCAAATCACAAAAAGCACACTTTCTGGACCAAAATCTAGCTTTCTGGCAAATTTGGTGTAATTCCATTCAGTGGTTCGGGCTGTAGTCGTGTTCAAAATCCCTATGGGAAAATGCATAGGGAAAATGCGTTTTGGGGCCCTCCTTTTTTCTCAGCCCACTTGATGGATCACCATGAAACTTTCCACACAGCAGTTGAGCTGACTAAAGTATTCGTTTTTAAAAAATTAGTGAAGATTCAGCAAGTGGCGCCAAAGTTATTGGCAAATCATAAATGCTCTTCCTATGGAAACTAGGTCTGAACTACAACTATATATATATGTATTACTTAGTGGCGGTCACCACTGGGAAGTTATAGTTAGGTCAGCTGTTCCATAGGAAAAGTGTTTTTTGTATTGCTAATAACTTTGGCACTGTTTGACGATTCTCCACAAAACTTTTTTAAAAGGTACTACTACTTTAAGTTTGTCCAAGGAATGTTAATTTTTGGGGTTATCCATCAAGTGGGGGCTGAGAGTAAAGGTGGTCCTAAAACTCAAAATCCCCATGCATTTTCCATAGACTTTTTTTTTTACAGGGCTGTAGCAAAAACTGAACTGAATGACACCAAATTTGGCAGGAAGCTAGATCTTGTTACGCAGGCAGTGCTTTTTGTGTTTTGGTGTAAATTCATTCAGTAGTTTTTGATAAATAAAGGTTTAAAAAGAATATAGATATCTGCATGGTTGAGTTTGAGGGACTCTTACAAGAGTCCCTCAAACCCAATATTAAAAAACAAAGATTTCTGATAGGCCCAGGGAGCTTTTTTTCCCTTGGACCAACTTGCTCAAATGGTAATAAGATTCACACCCTAGAGTGCCTCTAATTGCCTGCCAGCAACATGAGAAGAATGTCACTGGCAGTCATTAAAGGACTCAGGGACTTAGTTAAAAATCAGAAATAACATAAAGGAGCAGGGTAGGGATACCCTGCCCCCAAGGCCCTTTTAGACTCATGCGAGATTGTGGGAAAAAAGAAAAATGGTGGCCGGGGCTGCATTCTTCAGGTATAGGCCCCATGCCTGCATTTCATAAGGGGAGGGGCACATGCCCCCCCTCCCTGAAGCATTGTCGGACCGGGGAGCCCACCTTGAGGCTGTATTTGATAAGGGGGAAAAGGTGCGGCCCCCCTCCCCGAGCCATTCTAGGCCCTGGGGAGGCCACCTCTGGGGCAGCATTTGATAAGGCGAAAGGGGTATGCAGCCCCTCTCCCTTACCCATTATATGCACCAGGGAGCCCAGGGACGATTACTTTCAATAAGGGAAGGGCCCCTCTCCATGAGCATTCTTTGGTCCCGGGGAGCCAAACCCCAGGGTCGGCTCACTTTCTGTGTCCTGGGGAGTCTACCCCCGGGACACAGCAGTTTCCCTTCCTGCAACAGCACGGAAGCTTGTGTTTGCGTCCACCTGGCGGGAGCATTTTCAAAACTCCTGCCAAACAAAAGCAAACACTGATTTTGCTGCCAGTGGGCAGAAGCTTTGAAAATGCTCCCTCCCATTTGGAGAGAAGACTTTTTTTTTTATACAATATTTTATTGAATTTTCCACACAATAGAAAACTTGATCCACTTGTTGCATTTTACAGCATAGTACTTGAGGGTATTTCCTCCTTAACATACAGTTTACATTCTTTCTATGTCGCATCTGCGTGAACCCAGACCTCCCCTTTGTTGTAATTCTAATTTTAAAATTCAGCCCATTCCCGACCTTGCGTACCACCAAGCATCCCATCCCCAGCTCGCCCCAGGAATAAGCCCCTCTTTTATACACTAACATCTGAAATTGACTCAGCCCGTGGGGGTTCACATATGTTTCCTCGGAATTCATTCCATTTTCCCCATATTTTAGACCACTTCTTGGGGCATCCCCTGTGCATGTAAACCGCTCTTTCCGCCACCATGGAGAGAAGACTTTTGATCTGTTTGCCTGCCTGCACTGTTGCAGGCAGAGAAACAGATCAAGAGATTGCTCCCATCCGAGGGAGCAGCATAAATAGGTGCTCTTTCTGGTCAGGAGCAATGCCAGCTCCTGCAGCATGTGGGGACCCTACTTGGGCTGTGGGGGTCCCCCGCATCCCTCAAAGAGATGCATGGTGGGTGCCCTGGGTGGGCACCAGGGCACCCACCTATATGAAATCTAGGCCTTGGGGTTTCTAGGATCAGACTAAGGTCAGAGAGGGGAGCCGTGTGGCTCCCCTTAAAACCCTGGGCGGTGGGGTCCCCAGGGCCTTTTATGGCATGGAAAGAAGTGCCATATGGCCCCCCACCCCTTCTTTGTCAGTCTCAGACCGGGGTGGACTCCTCTGGTTCTATAATGGCTCAGAGAAGGAGCTCGCAGCCCCCCTCCCCTTTAAAAAAAAAAAAAGGTCATTTGGTATGGGATCCCCGGGCCATAATATGCTCGCAGAGGGGTCCATGTGGCCCTCTCACCTTTAAAATAAAGAAAAAGCACTAGGGGATGGGGTCTGCAGGGCAAAGAGACTCGAGGGGTGCCAAGTGGCCCCCTTCCTGTCAAAATACATAGGGCCCTAGGGGATGGGTCCCCAGGGTCGAATGAGACATGGGGTGGGGGGCCGCATGGCCCCTTCCCTTTTAAAAAAAGGCTTGGGGAGGTGAGCCCTGTGGGCCACTTTCCCCTTTAAACTACTTAGGGCCTTGTGGATGGGGTATTCAGGGCCTAATGAGGCTCAGGCAGGTGGGCTGCCCACCGACCTCCCTTAGATTTTGACCCCAGCTGATAGGGTCTCGGGGACTGATAAGGCTCAGGGTGGGGGGGCTATTTAGCCCCCCTCCCTTTAAAAAACAAATATGGCCCTGAGGAATGGGGTCTGCAGGGCCTAATGAAGCTTGGGAAGGGGTCTGCGCGGCCCCCCTTCCCTTTTTTGTTGTGTTTGGCCCGGGATGGTGTCCCAAGAGCCAGAGAGCCAACCTTATGTTGCGCACAGCAAAGGCAATACACAGTGTGGGGTAGGCTGCCTGTTGGGTATTTGGCCTCAGGGCCTGGCCACATGCGCTGGCCATGCGGCCATATGCGACGGGGGTTGGTTTTATGTATGGTAATAAAATATTATTTCATGTTAAAAAAAAACCTGGAAATTCACTGAAAAAAAACAAAGGTTAAAGTAAAGTTATAGTTAGGTGAATATGTCAGTGACAACATTAACATGGTGAACTAAATAAAACACAGAAATTCACCAGTTTGCGCCCCCACCATGCACTGCTTATAACCTCACATATAATACCACTCATTACATGTCTTATGACATCATTTGTGACATCACTCATGACATCTCAAATGACATCATCCAATGAGTGTGCTAGTTTGTTTGATAGTTTTCATAGTGGTGGGTAACTTCCATATTACTTCTGTATCTAATTTAGTTCAGCCTGTTTCCAGCTAATTGGTGAAAGTGTTTACTAAACATGTGCTACTAATGCATCTTAGGTATCTAGAGGTAACGAACATGTTATAAATCTTTGTATTGAAGAGTAACTTTGTGTGTAGATGACAATTGATGACTTGTGTCTAGTATTCCACACAGGTTTTTGGTTCTGCAAAATGGGTTCCAAGAGGGAAAAGATTCTACTTAGTATTGTGAGCAGCCTTGCGTTATCTGACAGAATTTAATAAGCATGACAGTTTCTACATAACATAGAAGACTGTGGTACTAACCTATGTAAATGTGCTTCCTTTGCTTCAGAAAATGGCATATCTGTTAAGGTGTCACCACAGTATGAAGGCTGCAGATGGAATAATATTTAGCACCTTCAGTCCTTGGTTAATTTAAGTGAATAGTGTATTTTCTGGCAGGTGTTGCATACAGTGTACATTGTTCTTTGTGGATACTTTTTAATACTCTGCGGTGTATTTCTCCTGAGAGTTTCACCATCTGCAAACAATATAGTACGTAGTAAGCTCTCTCCATATAGTAAACATTGTTCACAGTTCCCACTTTTCTACTCCTATCAATTTTGTTTCCCAATATAGGTTTTGTGACTGTAATGGGTTTGATACAGATAAAAGCTTGTGTAGAAGGGCATTCATTTTGAAACAGACATTGTGTATCTGGAGGAACTTGGCTTTCTCTGAACAGTTGAATACGGATTGAACACTGGGCAATAAGGGTTTCCCATATATCTGCGGCTGATTGTTAATGTGAATTATGCTACCTGTGAAGTGTATGGTGTAGGGTCAATGTTGCACATAACCCATGCTTGTTACACCTAAGGGAGTTGTATCTATGATGGAATTAATCATGCTTCATATTATTCTGAGCTATTTCTTACTTACTTTCAGGCCTCTAATGCCATACTAATTTACAGAGCAATAGGCGCAAAAGAAGCTTGGAAGATACCATCAGTAATGTCATCAGTGTTGTTATTTGAGATGTCATCATTTATGTCATAGAACATGTCTTGAGTGTTATATGTAAGGTCATAAGCAATTCATGGCAGTGGCACAAGTTATAGTTAGCTCTGCTAAATATAACTGGTGAATTTCTGTGATATTTTAGGTCAAAACATTAATGTTCTCACTGACATATTCAACAAATATAATGTTACTTGAACCTTTGTTTTTGTTTTTTTCAGTATATATATATATATCTATATATATATATATATATATATAATCTACTGGCGGTCGCCAGTAGATAGTTATAGTTAGGACTGAGTTTCCGTAGGAAATCTGAAAATCCTATTTTGAATAACTTTGGCGCCGGTTTACGAATCCTCGCGAAATTTTCAAAACTAATGGGCGCTCCGCTCAGCTCCTACCCTGAAAGTCTCGGGGTGATTCGTCAAGCGGGGGCTGAGAAAAAAGGGGGGTCCCAAAACGCGTTTTCCCCATGCATTTTCCCATAGGACCTTTAGTCGAAGGTACAGCCCGAACGGCTGAACAGAATTACTTGAAATTTGGCAGAGAGGTAGTCCTCAGGTCAGGCATGTGCCTTTTGCACATATGGTGTCAATCTGTTCAGTAGTTCCTGAGAAAATTGCAGTTAAAAGCACATAAATATCTATAAGCGCGCACCGTGGGCGCACCCTAACGCGCGCAAGCGTAATTCTGATCGGTGGTTACATGTCAGTCAACGTTCGAATCGGTCGAAATCAGGAAGTGTCGGCCGCCATTTTCTGTGTTTTGGTTGTGTGACAGTGAAAAAGAAAGGTGGAGAACGTGAAAAGGGTGCAGGGTAGAGAGTTCCTGACCCCCTAACCTTTGTCAGGGGGTCCCTGAAGGACCCCGAAGGATGAAAAAAACATTTTCACCGTGTGCGCATGGTGAAAAACCTTTAAAAAATATATATATATTTTAAACAAGCCATTCCATATTACAGGATACAGTCAATCTATAACTATATACATAGGTAGTTTATTGTAAAATAAATATATAAAAAATATAATAATACATACATAACTTAGCATTTAAAAAAAACTTACAAATTCACTTAAAAAAACCATAGGTTTCACACACGTTATAGTTAGGAATTAGCATTTAAAAAACCTTGCAAATTTACTTAAAAAACCATAGGTTTCACACATGTTATAGTTAGCTGGACATTTCACTCGTAAAAAACCATTGAAATTCCCCCGTTATAGTTAGTTCAGATAACTATAACTCGTGTGACCGCCACTGTATCACAAGGATGATGTCATCAGTGATGTCATGAGTGATGCCACTGACCATGTCATGAGTGATGTAATATGTGATGTCATGAGCAGGGGATTGCGGGCGCGCGAGTTATAGTTACCTGAACTAACTATAACGGGGGAATTTCAATGTTTTTTTACGAGTGAAATGTCCCGCTAACTATAACATGTGTGAAACCTATGGTTTTTTAAGTGAATATATGTCGGCCGACAACATGAAAGAGCGGGAGGCTGCAGCAGCAATGATGTTTACAGACAGTCTACCATTAGCTACTAACACACGGGGGAGTCTCAATACCAATGACAGTACCATTAACAGTACACTTAAAGAAAAGTTTAAAATATTAGAAAAAAAGCAAAAAAACGAGCAAAGTAAATGGTGGGAATCTAAGTCCCTACAAGCCTACATTGATGTCAATAGAATCCAAAGAGGGCTACGAATCTTAACGGCCCCAAGCTATGAAAACCCCAATCCGGACCTCATGAAAGAATGGGCTGAGAGCAAGGATCAGACGCCTTACTCTGATCCTCATCAAGTACGCGGATATAGACAGAGCTAAATTGCTAAAAGAGATTGCTACAATACAAGAAGAGTTGGAAACAATTGGTGAAACAGAGGAAAAAACCAAACTCACCAATGAGATGAATATCAGACTTAAGAAAGAGGAGTCTGTAATCAGGGAAAGAAAAGCGTTCAAGTTTCAGCGAGACCGCAATGATTACGAGCTTGGCCAAATATTCACTTTTTCCAAAAAATATGATGCCCTGCGTGGTCCTTCGTCCAAGGCATATCCTAAACACAAGGCGCCAAGAAACAAAGATCAAGCTGATTCAACCATATCCGATATCAGTTCAGCAGGAGAGAATGACTCGGATTCTGAGCTCCGTGGGGCGGAAATGCAGAGTGGTCTAGTGAAACCCTCTCCAGGTGAAGAAATTGGTTTTTTATGCCACGAGAGGATGCAATCTCTAAGACCCAGACCACAAAAGAACTACTACGAAAGCACAACAACTACAAACGCAGGCAGAGGAACAACGCGAGGAAGAGGGCAGGCCTATCCCAACAGAAAGAGGGGCAGAGGCCAATGGCAGACCAACAAACAATAATTCTCAAAGATTCCAACCGGACTATAGTAAACCTGACCCAAATGAACCTCACACAAGAAGAACAAAATATTCTTAAATTAGGACTTTCCTTTGTTCCACAAACCAACTTAAACTATGCGTCAACCAGAATAGACATCTACAAAGCGGTTAGAAAATTAAAGCTCCGCAAATTCCACCTTCTCAACAACTACAAAAAAACGCCAGCCCCCATTCCAAATGTAACGGACACAAGCGAGGCTTCAAACCCAGGATTCTCCCAAGATATCCGGGAACTTTGGGAAACGGAAGGAGCAGGATATTCTGACACCCCGAGTCAAGCAGCAACATCAACACTTCCCATCAAACAAATAGCACCTAAAACCTCTTTTAAAGCGCCATCAACCTTCAGTCCTGTGATGCCACATGATGCAATAGACCTTTTCCACGAGAATGTTATAGTTCAATTGAAAAATCTTCAGAGACGCATCATCAAAAACAAACGACATTACAATAGAACCATCTATCAGTATGAAGCGTTAGTGGCTAAACTCAGCAAAGAGAAAAATATCATAATACGAGGAAGTGATAAAGGGGGCAACATCGTCTTGCAAACAAGAGCTGATTATGACAAGGAGGCCTACAACCAGCTCAATGACAGACAATGTTATGAACGTATCAACGTCACTACTTTGAAAACAACACAACAAGACTTTTATCATAAACTGACCAGATGGAGAAACAAACAATTGATATCGGAGGATGAATTGAAATTTCTCAAAAACAATAACCCAGTAACTCCATTGATCTACTTTATACCGAAAGTCCACAAAGACGAGAAAAAAACCCCCGGCAGACCCATCATTTCTTCAAGAGGGGGGTTGTTGGAAAAGGCTTCACAGTATATTGATTATTTTTTGCAAAGTCATGTAAAAACCCTTGAGTCGTACATACAGGACACAGGAGACTTTTTACTCAAAATACAACAGATCACATGGATGAACGACGATTGGATGTTAGCACTTGATGTGACTGCACTCTATACTAGCATTATACATACAGACGGTATAGCGGCAGTGAAATACTACCTCACACGCAGACCTGAACATTATCAAGATCATAACTCCATGTTGCTGCAGATGCTGGAATTTTGCCTGTGTAATAACATATTCATGTATAACAATCTTTTGTACCGGCAACTGCAGGGTGTAGCCATGGGGGTCAGTTTCTCTCCAAGCTACGCCTGTTTACACATGGGGGCTTGGGAGGAACTGGTCCTCAAGGTCCAGCATAGGTCAATCTTCAGTACCAATGTCATTGCCTGGTACAGATATATCGACGATCTTTTTGTGGTTTGGAGGGGCAGCAAAGAACAGGCAGAGAATTTCATCGCCATGATTAATGTAAATCAATTTAATCTAAAATTCACTGCAACCATGAGTCAATCAAGTATAGCATTTTTGGACACTGAGGTATTCATTGCAAACAACACAATCCAAACCAGGCTATACAGAAAACATACTGCAGGAAATACTATCCTTCACGCAGGGAGTGCACATCCTAACCATCTTATCCACAG